>NC_132783.1:95430920-96744492 GCF_048418805.1 Vulpes vulpes | reverse complement strand
TAATGTAGTTAATCAAAGAACATCCACAAATATTTGAAAAAGTGTTTTAAATGCTCCTCTGTTTTCCTTTCCATCCTTTCCCTCATCTGTGTGAGGCCAGATTTTCCTTCCACACTTTAAATGACCTATCATGTGGTTTATGTATACAATGGAATATTCCTCAGCCATTAGAAATGACAAATACCCACCATTTGCTTCAACGTGGATAGAACTGGAGGGTATTATGCTGAGTGAAATAAGTCAATCGGAGGACAAACAATATATGTTCTCATTCATTTGGGGAATATAAATAATAGTGAAAGGGAATAGAAGGGAAGGGAGAAGAAGTGTGTGGGAAATATCAGAAAAGGAGGCAGAACATAAAGACTCCTAACTCTGGGAAATGAACTAGGGGTGGTAGAAGGGGAGGAGGGCGGGGGGTGGGGTTGAATGGGTGACGGGCACTGAGGGGGGCACTTGATGGGATGAGCACTGGGTGTTATTCTGTATGTTGGCAAATTGAACACCAATAAAAAATAAATTTATTATTAAAAAAAATAAATGACCTATCATGACATACTTAGTACAGAAGCATATAGGAGAATCCAGCTTTATTTAATTAACCTAAACTTTAAAGAGATTTGCAAAACTGCAAAACAATGCCACTCTTTTCACTAACTTTTTGCTTCCTTTGGGGAAAAAAAAGGTTATTTTTAAGAAAAATGTGTTATTTGTGCACAAAATGGGTTTCAGTTGTTATTTTTAAGTGAATTAATAAATATTTAAAGCATTCATTTTTCAATATTGATGAATATCACCCACATACACAAAACACCTTTGGAGTCTTCAACAGTTTTTAAGAATACTAGGGGGTCTTGAGACCAAAAGTCTGCTCTGGTGCGACACGAGTGGGGTTACTCCACTGGGAGAGCCTCACTGTCAGAGACAATGTGTCTTTTCTATTGGGCTTTGTGTTGTATTTGTCCACACATTTTTGATCCCTTCTTGTTCTGGCCACACTCTCTGGGAGGAGTACACTTCCCTCCTCCCCCCTACTTTTTTCTCCCCTGCCTTTTTGAAGCTTCACTGGCTGCTTGCTTTGGGCAATAGAATGTGAGCAGATATGACTGCAGCAGACACTTTAACCATGCTCGTGTGCGTGCTTTAGTTTGCCCTCTTGTTCTTAGCCATCCACCACAAGGAGGACGCGAACCTAAGTAGCCAGTGGCCCCAAATGAGGAGAACTGGGGAGAAGGTGTCAATCCACCCTGCAGGGGATCCCTGGGTGGCTCAGCGGTTTAGCACCTGTCATTGGCTCAGGGCATGATCTTGGAGTCCCAGGATTGAGTCCTGGGATCGAGTCCTGCATCAGGCTTTTTGCAAGGAGCCGGCTTCTCCCTCTGCCTGTGTTTCTGCCTCTCTCTGTCTCTTATAAATAAATAAATAAATAAATAAATAAATAAATAAATAAATAAATAAAATCATAAAAAAAAAAAATCCACGCTGCAATCTGGAGCCCTGTGAGCCCAGCTGAGCTGGACCCCAGTCGACCTGCAGACACATGAGCCTGAAGTGTAAATGTTTGCAGTTGCCAGCCAGTGAGATGGGGGGTAAGTGATGTTTCTACGGACTGAATGTTTATGTCCCATCAAAATTCATTATGTTGAAATTTAATCCTCAATGTGATGATGTTAGGAGATAGGACCTTTGGGAGTGGTTTCATTCATAATGTGTGTGATGTATTTTGTCTGTTATTAGGTAAGACCATCTTGCCCTCCAAAGCTTTCTTCTGTACCTAGAGGGCCACAGCCTAGGAATGACTTCTTTTTGATTCATGAGTTCATTTAGATCGATCAAGCGTACTGATGAGAGGCACTCGTGGGAGATCTGAAGATGGAAAAGGAGAAGTCGTGACTCCCTAGTAGGAGCTATGGGCAGGTGGACAGATGATGATGGATGGCAGCTATGGACTAGCCAGTGACTTCTGGAACCCTTGTATCCTGGGAATCACCACTTGGATGCTACAGATAGCTGAGGACATTTGTGATGACCTCTCATTGGTCCCTGCACTTGCAGATGGTTTAGAAACTGATTCTTAGGAGGGGGCCAAGCTGCAGGGGGCCTTTGAGTGTCCTTGGTTTTGGGGCACAAGGAATGGTGGTCTACTGACTTAAGTCAGCCTGAGGCCCCTTGGGAGCACAGCCTTCGGGTAAAGGAGAGCATTGTTTTGTCTCTCCCTCCTCTAGAACCTCAGCAGCCTGGAGGAAGAGATGATGGAGGTGTTGGCAGGTCAGGTAAGTAAGCGCAGATGGGGGCCTCTGCAGCCTTGATGTTGACTGACACGAGGAGCTCGGCAGCTGTGCTGAACCAAGGCCCTGCTTCTTTCCCCGTGTGTGCTTCACAGCACAGAGGAGCTGGACCTGTGCTCCTCTAAGCAGCCAACCTGGCCACGATACCAGGCTCTGTCTCTTAGCAAGAACCTCAAAGAGCTCAGTGTGTCCACCTCCCGGCCACTTCTGTTAGGTCCATCTGGCCCTGAGATCCTGGTAGTCTAGAGGGCTTACCTTGTCTTTTCCAGATGTGGATCTGTCCTTTCTTTCACACTTAGCTCCAGCTGACACTTTGAAGCCTTCAATTCTTTCCTCCGTAGCCCAATATTCTGGTATCCCCAAAGGCCTGGAAACCCTCCACCTGGATGCCCCTCAGGCCCCTCGACCTTGGTCTGTTCAAACCCAACTTTTCCATCTTCACCCCATATCCATTCAGCACCCCCGACCCATGTTCCCAGGCTTAGAGACGCCCAGAGTCCCAATCTGAAAATTGTCCTCATCCTTAATTCCCTCCCGACCCTGGCCCCACTCCCGTATCGAATCCATCACACAGACCTGCCTCTTCTGCTTCAACCATATTCTCCAACCCAATTGTTCTTACATGTCTCAGCTCGATCTTATCCACGTCTACCGTAATTGTCTCAGGGAAACTCTTACTGTGTTTGTCCCAACAACCTCCTTCCTGGCCTCCCTGCCTCGTTTCTCTCCGGGAAACTCTTCTAGAGTGGTCTGCCCAAAGCATAGTGCCACCGTGGCACACCGTACCCACACATAGGCCTTGGCTCCCCACCCCCTCCAGCTGTGCTCCCAGCTTGCCATGTCCAGGGCTGCAGTCACCCCGGTGGCTCCCACAAGTGCCTGGGTAGACCCGCCCCTCCCTGCCATTGCTGGCACTCTGTACCAGGCCAGGGGGACCTTCTCCTTTTCTCAATGCCCAGCCCATCTGTCTGAGGAAGTCTTCTGCTATCCCACTCACCCTGTGTTCTTTACCACAGCACTAGTCACGTCCGCTTGACACCGCTGGCCAGCCTGCAGGTAGGCTCCCCAAGGGCAGGGCCTTGGTCACATTTCTTTTCCTGTCCCTGACCCCTGCCAAACACTTGGTACTTAGTAAAAGCTTATGTAAGGGGAAAGAAAGACATAAGGAAGAAATTATGGAGAATTTTTTTTAAAGATTTTATTTATTTGAGGGAGAGCAAGAGCATGCGCAGAGGGGAGAGGACTTCTGGCCTCTGGAATTATGAGAGGATACATTTCTTATGGAAGCTCTAGAAAATAATCCTGGAGTCGATAAACATCCCTCCTCCTCTTAGTCTTTTTTCTTAAGCCATGTTGAGTTGTTGTTTTCTGTTCCTTGTAAGAATCCTCATTAATGGGATTCCTGGGAGGCTCAGCAATTGAGTGTCTACCTTCATCCCAGGGCATGATCCTAGAGTCCTGGGATCGAGTCCCACATCGAGCTTCCTGCATGGAGCCTGCTTCTCCCTCTGCCTGTGTCTCTGCCTCTCTTTCTGTGTCTCTCATGAATAAATAAATAAAATCTTAAAAAAGGGAAAAAAAAACAGAATCCTCATTGATAAACTGGTGGAGTCTAAAGCAATTGTGTATGATAAATAAAACTCGGCAATCTGGGTGATGACAACTTAATAGGAAGAAACATGATGAAGCATCTCATCTCAAAGGCTGGCGGTGACAAGAGAGATGACACTTCCTGCTCCTTTGCACGGAAAGTGTGGCAAAGGAATGCCATGAGAACAACTGGATGAAATGATCCTGTCTCTAGTTCTAATTAAAACTGCTTTGTGCTGAGCCAAGGATGAGGTGATGGTTCAACCCTCCTTGGGCGTCCTCGATGAGACGTGAGGCACAGCAAGGTCCTGGACTATAAATATTGGAGTTTCCACAGAGGAAGAAATACATGAGTTTGACTCCTGTCTATATATCCCTTTCCGGGCAGTTAGGGCCAGATGGGAAAGTGACATATGGCATTTTTGATTGAAGTGCTAGGCCAAGAAACTTAATTGTTCCCATCTTGTAGAGCAGCACCATCCAGTAGATACACAATGTGAGCCACATACATAATATCTATTTTCCTGGTGACTACATTAAACAAAAAGAAAGAGGTATAATTCATTTTAGTGATGTATTTTATTTAACCTAGTATATCCAGCACAGTATCATTTGAACATATAATCAACATAAAAATTATTATTTTTTCAATATAAAAATTATTAATAAAATATTTTCGACTGGTTCTGTGGACAACAGCTTCCACCAATCCCGAGTGCCCTCAGTGCACCAGCACTTGGTGATCAGCAAAGGGATTTGCAGATTTGACTCAAGACCTCCCCACCCCTCTGCTTCTACTCCCAGTCTCCATGAAGACTATTTTCATTTTGGATCTGCCTGTCATCCACATCTCCCCATTTAGCTTCATCACCCCACCCTTTAAAAACAACACTTCAAATCATTCTCTTATGCAGCCTGAGATTTCCGAGGTATGATTCGTTTCAAATTTCAGCAGGGCTTACGTGTTTTAATTTTTTCTAAGTAGGGTTGGGAGAAAAGTCAAATAACACAATAGAAAAATGTGCAAAGGCTATCAACAAGCAATTCACACAAGGAGATACACATGAGCATCACAATAGGATGCTCAACCCTCAACAGCAGTTGGGAAAGTATAAATCAAGGAAGTAGCTGTTCCTATCAGATGGGATTTTGACACTGTGCAGTGTTGGTGGCATGCGGAGAAGCGAGTACTTCTGCAAGCTAGGAGTGGGAATGTGTGTTCTAACAGCTCCACTGGAGAACAATCTGACAGCCTCAGTAAAGCTAAAAACGTGCACACTCTATGACCAGCAATTCTCTGTGGTATCATTCCCTAGAGAAACGCTCCCTTGTGTGCAAGAGGCAGATGTGAGGATTTTAATGGTGGCACTGCTTGTAATCGGAGAAACCTAGAATGAGCTCAATCTCCTCCCAGAGGGGCTAGATCATCACATGGTACACCTGTTGAATACAATGTGTCCACTAAAAAGAAAGACACATCTACATGCACTCACATAGAGAGGACTCAAAGTCATAGTGTTGAGGCAGGAAAACCAACTTTCAGAATAACACAGGGCATATGGTGCTACTCATGTAAAATCATCAAACTAAACAATACTAATTTATTTTTATGGCCACTCAGACATATGCTTGTAATGATGCAGAGGAGTTTTTGGAGAAAACATATCAAATTAACGACAGCAGACACCTTTGGAGGACTCAGAGGGGAGAGGGTTTAAGCATGGTGGTCAGAGGGAAAATCAGCTTTATAATTTAAAATTATTTTGATGGAAGAGATATGCATGTATTATTTGTGGAATTTAAAGTTAATGAAAAATATGGACACGAGAAGACCTACTCCCTCTTTCGACGATAAGAAGCAGAGGCAAATCTTCCCATTTCTCATTCCATTTCAACCTGAGTTTCTTGAGCCTGGAGAGGGTCCCGGTTCAGCCCTAACTCGTGCTATGATCTCGGACAAATTGCTTCCATTCTGGCAGCCTTAGTTTCATCTGTCCAACAAGATAGTTGTACCAGATGACCTACAATGCATTATATTTTGCAACCATAATGCATTGAGTCCAAATGACTACGTACTGCTATTTCTGAAGAAAGCTAATCTGATCGAGACTCCATATCAGATATGAATCACCAATTCCAGCGACCATTTCTTCAAAATGAGCTTGGCCAAACTTTATTCAGCTGTTGCTTCACCATTAAAGAGAGTCACGAATAATGAACTCAAGATAAGATGTAAAAGGCTCAAGGCTTCACAGAACTGCCGTCTGGTTTCAGATGTCACATTGTTAATTTATGACTGACTGCAGGAGGCCTGACTTTCCCAAGAGAACTAGGACTTCTATTTAAACAGTAGACGATGAATCTAAATAGGCACACTCAGGGAAAAGTGAAAGACAAGCCCATTGATGTCAACCACAACAAATTTTGGAGCTGGTTTGAGTCAGCCCAATTTTGTCATAAATATATTCATTCAAGAAATATTGATTGCCTACAAATCAGACAAGGTCCCTGCCTTCATGGAGCTTAATGTCCACTAGCGGAGACTTTGTGCAGAGTGATAAAATAGCTAACACTAAAAAAATTTTATTTATTCATGAGAGACACAAGAAGAGAGGCAGAGACATAGGCAGAGAGAGAAGCAGGCTCCCTGCAGGGAGCCCGATGCAGGACTCGATCCCAGAACCCAGGGATCATGCCCTGAGCTGAAGGCAGACACTCAACTCTGAGCCACCCAGGTGTCCCTAAAATAGCTAAATTTTTTTTTAATTTTATTTTTAAAAAAATTTTTTTAAATTTTTATTTATTTATGATAGTCACACAGAGAGAGAGAGAGAGAGAGAGAGAGAGAGAGAGGCAGAGACACAGGCAGAGGGAGAAGCAGGCTCCATGCACCAGGAGCCCGACGTGGGATTCGATCCTGGGTCTCCAGGATCACGCCCTGGGCCAAAGGCAGGCGCTAAACTGCTGCGCCACCCAGGGATCCCACTAACATTTATTGAACAATGAATCCTATATGATTCTAGGGGCAGCCCTAAGGATGTCAATGACTTCTCTCATTGGGTCTTTATAACAACCTGATGAGGTAGGCATAATTTTTTACCTCATTTTGCACACGAGGAAATTAAGGCCTAGAGAGGTACAATGACTTCTCTAAGATGACATATGTAGTTGGGGTTGGGATTTTGCCCACAAAGCTCCATACCAAAGTCCCACAGTCTCAAGTAAGCAAGTAAGTATCTAATAGCAAATTGTGGTAAACGGTATAAAGAAAAAAGCAGGCTGATGGGAAGGGATAAAAAGCAAAGGGTTGAATTAGGATAAGATGATCAAGAGAAGACCTCTCTGGAGAAGCAGTGTTCCAACTGTCTAATTCTGGAGGATTAGAAAAAGCCAAGATAAAGAACATGGTGGGAAGAGGGGAGAAAACAATATTATTGGTGGCTTTTGGCTGAGCTTGAGAACTCTACTGTGGCGTCACAGAGCTCTTCCTTCTGTCTGGAGGCCCCTCCTCTTGCCTTTCCCTACATCCTGTGCTTTTCTACTCATCTTTCAAGATCCAGCTTATAGTGGTGCTTCCTCAGGGAGGGCTTCTCCGGCAGCCTCAGCAGCAGCCTGCCATGAGCCTCCCCAGCCTCCCGCCATCCCTCCCTGATCACCTTCCAATTCCTCCCAGCACCGGACCCAGGGCCTGACCTGCAGCAGGGCAGCTCCATAACAACCTGTGGTTGCAACTCCCCTCACCTCAGATTCAAGCAACATTGTTCGAGCACCTCCTATTTGCACCCTTTGTACCAGACATCTTCACATGCTCACTGGCCACACAGTCACGCTGTGAAGTTTATTTCCCTCATTTCCTGAGAAAACTGACATTCAGAAAGGGAAGGAGCCTGCTCAAGTCACCCTTAGCCCAGGGGCAACACTCAGAGTTTGGAGGAAAAAAAAAATGTGTGTGATAAAGAGCCTTTTCAACAACTCTTCTGAAGTGTTGAAGAGGTCCCAGAGGTTGGGAACTAAATTATGCTGGTAAATTCAAGACACCCGTGGCATCTCAGCGGGGGCAACCAGAACTGCTTCTGAAATGGGAAAAACAATAATAAAACAACAATGACAACAAACGCAAAAGCACCTAAAGGAGAGGACACTTAACATTCTTGGACTAAAGTTGGATTGAAACTTGCACTGCCCTGAAGATCTTCCAGCTCCAGCCCCTGGTGTGTTGTCTGCCTTGTATTATCTCCACCCTGAATTTTGGGAGTGATTTGGCATTGCCCTAGGATGTCTTGATGGACCTGATATTGAGCAAAACTTCTAGAAGGGGCCACTTCAACTTGTGGGTCACAGGTGAATCTTGGAATAATCATTATTTTTTTCCTGATTAATTGAGACCTGAAGTCCCTGAGACTATTCTATTATGCAAGCTCATGGACCCAGTACGGATAGTGATTCTCCCGAACAATCATTCCTTCTCTATCGTGGCTTTATCGTGGATCCATCCAATGATTCAAATCTCTTGACTTCATTATTTCTTCCATTTTATTTATTTATTTATGTATTTATTTATTTATGTATTTATTTATGTATTTATTTATTTATTTTATTATGAGACTGGAAAACAAAGAGAACTTCTTCAAGTCCTCTGTTCCATTTGAAGCAGTTCTTGAAAGAGTTACTTCTAATCACAGTCTTGATGCATTCCCCATTCTCCTTGAATTCCCACCAGGCAGGCATTCGTCTCTGTGCCATTGAAACTGCTCTTGCCAAGGGCACCAGAGCCCTCCACATGAGAAATCTAACGGTCCATCCTCAGCCCTTCTCTCTCCTGGCCTCTCAGAACACTCGACGGACTCCAGACGCAGATTCTTCCCCCACTCTCCTGGACATTCTGCTCTCCTGGTTTTCCTCCCCAACACTGGTCATGTCTCTCTCTCAGCTGCTGGTTCTCTCTTCTCTCCCTGACCACTCAGTGTTGAGTTGCTCCAGGCTGTTTTTGATTCATTCCCCTTCTATTCATTTCCTTGATGATCTCATTCTTCACAGGCTACCCACATTCTGATGACTGCCACATTTCTATCTCCACTCAAGCCTTTTCTCCTGAATTCTAGCTGCTTACTTTCACCACCCACTGGACGTCTCCTTTTGGAGGGCAGAAAGACATCTCCAACTCAGCTGTCTAAGTAGACCACCACATCTCCTCTCTGCCTCCACCATACATTGTTTCCCTCAGAGGCTCTCCCATCTCAGTTGACAGCAACCTTATAGTTCCTTGGTCCCCAAACCACGCAGCCACCCATAACTTCTTCCTTTCTGTCATATTGCTGTCCAATTTATCAGCTACTCTTGCTGGTTCTATACTGAACATTTTCCCAGAACCACTTCCATTCTTCCCATTCTCATCCAGGCCACCATCATCTTTGGCCTGGATGATTTTGTTTGTTTTCTAACATATCTCTTTGATTCTGTCCTTGCTTTCACAGGACTATTTTCAACATGGCAGCCAAAATGATCCTTTTATAACATGTTAGATCATGTTCCTCTTCCCTACTCAAAAGTATGCACTAGCTCCCCATCTCAGAGTATAAGCAGAAATCCTTACATACCCCCCTATACATTCACATGCACATACACACAAATACCAACTCTACGAAGCCAGAGGTCATTGTTTTATTTATTGATGATCTCACAGTGCCTAGAACACAGTGGGCATCAATAAATATGGTATAATAAATTAGCTGATAAATGAAATCATTTCCACTACTCTTTTGAACCTTCCAGATCAAATATGAGGGTGAGTAGCCTGTTGGAGGGAAGTTTGTGGAGTGGTTAAGGGCATGGGTTTTGGTTGCTTGGGTTTAATTCTGTCTCCCCTTCCCCCTTCCTAGATGCATGATCTTGGGCAGGATTGATGACTTTAGGACTTTGTTCTCTCGTCTGTAACACGTGGATGATAATACTTAACACTTCTCTTAAAGATTTGTATCTAGGATGAAGTGAGAAACTTAGCACAAAGGAAGGGCTTGTTGAAGCTTAATGCCTCTCCTTGGAAACTCACATAACTTTTGAGAATGAGCGTGTAGTGACTTTGCACACCAACTACCTGGAACTATGCCTGACTTCATAAGACTGCTCTCCCTTCAGACACCAGCCACCAGTTTGGAGGTCCTCAGTCTGCCTGCACTTCTGACCAGCTGGCTACAGATCTAGGAGTTTCCACTACTCCTTCAAGTATGGTAATTCACTAGGCTGACTCATAGAACTCATAAAAGTGCTGTATTTATGATTATAGTTTCATTATAAAGGATATAAATCAAAACCAGCCAAAGGAAGAGACACATAAAGCAAAGTCTGGGAGGTTCCCAATTGTGAAGCTTCTGAGTCCTCTCCCCGTGGAGTAAGGAGGCGTCACCCTCTCAGCACACCAGTGTTTGACAATACTCAGAGTATTGCCCACCAAGGAGGTTCACTTAAGCTTCAGGGTTCATAGATTTTTTGGGGGGTCTCATGACACAGGCATGATGGATTTAATCCTTGGCCTTAAGACTCCATCTGTAGCTTCCCTCTTCTCACCAAATGTCAGCCTGATATGTGACTCAGGGCCCAATACTCTCATCAGGTTCTGAGACATGGTCAGCCCTACCCTGTGGTCCTCTCATTAGCATAAATGACCCAGGGCTCTCCATGCATCATTTCTTTAGCACAAGTTCAAGTGTGATCCCTGGAGCCCTTCTTGCATAAGAAAGACATTCCTATCACTGGGGAAACTCTGAGGACATAGAGACTACCTCCCAGAAACTCATGATAAAAACCAACCACCTATGTGTTATGTAAGAGAGGGGAAGAAGCATCAAGGAAGTTAGAGCTACTTTTGATACAAATCTCACCCCAATTTTGTAAGGCTGACCAGCTCCTTCTCAGCACTCCTCAGTGCCTGTCTCCACTGGGGAAAGCACAGGTGTGCACTTTCAAGGCAGAGGGCTCATAAGTGAGCTGCTTTTCCCCTGAGATCTGGTCTTCCTCTACATGGCCCCTTAAGAGCTGGTCTTCCTCTACATGGCCCCTTAAGAGCTGGTCTTCCCCAGGGCTGTTTGTCCAGAACTATCTCCCCATGTGGTCTTGTTTATACAAAGGGCTCCAGTGTCCATCTCTGAGATGACTGCTCTTTCCATCCTGGACCCCTCACTGTGCTCAGACTTCCATACACAACTACCCACTGAGTACTCCTCCTGGCTATCCACAGCCTCCTTATGGTCAGTGAGTCCCCAGAGAAGCTCATTCCCCTATCAAATCCATTTCTTTTCCTGGGTTCCTCTCCTAGCAACTGCACCACTTTCCACCCAACTGTCCAAGCCTGAGCATGATCCTCATTTCCTCACAGCCCCCTGGGACTGCCACCTAAATATGTCTCCAGTCTGTGACAAGTTTCTTCAACACTCAGTCTGGATGTTTTCACCTTGCATGGCCCTCACCACCAGCCTTCCTTGTCCAAGCTCTGGGGCAGAGAGTGCATCTCTGTCCTTCATCCTCACTCAACAAAGGCTCCCAACCATTTTAGGACTTCCTGCTTCCTTGACTAGCTCCCCTACTCCGCCAGCACCTGTTAGAGTGCCCAGCACCTACAAATTGCTCAATACATCTGTTAATGAACTAATAAAACATGAGTGATGGAAGGAGGAAAAGACAAGAATGCACACGAAGTTTGAGGGTCAAATTCCAGAGGAAAATAGTCTTCGGCCAGATTTGCTAGGCAGTAGGGAATTACTGAAGGTTTTAGATCAGGAGAATAACATGATTCAAGGAAGGGCTTCTGGAAGATCAGAGAATGAGAGGTATGTGGTAAGATTACGAACACTTCCAGTACCTTTACAGGCTGGGCAGAAGCACGGTTGGTTATTTGGAAACTGTTGTCTTTGATTGGTTCAAGGGCCCTGTGGTCCAAATCCAGGGCAGAAATAGGACATGTGGGAAGAACACTGCAAGGACTTGTCAGGTATGGCAAGAGGGGATCAACCAGGATTATTACAGCAAATAAACCTCTCCCTGGAGCCTGGGGAGATGATGAGCTCAACAATGGCATGAGTGCCTTTTGAAAAGCCCTCCAAAATAGCTGGGATAATTGGGGTTTAGCTTCCTCGACAACAATGAAAAAATATGTCATAATTGCCCATTTTTAAAAGCTTCATCCTTCTTTCACTGGGACAAAATGATCCTGGTAATTCGGAGCTCAGAGAAGCAGGCCCATTATGTCTTGTTACTGCCTGGCTCCCCGCTCCCCACATGAGAGTCTGACAAGGCACCTCCCGTGCTCAGGCCCTTCTCTCCCTGTTAAATCTTGTAGCAATTAGCAGGCATTTCACGGCCCATTTCTGTCAAATAATGTGACTTGGCAAAACCCAGTGCCCTTGTAACTGTCTGAGGACTGCAAATCATTTTCTGCGTTCCAGATGGAGAGAGATTTTGAAATTCGTGGTGGGTGAGTTGCTGGGAACCAAACACAATCTTAAACTCAGGGTCAGAGAGAAGGAGCATGGACACAGTCTGTCCCCATGTGTCCTGACTCCACGAGGCCTGTGCCCCCTGCTCCATCCTTCTGGAAGCTCAGATTTGCTTGGCTCTGCAGCACCCTACACCTCTGGCTGGCCACTCCTCGGTGTCCTCCTGCAGCTGCTAGATCCCCTTTCAGCCTGTTCTGTTCTCCCCACCTTTCAACTTGATTCTCCTGGAGGCCTCCTACCCATAGTCTTGGCATGAATTTACATTCTGACAACTCCCAAATCTTTATTACCAACCCCACCTCTTTTCCTAACTCTGGATTCACACACCCAGCAACCTGTCTGATCTGCCCACTTGAGCGTCTGTCTCATCAGCTTCTCCAAATCAGCACATTCCAAATCTGGTCCCTTCCCCTGTTCCTTGAAGTGGATTACTGCAACCTGCTGCCTATTGGCTTCCTTTCTTCAGTCAACCTCTCCTGTCCATCTTTATAAAATCAAGTCTGATCACATTCCCTTACTCCAAATCCTCCAGCAAGTCTGCAAATATATTCAGACCAAGATTAAAATTAAACATAATGCTCCCATGATCACTTCCCTTTATACTCTCCTCGACTGAGGCCCAGAGGTTAAAAGTCATGGCTCTGCAGGCAGTGAGTCTATTTCAAATTTTGGCTTCACCACAAACAAAATCAGATATCCCTGGGAAGGTCATTTTAGCTCTGTATTCTTCAAGCTCCTCATCTATGACATGGGGATCATAATAGCATCCTTCCAAAAGGAGGTGGTGAGAATTCCCTAACCCAGTGCACAGAGCATCCTGCCTGGCAAAGTCTCAGGAAGTACTACTTCCCTACTCACTGCTGTGGGGCGTTGCTTACCCCATTCCGTCCCCCACGCCCTGCCACTGCCCACGTAGGAGGCCCTCTTCCCTGCCATGATCGGGCCTCACCATGATCTATAAATGAGTGTTTCAGCTTGTCTGTCTCCCACCCTGCAAGGTGAGGACTTTAAGACCAGAAATAGGTCTTTACCAGGGCTCATTTCTCTGAGCATACCTCATGCCTAACACAATCCCTGGGACTTGGCAGATGTAAAATAGATACCTAGTGATCAGTGAACACACGGATATATCAAGGGAATGACAGATGACACCTGCACAAGTGGGTAGTCATGAGAAGTTAAGGCAACAAGTGCGTGCAAGTGCCTAGTACCAGGGCTTGCTGCTGAGCCAGGCTCGGTACATGTCGCTTGCCTTCCCATCCCCCTAACAAATCATCCCGATGTGATCAGGAAGAAAGAGAAAGATCTAGGAAGGCACCTGATGAGGCTGAATTATTTTATCATTATTTTATAGTTGTTTTTCCGCATTGTGTGACTTCAGCTCACTGAGCTCGAGTTTGCTCCTCGGCCAACTTGGGAACAACTCTGACAACACGCTTGATGTGGAGATGCCTCGGCCGCGTGGCACCTGCCTGGAGTAAGGGGACAGCGGGGGCCTCGCACGCTGGAGGACCCGGAGGGGCTTCGCAGCGGTGCCGCGGCTCGGGCGCCCCCAGCACGCGGCCCATTCGGGGAATGAGAGTTTGGGGCAAACTACCATTTTGCATCACGGCAACCTCGCAGAGGATCATGGAGACTGGGTTGGGGCATAGTCATCCATGAAGGCAGTGAGAGGAGGCACCACTTCTGGAAACGACCCAGGCACCACAGGAAGAAATGAAGGGTGGCATTTGTTCCTAAGTCTGACCGGGCCTTGTGCTTCCGAAGACACACGGACTGGTGCTGCAAACTGGCCACGAGGGGGCACCCCAAGAGCCACACCGGAGGAGTGGTTTGAGAAAGGAAGACTGTTTTTGCCTGTGAATTCTGCAGGAATTAAGCAGTCTGCGAAGCCATCCGCAAGACCTGACCCAGCAAAGACAAAGCAGCAGCCAGAGCTGCTTGTGCAAACTAATCGAGTCAGAACCAAACATACATGCGCCAGCCCCATAGCTGTCCTGTGCTGTGTATAGAACACAGACCACGTGCCCATGCAGTCTGCCTGTGGATCATTACACAAAATCTTCGCTATATTTTCACTATTTATGTATAATGATTTGATGTCGGGGTTTTTTTTTTTCCGACTTTTTTTCTTTTTTTTTTTTTTGCAACAAATTGATATTTTTAACACACACGCATATCTGCTAATGTCTTATGTGTAAACTACTTGGGTAATAGTGGCAAAGTCTAAATGTGAGGCCTCAGCTTGAGCCAATTGGCAATTCTGTCCTTTCCCCTGCTTGATCCTGTGTATTGGGGATCTGTGGTGGCTTTTATCCAAACACATCATTCTGTTGCTGAAAAAAGAAAGGAATGAATGAAGTGGAAGAGATGAAGAAAAGGAGGAAGGAAGAAAATCTAGAAAATCTCTGTTTTAAAGGGCTCTTTGGAACTCTCCAAGTTTCACTGGATACAGGAAAGAAAGAAAGAAGGAAAGAAGGAAGAAAGGTGAGGATGGAGGGAGGGGGAAGGAAAGAAAAAAGAAAAAAAGAGAGAAGGCAAGAGAAGAGAGAGGAGAGAAAAGAGAAGGAGAGAACAGGCAGGATCTAATTCAGGAAACATTCTCCACAGGGCAGATATTTGAAAATCAAGCTCTCCTTGATTCCAGGAACCCTAGTCTCAAACTCTGTTTCTCAAACTTCAGTCTTAATGCTAGCTGCTGTGCAGACATAGCCGGAAATCTCAGTGTCTTAGCCCAGTATAAGTCTATCCTTCAATCATATGAAGCTTCATAGCTGTTGGGGTGGGAATGGGGAGCCTTAGGTCCCATGTTCATTCAGAGACCCAGGCGAACAAAGGCCCTAGGACCTCCCAAGGACGCTGAGGCTGCCCTGGGTGTGGCCATGTAGCCATTTGACCCAGGAGACAAGGGCCTGGGGATCCCCTGTGCATTTTCAAGGGCCAGTCTGGAAGGAGTGTGTGCCTTCCCCATCCTTATTTGTACACACGGCTCCTTCTATCTGCAAGGGTGGGGGGAAATGCCTCCCTGGCTGGGCAGCTGCCACCAGCGATCCCCAACTAGGGGAAGTGAGCGGGCATCTTTTGCTACTTCCCAATCTTTGCCACGTCTGGAAACCACCTGAACTTATTAGTCACTTAATATGTTTCTTTAGCCTGGCTCACATTTTTCCCCTTAAAAGTGTATTTTAAAAATGTTTCTTTATTTACTTCTCTAAATGGAAAACCATATCACCTGGCATAAATTAAAGATTATAGAAAAAGAAAGAGAATAAAACAAAATAAGATTGTCTAATTTAAGCCAGATTCTGCTACCCAAGAAAGGTGCCGGGCTTGAGGCCTGCCCTGTGTTACGAAGGCGTGTCTGCACACCAGGCGTCTGTACCTTGGCATTGTCCTGATTGCCGTGGCTGGGAATAAGTGGAGGTGAAAATCTGCCTCCTGGCTAAGTCAGCGCCATTCGGGAGAGTGCCTGTGTGCGTGGTCGCGTGGTGTGGTCTGCTCCCCCACACCTGGGGAATGCTGCTCTAAAGGAAATACATGGGAGGTCAGCGCTGGAATAGAACAGTGGGTTCTAATGCTCACCTTTCACCTTCCTCACGCTGCTGCCCAGGAGTTGTTCTCTCTCTCCCTCCCAGGCTCAGCGAGGAGGGAAACAAACACGGGGGTGGGTATCATTAGCTGAAGGTAAGTGTTTACAGAAATGCCAAAGGAGTACCATCCAAACCTCCGAAGACTCCAAAGAACTGCCCACCACGAGGAGGCCAGAGCAAAGGAACATAACCTTACCTGGAAAGGCTTCATGGAGGAGGTTGTCTTCGAGGGGATTCCTGGATATAGGCTAGAGATTTCTCAAGGGGAAGGAATCCCTGCTAGAATGGCCACGCAGATGCCCAGAACTGGAAGAAGGCTGGAGTGTCTGGAGCTTAGAGTTAGGGCAAGATGGGTAAAGACACAGAAGCAAAGGAACTGGTAGAGCGTGGATCATGCAGAGCCCTAGCATGGCAGCCCAAGGAGCTCGGGCTCAATGCACAGACAATGAGAAGCTTTTAAGCAGAGGGTCAATGCAGGAGACCTGCATTTTGGATGCAGATGCAATTGATCACTTTGACAAAGTGGGGAAGCCAGAATGATTAGTTCTTGGGGGGACCAGGTGGGAGGGATGATCCCAGACAGGTGGCAGGGGGAGGAGCGACTGGGTGGGGAAGAGCGTAGCAGCCCGTGGGGGAGATGGTGGTCCAGGCCAGTCGATGGCAGTGGGATTGGAGAGTCAGAGAGGCTCTGAGTAGATTGGACAGGATTTGGAAGGTGGGTGAATTTTACACCCATGGACAATACCGGGATTTATTCATTTGACCTTTAACCTTAGAGAATGTCAGCGTTTATTCATTTGGAAAATATATACTGGGTGCCTACTACGTGGCAGGCACTGGGGATATGGCCCTGGGAATGGGCTGGGAATTGGGTGAGGAGATGAGGCAGCAAGTGCACAAAATTTAAAAACACACCTATTCTTGGGGCCACATAAGGGCAGAACTGGCGCTCCAGAGTGACTGTGGTACTCCGGGGGCCTTACTTGCTTCATCATAATGAAACAGACTTGCTGCAGTCACAGAGCTTCAGATATTCGCAGACAATGAGCACACAACTATGGAAAGCGACTTTAGATAGTGGTAAGAACCATGAAGAAGATAGCAGGCTGTTTGCAGGACAGAGGGACACTGGCTGGATGGGGCAAGCCGAGGCTGACCAAGGGACTGAGGATTCCTCGTGATGGGAGGCTGCCAAGGGTGGTGACCTGATCTGATTTCCATTAGCCGAGAGCACCCCGGCTACCAGGTAGAGAATGGACAGAAGTGGGCCAGGGTGGCAGCCAGGAGGCCGTTGAGGAAGAGATGGCCATTGTCCAGGCAAGAGAGGATGATGAGAGAGACCTCGGTGGTGGCTGTGGAGACCAGAGGCAGTGGGTGGGTTTGGGGACTATTGTTGAGAGAGAGCTGATGGCCCCCGCTCGGGGAGCGGACTTGAAGACACAAGAGGCCTCAAGATGCCTGAAGGAAGGAGGAGCCTTCAATGCTCCGGCCCAGAGTAGGACTTTAAAATACGTTCCTAGTACTTGGCTGGTTTTGTCCTACTTTGCCATCTGCCTCCTGGTTGATGAGGCTGAGGCAAGGCCTTCACCTGCTGTCCAAGGTGGTCTCGCTGTCAGAGACTGGGAACCATCTTGGCTCAGGACCTCTATAGAGACAAAGGGGGCCAGGGATGAGGAGATGCAGGGTGTTCCTAAAGCTTCATGGGTATGGAAAGGGCTTCTTAAAGCCAATTATTAATGAGAACTTTCCTCACATGAGGGCAGGAGGCATCGTGTTCAAAGTACATTAAGCTTCATTATCTCAGAAGTTGGGACTGTCCCACTGAGGGTGGGAGAGACGCAGGGACTCCATTTCCTCTGAGTTCCGGGGCTCTGTGGAGGGTGGAGGTTAAAAAGCCCAAGAAAGAAAAATAAAATATTCCCTTCGGAGCATTATCTTCAAACAGCATATGAGCCCGGCAGGAAATGTCAGCCCCGAGTGGCGTGGACAGAGGTTCCGACAAGGGGGCACTGCTGTGTGGCTTTAGGGCAGTTCCTAAGGGCCTGGTTTTCCTGCACCAACGTGGCAGGGTCAGGGTGGGAGCCTGCCTCCCCAACCCCTGCTAGGATAAGTAAACAAGAAGGCAAGGACAGAGGCCAAGGGCATTAAATCCCAATTATCTACTCGTCCTAAATACTTCCTGTGAGAACAATTTGTCATTGACATAGTTAATTAGACTCTTGACCAATATTTTCCAGATGTAGGGATTTTTGCTAAAACCCCAAGCACAGATGTTTTCCATATTTAATAAGACAGCTGAGGCCAACCCTTAACAAAAAAAAAAAAGAAAGAAAGAAAGAAGAAGAAAGAAAGAAAGAAAGAAAGAAAGAAAGAAAGAAAGAAAGAAAGAAAGAAAGAAAGTAAAAAAGAATAGTGGGAGCTACAGGCTATGAACTCAGAGATTAGTGGATCAAGAAAGAGAATCCATTGGCCTTGTGGTCTTTCAAAGGAAATAGACCTCGGCCTCAGAGACAAGCAGCACTGAGGGGGCGTCTGCTGTGGCTGAGGCCCTGGGCTTCTGCCTCCACTAAGCCCTGAGGTGGACAGAACCTTTGGTTATTTGATATATGTGGGCGACTAAGGTGGGAGACTGTGAGAGTACATGATAGCAGAGTCAGGATTTGAACCCACGGCTCTGCTTTCACCCTCCACGTTCCTGAGTGCAAGAAAGTCCATAAGCATGGTACCCCAAGGATCTTAGCTTCGGCAAGCAGGGATCCTGTGGTTCAGAGTGTTTTCCCACAGATATGAGGCAAAGGAACTGGAACCCAGTATTTCAAGAGGCTGGCAGTCCTGCTCTTGCACAGCCCCGGTGGGGAGCACCTCAACCATTTCACTCTTGTCCTGGCCCTGAATCGTCATCACTGTCATAATTCCGCCTTGGTCGGCTTCTTGCCTGGGTTTATTCACATCCTCCAACCAGCCTCCCTGCACCTACCTTTCTTCCTATCAATCCTCCATCCAGGCCCAGAGGGATCTTGACAAAACGCAAACTCCATCACAACATCCTGTGCAGGAATCCCTTCCATAACTCCCCATGGCCCTTGGTGCAAGGTCCAGATTCTTGGACGAACATTCAAGGCCTTCCAGTATCTACCATGCTGAGCACCATCAGCCTCCTGCCTTCTCCCCACCCACCCTGCAGTCCTGCCCATACCCAGCAAGGAGCCGCAGGCCACCGCACAGCCCGTGGTGTGTCTAGTGCCCCAGCCTCTGTCTCTGATTGGGCACTTCCCTCTTCCTGGAACCCTGGCCCCAGTAGACCCTTATCCTGACTCATTTACCAGCCCACCACCCACTGAGTGACCCATTCCACTAGGTAAGGACTGTCATGCTCCCCTCTTATTCCCAGTGAGCTCAGTGATATTCACACATTTGCTGACTGAATTAATGATGTAGTTGGGCCAACACTCACCACACTGTACAGACGAGGAGGGAGGTCCACAGATCAGGGCAGGGATTGAACAGTCCAATCCCCGTGGGAGCCAGGTGGGCTCCAGAATGACCGATGGGCCCAGGAGGAGACCAAGGTGCCTGAAGAGCTGGTGTGCATCACTGATGCTCAGCTGGGGCTGGCGCTTGTCCTGTGGAAAGTGTCACTCATGGTGGCTGGATCTTCTGGATTATTCATAAAAAGCAAGACAGGACGATTGTACTTATCGACTAGTGGAAACGATTTGAAACACTTGAATGATTTGGTGCAAGCAGCTGTCAGTGATCGCGCGAGAGGGAACTTGGCCATGCTTTCTTTTACTTGCCTGCTCAAAAATAGTCCATAGGAAACACTCAAAATAAATATTTCATCAGAGAAGTTTATTGGTGGTTAATGCTGTTAGTTATTTCACCAGGTAAGGATCACCTCTGTGCTCACCATTCTTCATGAGGTTAGCAAACTAAATGTGTGCATTTAGATTTCAATTCTAAAGACCAAATTATAGCATCTATTTCTAGTCAATGATACTATTTCTAGGACCTGGCTGACAGCCATTACAATACTACTCAGCTGTGGCGAGGTTGAAAAGAATTCTATTAAAAGAAAACATTCTAAATAATAGATTTTAAAAAGTTCTACAGAGATGAAATGCCAAGTGAAGGAAGAAACAGTGAGCCTAGCCAAAGGCCCAGTGGTGCGATTAAGTCCAACTCAGCAAGTGATTCCAGAAAGACAGGAGCGATCAGCTGTGTGTGGCTAAGCCACTTGCAGGCTCGCGGAGCCGTAGGGATAAGAGATGCAATCCTGAGCTGCAGTCAGCCCCACAGGATTGCCCACCCTCTCACGAACACTCTTCCCATTCCAAAATAGTTAAAAGAAGAAGCTAAAACTAGAGCCAGGGTCTCCTGACCCTCACTAATGAGCAGCGGATGAAAACCCTGATTTCAACTGGACCAGAAACAAATCATTTGGTCAAAGCAATCGGTTAGGCGCCAAAACAAATGAGCTAAACGGAACTCTCACTTTCTCCTCATGGATTTCCTATTCACCTACCCTCCACCAGTTGGGCTACCTGTTGGAAGTATCCAGATTTCCCAAGCACAGATGAGTAAAGTAGCCAGGGGAAATGGCAAACAATCTCACCCATGAAAGCACTGGTGGGTGACAGCCACTGCATTGTTGTCACTCAACACGTGCTTTGTGGTGGTGATTTTTATTTTTCTCACACATCAGCTGCCTGCATTCAGAAGGTGAACAACCACAGAATTTCTTTCTCTCCACTCTCTTGCTCCTCTGTTACCTTTCACGTTTGCTATATTTCTGCCAGTTCAGCTGCAGGCACCTGCACACAATGCAGAAATGCCAGGTATGGGAGAGTAAGAAAGAGAAAAGCTGGCAGCTCTGTGAGGTTACAAGCATGAACCTCCCAAATTACAGCCCAGGCTCTGACATTTGACTGTGTGGCTCTCAGGAGATGACTCCATCGAGTTAGGATTTTTCATTAATTTGAGCAGAAATCAATGAATATCATTCTGAAAACACAAGAGCTGTCAATATACCATGCTGTCCCTGTCCCTGGGGCAAAGCACTGTCCTAGTGAATCACGGAAAACTAGGGCTGGGGGGAACTGGCCAATAAGCCAGCACAGCCTCCTTGTTTCCTAATCAGAGCACCGAGAGCCAGAGAGGGCTAAATAAAGCCTTGACTCGGGTCACACAGCTATGCGGGACCAGAGCCGGAGTTGGAACCTGTGCAGATCTTATTACTCTTCATATACTGACACTTCGCCGTGTAGACCTGTCCACCCTCCATTAGACTCAGCAGGAATGAGACAAGGCATCTGTCCCCAAAGTGGAATGATTACAACAGTGAGCATGCTCCAGGCATTCGTGTGCCCGCACATCTGTTTACATGTATGAGTACACGTCTAGAAGAAATTCCTAAAAGTGGAATAGCGGGATTCAGAGGGTTTATGCATTTTGATTTTGTTACAGTTTGGCAAACTGCCTATCAGAGAAATGATACCAATTTATACCCATGCCAAAAAGCGTCTGTTTCCCCGTGGAATATATATGAGGCTAATGAGGACTAGCTCCACAAAGAGGACAAGCATGCAATCCGTGATCTGTCAGAATGAGACCCCGTGAAATCGTGGAGCAGGCCTCCTCCCCGTCGGAGCGCACGGACGGAAGGAAGGATGAAGGAAGCAGGCAAATGGAGACTTGCATCTTCCCTTCTTTGGAAAGGCTGCATCTCCATAGGTGTCATTGATCCTACTGTCAAAACAAGAACCTTACTCTCCTCCGATACTGCCGAGTGTCGGTACAGAGTAAGCGAGTCCCCATGGAAACCCCAACCCCACTGACCCCGGAGGGAAATGCTATTCCCCACAGCGCTGAAGGCAGATTAATGTAGAATTACGATAATGAAAGGCATTATCAGCATAATTGTACGTCCTTGGGGCTTAAATTCATATTTTTTTCCTGCTTAATCTCCCATGATTTGCACATTTTCAGCCTTTGAATGGAGCTTTCAATAGAGACAGAGATCACTAGGCATAAAAGGATCCTGTTGTCCTTTCTGGCATCAGATAGGCATGCATGACTGAAGCAGTCACCACCCCCAAACCAAAAACTTCTGGATGAATACTCATATTCTCATGAGAGCCAAGCAATGCCTTCTCGCTCAACACCTGATCGATTACGTGGCAACCAAACAAAATTATCTTTAAAAGAATTGCCTCGTCGTAGCCCAGTCTCATCTGGTCCTATTCAATGTCAAAGTGCCTGATGAAAAGTATGAGGCTTACCTAATATTGAGAGACCTCCACAATGTCAATTCCTCATAAATATTATAAGAACCTCTAGATAATGGAATGATTTCAGGCATGGATATGGACTCCACAGAGGTCTCTAATGCACAGCTATTTTATTTATTAAGACAGAGATATTCAACATTCTCAATTCTTGTTCTTTCCCTAAGTAAGACCTCCCCCATGGGTATATGGATTTTTTTTTTTTTTAGAAAGAAATTTAACTTGCTCTGACTCAGCCTGTTATAATGAATATCCTTAGGAGCTTTATCCTGCGATTTCCTCACGATATTTGCTTATTTGCAAGATTTATGTCATGTTGTTCAGGGGACTGGTGAATCTGGTGAAGACTGAGGGTCAGACGACACAGAGTGGGGTATAATGTACGATGTGCGATGTAGAATGTGGTTCAAAGTCAGGGGCTTGAGAGTTGGGGCAGGGTTCAGATCTCATTAGCTTCATGACTTCACATGAACTGCATAACCTTAGATCCCTAATCCCTCTGTATTCTGCAAACCAAAAGGATTCTATAGCAGTGGAACCCACAAAGGTTTTCTATACCTACATCAGAAACATAGAGACATACAACAAACATCATTTACAACCTCTGTGCTTTCCATAGATCAGGAATTTAAGAGTAGCTCCATTCAACAGTTCTGGCTTGGAGACCTTCGGGAGGTTACTGTCTGAGGTCATTAGAATGAGGGACGAGTTGGGTGTTTCTTCTCTCACATATCTGGAGCCTGAGCTGGAAAGGTTCAACAGCTCCAGGCTGGGAGGGCTGCAGCCTCCCAGCCTCCCTATCGAACTGTGGTCTGCCTACATAGTCTTCTCAGCATGGTGGTCTCAGAGTAGCTGGACTTTTCTATAACAACTCAGACTGCAAAGTTTCATGTCCAAGGAGAGCAAGTGTCTGTGGAAACTTCATCTCTTTCGTGATCCAGCTTTGGAGGTCATGCAGCCTCACTTCCACCTCCTTTTGCTCATTAGAATTGAGTCCCTATGAGTGACTTACATTCCAGGGCAGAAGATTTAGAGCCTGCCTTTCATGGGAGAAGTACCAAAGAATTTGGACATATTTTAAAACTTCCACAATGGAAGATCCAGTTTTGCAATCCTCAAAATGAATGATTGAGTGGCAGTGAAGAGAGGCGTTAACTGTGCCCGGAGATGCCCAAGAGTGTGGTGAATGGGCTGTGGTGGGATGGGGGGTATGGAGGAGTCTTGGCCACCCCCAAAGGACAGCAGATGGGGTATGGTGTGGTCTGTCAAGCCCAAGTGCAGCAGGCTCTCAGAGGATCAGAAGGGTCCGCTGTGAGGGGGAGGCAGGCTCAGAAACAGGCAGGACTGGACATTGCAGGGGATGCCTGTGTAAACAGAGAAAGGCTATAGACCAGACACCTCCCTCACCACTGGCTTAGACCCAACCTAGGAGCTCCCTAAGGCCCCAAGGTCAGGAAGAAGAGGCCAGAGAGACAAGTCTTGAACTGACCCAGTTTTTTTGGTCAGATGGAGTTTCCCTGGATTTGACTAGATTATATTTTCTGATATCATGACAAATAGAGGCTTGAAACAGAAGTTATATGTATTTATAAAATTCCCACAAATTTTTTGTCTTAAAAGTATCATATACAGGGGACCTATGTTTCATACTTGAATGATCTTGAGTAAGTCACCTAATGTGATTATATCTCAATGTCTTTAATCTAGGAAAACTGGATTAGAGTAGGGCTTTGTGGATAATTCAAGAGATATAACTGATGCAAAAATGTTTTCAAAAGGGGAAATGTTGCAAGCATGTGAGGGGGCAGGACACAGCCCCCCCACCCCACTCCTCCCAGCCTGTGATTCACCACCTACAGGCTGTCAGTTCACTAATTTGATAAATTGATTGAATTTATCTATACTGAGAATTACCATGAAACCACACTTGTTAGAAGTAAAGACGAGTTGTTGAGAAATTGGAATGGCAGCATCTTGTCTGTCAATCATCCCTGTCACGTCACAGGGTCCCTGAGCGAGCCCAAGGCATGGACAAAGAGAAGAAAAGGCATTAGTGCAACCATCTAATATCTCAAGGCAAAGTTTTATGACTTTCCTGAAAGCAGCCCTTTTATCCTGAACCTCCCAAGGCCGAGATTTCTGAAAAACAAATCTAAAGTTTAGTCCTGAGTGATTTACAATGCACATTGAACTCTCAATCCCGTAGGGTCCCCTTTGTTGACGTCAGGGAAGATATGGGCAGATTCCAATGAAGCTGGGGGCCTTGGATCCTTAAATTCTCTGACCCTTCTTTGCTGGTAGAAGCAGCTCTTCTACTCCTGCCTGAACTAGTCGCTTTGTAGGACACTGGTCCTCCTCAGAACCCCGCCTCCAGATCTATAACTAGGCTCATGTCCCAGCAGAACCTCAAAGTATGGGGTAAAAGTATGACCTGTGAAGGTGTGATACACATGGAAAGATGGCCTTGATTTTGCCAAATTTGTTGTTTGGAAACCTGAGGAACGTATGTGGGATCTTGAGGGTATAGGGTCAAAGTGGGAGGAATATGAAGTTGGATCAGGCCGACTTGACCGCAAGGCAGGGATTGCAAATTCAGTGTTTTAACGCAAGGCACTAGGAACAACTGTAACAGTTTGCTTGGTTGGTTGACTGCAATATGAACCCAAGGATAGTCCAGACTGAATGAAGTCAAGAATGGTAAACTTCCTTGCTGTACTATAGAGGGACTTATCTGAGAGCTTAGGAGACTGGAATACTAGCTGAATGTGTCATCCGATGATGTCATCCTATGTACTATCGGCTCTTCCTGTCAATTCCACTCAGTGTCTAAATTATGACTACTCCCT
Organism: Vulpes vulpes; assembly: GCF_048418805.1. Classification (NCBI taxonomy): domain Eukaryota; kingdom Metazoa; phylum Chordata; class Mammalia; order Carnivora; family Canidae; genus Vulpes; species Vulpes vulpes. Next base: position 96,719,402 of record NC_132783.1, on the reverse strand, counting down.
GCAGAGCAAAGGTTTTAAGAAACTTTGATTCTTTACGCCCCCTTCAAAATGCCAGATCTCTGGATGCTTTCTCTCCCTTCTGCCCTGACCTTATTTTTTGAAGCAATTTCCTTTTCCTGTTGTTTCTTAGTCCAAGACACCTGGGCAGTCTTCACTTGATAAAAGCGAAGTTCATTAAGTCCTGTGTTGCCCTCTGACCATCTATCTATTTGAGAAACAGCAGAGAAAGCTGCTTTTTCAGAGACAATCACTTCTCTCTGGAGACTCAGCACGAGCATGGCTAAAAGGGCTGTCAGGAAAATCTCCTCTTAGAACTTTTCAACAAAGCTTGATGGTTATCTTTCTGTGTGTATGTAAACCAGCTCGAAAACTTACCGCTCTTTTTAAGGCTACATATTTTCCCCCCAGTGACAGTAGTGCTTGGTGGGAGCCATAGTTAAGTAGATTCTGCACGTAGCCCTTGGCTCAGGCATACTGAGGTGGGTCTGTTTTTCAGTTATTGGATCCACTGACAAAGCCATCAGTTCACACACGGAACCCTAATACTTCAACTCTTGGCATGTCAGCATCACACCGTCCACTCAGCTGCCCAGCCTTGACATCTCCAAAGCACTTTTGATTTCTTCTTTTTCCCTACTCCCCACATTTTATTTTCAAATTCTGGTGGTTCTCCCAGGGAAATATCTGTCCTTCCTCCTTCTTTCTCTGCCTTATTAAAAAAATATTTCTTGAGTGCCTTAATGGGAAAAGATCTCTCCTATATGTGCTTTTTAAGCCGCTCTTCACCCAGGGCTTCAGGTCAAATGCACAGAACGGCTGCCCAGGTCCCAGAATGACAGCTGTGACCATGGGTGGTGATGGGTTCTGGCTGACTTGCCAAGCTGACTGCTGGCTCAGATTACCTGATTCTCCACTTTTTAAAGAGAACCCAGAGTACGTCACCTACCATGTCATACTATCATCATTTCTTTATGTGCCCCACTTTCCCATCAGACTGCGATGTGCTCCTAGGCAGGCAATTTGTCTTGTCCCCCTAAGTATCCTTAAGACCTGACATGGGGCTTGGTACATTGTATGATCAGTTAGACAGATAATCCTTCCAATACACTGGCCCCTTAGTTTCTTACCCACTCATTACTAATGGTTTTGTTCCCTGTACCACCTCACCTGCTCACTCCCACAGTCATATCCTGTCGTCACTACCAATATTACGACATCCCTCTGGAAGTTCACTTCCTGATCTTCTCAAGCAGCCATGTGGGATGCCAGATGATCTCTGTATCTTTCCCGGGTCTGTTTACCCTCCTGCTCTTCCAGATGCCCATGCCGCACCTTCACCTCCTTCTTCAAGTCTCTAACACTGCTTCCTCACCAAAGAAGGTCTCGACTCTTATTTTGCTGAGAAAATTGAAGCAATAAGAAGAAAACTACCAACATCTGCTATCACATGTGCTTAACCATGTGAGTCTCTACCTATCTTATCTTGTATCTAAGTGGCTATATGTGTATATATGTATGTATGTATCTATCTACTTTCTATCTGCCTGACTATCCACCCATTTGTCCATCATCCATTCATCCATCATCGATCCATCCATCTTCTTTCTTCCAGGTACAAGAGATGAATTGTGCTTACGCTTATCCCTAACATGCCCTCCATATCCACTCTAGTTCTCCTCTCCTCTCCTCTCCTCTCCTCTCCTCTCCTCTCCTCTCCTCTCCTCTCCTCTCCTTTCCTCTCTCTTATTCAAGGATGGCTCTCCAGCCTCTACTCTTTCCTCACTGCATCATCAAAGTTCCCTTCTCCCTGGATCAATCATATCAACATATAAATATACTGCCATTTCTCCCCTACTAAAAATAAACTCTTTCCCCCACCCTCCCCCACCATTTTCTGTTCCATTTTTCTTCTTTTGTTTCATTTTTCTGCTCCTCTTTGGAGCAAAGCTCTTTAAAAGAATTGTCTACATGCACAGTATCCATTACTTCCTTGCCCATTCTCTTTTTTTTTCTAAAGATTTTATTTATTTATTCATAGAGACACAGAGAGAGGGGGGGCGGGCAGAGACACAGGCAGAGGGAGAAGCAGGCTCCACGCAGAGAGCCCGATGTGGGACTCGATCCCGGGTCTCCAGGATCACGCACTGGGCTGCAGGCGGCGCTAAACCGCTGCACCACCGGGGCTGCCCCCTTACCCATTCTTTCTTCAACTTGCTCTAATCAGATTTTCTCCCCTAGCATTCCACTTCAACTGCAGTTGTCTCAGTTGCCATTTTGAGAAATGCAACTTTTGTCCTCCTTGACTTATCAGTAGGGTGATCATGTAATTTGTCTTCCAAACCAATACTTTTGAAAGTACAAGAGGGTGCTGCTACTAATTTCTTTGTAATAACATGTATAAACTGGGGCTACCCAAGAAAAGCCCTAATATGTATTTGTTGATTTATTGGACTGTTCATATCCCCCCACTAAAGAATAAATCACTCTGTATCTCCAGAGTCCAGAACAGTGCCTGACATATATTAGCTGGTGAGTGCTAGGTGCTTGGCTATTCAGGGAGCACATAGTAGGCTTTTTAAAGAGATTTTATTTATTTGAGAGAAAGAGAGAGAGCACTAGAGTGAGTGAGCAAGGACAAGTGGGGGGCAGAAGGAGAGGGAGAAGTAGGCTCCCTGCTGAGCAGGGAGCCTGATGTGGGGCTCAATCCCAGGACCCCAGGATCATGACCTGAGCCAAAGGCATACACTTAACCGACTGAGCCACCCAGGTACTCCATAGTGGGGTCACCTGTGACTTCTCTTCCACCTCTTTATTTCATTGTAGCCCTTTGGCCAGTTGGTTGAACAAGCTTCAGGGACCTCCAGCCTGATGATGACTGTATGCCTTTTGCATGCAGATTAGAAGCATCGTTTCAGAGGTCACCTAGGAGAAGAACATTTTTCCATCAGGCTACCGTGCCCTCCAGTCTTACTGATGATTCAGAAATCTCACTTTGTACTTGACGTCATCCTTGCTGGGTTCAGAGGAAAGGTAACTATAAGAGATCAGCAATTGCCCTTCTTCTGAGAAAGGATGACAGACATGTTAGCTGCTGAGGCTTGTTCGGTGTTTTTCTTAAGCTTATTTTTAATTCTGAGCAGAACCCACTTATCCCTTCTTGTATGAGATGAAGTCATAAAAACTTAATGTCATCCAACCAAAGCTTTGACCCTTTTCTGTAAAACTCCACCTTCATCATCATTGGTTCCCTCTCTCTATTTTGACATATTATACACACAAATAGGGCATTTGGGTGGCTCAGTGGTTGAGCGTCTGCCTTCAGCTCAGGCTGTGATCCTGGGGTCCTGGGATTGAGTCCTGCGTTGGGCTCCCTGCAGGGAGCCTGCTTCTCCCTCTGCGTGTGTCTCTGCCTCTGTCTGTGTGTCTCATGTATAAATAAATAAAATCCAAAAAATTATACACATAAAGATGGATACACAAAAATATACACACAGATATGTATACACACGATATAATACACATTCATAGACATAGATACATACTTCAATTTACTTATGAAATACTAAGAATACTCTTTTTCTTCCCTTGCCATTAAAAGCAAATTGTCCCAATTTTGCCAATCTAATGATTCTTAACGGAATAAGTGTTGGGCTAAGATTCTTAAGGAATATTTGATAAACAAGTGGCCTGACAAGCAAGCAGTGGCTTCTTGGAGCAGTGCCATCCCCATACCTCCTAAGGAGGAAGGGCGGGGGAGCCACTGAAGCTTTGCTTTGCTGGTGGGTGCAGGTTAGCAGGTTGAGAGGGACTGCAGAAAAGCAGTTAGGGAGCAGGCCAGCCCCATGTCTACTGAGCTGATGGTGGCAGGCGGGCAAGGGACAGCCCCTCACAGTGTATGAGGAGGAGGCATCCAAACAGGGATTTTTATGAAGTCTTTTGTGGGGTATGTAATCTTTTCTGTCTCTGCTACAAAATCTACAGTGGTGTTTTGAAGCAAGTGGATTCCTTCCGGGGAATACAAAGAAAGTTTTGTTCTTATCAAAGTCTGCACAGGGGACAGCAGATATCTTGACTATACATCTTCAAATGCTTAACCTCGGCTCCGTGGCCAGAGACTGCAGTCACAGGGCAGGAATCAAGGGAGACGTGCAAGAGGGATATGGAAGTTGCACGTTGAGGTGCTTGTTGCAAAAGGGAAAAGAAGGGCGGTGTACAAGGAACAGTCTTTGAAAGCCTAAATCCATCTTCCCGTCTTTGCCCTCATATCCACAGATAACCTTAGCTACGTTGGGTTTTGGCCCCCTGGGGTACCAGAACCCTCTCCGTGCCAGGCAACAGCCAGGAGCTGGAGATACCAATAGGAATATCAATACAAGGAGTGCTTCTGTTTCCTTGTTCATTAATGTCACTTAAAGCTGCTAAGTGGTCTTAGCAGCCTTGCTAACGTCATTGCGGTCACGGCCATCATCATCATCGCCATTTATGGAGCACTCCATGCCACGCACTGCACATCCAACCTCCTTTCACGGACAGGGAAACCGAGGCTCAGAGAGAGTGAGTAACATGCCAAGGGTGTTCTGCTGGTAGAAGGCTGACCCACAGCTCTCCTTACTTGAAGCAGCGTGTCCCTCCTTGACATCACACACAGGGCTGCAGTAGTGTTGGTGGTGGTGGCTGCTCTTTACTGAGGGGCCTTAAGTAAGAAACTTTGCCAACAGGTTTAGAAACATAATCCCCAACAGACCTATCGATAAGTGTTTTTATAATCCCCAGAATTCTCTTCCCGAGGTTACTCTGAAGACTGGATCCTTCTTACTCTTTAGATCTTAACTAAGAGACACGGTCTTAGAGAGAACTTTCCAGAACATCCTATTTGAAGCCAGAACTCTATGCTAGCTTCTATCCAGCCCGATTTATTTCTTCTGTAGAACTCATCACCAGAAGGAATTACTTGGTTTGTACTTCTTTCCTTGTTTCGTGTCTGTGAGGCACAGCGACTGCAAATTCCTGAACACCAGGGATCTTGTCTATCTCCCTCTCCCCCCACAGAGTACCCCCAATGCCCATTGGAGTGCGTGACATCATAATAGAAACTTAATGAATAATAGAGCCCAGAGTGGTTGAATAACCTATCAAAGGCCACACAGCTGGTATGAGGCCAACCTAGAATCAAACCCAGGTTCATAGACTCCAGAATCTGGATGTTTTATTCCTGTGCTAAATGGTTTAACACAGTTAAGAGTACACAAGAAGTAAGCCCATAATCCCTACTGAACTCATTAATTTTATTTTTTAAAGGCTGCCCCCAGCCTGGCTAGGATCAAAAAGCACGGATTAGGTTTACAACTGCCTCACTTAGAAAAACCACTTTGATTTAGGGCAATGATGAGTCATTACACCCCTGAGTTTTACTAAGTTAACTGGTACAAGCCCTGTCCCCCATGGCACTGTGTTGAAAGGTTGGGGCTTTTATCCCAGGACACTGGGGTAGATAAAGGAATAATATAGGCTTAACCACTCATGGCGGGCACAGAAAGCTGGTTATGCCAGCCACAAAAGACATACTTCACCAGGAGGAAAAACACTAAAAACCATCTCAGCACTAATATGTATGAGTTCAATGATTTCTTTTATTTTCACCGTAAACACAGTGTAAGCATATTAAAGGCAACGGTGACTTCTAGACAAGTCTTGCACAATGCTGACACCAGTGTTTTCATTGCTGGGATCCCTTCTGCTCAAATGTACTGGATGTGATTGTAGCGAACATTCCACCTTTTATCTTCTGTAGCTTGCTTATTAACATTTTATAAATATACTCCCTTGTTTCTACATATTCCTCACAATTACCATCTTTTATTGATTATGCAATGTCGTTTACTTACCATAGTTTATTTGACTTTGGATATTTATATTGTTTCCAAGTTTATCCAATTTTGCTTATGCTATAATAAGCATCCTCAAATATTTGGTATTTTATTTGAGAGATTATTTCTCCTTTAGTTAAGATCACCCAGTTTTTCCTACTAAGCAAAAGGATAGGAACATTTTATACTCTGGAGGGATACTGTTAAATTGTTTTCTAACAGTCATGCTACTTTATGTGGCAGCTGTCAGGCACAAACGGGGGAGCTTCACCATAAAGTCGTCAGCGTTGGCCATCATTTACTAAAAAACACTTCCAGGTTAATTTAATAGAGTAAAACATTAACTTGACATTTTTGGTTTCATCTCATTGAATATCGGTGCTGTTAAATCGCTTTCACGTTCGTTTCTAAATTGCATTGCACATGCTATGCCATATCAAGGTGCCAGGAGAATATTTTTAATTGAAGTATAGTTGACATATAACATACATTAGTTTTGAGTGTACAGGGACGCCTGGGTGGCTCAGCGGTTGAGCATCTGCTTTCGGCCCAGGACTTGATCCTGGAGTCCCGGGATCAAGTCCCACGTCGGGCTCCCTGCATGAAGCCTGCTTCTCCCTCTGCCTGTGTCTTTGCCTCTCTCTCTCTCTCTCTCTCTCTTTCTCTGTCTCTCACGAATAAATAAATAAATAAATCTTTAAAAAAAAGTTTTGGGTGTACAACATAGTGATTCAGCAGTTATATACATTACACAATGCCCCCACGATAAGTATAGTTATCCTATGTCATCACACAATGTTCTAACAATATTATTGACTATTCCCTACACTGTACTTTTCATCCCTTATTTATTGTACAATTGGAAGTTTATACCTGTGAATCTACCAGGAGAAAAAAATTTTTTTAGCTATAAATCCTGTAGCCTGTAGGGTAAATAATACACTTTTTACAAAATAGGCTGACCCTCCATTAGCTGTAGAGGTCTTGGGAATCATGTCAGCCACATAAGGTCCTTAGAGAGGTTTGCTTTGCTAAGTTTGCCTGAAAAAATGCTCTGTGACACAGAAAATGGAAATTTGCTTACAACTCTTCCTTCATAAATACTTATAGTATCATCATGGCTTAAGGCAGCTGGTTTGCTGAGCTAGTTCTGCTCCCTAAGTTCATTGAGTCAGTGGGACGTGAGGCAGGAATGACACATTCGTTTCTGCCTGGGAGAACTGTTTCTTCCATTTCTAATACTCACTACCAAAGTCAGCCTGCCTCGTGCTGGCTTCCTTCATGCAGTGGAGCTTCTTGGGGGTTCCCAGCCATGGAAGGACCCATGTCACCCCATCCCATCCCTGTGCCCCCTTCTCAGCTACCAGCCTCTGGCAGTCCCCCTTTCCCCCACCAGCAAGGCCTGGTTTGAACTGATTGTTGAAACTAAGACAATCAGATGCTGGGTTTCTTCTCAGCCTCCAAAGGCATGTCACAGTGGGGCTGAGGCCTGATTTGGGAGGAAAGCCAGAGCCGAGGCAGCAGAACCCAGGTGTGAGGGGTGCCTGGGTGGCCCAGTCAGTTAAGCGGCCCACTTTTGATTTCAGCTCAGGTGATGATCTCAGAGTGGTGAGATCAAGCCCCACATTGGGCTCGTGCTCAGCATGGAATCTGCTTGAAGATTCTCTCCCTCTCTTTCTGCCCCCACTCACTCACAGTCTTTCTCTAAAATAAGTGAATAAATCTTAAAAAAAAAGGAAGAAAAAAAAAGAATCCAGATGTGAGTCAGGAGTGAGTGAGAGGCTGGGATTGGGAATCAGGACCAGGCTGGAGGGGTGAGGTGGGGGCACAGGAAAAGACTGGGGATGAGGAAAGGGTACAGCTCTTCTGTTGAGAACAGTGAGCCTGCTCCCTGAGAGGCCACTGAGAAAAACCCACCACGCCTGGCTCTCACACACGTGTGATCTGGCTTTAGTGGGATCCACCCACGGCAGATACTAAAAGCATGTGCCCCAGAGTCAGCTTGAAACCCAGGCTCCCGGGATGCCTGGGAGCCACCACTGGGTGGCTCAGTGGTTGAAGATCCGCCTTTGGCTCAGGGTGTGATCCTGGAGTCCCGGGATCGAGTCCCACATCAGGGTCCCCGCAGGAAGCCTGCTTCTCCCTCTGCCTATGTCTCTGCCTCTCTCTCTGTGTCTCTCATGAATAAATACATAAAATCTTGGAAAAAAAAAAAAAAGAAATCCAGGCTCCCCAACTTGCTATGACTCTCATGTAAAAGTGCCTACATAGTGTCTGACACATGGCAAGCACTCAATAAATATTAGCTACAAGCTTAGATGTTAGCATGATTATTGCTATTTACTGCAGTGTGCCCAGGCCTGTTCTAGGCTCTGGCAGGGGGTGGAAGGAAGGAAGCAAACACATGTTGGCCAAATGCAAGACATACATCAGGTGTAACGTGTATGTTTCACCAACATAACTGTCCTTGGACGAAGCAGCAGGCAGCTGGGAAGGCTGCTGGAAGCTGGTGGAAATTCATCCAGGCCTTTCTAAAGAGTCAAGGCATAGAGGAAGGGCCATGTAAACTTCAGATGAGGGGTTCAGCCGGGGCTAAGGTGTGCGGGTGGGGTACGCATTCACTACCTGGGCTAGTTGGACCCCCAATGTATGATACTATGTTCGTATAAAATACAGTATGTGTGGGGATGCCTGGGTGGCTCAGTGATTGAGCATCTGCCTTTGGCTCAGGTCCCGATCCCAGGGTCCCAGGATTGAGTCCCACATGGGGCTCCCCACAGGGAACCTGCTTCTCCCTCTGCCTGTGTCTCTGCCTCTGTCTGTGTCCCTCATGAATAAATACATACAATTTTTTAAAAACGTGTTTGCATATGTGCATGCACATGTATATAAATAAAAATACAAGGATAGACAGATGCACACTAAACAATCGGTAGAGCTCACTTGGGGAGCATCAAGTGAGAATTAAGAAGGATATTGATGTTTCACTCTGTATACAATTTATTATTGTATTATTAAAATGTTTTGCAAGTAGAAAGGATGTGTGCATTATTAGTGGAAATAAAAGAACTAAAAAAAAGTTATTTGGGACTGTGCTGTGGAGTGCCTTATGTTCTGGATGGAAGGCTTTGTCCTCCAGGCGGCACAAGGCAGGACAAAGGTCGAGGGCAAAGGGACAGAGGAGTGGAAACCAAAGGTATTCTTAGAGTATGACTCTTCCTGGGATGTGTCAGGCTGCAGGGGACCTGAGCCTCTGCTTTGTACCACATATTGTCAAAAATACTGAAAACAGGGATCCCTGGGTGGCGCAGCGGTTTGGCGCCTGCCTTTGGCCCAGGGCGCGATCCTGGAGACCCGGGATCGAATCCCACATCAGGCTCCCGGTGCATGGAGCCTGCTTCTCCCTCCGCCTGTGTCTCTGCCTCTCTCTCTCTGTGACTATCATAAATAAATAAAAAATTAAAAAAAAAAAAAAAATACTGAAAACAGCCTTGCAAAGTGGAGAACATATACCCATTCTGCAGATGGGGAAAATGAGACCCTGGGGAGTTAAAACCTCTCCTCAGGTCACAAGGCTTATCAGTGAAGAAACCCAAGTAGAGACCCAGGTTATCCTGAACCCTTGCTCCTTTTCTTCCCTCTAAGAAAAGAAGAACCAAGAACCAAGAGCCTCAGGGCAGGAGGGGTCAGTTAGGGAGCCGTGCCATGGCCATAACCCAGTTCCACTGTGAGCATGGGAGCTCACTCCTGCCTCCTGGCTGCACTGGCCTTCTTTCTGATTCTCCTCATGCCTTTTACATTTGGTGTTCCCTGTGCCTGAAATTTGGGCCCTTCTGCTCTTCCCAGCCTGCCCCTTCCCATCACTCCCTCAGCCCACACGTCTCCTTCCCCGAGCTCCCTCCCAAACGCCTCCTTCCCCATCACTGCCATCACACCAGCTGCTCTCCAGCCTTCAGTGTCCAAAGTTGCTACCTGCAATCACCTTGTTTACTTAGAATTTTCTTATGCTAGTGTCGTTTCCCACTGTCACCTCAATGACATATTTTAGGTTGTCAGTAAGTAGTCATTAAATGCATGAATTTAGGAGAATTTCAAAGAGAAAAAGATTCCCTAGATTCCTGGCTCATAACCTAACCAGAATTTGAGCAGCACAAATGAAAAGCAAAAAGTAGACAGAACTCTAAACCCAAGACATTTTTCTTGTGTTACTGCTCAGCTTCTAAGATTCATTTCACAACTCCACGTGCCTGAGGTTGTCATAACTCTTGTCAATATTGTTGAACTTTGTCTCTGATTAGATAGAAAGAAGAGCCTCTGACAGGTGAGGTACCACCATCACGGTGTGTATTTCCCGTTGGAGTCCACGTGGCCTCGGTTGCTGTGCTGCTCAGTAACTGAAGATCTGTCTTCATTAGCTGTGTGTCTCCTCTCCCGGCCAAGGCCAGCTCAGGCTTTCAAGGGAAGGAAGCGTTGATATTTTTGCGCAGAAAATGCTCATTGTCCTGGCTCTGTCATGTTTTAGCTCTGACTTTAAAATCGGATGTTCACCCTTGACCTTCTCAACTGTCTAAGACCCGCTGAGCTGGTAATGGCTTTGACCAGAGCTCACTAGCTTTGTGGAAATGTTCAGGACTGAGAAGGCACAAGTCAGTCTGGAGAAAGCAACAGGAGAGCAGTTGCTACTGTTTGAGCTGAGGAAAACAAATGAGGATCCAAGTTAACATTACCATGTACTGGAGAAACTGGGTTTTAAGGACGTTGACTCTCTGATCAATGCTTTGGGCAGCCTAAGAAAGTGAAATTGACCTGGCCTGAATGATAATAGCAATAATAATAGCATATTTACTGGCTGTGGCAGGCAGAATAATGGCTCCCCAAAGAGGTCCACTTCCTAATCTCCAGAATCCGTGATTATGCTTGGTTACACAGCAAAGGGGTATTAAGGTTGCAAGTGGAGTTAAGGTTGCTAGTCATCTCACTTTAAAATGCAGATTATCCTGGATTATCTGGACGGGCCCAAAATAATCAGAGAGATCTTTGAAAGTAGACGTTGGAGGCAGAGGAGGCCAGAGTAGATCTCTGGACCAGCCATACCTACACTAGAATCTTAGGTACCACCTAAGGCCTACTGAATCAGACCCCATACTAGAACAGGATACCTGGGGATTTGAGAGAATGGCTGCTCCAAGCTCTGGCCAGTGATTATCATGTAGGAATGTAGCTCCTTGTTACCAGATCTCCCAATTTTTCCAAAGAAGCCAGATAACATGTATGTGAAATATCTTAATTTTTCAATACTTTGTAAGATGAGCCAGAAATTTGGCCCATGGGCCATCAGTTTGCTACCTGTCCCTAATTATTTCAGTCCTTTGAAAGATTTGGGATTTTGGTCCCAGTTTGAACACTGTGATATTGGAGAACCACTTCTCTGTTGTCACTCAGCCCCTTCATCTGCAAAACCAGAGTGGACAGTGATACTCGTTGTCGATCTCAAGTGAATGTTGGGGGAGCGGGCAGCCGGTTTAATGCATTCTTTTTTTTTTTTTTTTTTTTGAAGATTCTATTTATCTATTCATGAGAGACACAGAGAGAATGAGAGGCAGAGACACAGGCAGAGGGAGAAGCAGGCTCCATGCAGGGAGCCTGACGTGGGACTCGATCCCGGGTCTCCAGGATCAGGCCCTGGGCTGAAGGCGGAGCTAAACCGCTGGGCCACCCAGGCTGCCCTTAATTCATTCTTCTTGAGCCCAAGCCTAACTGTCCATTTAAATCACTGTCATTACAGGGCCAGTGAAATAAGCCTTATCATCAAACGCCATTTTCCCATAGTGCTGTGGATTTCTAAAAATTAGATTTGCAATGGAATACAAATAAAGCCATAAAACCTGAGGCAGTTTAAACTAACTCTTATGACTTTACACGGTGGATTCTGCTCCTTTGCTGCAGTGACTGGGACAGGGCTCTAAGCACAGCGGCTTAGGATCTTCCAGTTCAGCAGTATGCTCAGCGGTGAGAGCCATCTGGGACATCCCAGTTCTCACATCGTTCTCTCTACTGACATCACTGCAGTTCTCTTCACGGGGAGGCCGTGACATCATTTGGTCCTCACATGGCATAAACACATGCCCGAGATGTGATGTGTGAAGCCCCTTGGAGTCACCACTTTCTGTATCCTGAAGCAAACACAAGCGCTGAAATCCCACAGTTGTGTTCCACTCTCTGCGGGTCACCCCAGTGACACAGAGCAAACTCCTGTGTTAATTCCCATTGTGTTAATTTAAGCGGATCATCAACAAAATGAACACACAAAATTTAAGATCCTGGAAGATATCCCAGGACCCTCAAAAGATGACAGCAGATTCCCCGAGGTCCACAGACCCCAGTATAAGGGACAGCGGGGATACAGGGAGCAGAGCAGAGCCTCGGCTAATGGACGGGCCAAGCTGGCACTGCTGCCGGGCCAGGCACCCTGTGGGTCATATTGAGCAAGTCGCCCACTGCTGAGCCTTGGCCTCCTCATTTGCAAAGTGGAGGTAGCAACACTACCGACCTTGCAGAGCTCTTTTTAAGACTGGACATAACATTAGGGAGAGTGTTGGACCCAAACCACGGCAACCTCGGTTATTGCGGTGAAGGTCAAATGCATGACGAAGGCGGAAGGGTTTTGAAGACTGGGTGGCTGTTGAGATGTTAGTGCTCTCTTATACCAAGGCGCTGGTTAGGATCTAAGAAGGGCTTAAGGCATTACCTCCTTCTGGAGATTTTCCTTGCAAAAGGAGGCAGAAGGGAAAGTCTAAGGGGTACAGTTTGGGAAAATTTGCCTCTGATGAAGGGGTGCGGTGCGGCGGTTTTCAGCTTGGCCTCCAGGGGCCCCGGGAAGCATGCTACGCAAGCAAATTGGCCCAGGAGATACAGACCTTCTTAGGCTATAATATGGTTTCCCAAGCCGGTAGGCACAGTTGAGGAGGAGCTCCTCCTTTCCAAAGAAGTGGAAACATTTGCCATCACGGATTCTGAGCTCTTGCTCACTGAGTAGAGGACAATTTAAAAAGATTTTATTTATTTATTCGTGAGAGACACTGAGAGAGAGAGAAAGAGAGAGAGAGAGGCAGAGACACAGGCAGGCTCCATGCAGGGAGCCCAATGCAGGACTCGATCCCAGAACCCCAGGATCACACCGTGGGCAAAGGCAGGCGCAAAACCGCTGAGCAACCCAGGGATCCCCCGATTTGCAGTTTTCTAATGACTAGTGATGTTGAGCATCTTTTCATGGGCTTATTAGCTGTTTGCCTCCAGCTTCCTTATGGTTGGCGTTTGCATGGTATCTATTTTCCCATCTTTTGCTTTAAATCTATTTGTGCCTTTATATTTGGAATGAGTTTCTGGCATGTAGCACAAAGATGTGTCTTCCCTTTTAATCAGAGCTCGTCAAGTTTGTCTTTTAATTGAATTATATAGGCTAGTATACAAGTATTCGGGCTTAAATCTACGTCTTGCTGGGGGTTTTTTCCTACTTGTTAAGTCCACTCTTCATTTTTTTCTGACTTCTTTTGAATTAGTTGAATCTTTTCATATAAACATAATTCCACTTTATCTCCGTATTGGCTTATTAGACTTGTCCATTATAATACTTTCATAAGTGGCTGCTCTACAGTTTAGAATATTTGCCTTTAATCTCAATCTACCTTCAAGTGGCATTTTATCACTTTGTGTTGTTAGAGCCTACAACAGTGTGTTTTAAGCTCACCTCAACTTGTCCTTTGAGGTATTGTTTTACCTGCAGCATGTTATAAACCATGGATACGTTGTTATTAATTTTGTTTTAAACTACTATTTTTTAAAGAAGTTAATATATGAGAACAGTGTCTTTTGTATTTATCCCCACATTTACCACCTCCAGGATTCTTCGTTCCAAATTTCCACTGAATATGACTTCCCCTTTTCCTGAAAAACTGTTCCTGAAGAATATTTCATGCTGAGCGGTTATGCTGGTGATGTTTGTATGAGGAATTCTTTATTTTATATTCATTTTGAAGAGTATTTTCTCTGGATATAATATTCTAGGTTCATTAATTTTTTTTCTCTCCTTCCACGCTCTTGATATATAAAGGCATTGTTCTCTGGCTTGCATAATTTCTGATGAGAAGTAAGCACATTTCTCTTTGTGTTCAATGTCTGTAATGTTCTGTATGTAATGTTTTTGCTGCTTTAAGAATTTTATCTTTACTGTTAGTTTGCTGCAATATGGGAATGATGTTTTTCTTTATTCTGCTTGGTGTTCTCTTAAGTTCTTGTATTTGTGGGTTTTCAAGCTGGGCAACATTGTCCATTATTTCTTCAAATATATTGTTATGTTGCTTCTACCCACAGCACTGCCATCGTAGACCTCTGGAAGCCCATTCATGTTAATGTTAGACTATTTGATATTGATATATGTTGTCTAATATTTAAAAAACAATTTTAGGGGATCCTTGGGTTGCTCAGTGTTTTAGCACCTGCCTTTGGCCCAGGGCATGACCCTGGAGTCCCAGGATCAAATCCCACATCAGGCTCCCTGTATGGAGCCTGCTTCTCCCTCTGCCTGAGTCTCTGCTTCTCTCTCTGTCTCTCTGTGTCTCTCATGAATAAATAAATAAAATCTTTAAAAAATTTTTGTTTTAATACATTTCATTTGATGTTCTAACATCTACAGTGAGAATGTATATTCTCTCCCTGTTACCCTATCAAGGCCTTCTCTCCTTCATTTTTGAAGATTTTTTTCCTCTGGGAAAGGAATTCTCGGTTGAGAACTTTCCTTTTTTTTCTTTTCCTTTTTCTTTTTGTCTTATGTCACTTTAAAGATGTCATTCTATTGTCTTTTGGCTTGCATAGCTTTTGATGGAAAGTTTGCTGTAATTCTTGTTTTTGATACTGTCTACATAGTATGTTTTTTTTCCCTAGCTGCCTTCGTGATTTTCTTTGTCTTTAGTTTTGAGCAGTTTCAATGTGATGTGTGCATAGGCATTTGGGGGGAGTTGGGTAAGAGGGGTATTAATCTTGCTTGCAGTTATTTGAGATTTTTAGACATGTGGTAGATGTCTTTTATCATTTTTGAATAATTCTCATCCATCCTCTTTTCCAATATTTATTCTACTCTATTTGCTCTCTCTTCTCCTTCTGAGATTTCAGTTACATACAGGTTCATCCAGGCAAAACTAGAGAAGGATACCTTAGGAAGGAATCCAGGAGAAGAACTAAAATATTTCTAAAGTATTCTAAAATATTCTTCACATTTATAGAGAAAGAAGAGCATGGAACATCTAGGTGACCATGTAACAACGGGACCTTCACTGTCAAAGAAATAATCTTTTTGGAAATGGGGAACTTGGGCAGCCCTGGTGGCTCAGCGGTTTAGCGCCA
This sequence comes from Vulpes vulpes, assembly GCF_048418805.1. Taxonomy (NCBI): domain Eukaryota; kingdom Metazoa; phylum Chordata; class Mammalia; order Carnivora; family Canidae; genus Vulpes; species Vulpes vulpes. The sequence continues at coordinate 96,704,136 of NC_132783.1, read as the reverse complement.
CCTTCAGTCCAGGGCCTGGTCCTGGAGACCAGGGATCAAGTCCCACGTTGGGCTCCCTGCATGGAGCCTGCTTCTCCCTCGGCCTGTGTCTCTGCCTCTCTCTCTGTGTGTGTCTCTCATGAATAAATAAATAAAATCTTTAAAATAAAAAAAAAAAAAAGGAAATGGGGAGCTTCCTTGACTCTGTGGTTGGTATCAACTTATTTTTTTTCCACTGACTTTAAAATCAGACCTGGGGATCCCTGGGTGGCGCAGCGGTTTAGCGCCTGCCTTTGGCCCAGGGCGCGATCCTGGAGACCCGGGATCGAATCCCACATCGGGCTCCCGGTGCATGGAGCCTGCTTCTCCCTCTGCCTGTGTCTCTGCCTCTCTCTCTCTCTCTCTCTCTATCATAAATAAATAAAAATTAAAAAAAAAATCAGACCTATCAGGTCATCATTTGTACCAAGTTACTAACAGGACAAAGAAAATAAATGTTCAAGTCACCCGTGGTTGTCACCTTTTATATGATCGTATGGTTTTCACAATTTAATTCTATGTCTTAGAGAAAATTCCATATTAGTTCATATAGAATTGTCCCATTATTTTTCAAGACTGCATTGAGATATGCTGTTAAATGGATGGCAGCTAATTTATTTCAGCTTTATCTTACTAGCGGACAATTAGAATGTTTTTGAACTTATTGTTATTATGACAAATGTCTCAGTTAACATTATTAAGCCTGTGTACTTTTGTCTCTTTTTAAAAAAAGATTTTGTTTGAGCATTCTCTACATTCAACATGGGATCAAACTTACAATCCTGGGTTCAAGAGTCACATGCTCTACTGACTGAGCCAGTCAGGTACCCCTGTATTTTGTATCTTAAGAATAGTTGGAAGCTTTTGTTGTTATTGGTTTAATTTTACTTTTTTCAGACCTCAGTTGTACCTAATTGAGTCTACCATGCTCCTTAATTTACAGCACAGAGTGATTATTACCCACTTAAACCTCTCTTTAGCCTTTTCTTTTTAAAATCTTATTACTGTTTCACTCCCCTCCTTCCTCATGGGCCTTACTCTCACCCCAGGTACCCACCCTCTATCTATCCTTCATGGTTCATTTACATCATGTGCATATCATCAAACATATGATGTTGTCTGGGGTATTATTAGTATATTTATATTAATTCAATTATGCTTTAAATTCATGCTTTTTCTTATTTTTATGCACAGTATGTCTTTGGAAGCATTCCATGTTTCTCTGTGTAGATCCAGCTCATTTATTCTGACCATTCCATAGAATTCAAAGCTATGTAACAACAGCTGTAGGAAAACTCTCAGTAGCAGAAAAGGTGGATCAAAGAGTATACACTATTATAATCTGGATAGATGGTTCTAAGATATTTTCAACACGGTTATACTAATTTTCAATCATGACAACAGAGTAAGGGTTTCTGTCTCCCAACATTCTTTCCAGAAATAAGAATAATTGAATGTTGCAGCACTTACCAGTTTGCTGAATGAAAATGATATTTTATCATCTTTTAAATTTGCATTTACTTAGCTATCAATCTACATGAGCATATTTTCCTTTACTTGCCAGCCACTTGTATCTCTCTTTTATCGTACATTTCTTGTTCCACTATATAGCTTTCCAATGTCCTCAGCTTGACAGTATTTTTGAATTTTCAAACTTGCCATGTGGGTGTTGATGGAAGTTGAGGTCATTGGAGCTATCAGTATGAGTGATTTATCTATTTTTAAAAGTCTGGAATGGTATTGAGCAAATTAAAAGCTTATGTATATCATGGTTCCTGGGGCCAATAAAATAATTGTTTGGAGGTCTGTGTTGTAGAATTGTAGATTGTGGGCATGAAATCAAGTTAACCAAAATGACCAAGAGTCATTGAGAGGCCATTTTAGTTTAATTGTGATGTGGGTTGGCAGCTCCTCCTACTGTCAGAGCTCAGCTATGCCCACTTCCTATTCATCCAGCACATTTAACTTGTCTTGGATCTTTGCAGAGAATTAGACATGTCAGGACACATCTAGTACGTTAGAAGGATTTCTCTGAGCTTTTCCACTCCCTCTTTCCTGCCAGGCTTCTCCTCTTTATTGGAGACAGAGTACCTTCCCAGTAGAACAGGCCTCAGGCCTCTTTCCCTTTTGTTAGTTCCTGTTGATTGGTCCTAATGCTCCATTAGGGCTCCACCTCCTTCCCTGACAACTTGGCATTTGTCTGATGTGACATCTTCAAGAGTCCTTAAGACAGGCAAGGGAGGTGAAAGAGAGGGCAATGTGGAGGAAGGGATGAGGAAGGGCAGCCAGTCAATGTCACACAGCATCTGTCATGAAGAGACTAAATTAGATCCTGGCCCTTCATGGTTGCTGATGTCTATCCCATCAGCCTCTTGGCAGGGCTGTATCTAGCGTCACACTGTTGCTAAACACCCTGGGTCACTGGAGCCAGCCCAGTGCCTGCTCAACCATGGTAACCACTGGTGGAACAAAAGATAAGCAGTGCTATCTAACAGACACATATAGTGGAGGGCTCTGCTGAGTGCCTGGATGGGTTTGGTTATGCATTTTTGGAGTGGAGCTGGAAATCTTGCAGGGAGCAAAAAGGTCATGAATCTGGGGCTTTCTCAGGAGAAGAAAGAGAAAGACATACTTTGTGGGGCCATGGCCAGAAAGGAGTTTTGTAGAAGAGAATGCGTAATCGGGATTTGAAGTCGGCAGTAGTGTACCAGGCAAGGTAAATTCTCTTCTCCCATTCTCTACTAAATCCTCAGGAAAGTGACACACTCCTGAATGTATGTGTCCAGAGGCTGTGGGAGGAACAATAATGATGATATATACAAATATACATACACATATATATATTGGAGCACCTAATATGTGTCAGAAACTATGCATTTTATGAATAATCTCATTTAGTCTACACAATATTCCCATAAGATATTTTTATCCTCAACTTACTTCATAGTCATACTTCTATATTATGATACAATATTGTTATTTTTGCAATGGCCCCAATAAATTACTGTTTTCTCTATTTCAGCCAGGACTTAACTATTTTGCAAACAACAATAACCTGCTCAATCATCAAACAAAAGGTGGTTTCTTGGTAGGTTAAAAGAAGTGTCATGGCAAACAAAAGCAGGAGACTGAGTTGGGTCTCATGGCAAGTGGGCGATTGAGTCACATGTTCTTTCTTCCCCATCTCGGGGCTGTATGGTTTCTCTGCTGATCTGTTCTCTTTTCCAGCCTTTCTCTGAAAATGGGTTCCTAACTGCCAGCTTTCCAGCTCTTGTGTTGCTAAAAACAGATTCCACATCCCACCTGCAGGCTTATCAATGTCTCCCTGGAGATTTTATGTCTCCTAGTTGGTGTCCTCATAGAAAAGAACCAGACTGGCTCATCAGGGCTCAGGTGGCCACATCTCATCCAATCACTTGTGGCCAGAAGGGGGAGCCTTTGGAATAGCACAGTTCCAGCAGGAGCTGAGTGGGTGCTGTCCTAGTGGTCTGCTACAGTGCCCTTAGGACAGAAGAGGGGACACAGGTTCAGAAATGGAAATACTTCTCAACTTGGAGAAGTAGGTAATGAAATAACTAATAGAGATTCTCACAGTGGGACCAGGGAGGAAGATTGGACAGAGGATGTTTTATGTTTATGATCTAGCTCCACTTTTGGGAGATTGACTTTGGATGTTATTTCCTTAGAAATAAAGAATCCTGACATTTTGTATTGAGAAGGGTTATTCATCACGGCTCTTTGGTTTACAAATAACTGAACCCATCTCAAAATGGCCTAAACCTCAATGGTCACATAACTAAAAGGCTCAGTGGTCCTCTAGTGCAACCAAACTCAGAGGCCTCAAACCACAAAATCCAAACTTGGTCTCAGTCATCTGGTGGCTCTTTTTCCTTTATTGCTTTCTGCGCACAATGTGTTCTTTCATGACCCTCTGTCCTCTGTTTAGATCCATTTTCCCCTTTCTGGTTGACAAACTCCTAGTCACCCTTCAAAGCCCAAGTCAAATGCTGCCCCACTCCATGTATTTTACGGCTGGCTGTGTGCCTTCATGCAAAGTTAATTGCTCTTTTTTCAGGTTTTCCCCAAACCATTTATTCATATTCTAGTATAGTAGTCGCTGTACTATGTTATTAGGATTTATGTGTGTGGGGCGGAGTTTAATAATGAATGTAAGAGATAGTAAGGCTCTCCAAATCTGTGCTCTTTATCCTGGCCTAGTGGTTCAATCATATTTTCCAATCCCCTTTAATTTTGGTGGGGCCCTGTGCAGGCTCAGGCCCCCAAACATCCTTTACATTGTTCCTCTCTCATTATCTGTGGCCAGGTATAGAGGATTTCTTTGGGTAAGCCCTCCAAGGCCTCTGAAGGCAGTGAAGCCACTACATGAAAGTATACTGAATCCCTGAGTGACTACATGGAGCAGATCACCCCCAGCTCTCAGCCCACATTGAAGTATATTGTGAGCGAGAAAGAAAGCCACATTGACTCAAAACACCTTTTGATTATTATCTATGATTGCATAACAAGCCATTTCAAAACTTAGTGGCTTAGTATAACAATTGTTTTTAATTGCACACAATTCTGCACATGGGCTGGACTTAGCTGGGAAGTTCCTCTGCTGGTCTTGTTGCTGGTGACTCATCCATTCAGCACATTCAACTGGTGCATTGGCTGGGGCTTATGTTCAGTTAGGGCCTTGGGATGCAGAGCTTCTCTCTTTTTCCTTCTCTCCCCCTGCGCATGATTGCTTTGGTGGTCCTTCACTGGTCTCCCTAACAACACAGCCAGACTTCTTCTAGGGAGCCTAGAGTCTGAAAGTGGAATCGTAGGCTTGGAATGGACTCAGCATCACTTTCACTGCATTCTATAGATTAGGGCAAGTCACAGGGTTGCACTAAAGTGTGCATGCTGAGAGGGGTGTCTTATTGGGCCTCCACCACCGAGGCTATACCTCTCCTGAGTGTTCAGAGTACATCTGAAACTCAAAATATACTTAACTTCTAGTTTTCTTGTGGGGAGAGTGGCCTATATATATTGTCTCTTAAGGCTGCAGAAATGGGAAAGGCTCAATTGGAATGTTTTAGAAACATTCCTGGACAGTAAGGAGTTGGGAAATTTTATAAGTAGGAGGGCATCACTGAAACAGTTACTGATTGCCTGTTTCTGATTCCAAAGAAAATTTACTTTGATTTCTAAAACTCAACTCAGGGACCTTTGGGGTCTGGCTGGGAAAAGTGTTAAGAAGACTCCCCTCACAGAGGACCTCATTCTTGGGATCTTGTGGTCATGCTCTGGGAAGCGACTGACACCCAAATAAGAGAGTCTCATTCTTCAAGGGGTGCCGCTTCTTAGGTATGGCCCCCTACCCTTGGGACGGAACTCAGCTGTCTGGTCCTACCACCTGCGCCCACCAGCCAGGCCTGAGAATCTGCATGCGAAGGACCACCACAGGTGCTACTTGGGGGAGGTGTTCCCAGGCCAGGCTTGGAGCAATATGATTTTAATTTCTGGCTTGTCGATGGAGGCTCAAAACTTCCACCCACCGTAAGCATTCTGTTCACAGCAAGTCTTACTCACTCTCACACCTACTGTGTGGTGGGCTGTGGCCTAGAGACAGGAATGCAGAAATGAAGGAAGCTCTTAGCCTGCAGGGAAGCCCTGCCTGCGGGGGCCCCACCTGGGAGGATGCGACAGGCTGGGTCTGTGGGCTGCTGGTGCCCTCTCGTGGTCACTCGCAGGAATCACAGGCACATCCCTTCGGGGACCCTTGATCTCCGTTTACTTGAAGCATCATTAGCGACCACTAGGGCCACTTGCCACTGGTAGGAAGCAGAGTTTGATCAGTGCCACCTCTTGATGCGGGGAACTGGGTGATGTGGAAAGCCCAGGAATGGTGGAGTTAAAGAGACCTGGGTTCAAACTTTCTCTAATCACTGTTTGTCCTTATACATGCCCTTTACCTTTTCTGAGTCCCATTTTTCTAATCTGCAAAATGGGCATAATGGAGGGGGAATATTCCACTCCTGGGAGATCTTGAGCTCATTCTGCACTCTCCCTCCTGATCCTGCGTTTTTGGTCCCCCCCCCCCCCCCCCCCCCCACCGTGTAGAACCCATCTTTGTCCTGGGAGACAGAGAATGGCCCTCTCCAGACATGGCTGAGAGACTGAGTGTCCTCCCTGAAGGCAATGGCCAGCGTCCCTTCCAACAGAAGCTGGCCCTTGTGCAGCCCTGACATGACCTCGACGAGGCCCCCTGACCTCATCCTGCTGCTGAGGGGGGGGTGCCCCAGTCCCCGCAGCCCCCTTGGCTACACATCCTCACGCTCCCTGCAGCCCCTGCGGTGGTATCTTCTGCACGCCTGGGGAGTTGGGAAATTGGATTGCCAAGTGTGCATCACCACAATTCTGCTTGTATGTATCACAGGCTTTTGAACTTAAAAGACATACATGCGGGATTTGGTTCTCTGATTCCACAGCGACGTCGGGCACCCAAGGTGGTGGGGTGGCTCCCGTGGAGGGGGGCTGGGTGGGGAGCACAGCCCTCAGGATGCAGGCGGCGCCAGCAGGAGCGTGGAGTGGGGGCAAGGCCCTGAGCTGGCCTGTGCCATCTCCGCACCCAGGCTGGCCTGCAGAGAGGGCCCGGAGCCTTCGCAAGCAATGCGGCTGCTGCTGGATGAGCTCTCTGTGCCCTCTTCCTTAAAAATAGCTCTTTTGACATACACTGTGTTGTTTTTTCTTTTTTCTTTTTGTTTTTTGTTTTTTGTTTTTTACTTCAGATGAAAGTTTCTTTTGTTGTTTTCTCTTTCAAAAAATGCAGTGAAACAAGGCAGACAAGGGAAGCTTTAAGCAAACTGTAAACATTGCCTGTGGCGCTGCTGCCCTGGGCCCCTGAGTCTCCCAGGGGCAGAGGAAACCCTGGGGCTATGTGGTCCTGGCCCCCGGGGTTCCCACATGCACAGGCCCCAAACACAGCAAGCACCGCTGTTAGAAGGGGCTGGGGGCTGACAGGACAGGCCGAGCCCTGGGCGCCCAGAGTCTTTGCCATCCCAGACCCCGACAGTTGGGTGTGGCCGCTAGGGACCGGGTGGTGGCCGAGGTCATCTAGGCTCTCATTCAGCCTCAGCCTCCTGGCGGGAAGCTGGCTATGGGCAAGGTATTCTGCAAAGTCCTGGCACCGGGAGGTCCCAGCAGGGGTACTGGTTTCCTGCCACTCTTGTTGGCTTGTCTGTAGAAGGGGACAAGGGCACTGGAAACGCACGAGGAGCCAGCGTGGAGTCCCTGCAGCCAGTGCCGACCCAGCAGGTGCAGGGCAGGGAGGTGCAGCACGCTGCCCTGTGGGGGTTCCCAGCCAAGCAGTCTGGGCCCCCCGTGCTCCATTCCACCACAGGACCTTGGCACTTACCCCTCCTCTGCCTGGAATTCCCTGCCCTGGGTTTTCCATGGCTGGCACCTTTGCATCCCGAGGATCTTAGCCCAGATGTCACCTCCCCAGAGACAATCTAGTCACAGCCAACCCTGCCGGCCCTTCTGCTCCGTTCCCTATTTAATTTCCCTTGCAGCTTGCAGCTCTGTTTGAAAGCTGCCTGTTTGTTTCTGTCGCTGTGTACTTGGACCTGTGTCACAGTGTTGGTCTTCCCTGGCTCCCCTCTCAGCCCACAGGACGGCTTCTGACACACGCCAGCCCACAACACAAATGTGTTGACCAAATGAACATCTTCACCCTTAAAATCTCAAATTACCTCAGATTTCTATTCCTTCTATAGTCTCCTTCTCTTTGGGTTCCTCAAAAAAAATAAAATGGGGGCAACTGGTGGCTCAGTGGTTGAGAGTCTGCCTTCAGCCCAGGGTGTGATCCTGAGGTCCTGGGATCGAGTTCCGCATCGGGTTCCCTGCATGGAGCCTGCTTCTCCCTCTGCCTGTGTCTCTGCCCCTGTGTGTGTGTGTCTCATGAATAAATAAATAAAATCGGTAAAAATAATAATAAAAATGAAATAAAATAAAATGTAGCTCCCTAAAAGCAAAAAAAGAGGAAAAAATCTGAATAAATAATTCTCCCACTGTAAACATTTTTCATAGACTGTTCGCTTCCTCTTCCAGCCCCTGGCACAGAGGAAGGGGTCAGAATGGTGAATGCTATTATGTTTCAAATGCCTTAATTTTGTTTTCCTGATTACAAAACTTACCTATGTTCTCACGTTGAAATCATGGAAAATACCGGAAAGAACAGACAGAAAAGTCCTTCAATCCCAAAGACAAAGAGAAAAGCATCCCTGAGGCTTTGTGTTCAATATGCATGTATATTTTTAAAAATAAGACTTTGATTACATATTGCAGATTCAGCTATAGTTTCTGACTTTTTTACTTCACATGACATCAATGAACGTTTGCCTGCATCGTCACAAAGTTGTTTTAGGAGCTGTTTTTAATCATTGCACAATACTTCATTCTCTCACTTTACGGTTTTACTCTTATTTCAGATGGTTTCCCTTTTTTTCTTGAATTTAAAAATAATGCTTTGTGAGATGCCTGGGTGGCTCAGTGGTTGAGCATCGCCTTTGGCCCAGGGTGTGATCCTGGAGACCCAGGATCAAGTCCCACATCAGGCTCTCTGCGTGGAGCCTGCTTCTCCCTCTGCCTGTGTCTCTGCCTCTCTCTCTCTCTCTGTCTCTCATGAATAAATAAATAAAATCTTTTTTGAAAGCGTTAAAAATAATGCTTTGAGGAGCGTCCTTATATCTGAGATTATTTCTATTATGGACTGAATGTCTATGTCTCCCCCAAATTCGCATGTTGGATCCAATGTGAGGGGGCCTTTGGGAGAAGCCAATATAGCATAATGTTATGATCTGATAAAGCTCGCTAATAGGTATGAGACTGTTATATTATTCTCTATTGCTGTTACATATGAAATATTACATAATTAAAACATGATACAAATCTTTGGGTTAAAAGCACTTACATGTCAAGCAGGAAGCCTACTTAAGGTACAAATGGGAAGCTTGATTAGTATTTCTTGATTTGAACTGGAGCGACTTTGCAAACTTAATTATGCCAAGGCTCGCTTTCTCCTTTGATAGGAAAATCATTTCCGTTAAAGTTTTGTTTAGAGTTTTGGGGTGGGGTAAGGGTGAAGAGGAGAGAACTCAGTATTTCCCACCCCTGGTCTATAGTACAGCCTCCTTTGTATGTGACATTTGGGGCCCTTTTGCCTGTTTCTAATCTACCCAGTCTCATCTGCCATTCTTCCTGACTCTGCACCTACTCTGAAGCAATGACAAGCGTCTTCTCGTTTCCGAAATGCCCTGCCTTTTCATGCCTCTGGGCCTTTGCACATGCTGTCCCGTCTACTTGCAATGCCATTTCCCCTTCCCTTCCTGGTGACCTTAACCTGACAGATGATGCATCCTCCTCTCTGAATCCTTCCCCAGCGCCCCAAGTGGAGTTAGTTACCCTTCACACTACATCTTCATAAGGCTTAGTCGAACCCTCCCTCCCCACATCAAAGCACATGTGTGCATACAGTGTGTGTCTGTGGTCCCTACTAGATCTGCGCTCTTGGAAGGCAGAAGCTGTGCTGCAATTGCACAAAGTTATGCATTATCCCTACTATTCATTTAGCACCTGGCACAGCTTACATGTAACCATGCCTGTTGGAATCAGCCTCTGTTCTATCACTGAGGGAGTCATGTCTCTGGCAGTTTTAGCAACTTGCTAAGGTCATACAGCTGGAAAATAGTAAAGCCTAGATTAAAAAATAAAATTAAAAATTTACATTTGTCTGATTCCAAACTCCACTGTTCTGTGCTGCTTCTGAGTGTTATTCATCTCTGGGCCTTCATAGCCTGAGACACAGCTAAGTGCATAGTAGGGCCTAAGAAATATTTGATGAATGAATGAAAAAGTAAAGGATGCATGAGTGAGTGAACAAACCCAGGAACCACTGGAAGCAGAAGGCATTCTATGCATATTACATACCAGAAAGAGCACATTTATAACTTGTGTGCACTTTATACCTGCAAATATTAATTTGCAGATAATTCCTACTTTGCATTTTAATAGGTTTACCAAAAGGGCATCTGGGCTGGAAAACAGTGCATCTCCCACATTTCATTCCTGATTAAAATGGTTTAAAATCTGTTATGAATGGCTTCAAATAAGCAAACCGAGCAAGTGCAAGAAACAGGAGAAAATGAAATGTAGATATGGAGGTAAGACAAATAGGATCTGAAATATTTGGGTCTTATAAATGAGAAATCAGAGAACAGGGCTGCTTGCTTTAGCATTGCTCGGCATGCAAATTAAAAAGAAAAAGAACCTCGCAATGATATGTGATATGCAGATTCTTAAGGAAGTATGTGTGTGTGTGTGTGTGTGTGTGTGTGTGTACACACACACACACATATGTATATACACACACACATATATATATATTTCAGTATATATATTTCAAGAGGTTCTTTCATCTGGAGATCTCAAAGTATTTAGCAAATTCTTTTACCTCTTGCTGAGAAAGGAAGGAGCTCAAAGGGAGCCCCGAGGAACTGCAGGGACTCCATGGTGGGGCTGAGGCTGACATTTTGATGGGCAAGAAATGGCATGCCATCTCTAAAACAATGCACGAGCTGCTCGTCCATGTGATGTGCTCATTTATTCCACAAAATAGAATGCAAAGGAACCTGCCTTGACCTTGGGTATGGGGAGCCACCCCTACTGGCTCTGGTACTTTATACCTGATCACCTCCAGACATGGCAGTTGCTTCCTTTCCTAGAATCATGACCTCAGCTGAAAATGGGCATCTAGACACCCATTAAATCTGAAGTTGTTAATCCTCATTTTACAGATGAGCAAAGCAAGTCTCCCAGAAGTTAAGGGTCCTGCTCAAGATCACAGAGGTAGGAAGTGGTGGTGTTGGAAGCCAGACCCTGGCCTCTCTGACTCAGTCTCGTATGGTTCCCCTTCTCCTCAACCTCATGTCTCTGCCTCATTCCTCTCCATCCTCATAACCCAGCACAGAGATGGCACAGAGGGCATGCTATGGAATGTTGTAAAGGTGGAAGGAGATGGCTGTGTTGGGGCCGCACAGGATCACATTTTCCAGTTTGCTAGCCTGGTGAAGAAAACAGGGCCAGCCTATTTTCACAGATATTTTTTAAAAAGCTGAACAATGCCTATGTAATCAACATTTGGGCTCTGAGTTGACATGTTTGGCATTTACACTTAGAATTCCCGCTTGGTACTGATAGACATCCTGTACATAAGTCTTTAAAGTCAACATCCAAATTATTGTCCTACGTTAATCATTGATAACTTAGAAGATGATCATTTTCTAAACTCCGCTGATTTTTCTAAGGTGACACATTTCCATTTTAACAAGAACCTTCCAGGAGGATGTGATAACAGTAGGAATTAAGAACCCTAGGGGCAAACTAGTTGGGGGAGATGGAGCGGCAGGAGGGGCTCTCTCAAAGGCAAAGTGCTTGGACACTGGTGCTCACGCTCCGGGGCTATCTCTTCTCATGCAGAACACAACTGTGCTCACTAGGTGGCGGATTTGTAAAGCCAAAGACCCAAGGCGGACAGATTCAAGAGCCAAAATCTCCAGTCAGTCTAAGAGATCATAGCAAAGCTCAATTTTTGACAGCTTTGAAGTTTGGAAGCAAAAGAAACTTCTCTCCCTTATAAATAAATTCTTCGTTTACAACCAGGAGCTCATTGTTCAATACAAATCTGGCACTTCCCTCCCCTGAATAAACTTCCTTGGTCTCCATCCATCTATCCACTAATCTAACCACCCATCCCTTCACCCATCCACCCATCCACCCATCTGTCCTTCCACCCACCCATACATCTATTTATCTATCCTTCCATATACCCACAAATACTTTATGAATACCTGGTGTGTACCAAACTCTAGGCTCAGCAATGGGGATAAAGCAGTGAACAGACAGACCCAGAATTCCCTCTCAATGGGCTTATATCCTAATGGGGAAAGAGTCATTAAAGTAATAATCCAACAAATAAATAGACAATCACAACCCAGGGTATGGTTGGGAGCCAAAGCCTCACATCACCCTCAGGGCCCTGATTCCGGATGAATGCACTAAGTGAAGTGTGATGGGGATAGGGTTGGGGGAGGGGTGCTCCCAGGCAGAGAGAAGAGAATATAAAACGGTCCTGAAGAAGAAAGGAGTATGGTGAGCTCAAAGCAGGCCTGCAGCTGGGGAGAGCAGTGGGAGGGGAAGATCGAGATCCAGGCGGGGAACCTGGCTCATTTTTATCATTAGGGTTTTCTTCTGTGTGCTGTGGGAAATCTCAGGGCGGTGTCCATCCTCTGAGCCTGCTCCACAGCCTCACCTCCTGTGTGAACCTCACGCTGCAGCCAAGTTGGACTTCCATCAGGAGTTTCTGTGACTCGGGCCTTTGTACTCACTGTTTTCCTTCCTTGGGTCTCTTTACTTCTCTTCCCTCGGGCATGCACTTGAACTCACCTCTCAACTCATTACTCAGATTTTAGGCAGACTCACCCATCAACCTTGTGTGGGGAGGAAGGCCGGGCTCACAAAAGCCCCACACTAGCCATGGACTGGGGCTCAGGTAAGGAGTCCTCACTTGAGCTAGCAGCAAACTGGGAGGGAGTGGGATGGGCTGGGGCCGAAGTGGGTGTGAAGGGTGGACTTTTGAGTCAACAGAGGAAGTGAGGTCAGGACAGGGATCACTGAGCCCCCGTCTGGAATGGGCCCTGGCAACTCTGGTTGTCCTCTCTGCAGCACCAGGTCGGGGGTGTTGGGACTACTTCTCTGATGAGTAAACTGAAGAAAAATAAACTAGAATGAATGTAACACAGGAGATTGAAAACACATCAAGTAAGACTCCTCAAATATAGAATTCTATTCTCCTGATCACTTCAAGGGACGGCTGAGGTATCTTTTAGACAAGCCTTTGCGCAGGCAGGCAGTAGAGTGCGGAGTTTTCTCTGGCTTCCCAGCCAGGATCCACCACAGAGGGGCCTCTGATGCACTGGGGTGACCACAGGTGGCCCCTCCGTTTCTCCAGCTTTGTTCTTCCAGCTCATGGACTGAGGAGAATAATAAGCTGCATGACAGCCTACAGCAGAGGCTGCTGTGAGGCCGAAATGGATTTGGGGATGTGAGAGGGTTCTAGGGATCACTTGTCAAATCCAAAACTCAAAACTACACTTTCAAAAGAATTCCAGTTTGCTTTGCCCTCATTCATTTTGCTTTATTCTCCAGCAATTCAGAGGGTTCGGGTTTCGGAGAGAAGCGAGGCTGGGGCTACAGTTAGGTTGGTGAGTGTACTGATTGGATTGGGAAATTGAGGTGTGTAGAACTCAGACGAATGGAGGGACAGAGGGCTGAGAAGAAAGATGAATAAATGTATTCATCTGCTGTCTTCTTCCAGAAAGTGTTCTGGGCAGCTAGACAGGAAGGATTATAAAGGAAGCCATGGAAGGGAAGAAAAAGCTATATGGTGCTCCCCAAGCTCTATGATGCTCTGTGGTCAAGAGGGGGCAAGCCTGGACAGGGCCAAGGCTCAGCAGTGAGGGCAGGCATTACCCTCAGACAGACTCATGTTTAGTTTCCAGAGTTGTCACTACCGAGCCATGGGATCTTTGGCCAGAAAAGTTCATCTCTATGGAACTCCACATGGGATGACACCTACCTTCTTGGGCCAAGTAAAAACTGCACAGAGTCACTTCTTTAGTGTGTTTCACACAGTGGGTATTGTGATGATGACCATAGAAGCTATCCTGAGTCTGGCATCCAGTTTGTCCAACTCAAACCATGACAATGCTTATGTCTAACGAATTATGGATTCAGCCAGGGCATTTCTGAATCCATCAGTCCAACCCATCAGGTCATTTTATAGATGGGAAGACTAAGGCTTAGCACTGGGAGGGACTCGCCCAAAGTAATGCCCTTCCTTTGACATAGGATTTTTCCTGGAGTGATCCTCATGAGGCCTGCCTTTGTTCATTGGGTTCATGCTTAGGGCTAGAAGAGTTACCTCAGGTGAGACCAACTCTAGACCTCACTGGTAAGTGAGCAAAGCTAAAAGATAGGCTCCTTAGATCACAGGGTCTCTAACTTGGTTCTACATTGATCAGTTCCACCGATCATAATAGTGACCACCATTTATTGAGCACTCACTGTATGCTCGGCACTGCATTTAACTCTAGGGACACACTTCATCCAGGTTTCCTATGGCCCTGCAAGGGGGATATTCTTATTCTCATTTTCCAAATGACAGATCTGAGGTTCAGAGAGATGAAATTTTCTCACCAAAGATCACATAGCCAGGAAGTAACAAATGTAAAAGCGAAACCGCAGCTCACCATTGCACTACAGTGCTCTGGGCATTTACTATCTCATGTGATTAGACTTAACAAATGAGGGAATGGAGGCACAAAACGGTGCCATCACTTGGCCAAAGTCACAAAAACAGTAAGAAGAGGTGTGAGGATTTGAACCCTTGTTTGAACTCATGACCTGCATTCTTGCATCTCCAAAACTCCCCAGCCCTGAGGTCTTTCCTGTCAGGAGCATCACCTCGGTCTTGCCCCTCAGTCCCTCTGTCCTATTTACTTTCACTTTCTTCCTGAAGTACACAGCAGGCAAGTCTAGCTTTAGCGAGAATCTTAGATCAGATCTTTGCTGGATGAAAGATGAAGACCAACATCCTCATCTGTAAATGGGAGCCATCAGGTTGACCTCCCAGGCTTGTTGTAAAGTTGCTTCAGTGAGACTATGGTGAAGAACACCCCTTGAGTCCAGTCTCTGGGGAAATATGGGTTTTCTACAAACCAGAGGTATGTGGCCAGGAAGAAGCTACATTGAAACCAAGCCCGAAGCTCTTGAAGAATGATGAGGCTGCTTTAGGCTTGTCTTGTTCTCTGAAGCAGAGTGGCCCAGACTTTCAAAATGCAGCACATAAAACAAATTGCTGTATTAGTTCAGAACAGTGAGTTAATTAGAACAGACTTGCCATGAGTGACTGGGGGAGATGGAAGGATGGGGTCCTCCAGCTGCCCCAGCCTCTCCCAGCTGCACCAGAGGTAGGGATCACTATGGTGGCAGCTTGCAACTGGTGGCACTGTGGCAAGTGAGTTGGAAAGCTCTGTGAGCTCACTGCATGAGAGAATCACCTGGGAAGCTTTGAACAGACCCTGGGGCCCGAGCTGCCTAGAGCCATGACAGCAGAATCTGGGGGGTAGGGGTGGGGCAGTGAGAACCAGGCATCCGTTGCTTTCAAAGTTCCCCAGGTGCTCCCAATGTAGAACCAAGTTAGAGACCCTGTGATCTAAGGAGCCCATCTTTCAAAATACATTCTCCTCCTTGCAAAGTTGAGTGGGACATGTCTCCAAATGCTGAGCTAAGTTCAGGCCATCAGTCATATGGTATCTGGCTCACAGGTGAGGGGCTCCTAGGACTTGTTTGAAGGAGGGCAGGTGAAACCCCAAATGCGAGGGTTAATGTATGCCACCAAGGGATGGGCAGGTGAGGAGGTCCTCGCAGCCAAATTGCTATTTCCCCTGGACACCGACCGAACCCCTCTCTCCAAAAGTGGTATGCACGATCGTTTGACCATCATTTCTGAGCACCTGCTGTCCTCTATCCAGAGCTAAGCTCGATATCAGTGATACACAGCTGAATAAATCAGTGAAGAAGCTGAGGTGTGCATGAGGGGAGTAGACAAGTGACAGTGTAGGAGTCGAGACTGTGATCATGGCTATGGGAAGCCAAGGCAATGCTAAAAAGGGAATGGTTCCCCCAGATAGTGGTATTTCAACTGGCTTTTAAGGGATGACAGGAATCATTTGGGGAAACAGGAGTTTTGGTTGATGCCATGCTTGGGAAACAGCCCGCAGCTGGCAGGTGGAGAGAGAAACAAGCTGAATCTTGAAGGAGCCACAGAATGCCAGCCTTAATTTGGACTTTACATTATAGGGGGTGAGGAGCCCCTGAAAGACAAGATGTGTGATCATCTTTTTTTTTTTTCCTGAGGTTGATACAGTTCTGCCATGAATCAAAAGTAATCTAAGCATCAAAAGTAATGGATGACTGTAAAGTACTTAAGATGACTTAACCAGAGCTACATAAAAGATACAAAGAAAATAGCAGGAGGAAACAGACAGCCCCATAGCATTTATCTGAAGTACAAAATCATACACACAAAAAATAGCCACATGCTATAAAGTATAGCTTCACCCCTAGAAATGACACACAACAATTTCTGGATGGTGGTTCTCTCTGGGGAAAGAGCGAAGAGTTGAAATTAGGGAGAGATATACAAGATGCCTCAGTTATCCCCATAAACTGTTGTTCCTTAAACGGGGAAAAAGATCTGAAGCAAATGACAAAACGCTAAGATGTGTTCAAACCAGGTGGTTAAAACCAGGGGCATGCATTGTATTATTTTCCCTAAGTTGCTCTCTGTTAAAAATATCCATAGTAAAAATATTTTGAAAACAGAATTAGCATTTCAATATTGCTCCTTCTGAAACCACCATCCCCCACAGAGTGTGCACTTCTTCATACCCATATGTTTTCCAGCATATGCGTCTCGGGGAGACCCGTAGCCAAAAACATTCTCCACAAAGAATCTTGGAACAATTAATTTCATGGGTTTTAGAAGTAGTATAAAGACACTCAAGATAAAGGTTTCTCCTAAGCTTTGAAATTTGCTCCCCACTTTTTCCTTTTGTTAGAAGTACTTCCATGGTAACGGTCATTGTCTTCAAAGCTCAGAGTCACACTTTGTGATTAGAATGTGGGACTGAAGCTGTCTTCTGCCAAAAATGGATGGAAAATGAGGAAGATTTCACAGAAATAAAAGCCTTAATGCATGTCATTAAAATAATGATCATCACAGCAGCTTCTATCTGCTGTGTGTTCACTGTGTTTCAGGACATCTAGTAGCTCATTATATATATTTTTTGAATTTTTAAAATTTAAATTCAATTAATTAGCACATAATGTATTATTAGTTTTCAAAGGTAGAGGTCAGTGATTCGTCAGTCTTATATAACACCCAGTGCTCATCACATCAAGCGCTGTCCTAAATGCCCATCACCCAGTTACCCCTTCTCCCATCCCCCTCCCCTCTATCAACCTTCAGCTTCTTTCCTCTGATTACGAGTCTCTTATGGTTTGTCTCCCTCTCTGATTTGTTTTATTTTTTCCTCTCTCCCCTATCATCCTCTGTTTCATTTTTTAAAATCCACATGAGTAAGATTGTATGATAATTGTCTCTCTCTGGTTGACTTATTTCACTTAGCATAATACCCTCTAGTTCCATTCATGTCATTGCACATGGCGAGACTTCTTTTCTGATGGCTGAGTAATACTCCATTGTATATATACACCACATCTTCTTTATCTATTCATCTGTTGAAGGACTTCTGGGCTCCTTCCACAATTTGGTGATTGTGGACATTGCTGCTGTAAACATTGGGGTGCCGGTGCCCACTTGGATCACTACATTTATATCTTTGGGGTAAATACCTGGTAGTGCAGATGCTGGGTCATAGGATAGCTCTATTTTCAACTTTTTGAGGAATTTAATAGCTCATTAAATCTTCCCCAAGCATGTGCTATTTCCACATCACAAGTGAGGAATTAGGGCCATGGAGGTGAGGGGACTTGCCTCCTGTCACATCGGAAACAAGTGGTAGAGGCCAGACTAGAGCCTGCTCTATTTGTTCCAAAGTAGTAACATCCCTCACCAACATCATCGCTCGTGAGACCTTTGCCACTTTGTTAGAACATATGCCTCCAAGTGACACGATGTTTTCCTACAACTAAGAAATACCAAATACCTGACACTGTGCTGGGCATGCCAAGAGTCCAGACAGATCAAATATTGTATCCTCCCTTAGAGGATGCCTTGGATGGATGGGCCTGAATGTCTGAGACAAGGATGGCACGTGGATTTGATTCTGAATTTTCCAGAGAAGTAATAAATTCATACTGTTTGGGGGAAACTCCTGATATTTAACATTTGGCAGTAAATTCCAATTGTTTTCGACCCCCATTGCAAGCTGAATAAAATATATCTGGAGGCCATGCCAGCTGCCCATTTGCAAACACAGACTTTGGTTATGAGTGACCCCAGAAGATTATTAAGCAGGGAAATCCATTCTCTGTCTACTGTCAGCTTCCCACAAAACACCAAAAAAAAGAAAAAGAAAACCCTGTTGACAAAGCAAAGCAGAGTTGATTAGGTAATAAGAGGTAGTAAGGTAGTAGGAGGGAAGAGCAGTGTGAGAGAATCTTGGTGGTGTTTCAATATGGGGAAGAAAGGGGGATGTTTATAGTTATAGGGGGGGCACTGGGTGATTTTAAGGTGTATTTTGCAAAGAAAGAAAGTGGGTGAGGCTGAGCAGAGTTAATAAGCCAACAGGTTTGAATGAGGCGGGGGCACACAGCAGAGATCATGAGGTGAGCCCGGTGACCAAACTATTAGCTCTGATAAGTAGGCTATTGTAGTTAGTTCCTAGAAGCACATATTTCCTTCTTTGTGTTGTGTGTGTGGTAAAATATATATAACATAACATTTACTATTTTAACCATTAAGTGTAGAGTCCAGTGACATTAAGCACATTCACGTTGTAGCACCACCATCACCACCATCCATATTGCCAGAACATTTTCATCTTCCCTAATTGAAACTCTGCCCCTCTTAAACACTAGCTCCCCATTCTCCACGCCAGTGGAATATTTTACTTACCAATATTTTACTTTATGCCTCTGAATTTGAGAATTTTAGGCATCCCGTAGAAGTGGGATTACACAATAGTTATCATTTTGTGACTGGCTTATTTCACGTAGTATCGTGTCCTCGAGGTTCGTCCACGTTGTAGCAGGTGTCAGAATGCCCTTCTTTCAGGGGGAATGATATTCCACTGTATGAGCGAGCATACCACGTTTTTGTTTATCCGCTCATCTATCAATGAACACCTGACTTGTTTCTGCCTCTCGGCTATTTGTCAATAATGCTGCCATGAAGATGTGTGTACAAATATCTAAGTCTCAGAGCAGGTATTTCTTGAAGCAGGTAGCTAAATTATCTTTTTTTTTCTTGTTCTCAGTATTCTTGTTTAACACAGTATCAAGAAAATATGTGCAATCCCAGGTTGTTTACCACGGGGACAGGGGATTATGTTGGTCCACTTTTCAAATCAGACTGTGCTTCCAGAGGAGACATTTGACTGCAGGGGATGGCTGTTGGTCTCTGGCACAGGGCTCCCACTGGACACCATTTTTAGAAATGAGGGCTGACCCAGCTTCTTACCTCCTCACCACAATCCAGCAAAAAATGTGCAGTCTCCAATCACCAAAAAAGCAATAGTGGGAGCTTGAGTGTGGCTCCCTTTGCTAGAAGTCTTGAGAGCAGGTGCCAGGTTATTAGGACTCTTAGAAACATGCCTCTCATGATCTCTCCCAGGCCCTGGCAAAGACTGACAGCCCCGAACAAGGGAGCACTGGTGGTCAAAGCTGCCAAATGTAGGTTCTTTTAAATGATTTCTGTTGGAAACTCAGGTTCGCTTGGCCCATAGCCCTTTCCAATCATTTGCAGTCATTCTGAATTTTCTGGAACACATCTGAGGCCTAAAGGCAGAACACTCTGGGCTAAGAAGCATCTTCAGATTTGAATGTTTAAGTGAACTCATCTCTAAAATGAATGGGTTTGACCTTTTCTTTTCTAAGACCCATACATGAGTCAGTAGGCACAGCCTTTTACCCCATCTGGAAGCAACTACTGAAATTCAATCCCAGCGAACACCTCTCTAGCTCTTACTGTCTACACATCAATAGTGTTTGCAGAGATGCATAACTGAGTCTGCCAACAGGTAGCTTACAATTTAGCTGGGCAGACAGGACAAACACTCCAAGAATTTAAAAAAGACAGGCTACAATATGGGCCACAATCCCTCGTGTTATTATCTATCTATCTCCCCTATGGAACCCATGCAATGGTTGCCTTGAGGTCAGTGGTTCTTAGCAAGGACATTTTACAATGTTGAAAAACATTTTTGATTGTCACAAATGGGAGGGTTGGTGCTTCTGGCTTCTGGTGGGTAAAGGTGCTACACATTCTAGGATGTGGCCCAAAATTTCAATAATGCCACGGTGGAGAAATCCAATGCTAGTCCCTTTTCTGTGCCTTTGTATCCAGATGTAATCCAAGTTGCTGACATCCTAGATCTTTCTATGTCCTAAGTGCTAGAGTCATATTTAGTCCTAACCATAACCCTCTGATGTTGTTACCATCACCAACCTTAATTTACAGAGAAAAAAACCTTCAAATCAATTACCCCAATTCCCGCAGCTAGAAAGTGGTAGCGTTGAGTTTGCACAAAGAATCCCAGACAATCTGTGTCATTCCAACTCAGTCATAGGAAAGGTGATATTTGGGCCATCTATGTCAGCATGACGGTTAATTGTTCCAGAAAACTTTTGCTTGGGAAAGATGAGACTGCAAACTAATGAATAACTTCATTATTGTCTCCAGGAAGTTTCTGCAGATCAAGCTATGAAAGATAACACTGCATTGGCTCACCGCCCCACAGTCTACCAACTAAGCCTCACATTATTACTCTCACCTTGTGGTACCATCAACTTCCTCCAATTCAAGTCAGCCCTTGTTTTTGAAAAATGCCTTAGACCATTTGAGACCAGGCTCTGGAGTCCTACAGCTATTGTGCTACTGATTTCCTTCTGAGACAAGACCAAGACTCTGACAATGAATTCTCAAAAATGTAGCTTTGCCTTATTAACAAATTGTTCAGTGATATTTTAGGAAGCTCAACAGCATCCAAGTTGTCTAAGCCCAAAGCTCCACACTTTTGCCATTTGCTGTACTATTTGCCAGTACAATTTTGAGTTTAGCCTAAGTGAGATCATGCTATCCATACTATACTGTGATCAGCTTTTTAAAAATTTTTAACATATTTTAAGCATCTTTCATTGTCAGTTTGGTAGAGAACCACCTCATTTTTCCCCCAATGACTACATAATATTCAACTGAATTGATATATGTATCTTCATCTATTTAGCCAGTTCCTTATAGGTAGAAATTAAGGTTATTTTCATTTCTTTAATTACAAATAACATTACAGTACAACCTAATTTTGTGTTCACATTTGAGTATTTCTATAAAATGTAAATTTTAAATTTGAATAGAAATTTACAAATTGTCCTCCAAATTGTCTGTACCAATTTAGCTGTGGGGGATGAGAGTGTTTCCCCACATTCTTCCCAGTCCTTGACAAATTGGAGGCACAGCCCCAGTTTGGCTCCAGCGACTGTTGCCATGTGGGAATTTATGCCTGGTGGTAAAAGAAAAAAATTCTTCTGATTTTTCAAAAGAAGCTGAAATTCAAACACTTTAAGTAAAATCTCCCAACTTGTTAATGTTGTCAATTAATTCCATTTTTAAATAAACAGTCTCTGCCAGCCAGTTTCAGCCTGCATGCCACCAGTTTGTAAGCTCTGGGGGAGTTGATCTCAATGGTACCTTTCTCCACTGACCAGACAGAGGCCAAGGTATCACAAAGCAGCGAATTAGATGCCCGAGTGTATAGGTTGGAATAACTGTTTACCTGGGAGACATATTTGCAGCCACTCCAGGATAGAATCTGTGTTCCTCGGGGTGGGTAACTGTCTTGGGTGAGCATATAGTCATAACTAATGTCATATTCTAGAGTGTTCATTCATGTTCTAGCCTGCACCTTCTACAGTAACAGGGAATAGTCAGCCCAGGTAGAAAGAAGGTCACCCTCTGGACCCACTGAGTCTCCTGCAATCACATGTAAGACTCCATTAAGGTAGGATAAAGAAAGAGCCCATCAGCAGGCCATATTTTACGGGGCCAACGGCTCCCTTTTGGTCCTCCACCTCCAGATGTCTTAGCAGCACCTGAAAGTATCAACATGTTCTGAGGCGAACTCATCTTAATTTCTCCTGTGTGTCTTAGTGAATGTCACCATCACTCAAGCAGAGTGAGAAGACCATTGAAGGTGCTTCATGTCTCCAGGTGTGAACTTTGGTCTATACATGGAAAGTTTAGCGACACTGTTGCCTGTTACCTGCCACAATGTGGAAAACAGAAAATGCACCTGATGAACTTGATA
Organism: Vulpes vulpes; assembly: GCF_048418805.1. Taxonomy (NCBI): domain Eukaryota; kingdom Metazoa; phylum Chordata; class Mammalia; order Carnivora; family Canidae; genus Vulpes; species Vulpes vulpes. The sequence goes on along the minus strand of NC_132783.1, from coordinate 96,681,964 downwards.
ATCTAGCTGGGGACATTGCTGCATAGTGTGTCAAAGGGGCTGCCTGACTTCCTCTAGTGGCCTGTAGTGAAATGTGAGAGGAGAGAGAGGAATTAAGGAACAAAATATTCAATTTTTGAGTATATTTTTGGGGAAAATATACAAATATACAGGAATCAGGGCAGTCTTTCCAGCCAGCAAAGGATTCTTAAAGAAATGAAAGACTTCAGGGAAAAGATAAAATCCAGGGCACTCTCAGGAAAATGTGGTCTTGAGGTAAAGATGAAGCTAAGGGTATGACTCTATGACCCTTTGCTAGGATCCCCCCAAATCTGAGAGAGGCCTTACAGACCTTTATGAACAGACAAATATCCTCCTAAGGATCTTAGGGACATGCCTTGCAAGCCCTCTTTGTTAAATTATAAAAATATGGGATTTATATGAATTTTAAGGGAATTATTTCACAGTTTACCTCATAGAAAGTCCAAAACTGGAAAAGGCTTTTCTAGAAGGCATTTGTGAGTGTGTCTACTCTCTAATGGAGTGTATTGCAAGTCGATTTGAAGGAAACCCACCAAGTTTTTAAAGGAATTTCATCATCTTGAAATGAAAGGAATAGGGAGACTGCCCAAGAAAAAAAGAGATGTTTGGTTCCCCAATCCTTTCTGAGTGAGAAGCAGACTGCAAACTTGAGCCTTATCTAATGAAAAGGGAAGGAAAGTAAGTCAGCAGAACCAAGAACCCAGCAGCCAAAGCCAAGACCCATGGAGAATAACTCTCAAGGCATTGGATTAAGCCTTAATCAATAAGCTGGCAACACTTGTCTGGCTGGAGTTTAGAAGTGCTATGTATTTTTCTTGTAGGAAGTATGTAAATAATTTGTGTTAAAAGGCAGGATGTAAAAAATAAATAAATAAATAAATAAAAAATAAAAGGCAGGATGTGGTGGTTGACAAACATGTATTAAAATTCTTTTCTACTCTTCACATTGAGAAGTCAAGTCTATGGCCTTTCTCCTTGAAACTAGGGAGGCTTCTGCAACCCTTTAATGGTAGAAATACCACTATGTGACTTCTAAGCCTGTGTGATAATGGAAATGCAACTTCCACTTAAGGAGCCAGGACACTCATTCTTTGAAAAGCAGTCCAACTGCCCTGAGGCCAACATGTTAGTAGAAAGCCCAAACTAACCCACATATACAGTCCACCACATAGAGGGACCACATGGGGAGGTTCTGGGAATACATGAAAAGAGAGAGAGAAAGAGATCCCTGGTCAGCTCTCAGCTACTTAGACCACCACATATCTAACTTAAGGATCTAATTGCAGTGATATGGGTGATCCCGAGCTGAACTGTTTGTTCAAGCCCCTTACTCAATTCTTGACCCATAGAAACCAGGCAAGATAATACAATTGTTTTTAGTTTAAATCGTAATGTCTGGGCTGATTTATTACATAGCAATAGGAATGTGAGACATCTGCTTTATAAGATATGGCTTCTCCAAGAAGATTGCTTTTCACTAGTTAAGAGAGTGACATTCACAGAATCAAATCAGGGTAGCCATAAGAGTTACAGATGTTATTCAACAGCAAAGAGAAATATTTCATCTTGCTGTAAACAAGATGCTGTCGGGTTTAGTTTTGGTGAAATGTGTGGGAGTTGGGCAGAAGGCCTGGCCTGTGTTTCCATACGGTATGTTCCAGATGACTTTACTGTTATCTGATGCCTTGAGGCCATACCTCAACATTTGACTTTCTTTATCTGGTTCACCTTTGACTCAAACATTTCTTCTTTCTGCCTAAAGCATGAGAGTGTTTGAGATTCAAAGCTAAATTAGAGCAAAAGAAAAACCAATAATTTAGAGAGAGAAATAAGAACTAGTCAAATTGAATATTTCTGTTGTGGGATTAGACATTTTGACAGGAGATTATTAGAAAGAATGTAATGATCATAGATTTTTTTTTTCCATAAGGCTTGTTGGGTACTACCTTAATTGTTTATATGAGCTTAGGACTTCAAAAATTAATGCCAGTGGTCCTGAAATCAAAATTACAGTATATGTTAACTAATTTGAATTTAAATTTTAAAAGAATAAGCCAGTGGTGGTGATTTCTGTTAATGGGTTTATGGATAATTTTTCTTTTTATCTTTTGCTTATCTCTCTGTTTTCATACTTTTTTTTTTTTTACAATAAGACATATTATTACAATAAGATTATTGTTGTTATTATTATTACAATAAGACATACACACATATATTGTGACCGTGGAATTGCTATGGCATTGTTAAATAACACACTAGAAGCACAGCCTATGAAGGAAAGGATTGATAAACTCTTTAGTATTAAAACTGAGATGTTCAAAAACTTCAATAAAGTAAAAATTGAAGCCACAAAGAGAGATAAACATATAAATAACAAATAGTTGGGGTGTCTGGGTGACTCAGTGGTTGAGCCTCTGCCTTTAGCTCAGGTATGATCCCGGGGAACTGGGATAGAGTCTCAATCAGGCTCCCCCACAGGGAGTGTGCTTCTCCCTCTGCCTATGTCTCTGCTCTCTTCGGTATCTCTCATGAATAAATAAATAAATAAATAAATCTTTAAGGAAAATAACAAAAAGTTGACATTCAGAAAACATAAAGAATGCTCACAATCAATAATGAAAGGACAAAACAGACAACTGAAAAATAAGCAAGAGACATAAACAGGTATTTCATTAAAAAGGAAGATCAAATGGCCAATAGGTATTTAAAAAGGCATTCCCACTCATCAATATTCAGAGAAATGCAAATTAAAATATCAGTGATATGCTATTTCCACAATATTGGATTGGAAAAGTGTTTAAGTCTACAATACCAAGTACTGGTAACAGTAGGTAAGTACGGGTGTGCTTCTACATGCAAATGGGAGGAAAGTGGATTCAACCACTCTGGACAACATTTTAACACTGAGAAGTAAAGTTGACTAGGCCTTATATGCCCGATATTTTCCATTTGCCTTTCCAGACCCACTCTGCACGCTCCTCCCCACTGTGCTGTGCCTGACCCATGTGGAGTACATCAAGGACTGCCTTCTTGATTCCAGTTGAGTCTGAGCAGCGGCAGACCAGCAGCGATCTCAAGGTGGAATGAGAATGATAGAGCACTATTTCCCTGCTCTGCTGTCTTCCCTTTGCTGTTTGTGGCTTGGAAACAGCTGTGTTCTTTCACTAAAGACAACACTTCTGCCTGGAAGGCTTCTTCTGCAGTTCATACTCCAGGTCCTGGGAACTGGTTCTTTTCGTTTCCTTCAGGTCTGGGGGTTGCCAGCAACATCCTGCTACTATTAACTCTCTTCATCATCCTGGATTGGTTCTCTCACCTCTGCCCCTGTGCTGGTGTGTACATCCTCACTAGCCCTCCTCAACACTCATCTACCTCCCATTACAACCTTAACTAAAATTGCATCTACCTCCCATTACAACCTTGACTAAAATTGCATATGCCCTAAAGATTCCGCTTCTTGGCATATACCCTGGAGCAACACTGTCCAATAGAAATCTAAAGCAAGCCACAAATGTGAGCCATATCTGTAATTTAATATTTTTCAGTAGCAATTTTTAAAAGTAAAGAGAAACTGGTGAAATTTTAAAATAATATTTAACCTATTATTTAAAATAATATTTAACCTATCCAAAACAGTGTCATTTCAACATGTAAAGTCTATAAAAATTACTAATGGGATATTTTACATTCTTTTCTTTGAACCAAATCTTCAAGATGATGCTGATGATCTATATGCTCACAGCACATCTCATTTTGGACCACCCACATTTTAAATGCATAAGAGCCACACGTGCCTGATGACGACTGCACTGGACATCATGATCTTGGAGAAACCTTGCATGAGGTCCCAGGAGAGATCCCAAACATCCCAGCAGAAAGGTATGTTGCTTATACACAAATAGAAAGGGATTGTCTCCTATTGGTTCCAAGCATTTCTCATCCATCTTCCCCAAACCAAATACTCCCCGAAGGCCACAAAATTATAAGCAACACTCTTGAATGAATGCCCCAGTTACAGAGTGTTGGGTGAGGGCTGGGGGAGGGAACTGGCCATGTAGGTCACACATCCTTCCCCACTTTGCCCCAAAGCATCTCTTGGCCATGCCAAGCCTTCCTAATGATAGGAAATCTGAGTTCTCTGATACCTTCTGTGTTTTTCGAACTCCACAGCCTTCATGGTTGATTGACATCAATGATGTTTTCTTGACACTGTTAAGAAGAAGATCAGAAGGAAAGTTCTGGTCCCAGTGGAAGGTAAGCTCACATCCTTCCCTTTCATGAATTCTCACCAAGCCTCCATTGCACACGTCTCTAGCATAGGTAGTGGCCTTCACTTTGATCACAAACAAGGAAATGAAACTGTGTTCTATGCAGGCTAGTCTAGGTCTTGCCTACCTTGCCTCTCTTGGAGTTCAAAGGATCCACTAGCAGTAAAAAGAGGTGAAAAATTAGGAAGCAACAATCAAATGAACCAATTTTAAAGAGAGGAAATATATCTCTCTGAGGTCTGTTTTGGGTTAGGATTATAGCCATAGGAAATGATAATTGAGTAGATATTAATGTGTGAATTGCTATCTAAATAATTCTGACTGACAATGATATGCAATTATAATTTTTGAAGAAGAAAAACATTTAGAGCAATGTCAGGTTAATAGGGTGCAAATTCCATCAGGCAAGCATTTTGGAGTGCTTGATGGGAAATCTGCCCCATCAGAAGCTACTTTCTTTTAGGCAAAAATCAATAGACAACTTGCAGGGTTACAGTGAAAGTGTTTTGTAAACTGTAAAACAGGTGCTCTTTTAAGAGATTAGCTTCATGATCAGATAAGAAGTGGCAAGTTTGTGGGGGAGAAAGCCTATTTCTCCATATGCAAGTGGCCCCTGCTATCTGAAAGTAGAGCGTTCCCATGTCTTTCATGAAAAAAGCCAGGATGACATAAAACAGAGAAGCAATTACAATTAATTTATGTTAAAAATTTGGGGCATTTCCAGACCCCAAAATTAACCTCTTGTAGGCTTTCTAGTACCTTAGGACACATCTTGCTAACAGACGCACAAGGTAAATCGAGAGAAAGCACAGATGCTCACAGACACAGCTTAGAGATGTGCCGGCCTGGTGCTGGGATGACGGGGTGCTGGGATGTGGCTCCCAGGGAAGGAGCCAGGCAGGGCTGCTCTCACTGACTCGGTAGTAGCTCAATGCAAAACTCACGCCGAACACTAGAACACTATTTTTGCTTTCTCTCTTTCTTTGATAAAGGCGAAATCCCCTTTGGATTTCTTTTCTAGTAAAAACGGGTACTAGTGAAGTTCTTTCCTAAAAGTGAAGGGACCCAAAGGGAGCTTTCACAAAGCAGGGGTTACCAGTAGTCCACTCCCTACCTTTCTCTTCTTACACCAGCTCTTCCAAGGAAGGAAAAGTGACCAATTTGACTGGTCAGAGGCCAAACCTCTCCCAGGGCCATCCTTGGTGGGTGGAGGCAGCTGGACCACCTAGCATTAGAAAAGCTGTTTTAGTTTCTGCTTCCCCACCCCATCCCAGCCAAGATCACCAATGTGGGCCTCGCCTCTTGGAGCTGGACCTATTGACATCTCTCCACAAGGCATAGGTAGACTTGGGGCACAGACCCCTGCCCCGTGCTCCTGCTCCCCAGCCCATCTCCCCTCCACTTGCAGGCATGGCTTATTAGAAGGTTGCAAGATTTCAAAACAGGAAAGAAGCAGGAAGGCTTGTGCCTCTGTCCTGACCTTCGTTCTCCGATTCAGTGCTTACCAGGGAACCCTGCATTCTTATTACTTATGCGAGTGTGTGTGCTCATGTGTGTGAAGAGAGAAGGGGGAAGATGGAGGGAAGATGGGACACCTGTTCCACTTTCAATGAGCAATATTTTTTTTCATTTTTCTATTGTTCTTTTTTATGTGTTACTCTTTTTGCAAAATATGCTACAAAGTATAGGGCAAGTTGTAGACATTGGTCAACAAAGCCCACTTTGCATAGCCAATCCCTCTACCTTGCTCTCTAACCCACACCTAGCCATGTAACTATGTGGGGTTGCCGAAATATAAGACATTTGCCCAGCCAAGATATAAGACATCCAGTTGAATTTCAGAATAATAATGAATTTTTTTTAGCATAAGTATATTCCAAATATAGCATGGGAAATAGTCATATTAAGAATGTGTTATTTGTCTGAACTTCAAATATAAGTGGATTTATTGTATTTTTACTTGCTAAATCTAGCAACAACTATGGTCTGCTTCTCCTAAGAAGCAATTAGTGTAATGTCTAAGAACAAGGATTCTGAAGCCAGACAGACCCTGCTTTGAAACCTTGCTGTCACTTGTTAGCTGTGAGATCTTCAGAAGATATGCATCACCTAAGTTCAGTTTCTTCACCAAAAAAAAAAAAGAGAGAGGGAGAGAGAGAGAGAGAGAAAAGAATGACAGTGGTGCCACTTTACAGGGTTGTTGTAGGACTGAATAAATTGATGTGTGCAAGGCACATACAACAGTGCCTGCTATATAGTAAATGCTAAATAACATTTGTATTAAGAGGCCTGTATGTATGGCAGGCAGGAAACATTGGTTCATTTGATGGCAATCATTTGATGCATGTCCTGTGTTCTGAATTGTAGGTGTAGTTGCTCAATGTATGTAAAAATCCTGAGGGTTCTTCACATGGAATCCAGGATGTACGCCCTTCTTTCCAATGCAGTGCTTCAATCAATGGATCTCTCCCTTCCTCTTTGTGAGAAAGGGACACCAAAATGCTCTGGGAATAACATTCACAAATCCTCTTATAAATATGGATTAAAAGCAGCAAGAAAATTTCTATCCAGAAACAAATTTGGCCCTTTTGCCTTTTGGAAGAAAAAGAAACAGCTGTGCTAATGTGGGGAAATAGTTGGATGGATGTATCACTAGTAAAAGTAAGTTACAGAGAAATTATGTCATCTGCCCAAATTCTCTTGCAAAGATACACAGCAGAAAAGGAGGTTTAGAGCAACTTCTGTTGCTATCTTTGCAAAGTATAAAGGAAGGAACACAGGGATGAGAATGTTACTATTTTGTTCATTTTTAATACTATCGAAGCTATAAAAGGGGCGCCTGGGTGGCTCAGTGGGTTAAGGGCCTGACTTTTGTTTTCAGCTCAGGTCATGATCTCAAGGTGGTGAGATCCAACCCATGTTGGCTCAGCACAGGGAGGCGAATCTGCTTACAATTCTCTGTCCCTCTGCCCCTCCCCCTGTATCTCTCTCTCTCAAAAAAAAAAAAAAAAAAAAAAAGAGGCTATTAAAGTGTCTAGAAGGACTCACACCAAACTAGTAGTGGCTATTATATCTCTCATACAGTTGGGATGTTGGGATGGTGCCATTTGCTTTTATTGTTCCCCTTGGTTTTCTTTTTTCTTTTTCTTTTCTTTTCTTTTCTTTTTTTTTTTAAGATTTTATTTATTCATTCATGAGAGACACAGAAAGAGAGAGGCAGAGACACAGGCAGAGGGAGAAGCAGGCTCCCTGTGGGGAGCCCAATGTGAGACTCCATCCAGGACTTCAGGATCACACCCTGGGACAAAAACAGGTGCTAAACCGCTGAGCTACCTGGAGCCCCGGTTTTATTTTTTCTTTACAAAATCCACCCTGGCCTCACAGAGTCTCTCACTCACGATCCTTTCTCTCCATCCTTAGTACAACGTGGTTATGAAAGCCACCTGGCAGCATCCAAACCAGCAGCCTCCCCCAGCACCCCTTGTGTATTAAATGGCATAATGGATGTGAAAGCACTTTGAAAATTGCTAAGCAGTTTACAAATGTGAGTTGCTACTATTATCACTTAGAGGGAGACTCTACTGCCTGCAGAGAGTAGAGCAAGGTTGAGCTGCAGAGAAAGGCCTAAGGACCCAGAGAAGCTTCCTTTGGCAGGCTTATTGGATCTGGATGGGATAGAAGCTGTTTCTCTGGGTTGTTAGCACCTATATAGCTGACTTCCCCACTGATTAAATAAACAATTTCCTAAATAGCATTTCAACTAGAATTACAATGTGCTCCAAGCCTTTCATTTGCATTTCACTGAATGCCAATGAAAGAAGCAGGACCAAGACACCTTATTGACCAGAGGGAAGGTTAGGGGAAAGTTCTATTTATTGCTCCTCCCTTTCTCCATTAGCTGGCCCCTCCTCCAGGCCTGGACCTTTACTGGACTGAGGCAATCTTCCTCATCACAGTGATTGGCCCAGACACAGCAAGAACCAGCCCAAGTCAGTCGGGGCAAAGCTTTCCCCTAGCAACAGTGGCTGTCCCAGGCTGGGCAAGTGATCCAAGTTGGTCCAATCAGCGTGAAGCCTGGTATTTTTATTTAATAACTGGAAGAAAGAGTCTCTCTCCTTTTGTGGACAGTTTGGGATGTGCATGTGAAATCTGGAATACTAGCTATTTTACACTGTATTCTCTTTCTCTCATTTCAAAAGAATATCAGTTAATAGAAGGACACAAATAAAAATGATGTCATTTTTCAAAGTTGCTCTAAACCTCCTTTTCTGCTGTGTATCTTTGCAAGAGAATTTGGGCAGATGACATAATTTCTCTGTAACTTACTTTTATTAAAATGCAGTCCAGTCCATTTTAAAACTCCAACATAATGTCTGATTCAAAATTACCTCCCACCCCAACCCATGCCAGCTCTGTGATGTGAGAACCATCAGATGAGGATAGGGGCATAGTCTGTTCTTTGACTTGTCCCCACTCTCTCCATGAAGCCATGGGTGGGCAGGTGTTCTGCCTCTGGGACACCTCATTTTTGGACCTAACCTTTCTGGGACTGGGATGGGGACAGGGGTGATAGAAGAGGAAAGGTAAATTCATATTCCACTAGTTCCCACCTGACTAGGATTAAGGAGACTACCTTGATCTCATTAACTGGTCTGTTTTTCTGTGTCTGCAAATGGAGTCTTCTGCTAACATGCTGGGGTCTATATGTATGGTGAGTATTATTTTCTTGGCAGGGTATTGTGTACCCCAGCCTCCATCTTTGATGAATTAAAGACTCAAAATCAAGTATTATGGTGCAGCCACTGTGGAAAACAGTATAGAGGGTCCTCAAAAAAATTAAAAATAGAACTATCCTATGATCCAGCAATCCCACTTTGAGTAATATCCAAAGGAAATGCAATCAGGATCTTGAAGAGATATTTGCACCCCCACATTCATTGCAGCATTATTTACAGTAGCTAAGACGTGGAAATAACCTAGTGTCCACCAACAAATGAACAGATAAGGAAAGAAACAGATGAAAGAATAAAGAATGGATAAACAGATAAATGGATGCACACAAACACACAGCACTTAACCATGCAAAAGGAGGAAATCTTGCCATTTGTGACAACATGATTGGACCTTGAAGGCATCATGCTAAATAAAATAAATCAGACAGAGTGACGCAAATTCTTTACAATCTCACTTATATGTGGAATTAAAAAAAAAATCAAACTCATAGAAACAGAGAGCAGATTGGTAATTTCCAGGAGCAGGAAGTAGGAGGTGGGATAAATGGGTTAAAGAGGTCAAACAGGACAAATTTCCAATTATAAATAAGTCTTGGGGATATAATGTATAGTGTGGAGACTATAGTTAAAAATACTACATTATATTTGAAGGTTGCTAAGAGGTAGATCTTGAAAGTTCTCATCACAGGAAAAAAGCTGTAATTATGTGAGGTGATAGGTGCTAACTAAACTTATTGTGGTGATCATTTTGAAATATATACATACTTCAAATCATATATATATACATATATCAAATCATTACAGTGTATACCTTAGACTTATACAATGCTATATGTCAATTACATCTCAGTAAAATGGAGTAAAACCATCTCAGAGAGCAAGTAATTAAAGTACAAGATGAGAATTTAGAAAAATACATAACCGTGAGTTGGGGAAGGACTCTCCAAACATTATATCAAAATCAGAAGCCATGAAGGAAAAGATTAATGGATGTGGTTAGATTGAAAATCGTAGTTTATGAAACAATATTAGGAGCCAGGCTAAAATGAAACGCATAAAAGGGGGTAGAGCGGAGGTTGACACCATACACAACAGATAATGAATTAATGTCCTTAGTATTTCAAATATTCTTACCAATCACAAGAAATCAATAAACAATCTGATCAAGTTTGATCAGAAAAGCAGGCAAGTCACGAAAATGGAAACCCAACAAAGAATAAATAAATACATTCAACTTCATTCACAATCAAAGAAAAACAAAACCGTCCACAATTAGATACTATTTCACATCCATCGAGGTGTGGATAGAAACTTCACATCAATGTTTGTTTGTTTGTTTTCCCTCAATTGGCTAGCCAGCTGCCCTAACCCTACTTATTGAATAATTGCACCCTAGTGAATTGGCTCCTTTGTCATACGGCATTTTATTTTACCTCTTTTCACAGAAGGGCTGCCCCTTCCCAGGTATAGAAGAGAGAAAAATGGGTTCTATGTGAAGAGATCCACATTTGCAAATGTGCAAAAAGAGCCCCATCTGTTCTGGAAAGAGCTGGAGCTTCGTGAGGCAGCAGTGGAGGGAGCACGTGACAGGAGCTGGGCCAGAGTTAAGCCCAGGAGTGTGATATGGGGCCACCTGCTGGATTCTTGAAGGCCAGGCATCCGCTTCTAGGCTTTCTCCGTCAGGAAGGTCATGAAAAGTCTTTGGACGCTGGGGACAGACCTTTTCCCAACAGCAGGGGTGGGGGAGCTGCTGACGAGTTGCCACACAAGATGAAGAGTCAGTTTGAAACAGCAGCCAACACATGACTTTTCTAGTGAAGTAAAACCTTTCTTACTCTTTCCTCCTCTCCTAGGTCCCATTCTAGAGGCGTGAGGTCTTGCTTGGCAGAAGCAGACAAGATGAAAGAAACCCATCCTTTTATTCCCATTGCCCATGGCTAGCCTGCCAGAGGCGAAGGGGGAAAGTGCAATTGCTACACCAGACCAGGCATTTAAACTACTATAATAATATTGTTTGGGCAAGCAGATTGATTTAAGAAATTTATGATCTTTGAATGACAAAATCGAGTCTTGGAGTCTGTCCTAAATTTCCTCCAGGAGCAGGTAAAGAACTTGCCTCCAAGGATAAATGTAAATGGACACCGCAAACTCAGTCTGCCTTCTGCTGTTATCCTCTAAATCAAGCTTGCTTAACAAATCCGTGGCTGTTAGTAATAAGTGACCATGTGTCTACTATGGTGAGACACCAAGTGATCTGCATTTGTGATCTCATTTAATCCTCGCGTACCCTGCGACATGTGCAATTGGATCCTCATTTTGCAGATCAGCGTCCAGAAGTTCAGAGCAGTTAAGTACCATGCCCAGCTCGCATTTGCCAGATTGGGGATTTAAATTCAGATCATATTGACTGCGCTTTTGACATTGTCCTTTTATTGAATCAGCCCTGCTCCACCGGAATGGGACAGAAAGGATTAACCCACAAGTGCTCTCGGGGCCCTATCTGCCCCCTACTCCTGCCACAAAAGAGAGCAGTGGATTCCTCCCCTCTTCCGACTTTGCCTCATGACTTTAACTTCTATTTTTTTTTAAAAAAAGATTTTATTTATTCATGACAGACACACACACAGAGAAGCTGAGACACAGGCAGAGGGAGAAGCAGGCTCCCTAAGGGGAGCTCCATGTAGGACTCAAACCCAGGACCCCGGGATCGCACCCTGAGCCAAAGGCAGATGCTCAATCACTGAGCCACCCAGGTGCTCCTAACTTCTATCAAATAGAAGAGAAAACAGAACAGGGATGAGGAGGAAAGGGGGCAAGAGAGACAAACAATAGAGTGGGAAGGGGCAGAAGGAGGTGCTTTCTGCAGCCACTGGGGGCTGGAAGCCAGGGAGCAGGATGTGGAATGTGGGAGGGGACAGGGGACTCTGGAAGGTGCCACTACCCTGGGCAAACACAAGAAAGGACTTGGGTTATAAGGACAGGAATTTTGGTTGCTTGACGATGCCTGTGGGACTGAGAACCCATTTGGAAACAGGTCACTTGGGTCCCAGCTTCATTAACATTCCCTCAGCAAGAAGTAGGCTCCGGTGGGCAAATGATCACATCCCTTCACAGCCGAACCCAACTTGACACCTCGCTAAGAGTTTAGCAGAAATGCTTTCTTTTATTCCTTACATGATCACACAAACCTGGAAGATAAATTACGTTCTACTTATTTTGTTGGTTAATTAATACTGTACTATCAAAGAGACTCCAGGGATGCCTGGGTGGCTCAGTGGTTGAGCATCTGCCTTCGGCTCAAGTTGTGACCCCAGGACACAATCCCAGGATCCCAGGATTGAGTCTCACATTGGGCTCCCCCCAGGGACCCTGCTTCTCCTTCTGCCTGTGTCTCTGCCTCTCTTTCTGTGTCTCTCATGCCTCATTTTCTGCCATTATCCTCCGAATCAAGCTTGCTTAACAAATCCGTGGCTGTTAGGAATAAGTGACCATGTGTCTACTATGGTATACCAAGTGATCTGCATTTGTGATCTCATTTAATCCTCGCGTTTAGCAGGATTTAGCAGAAAATGAGTAACCTCATTTTCTAGGGAATCTCTTCTTTTCTCTTCTTTTTCTTTCTTTCTTTTTAAGATTTTATTTATTTATTCATGACAGAGAGAGAGAGAGGCAGAGACATAGGCAGAGGGAGAAGCAGGCTCCATGCAGGGATCCTGATGTGGGACTCGATCCCAGGCCTTCAGGATCACACCCCGGGCCGAAGGTGGCACCAAACAAACCACTGAGCCACCCGGGCTGCCCTCTCTTCTTTTTTCTACCCAAGAATAAGAAAGTATTCTTCCTAAGGAAGGGGGGTGGGTGGCACGACAAAACCATTGGTAGTTTTTCCACAGTGTCCTGGGGGCGTTTTTCCTACAGAATGATGGTAATACTAACCGACTTATTTACTGAGCCCCCCTTGGTGTGGTAAGCGCATTATCTCATTCAATTGGCCCTGAAACTTTCTGAGGGAGCTACTGCTCACTTTCCCTCCCGACAGACCAGATGAGAAATTGGAGACTTTGAGACGGTACGTGTATTTGTTTCCTGGGGTTGCCATAACAAAGTACCACAAGTTGGGTGGCTTTAGGAACAGAAATGTATTGTCTTGTGGTTCTGGAGTCTGAAAGTCTGCAAGAGAGACGTTGACAGGGCTGTGAGAGAGAAGGCGGTGCGTTCCTCTCTCCCAGCCTTTGGTAGCCCAGACAGTGCTCACCCTGTCTTCACCCAATCTTCCCTCTCTGAATGTCTATGTCCAAATACCCCCTTTTTATGCCAATCATATTGAATTAGGGCCCATCCTAAAACCTTAACTTGATCTCAACTTATCACCTGCAAAGACCTGATTTTGAAATATGCTTACATTCGGAGACCCCGGAGGTGAGGACGCTAGCATCCTTTTCAGGGGCACAATTCAAACACACAATAGTAAGTAACCAGCTCCAGGCACCAGGACAATAGGTCACAGTGGTAATGAACAACGTTGAATTCAAACTGTGGCTCCCACAGCCCCTCACCTATTTGATCTCTTGGATATGACTTCATTTAGTCTATTTCTACCTCAGTTTCTCCATCTGTTAAGCAGAAATAACGCTACTGATTCATAGGATTGTTGCCAGACTCAGGTAAGATGGAGAGCATGCAGTGCCAGGCGCAGGGTCAGTATCTAATGTTTTCGTCCCTCTTCTTCCACTTGGAAATCTCTGGGCTTTCACTGCCTCAGCCTCCCCTCTTCAAGGAGGAGGCAAGGAAGAGGCAAAGGATCAGCTGGCCAGCTCTGGAAGAAACCGCTCACTTCGTGTAGACTGGGCCACAGCGACCAGTTCTCCCGCAATGCTGATTCTCTTGCAAGGCTGCTTCATTTTCCAAAGGGCTGAAATTATAAAGCTAATTTCCATATTGATTTATAAAATGAATCCAGAATTTAGGAGAGGTGAAGGAGGTGAACTTAATAATAACTATCAAGTGGGTGAGAGGTAATTTTATGGAGGCAAGAGGCCAAACCTTTTCCATTTTATTGGGAATGGGATTAAGAGAAGTGGGCTTGTACATCCCCAAGAGAAATTTAAATAATACAGGCCCTGCTCATAGAGCGGAGAGCAGGGCTGGCCTTGGGCGCCCGTGGGAATGGCATGAAATTGGCTATTCTGTTATCTCACCTCTCCTCTTAGCTGTCACCAGGGACTGTTTTCAGGCTTCCCCACTAGCATTGCCAACTTCGAGCAGAGTGAAATAGACTGTCTCTTCCAATTAAGAGCCATTCAGCTGTTTGCTCACAAATATTTATTGAGCACCCACAGTGTTAGAGCGGGCTAGCCACTGCGATGAACCGTTCCAAAAGCTCAGCAGCCTAACCCAATGAAAGTCGACTTCTTGATTAACAGATGTCCAACATGAGTGTTCTTGGGGAAGTGGTTTTCCAAGGCAGCTCTTCTCCATGTAGCAAACTCAGCACCCAGGATTCTCCCACCTTTTGGCTGAGCCTCCCTTTAGGCCCTCGGGGCTCTCTCCGTCCAGGCACAGGTGAGAAGGCCTGGAGGACCAGGCTTGGGGGCTGGAATGGACAGGGCCTGGAGGTGGTGACCCCCCTCTGAGATCCCACTGGCGGGAAACCAGTGCCACAGCCTGGCCTACCTACAAAGAAGGCTGGGAATGCAATCTGCTTGGGAAGGAAAGGAAAAGGCAAAACATGAACCAGTTGCTGCAGCAAAAGTGTAATGGGAAATAGTAGCCCTCTCCTCTGTATTTTCTGTAGCACTTTGGACATTTATTAAACAAGTGTTCATTTACATATTTGCCGAACCAAGGCACGTGTGGGCAACGAGGCAAAGGAAGTGACCTCAACATAGTCCATATGAGCTGAGCTCTGTTACTGACTTACACATGACATGGCATTTGCCCTTCCCCGTGTTCGTTCCAGTCACCTTAGGTGTCACACCTACTCCACCATAGCTGCTACACCCTTGTCCCCCTATCCTCTCAACGTGCAACTTCCACCTGCCTAAGTGCTTGCTCACACCTCAGCAAACCAAGGCCTTGAGAGTTAGCACTCAGCCCAAGCCCGATGGGAGTTGGAGTTGCCTAGTGCCTAGCCCACCCTGGGGCGGGATGATGCTGAGTTAGATCTGTCTGGCATCCCGGAGTCTCTCTGGCTCCATCAAGCACCAGAAACCTGCAGTGCTGGACAGTAACACCCTCTTCGATGGGTGTTATGTGCTTCTGGGATTCATGGGATTCTCATCTCACTTGTTCTTCAGGAGAAGTCTCTCTCACCTCCTCAGCATAATTCATATACATGGGAATGAAAACTGAACCAAGAGCAGTGATAAGGTCCCCTCCAAAGGAGAGGGGGTAGAGGAAAGAGAGCAGTGTCAAGAATGGATGTTAGGAAGTGTGCTTGGTGGGGCAGGCTGCAGAGGGGAGAGGAGCCAGTCAAGCAGCAAATGGTCACAGAAGAGAGGACGGCTTAGACTGGAGGCAGAAGCTGCAAGTGAAGAATAACCAGGTGCTCAAGATCTTCATCAGTTCTTAGTTTTTTCATTTCCCTCTTCCAGCTGAATAACCGTGGCTCATGTCATTCCTTTTAAGTTGGATACTCTGTCAACTTTGTTTAGCTTGGCTCAGCTTTTAGCTTTGTTCTTTTTCATGACAACATCTCTGGAAATATTTATTTGATATGCAATTTGATTTAAAAATTAGATTAAACTCTATAAAAAATGATCTCCCATCTGGAAGCATAATCAAACTAATATTTGAGCCGGAATTCATTCCTCTTTTCTATAGCAGAAATGAGCATCCAACATGTGTGCTGCCTGCCTGCCTGCTTGTGAATTTCCACTTAACCATTATGCAATCTTTTTTATTTTTTCTTTTCTAAAAATGAATCCGTGCTTCTGAAAAAAAAAGTATAATAGTCATCTTCAGCAATTATAAAATTTTCCCCAGATTAAGACATTCGTTTCCACATCTGGCAAGGAGAAAACAGCAAGAAGTCACACGTGCCTTGATGGTGGGGACATTGCAGTCTTGTAGCCATAGATTTGTGAGTTTTGTTTTCATATCAATGGCATGTGATCTGTATGGGCAACCTTAGGTATCTGGCTGACTAGATGGGGTACTGAGGCATGGACCTTTCAGAACAGTAGCTGCTAAACAATGGCATTGTTCTTTGACTTTAGAATACATTACATAATACTTCAGAATATTTTTTTCAGGTAATTTTAGAATTTAAGAACTGGGAAAAATTCTTAATGTTCTCCCGCCTCTTCATTTGGATTCATTGGTTTATTTTTAGACCGAGGTTAGCATAATAGTTAAAAGCAATCACTGTAGATTAAGACAGACCTGGGTGCTAATTCTTACTCTGCCATTAACTAATTGTGTGACCTTGGACAAACCATTCAAGCTCTGAGTTTTCTGAGCTATAAAATGGGAATACTGAAAATGTTTATGTCAAGGTTATTATGAGAATTAAGCATGAAGCAGAATGCCCAGGACAAGGGTGTATTTGGAAAAGCTAGCCATTATTGTTATTGTTAGAAAAATAATGTTCCTGGGGGACTTAGCTCTTGATATTAAATGTAGTAACAGTCATCTTGTTCTAGTGACAAGGATATTTACATAACGCTTCCATTTCTGACAACCACGGAAGGATCCATCTACTGGCTCAGAAGTGGAGTCTTTTGAATGAAGATTATTCACAGGGCCAACAGTCTAAATCGAGGCTCCTCCCCTCAACCATGTTGGGTTTATATAAAAAAGATAGCGACTGTGGGCTTTCCCTACATAAACAAAGGATCTAGAATGAATCATAAAGAAAACCCACTTCAGTCTTTCCCTAGGATTGATTCTAAGGAATACAAACTTTTGATCCATTCACAACAGTTAGCAGAGATATGTTTCCTATCTATCCAGAACCAATTTTTGATTTATTTCCGGGGGTCCAGGAAAACTACAGTATTCCATATAAGTGACTCTTAACCATAGAGAACATACTGAGGGTTGATGGAGGGGGTTGGGTGGGGAATGGGCTAGATGGGTGATGAGGATTAAGGGGGGCACTTGTGATGAACACTGGATGTTGATGTGAGTGATAAGTCACTGAATTCTACTCCTGAAAGCAACATTGCACTGGATGTGAACAAAATTTAAATAAAAAATATTCCATAAAATCTTCCTCAACAGTTATTCATGTGTGTGTGTGTGTGTGTGTGTGTGTGTGTATGTTGAGGGGTGATGGGAGGTGGAAGGCCTTCTACTTTTTACCTGACAGCTTTGTTCAACATTGCAATGAAAATATTCCGGGGGAATGAATACTTTGCACCATCATTTAAAACTAAATAGTTCAAGTCTGGTTTTGATATCAAGGTCCCATCTATTAGAGAGTGTAATCTCTAGAAGTATGGTCTCCATTTTTTTTCTTGAAAACACCAATCTATTAAAACATTTTATATCATTTTATGTTTATATCATATTTATATATTTATATCATATATAAACATTTTATATTAAAACATTTTACATATATCTTTAATAATTATTTCTAATTATTATTTATAAATTATATTCTTATACTTCTACACTAATATATTATAAAAACATATATATGAAATATAAAATTTTAAAGCATACTAATCAAAATAAGTAGAAACAAAATTTTCGTATTTTCTTCTTATAAAAAATTTATCTTGAATATGGCCAAGAGAGGTGTTTACCCCAATGCTGTAAGAGGAGACAGCACCGGAAGAAAATAATAGCATACACTGCGATAGGTACCATATAGAGAAGCAGAGAAGAGGGACCGATAGTTCTTCCCTGGAAGACAGGCATAAATAACAGACAGGTGGTGACCATTGAGTTGGACCTTGAACGATGAACAGTTTTCCAGATGGACAATAAGGGGAAGAGAAATTCTAGGCAGAAAAGCAGAGAAAATAAAACTGTACAGGGGCTCAGAATTATGCCAAAGGAAAGGCAGCTGGGAGAAGACAGAGGGTCTGTTATGTTTGGATCACAGTGCTCCTGGGGCAAAAAGCATGGAATGTAGGCCTGGAGAGGAACTATGGCACCATCTTAAGGTTGGCCTTGAATGTCAAGCCAAGGAGGGAAAGTCTTATGTTGTGGAAAAGATAAGATTAAAGGCTTCTCTGGGTGCAATGTTGAAGGTGGGTGGGACACTTATGATAGTTCAGAAGGAGCTGACAGGCATAGAAACTCAGCAGAATGGTAGTAATAATGGAGAGGGGCTGGTTTTGAAAGCTTGAAATCAAAGTGTTAGGATTCTATGAGTTTGGGGTGGAGAGGGAGGTAAGGATAATAGATAAGTGTCTGATATCTTGCAAAGCCATTTTTAGGCCCTCTTAGGAGTAGATTTTGGTTCTGTTGAGAACTCCCTGGGACAACAATGTTAACCACCTGGTTAATAACTGTTATTGGCTTCCCATTTATAGTACATCCATTAATGATTCAAGTTCTTCACTTCTGTCTGTATTTACACCCTTTAACCAGTGACTGCTCAGTTCTTCCTAGGAAAGAAGCAGTCTGTTTTCTTACCCTTGATCTGAGTTTGACCACATGACTTGATTTGGTCAATAAAATAAAATGGAGGTGATAGTACAGCCTAGAATACTTTGCCTACTTGTGCTTGTGTCATCATCCTAAAATGGACTTTCCTGGGCTAGCACATGGGTCCTAGGATGATGAGACTCATGGATCAGAGCCTCCCCAGCCAAGATGCTCCAGCCAAGTTCATCCTAGAGCACAAGCCCCCACTGATGTGTGAGTACCTGAGAGCACAGCCAAGATCAACCAAGCTCAGCCAAGGTTGACTGGAAAACAGATCAGATGAATGAGCACAGCCGTGAACACCTGAATGCAACTTATATCAGTCATTCCCAGCTGCTCCATCATCATGTGACTAATAATTGACGCTTTTAAGCCACTGCGATGTGGGTTGATTTGTTAGGCAGCAATAGCTAACCAATAATCCATTGTTCCTCAGATCAAGCTTCTAACTGTTCAACATGACCTACAATGCTCCATTGGATGCCTCCTTTTGAGCTTTATTTCTTACCTCTTCTCCTTAGTTTCCTAAGCTCTAGCCACATGGTCTTTCAATTCTCCAACATGTCATGCTCTCCCTGTTCCAGGATTTTGTGTGTCCCTTTGTTTGGAATGGTCTACATCCCCTGCCCTCTTAACCTGGTATGTCCAGTTAATTTCTATTCATTGTTCTAAATTCAGTTCAAAATTTATTTCCCAGGAAAGACGTCTCTAATCTTCATGCAAGAGTTAGCTTCTCCCATTCTCAGCACTCAGGACTTTATCACAGCCTTTATCCTAATCATACCTTAATGATTGTCTATGTAAACCATGGTAAGCTCTGTGAGGCTGAGAGCTATGCTCATGTTTGCTGTCTAACAAGTCCTAGGAGCTTTAAAAAAGAAAGGGTTGGGGGAGATATGGATGAATGAGTAAATGAATGAATGGTATAGTGGATAGAGTTCTCATCTCTGTCTATGAACTAGAGAGTCTATCTGTGAAGTCCCTCAAATAATAAACTCAGAAACACATTCAGTTGTTTCTCACATCTGCTAAGGAGGAAAGGAGACAGGAAATCCGCCTGAGTGGATACACTCGCCAAAAAAACTTCACAGCTGTCACATGTTTCTGCCATCCAAGCAGGGACCAAAGGAACCACGAGGAAAAGGAACCAGTGCCAACTTCTGGGGGAACTTTAAGAACCGAATTTGGCTGAAGATTCTCACAAGCCTCTCTGCCTGCACCTGCGGTTGCTTGTAGGCACAAAATGTTTTGCTCAAATAATTCCACCCACAATTAACCAAATAAGCGCTCTGGATGCTGTGCTGTATTTAACTCAAAGTCTTTCAAATCCTATGTTTTGCTATGACTTCTCTTTCTCTCAGAATTATTGCTGTCAGGATATCATTTTGAATTGAGAAACTTTTGCAATTTCAGTGAACCTGAAGAAGGGTCCAGGAGTTGGTTTTATCAGCTTCTTCCATGCTCACCATGGGCTGTCAGAGGAAGTGCTCTGAGCTTGAGTCTCAGTATATTCCTTCTTCCATCCATTTATTCCTTCATTCTTTCTCTAACAAATAGGACCAAGAGCCTGATATATGCCAGGAACTGCATAATGTAGGGCTATAAATACTAAATAATCAGGATTTTGTGGGGAAAAAACCCACGACATTAGAAACTCAAAAGCTCCTGGTTATTCATTAGGTATCCAAAATTCCTTTCCATGGCCTCAAAACCTACATTTTCCAGGCCCTTCCTACCTTTCAGATCTGTTTTCTAGCGTTTTATCCCCTCTACCCTTTCTACTTTTAAGACACCCTGATCTCATTTCTGATGCTCAAATATGCCAACTTCGTGCAATTTCTGTCCATTCTGTATGGGACACATATCCCTCTCGCCAGACACCTCAGACACTCCCACCACATCAGACACCTCACCAAAGCTCAGATGTCCTCAGAAAGGCCCTACACGAGTGCCCCACAACCACCTGTAACTATTCTCTATTGCCACATCAAATATCTACCCCTACAATTACATTCTTTGTTTCTTCACTCCATTTATTATTGAAGTCATTTTATGTTGCTTATTTGCTGTCTTTTTATTGTCTGTCTCCCCTGCTGGAATGTAAGTATCCAGTAAACAAAGATCTTGGTTGTCTATTCACTGCTGGGGTCCTGGTGCCTCAAGTGGGGCCTTGAACACAGTGAATCTCGATGAATGTGCACTGAATCAATTTCTTCCCAAAGAACCAATGGTCCATTCTGTCGATACTTCTGTATTGTATAAAGAGATGCGTATAAGACCTACACAGGTGAGCCCAGCTTGGATGGAGGTCGGGTTGGGTGGTGGTGACTGAGTTTTTTCTAAGTGCACAGACTGAGCTGAAATCATAATAGTCAAAAGTACAGAATGATTGTGTGCTCCTAAAATGTGTTTTAATAAGTTCAATCTCTAGTGATAAGAGACACAAATTTTCATGATAGTAGTGGCCTGCTCTGTAGGCAATTATATATGTACATATTTTTAATGATACAAAACCACTCATATCTACTGGTGAGAGTGAATTAATTTAGAATTTCTGACTATGTATTTTGGATAAGTATCAGAAGTCTTAATAGCGTCCACCCCTTATGCTAAGGAAGTCAAGATGAATGTGTACAAAGATTAAGTTATAAGGTATCTTCAACAGAAAATGGAAATAACCCAAAGGTCCAAACCTCTTCAGTTCAGAATTTAGCGAAGTGAATGGTGGTACATCTATGTAATAAAATGCAGGACATACGCTAAGTCCATAGATCAAGAGAAGTATATATACTACATTGAAAAATGTTCATTTTAACTGTACTAATTTTTAAAAGCAAGCTACAGTGTGTGCCATAGATATTAACTTTTTATAAAAGCAAAAGGTTAATAGACTTGAATAGAAAACATGCTGGAAAAATACAGATTAAAATTTAATAACAGGTTCCATTGTGTGGTGGCATATGGGTGATTTCATTTTGCTGTTATTTCCCTGTGTTTGGCAAATTTTTACTTTATGCATGCATTCTATTTAAGATTTAAACATGACACTGAATGTTACAAAATAGTTGGGATATCTAAAATGACTCCAAGGTTCTGTTCACTCCGGTAAAACAATTAGTCAAACTGCCGTAGACCTTGGTGATATGAAGACCAAAGGATTGTTTGGGTAAAGTAGTTCATAGTCTCTCTTTACGATGGTGAGCGCAGCTGACAGAAAACTGATGATGTCCAATCTCTTCATCACTATGGATTCCCTTACAACTTAATTTATATGCTAAATGTTTACTCAGTCCCATCTATTTCAGGGCCTGTATTGGGTACCAGGGATGCTGGTTGGGAAGTCAGAGTGCATACCTCATGAAGCTCATGGCCTGTGGAAGATTCTGACTGGTTAAGAATCTGTTACAATCCCCTGTACCAATTTCTGAGATAGGGTAAGTGGAGAGAGCTGTCAGGACACAGAAAAGGGGCCCTTAATTTTGCCTGGGAATGCAGGGAGTGTTTCCTGGAGGAGAGGACCATTGGGCCAGGGGTCAGAAAGACAAATAGGAATGAGTGGAGATAGAGGATACTGAAGAAGTATTCCAGGTAGAAGAATAACATTGGGGAAGATCCCTAGAGGCAAGACACTCTAGGCTTGTTCAAGGATCTAAAAGCAGTGCTATATAGTCAGAATCTAGAACATGATCTAAGAGTGACATGAGCCAGGCTGGAGAAGGTCTCCTGGGACCAGACAATGCAGGCTTCAGGAGCCATCATGGGGATTTGGCCTTTCTCCTAAGAACAACAAGGAACCATGAAAGGGATGTACACAGGGGACCGACCTGGCCAGATTTATGTTTTAGAAAATCCCTCAGGCCATAGCAAGAGTTGGAGCGGGAGTAGGAATCTATGAGAAGGATATTAATGAAATAAGGCAGCAAGATTGGAGACAAATGGATGAATTTACAAAATATGTAGTGCATAGACTAGACTAATGGAAGATGAAAGAAACAAGGGCAAAATGGAGAAGAGCTACCCCAAGGAAATAGGTGATCTGAGTGTGCAGGGCAGGTGGTATAGAAATAACTGGAGAGTGACAGGTTCAGGGTGAGTTGATGCACCTGTCGACATCCAGACAAGTTGTCAGAGACTCAGGAGAGAGCCAGCCTGGAGATATCAACTATGGAGGCATTGAGAGTCATTGAAGCCAGAGGAATGCACAATGTGAGGCACAAAGAAACAGAGTCCACGCTGAAGAGTAACTAGAACAATCCTGAGGAACCTCAACACTTAAGGGAGAGATGGAATGAGCCCTCGTGAAGAAGAATGAGATGGAGTGGCCTGAGAGTTTGGAAGGATACTCAGAGTGTGTATTGCCATGAGAGTTGAGCCAGTGGAAGACTTCAAAGTCATCACTGTCGACAGTGGAAAGGTCAGGTATGGGAGAACAGAGGAGCACCCATGGCGTTTAACTGTTGCTAAAGATGTTGTTAATCCCCTTGATGAGATTGGCCAGTGCAGGGTAGTGGGTACAGTGCTGGGTTGCAGTGAACCCGAGAAGGAGACAGAGGTGAGGGAAGGAGGGCACAAGGGTAAGCATCTTGTGCATAGAGTGGGTGGATGGAGGGGAGAAAAGGTAAACATCATGAATAAAGAGGACATCAGAGGTAAAATCAAGCCATTGGGTTGGTAGTGCCCATGAGAATGTTGGAATCATTTTGATACCAGGGCTTGGGGACCAGAGGGTAGGGGAGAGGGAGAATGGAACCAGGACCCTGAGTCTTTAGTGAGGGAAGAGAATGATGTGCTAATAGACAGAAGACCAGCGGTGAGGAAAGGTAAAGGACCACAAAGCAAAGCAATAAAAGTTTCATGTGAGGTTGAGGAGTGGCAATCTAGAAGTAGGGGTAGTATGAGGAAATGCTCAGCCCAGGTTCTACTTGTGGAATGGCTGTCTGGGGAAATGATGGCTTTAGGAGAGAGCCTAGTCTCCACTAAAGAAAAAGATGGAGCAGAGATTCAAGTAAGAGGTTGAGGGTGTGTGTGGGAGGTTATTCTCTGAAAAAAAAGGGGGGTTCTTGGAGACATCTGAGGATAATTTGGGAAGGAGGAGAGCAGTGGGGGTTGGTTTCTGGACAGAAGTGTGGTATAGAATGGGACAATGACAGTAACAACAATGACATTAATAAAACAACATCTAATATCCATTCAATACCCAGAATTCATTCAACAAGTATTTATGGAGCACCTGTGTTCTAGACACTGCTCTTACAGTGGTGCAGAAGGCAGATGGTGTGCTCTTCCCCCTGGAACTTACCTTCTAGAAAGGGAGAAAGATAGTACACAGACCCCACATGTGTCTGTGTGTGTGTGTTTGTGTGTGTATGTATTACTTTCAGCAGAGATAAGTGCTATGAAGAAATGCAACAATGAAACAAGGTAAAGATGTTAGAGATTAAAGGACACTGATGCTTTAGATCTGAGAGGCTCCTTAGGGGAGGACTCTTTGAGGAGGTGGCATTTGAGCACAAATCTGAATGCAGGGAAAGATGCAAAAGGCAAATTTGAAGGGCAGTGGATCCCAGGGAGTGGACATGCAAGCACAAAATCCTTGAGACAATACATGTTCACCATGTTCAGGGAAGAGCATGGAGGCTGGTATGGCTGGAGCATAATGAACAAGGAGTGGGCTGGGTAACAGGAAATGGAAATGACCAGTGCTGGCTTCTGGAAAATAATCACCGAAAACCACATGCTGATTCAACAGAGCTGAATTTATTCTTACCCAAAGAAGGAAGAAGACAACCTCCACAGGGTCTTAGTGGTGTCTCAGACACGGCAAGAGAAAGTTAGGATATATAAGAGAAGTTTGAAGTCTGCTTTAGGGCAAGTCTTTCAGGGAAGGATCATGGTTAGGAGCAGCTAAGGATCATGATATATGACAGTTTAACATCGGTGGATGATGCTGCAAGGATACTCAAGGATTTTGAGGCAGGGGATTTAGAGTCTAAAGTTGTAAACTACTGTTTGATGCTCTTTATTGGAGAGTTGATGGATCTTCCAGGAAGTTTGCAGAATGAACAATACAGTTACTTGCCAACCTTTATCTTCCAAGGCAAGAGTTTTCTGGACTAGTAAAATCATGTTGATGAAGAAACAGCAAGTACAGTCATACTAATGTAGACAGTAAGTGTGGGTATGTAGGCTGTTTTAGTTCCAAGAGCTCATGTAGGGCTCTGCAGGCCATGGTAAAGACCCCGGATTTGGTTCTGGGCATGATAGTGTGCATCAGCCCAAAACCTAGTGACTAAACCTACAACCATTGATTGAACTGACTCTGCAAGTTGGTGATTTAGGTTGGGCTTCGCTGTTTGCTTCACCTGTTGGTTGGGCTAGGCTAATTGATGTATCTGTGCTCCACAAGGCAACTTTGCTTCTGGAGGTTTGCTGGATATCAGCTAGGCAACAGGGGCAACTGGACCTCATGTCCTCTTATCACCTAGGACACTTGGGCTTGTTCATGCGGAGGCTCAGATTTCTAAGAACAGCAAGCTAGGGCAAGTCCCCAAATACAGCTCTTTCCATGTCTCTCTCACATCACATTTGTGTGGTCCCATTGACCAAAGCTAATGAATTGGCAAAGCTGAGAGTCAATCTACTCAAGGACAGGTCCCTAACCAAGGAAAGGGTCTATCCAGCAGCATAGATACAGGGAAATGTGGACATACTTGAAGCCATTTTTATAACAAAATATGATAGGAGACTTGAAGCAGGAGAATGACACAAAATGCTTTATGGGGGTCTCTGCCTCTTGTTTGAAGAGACAGTAAGGGAACAAGACATGAAGCAGAGATATTGTCCACAGTGAAGGATTTCTTTTTTAAAGATTTTATTTATTTATTCATGAGAAACACAGAGAGGAGAGAGAGAGAGAGGCAGAGGGAGAAGCAGGCTCCATGCAGGGAGCCCGACATGGGACTCGATCCCGGGTCTCCAGGATCACGCCCTGGGCCAAAGGCAGGAGCCAAACCACTGAGCCATTCGGGCTGCCCCACAGTGAAGGATTTAACAGGTTGGGGATCAGTGGAGATCATGAAAGATTTCCCCAACAAGAAGACTTTGATTTAGACCTTGAAGAATAGGTAATATTAGGTAGGCAAAGGGTTTTGTGGACTATGGGTTATTTCTGGAGACATGAGCATTATGAAGCAAAACCTTGGGCTAATCACTTCCCTTCTTTGGGCCTCAATTTTCCATCTATATAATGGGGCACCCTCTGATCTTTATAGTTCTGCGATTATGTGATACTTGGGGCCCAAAGGCAGGAACAACACTATTTTTTAAAGAATAGACATTGAGCATTGAGAATCCAAGAGTAGCTTAGCTGGGTGGTTGCAGTGAAACTACGGGTGGGAGATGTAGTCTTCTGAAGGCTTGGCTGGGGCCAGGGGATCTGCTCCCTCACATGGCAGGTGGCAGGAGGATTATTTCCTTGCCCTGTGGGCCACCCACAACGTGGTGGCTTGCTTTCCCAGACAAGTGATATGCTGGCACCTGGACAGGAATGACCAGAGGTCTGGGCTCAGCTGGGCCTCGGTCTCTAGAAGCATAGCTATGTGGTAGCACAGGACTACAGACTGCCAAGAAATTTCTAGCACCTTTCCTCCACAGAACTTGCCTCTGAGTAACTTCAGGCTCCTTTCACTGGTCTGAACTGGTTTTGGAGCGGCACTGTCTTTTTCCCACAAAGTTAACAGTGTTTGAACCCATTTCTAGTTTCTCTGTCTTGATCTGCCTGGCCTTACCATACCTCACCCAAGGTAATATGGTTACAACACACACACTATCCTCTAAATTGTGTGTTTGTTACTGTGACGGTGGCTGCTAACCAACCCCTAATCTCTGTGGCTTGATACAATAGTTTATTTCTTGCTCAGTGTACCTGATGAGCAAAGACTTCTCCACCACATGATGCTTCAGAGACCCAAGCTTTTTCCATCCTGTGGCTTGACCATGTCTCAAGATTTTGGATTTCTCTGCTGACTTTTCCAGGCCAGTCTGGAAAGTAGCATGCTTCACTTTTACTCACATCCTCTTAGCCCAAACTCAGTTACATGGCCTAATTGCCATGGGGGTTAAGAAGTATAGTGTAATGAGTGCCTATGAGAAAAAGGGAAGAAGTTTTATGAATAGTTATTCACAAAATCATTAATTCATTACATCATTTAATCTTTGTAACTACTCCAGGAGTATTATTATATTATATATTATATATTATACTATTATTTGTCTATGTTTTATAACTAGGAAAACAGGATCAGAGAGTTTAAGTAATTTTCCCAAAGACACATAGCTTAAGGAAGCTTGGATTTAAAAAAAAAAAAAAAAAAAAGGAAGCTTGGATTTGACTTCAAGTAGTCTGGCCATAGGTATTCATTTTAATCAGTAAATGATATTGCTGAAAACCACTGAGTGAATTGAAATTTGTTTTTTCCTTTTTTGAGAATCAAGCTTAAGTGCCAAGCTCACAGATACAAATTCTACTGAACCTTCTAAGCAAGATCACAGTATCTTACAATATCCAGGAAAGCTATTTGCGTCTTCATCAATATGAAATGTTACTCCCTGGACTTGTACACTACACAACCCATAAGGCCTCACACAGCAGTCCTGCCTCTAAAAGTGCCAGATAAGCTCAATGAACATTTCCTGTATGTCTGCTTTTTGCTCAGCACCAGGCTCTATGCTTACATGCAAGGTATTTCATAACAGAGACTCCCTAAATATGTGTTTGACTAATTGGCTATGCATTATACTGAGCTTATTGTCATAGGATTTTCTGGGCAGCCACATTCTACCCCAGTGGAAAAGGCTTTGCTCTTTTGAGACCTTGCCATCTCTCAGAAACCCACCAAACTCCCTTCGGTACTCACATCTGCACTCTTGCCTCCACTGCGGGCTGGAACAAAGACAAATCCCCTCCACCTCTCAGTCTAACGGAGCGTGCTGTGCACAAAAGAGTTTGACAATGCCATATTGCCACTTTTCCTTCTTCTGTTTGGATAATTGCATTGTCAAGAATTACTTATCATACATTTAGCACTTAATACCTATTTATTATGAGTTCATGTAACTGCTATTTAAAGAATAATCCGTGCTAACTCCCTTCTACCCCCATTGGATGCCACTCTGATTCTGTAATTGCTGGTTTCTACGATATTATGCCACAAAACCTGAAAGCATAATTGGTTGTTTCATTCCAGACAATACGTTTTCAAGATGCTTAAAGCTTAACTGGCAGATCTGAAGTGGGAGCAAAGGCAGTCAGGCGAGCATGCTAACAGCAGGCCAGACTTGCAGAGTAATTTATGCAGGAGCCATGCGGGACTACAGAGGGTAAAATTGTTTTAAATAAATGAAAAGGAGGAGGAACAAGATTCTTTTGTACAGACCCTTTGTTTTAAGTTTTCAGCTGTTGGCAGAGCTTTTCGCTGCAGTTAATCAGCCTCAAATATAGGAAGAATGTAAAGCAGTAATGTGAAAAATGAGAGTGCCTCTCAGCAAAGAGTGGATTCCAGAGCTGAGGACTACTTGTGGCATTGAGGGTAGTCCCTTGGAGAGATGGTAGGGTCCCCCCAAAAAGCTGGTTTTTGCAGGCTTGCCTTCACCCGCCCTGTTATTAGCTCTCTGGAGTCTCCTTTCCTGGAGGTTCCTTATGCTTATCTACCCCAGGATTCTTGTTCCCCATTCCTACCAAGAGATGACTGTGTTCTTTAAAACCAAAGTGTTGAAGCTACCTCATAACTCAGGTAAGCAACTACTTACTTACCTACCCTCCCTCCTTCCTCCTTCCCTCCCTCTCTCCCTTCTTTCCTTCTTTTCATTGACATCTACTCTATGCCAGTTCACTAAGGCACTCATGGAGAGAAAGAAAAAAAAAAAGCTACAGCAGAATGGGCTGAGATCAAAGCTAGAGGGAAGCTGGGCCCCAGCAAGACCCTGCCCTGAGACCCCACAGGGTTGTGCAGCCGGGCTCAGGGACAGGGCTGTACCCCAGCTGATTTCTGCCCGCACACTTCTCTGACAGTGTCACATAAGAACATCAGTCCTGCTGGCCGGGATAGCCCTAGGCAGAATCCAACTCAGCTGACTTTTAGAATTCTGTGACCTACTTCATTGCCCTAGGGAGGTGTTACAGTTGCTCTGGGGAATGCGTGATTCATTCTGTTAATCAATAAATTGATAAATCAGAAATTACATATTGAATTTCTGTGCCAGACAGTGACAGATGCTAAGAAGGGCACAAAAGACATCAGTGTTCTACTCCCCTGCAGTTTAGGTCCTGATGCAGACTAAAAAAATATCTGTGCCTTAGTTTTGTCATATTTTTTAAAGATTTTATTTATTTATTCATGAGAAACAAAGAGAGAGAGAGGTAGAGATCCAGGCAGAGAGAGAAGCGGGCTCCCTGGGGAGCCCTGATGCAGGACTCAATCCCAGGACCCTGGGATTACAACCTGAGCCAAAGGCAGGTGCTCAACCACTGAGCCATCCAGGTGCCCAGTATTGTCATCTTTAAATTGGAGAATAAGATGGCTTCTCCCTCACTGAGGAGTTAAAAAAGAGAACACGTATGAAGTGCAAAGCATAATACCCTCCAAACACAAGGGGAACAACAAATTTTAGCTCTTCTAATTATTATTATTCAGCTGAAAATACAGCTAACCAAAATTAGGAAAACCACAGGAATTGCCACAGGGCCACAGACGATGAGGGATCCCTGTCCTTGTATCTGTCAAGACCTCATGCATGAGATCTTACATCACACCCAGACAGGGGCTGCTCCCAAGGGTGACACTCAGGTAGGAATCTGAGGCAGGAAGTCATTAGGAAGCAGTGAGCAGAGGAAAAGATCGATGACCAAGGTCTGGAGTCAGGCTTGGTGGTCATGGCACACTTGGAAGTTGAGAGGCTGAAAGGGCTGGAACTGGCCCACCAAGCTGCAAAGAATTTCTGTAAATGATGCTCAAATGGGGCAGGGACTGTGAGGCAGTTTGGAGGCAGAATCTGTAGATTTTAAGCCTAAGCTGGGATTTCTTTTTCCCTTTTCCCTGGAGAAGCTGTACAGGATAAGAGTAGAATTCTAAGCAGCTCGGTGAAACTGGAAGAGGTTTTTTGTTTGTCTGTTTGTTTTACCTTTTTTTTTTTTTTTTAATCTGCCATCTTAAAACAGATGAAGCAAAAATACAAAAACAAAAATTCTAGGTTAAAAGCTAAAAGACCCAAGGAAGAAAGCAGAGTGAAAAGATTGCATCTAAAAGCCTAATTTTTATTTTTTTTATTTTTTATTTTTATTTATTTTTTTTTTTAAAAAGCCTAATTTTTATATTGCATATAAAGCATAGCTCTGAGTTCCCTGGCAGCCATGGAGAAGAGGAAAACACAGTGGGTTACACAGTTCTCATCATCTAGTAGCAGAACTGGCCCAGCTGCATACTTTGAAGCAAGGAAGCTCTACGGGGCTTTTCATGGGAGCAGATCTTAGGTGTTGTAAAATGAGAAATGAGTAAGATCATAAAATAGAGGTAAGACTAAGGAACCATGTTTCAGAGAGGCAGAGTGAGTGGTAAACTAGCCAACAAACCAAGCAAAGGGCAGAGAGCTAAAAAGGATGTGTGGGATGCCCCATTGTGGCACCAGACCCCACTAGAGCCTTCGTTGATGGGCAGCTGTGGGGCCCATGTAGTATCAGCAGAGACAGGAATGAGGGTGAGCATGAGAGCTGGTCTAGTGAATGCTCTTTTCTGCATGGTGATGATGGGCTGGTACTCAAAGGAGTAGAATGCCAATGAAAAGGAAATTTTAGTACAGCAGAGAAATCAACTTTTTCTGGCCCTGAGCTCTGAGATGAATTTTTCAGGAGGCCTTTTATATAAGGAATATCAAGTGACAAAATGGGTGATACGTTTACTCATTAATTTGTACAAATCCAATTTGTTATGTGCCTTCTCATTGAGTTCAGTCTAGCCATGACAGCTTTTCCAGAAAATTTCGGTTAGATCCTCAGATAGTTGCTGTGTCACCATTTTCCCATAGAGGCTATGCCTCGGGGTGGTGACCACCACATTAGAGCACCCCATCTTCTTTCCCCCCCAGCCCCACCCTTCCCTGTGCTACATAGAGAACTAGCTACTAGGAGATCTGATGAGGTCACAGTCCCCCACTTTCTGGACAAGCAATTTCATTCAGTCATCATCTGCTGAGTATTTACAGTTTGTCAGGCCCTAAGTTGAGACACTAAGATGAGTCCCTACCTTTAGAGAGGCCACAGAATCATGCACGGAACAAGAGAAATGAATGCCCAATATCACTGTCAGTGAAGCCAATGCTAAAAAGTGCAATGGAAATGCAGGAAAGGCTCTGCCATGTGTGAGTGGTTGTGTGTGCACGCATGGGTGTGATTCACCTGGGCACAGGCCAGGGTGCTGCAGCTGGACAGGGCATGTGTCTGGTGACGATAATGCCAGCCACCATTTACCCACCACCCTTTATCCACCACTATCAGGAGCTTTGCTGACAGCTCACAAGTGCAGTTTAATTTTTATATCAACTCCATGTGGTAGCAACAGTCATTGTCATTGCCACCATTTGATGGATCTGGGACTTAGAGAGATTAAGAAACTTGCCCCAGGGTACACATCTGGTGAGTCAGTGGTGGAGCCGGAATTCTAACCCACTCATGGCTGGTTCCAGAGTCAGCGTGCCATCCACCACGGAATGCCGCTTTCCGCTCTAGTGTGTTACCCTGATGGGACCATCGTGCTGGTGGTGAGGATGGATGAATAAATAAATAAATAAATAAATAAATAAATAAATAAATAAATAGGAAAGCTGAGATACCTGTATAAAATCTTATCAACTGGCACAAGTGATCATGTTAGAGAAAGTCTGGTCGTTAGAAAAATGCCCTGGCAAATGCCAAGGCTCAGATGTGAGCTGCTCCTGAGAGTTGAGGAGAGAGATGGTTTTACTTACTGTTTTGCAGAGGAAGGATGGAAAGGATGGAAAAAAGTGGAGGAAACAGTAAAAAAAGGGACCAGCAAGGTAGGAAGTAGCTGGGAGCAGGCCAGGCAAGGTGGCAGCAAAATCTCCAGACTGGGGAGGGGCAGGGGTGGCTGGAGGGCACTTTGGGAATGGTGTTCCATCAGGTTTCTTAGACTCCCTCTGCCGCCCCAGATTTGAGATTTACTGTGCTCCAGAATGTGAGGACAGCTTTTTGGTGACATTTAAAGGAAGGCAGTGTGTTTTATGTCTGCATCATACAGCCTGGGTACAGCAGCTACATGTGAGAGTTTGAAGCCCACATGGAAGGGAGACAGCCGGGATAGAAGACCAGAGATTCCAGAGACCCTGGACTTCCCCCAAGTGTGGAATGGGAGAGGGGCTGGGGTTCAAAGCAATTGTTCTTTGATCAAAGGAGAGAGCGGCTTTTGCTGATACTCTGTGTGTGTGTGTGTGTGTGTGTGTGTGTGTGTGTGTGTGTGTGTGTAGGGAGAGAGCAAAAGAAATTGAACTTACAGTTGGTTCTCACACTGATTAAGCTACTTAGAGTCCGGGAGCACATTTGGCCTTTAGACCAGAGGGAAGCAAGATTCATGGTGTCCTGGAAACCCTAGGAAAGAAGTTTCTCAGTCTACCCCTCATATGCCTACTGGACCCACTGGTTTTCCCAGTGGCAGAGACAGCTGGAGCTGGATCCACACATCAGTCTCCTGGCGGCCAGGGCAGCCAGAGCAGGGTGAGATGTGGCGGGCTTCTTTCACAGGAAAACACAACCTGTGTACTGCATCAAGGTTAGAAACCAAAAGCATTTCAAAATTCAGACAGCTTACATAATGGGCCGGGTGGGAACAGGAGATGCTCTGGGCTACCTGAATTGAGACAAAAAACATCAGAGTGAAGTTAACCATCTCTCCCACGTATATAAGGAGTCTGTGTTGAAGCACATCAAGGAGGAAGGAATTACGAGCCCAGCCTCAGTTTCAGCCTCTGGAAAGTGCTTTCTGCAGCCCTCAGCTTCTGGGCAAGTGGATTTATTAGAACCAGAACTGTCATTTGCCAAACGAATTTTGACTCAGAGAAATGAGCATAAAATAAAGTTTTTAGCAGTTCTCAAATCTCCAAGAGGTTCTTTTCTCGGAAAAAGAGGTTCTTTTTCTTTCATTTGTGTGCACACCATGGGGAGATGTGTGGGCTCACTGATGTTTTTATCACCTGCAGGCAGACGTCCTGAGCTTCTGAAGACAAGCCTTGTTCTCTGCACCCTCCTCCCAGCTGTGTGTGTACTGTCAGGAGGTCCAAGATCCAGGGAATGCCACACTCCAAAGATCTCCTGCCCTTGAAAACCTACACCATTCTGCAATCCACAAAGAGTTAGTTGGTAAAGGACACTCCGTTGAAAGCAACTGTTTGTCATGTGTTTACTATGCCAGACACTAAGTACTAACGTACTAAGTCCAAGAAGTGCATTGATTTTATTTACTCCTCAAATGCCACCTTGAATGAAATATAACCTCAGGAGGACGGAGAAGTAAATTTACTGGGTCCAGTCATGAGGACAAGATTCCAACCTCAGCTGCCTATCCAGAACCTGGACTGCCCTCCTGTGTTCCTCTGAAAATGTATTTTATTTTTTTTCAATGACTTTTTTTATTGGAGTTCAATTTGCCAACACATAGCATAACACCCAGTGCTCATCCCATCAAGTGCCCCCCTCAGTGCCCACCACCCAGTCACCCCCACCCCCGGCCCACCTCCCTTTCCACCACCCCTTGTTCGTTTCCCAGAGTTAGGAGTCTCTCATGTTCTGTCTCCCTTTCTGATATTTCCCACTCATTTTCTCTCCTTTCCTCTTTATTCCCTTTCACTATTTTTTATATTCCCCCAAATGAATGAGACTATATAATGTTTGTCCTTCTCCGATTGACTTATTTCACTCAACATAATACCTTCCAGGTTCTCTCCACATCAAAGCAAATGGTGGGTATTTGTCGTTTCTAATGGCTGAGGAATATTCCATTGTATGCATAGACCACCTCTTCTCTATCCATCATCTTTCGATGGGCACCGAGGCTCCTTCCACAGTTTGGCTATTGTGGACATTGCTGCTAGAAACATCGGGGTACAGGTGTCCCGGCGTTTCACTGCATCTGTATCTTTGGGGTAAATCCCCAACAGTGCAATTGCTGGGTCGTAGGGCAGGTCTATTTTTAACTCTTTGAGGAATCTTCACAGAGTTTTCCAGAGTGGCTGCACCAGTTCACATTCCCACCAACAGTGCAAGAGGGTTCCCTTTTCTCCGCATCCTCTCCAACATTTGTTGTTTCCTATCTTGTTAATTTTCCCCATTCTCAGTGGTGTGAGGTGGTATCTCATTGTGGTTTTGATGTGTATTTCCCTGATGGCCAGTGATGGGGAGCATTTTCTCATGTGCATGTTGGCCATGTCTATGTCTTCCTCTGTGAGATTTCTGTTCATGTCTTTTGCCCATTTCATGATTGGATTGTTTGTTTCTTTGCTGTTGAGTTTAATAAGTTCTTTATAGATCTTGGAAACTAGCCCTTTATCTGATACGTCATTTGCAAATATCTTCTCCCATTCTGTAGGTTGTCTTTTAGTTTTGTTGACTGTTTCTTTTGCTGTGCAGAAGCTTCTTCTCTAAATGAGGTCCCAATAATTCATTTTTGCTTTTGTTTCTCTTGCCTTCATGGATGTATTTTGCAAGAAGTTACTGTGGCCAGTTCTCCTCTAGGATTTTTTTTTAAATTTTTATTTATTTATTTATGATAGTCACAGAGAGAGAGAGAGGCAGAGACACAGGCAGAGGGAGAAGCAGGCTCCATGCACCGGGAGCCCGACGTGGGATTCGATCCCGGGTCTCCAGGATCGCGCCCTGGGCCAAAGGCAGGCGCCAAACCGCTGCGCCACCCAGGGATCCCTCCTCTAGGATTTTGATGGAATCTTGTCTCACGTTTAGATCTGAAAATGTATTTTATTTGTATAGGTCAGAAAAATTATCTTGTTGCTGAAGGGCCACTGACAAGTATTAAAATCTATTATTGGTTATAAAATAATCTTGGGCACTGCTGTTTTGTTCTTTGGAATTTAAATCTTGATAAACTGCTACCTTGCCTCCCTCTCCCCATCCCTCCCTTTCTCCTTTTCACTGATAAAATGAAGGAGTCTAAACATTGAAGAGTCACTCTTTACTTCATTGAGTGGAGATGGCTTGATGTCACTCAGGAAGGATGACAAATCCAGGTGTGGCTCACTCCCCTACAACACCCCTCTGGTCAGGATGCTGCTCTGTTTACCATGTGCCAATCAGCATCGGCAGCTTGGGCTCCCTGAACCCAGGGACTGGTCCTTACATCATGAGTGCCTTCACTTACGCATGTGAAAAGGTTCCCTGTATTCACCTGGAAGCAGGTGGTTAGCAGCAACACATTATACAGCACAGGCCACATTTGTGATAATTAGAACACAACTGGCCAAGTCATTTGTGTTCCACCTAGTCCTGGCGTCTCCAAGGGTTGTGTTTCCAGTCCAGTTCTTTTGCTTGACAGCGAGAGCCCAAAGGATCGTGAAGTCCAGCTGGGTCTTGGCCCAT
Organism: Vulpes vulpes; assembly: GCF_048418805.1. Lineage (NCBI taxonomy): Eukaryota > Metazoa > Chordata > Mammalia > Carnivora > Canidae > Vulpes > Vulpes vulpes. The sequence goes on along the minus strand of NC_132783.1, from coordinate 96,646,688 downwards.
CTTGCCATTTTGCAGCTGTTCCTCTGATTTTGCAGGTTGAAATGGAAAAGGAGTTACAACTTGCATAGAGCAATGAACGGAAGGTGTGGCTGGGACAATCACAGTCAGTGAGCCAGTTCTTGAGATTCTCATGAAAAAAGGGACGATTTCCCTCCTCTGCTCTCTCTATCCCTGCAGAGCTGAAGGCCGATCTGTTTGGTGGCGAGTAGAGATCAGCTGGTGCCTGGTAAGAAAATTGTTGTCTATTAATATAGCTGTCAAATTATTGCTAAAAATACTTTAAGTTCTCCTCAGTGTTGTTTCAGAGCTGTGGTTGCTAGAAGCTTGTAATTAACACCTGAGACTGATGCAATGGCTTTTCTGCACCATATGTGCCTCGGGGCTTAAATGGAGGAACCTCCTGAATGTGGCTGGCTTCCATTTGCTGATGAGGCATTTGGTTATTTGTTCAGGATGGGGGTGGGGACTTCTCCTAAATCCATCACCAACTATGAGATTTTATCACCACCCTTTGAGGTATAGAGCTGGTAGACAGCTGTCCCCTCCTTGGCAGGGCTGATGGGGAAAATGTGTGGTCCTATACATAGGATGTATGCATACTCTCCTAGAGACTTGTAATATCATATCCATACTCTTCTGGAGAATTTTCAGGGTGTAATTTATGGAATTTCCACATATAGACCCCAAGAAGGAAGCACCTCAGTCACTTTAGATAGTAAGTAGCAAAGACAAGTCTAAGTTGTCTGGCTCCTGATCTGCTTTCTTCATTATGATACCATGCAGGTCATGGTAAGACATTATAGACACTTTAATGGAGAAATGTACACAGGTCACGAGCCTCTGGGAAAGATGACCTGGAGTCTCTTAATATGCTCCCTGAGCTGTCTGAAGATTTTTTTTTTTTTAAGATTTTATTTATTTATTCATGAGAGACACAGAGAGAGAGAGAGAGGGGCAGAGACACAGGAAGAGGGAGAAGCAGGCTCCACGCAGGGAGCTGGATGTGGGACTTGATCCTGGGTCCCCAAATCAAGCCCTGGGCTGAAGTCAGCGCTAAACTGCTGAGTCACCCCGGCTGCCCTGAAGATTTTTTTTTTTTTATCATAGAGCACTACTGATCAAAAAGCAAAAACAAAACCAGAAAATGAGTACTTCCTTTATCTTATGCTTGTTACACCACACACTGTATGCTTGTACCATTGTATTAAGGCATTTTCTATTTTAAAACACAAACAAAATGGAAAAGAATGCAATAAAAATGAATTATCAATAGACATTCTAAAATGCCCCCTGGACATCCCTGGGGAGAGTGCACTCTCTTCGTTTTTGCATCTACTGTACCAAAGGGCAGGGCATATGTTTATGTTGCTAATCCTTGTATTCCTAGAGTCTGTTAGAGTCCCCAGGATATAGTAGGTCTCAGTGAACATTTTTGGACAGATGGATGGATGGACGGTCTATAAAAGGTTTTTCCCTTTTTTCCCCTCCCCTCCTCTTCTTCCTTCCTTCCTTCCTTCCTTCCTTCTTTCCTTCCTTCCTTCCTTCCTTCCATTACAAACTATCAAACTGCAACATTTGCAGAAATAGCTCTTGGAAATACAGTTCTGACAGTGATCACTCCTCTTGGTGCTTTCATGGTCATTTGTAGACACAGAGCAGTTAACATATTTAATCCCTCCAAGTGCTCGTTCCTGTTCCCAAATGAGGCTGAACAAGGCAATTGTCTCTGCCTCCTTGCCTCAGCCTCACGCAGAGATGGGCAGAGGAGGGAGATAGTAGGTGGCTGGGCAGTGAAGCTCTGGCTCTGGGGTCAGTTGGACCAGGCTCAAACCTCAAGTCTGGCATCTGTTAGTGGGGGAGCCTCAAACAAGTCATTTTACACCTCCAAACCTCATTTTCTCTTTTGTAAAAAAAGAAAATAGAATCTACCACGATGATTTTTTAGGATTTATGACTATAACCTATGTGAAGCTGTGTTTCTCACAGGAGCAACAGTTCAGTATTAGCTAATTGAGAGTTTACAGTGACAATACAGAACATAACTCCCATGAATCATGAAGACTGACTATATGTATCTCTTATATAGTAAAGCAGTATATAGATAGATTTTGTGAGTTTTTAAACCTTTGTCTTTTGACTAAAGTATGTGGTTCATTTATATTTAATGTAATTAGTGATACATATTTCATTGGTTTAAGTGCATGTTTATCCACACCTTGGCTTCTCTGAACTTGCTGTACATTCGCTATGGGCCAAGCAGCAGTTATGATGTAGTGGCCACTGCCTGTGCATTCACATTCACATCTTTAGAATGACCACAGCTCTGAAGGAAAACTCTGGGGCAACTGTGGAGTCCTCTTTTATGAAATGCTATGTCATCCCAGTACTCAACAGCACAGAGTTGGGTGTGGGGGAAAATACAGACATCTACAACTCTGAGTTAAAAAAAAAAAATTTAAAAAATCTTCCAAATGAGAGTGATTTAGGAAGATCTTAGCCCATTTATTTAACTTATAGTGCCTTTCTCCTGTATGCACAAGTAATATATGATTAAAAAGAAATCTGAAAAAGTTCTTTCAATAGTCAGAAATAAAAAGTCTAAGTGCTAAGAAAGCACTGGAGCAGTTTTAACAGCCAATGCTTTTTCTTTATTAAAGGTAGATAAAATAATGATGCTTCTTACAAGTAATACCTCTTAGAGTCTATAAAACACAGCTCCTTAGATACTTTACACTATCTTACATTAAGATTTCTTCTCCCCTGTTCTCTTTTAATCTTCCTTTTTGCCTTTATTTTGGGATCACTCTACAAGTCTGGAAGTAATATGCTTGGTCTTTTTTTTCTCTGAGTATAATTGACACACAATGTAACATTAATTTCAGTGATTCAGCATTTCTGTACATTACAGTATGCTCACAAGTGTAGGTGCCATCTGCCACCACACAGTTCTATTACAATACCATTGGCTATATTCCCTACGCTGTGCCTTTTATTCCCATGACTTATTCATGCCATAACTAGAAGCTTGTATCTCCCCTTCTTCTTCACCCATTTTGCCCAACCCCCAAGTCCCTTCCCCTCTGAACACCACCAGTTTGTTCTCTGTATTTATAGGCCTGATTCTGCTTTTGGTTGGTTCATTTATTCATTTGTCTTCTAAATTCCACATATGAATACACTCTGCTTTTAATCTTAAGTGTTTACCTGAAAAATTACATCAAATATAATTAACTTATCAAAGTTGAAATTTATCAAAACCATTACTTTTCCCCCCAGAAAATATGAAAACCTTAATGTTATCTCCATTTACCCATTTAAATGGTATTGCAGTTTGATGTTTTAATTCAACTTTTAAGTGTTAACACTTTTAGACACTACTACAATTATTTCATGTAACTTGTTAATTTCCATATGCAGAACACTCTCCTTGATCTCTAGTTCCTTCTTATTTCCCAGACCTTTCATCTCGAGTTACTTTGTGCCTGAAGCAACTCATTCTTTAGTATTTCCTTCAATGAGGTTCTGCTCATGATCAATTCTCTCTCCCTTTTTCTTTTCCATTTTCTTTTAACCTTTTTATTTTTGCTGTGCTTAGAATTTTAGACTGGCAGTTATTTTCTTTCAGCACATTTACAATATGATTCTAGAGTTTGGTGATCCATATTTGCTATTGGGAAGTCAGCTGGAAAGGCATCCATTGTTCCCTGAAAAATCATTTGTCTTTTTGTCTGTCTTCAAGATTTTTCCCTTTGACTCTGCATTTGAGAAGCTTCACAACAGTGTCCAGATGTAGGTTTCTTTTTAATATATTTTGCTTGGGATCTCCTAGACTTCTTGAATCTGTGCATAGGTGATTTTTATCAGTTCTGGAAAATTCTTACCCTCTCTCTTTTCATGTATTCTCTGTTCTTCTGTCTCTCATCTCTTCTGAATCTCTGAACAAATGCAGTAGTTTCTCAGTGTACTCCCTTTATTTATTGCCCTCTCTTTTCTGTTTTCCTTTTCTTTTCTTTTTTTCATTTCCATACTGTATTTCAGATAATTGGTTCCCTAATCCTCTCTTCTGCTGGGTCCGATCTGTTGACATAATGCCCAGTATTTATTTCTAGTTACTATATTTTTTAAGTTATAAAAGCTATAGTTGTTTTTATTTTCATATCTGCTACATCATTTTTATTGTTTTCTATCCCCTGAGCTTATTTTTAAGTTTATCATTTATTTCTTTAAATTTAGTAAATGCAGTTGTTTTAAAATCTGAGTCTGTGCAAGTCTACTTCACTGTCTCTTGCTTCTCATTTGTAAATCTTGTTTACTTGTATGCCTTGTTATCTCCAATGGCTATTTGTTCATTGCCCAAGAACAGTTATCTGTTGGGAATTCCCAGTGATCTAGGAGACTTGCCTTGCTTATCTCAGGTGCTGGGGACACTATCAGTTGGGAATGGCTTATGCCAAGTTCACAGCTTAAAGTTACCAGGCCCACCTAGGGGATGCCTTCCCAGGATGCAAATCTGTAATAGAGCTGGTCTCCAACCACACTATCTCAGAATATTTCCCCCTTTTCTTTTCCTCCCCTCCCACTTTGTTCAGTGCCAATGCAGTCTCTGAATTTTACCTTGGTGTGAATTTAGATCTGATTTTCCTTATCTGATGGTAGAATATTTGGAGGACTTATTTCATTGTGGAGAAAATATCCTCTCAATAGTCACACTTTGTCCACAGTTTCTGACTCTCTTGTCCTTCCCAACCTCTTTAAAGGATCCCAAGTGTAGAAGAATGACAAATGCTCTCAGGAATAAGTGATTGATGCTATTAAATTCTCTTGCCTCTCTTGTTATAGTTAGCCTACAAGAAAGACAACCCTGTTGTCTCTTTAGCCTCCCAATGCTTCAAAGGTGGTGTGTTTTTTTAGACATCATGCAGTATTTTTTTTAATTATTTTTCAATAAGAGGATTGATCCAAAGACTCTAGTTTGCCACTATTGGAAACCAGAAATCTGCACATCACAGTTTTACTAAGGTAAACATTTCAAAATGAAAAATAAAAGCAGACTGTCATATAGAAATTTCTGGCCTGGCATACCATGTCTTGCAGACATTCCATCTTCCCTCCAGAAAAGAAGACATCTGTATTTCACAGGGTGCTTTTGAGGATGAAATTTGATAACTGAGCATGTGAAATTGCCAACTAAGTGCCATAGCTACTCAAAAAAAGTTCATTAAATCTGTAACCTAAGCAAAGCCTCAGAATTTAATCCCCCTTCTGGCCCACTGTTAGCAATCACTATGAAGCAATCACTAGAAGCAATCACTATGGGGTTAAAAAAATGACTTGTCACATGGTCAAGCAAATCATTAGAAACATTCCCACCCCTTGTCCTGTGGGGGATTTCAATCAGAAAGGATCAGGTGGGCTCTCTGAGCTCTCCCAGAATGGCAGGCCCAGAGGAAAAGTCGAGCTGAAGTGCTTAGGGGATTAAAATAAATAAAATGCTTCACTAGAGATTAGGATTCAAGTATCAGTTTGATTTAATGATTCCAGAAGGTTAATGCACATCCCAGGCAGGCAGCCAGTTGCACTCAGCTGGTTTGGAGCCAGCAGGATTATGGTGAGGGTGAGGGTGTCTCTTTGGCAATTTTGACTTATTTGAGGAACTGAAAGGAGCCAGTGAGGAAGAGAGAGGAGGAAATGAGGTCAGACAGGTAGGCAGAATCCAGATCACAGAGAGGACTTTGGGTTTTTGGTTTTGGTTTTGGTTTTTTTGTATATATATTTTTTTTATTGAAGTTTGATTTGCCAACATATAGCATAACACCCAGTGCTCATCCCGTCCCGTGCCCCGCTCAGTGCCCGTCACCCAGTCACCCCATCCCCCTGCCCCCCTCCCTTTCCACCACCCCTTGTTCGTTTCCCAGAGTTAGGAGTCTCTCATGTTGTCACCCTCACTGATATTTCCCACTCATTTTCTCTCCCTTCCCCTATAGTCCCTTTCGCTATTTCTTATATTCCTTGTATGAGTGAAACCATATAATGTTTGTCCTTCTCCGATTGACTTACTTCACTCAGCATAATACCCTCCAGTTCACAGAGGGAACTTTGGAGAACATAGAAGGGAATTTAAATTTGGTTTTAAGTTAAATGGAATACTATTAAAATATTTTAAGCAATTATGCTGTACATAGCATCTTTAGGTACAACAGAAAAAATGCAAATGAGCCAAATGTTCATCAACAGGTGATTGGATAAATAAACTGTGGTATATCTGTCCAGAAAAATACCACTCAGTAATAAAAAGAAATGAAGTATTGATACACAGGACTGTGTGGATGGGTCTCAGGATGGTATGTTGAAAGAAGCTGAACATCAAGAGCACCGTCTCAATGATTCCATACAGCAAAACCATCTCTGGTGACACAAAGCAGATCAGGGCTTCCTGGGGCTGAGAAGGGAGAGGCTTGACTGCAAGGGGACAAAAGAACCTTCTGGGGAGATAGAAATGCTCCAGATCTCAATGATGGTGATGGAGACGCCATAGAAATTTGTCAGAAGTCGTCGGTACACTTAAAATGCATGCATTTTACTCAGTGTAAACCCCATCTTAGGAAAGTCAATTTTAAAAAATCACCAGCAAGGAAGATATAAGTGATGCAGACCACCTTCTGAACCCGGCCAAGGGTTCAAGGATAAGGAGAAAAAGGAATACACAGATATTCGAGTCACAGGGTCCTTTAACAATTAAATTCTCAATTGGATATTGAGGTTCTCAGTTTCTAAAGCAAGAATGGAGATGAAGAGGCTACGTGTTTCTCTCTTCAGAGCGATGCTGTCCAGGAGCACTCTGGGATGGATGTTCCTGCCCTCACCTCAACATAGGATGCTGTGCCTCTGGGAGGTGGTAAATGTCCTGTGCTGAGTGACCATCGTGACTAAGCAGAGCTAAGCATTAAACCCAGGTCTGTGAGACTCCTTGCTCTTGGCACTGTTCCAGTGACTAGACATTATGAGATGGCAACAAGCTCCAGTTCTAACAAACAGGTCAGTAAGAGCCGAGTCAACGTGCTTCTGGTTGGATACGGAGGGGTCACAGAGAACAAATGATCCAATTGGGTGACTCACTGCCCTAACCCGGTTTCTCGACCTTGGCACTATTGACATTTTGGAAAGGAGAATTCTTCACTCTTGAGGGAGCCATTCCTTTACATTGTAGGAAGTTTTGCAGCATTTCTTCTTCTTTTTTTTTAATGTTTATTTATTTATGATAGTCACAGAGAGAGAGAGAGAGAGAGGCAGAGACATAGGCAGAGGGAGAAGCAGGCTCCATGAACCAGGAGCCCAATGTGGGATTTGATCCAGGGTCTCCAGGATCGCGCCCTGGGCTGAAGGCAGGCGCTAAACCACTGCTCCACCCAGGGATACCAGCATTTCTGACCTCTACCCACTGGATGCCAGCAGCACTCATGCCTCCTCCCACCTGCCTCCATTGTGACAGCCAAAAATGTCTCTAAATATTGTACAAAACTCCCCAAAGCAAAATCATCCCTAATTGAGAACCACTGCCCTAAATCCCTCAATGGTCCCCCATTATCTACAGGATGTTGTCTCCACTCTCACATGATTTGAAGCTCCTGTGATCTGCCCCTTGCCCCTACAGCCTCACCGACCTCCGCTCCCTTCTTCACATTGTATGGCCCAACAACATCCTACTGACCTCATTCTCTAAACGTTTTTGCCTCTATGCCTTTGTCCACACTGTACTTTCTTCTTGGAACCCCCTCTCCTTGCTCCACTACCTTTTCCCAGTTAATTTTTACTTACTGCTCACAGTTCATCTCAAGAATGACTTCCTTTGGGGGCACCTGGGTGGGTCAGTGGTTGACTGTCTGCCTTTAGTTCAGGTCATGATCCCAGGGTCCTGGGATCGAGTCCCGCATCAGGCTCCCTGCAGGGAGCCTGCTTCCCCTCTGCCTATGTCTCTGCCATTCTTTTTGTGTCTCTCATGAATAAATAAATAAATAAAACCTTAAAAAAAAAGAATGACTTCCTTTTTGATGCTTGCTTTTTATTGTAAATCCTCTTGCACTGCTTGCTTTCCTAACCATGAATAAATATTTGATTGGAACAATAACAACAACAAATTGTTTGTTTGTTTGTTTGTTTTTAAAGATTTTACTTATTTATTCATGAGAGACAGAGAGAGAGAGAGAGAGAGAGAGAGAGGCAGAGTCACAGGCAGAGGGAAAAGCAGGCTCCATGCAGGGAGCCCCATATGGGACTGGATCCCAGGTCTCCAGGATCATGCCCTGGGCTGAAGGTGGCACTAAACTGCTGAGCCACCCGGGCTGCCCAACAAATTGTTTTTAATAAGGCTTATAGACTCTCCTCAAACTGAGTAAATTCTCCTGCTTCTAGTCCTTGAAAGAATTTTTTTTTCATTCCATTTGTCAAACCAGGAGTAACTGTTTATCTCTTGGCCTCCCCCATCAATCAATGAGCAATTCAGTATGAGAGGACTGACCATTATTACCCACGGGTTCCTCACCCTTGCACAGATCTTGAACTGGAGAGAATCTTGGGGAAGGCCTTACCTGCAGGATGATCACACACAAAAATGTCTCAGGCCACATAGACATCTGTGTGTGACAAAGGTGAATGTATAAGCTTTGTCTTAGCAGGTGACTCTCCCCCCAAATATACGGGGTCGGTCTGGTGAGCTGTCTGGGTTTTGTCCTGCCTCTTGCTTACAAGGGACATTGGATAACTTTATTGGGTAGGGACAAAACAGAAGTTTATTAAGAAATCATGTTATGAATAAGTTTAAAACAAACCATTAGACATTACTGCATTCCTCTTTGTATTTAAGAAAGATACACTCAGTCTTTCAAGGTAGTGATACTAATTAATTTGGTATAGAATTGGTAAGATTAAAAACTAAATACTGAACTTAGATTCAAGGCAAAGAATAATTAGTTATACATTGTTTTCAGTGAGATAATATTGAACAGCCTCTCTCTTTTAATAGTTATTGACCAATACAGAGGTTTTGTAATTAAGCATCACTTGAGTAGTTTTAACATTTGGTTCTATCTAATACCTAAATATTCTCGTATTAATAATTCTTTTATATTACATATGTTTAACTTACATTTAATTTTCTTTATTTTATGGTGAGATACTGTTAGTGGGAATAGTGGAGGCCAGAACTCCAAAAATCTGCTCTTCCGTAAATGCTATGAGAATATGGCAAAAATTGCCAAAGATTGACATTTTCAGAACTCTTGAAATTAACCAAATGTTGGCAACAATCTCAAAAGTGTTTATTCAATAAAAACCATTCACTCTTGTTAAAAAAGAAGAAGAAAGAAAGAAAGAAAGAAAGAAAGAAAGAAAGAAAGAAAGAAAGAAAGAAAGAAAAAAAGAAAGAAAGAAAGAAATCATGTTATGGTCAGAATAAATCCCCAGCAGAAACTAAGAGGAGATTAGTTTTCTCACTGGGGCTTACACAGCTAATGGACTTGGACATAAACTTCCTGCACATCATAGGAAAAGTGCCCCTAGCCAAGAGAGGTGAAAGAGGAGACACAGAGCAAAGGACAGATAGGCTGCACTTGGCAGAGTGGGTGGGCGGGTCAAGGGGGCAATCTCCACCATCCTGAGAAAATGCTTTGGAAGCCCTGGGGACTCTGAGCACTCATGGGTGACCCAGGGCAGGCAGCTGCTGGAGACAAGAGGAGACAGATCAGCAGGTCACTGTAGATCCGCCTCAGGGCCTTGCTGGGGGAGGGCACAGATGAGCCACCCACGGTTTCTTCTACTGTGGGGTTGCATTCGGCTGTATGACCAGTGTGTTTCCTATTATCCTCTGACCTTTCCACCATGCAGACAGCAGCTAGGAAGTGTTTCTCACTGGGGACCTACTGGCATTTGGAGAAGGATAAGTTTTTGTTGTGGGACCATCTTACACATTGCAAGACGTTCAGTCCCCTTGGTCTCTGGTCGCTAAAAGCTAAGAATGCCCTTCCCCCAGTCATTGTAATGACCCCTAAAGTTCTCTCTCCCTCTGTATCCAAATGCCTCCTACAGCAGCTGAGCCCTTCTAAACTGAGGTCTTTTATGCTACCTGCTGAAAGAAAGCACCATTATAGCTCAGCATAGGAGAACAAAAAGTCTTGCATTTGATTTTTTGAGTTGCAAGAACCTGTCCTTAAAGCCTAAAAGCTCAATGACTTGGGTTACATTTCTCTGATAGACCAGGAGTCAGCCAATCTGACCCAAACCTGAAGACCAAATTCAGCCTGCTACCTATTTTTGTAAATAAAGTTTTATTGGCACACAACCACATACATTCATGTATTTTCCTTGGCTGCTTTTATGCTACAATGGTAAAGTTGAGCAGCCACAACAGAAACCATATGGCCCACAGAGCTAAAAACATGTACTACTGCTCTTTAGGGAATAAAATTTATGACCTTGTCATAGACAATGGTTTTGGAAAATTATGTTCCCTGACAGAAGTAGAAAGATGGGTGAGGTGATCTAGAGAGGACACATACCCAGTGTTTGAGTCCAGAACAGAGCCCTGTGGCATTCCAAATAAGCTTCAGAGGCCTGAAAATGGGAGAACAAGCCAGCCAAGAGACATAGAAGGAACAGCCAGGGAATTAGGTGAATAATAGAAGAGTAAAGTACCCTTGACATGTGTGTTCATGGAGTATTCAAAAGGTGAGAAGAGAAAACAGAATTGGAGATGTGGACTACACTATACAGAAATGGAACCCACAAATATAGTCCCACATCACACAAGAGTGACAGGTAGGGCCAAATCCTCAAGCCCAAGTCCTTAAACTAATGTGCCCAACTAGGGGAAGGAAAAGGGAACTAGCTTTCCTGTGATCCTCTTGTAAAGTAGACATGATTATCATCCCATTTTATAGGTGGGAACTATGAGATTCAGAGAAGAGAAGCTACGTGATTCCCCTCTAAATGGTGGGTCTCCTTGGGGCTTGTTCCTAAGTTCTTTTCTCACTAGTTCCAAGGATTGAAATAACACCTTAAGATGATAACTCCCAAAGTTATACCTTTAATCTCAACCTCTGACCTGACTATAGACTCATCTTTCCTGCTGCTTACTCATCATCTGTAGCAGGATGTCTCCCAACCGCTAAATCCAAAACCCAACTCCCAGAGCCCCTCCCCACCAACGCCTTTCTCTCCAACTGGTTTTTCCTTGGGACTTCTCACTCTTGGAAAAATAGCACCACATTCATTCAGCTGTTCATCAATTTAGAATCTTGTTTCTAGCCCTCAGAACTCATTTATCACTGAGACCAATTTTTTCCTACATCTAAGTTTCTTTGGAATCTACTCCTATCGTTCCATCTTTCCTGCCACCCCCACGCACCTCAGGTGCCCTAACCTCTCCCTTGGGTGACCACGGTCACTCTACTTCCCAGGAGGCCTGCCAGGTTTCACTCTCATCCTCCTCCAGTCTACCAGCCGCCATGGCGATCTTCCTAAAAACATATAAAACAGAGGATGTCTTTCCTTTGCCTAAAGACTCTTCAATTCATTCCAAAGATGAAAATGCAGAGTCTCGCATAGCAGACCAGGCTGTTGTCTGAGGTTTTGGTACTCAGCTAACTTTTGCCAGTTTCCTGGGGTTACCGGTACTCCAAGACCACCAGCCCCTGGCCAGACTCCTATTATGCAGAGCCACATCTTCAGGTAGTGCCCCTCCCATCTGGCCAACCCTGATGGCAGCTCATGGTCAATGCTGGTTGGGTCACTACTGCCAGTCAATAAGCTGAATGGGCACTGGGTCCTGCTGTTCAGCTCTGTGTGCTATGCTCTAGCACCCTAGCATCTCCCCCACCCATCCATGCATGTTGTCCCCAGAGCCAGGTCTGGCAGCTGCCCCAGCTCCTCTCTTCTGCTATCCTGGGCCAGCCAGAACAGTGCCAAACTATGCAGCTAAGGCAAACCCCTTTGAGGATTGCTGTCTGCCCCTCACAGCAGCAGCCAGAGGAATTCCTGGCCAGGAACATGCCTCTCCCAGCAATTTGCAAGAAGGTCTTTTGCAATTTATATCTCCAGCTCTGCTGAAGAAAATGGGAATGGATGGGCTCACTGAGCAGAAAATGCCAGAAGGCATTCCAGAGCCCAGAATCCCAAATGCAGCCTGTCTGCAAGGGGATGGAACACATAGGCGATGCTGGGAGGAAATTTTTGCCCTGCGTCAGACTACACAGGCTCAAAGGGTTGTTTATAAACACTAGAGTATGTATTTTCAAGGCAGCTATTGAGTGCCTCTATAATCAGAATAGAGCGATGGGAGAGATCATGCAGACATTCTCACCACCCTAATCCCAGCATTGACACTTACTGTCTCTGTGGCCTTTGCTCAGCATGCAGGAACTGTTTTTCTGGACCTATGATGTGCCAGGCACAATGCAAGGCACCAGGGATATGATGGGGGATGACATTGCTAGAGAAAATCTTTGCTGTGCTACAGGAAGTTGATAGGAACTAAGTCCCAAATAAACAGGTTGTGATAATGTAATGAGGCCAGCACAGAAAGGAGTGAGTCTAGGATAAACCCATAGGAGGCGACCAGCCCTTGGGGAGGATGTTCAGGAAATGGCTCTCTGAAGAAGCTGGAAGGAAGAAGGGATTCTAAGATATCAGAAAGATCTTGAGTTTTGGAACTAGAAAGGCTGACGTCGGAGGCTTAATTCTTCTTCTTACCAAATGTGTGCAGTGAGGTGAGTCATATCACCTCTCTGAGCCTGGTTTTCTCAACTATAAAATGAGGGTATAAGAATGACTAGAGAGAGTGCATAGAAAGCATTCAGCATAGAGTATGGCTGTTAGATGGCTCTCATTGTCGGCAGTGACTTATATATCAGGCAGAGGACTGACCCTCGGGAAGAACTGGTGAAGGTGACCGCAGCCAGGCGCCTGGAAATGATAGGGTGATGGCGAGTGAGGGCGTTTTCCTGGGATCACTTCAGATCCACCAGCTCCCAGACTCTGGTAACACCTTGCCTGGGAGGAAAGGGGGCAACTGGGGATCCCTGGGTGGCTCAGCGGTTTAGCGCCTGCCTTTGGCCCAGGGTGTGATCCTGGAGTCCCGGGATGGAGTCTCACATCAGGCTCCCTGCATGGGGCCTGCTTCTCCCTCTGCCTGTGTCTCTGCCTCTCTTTCTCTCTCTCTCTTTCTCTCTCTCTCTCTCTCTGTGTGTGTGTCTCCATGAATAAATAAATAAAATCTTAAAAAAAAAAAAAAAGAAAGGGGGCAACTTGGATGCCCTGGAGGTTCAGCTGAGCCCTGGATTAGCCTCCTTTCTGGAGTGTGGTAGATGAGTTGGGGTGGGTAGCCTGGAAAGATGCTAACATCAGCCTGAGTCTACAATAAGGGACCACATGAGCTGTGGGGAATAAGCACTAGGGACCCACATTTAGGGATCCTAGTTAATTTATATTGTTATTAATTCTTTTAATACTCAAGACAGCACTTTTAAATGCTGAGACTTTTATTCAGAACTACGTTAGGGAAACTCACATTCATTCATTCACTCATTCATTAAGATAAACTCACTACATGTCTACTCTGTGGTAGGTCTATGGCGGAGGCTGGAAACACAGACATGATGAGGCGTAGCCCCAGCTCTTGGAGAGCAGCTGGGGATAAGAAGGGAGCTATTGGATGGTGACCAAAAGCATACTACTCAGACACACTGTCCTGCACTTGCTTGGCCACTTCTCCAACATAAAGCCATGTGATCTGGTCTATCACCTCATCTCATTGTTTCCTCATGGGATTGTTGTGAGCACTGAATGTAAGTGTTTAAATGATGCCTGAGCAATATTAAGTTCTTAATAATGTTGGTAATGATGGTGGTGGTGATGGTGGTGGTGGTGATGGTGGTAATGATGGTGATGATGGTGATGGTAGTGGTGGTGGTAGTGGTGAGGATGACAATGTGATGATGATGGTGGTGGTGGTGGTGGTGATGATAAGAGCAGAGGGGAATAAGTAGAAATTCTGGGGATAGAGCAGTTAAGGCAGGCATACCAGAGAAGTCCTTTTAATCTCATCTTTCTCAGAGGATGAATAAGGGACCCTCAAGCACATGGGAGGAAAGAGCAGTCCTCAAAGAGATCAGTGTATGTGCAGGTGTGGAGGCATAGCATGGCTGTAATAACTAGCTGGGAAAAGACACCTCACTTAATCATGTAATCGTTTTGCTGCACAAAGGGAGGATCAGGCTTTAAATTGAGACCTTTAAGGTTGTACAACATTCACTGAGTCTCCCACCAAGAAACAGATTTCCAGGAGATTTGCTCCCACATAGCTCGAAGCTCACCTTCTGTCCTCCTTTTGGACTGGAAAGTTGGACCAACCTCCAGCAAATATTTATGTTGAAATATTTGGAGACTGCACAAGACTTGCAGATATTTTCATGATTTTTTTTTCACGGTTTACACAGTGTGCCACCTGCCTCCTGAAAAGGAAAAAGAGATGTTAAAGAAAGTGTGTTGGAATAAGCAAAGGGAAGTCACATAGGGTTTTCATCTGGCAAAGGCTTGCTGCTGAGGTCATGGAAAGGGAGCCCATGCTGAACTGGGAGACTGCATTGTAGGTGTACTAATAGCACTCCAGGCAACTTGGTCTGCTTGGCAAACTTCTGAGCACTTCCACATTACTATCTTCTATAAGCCTCTCAAAATCCAGCTGGGAGGGGCTATGGTGATCCTGTTACAAATAGAGAAACAGAGGCTGAGACAGGTGATGGGATCTACTCCAGGGCACAAAGCAGGATGTGGCAAAGTGGCAGACTCATCTCTGAGACTAAGGGAAAGGAAGCTTTACAAAATTCTGACTTTAAAATGAGTTCAATGATTTTTGAGGTTTTAATATATTCTTTTATGGGAAGTTTACATCAGTTCCTATTCCTGAACATGGAAGGAAGACTGCAACTGACTTGTTCTCTTGCTCCACTCAAGGTAGGTGCAAGCCAGCCAGCCATCTGTAGGTGCCTCTCATGTATGCTTTCTTGTTCCTTAACTCTATCTTTCTAACTGCACCTGCCAGCTGGCTGATGGCAGGGAAGCCTTGGGGCCACAGAATGGCAAAGACAGATTCTCGCAGCCTGTATCCCCAACTGGAAGAAAATGGCTTACCCTGCATCAGACCGGGGTGTAATATATTTTTTTAGTATATATAAACATAGTTTCATTTTTATTTTATATTAAACTCTTGAGATTTTGCACTTGATTTATTACTACAGCATAACATAGCCTATCCTCACTGATACATTGCCTCTTGTCCAGCATTTCCACCCTTTTCCCTAGGAAAATTCTTTACAATAGGAGAATCCAGACCCTCATTGTCTTTTGGTCTCAGGCACATTTGCTGTGCATGGCTTCATCTGGGTGTTAGTGGAAGGCTTGTCCCATCATCTGGGTGTTAGTGGAAGGCTTGTCCCATCCAAGCTTTGAATGGGAGGTTAAAGAGGCCTCTACAGTCCAGTTTCTGCATCCTCCATGACTACCATCAGCTTCTCCCTGAATGTTCCAGGAAGAGTACACCTGATTAATTTCTTCAGGACAAAACACAGTGTACTTTCACATGAAAAAAGCAGACTTCTCCAGTGTATGTGATTCTGAGCCTCTTTCTCGAAAAGGAGCAACCCTGGCATCATTACACTAAAACACACCTTTTCTTTAGAAGCACCTGGAGAAGGCAAGAGAAAATTTAAACAAGCTCTCTCAGGAATATATTATAATTCTCTCACCTTACAGATAAGGATAAAAAGCCCAGAGAGGGGAAGAGACTTGCCTAAGGCCACACAGCTATTACCCAGAGACAGCAGGAGTAGAATCAAGATCCTAATGCTTCTAACCCACTTCCCTTTATTCTACACCCCATAGGATGCATTCCAGGATGGAGGCAAATGGTCCATTCTCACCCTGGTAGGACAAGACAGCAAATCCATATTTATGTTCCTATTGAGAGTGCTGCTATGAACAGCATGACATTTGGAGTCATATGGGGTAGGTTTGGAATCAAAGCCTGTTCTGAAAATTATAAGCCCTGTGACCTTGAATAGGTCACATCCCTTTTCTGAGCCCCATTTTCCTCATTTGAAAATGAAGGTAATACCGCCTAGCTGGATTTGATAATTCCTGAAAAGTGTCTGATCCATAGTAGGAGCTCAAAAGTTGGGACTTCTTCCACTCTTTCATTACATGCAAGGCCCTATGCTAAGGAATACAGGCAACTATAAGGAAAGACCTCTAAAAAGAAAGAAAGAAAGAAAGAAAGAAAGAAAGAAAGAAAGAAAGGAAGAAAGAAAGAAAAAAGAAAGAAGAAAGAAAGAAAGAAAGAAAGAAAGAAAGAAAGAAAGAAAGAAAGAAAAAGAAAGAAGGAAAGAGAAAGAAAGAAGAAAGAAAGAAAGAAAGAAAGAAAGAAAGAAAGAAAGAAAGAAAGAAAGAAAAAGAAAGAAAGAAAAGAAAAGAAAAGAAAGACCTCTTCTCAAGGCATGGAGACAATGTTATTGGCCACATTAAGAGCATTGAGAGGCAGAGCAGCATTATAGACCTCCGGGGTCACACTGCCTGGTTTCAGAGCTTGGTTGTGACTTTGGGCATGCTACTTACATATTCAGTGCCTCTGCTTCCTCATCTGTCAAATGAGGATGACGATAGTACCTACTCTATAAGGGCATCGGGAAGACTAAAAGAGTTAACATGTTTAAATCACTTAGCATGATGCCTGGCATAGAATGAGCCCTTTGACAATATTAATTTTATCAGATTCTATTACACACTTACTCTGTCAAGCATTGTCTCTTTTAATTCTGGGAAGTGACATCATCCCTATTTTGCACATGAAGAATCTCTAAATCATTGTCCAAAATCATACATCCAGAAGGAAGCACAGGCTGGCCTTGAACCTGGATCAGCCTGACCACCAAGTCTGTGATCTTGGTCATTCTGTTATGTTGCTTTCCTTCAGACAATGGCCCAGGCTGGATGCACTAGGATACATACAAATTCATTGAACATGCTCCCCAGACAGTGTCATGGTGGGGTCCAGAGGCCAAGAAATATTATGGAGTTGGGAAAACGTTGAGAATGTTGAGTGCTTTGTGGGTGAAGCCCAGAGATGGCAGGTCATGAGGACCTTGGATGCCTTGTTGAGAGTTTGCACTTCAATCTGAAGGCAATGGAAAGACCAGAAAGCTTTCTAAGTAGAACAGACCTGGACAAATAGTGTGTGTGGAACGTTAAAGAAGAGAGCAGCTAATTGTCTCATAGCAGGTAGCAGAGTATTTGGATTCAAAGCAAGGAAGAAGGGCCTGAGAGCCAACAGTAAGTGGGGACCAGGGTTGAAAATGCCTTGTCAGTACTGAAAGTGAGGGCCAGAGCAGTGTAGCAGAGATTAAAATGAATGCCAGGCTGGGCATGGTGCAGGCTACTGCTGCTCTTATCTTGAACACTGCAATCTCTATCCGCACATGCATCTTGGATGGAGCACCTCAAAGAGGGAGTCTGAAATCCTTTGAAGCCACAAAGAAGGGAAGAGAAAGAAGAAGCATATAGGAATTAAATCTCTACTAAGAGGGACACCTGGGTGGCTCAGTGGTTGAGTGTCTGCCTTTGGCTCAGGGCGTGATCCCAGAATCTGGGATCAAGTCCCACGGTGGGCTCTTTGCATGGAGCCTGCTTCTCCCTCTGCCTGGGTCTCTGCCTCTCTCTCTCTCTGTGTGTCTCTCATGAATAAATAAATAAATAAACAAACAAACAAGTAAATAAAATCTTCTTTAAAAAATCTCTACTAAGAATTCTTGTTTTATGTGCTAAAGTTCTTTAAGATAAGGAAAAAAATCAAAGTCTCTTCTTTGGGCCTATTTACCTTTATAAATGTTTCTATGAAAATTGAGGTTCTTAACAGCCTTAGGTTGATCCAGTCCCAGAAAGAGGTTTCGATGGGCACTATTATTGTTTTGGCTATGTTAGTGGCATGTCAGGAGTCAGACGCCCATGTGACAGCCCAATTGCCTGGTAGATTCCATTGCTGGCTTCTATTTGTGCCTTGCATTGGTGAGGGAAGGGCTGGGAGTTCTGCCCCATAGAGCTCCAAACCAGGGCCCTGGCTGGACTGGGTGGATGTTTCCCTGCAAGAAGCAAGGCCAGAGGGCCAAGGAGAAACCAACATCATGGTTTGGGAGGGCAGCTAGATGTGGAAATAAGCAGCAGATACGAGCAGGGAGATGGCCACCAATGGGCATCAACCAACACTCAGAGCCAGGAAGGCTGAGCAGAGATAATAAAGCACAGATTGAAGAGGACTAGGTCAGAGGTTCAAAACGGGTGCCATGGGTAGTGTCCATCAGAGGCCCATCTTCAAGGGGTGTCTCAACTAAATGACTGTATCGGCCAACTACTACTGTGTGAAAAACTACTTCCAAACTCAGTGACTTAAAACGATTATTTATTTTGTTTCAAGTACCTGTGGGTGAGCTGGAGATCAGCATATTTAGGTTGGACTTGGCTGTGGTGATTCTGTTCCAACTGTCTTTCATCTGTCTTGGGACCAAGAAGCATATTCTTCTCATGGCAGTGGCAGAGATGGAAAAGAACATACCCCAGGGTGCAAATACACTTCCAAATCCTGATTGTGTCACTTCTACTAACAATCCATTGTCCAGAGAAGGTATGACCTGGCCAATCCCTATGTCACAGGGGTAAAGAAGGACCTTTTCCTTGTGTGGGAGACTTGACAGTAACGTGGCAGATGGCATGGACACAGGGAGGGTAAGGAATCAAGGCCAATCCACCACAGTGATCTTGGATAGGACCTAGAGGTCTAGATACCTGGGAGACTTCTCATAAAAGGACTACTGAGATGCATATATTACATGACTTAGCTACTGGCCCATAGCCCTTGTATCTATCTCTATCTATCTATCTATCTATCTATCTATCTATCTATCTATCTATCATCTATCTAGTTTACTCTTTTTTTGGTTTGTTTGTCTTTTTCCCAATCTACCTTAGTTATTTCACTCATCTGTGAATAAAATGCTTATTTCCTTGGAATCTGACTAACAGCCTCTGCTAACCCTCATGTTTGTGCTGTTTTCGTGTCATTGACAATATATTCTGCACATAAATGGAATTTACTAAGGATTAAGGAAGCCAGCACCCATCCTTTTAGCTAAAGGGTGTGGAGATCAGAAAAGCATTTCATTTCACAGCATCCCAATCACCTATCCTGACTCTGGTGAATGCTGCCCTCACCAGATTCTCAGAGGGGAGCCTCTCATTCACACATGTACCTGCTCAAAGACCATTCTCTGAGCACCCTTTCTGTTACAGGTACTGTTATAGGGGCAGGAGAATCTAGGGTGCAGATTCAAAATAGGTAGGCCCAAAATAAACCATAATAAATATGTATGCAGTGATCTCAGATTCTGATAAGCGTCATGAATTTTAGAAATTGGAAAACTAAATAGAGAGAATGTGTTCCTAGCAGGGCATGGGGCAGGCTAGTTGGGATGGAGTCAGGGCCAGGCCCTACAGGTAATATATGAACTGAGGCCCGAGGAAGGTGAAAGGAGCCTGCTGTGAGCAGAGTGCTTTAGAAGAGTATTTTAGGCAAAAGACCAGTGAGTGACAGACCATTCTGAGGCCTAGATGGGGCCACACCATAGTAAGAAGTCCAGATATCCTCCTGCCCACAATGGGATGCTTTTAGAAGGTATCACCGTGGTTGCTTACTTCCCAGGCCACTCTCCCTGGCTCACAGGTAGCTGCCTCATCTCTGCATCCTGGCACAATCTTTCTTCCATATATGCCTGTCCCCTGCTTATAAGGTATCTCTTCCCCTGCTTATAAGGACACTAGTCACATGGGATTAGGGCCCTACCTTTATGACTTCATTAAACTTTAACAATCCCTTTAAAGGCCCTATCTCTAAATACAGTCACTGTGGACACTAGGGCTTCAACATATACACTTGGGGGTGGGGGACACAGTTCAGTCCATAACAGGTAAGGAGACCACATCCTTCATCTTCTCTGTACCCTCAGTTTCTTTTTGTACAGAAGGAAGTGAATGAGATGTTTGATTTCCAACTTTTTAGCACAGATCCCTTTTATAAGGGAGAGATAATTCAGTTACTGGTATAAAAGGAAAACCAGGAGAGTGAATGTCAAAGAATTCAAGACAGAAGAGAATTTCCAGGAGAGGGGGGCCCACGGGGTGCAATGCTTCCAAGCCCACCTTCGGTTTCTTTTGGGGAAGCAGAGTTGGCATAGGGTGGAAGGATGATGGCAGGGCATCACTGACTAAGTTGAGCTGATGGCCAAGAGTTGAGGTTCCTCAGCTTCTAGGAATGCTCCTCAGGGAGTGGCAGGAGCCCCTATGGGTGGGGAAATGATTTTCAGTGGTGTGCTCAGAGGGCTGGGGTGGGGGTGGTCAATGCAGCCTGACTAGGCAAGGGGAAGGGTCTCTTTGACATCTCTCTGATTCA
The DNA here is from genome assembly GCF_048418805.1 of Vulpes vulpes. Lineage (NCBI taxonomy): Eukaryota > Metazoa > Chordata > Mammalia > Carnivora > Canidae > Vulpes > Vulpes vulpes. The sequence goes on along the minus strand of NC_132783.1, from coordinate 96,626,149 downwards.
ACAGTATAAAGACAGATTTCAAAGATTGGGGATAGGGAATCTGGAGGCAACACTCTTCTTTTTAAAAAAAATATTTTATTTATTTATTTATTTGAGAGAGAGAGAGCACAATCAGGGAGAGGGGCAGCAGGAGAAGCAGAAGCAGACTCCTGGTTGAGCAGGGAACCTGATGTGGGGCTCAATCCCAGGACCCTGAGATTATGATCTGAGCTGAAGACAGATGCTTAACTGACTGAGCCACCCAAGAATCCCTGGAGCCAATATTCTTAATGTATTTTATTTTCCAGTTGCTTCGGATAGCAAGTGAGGCAGAAATGGCTCACTGACCACTTAAATCTGTGCCTCTTTCCCATGGCACAGAGTTGTTGCTGGAAAGTGACTGTCTAAGCAATGCCTACATTCCCAGCCCACTCGGATCTGGGAAGGACCATGCAATTAGTACTGACCAGAGCGAAATACAACAGGAAGCGAAGTATGTCATTTGGGGGTTAAGGTAGCCACTTTTCTGCTGTGCTTTCACCATGAACTCTCTTTCCTTCCAGTGATGGCCTTGGGTCCCAAGTATTGAGATGGTGGTTTCACAAGAAGGTGGGGTAATGCCTTATCAGAAACATCTGCTTTGGACTTTTCATGAGTATTTTTAAAACATCAAGTACAAATAATTTTATTGTGCATAGCCCCCTGAGGTCTTAGAGATTATCTGTCCTGCAGCTAGTATTAGGGGTGAGATGCCGACAAACATAACAAGTAATGCTCACTTTCCAGTTTCAAAAGAGCGTAGGTTTCCTTAAAAAATAAGTATATTTAAATAAGAAAATGAATATATTTAGAGAATACTGCTAAGTAAACAGTAATAGTGCAAACATACACGCACAACATGAAACATGGTTCTTAAGCTTAGGAAGCACTGGTCCATTGCAACCTTGAACAATCTCATGTCAGCTTGGAGGCAATGGAGCAGAACGAAGGACAAGAGAATTTTGAGAAGGAAAGTAAATAGTGTGAAATGCCACTAAATGTTCCCGGTTCTGTAGGAGAAATTGCTGGTGACATAAGTTCAGAAGATGTGTCAGCACTACAGGCAGAGGTGATTCTGAGGTAAAGCAGTGCCACCCCACAGCCTACACAAGTCACAGCAACTGTCTCTAAGGAAGATGGGACCCACAGAAGTGGCCACCTGGGTCCCCAGGGTGCTGGTATCTTTTTTTTTTTTTTTTAAACGAGGTAGCCATTATTTACTAATCAGGAGGTTTTACCTAAAACTCAGAATTCCTGATTTCTCTTGAAAAATGGAAAGATCTGGCATGCTGGGCCAAGATTCCCTACAGCCAGGCTTTAGCTGGAGCTGAGTAGCAGATGTCCCCTCAGACAGATCCTGTCTCCACAGTCCCCACCACTCCTTATTGCCTTCCTGACCCAGAGCTCACATCACAGTGACATTTTATCACTTGCACTGATGTTTTGCCTTTGGAAGAGGACTATTTCTCTTTTTCCATGCCTCTACTAGAAGAGAAAACAAACCGCTGAGAAAAAAGAACCATGTGTTTCAAGAAAAACTGGAGAACATCGTTTGGTAGAAGTTAAAAATATTCTTATGAGTTTCATATGCAAATAAAGTGAGCCTATATAGAAAGAATACAACTGAAGACACCATCAAAAAAATATGGTTATAACTCTATCCTCTATCTAATAATTTGAAAAGATGTGTGATGAAAAGTTTAATGAACTGAAAAAGAAGTAAAATTACTGCCAGCTTTGGTTTTGAGTACCAATAAAATAGGCAATAACACCGTGAAAGTAAATTGATACATTTGATCCCCACCACTCATTTGGGGGCCTTGCCTCGCCCATAGACAATTGATTTGTGACCCTTGGTCATTAACAAGCACAGTAGATCTTCAGCAGCTCTGGGGAAATGGAACTCAGAGAGAGTAGGGTGCTGCTGAGGGGGGCCATGGACTTGTCTCCCAGAGCGCTGTGCCTGTGTTTTGTCATTTCCTGCCCAGTGTAAGTGGCAAGCTCAGCAGCACAGGAGGCAAGCTGCCCTCAAGGTCGTGTATACGAATGCAGAATGGCAAATCCCTCCTGGATGCTCCCTCGCAGTGAAGGTGGAGATCCCGGGAAAATAGATTTATAAGAGGGGAAGAAATGTTAAGAAAGGGATATCAAAAGAGAAAGGTAGGAGGAAAGTAGAAGAAAATAGGAATGTGTCTGAGCTCTATAATCTAATCATGACACCAAATGCCAAAAGAGACCAATATCTGTAAGCAGGTCTAATATAAATCCTAAAACATGATTTATCTAATATATAAAATAGACTAATGGGAAGATCAGTGGTCTTATTTTTAGAGATTTATTTATTTTGGGGGAGGAATTGAGGCAGAAGGAGAGGGAAAAAGAGAATCTCAAGCAGATTCTAGACCATGGGGCTCTATTATATGACCCTGGGATCATGACCTGAGCCAAAATCAAGAGTTGGACGCTAACCGACTAAACTACCCAGGCACCCGAGACCAGTGGTTCTAGAATCGAGGCAGAACCAAGGTCAAATCCTGGTGCCATTATCTCTATTCCATTGACTTTTTGCAAGGGTTACCCTCCCTGTCAGAGCCTCAGTTTTCTTCACCTGTAAAATGGGAGTAAAATTCCTTACTGTATAGAAGTGTGGTAATCTTGATGAGATCACATGCACAGGGGCCTGGTACAGTGCCTGGGACATAGCAGCCACTCTGGGAAAGTTCTATTTCTCCCTTGGCTCAGTTTCATTGAAACCATTGATCCAGATGTGGTCCTTCCGGGCCAATACACCTGGGCTTGGAACTCTTCAGGCAGCACTGGGGTAACGACAAAATGTAGGACAGCCACACTGACATGAGAAACTCTGAACTTGGACTGAAAAGCTGTATGCATTGCCTTCCATGGATATTATAGATTTTTGCAGGGCATGTTGGAAGTAACAAAGCACTTGGAGTCTGACTACCTGAAGTTGCCGCTCTTGGAAGCCCAGATCTCTGGAAAACTCTGAAAAATCTACCTTTCCTGGGGATCTGCCAGTTGCCTGACATTTGCAAAGCATTTCATTGGCACGATCTCATTTAGTTCTCTGAACCACCCTGTGCAGCAACTGCCTCCTGAAGCTCACCCACCCCACCTCTCTCCTTCTCGGCAGGCACCCCAGCCCCAGAGATTCTCATGTGTCTGTCACTAGGATGCCATTGGAAGTGTTACCTGCCACCCCCCTTGAGCATGCTCCCTGTCTAGAGTCATCCTCTCTCTCACTGCTGATGAGCTTGTCACGAACTCTGAAGCCTGGCACAGGACCTGAGCCATGACGAGTGCCCAGTGCACCTGAGTGCCCTTCTCCTGTGACCTTCCTACCCCAGAGGAGGGATATCATCACAAAAAGTATGCCTTTTACAGAAGACTTGAATAGGCATTCTCCAAAGAAGATATACAAATGGCCAATAAACACATGAAAAGGTGCTCAATATCACTAATCCTTAGGGAAATGCAAATCAATAAGATACCACCTCAGGCATACACTGGTGGCTATAAAAACAAAACAAAACAAAACAAAAACCCAAAAAACAGAAAATAATACGTTGGTGAGGATGTGAAGAAACTGGAACCGTGTACATTGCCAGCGGGAATGTAAGATGGTGCAGCTGCTGTGGAACTGCTATAGCAGTTCCTCAAAAAGTTAAAAATAGGATTCTATGATCCAGTAATTCCACTTCTGGGTATGTACCTGAAAGAATTGAAAGCAGGGAGTCAAAAACATAGTACATCTCTAGTCAAGAGCATTCTTCACAATGGCTAAAATATGGAAGTAACCCAAGCATCTATCAGCAGATGGATGGATAAGCAAAATACGGCATATACACATGAATTTTATGCAGCCTTAAAAAAGGAAGGATGTTCTGACACCTGCTACAGAGTGGATGAACCTTGAGGGCATTTATGCTGAGTGAAATAAGCCACTTACAAAAGATAAATACGGTATGATGCCACGTCTATGAGGTTCCTTGAGCAGTCCGAAACATAGAGACTGAAAAAAGAAAAGAAGTTTTGTGGGGTTGAGGATGGGGTAGGAATTGTGTAACTGGGGACAGAGTTTCAGTGGCATTAAGTATATTCATGTTGAAATGAATATTCAGCAACATGAATATACTTAATGCCACTGAACTGGACACTTAAAATTGGCTAAGATGGTAAACTCTGTCATGTGTATTTTACCACAAAAAAAAAAAGAAAAGAAAAAAGAAAAAAAAGGAATATGCCTTTGAGACCTGCAAGCCTTTCCTCTGTGTTCTCTTTTGAGAGCCTTAGCTTATTTAGCATACCATTTTGGCAATTAAAGGTTACATTTAATCTGTCTTGTTCGCAGAGTCTTGTATCCCCGAAGCCGAGGAGGGAAAAATGCCTTGGTATGATTGTTTCATTATGTAACACTTCACACAACACCCCGGAGGAAATGGCTCCAGGAGAAAGATAAAAATACATTCTGAGATGTAAAAAAAAGAAAGAAAGAAAAACCCAACTCCTGCTGTCTCGTTTTTCTCCATTACTTCAAATGCAGAGGGGCAAAAGTGAGTAATTAAAGAAAGAAATCTGGTGTTATTTAAAGGGAACTTGAATAACAACCAAGTACCAACACCAATAGCGTGGCATACGAGTTGATGTGTTGGATTATGTCACCCAAGTGCCTAATATCCCAAATGACTTCCTCACATAGTCTAGACTCTGTGTTTAGGCGTGTGAAGGTTGTTTTTAGTTTTTTTTCTCCTTTTTTTTTTTTTTTTTTTTTTTGTGCCAGAAAGATTAAAAATGAGCTTGGCTCATCAACTGTCTTTCACCTTCATTCTCCACTGTGCAAATAGCCTTAGATGACACACAAAGTCAGGAAAAAGCTGATTTGGGGAAATGAGAGAGGGTCGGGCATATACACACATGGACGCGCACAGGTAGGTAGGTGGCTATGTGTGTATGAGAGGTAAACAGCCACCCGGGGAGGTATAGGCACCTTATGCCATTAGGATGAGCCTCAGAACCTGGATCACTGTCTATGACATTGGCTGCCAGATAAATAACACATAAAAAGACAATACTCTCAGAGGGTGCTTTCCCAGCTTTTCCTGGTTTGGCTTTTACTTTGCTTTCTTTAATATTCCCTCATCATAGATTTAACAGTGGTTATGTCCACATGTCAAAATGACTGGGGAGGACCTACTTTTAGAGAATGTACTCCAGGAAGACAGCGACTACCCTTGCCTGTGATATGTGTGTGTGCGCACATGCAAGGGTGCCCACCAAACACAATTTACTGTAATAGATCCAAAAGGGCTCAAGGCATGAATAAAACACTCCTCCTTGAAGGGGTTAACAACCTGGTGGAGTAGAAGATAGGCACATGAACAGGTCATTAGACTTCAGGGGTTGCTAACCCAGCTCCCAGAGAGACTGTACAGTTAGTGTGCCTGGATGAAACGAACCGAGTGGAATGACCTGCAAATCAGAGTGCGTGCTCCCCATCGGGAGGAGAATAGGAACTTGGCTCTAGGTGATTGTTGCCAAGCAGTAAAGCAGCCCAGGATGGTTGGATCTTCTGGTTTCTAAACAGCAATCCAAATGTAGCTTTGCATGTCAGAAATTTCCTAACCCTGACATTTTGCTAAATCATTCCACCTTAAAAAAAAAAATCAGTGTGCAGGCCAAATAAGGTCCACAAATGAGGACCACGCCCAGCCAGCACATCAAGTAATAATCTCTGAGATCTTAAAATGTGAAGAGCAATAAAGGAGGAGGAAAGCCTGGCAGACTGGGATTCCTGGATGGCTCAGCAGTTGAGTGTTTGCCTTTGAATTGGGGCATGATCCTGGGGTCCAGGGATCGAGTCCTGCATCAGGCTCCCTGCGAGGAGCCTGCTTCTCCCTCTGCCTATGTCTCTACTTCTCTTTCTGTGTCTTTCATGAATAAATAAATAAAATCTTAAAAAAAAAAAAAAGACTGGCAGACAAATCCCACAAGCTGAGGGAGGGGTTAGGAAGAAAGAGATGTAGATGACATATGAACTGGAATCAGAAAAAAATGAATTTGTCAAGCAGAAAAGTAGAAGGAACAACATTTTTGGCACTAGGAACAACATGCACCAAAGTACAGTGAGATAAAAGGAAAAAGTATTCATGTTTGAGGAAGAAACAATTGCTTATGTGATCTAGGCAGAGAGTGTGTGGGTTTGCTGGACCTAAGGCTGAAATGGTATGTTGAAGCCATATTGGATGAGCCTTGATGTCAGGTGAAAATGTTATTTTTTGGGAAGTGGGGAGACATCCTGGATTTGTAATCAGAAGGGGATAAGATCACCAGCTTTTAAGAACCATCACTGATGGACCTCCTGAATATGGGTAGGAGGTAGAGACACTGGAGAAAGTGTAGGTGGGAGACGGGGTTGAGGGTTAGGTGGGGTTGAAAAGGAAGAAGTGTGTTGAGAGAAGGTTGGGAAGTAGAAATGATGGAGCTTCTTTATTAGTTAGAATAGACTGGGTTTTGCTGCAGTGACAAACAATCCTCCAAGCCCCAGTAGCTTAAAAAACCCCAAAGGTTTCATTTTTACACTACAGCCCATCCCAGGTTTTTAGTGGATTCTGTTCTGCATCATATTCATTTAAAGACACAGGCTGATAGCATGTCTACTATGTGGCATATGCCCAATCACAGTAACAGAGGCAGGAATATGGTGAAATGCACACTGGCTTTTAAATGCTTCTACCTAGAAAAGACACAGGTCACTTTTACTTACTTTCATTTAGCCTTGACAAGTGACATGATAGCCATGACAAACTCAAGAGGACAGGGAGGTATGATCTTATCTTGTGCCCTAAAGGTGGAAAACCAGGAGCATTGGTATATAGCATTAATGACTTACAGATTTTATGACTGATTGTATATGAAATCAAGAAGAGCAAAGAGGAAACTCCCATTTCTGGCCACAACAGAGAAACTGACACTGGGTTTGACTTCCTGGCACTAACAGACATAAAATTGTAGAAAACATACAAAGTGACTGTTTTTAGGCATTAGACGATAGTCAGTTGCAAGACTGATCCTTGGAAAAAGGAAAACATGCAAGAAAAGCCCCATGTTTGCCTTAGCTTTTTGCCTGGGATCACTTTCTGGGCTACCCTGAATGGTTTGGAACCAAAAGAGCAAATCAGTCTCCCTGAACTTAGTTGGTAGAGATCAGAGTTCAGTGCTAAAAAGTGACTGGAATTTGCAGGCCAGGGTACTAAAGGAGAGGAAGATTGTCAGAGGAAAGGCCCCAATAGTCTATGTGTGGGTTCCTCTGGCCAAGGACTAGACTCCACATGCATAGGCAAGATTCCACATGGCTTATCAGAAAGTGGCTTGACTTGTGGCTCAAGCCTGAGTAGAAAGACCTCATGTGCATCTCACACATTTGGAGGAGACCCTTAGAAGGAACATGTCTTAGAAGTAAAGACCAGGTCCTAAAAGAAGGACACCCACACCCTAGGACTTGGACAAAGTCAAAGAATAAAATCCACCTTGATAGAATCATCAGTATCTGCAAGTATTTCAACTGCATAACAAAGCAAACCCAGCATCATTTAAAAAAGAGTAACATAACCCAAACTCCCTATATCAACTACAAACAGTAAGCATTCCGTAGGCAAAGAAGAAGAAACCTGTGACCCATGATTGTGAAGAAAAATTAGTCAACAGAAATAGACACTAAGATGGCCCAGGTATTGGAATTAGAATACATGGGTGAGAGTAAAAAGACTGAAAACTTGGGGCAACTGGGTGGCTCACTGGTTGAACATCTGCCTTTAGCTCAGGGTGTGATCCTGGGATCAAGTCCTGCATCGGGCTCCCTGCAGGGAGCCTGCTTCTCCCTCTACCCATGTCTCTGCCTCTCTCTGTGTGTCTCTCATGAATAAATAAATAAAATCTTAATTTAAAAAAAAAGATTGAAATTTTGATGAACAAAATTTTGATGACCTATAGGAAAATATCAAATGGTCTGACAAAGGAGTAATTGGAGACCCAGAGGACAAGAAGAAGAGACAGTAGGCAGAAAAAATATTGCAAGAAGATTTCCAATTCACCAATTCCCAAATTTGGTAAAAACATGAACCTATGGATTCAAAAGTCTCCGTAAACCTGAAGCAGTATAGCAACAGATAAAAGCACACCTAGGTGCATCATATCAAACTGATGAAGGCCAAAGGTAAAGAGAAAATTGTAAAGAAGCATCCAGAGGAAAAAAGACACATTACAAATAGGAGAACAGGAAATGAATGACGGCGGACATCTACTAGAAGCAACAGAAGACAGAAGACAACTGGATAGCATCTTAAGATGCTGAACGAATGAATCAGTTAACCCAGAATACTATATCCAATTAAAATATCTTTTAGAGTGAAGATGAGATGAAAACATTTTTAGATAAACAAACTCTCTTAGGGCTTCAGTATAATGAATCTATTTGCCTCCATAATTGAGATCAGTCAATGACAGACCTTCTCCTGTCTGGATGGATTTTTTTTTTTTAATTTTTATTTATGATAGTCATACAGAGAGAGAGAGAGGCAGAGACATAGGCAGAGGGAGAAGCAGGCTCCATGCCCTGGGAGCCTGATGTGGGATTCGATCCCGGATCTCCAGGATCGCGCCCTGGGCCAAAGGCAGGCGCCAAACCGCTGCGCCACCCAGGGATCCCTGTCTGGATGGATTTTAAGGAGAAACATGCCAATGAGAAATAACCACAGAATTCCACATATAGCTTTGAGAGACAGGGGTAAAGTAAGAAACTTGCTCTGTCCTCACGGACAGAAGAAGTGGGTGATGGAGAGGGCCATGAAAGAGGGCCATGTGAGTCTGAGCCCAGTTGAGTTTGTTCTTTGGAGTGACCATCCTGATGGAAATATTTCCCAAAACTTGACTTTATTCCCTTTCTGTGTGAAAGGAGGGGTGACATGAAGTGGGTGGAGATAGAGACCCTGCAATGGAGACATGTTTCCGGAGACATCGTTAATATGAAACTACCTGAGATGAAGTGTGCCAGGATCCATGATCTCCTAGGCAGGCACTCAAGCAGTTTTGTTAGGGGATAAAATGAGCTGGGTGTGCATGTGCAGGGAGTGACAGAGGACAGAGACTGTTTCCTGCCAACCATTCTAGTGCTTCAACCCAGTAAATAGGCTTTTGTGATGTGAAGGCATCAAAGTACTGAGAGCTCCATACAAGAGATCATATGGAAAGATTGGAAAGAATCGAGATCAGATCTTTTGTAAATTCTTGGAGCCTTTCTGCAAGTCTAGAGAGAGACCTCTAGGGCAGGAGGGTGGTGGCGGGGATGCAGGGGAAGGGAAATCCCTGGGTTTTTCCCTGTCTGCAGTGCAGGACTGAACAGATGTGTCTGTCTGTTGAAGGTGGGTTCCATCTGCCCTAGCAATTGCTGCCACTACTACAAATGTCCAGATAGCTAGAAATGTGTCAAGGTAGAGAAGGGCAGGGGAAAAGTATATATTCTTAGGAAGAGCCACCTAAGCCCCCACATGGGAGGTGTGGGGTGGGGAGCAGGGTGCTCCACTTGGACACATGTCAAAGACATGTCGGGGGCAGCTTCAAATGTTCCACGGGTCCTAGACATTGATACATCTGTTTTTTGCAGTGAGATTTCATAGAAATCCTTCACTTAAAAGATGTTACCACATGGATATCACACCCGAGGAACGCTTAGTAAATTTGTCTCCACTGATAGGCCCTACCTATTCAGACTTGAGTCCTCTTATGGGCACTTAGTCCTATGGCTACATCAACATCCAATCAGAGTTTTTGATTGGCATGAGTCAGCTGCTTATCATAAAGCCATCATTGATAGATTCACCATGAATTAGTATGATTCCAGCCAGAAACAAATTGAGGCAGCCTGTGTGAACTCACTACGGGTGTACAAACAGTCCCCACTAGGACGGTGTCAAACACTGAAGATAGTTTTAGGACCTTCAGCAACCCTGCCAAGGACCCCAGATTTCATACTAGTGATTGGAGCCATTAATCAGAGTACTTAATATACTGTAGATTATACTACTGCACATGTTGGAATTATTTCCTCCCTACCTTTGAGTGACAAGTTATCAACCCAAGTTTCACTTCCAAGTAGCTCCACAGAATTGGCCGGTTCTTCTGTCCTCCTTTTGGGATGTACCAACAGAGCAGACGTGATGTGCTCAGGTGTATGAGTGTGGGGACAGACGGTTGCTTAAAAAAAGCCACGTGGGTAAAGTCAGAAAGTCTATTAATTAAATAACAATTATAACCAAGAAATAAGAATTAATTAGATAGAGAAAAACCTAGTGTCGGCATAAATAGCTTTAAACTGCAAAATAATCTTACTCCCAATTTAATTGCTTGTGTAATTAGAGTTAATTGCAGAGTAGAGGTTTGGTTAACATAATAAAATGTTCTTTTAAAAAAATAGTGATTAGGTAGTTAGCCAGAGCATTTAGAACAGTGTGGATTTCAGGGGATGGTGAAAGGCCAAGTTGCGGTCAGTTTGGGATGTGGCGGCAGACAGACCTTGTGGTCCTGAGGCCAGAATCTCAGATAGCAGAGGTAAGGCCAGCTGTGAACTACCCTCCTCATTGCCTCTGCTTTGCCTGCTTTGTTCTCTGGCTACATAAGCCAACCTGGTGATGGCTAATTTGTCATCATTATGTTTGGTCAGCATCCCCATTCATTAAGGATCTTACCGCAGTAGTATTTCACTGGCTCTTTCCAAGAGAGTGGAAGCCCACAACAGAACCACATAGAGACGTCAAGCAGATAAAGTTGCCTGAAGAGCTCATGAGCTGAAAGAGGAAGCCAAGAGGTCTTCACCACTGCGGTCCAGGTTTGAGGGGTGCCAGCTGGCAGGTAGGTATGGAAGGACTGATAGTCCGAGTCAGCCAGGTAACTCTGGTGTGGGAGTGACACATCCACATGTCCCCACCAACCCCTTTACCTAATCCTCAGTTGGTGCATTGGGGATGTCAGTTAATGTCTTGAAGCCAGAGACCAGCAGGAATTCACCTGCAATGAAGCCCCTTGAGTTTGTTACTCGACCTGTGAGGGAGAATGTATACCATAAAGAAACATGGGGCATTTTAGTAGGAGGATGTTAGAAAGGACTGATTCAAAGATTTAGGCTTGTGTTAGGAGATTTTGGAGGAGAATTTAAGGAAGTGAGGTTTTGTCCTGAAGTGATAGAGAAGCAATGGCCATTAGCCAGGAAATAGCGATGTTTGGGGCTTGTTGGTCTGGACAATGCTCATGTATTGCTCTTGTTCAGACATGATTACTGAGGGGTCTTGGTTTTGTTTTGAAAGGCCATCCTGGACGCAGAGCGGCCTTGTCTATGGTGATGTTCTGAGAAACTGTTTATATGTTGCAAAGGAAAATGCCAAACCCCAGCTATGAGTGGCAGGCCAGGTACTGGATGCCCAAGTCCCCTTTGGACCCTAATAAGGGGTGGCCAGATACTGCAAATGTTGCACAAATCATACTTAACACTAAAAAAATTGTTCATAGTTTACTAAAACCTCAATTTTAACTGGGTGTCCTGAATGTTCACTTGCTAAATCTGGCCACCCTACTGCTAATAGTTTAGGATGCCTACTCTGCTGGAGGAGGAAGTGGTGCCATCCCAAAGCACTTTTGCATGGCCCTGTTGTTATGTTTGAAAGAATCAGAATTAAATAGTCATGTGCAAAGCACTTTAAAACAGATTTTCAGGGACACCTAGGTGGCTCAGTCGTCTATCTCTTGGTTTCAGTTCAGGTCATGATCTCAGGGTCATGAGGCAGAGCCTGGCATTGGGCTCTGCTCAGCAGGGAGTCTGCTTGAGGTTTTCTCCCTCACTCTCCTCTGTCTCTAAAATAAATGAATCTTTAAAAAATAATAATAAAACAGATTTTCAACCTTTCCAAATTTGAGGACCTTTTAAAAAATTATATAGAAATATTGTAGTCTCTAACTTGATTGATAAGCTGTTTTGATTGGTAAAATGTATAATAAAAAAATTTTGTCTATTTTGAGAACACTTTCATGGTAGGATATTATCTAGAAATGCTAACAATGTGTAACTGAGGCATTTTCCCTGACTCAAGAGGGATGGTAAGGTATAGCTCAAGCTAACTGCTCCACTTCTTCTTCTGTCACCCTTCCCCTCCCCCCCCAAGACTCATGAGAGAAATGACTAGAGTTTCAAAAGCCTGGGGCTTGCCTTGTAAAACCATGACCCTAAAAATAGCCAGTGCCATGTCCCCATGAAACTGATTGTTCTCATTCTGAAAATGCAGTTAGTAATAACCGAAATTGTTGTTTGTTGGTTTGTTTTTCCTTCAAAGAAGCAATTTGTTCATCTTTGGGGAGAATGACCACCTAAGAATGGAAACTTGCCCTTTTTCATCTTAGAAATGTGGTTCTGAACTTTTTTTTTTTTTCAGACCACTTGATCCATGAAAAAAGATGGATGCGTTTGACATGGGCTCTGATTTGACCTGGACTAATGACTGATGAAGTCTTTCTTGTAAGGACCCAATTCAGTGCCTGCTTGCTGGCAAGCCCAGAGCAGATAGAGACCAAGGTTTGGGGCCATTCACAGGGCTAGTGGCCCTCTGCACAAATGTAAATGTTGCTTCCTAGGAGTGGGTTAAATGCATTGTCTGAAAAATCCCTTTTACTCCTGCCAGCACCAGGATGCTGTACCTGGTACGGTATGAGCCACCGTCAGCATGAGAAGCAATGTGGCATAGTGACAAGGAGCATGGATGCTCAAGGAATGACAGACTTGTATCCACCCTTTCTGTGTTATATACCAGACTGAGACTTTTAGCTTCAGTTTCTGCATCTGTAAAATGGGAACAATAGTCCCTATGTCACAGGGCAAAATTTTGAGTCAACTCATAATGCTGATGTGAATGAAGCAGAAAATTGGATGAGATTTTCCTGCTGCCTTGGGCTTCAACAAATACCTCAATGTAGGGAATCATACAGTAGATGCCAGTACCCCAGCATCTTAAAGCCAGGTGCTTGACCCCTTGCAGGGCTTGTTAACATATCATGACATGTAACTCATCACTCATCTCTAGAGTATAAAAGAAAAGAGCTGAGAAGGTGAAGAAGCCTGTACACAGACTTCTCTGGAAGGAAAGATCAGAATGCTATGCCTCCCTCCTGACCAACTCTGCCACCATGGCTTCTCATCTCAAGCCAAGTAGTAGGCAGGTGAGAGGACTATTTGGCCAGCTTGTTGTTTTGTGTCTCTTTGATTTTGACAGTTGCAGAGACGTGTTCTAACTCTAGCCTGGAAAGTCTAAAAGTGGGGAAGTAGCCAGCCCTGCCCCCTCCAGAAGGCAAGGTAGAGGGACCTGTGGGGAGTGAAATGCACCCTTGGCTTGGGGAAAATGGGAGAATTTGATGAGGGCTCCCATGGAGGGAAGCCCAACAAAAAGTTTGGGGTTCTGATAGTACCCCAGACTAGACTTTTTAAAACCTGGATAAAGACACTGTTTATTAACAGAGAGTGACAGAAAAGTGATTGGCCCCATCAGACAATCATCCAGAGGCAGAGAAGAGCTAGTTAAGAGTGTGTGTGGGCAGCAGTGGAAGGAAGCTGTGTTGCTGCTTTGTGCTTGTATCCTGTGGAGACAGCTTGTACAATAAAGCGGCTAACACAGCACAAAAGAGGTGAATGAGTGTCATGTGCTTAGCACAGTTCCAGGCACACAGTCAGGATTGCGATTATCACTATCATCATCATCACCATCACCATCATCACCATCACTGTCATCATCACCATCAACATCAACATCACCACCATCACCACCACCATCATCATCAACAACACTATGGGAAGGGGAGCCTAGAGAACCCCCCTGAAAGAAGTTGAGATTTACTCCTTAGAGGCCCTGGCCTATGCTGACTGTTTCCTCTGTCAACCTTCCTCCCACCAAATTAATGGTTTGAATTTGTCTGAAGCCCTCCATGGGTCAATGACTTCCAACCAACCCAGCAGCTTGATGACAAAGGTAAGACTAGCCTGGACCCCTTGACTCCCAGCCTAGTGCTCCCTCCATGCCTTCACCCCACCCAGCATAGCAAAGGCCCCCTTGAGTAAAATAGCTTCTCCCCCGCCTAACAGTGAGTTTTAGAGGCTAGGGTTCATTTTCGGTCTCTGCCCTGGATTATTGTCCATCTCCACTTCTACGTAGGGAAGACTTACCTAGTAGACACAGTGGGGTCCATGAAAGTGTTTTAATTTATTAATCAGAAGAGGAAAAAATTAACTTTTGGGCTGAAGAAAATGTTTCAATGTATGATACAAATATATTTTTCTTTATGCCAATGAAGTCATAAAATGTCATTTTTAATATTGTTTTTGGGATGCCTGGGTGGCTCAGTGGTTGATTGCCTGCCTTTGGTTCAGAGTGTGATCCTGAAGTCCTGGGATTGAGTCCTGGGATTGAGTCCCACATCAGGCTCCCCGCATGGAGCCTGCTTCTCCCTCTGCCTGTGTCTCTACCTCTCTCTCTCTCTGTCTCTCATGAATAAATAAATAAAATCTTTAAAAAATATATTGTTTTTAAGATGGAGGGGATACACAAAGGTAAAATTGCCCAGGGCCCAGCAAAGTCATAATGTACCTATCCCAGTGTACTCTGAAGACAAGAGCCTTTTGGAAATGTTACCACAGGCCGAGAGGAAGGTTAGTCATGTGGGAAGAGGAATCAGATTTGTGCTTATCCATCTGTGCCCCTAATTCTAAAATGCCTGAGATGGGTCTCAAAAAGGCTTAGAGAGCAGTGAAATGGAAAAGGCTAAAGAGCTAAGATAATAGGAAAATAAGAGAGAAAGTAAAATCAGGCCGAAGATTAGCTTCTTGGCGACAACAACAACAACAACAACCACAACAACAACACACACACACACACACACACAAAGAAAGGAATTCTATTGTCTTATAAGAGGTGTGGTGTGGACAGTAAAAACACAGTGCATAGGAAAATCTCTCATACAGATATTGGACAGATTATTGGCTGTGGGCGTTGCTGTGACGCAGTAGTGGAAGGCAATTGCTTACCTTACCTCTGAGGAATATCATCAAACCTTCTCAGAACAGCCTGCAAGGCTCTAGGAACCTGGTTCCTGCCTGTCTTTCTGACCTCATCTCCCACCGTGCTTGCTCACCGAACATGGTTCAGCCTCCGAGCCTCTGTACTTGCAATTCCTTCTACCTGAAAAGCTCTTCCCTTGAGCTTGTCCTTAGGTCTCCCTTTCGAGGTCAAATTTTCCAAGGGACCTCCCCTGACCTTGTAGCCCCTCACTCTCCCTGCTCTCTGGTATTGCCTTGTTTTATTCCCTCCATAATATTTATCACAATCTGAAGTTGCAAATCAGCCACATGACTGTCATCTATCTCCGCCACTGGCATGGAAGCTTCTTGAGACCTTTGCTGTCTTATTTTCTTCTGTAACTAGCTGTATCCTCCCTGGAATGTGGTTAGTGACACAGTGAATAATTACTGAATGAATGAATTTAGGAAGATCATCCTGGTAGCCAGCAGGAACCCTGCTGTTCTGTGAATTGACAGTGCCATGATGGAGTGCAAGTTCACAGGTGCATCTTTGGGGGCAGGAGCCGAGGCAAAGCAAAATTTTCTGTGTAATAATGCATACTAGAATTTACAGTCCCCAGGAATCCTGGGGGAGAGAGAGGAAGGGGGCATGACTATACTTTTCTTTTAATTACAGATAATAGTCTCTCTGTCAGATGAGAAAGAATGTTTTTCTACTGTGTCCTCTTAAGCAAACAAATAAACAAACAAACAAACAAACCCCTCTTGTGCCCTGCTGTCCCCTGGCAGGACTCTGATGGTGACTTATGTAGGAGAACAAAACCAAGTGGCCCCTGAATTTCTGTGTTCTCCATTAGATACTTCTTCTGATGGAAGCATAAACACTGTAAAATATTAAAAACACCACTGGGTCCTGCTCGGTGCATTTGTTCCAAAGCCATGTCCCGGCCAAGTTTAGGGCTTGATGAATCACCCTGAATGCAGCTATATTTAGGCCTCTGCATGCTAATGTTTCTATTTGTCGCTGAGCCCCAAGGAGCAATTTCAGAGAGCATCTCTAGTGTCCCAGTCTCCATGGAAACCGTTTTCCCCGCTTCAAGTGCCAGCCCCAGGAATGAGGAATGTCTGTGCCACTCGCTTCCCTCTCTGCCACTGACACAGAATCTGAGTTTTGCTACATAAAACAAGCCCAGCCGGGTCCCTGGCCCTGCTCTGGGAAGGCCAGAACTAGCCTCAGGAGCATTTCTTCACCGTCCTCTTCTCATTCTCATTGCACACCTTTGTCTCCTATCCTCCTATCTTCACATCCTTCCTTAGTGAGCTTCCTAAGATTGAGATCATTGGGAGCACAGAATCTGTGCATTCCAAACAAAGGCACTTGACTGGGAAGAAAGAAGGAAAGAAGGAAAGAAAGAAAGAAAGAAAGAAAGAAAGAAAGAAAGAAAGAAAGAAAGAAAAAGAAGAAGAAGAAGAAAGGAAGGAAGGAAGGAAGGAAGGAAGGAAGGAAGGAAGGAAGGAAGGAAAGAAGGAAGAAGGAAGAAGGAAGGAGGAAGGAAGGAAGGAAGGAAGGAAGGAAGGAAGGAAGGAAGGAAGAAGGAAGGAAGGAAGGAAGAAGGAAGGAAGGAAGGAAGAAGGAAGGAAGAAGGAAGAAGGAAGGAAGGAAGGAAGAAGGAAGGAAGGAAGGGAGGAAGGAAGGAAGGAAGGAAGGAAGGAAGGAAGGAAGGAAGGAGGAAGGAAGGAAGGAAGGAAGGAAGGAAGGAAGGAAGGAAGGAAGAAGGAAGGAAGGAAGGAAGGAAGGAAGGAAGGAAGGAAGGGAGGAAGGAAGGAGGGAAGGAAGGAGGGAAGGAAGGAGGGAGGGAGGAAGGAAGGAAGGAAGGAAGGAAGGAAGGAAGGAAGGAAGGAGGAAGGAAGGAAGGAAGGAAGGAAGGAGGAAGGAAGGAAGGAAGGAAGAAGGAAGGAAGAAGGAAGGAAGGAAGGAAGGAAGGAAGGAAGGAAGGAAGGAAGGGAGGAAGGGAGGAAGGAAGGAAGGAAGGAGGGAAGGAAGGAAGGAAGGAAGGGAGGAAGGAAGGAAGGAAGGAGGGAAGGAAGGAAGGAAGGAAGGAAGGAAGGAAGGAAGGAAGGAAGGAAGGAAGGAAGGAAGGAATGCTAGACACTAAATTGGTAACTGACATCTGGGGAGGACAGTGCGGGTCCAGGGTAGGAGACTGGGGACGTTCACTCCAGCTGGCCTTCTTTTTCAGCAGCAGTCCTGCATCATTGCCACAATTCATGAAATCACAAGGGTTCGCAGCTATTGAATGTACCCTACCTCAGTGGCTGTGTGCACTACCTTCCATCCATCTCAACCATTCAACCTCATTTCAGCTAGATCTTTTGGAATCATGAAGAAATCCTGGTAGCATGGGGACAGGATCAAAGCAGATCTTCACAGCTGACAGCAGGCAATCTCTCATTTGTTTCCAAAACCTCATGCCGCCACTCACTCCAACCTCAAGTCTAGCTACTCCAAACTTATTGCCTTTGTCCACACTCCTCATGTTGTATACATGACATGTGCAGCATTTGGTATGTCAATTATACTCCAAAAAAGTTAAAAAGAAACGAAAATGTTTAATTTTTATTTTTGTCATTTAATTTTAATTTTTATTTTTGTCAACATTATAATTGTGCATAGTTTAACTGGTCAAACAGCACCACAAGGTTTATAGTATAGGAAAAGAAAGTAAAATAAGAAACAAAAAGAACAGTATATTGTTCTCCCCCTCTTTACTCTAGATTTCTGCCTCCCCAGAGAAAAATCATACAGTGGTGTTAAGTTCTTTCTCCTGGCACTTACCTCCAGGTTCTGGGCAATGCATTTCTGCTACTATTTCTTGTCCATGGACTTCTTCTCAGGGAAGATGATACGGATTTAGTTCTCTTACACACCCTTCACTTCAACATATGCCTTCTCTCCCCGCATCCTTCTAATGACAAGCTCAGTTAGAACAAATATTCCATGTACACATTATTATGCCCTAAATTTTACTCACAGTGGAGCCCAGTATGATTGTATTTCTTTTCTACCTATTTGATGTCTCTGGAATTGTCTTTTTTTTTCCACGTGCTTTATTTTTTATAATGCCTATCAGTCACTCATACGAAAACTCTCTGACAGAAGTGTCAATCTCCTCTCAGTGTATCCAGGTACACCAGGGATCTTATCAGCTTCCTCTTCACATGGGACATCTCTCTGAGAGGCCCTTCCTCCTGCTCCCAGCCTGAACCTTCTGCTGTCTGGTCCTGCCACCTGGCTCAGTCCTCGGTTCTCCTGTTATCACCCTCGTGGGGACTCCCTTCCTCTTTTTCTTTTTCTGGATCTCATGGCTTCCTCCGTCTCAGTTTTACTCTCTTATTTTAGCAGAGCACACCTTCCAGTAAATTCCTGGGAAAGGATGCATGGGTTTTGGGTTTTGTCCCCCTATCTTCACATTTGGTTGTGGGATGTGTATAAGATTGCAGGATGGACACCACTTTCCTGGAGTGTGTCAAGGGCACTGCCCTACTTTCCATGCTGCTATGGAGAGTCCGGTCTCATTCTCATTTCTGATCCTCTGGAGATAACCGATGCATTTCATCACTCTGCCCCCAGTTTCAAGGTTTTTATTTTTTCTGGTAGTCTTAACTTTTCTAAGAAATGATTTGTCCAGTTTTCATTTTTATGCTGCGTACTTAGTGGGTGCTATCAACTTAAATCCAGTTTTAAGAACTTTTTTTGTATCATGTCTATGTTAACTTCTTCTCCTCTGCTCTTCATTTTCTTCACTCTGAACCCCTTCTCCTTCTTTTAAATATTGGGCCTCCAGACTGAGTCTATAAATTGTTAATTAATCCTGTTATTTTTTTTCTTATCTCCTTTTCTACTTGTTCTATATTCTGAGACAGATCTTTCACTTTATCTTCCTGAAAATTCCAGTGACATTTTAATCTCTTCTGTCATACTTTTAATTTCTGAGAGCTCTCTATTTTTCTCCAAACATTCCTGTTTTATAAACTTCTCTCCTTGTTTCACAAATGCTCTTTTTTATTTTGCTGAGTATATTTTGCTTTCTTAAAAAATACTCCCGTCTACTCCTCACTCCTAGTTGGTTTCGTGTTTGCTGTTGGTTGGTCAGTTAGCTGGTCAGTTTGGTCTCTCTCTTGAATTGCTAGGAAATCCATTCACATTACAGAGCCAGGCACTAGGAAGAGGATTAAAGGCTTTGTGTACATGGACAGGATTGGCTCATGGTTAACTGGTGGGCTTCACTTGACAGGGTGATTTGACCAAGTTAATTCATCAGGGAGAATCTCCCCACTACTGCAGTTTCGGGGGGGGGCGCTTTTCTCTTCAGCTAGACTGTTTCCCCAAATTTAATCCTCCTTTTCTTAGTTGGAATTTATATAAAGCTGACAATATTCCTAGTCCTGAGATGCAAATGGTGCCTGGTTTCTGGAGAGGGTATCATTCTCCATTTGGTAGGTGGATTCTCATGTAATTCCCTTGATTATCTAATTCCCTGAGCCCAGGTGGGTCTAGTGTCCCAGAATCCAGTGATGGCTCCATACCATGAGGGAATAAGATCCCAGTCTCCTGCAATGAGTGAGTGTCACATCTCTGGCACCATGGGGCAGGTCAGAGGTCCAAGTTTAGCTTCTTTGTATGCAAACTGACAGCTACAGCTTTGCTTTCACCCTCCCCTGAGCCTCTCCTTCCAGATGTCAAGTTTCTGAGGTTCTGTGGTATGACTGGCGTTACTTTCAGGTGTTCCCACAATCAGCATGGGGTTCAACTTTCTTCTGCTAGGTCAGTAATGCTGCAACTCTCTGCTTTCAAACTTCCACCATGTTGTTGCTCTTGTCTTCTCACCCAGTCTCTGTCCTTGTGGGTTGGTGTCCGTTTTTAAATCCCTTCACTCATATTTGTGTGAAGTTTGAGGAATTAAAACTATATTCCAACGTCAGCTCATACTGGCATTTTCTGCATACTTGGAACATGCTCTCAGAATACTTGGAAGTCTCTTGGCCTCTCTTACCTGCCTGAAATATGCTATCCTCCATCAGCTACCCAGCAAGTGAGTTACACCTGTGTGTCTGTCAGGACTGAAATCAAATGGGCTGTCAGCTTGAACAGAGTTGCCACATGCCCTTCTGGGCTCTCATGGCACCATTTCCATGCACTTAGGTAGCCACTGCATATGTCAAAGAGCAGCTATTAGAAGTTACTCTAGCACTTGCTGGTGTCACTGCTCATAGGCACTCCTTTCATCTTTTCCTAGCTGAGTTTTATATCTTGATTTATTTATAGGTTAGCTAGAGGATGACAATTCTCTTCTCTGTATGGAAGAGTATGTTGGTGATATTCTCACTGAGTTTTTGTTTTCCTGAGAATTTCTTCTCCTGCCCTCCCACAAATGCTACTCAAACTGAGTAATTATCCAGGGGTCAAACAGAGCAGCCCTTGGTGAGGAGGAAGGAAGAAGCTTACTCATTGGCAAAGGTGCCCTTTCTGATTTTACTGTGGCGGCTCAGTGTTCGCTGGGCATTAGCATCTCCTTCTTTTACCATGGTGCCTTGTATGCTGTAGATGCCCAGTGGAGGCAGGGCTTGGACACCCACAGCACCCCTGTCCCCAGCACCATCAGCCTGCAACACCCGCCTGCAGAAACAGTGGGATGGAGGCTGCCCATTGCCACCCTCCTTTGTAGCCTGGTCAGTTTGAATCATTTTCTCCAAACAACCTTTGCCTAAAACTCCTGCAGCATGCCAAGCAGGTCTATAGTTCCAAATCCTATACCTCCAACTGGTGGTTCAGAAGTTAGTTACTCCTCCTGGCCTAAACACTTGACCTCGGCCCCATTCCTTACATGGGTAAGCTGTTTGTCAAGGTATCCACTATCCCAAACTGTACAATTTTGGTAGCATTCTTTATCTAAGAACAATATTTTTTATTATTATGACATAGATTTCTTTTTTTTAATAATAAATTTATTTTTTATTGGTGTTCAATTTACCAACATACAGAATAACACCCAGTGCTCATCCCATCAAGTGCCCCCCTTAGTGCCCGTCACCCATTTGCCCCCAACCCCCGCCCTCCTCCCCTTCCACCACCCCTAGTTCGTTTCCCAGAGTTAGGAGTCTTCATGTTCTGTCTCCCTTTCTGATATTTCCCACACATTTCTTCTCCCTTCCCTTCTATTCCCTTTCACTATTATTTATATTCCCCAAATGAATAAGAACATATAATGTTTGTCCTTCTCCGATTGAGTTACTTCACTCAGCATAATACCCTCCAGTTCCATCCACGTTGAAGCAAATGGTGGGTATTTATCATTTCTAATGGCTGAGTAATATTCCTTTTACTACATAGATTTCTCATATTACTGTGTCACTTGGGTAATTTTGCTGGAGATTTGAAACGAGTGGAGAATTCAGTGCATGGTTTTCTAAGATCACCGTATTGGTCCAATAGTTAAGAAAATGTCTCTTATCTTTCCAGTGTTTACCATGTGGGCTTCAAAATTGGATGAACCAGACACTTAACTGATTCATGTTCCCAATGGCTTATCCTTACTTTTTTTTTACTTTTTAGTACACAACCCATTTTATTTAGGTTCTGGATGTTCACACATAGATGGCAGCTTTAAGGTCATCATTGTATCCCCAGATACTTATTTTCTTTATATATACATATTTTTTTTCAGGTACTTATTTTCCATGGGACAGTTACAAGCTCTGCCTCTGTCTTGATTGTGTCTTGGTTCAGAATCTAAGTGCTTGAGTGATGTCCATATAAAGTGATGGCTTGCTGGCTAGTGGAGGCCTCTGCCTCTCCAGGTCTGTCCCATCCCATTTCAGTAGGCAAATAATGTGATGTGATCCAAACAGAAGTCTGGACTGGATCTTTCATAGTCAGTTAGGGTGGCTGAGAGAACTGCAGGCTCCCTTTTCCCTCTCTCGGTAACAATGTGTGAGCCATGCAATTTTGGAAACCAGAGCTTTTGAGGCCAGTCTCCTCCTTCTCTCACAGCAGGTTCTAGAAGCCCAAGCCATTGGCAAAGACACAAAGAGGGCTTTTTTTTTTTCTTTTTCTTTTTTTCTTTCTTTCTTTCTTTTTTTTTTTTTTTTTTTTTTTTTGCAATTAAAGGCATGGAGGGCGTGATTGGAGCTTTTTCAAGAGTGGTGGTGGTGGGTAGCAGGTATCATCACTGTCATCATCTTAATAGCCTCTCTGGGCCCTATTCAAACATGACCTCATTGAATTTCAGTACTCACCCTGTGGTAGGTGTTATTATTCCATTTTATAAATGAGGAAACTGAGGAAGCAGTGCTTAGCCACATATCCAACACATAGTTACTGATTAAATAAATAAATAAGTGAATGATGTGACTTGCCCAAGGTCATACAGCAATTAAGTTGAGAGTGGGGGCAGCCCAGGTGGCTCAGCGGTTTAGCACTGCCTTCAACCCAGGGTGTGATCCTGGAGTCCTGGGATCGAGTTCCACGTCGGGCTCCCTACATGGAGCCTGCTTCTCCCTCGGCCTGTGTCTCTCATGAGTAAATAAATAAAATCTTAAAAAAAAAAATTAAGTTGAGAGTGGTGAAAATTCCAGGAAAGGGGCATCTTCCCCATGTGCCTTCCTTGTGTCTCAAGTGTTTCCTGAATTTCAGTGTGTGCTATGAATCCCACCCCCCCACCCCGCCCCCAAGCCTCAGCACCTCTGGGCCAATGCTTTAAAGGGAGGTATGGTAGCTTATATGCAAAACTGTCAGCATTGTTCATTAAGTCATTTATTCATGAGTCAGTGATTAGATCCACAAACATCAGATGTAGGCCAAGAGGGGTTGGGCCCAGGGTTGAATAAGGTGCGGTTCCTATTATCAAAGAGCACTAACTTGTTGGAAGGCAGTCATGCATAGGCAATGAGCACAGCAGGGGAAGTCCTGGGATGGGTCAGTGCCCAGCAGGTTTTCCTGGGATTCTCCCAATTTTAACAGTAAAAGCTCTGCATTCTGGAAAACCCCTTGGACCTAGGCAGGTCTGCCTGGTACACAGATTTACCTGCCTGCCCCAGGGTGAGTTAAGAATTTGTTTAGGAAAGATGGACTCCGATTTAATAGAAAATAGAAAACCCAAGCAACAGACGTGGTACTTTGCAGTTTACTACGGATTTTCCTTTCCATCAATGCAATGTTCACTGCAATCTTGTGTTTTAGATTTTCATGGTGTTCCACAACAACCAAGGATCAACGATATTCATCGATATGTTCAAAGTCAAGGTGTGGTTAAACACTAGGCATGCTTTACTCATGGGGAAAGAGATCACTAAAGAACTTGATGGTGTAGGTGTGTAGGTTTGGGGCTGCAGGATGGGGACACATGGCTCCGGGAGGGAAAACAAGGGATCAGTGCTGTGGCCTGCCTCCAGCCAAATTTGTCCATGTGGTATGATAAGGAGGCTTGGGCTCTGCATTCACCACCAGCACATCCACCTGAGGCCCTTCCTGGCTATGCTTGACCTTGAACAAGTCATCAACTACGGATTTTTCAGCTATGCAAGGGGATTAATGATCCCTGCCTAGCACGATTTTAGGACATAACTTTTATGACATAACTCCTGTAAAGTAGCACAAGGGCTTGTCTTTGACAGGAACTTGAAGGATGTTGGTTTCTTTTCAGATTTCTCAGGTTGTTTTTCTCTGTTGCAAAGCAGCAGAAATCCAATTTCAAGCAACTAAAAAATGAGAACTGAAAAATGAGAGACTTACTGACTCATGTAACTGTGCGCTTCCAGGTTTCTCATGGCTACATGGATAGAGTGGGCTGGGCCATTATGTTCCCAGGGTTAAGGGATAGGTTAGGGTCCTCGGACAGGTTGGGTTGGGGTCCTCTGTCTCCCTCTCTCCTGCTGTGTCTTTGTCCTCTCAGTCTCTCAGCTGTTTTCCTCTGTGTGTTGAGCCACTCTCACCCACTCTCTGGGCAGACTTACTCTATGCAGTCACCACTGCCTCCAATCATCTATTTTATAAAATAGTAGCACAAGCACAAAGCACTTCTCCCTCTCATCGTCCACAAATCCTTTCTGAGGAAGGAGTAGATTGACCTGCCTGGGAATGATCTCAGCCCTGGACTTGTGCTGAGGTCCAAGCAAACTTAGGTCTTACCTGGGGTGTGAGTTTACCTTCTCACTGTGACCTAGGGTGAGCATATAATTTATCTTTCAAACTGGGATCCTCTGGGAAGTGAGAGGGGAATATCAATATTTAGTCAGGACAAGGGGCATAAATCAAACTGAGTCTAGCCACTTGGGATGCATGGTGACCCTTTTAGTACCAAAAGAAGGGAATCAGGAAAAAAGACAGAGCAATGTCTGCCGTGCCCAACTCACATGGTTTCTGTATTTAAAATGACCTCTGTGGAGCTGTTTAGAAAATAGCATTCTGTCCCCAAATGCAGAGCATCTGAGAACATTTGTCCTGCATCCTTAATTGACACAGTGATTTTTCCAGCAAGTGTCTTCCAAATCTTTGGGTGATTTAAGCTTTTCTGATTCTTATTCTTGATGCTTCTATTTAACTGGCACTGTTCCCTCTTGTATAGCTTCCACAAACTCCAGCACCTCCCAGTTTGGGGGACAGCCTGAGGCTTAGGAACACAGCCCCAGGCCTCCTGCCATTAGCACATTCTCACTGAAAGGACTCCAGCTGCCTCCATGCCAAGCAGTTGTAGTGACAACCTTGGAGGTAAATGTTCAGCATCCTTCCTGAGATGCAGAGACAAGGTGACTCCCTCAGAGACCCCCTTCTTCTCTACACTCTGCGGTGACCACAGGAGTTAAGAGTACAAGCTTTGAAACTCACAGGATGCTGCACGATTAGTCACTAACCTCATCTAGCTTTAGGTGCCTTGTCTGTGGAATGGGAAACATCACTAGGAAACCTTTTTAGGAGTTTGGCACAGGGGTGCCTTGGGTGGCTCAGTTGGTTAAGCATCTGCTTTTGGTCGTGATCTCAGGGTCCTGGGATGGAGGCCTGGGTCAGGCTCTCTGCTCAATGGAGAGCCTGCTTCTCCCTCGCCCTCTGCCCCTCCTCCCTGCTTGTGCTCTCTCTCTCTCTCTCACACACACACACACTCAAATAAGTAGATAAAATCTTTTAAAAAAGTTTGGCATATAATAAGCCCTCAATTAATGGCAACTATTATTACATCCATTACTATTATTACAGCATAACTCACAGCTAAATTTGAACTTTCCAAGGCAGCTCTTGCTACGCTGGCCATTGACACTTCATCGGTCCTCTTCCCAAGTTATTCATGCTCTGAATCTTCGCTACTTTACCAAACAGCCCCTTCTAGCCTCGTTTTCCCCACTTGGGCTAGTTAAGCAAAATCATAATAGGTATCTCCCAGCTCATACCATTTTCTCTGTGGCATCCTGACCAGTAAATTTTCCCAAATGCCTGCTGGAGCTGCCAGCTGTGACGTGGAGAGGGCTAACAAACGACTGACTCTCCAACGGGAATTCCGAGATCTGTTCTGTGTGCCTCTGAAAATTGTCTCTGCGGTTTTTGAGCTCTCTAATGGGTCTTGCCTCATTAAACTACTTTATTGCCTCTCCTAAGCTACTTCTCTGAATCTTCCTTTTGTCCCTGTCTGTCTTGACAACATTGCCAATTTTTCTTTCTCTTCCTTGGTATAAAAATAATGATAGCTAATCGTATTCTGTGCCAGGCCCTGGGCAAAATGCTTACATCTTCCTAACAACTTTCTCTTGAGGGGGGCTCTTTCTTCTTTTCTTTTCTTTTTTTTTTAAAATAGACTCCCTAGGCTAATATTCAAGGCCTCCAGCCTACTTTTCCAAGTTTATCTTTTACAGCTGCCCTTCACTCGAGTCTTTTTTTTTTTTTTTTTAAGATTTTATTTATTTAGTCGCGAGAAACAGAGAGAGGCAGAGACACAGGCAGAGGGAGAAGCAGGCTCCATGCAGGGAGCCTGACGTGGGACTCGATCCCGGGTCTCCAGGATCATGCCCTGGGCTGAAGGCAGTGCTAAGCCGCTGAGCCACCCGGACTGCCCGAGAGAGGCTCTTTCATTACATCATTTTGCTGAGGCAAACTGAGCACACAGGGGAAAGGTATCTCATCTCGGCGGGTTCGGGGATCTTGTGGGATTTATCCATAGGCAGCTATCCCCAGACCGGCACTCTGAACTTGACCATACTGCCTCCCACTGCAGAGTGGCATATATATGAATGACAGAGGACCTGTGGTTAACTGTATCATTACAGAATAGACACTGCAAAACATTGTTCTTTCAGTCCACATTTATGAACTCCAGTCTATGTGTCCCTCCTTAGCCATGCTGGGATGAGGAAGGAAAATCCCTTTGCCCCAAGTAGTTCATGGACCAATAGAAAATAGGGACATAGGAAGAGAGGAAAATTCTAAATACACAAAAGGATGATATTAAAGAAGTAGATGCTCCAGAAGAAAGCTGAAAGGATGCTAAGTATGAAAACTTTACCTTGTCCTGTCAAGAATAATGTATTCCGATCAATCTAATACTTTAGTTAATAGGTACCACAACTCAGGGCAAGAGAATTTTGCAAATGCATTATAATATATGAAGTTCTTTGATTCAGAAGACATAGCACACCCTCACAAAGAATCAAGGCCAACATCATGATCATAGATGCCTCACCCTGAAAAATGAGCACAGCCTTTAAAGCAAGGTTTCATCTGATTGTCACCTTCCAGCTCTGGGATGTTGGACATACTATTTATCTTCTCTAAGCCTCAGATTGCTTATCAATAAAATGGGAGCAATCATTCACCTGTTAAAAGACTCTAAGTTGTTTCCAGTTCTTGGCTACCAGGAATAAAGCTTCTGTGAACATCTGTGTCCATTTATGTTTCTTTTTTTTTTTTCTCTCATCAAACTTTGGTTTTAATGGGTCTCAAAATTCTGTGACAGATTTTTGGTCAAGTTGTTTCCATTAAAAAGTACTGATTTTATTGTTTTTTTATTTTTTTTAATTTTTTTAAAGTACTGATTTTAAAAACTAATAACTTAAAACTGCCACACACGCACAAAAAAAAAAAAAAAAACCCCACAAATGGTCCACAAAACATTCTCCTTTCCTTCTGAAGGTTTTACGATGCATTGTTATCATTAACCAGTCTTTTACTATTAAACTTAAATGGCCAATTAACACAAACAGTTCTGAAACCGTTCTTCCACCACTGATTAAGACTGGGGTGGCAGGTATTGGGGATAATACTCAGCCTTCTGAGCTTTCTGGGCAGACTTGGTGACTTTGCCAGCTCCAGCTGCCTTCTTGTCCACTGCTTTGATGACACCCACGGCAACCGTCTGTCTCATGTCACAAACAGCAAAACGGCCCAGAGGAGGATAGTCAGAGACGCTCTCAACACACAGAGGTTTGCCAGGAACCATATCAACAATGGCAGCATCCACAGATTTCAAGAACTTGGGACCATCTTCCAGCTTTTTTCCAGAAGGACAATCTTTTCCTTCAGCTCATATTGCTTCAACTTGCAAGCAATATGAGCTGTGTGACAATCCAGCACAGGTGCATATCCAGCACTGATTTGGCCTGGATGGTTCAGGCTAATCACCTGAGCCGTGAAGCCAGCCGTGAATCCATTGGTGGGTGGGTCATTTTTGCTGTCACCAGCTGCATTGCCACGACGAACATCTTTGACAGATACGTTCTTGACACTGAAGCCACGTTGTCTCTAGAAAGAGCCTCACTCAAAGCTTCAGGGTGCGTTTCAAGAGACTTTACTTCAGTTGTAATATTAACTGGAGCAAAGGTGACCACCATGCCAGCCTTAAGACCAGTCTCCACTCTACCCACTGGGACAGTACCAATACCACCAATTTTGTAGACGTCCTGGAGGGGCAGATACAAGGGCTTATCAGTTGGACGAGTTGGTGGCAGAATGCAAGCCAGAGCTTCAAGCAGTGTGGTTCCACTGGCATTCCCATCTTTACGGGCGACTTTCCATCCCTTGAACCAAGGCATGTTAGCACTTGGCTCCAGCATGTTGTCACCATTCCAACCAGAAATTGGCACAAATGCTACTGTGTTGGGGTTGTAGCCAATTTTCTTAATGTAGGTGCTGACTTCCTTAACGATTTCCTCATATCTCTTCTGGCTGTAGGGTGGTTCAGTGGAATCCATTTTGTTAACACCAGCAATTAGTTGTTTTATACCCAGTGTGTAAGCCAGAAGGGCATGCTCATGGGTCTGCCCATTCTTGGAGATACCTTCTTCAAATTCACCAACACCAGCAGCAACAATCAGGACAGCACAGTCAGCCTGAGATGTGCCTGTAATCATGTTTTTGATAAAGTCTCTGTGTCCTGGGGCATCAATGATGGTCACATAATACTTGCTGGTCTCGAATTTCCACAGGGAGCTATCAATGGTCATACCACATTCATGTTCAGCTTTCAGTTTACCCAAGACCAAGGCATACTTGAAGGAGCCTTTTCCCATCTCAGCAGCCTCCTTCTCAAATTTTTCGATAATTCTTTTGTCGATCCCACCACATTTGTAGATCAGATGGCCAGTACTGGTAGACTTGCCCGAATCTACATGTCCAATGACGACGATGTTGATGTGAGTCTTTTCCTTTCCCATTTTGGTTTAGGTTTAGTGGTGGTTTTCATGACACCTGTGTTCTGGAGGCAAACCCATTGCGAACCCATTTACGTTTCATGTGAACATAAATTTCTACTTCTTGGGGATAATTGTCTCAGAGTACAATTGCTGGGTTGCATGGTAACTTCATGTTTAGTTTTCCAGCACATCTTCAAGAGTGGCAGTCCATTTCACATTTCATTTTATATTCAGGAACATAGGAGTGATCCAGTTTCTCTGCATCCCCATCAGCCTTTGGTATGACCACTGGTTTTTATTTTAGCCATTCTGATTGGCTTTAATTGTGGCTTTAATTTGTCTTTCCCTCCTAATGAAGCTGAATCCATGCCATGTAATATTAGTCAGCAATAAAAAGGAATGAAATATTGGTGAATAGTTCATCATGAAGTAATGGTGGATGAATCTTGAGAGAATTATGCTGATTGAAAAAAAAAGTCTCCAGTGTTTACCTAATATATGACTATATTTGTATAATTGTGATGGTTAACTTTGTATGTCAACTTGACTGAGCCATGGGGTGCTCTGACATTTAGTCAAGTATTATTCTGGATGTTTCTGTGAGAGTGTTTCTGAATGAGATTGACATTAGAATTGGTAGCCTGAGTAAGGCAGAGTATTATCTTCCCCAGTGTGAGTGGCTTATCCAGCTGAGGGCCTGGATGGGACCAAAAGGCCAACATGCCTGTGAGTGAGAGGGAACTCCTGCCCTGCTGCCTTGAGCTTAGAAATGCGTTCTTTCCTGCCTTTGGATGCAAACTAAAACATCAGCCCGTTCTGGATCTTCAGCTTGACAAACATTCAAATTACAGTGACACTATAGACTCTCCTGGGTCTCTTGCTTGCTGGCATGTGAACCAATTCCTTATAATAAATCTCTTTGTGTGTGTGTGTGTGTGTGTGTGTGTGTGTGATGAGGTATGTGTATATGCATACATATTATATACCTTACTGGTTCTATGTCTCTGGAGAACCCCACCTAATACAATAATATTCTTGAAGTGACCAAATTACGGAAATAGAAAACAAATTCATGGTTGCCAAAGGAGTTAAGATGGAGGAAGGAAGGATGTAGATGTGATTTAAAAGGGCAGCAGAAGGGATCCTTGGGGTGATGGATCTGCAATCTGCATCTTGACTGTGAAGGTGAATGCATAAATCTAGGCCTATGATGAGACTACATAAAACTAAAAATGAACACACATACACACACACACACACACACACACACACATGAATAGTGCAAGTAAAACTGGGGAAATTGGAAAAGATGGGTGGATTCTATTCATGTCAATACTGATTGGGATATTGTACGTAGTTTTACAAGATGTTTTCATCGGGGAAAACTGAGGAATGAGTACATGGGATTTCTTTGTATTATTCCTTCCGACTGCATGTGAATCTATAATTACCACAAAATAAAAAGTTTATTTTTAAAATGGGAACAATTGCCCTCACATCATAGCTAAGCTAAAAATTCAATGAAATGGTGTGCATAGAAGCATCTGGCTAAGGCTCTAACACACAGTAGGTCTTCAATACTACTGTTACTTCTCTCATAACAGAGTTTCAATTAGTACATCTTATAATAGTGTGCAGTGGGATGGAAAGAAAAATGCTGATCACAGTTGAAATAGAAGGCAAGTAGATAGATAGTTATAGGAAAGAGCAGTGTGCTCATTAAAAAGAGACAATTGTCTTTTTATATATATATTTGAAATTAAATGAGACATATAAAGTATGTCGACCCAAAGGAACAAACCAGACAACTGGTTGTTAGCTAACAGTCTGCTGCTGCTCCTCAGAGATGCCAGGGTCGGCTTCCAATCATCATTAGTGCCTAGGTGTTTCTGAGTGTGTGGAGTAGTTTTAAATTCATACATAGGCCTGGGGAATTTTGATGAGTACCTTTGAGGGACCTAGTTACTTAAAATCAGAGCTGAAACCAGACTCGCCCAAGAGGTGTGTGTGCGGTTGATCGCCACGGACAGAAAGTCCGACAGAGCTTTCCACGTTGGTGGTACCTTGCTATGCCCTCTCCCCGCGGGGCCGCCTCAACCTCCTCCCCCCCACTCCCTGGCTTCTCCCTCTCTGGCCATTTGATTTCATCAATAGGCTTCCTGGTTGCAAAGAGGAGGCCAGAAAGGATCTTTTTCATTTCCTAGATTTTCTATGAGGCATATTGTTTCAAGAGAATCTGCCAGCGCCTTGGGCTAATCTTATGAAGTAAGTGAAGCAAGCTTTCCAGTCCAATCTGTCTTTCACACAAGGATGGGAATTCAGGAAGCAAAATGAGAGGACAGAGGCACCTAGAGAGTCTCCCGAAGCAGGACTGAAGAGAGGCCGTGCCTGCCAAGGTGCTCCCCTGCCCGCATCAGCCTCGTGGCCTGACTCCCGAGAGCCCAGCTTCAGGGCCGGCTCCATAGGTTGGAAGGTGGGCCTGCTCCCTGCGCAGCCGCTCTCAGAAGCACCCCCTGCCTGGTTTGAGGCTCTGCTCTAATGGGTGCACAGTCCTGGGCAGCGGGAACATGTGCAGTATGCCTGACTGCATTTCCCTGCTACGCTCCTCACATTAAGCATTTGTGAAGCTTACCACGTGGCTCCCATAACCTACTTATCTTGTATGTGCTTTGAGTCTCCAGAAGCTCCCAGGCTTCATGTTCAAGGTGTCACAAAGGCAAAGACAGAGTGAGGTGCTAAAAGCCAGAAAAGGGGTGCCTGGGTGGCTAGTCAGTTAAGCGTCTGCCTTTGGCTCAGGTCATAATCCCAGAGTCCCGGGATCGAGCCCCAAGTCAGGCTCCCTGTTCAGTAGGGAGCCTGTTTCTCCCTCTGCCTGCCAGTCCCCCTGCTTGTGCTCTCTGGTTCTCTCTATTTCTCTGTCAAATGAATAAATAAAATATTTAAAAATAAAAAGCCAGAAAGGCCACACTTCCCTTTTGGACCAGACCTGGCTTTGAATGCAGAAAGAAGGCAACAGTGATCTAAAAACGGCACCAAAGAAACTTAGCACACAGCCTTTTTCACTCATGGTACTTCTCTGCATTAGCCAATTATTGATACTAAAAAGGGAAAGTTGAGGAAACCCAAAGCTTATCTTCCCTTCAGTCCTTCCTTACTCATTATTAAGCCCCAGAACAGAGGGCAGGAAGAATGGATACATCTCAAGAAGTGAAAAAAGAACAGTGGAATTAGTTTCATGCAGCATTTCTTTCATTCGGTGAAGAATAAAATACATAGACACATACAAGCCCCAAAATAGGAATTGTGTGGTTTTGGTAATTCCATATATGCACTAAATGTTCTAGGTCAGGGGCACCTGGGTGGCCCAGGTGGTTAAGCATCCGACTCTTGGTCTTGGCTCAAGTCATGATTTCAGGGCCATAAGACTGAGTCCTGCCTTGGGCCCTGCATCAATGCGGAGTCTGCTTAAAACTCTCCTTCTCTGCCCATGCCTCATGTACACTCTCAGTCTCTCTAGAACAAATACATAAGTCTTTAAAAAGATGTTCTTAGGTTTGTATTTAAATTAGCATTGCACAACATAAAAATGAATGATATTGTTTATGTTAATCACATAGAATTTTAGTTTTTCTTTATTTAAACATTAAATGGGAAATAAAAACCACCACGACAAGTCAAAAGAAAGACCATGGATAAAGGGAAAAAAGCTTCATATTTTGATATCTTTAAAAGCACTGCTCTTTGTTTTTGTTTTTGTTTTTAAAGATTTTATTCAAAGAGAGACACAGAGAGGCAGAGACAGAGGCAGAAGGAGAAACAGGCTCCATGCAGGGAGCCCAATGTGGGACTTGATCGGGGTCTCCAGGACCAAGCGCCCTGGGCTGAAGGCGGCGCTAAACCGCTGAGCCACCCGGGCTGCCCCAAAGCACTGCTCTTTGAATCAGGGCCCCACCTTCTCACTTTGCACTGGGCTCCACAAATTATGTAGCTGGTCCCAGATAACTTGTTGAATCCTTTAGCCTCTTGGAGAAGAAGCACGAATACTAAGTGATTGGGTGCTGGGTCCAGTTAAGGGACTGTAGGCTGGGACCCAGCATCGTTCATGATTCAACCACCCAGAACACTTGGAGAAATTAACTTTCCTAGAGCAAAAAGCTCTTTTTTTTTTTAAACACTCATCTAGGCTACATTTAAAACTACCATGGACTTAGGTGTGGCCAAGCAATGGAGTTCTAGCCAAGGGATATTGAGCAGTGGTGACAAGCTCCCCTCCTAAGCCTGGTGCATAAAAGCCAGCCATGTGAAAACTGCCATGCTCCTCACCTTAATCCGTTCCACGAAGACAACCGCTTTAACCTAGAGACTACATGTTGGGAATGGAAGAAGCCAGGGTCCTTAAAGAACTGCTTGGAAGGGAAGCTGCCTACTGATCAGAAACCTTCATTTTAGACATAAAGGAGAAATAAGCCACTGAAGTACTAAGAGGTCTATCTATTATAGCAGCAAGCATTACCCTGACACTTAGAATTTCTAGAACGGCCAGGAAAGCATGTTTAGATGCTATAGAGCTAGGCAGGCACACAAGTAGGTATAAGATATATCCATCTCTCTGGGCACCTGGGTCACTCAGTGGTTGAGCATCTACCTTTGGCTCAGGTCATGACCTGGGGTTCTGGGATCCAGTCCCACATCAGGCTCCCTGCATGGAGCCTGCTTCTCCCTCTGCTTATGTCTCTGCCTCTCTCTGTGTGTCTCATGAATAAATAAATAAAATCTTAAAAAAAAAAAAAAAAGATAGACCCTTCTCTCTTAGTCCATTTGAACTGCTATAGCAAAATACTGCAGACTAAGTCATTTGTAAACAATGGGAGTTTATTTCTCACAGTTCTGGAAACTAGAAGCCTGAGATCAGGGTGCCAGTCAAACTAAGAGCTTTATCAGGTTGCAGACTTCTCCTTGCATCCTCACATGGTAGAGGGGTAGGGAACTCTGTGGGGCCTCTTTTATAAGAGCACTAATCTTATCCACGAGGGCTCCACCCTCATGACCTAATCACCTCCCAAAGGCCCCACCATACATAATACCAAATGTCAACACAATGAATTTTGGGGGAACAAAAAACGTTCAGACCATAGCACCAGTTACACCATGAGATAATTTTAAAGGAAATCCCATTGTACTCTCTGATGCCCTTCAGGCATAATGAGACTGGACCAAGAATCTCTACTACTGTTCCCCAGGAAGGTCTGAACTCCACTGGCACCAAGATTGTCACAAGATCTGAGATGTCTGACTTCCACTAGGTGCTTACTTTTCTCACCTTCCTGGTCTGGCATGAAAGAATCATCCTGGTGGACCCAGGTTAAAGACAGAACCTGAGCTGCCAGGGAGTCTGGGAAACAGTTTCTGGCTTTCCTGCCTCCCTGGATGTAGGAAGGCATGCCAGAGGAGGTTCAGTGAATCGATCCACAGAATCTGCTCTGCTGGTGTGGCTGGATCTGGAAGATGTGAACTTAGTTGGATGACTGAAATGGTTGTGATTCCAAGCTGTGGACAACAGTCTGGCATGGGAATCAGCTGCTCACAGGTGCTCTCTTCTAACTATTCAAAGCAGCCCCAGTTTCTCCATCTTCCAAAGTGAAAGCTGACCAGCCTTCCTTCTTACTTTGAGTCTGTCAAAATTTTTATTCTTCTGTCCTGGTGTTTTAGACATTCTGTTTTTAAACAAAACAGTGAGATAACTACTTCTTATGTGACTTACACGGTAAAACCCTTACGGGAGGGGCACCTGCACTTACCTTCCTTCCAGCTTCTTCTCAGACTTCTTGAATTTCCCTCATAACCGCCTACAGGAAGGCACATGCTTGGACAAATGGTCAGGAGGTTGGAGGGAGATCCCCATTTTTAGGCATTTTTCTTTCTCTATTCTCACCTTTAGGGGAGTACCAGGCCCCAGACCTTGTCAGCAAGGTGAGGCAGCCATCACTGCTTTATGCCGAGGTAGTGTGATTGAGAACATAAGCTCTGGAGCCAGAGCACTTGGGTGCAAAGTGTGCCTTGGTCACTTTCTACCTGAACTTAAGTAATTACTCCACCATTATGGGCATTGGTTTTCTCTGTGACATGGCAGGTGCCCCCTTATGGAGAGGCCATGAGGTGGAGATGAATTCACATGGAAGTCCTAAAACAGAGCCTGGCACATGAGTGGCAGCCGCCAAGATGATGACTACATGGAATAAACCTAACTGTGCCGTTTTGTTTTCGAATTTATTTTTGCTAGTAGTAATCATACTTTATGAAATCTTCCTTCCCTCCCTGACCCAAGGTGATTTATAAAGCTTTCTGCATCGTGGAATGTAGTTTTCATTCTCTGGTTTGTTGCTATCACTTCCCCCAGAACACATTTCTGGTTTTATGACAAGACCAATGGCCAACTCGAATTAGAAATGCTGATATTCAAGTTATAGAAAACTTTTGAGGAAGAAATCTATCCCCTACAGTAGAGCTATGGAGGAGCAGATGCATTTGAGCCCACACTGTCAAGCTGTTAGAATGCAGACAGAACATAAGGAGGTCAAAGAAAAAAAGAAAATGTGGGAAGGTGCTCAGAGCTAATGCATAAGAATGGGACCAAAGGGCAAAACCCAAGTGAAAGCAAGGTTTTGCCCTTGGTCTGCGCCATCAATGTGCTGATCTCAAGGCACAGGTTGGTCCCCAGGTATTCTGGTGCTAAGAAAGTGAGTGAAGCCAAATGTACTATGCATGAGACTTGGAGCTCTGCAAACCCAGGTTCAAGGTCTGACTCCATCAACCTGCAGAATAGGGTCAACGGGAAGCTTCTTCTCTCCATGGAGCCTTTCTGTTCCCTTCAGCTGTAAAATTGGAATCGTAGCATCTATCTCTCCAGGCTGTGTTGAGCATTAATTAACACAATAGGAATGAAAGCCCTAGCACAATACCTGGCATGTAATAAGCTCTCTAAGAATGTTAAGCAAATTGGAATTTGTATTTTATATTCTTGAAGGAAAGGAACTCTATTGAAAAGAAAATTACTCTCCGTAAGTTATGCCTATAGCAGTAATGGCATGTGTTGGGCATGGGGGGTGGGGGGAAGGAATAGACAAAAAGCCCCAAATAGTTTCATCTCCAGCTTTTGAATCCTCAAAGTGAACTCTGATTTGGCTCCTTTCAGCCCTCTGAGGACTGAACGCCTTTGCATATAGGCAGAGCCAAGGATGCCCGGCCTCTTCCATTATAGGCTCTGATTGATCATTCATTGCAGCAGCAGACATCTGCTAGGCGAGTTCTTTGAGGGCATGACAGAAAGGCAACTTCTTTGAATTTAGCAGATTTTGCAGCCACTCAGATATCCATGGGAAATGATGACAAGGTGGCCAAATGTTACGGCAGGGGCCTGGCCACCCATCCTCTGCTGGGCTGCGACCCTAGTAAAGACAGTGGCGCCTGACACTGCCCAAGGATCGCTGCTCTGGTTCTGACGCCCCTCTAGCACACGCTTTCTGCCTGAGACTGCAGCATGCCATAGAACACTCTAGCCTCCTTGTTAACAAGGTAATGTTATAGCTAAATTGTGTTCCCCCCAAATTCCCAAGAAGTCCCAGCCCCAGTACCTCAGAACAGGACTGTATTTGAAGATAGAGCCCTTTAAGAGGTCACTAAGTTAAAATGGGGTCCTTAGGGTGAGCTGTAATCCAATCTGACTCGTGTCCTTGTTTTTTGTTTTTTGTTTTTAATTTTGTTTATTTATTCATGAGAGACAGAGAGAGAGAGAGAGAGAGAGAGAGAGAGAGGGAGAGAGAGAGGCAGAGACACAGGCAGAAGGAGAAGCAGGCTCCACACAGGGAGCCCGAAGCGAGACTCGATCCCGGATCTCCAGGATCAGGCCCTGGGCTGAAGGCAGCGCTAAACCGCTGAGCCACCCGGGCTGCCCCATGACACGTGTCCTTGTAAGAGGACAGTAGAACACAGACATACAGGGAAGACTGAAGACACAGGGAGAAGACCATTATCTATGACCCAAAGAAGGATCCCTCAGAAGGAATGGACCCTGCTGACACCTGGATCTTGGACTTCCAGACTCTAGAATTGTGAGAAAT
The DNA here is from genome assembly GCF_048418805.1 of Vulpes vulpes. Lineage (NCBI taxonomy): Eukaryota > Metazoa > Chordata > Mammalia > Carnivora > Canidae > Vulpes > Vulpes vulpes. The sequence continues at coordinate 96,589,222 of NC_132783.1, read as the reverse complement.
TTTTGTTGCTTAAGCTCCCAGTCAGTGGTAAGTACTTTGCTCTGGCAGCCCTAGTAGACCAATCTTGAACACCAGGTAGACCAAACTCTAACCCCCTTCTCCATGACGTGAGAGAGGTCATATATAAACCACACGTGTGAGATCCTTGTAAGAGTCGTATCATGAACAGCTCCCCATTTGCTCTTGCTGTATGCCTCCTGCCATGCTGCTGCCTTCCTTGTGCTTTTTAATCCTCCTGTGCAGAAAGAGGTCACTCAGCACCATTCCCATTGCACTGATGAGGAGACTGAGGCTCAGAAGGGAACTAGGTTTGCCCACAGTTTCACAACAAAGAGAAGGCAGAGCTGGGTTTTGAACTGAGGCCTGCCTGGCCTCAGCAAGGCCCCAAGCACAGGGTCCTGCTGCTTCTGGAGGATGGGAAATGGGGACAGAAAGAACGCTGGACAAGCACTTGCCCTGCTCCATTGTCACCAGCAGCAGGGGTCTGCTGCCTTGATGCCTTGATTCTATGACCCTCTAGGGCATCTGCACTTATCTCAAAGGAAGTTGGACAATCTTCAATGTCATTTTAATTCACTAATTTACTCAACTGAATGTGTGTGAGAGGTAGCACTGTTTCAGGGGTGGAAAAGGAAAGCTGTGCCATTAGGTCAAATAAAACCATAAGGAGCCACACAACAGTTTGGGAACCCATGCCCCATAGGGGATAGAGCAGCTCTCCCGCCCCAGTGACACCGTGGTGCTATCAGTTACAGGAACACAGGACTTCCTGAAGCACGCCTATTCACTTCACTTCTTCCAGGGAGATGGGACCTTCCTGGAGGGAAAGGACTGTGAGCCTTGTCCTTCAGTTGCCCCCAGCACCAACGACAGGATGAGCCCTCTGATTCTTGAGCAGACCCTGCCATTGTTTGAGATAAGGGGCGTGTGTGATGTGGAAAAGGTGCAGGTTAATGAAGATGTTTTTTGAGGGGCTCATCTCAGGGTAGCAGGGGCATCTATTGGCTTAACAAATATGTGCCAGGCCCAGGGCTCCGTGCTAAGCTCTGCAAATCGGAGGTACAAGAAACATGCCTCCATCCAGGAAGGCCAGGCCTAGTGTAGGAACATAAAGTCCTGACCACACTGTGCCACTCTGGGCGATTGGTGGTGCCCCCTCTTACCCACCTACATTTTGTCCAACATGGCCCACCTTGACCCTGCTATTTGTCTGCTTACTGCCAAAGGTGACTTGGTCCCGATAGCATCCCCCACCCTCCCACACACACATGAGGACTGGGGCACCCTGAAACCCATTTGCAGCCACCCAGTGACAGCAGAACATCAGGGAAGCTGTCTCCTGAAGGATGCACAAACCCCCAGGGCAATGCAAAGCAGGGAATGTTTTGCTCCATTTGCAAAAGTCTGAGAAGATCTTGCAGGGAGAGCTCTTTGAACTGGGTCTTGAGAGGGGAGTAAGGGTTTGCCAGGGGGCCTTGGTGGGGCAGGGCCTTGTAAGCAGCAGGTATGATGAATGCCCTGGGGGACTGGGTGTAGGGCAGATGGGGGACAGGGGACCAGAGACAGGCAGAGGCAGAAAGCACCAAGCCTTGTGAGCTTTATTAAGGGGCTTGGATGTTTTCCTGAAGATAGTTTAAAAGATAAAAACAAAACACAGAGATAAGTACAGCTATATCTATGCTTTAGAAAGGAGTCTCTGGCTGCTAAAGGGCAAACTGGCAAACCGAAGGGATAGAGATGATGGGGGCGGGGGGCAGTGGTGGTGGGATTTAAGCAGGAAGCTGAACTTCATTGTGAGCCTTCACTGTGGCCATGTGTAAGAACCAAGTGGGAAGCTTTTCTTTTCTTTTCTTTTTTGTTTTGAATGAGATAGAATTTTAGCTCCAGAGTTTTCCTGGGGGGTGTCATTCATTGCACAGCCAATCTCTCCAAAAGCCTCAGACATTCTAGTGTTCAGCATAACTACAGTCAGTGGGAAGCTCCCCACACTATCCCACCCCACCTGATAAAATCTCAAGGTCACTGGTTAGAGCTCCCTATTCTCCTTGCTGACCCCTTTGACCCCACCACCCCATCCCACCCCTCTATTCCTATTGTCCTAACTCCTACACCATCCCTCACCTGAACTACACATGTTCTGCAAAACAGCCCTTTATCTGGTCTCCTGGCTTGCCTAACTTCCCCAACCTGCCTTCCACTCTGCTCTGGAAAATAAGAAAGAGCTACAAGAAGCTGAGCTTGGGGAGGCGCAGGATTGTTGTTTCATTTCCCACTGTGTCCCCGACAGTAAGAATTGTGCCTGGCAGAGAGCAGATGCCCAGTAAATAATCCCTGTGTGAATTAATAAATTATCAAATTAAAACAGCCAACTAAGGCCATTTCTGTATTATGCTTAATTAGTTGGCAATTTAAGCACCTGCCATCCATGCGGGGTGAACCATGAAAGTTTCTTTAGATTTATAAATGCAACCGAAACATGTAATCTTCTCAATAAAATGCATGATTTGAACGGACCTCTCACACCCTAAGGAGGAATTACAATGTTCACAACAGTGACTGGTGAACAGGAAACCAGGTTAAGATTTCGACTGCTGGACCATGGGTTGATTTTCATGCCAAGTGACCCCAAATGTCTTGTTCGAGAAAGCAGAAAGTCTGCAGCATTTCTAAATCGTGGGGTGATAAACATCCAGCAATAATAAGCATTTTTTGAATCAGTAATACATACCAGTAATATACAAAAAGAATCTATATATATAGAAAAAGAATCGGTTCATATTACTGCCTTGAATCCTGAAGTGTTCAAAGGTAGCCTTTATGTCTCCTTTTTACAAGTGAAAAAAGGAGGCTCCTGGAGGAGACACGACTTGCTCAAGAGTTGGTAAGGGCCGAGCTGGGGTTCCACTCCATGCTGGTGCAACTCAGGCCCTGGCCTTGCCACCCTCTCCTGCTCCCGTCATGCAAGACGCATCTTGCATCTGCCTTGACGCCTTGGGTGAGCCAGGGCTGTGGCTGACGCCCCAGTCAAGAGGAGGCTGCTGAAATGACTCTGAGGATAAAAGTAAAACCTCCCAGTGGGCATGGGATTTTCTTCTCTTGAAGGAGACACGAGTAATCACGGGCAATGTAGTCTTCCAAAAAAGAGTCTAAACAGAAAGCTGGAGAGAGCACTTCTGAAGTCATTACTGCCAGGGTTTCTTCAAGATAGACTTACAGGGCTTTGTGCATCCCAGGATTACTTCCTATGGCGTCCCATGTCACACATCGCTCTGTGATGACCTCCTTCCTCTGCCTCCCCTGCTGAAACACGAGTTCTCTAAGGGTGAGAAATAATCCTAACACAGTCCAATGCAGAGGTAATACAGCACGGTGGGCTGACACCCCTGCTTCTCTCCTTGATCCCCAGAGTGGTGGCCAGTGGACAGACCCTCAACAAAGTACACTGTGAACCTGAGGTCTACTTCTGTCCTCGGTGCTGTGTAATCCTAGGATGTTCTCTCCACCTTGGATCATCAGACTTTTGGACTCTGCTGAATCTATCCACTCTCTTCAGTGTTTTGGGATGGTGGCAGCCACCGACGGCAGGGGGGTGAGCTATGGATCACTGGGGATGTTTGGACTTGTCAGTGCCGCTAGCTAGTAACTCATGAGCCCCAGGAAGAATTCCCCAAAGTTGCACTGGTGGGGTAACTCTGATCAGAAATAAGCCTAAAGGCTTATTTTCAGGAAGCAGTGGGAGGGACAGCTAGAGGGCTGGGTTCCCCCTGCAGCTACAGCCCTGGAAGACAAAATGCTGGAAACAACATGGACTTTCTTAGAAAAGACACCCAGAGAAGGATTCCCATAATAATTCCCCCACGTTTTCAGGCCAGAGCTCTATAAAAGTGAACAATGCCCTGGCCAACTCTAGCTTCCTTAGGAACGGCCCTGGGCAAGTCTCACAAAGAGGCCCGGCAGCCCCCTGACACATCCAAAGCAGCGGGGAAGATTTGAGCTCTTGACAGCTTTTCCCCCTCACAAGGTAATAAGGTAGGTCACATTTCAGATTTAACCTGCTTGACATTTTAATGCTCTTCTAATGTGCTTTTTGATGTGTGCAGATGAGGTGCGGTGTAGGTACAAGATGCTATTTATATAGTCCTGTCAAGCGATTCCAGCAGTATCAGCTCCTCCATTCACTTGGGTGCCTTTAAGATCATCAGAACTTCAAGTCTGCAGCTTCCCAGTAGTTTCTTCTTCCCAAAGTTTTAAAGAAGAGCAAAAGAATAATGACTCCCTGATTTCTTCATTGTGGTAAGAGGACAGTGTAGTTTTAATATTATTAAAACTCCTGGATTTGGAGAGGGAAGGCCTGGTGCTTAACATTTACACCTCAGAGTTAGATGAAGAGTAAGTGAAATTATGGGTGTAATGTTCTTAACATAGAGGCTGACCCAAAGGCCAAGCTCAGGAGTGACAGATATTACCTTTACTTGCTAACATCATTGTCACCCGTCATCATCAACATCTTTATCATAGCTGTCAACCCCATCACCACCACCATCATTACCAACATCACCACCTCCATCATCACCACCATCATCATTATACCATTATCATCATTATCATTGTCATTTTCCTGGCTCTTTCACTTACTACTTTCACTATGGTCTTGGCCAAGTCACTTCCTCTCTGTGGATCTCATCTTTCTTTTTGTAAAACTGGATAACAGTTGCTATCTCTTGGGGCCATTGGGAAGAGAAAGTAGAGCAGTGTGAGTCCCCAGGAAGATTTAGGCCCTCTTGATGCTCCCAGTTATGTCTTAGCTGGCACTTCTTTTGTTTTGTTCTGTTTTAGAAATATTTTTTTCACTAAAATATGTATTTGTGTTAACATGTGACTAGCTTATTACAATTTTATTTATTTATTTATTTTTATTTTCTTTAAATTGAATTAGCCAACATAGAACACCCAGGTGCTTATCTCATCACATGCCCTCCTTAATGCCTGTCCCCCAGTTACTCTAACCCCCCCCCACCTCCCCTTCTGCAACCCTTTGTCTATTTCCCAGAGTTGGGGGTCTATCATAGTTTGTCTCCTTCTCTAATTTTACCTCATGCAGTTTCTTCCCCTTCCCTTTTGGTCCCTTTCACTATTTCTTATATTCCCTGTATGAGTGAAACCATATGACAATTGTCTTTCTCCAATTGATTTATTTCACTTTATATAATACCCTCCACTTCTATCTACATCAATGTAAATGATAGATATTCATTCTTTCTGATGGCTGAGTAATATTCCATTGTATCTATATACCACATCTTCTTTATCCATTCATCTGTCGAAGGACATCTTGGTTTCTTCCACAGTTTGGTTATTGTGGACACTGCGGCTATAAATATTGAGGTGCAGGTGTCCCATCATTTCATTACATCTGTATCTTTGGGGTAAATACTCAGTAGTGCAATAGCTGGGTATTAGGGTATCAGCTTGCACTTCTAAAACAAAGCACATACTTGTTTGCTTCTTTGCCTGGTTTTTTTTTTTTTTTTTTTTTGAGATTTTATTTATTCATTCCTGAGAGACACAGACAGAGAGAGAGAGAGAGGCAGAGACACAGGCAGAGGGAGAAGCAGGCTCCATGCAGGGAGCCCGATGTAGCACTTGATCCCGGGACTCCAGGATCATGCCCTGGGCTGAAGGCAGGTGCTAAACCACTGAGCCACTTAGGGATCCCCTTCTTTGCCTGTTCTTATCTCTCAGTCTCAGTCTTTGTATCTATCAATTACCCCAAGCCACAGAGCCTGAGACTTTCTGTTCTCCAGAGTCCTGTGCTCACCTGGTAAGAACCCTGGTTGAGACTCAAGGAGCTTGTCAAATGGGAATCCAATTCTCATCACAAGCTCACTATCAGCCTTGAGCAATTTTCCTCATTTACAAAGTAAGACAATTGCACCAGACAGTTCTCAAAGTGGTCCAGAGACCATCAGTATGAGAAATTCCTGGGGTACTTGTTAGGAATGTGTGATCCTAAAGCCCCACCTTCCACTCATTAAATCACTCTCATGGGGCTCTGGGACCTGCATTTTAGCAAGCTTTCTAGGGATGACTCATGTGCCTTAGGGTCTGATGGAATAATCTCTCAGAGCTTCCTTTCAGCTCTGATGGTCTCTGGGAGAAGGTTCACTGGCTGGCCAGGGAATACATTTCTCAGTGTCATTGCTCTACTCTCAAAAGGTGACCTTGGGGCTTGAATAAGTTGCCAAAGAATAGCCCATGGAGTCCACATGCTCCTTGGAGACCCCAATCTCAATCACCTTCCAGACAGTAGAACTTGAAGAGTATTCTAGATCTCTCCCCTCTCTGCCAAACCTTAGGGCACTTATCTTCCTAGCTTGGGTGGCGGCCTTGAGCTACAGGCCGTGGAGATCACCCAGGACTAGGGAGAATGTCAGAATTTAACACCCAGAATATCCAGTCAGAGTGGACACTGTCTCTGAACAACAACTAGCATCACACCGTGCTAGTTGACTGGATGTCATCCTTGCCTAGAACCCGAGCATATGTTTGCAGCCATCCCAGAAGGGATGCTGAGCAGATGCAGAATCATGCTCCACTGCTAGCTGTTCTGCTTCCTTCCATCCCTTCCCATGGCCATCAAGTATCTGACTTGGGACAAAAGTGTAAAAATATCCCAGAAATGATAGTGAAGAGCTGAAATGGGGCATTTGTTTCTTAGAAAATCATGGCAAATAAATCCATGTTTTGAAACTTAACTTGAACTTTAACCAGTGAACACAGTGACAGTTCAAAGGGAGGTATAAAGTTTACTTCTGCTTCCTGTAATTTTTCCTTGGCAAATCTGGCATAATGATAGATGATGGATAGATAGATAGATAGATAGATAGATAGATAGATAGATAGATAGATAATAGATAGATGATAGATAGATAGATAGATAGATAGTTAGATAGATAATAGATAGATGATAGATACATAGATACTCAGATATCTTAATGCTTTGTCTTATTCATTAAGCATTTGCTACATGCCAGGCTTTCCTTTTATATACATGATTCCATTTATCTTTTGATAACCATACAAGTTATGTATTATTGTTGTTGTTGTTGTTATTTTAGAGAAGGAAAGACTAAAGCTCCACAAGATTAAATAGTCGGCCCAAAGACACACAGGTACTACAAGTCAAGATTAGTACTCATCCAAACCTCTAGGCTATGCTGCCAGCTGTGTTTAGGTGACCCTCTGGAGGGTGGGGTAAGCATGCCAGACTACAAGGGCAGAAGAAAACAGAAGGGAGAGACAATGAAAGTGGCAAACTTGTGTCCTAATGAGCAGGGACCTAATATAGAGAAGCGATTTTCTAGGTAAGACTTTGCCATCATTAAGTGAACCAAATGCTCGTGTTTATCTCCATCTCAGCTCAAGGTTCTAAACGAGGCAACTTGGCCAGGTGCCCAGCTTCTGAGTTAGACCAGGTTTGAATCCCGGTGGTATCACTTACTCACTGTGTAACCTTCGCCAGCTTCCTTAAACTCACCAAGCCTCATTTCCCTCACTTATTTATTTATTTATTTATTTATTTATTTATTTATTTATTTATGATAGTCACACAGAGAGAGAGAGAGAGAGGCAGAGACATAGGCAGAGGGAGAAGCAGGCTCCATGCACCGGGAGCCTGATGTGGGATTCGATCCCGGGGCTCCAGGACCGCGCCCTGGGCCAAAGGCAGGTGCTAATCTGCTGCACCACCCAGGGATCCCCTTCCCTCACTCCTTTAAACCAGGATAATAGTTTTTACCTATCTGCTTGAGCTGTTGGCTTTAGTGAAATAATGTACATAAAGTGCTTAACAGAGATGCCAGTATGTAGTAAGTGCTCAGTAAGTGAAAACTATTGATATTCCTAAAGGAAAAAATAAAGTAAAATGAATCACGTTTTAAATTTAAATTTGTCAGCATCCAAAGCACCTGAGAATAGATCATTTTAATGAGTAAATACATATTATCAGATAATATTTCCTTCAAAAAACTCAGAAAATTAAAAGAACTTTTAAAAGAAAGTTCTCATAGATATGCTTTAACTCAGTATTTTGCCCTCTATTAAAATATTCTGAGGCTCTCAATGAGCCTGCTAAACCTCTATGTTGGAAATTACTGTCCATTCCTTCAGCCAAGGATATGATTAAGGCATGACTCAATTTTTAAACCCTTTGAATAAATGCGGAGGCATGATTAAGGCGAATATGAATAACATTTCCACTGTGAATATAAACATGTATTTTTTGCTAGTGGTAAAACTTAGTCCTATAGCTCTCTACATGGTCCATAGGACTAAGATTAAATTAATGGGGATGCGGTGCATGGGTGGCTCCGTCAGCTAAGTGTCTTACTCTTGATTTTGGCTCAGGTCATGATCTCAGGGTCCTGGGATTGAGCTCCACATTGGGCTCTGAGCTCAGCGGGGAGTTTGCTTAAAGAAAAGAAAAAGTTTGCTCCTTCCGTCCTTCCCCCCACTCATGCACATACACACACACACACTCTCAATCTAAAATAAAATAAATAAATCTTTAAAAAATTAATAGAAGTATGAAGAAATGGAGGGAGAATGGGGGAAGATACAAGAATTGCAGAGTAAGCCCACTTATTGCCTTATAAATATTAACTGAGAATATGTCGCGGAGAGAGCAGAGGGGAAAAGGAGGTTACTAGAAAATTTCAATTCTGTTCACAGTAGGGATCCTGTATTAGTGACAAGAAGAAAGAGATTGGAGAGGAGGGAGAAAAGGAAAGAACAAAAGGAAGGAAGGAAAGAGAAAGAAAGAGGGAACTACAGAATTACATAAATATATAAAGGTAACTATTATAACAAAAATTCAAAAATACAGTTTCCTAAATACCCAGATGTATACTTGAAAGAGAAAGAGAATGCTAGGAAGACAAATAAAACAGACCAAAAGGCAATATATATAAATAACACACACACATATTTGACTTTATAAATTACAAAATAATATGACAAAACTAGAAACAAAGAAACCAGTCACATCAATAAATAAAAGTGGGCTCAACTCACCTATTAAAGAAAAAGGTTCTCTGCAGATTTGTTAATGAAGTCAAATCCACTACTATGCTGTTTATAAGAGATGAATCTAAACAAAATAAATAAGTTTAAAAGTTAAAGAAAAAAGATAAACACAAATGCAAATAAAAATTAGGCAACGGGCTATAAAAAGAGGGCACGAACAGGAAATACCTCAAATGACCATCAGCTGGGGGCTGGCTGGAGAAACCCAGACACAGCCGCCAACAGGCCCAGTGCAGCTATGAAAAGCAATGATCAAGCCCTGTATTCTTGCCTGGGGAGGCCCTCCAGGATGCACTGTTAGTGAAGAGTGTAAGGTAGACAAAGTGGGTGTAATATGTCACCAGTCACGTAAGAAATGAAGGATGCAAACACACATACACACACACAGAGAGAAAGGTAAGGAAAAAAGATATACAATAAATGCAAATAAAAATAAGGCAGTATGTATATATACACACACATACATATGTTTACATACATACATATGCATACATAGGTATATGTATGTGTGTGTGTGTGTGTGTGTGTATAATCTATGTGCATGTTTATATTTAGAAAAATAATTGAAAGGTGAACCATAATTTTAAAATGTTTCCTTGTAGGGGAAGAAAGTGCACCAGGTAGAGGAACAAAGACAGAAACTATATTTCTTTGCCTGTATCTTTTTTTGTAGGCTTAGGAAACATGCACATGTTTTATATAATGAAAGGGACAAAATTAAATTTAAAATAAATTCCTAAAACCCAGAGTCAAATGAAACAAATGAGCCTAAACAGTGTGTCCAATAGGTGGTATAATCACTCAGAGAGGGATCCATTCCAAGTGACTTAAAAAGATTTAGTGTCACTTCTGTGGCAATCCTCCCGACCACTGTAACATCATGAGATCATGACTCTGATCATGAGAAAACATCAGACAAACAAGGCAGTTGATTACTCCCTCCTGAGGCCTCCCTTCAAAGCACACATCAAGTTATCAGTTAGTGGGGTTCTGTACAGCCACTGGCCCAGCTCCAGGGACAGAAGCCATATGCACATTTATAGTGCCGACACAGGGTGAATGTTGTCTGTCAAATAAACAAATGAATTGGTAAGCAAATTCATTAATAAATGGAAGTTTGTTTTTTTTTAACTTTAGGACTCTGGATATTTTCAAAATCAAATCGCAGAGCCAATTTGTGCTGCAAACTCTAAATCTTACAAAGTAATTAAAATGAAGGAGTTGGGCAGCCCGGGCGGCTCAGCGGTTTAGAGCCGCCTTCAGTCCAGGGCGTGATCCTGGAGACCCCGGATCAAGTCCCGAGTCGGGCTCCCTGCATGGAGCCTGCTTCTCCCTCTGCCTGTGTCTCTGCCTCTCTCTCTCCCTGTGTCTCTCATCAATTAATAAATAAAATCTTTTAAAAAATAAAATAAAAAAATAAAATAAAATGAAAGAGTTGAGTGTTTTCAAAGTCTGGGGAAAGTTTGATCTTGGGGGGAAAAAGAAACTTTCAAATGCCTCCTTTTTGAAGCCCCACTCTGTGACATCTCATTAGTTCCCATTGATCCAGGATAATTTAGACACGTTCTTGCAGGGCAATTAATTAGAGAAGTCTCTGAGAGAGCGAGAGGTGTGCTGGCCCACTTGTTGGCAGGCTTTGTATCTATCAGCTTCCTTTTTCCTGGAGTCTGAGAAAAAAACTAATTCTGATTAGTGAGATTAGAAAGGACTTCCTGGCAGAGGAGAGAGTTGGATTGGGTGTAGAGAATGAATTAGAGCCTGCCAGGCAATGGTGGACTGGAGGTGGGGATTGAGCATTCAAGATAGAGTGCACAGTCTGTGCAAAGGCACTGGGGCTAGATGTGTGCATGAACATTCTACAGGAACTTTGCTCCAGGGAGGGGAGCTACTGGGCATTAGAGTTCAGCCATTTAGTCTGAAGAAATTCATCAGATCCTTTCCCTTGAAAGGAAAGTGCCCATCCTACCCCAGGGGGCCTCTAGAGGTGTTTGAAGAAAATTGCCCTTTGTGGAGCATTTATTTGCCACTTGTACTGTGCAAGGCACTTCCTCTGGCTTCTGATTTAATCCTCATAGCCATATGAGAAACATATTAGCCCCTTTCTATAAATAATCAAAGTGAGGCTTAGACATCACCAGAAAGGCTTATGGCAGAGCTGGGATTTTCATTCAGGTTTATCTGACTCTAAACCCCGCAGTCTGCCCAGGCCACCCAGCAGCCTATTGACAGACAGAAAGAGGGGCCCCAGAGGGACCAGGGGTTTCCTCTGCTGCTCTGAGCTGTTAGGTACAACGCCCATGACTCCAGGCCTCACTCAGCCCTCACTGCACAGATGGCTTGGGGCAAGCTACTTTTGAGCATCACTTTCCTCATCTGTAAAATGGAGAGCTCTGTGAAATAAGACAGGCCACCTGACACCTGGGAGCTGTGCAGTGATTGGTCACTGTCACATTGTTGGGAAGGCAAGAAGGCCCACGATCTTTCCAAGACAGAACCTTTCGGATCTGAGGCCCACGGGACCAAGCAGGCCTCACCATCTTGCCAACCATCACCCGCCACCACCCCGGCCCACGTTCTAGTTCTATCACAGGCTCTGGGCGTGGGTAGACAAGGGGTTAAGAGAAATGCAGTGGCAGCCGGCAGCTCCCTCCCACAAGCCTGGTGATTAATAACGATGAACAGACTTATCAGGGAGTATTAGGGCAGGATGATTAATGAATCAAACAGGCACCCAAGTTTTAATGAGGCAATGTTTGCTTTCATACCTCTGAATTCTGAAATCCAACTCTGAGGAGTCTGTCCAAACTGAGAAAGGAGCACCCCTAAAACAGCCCCTCTTATCACCAACCTCTTTGGGGGGGTGGTGATGACCCAAATGCGAAAGGCTTTTGTTTTTTCGCCTTTAGGGGGAATAAATTTAAAAAACAAAAACCCAGTCCTACAGTGAGACAGCAAGGAGTCACCATTTCTCTGAAGGCCAGAAGTGAAAAAGGCAGGTGTCCTAGGATTCCTGACATTCGTTGTGGCGTCTTGCGACTGGCAGATGGGCCGCGTGGGAAGTCTGCAGGGGCCTGGGCTCTCGGCGCTTTGCTTTTCTGAAGGACATGTGGGCTTGGGAGCAGGCCCAGGGCACGATGGCAGGGCACCGGCCCAGGGTGGGGACGGCCCTCGGAGCTCACGGTGCCACCTGGAGGAATGGGTCCCCGTGGCAGAAATGGGCGCTGTTTGCAGCACCCACTGTCTGAATGCCACTTCCGCTCCTCTGCTGCGGGCCTGGGGTGGGTACTTCACGTCTCTGGGCCTCCTTGGTGAGAAAGGACAAACGCCCACCTCCCTAGGCTCGGATTCCGTGAGAGAATGTGTGTGCAAGGCCAGGGCGTTGGAGGTATGCGACTCGTCTTCTGTCCCCTGGCACAGAAGGAGCAGAGCCCGCAGCTAGACTATGAATTTGGCTCTTACCCGGACCACTCCCTGTCAGGGAGACGGGAGGAAACTGACGTAGCTGCTCCAGGCCTCAGTCGTTCCTGCTGTAAAATGGGATGACAAGCACTCCCCCTGTGTCACCAAGCCTCCGTCCGGGAGAGCCACTGAATACAACCCAGGACAGTAGTACATGTGCCCGGCACGCTGTCAAGGAGAGTAACGACAATCAGTGTCAATTGTCATGAGATTATTTCCAAAATCTATAAAGAACTTATTAAACTCAACAGCAAAGAAACAAACAATCCAACAATGAAATGGGCAAAAGACATGAAGAGAAATCTCACAGAGGAAGACATAGACATGGCCAACATGCACATGAGAAAATGCTCCGCATCACTTGCCATCAGGGAAATACAAATCAAAACCACAATGAGATACCACCTCACACCAGTGAGAATGGGGAAAATTAATAAGACAGGAAACAACAAATGTGGGAGAGGATGCAGAGAAAAGGGAACCCTCTTACACTGTTGGTGGGAATGTGAACTGGTGCAGCCACTCTGAAAAACTGTGTGGAGGTTCCTCAAAGAGTTAAAAATAGACCTGCCCTACGACCCAGCAATTGCACTGCTGGGGATTTACCCCAAAGATTCAGATGCAATGAAATGCCGGGACACCTGCACCCCGATGTTTCTAGCAGCAATGTCCACAATATCCAAACTGTGGAAGGAGCCTCGGTGTCCATCGAAAGATGAGTGGATAAAGAAGATGTGGTTTATGTATACAATGGAATATTCCTCAGCCATTAGAAATGACAAATACCCACCATTTGCTTCGACGTGGATGGAACTGGAGGGTATTATGCTGAGTGCAGTAAGTCAATCGGAGAAGGACAAACAGTGTATGTTCTCATTCATTTGGGGAATATAAATAATAGTGAAAAGGAATATAAGGGAAGGGAGAAGAAATGTGTGGGAAATATCAGAAAGGGAGACAGAACATGAGAGACTCCTAACTCTGGGAAACGAACTAGGGGTGGTGGAAGGGGAGGAGGGCGGGGGGTGGGGATGAATGGGTGACGGGCACTGAGGGGGACACTTGACGGGATGAGCACTGGGTGTTATTCTGTATGTTGGTAAATTGAACACCAATAAAAATTAATTTATTTAAAAAAATTGTTATGAGATTAATTGAACAACAAAGAGCTGTTTTTGTCCAAAGAAAGCTCTGGCAAAGTCCCAAGATCAAAACAAAAAAAACTAAAGGTAACAAATGTATAGGTCGAATGCACACAGCAGGAGCAGGACCAGTGCCTTCTTCCAGGTGGTGTGGGAGTTTCCGTAAAAATACCGTTACAAATACAAATACAAAATGAGGTATGAGAGCTCACATTTACTTAGAATGAAGGAAGAAGTCACTGCAAATCCCACTCAGGTGGCTCCGTTTGTGTGAGTGTGCGCACACACTTGGGGAGGTGTATAAGCCAGCCCTCTGTGCCCACGGCTCCTCCTGGTTCCGACAAACAGGTCCCAGTGGCCTATGCCAGGGCCTACAAACCGTCACTCTGAGGATGCGAATGTGTTCTTTAGGCTGACGAGAAGTAACTTGTCTATCGCACTCTCTCCTGTTCTCCTTCTTCTCTGAGTGTTTCCATCCACCTCAGGATCAGCAAAACCCAGACCAGAGGCAGTTTTATTGCTTTTAAAGTGCCTGCAGGACACCTGGGTGGCTCAGTGGCTGAGCATCTGCCTGCAGCTCAGGGTGTGATCCCAGTGTCCTGGGATCGAGTCCCGCATTGGGCTCCCCACAGGGAGCCTGCTTCTCCTTCTGCCTGTGTCTCTGCCTCTCTCTTTGTGTCTCTCATGAATAAATAAATAAACTATTTTACAAATATTAAAAAATAAAGTCTCTGCCGACAATGCAGTGCTTTGTCACCTGCACCCAGGCAGAGAGCTCCTGTCACCCACTCTGCCCTTAGCAAGTCCCTGCTAAAGCTTCCTTGGCTTCACAGTGACCTTCCTTCTGACACCCAGCCCTGCCCACCCCTGGTTCTCGCCTTGGCTATGGCAACCCCGAGTCAAGGAGAAAGAGAGGAAAAGAAACACAATTAGCCCAGGGGATGAATCTAATGCAGACTCCCTGATCTGAAGGAGCTTCTATTCTTTCCAGGGAAGCTATAGCCACCGCCATAGCCAAGCCTATTTGCATCATCCCAGAAACTTCCCTTGTGCCCCTCTCCTCATTCAGCCGTTGGCTTGATTTTTTTTCCCCTACAAGTTTGCATTGTCCAGAGTGTCCTCTCTAGGGAATCACACCGTGTAGCGTCTGTTGAGCTTGGCTGTTGTGACGTAACAGAAGGCATGGGAGTCTTCCATGCTATTCCATGTATCAAGATTTTGTTGTTACTGCTGAGTGTTCCGTGATGTGGATGGGCCTCCAGCTCACCGTATGGAGTGGTGAAAACCTCCATTTACCTACAAGGCCTCTGGTTTCAGGGACTGGGTCTCTTAGATCTGGCCAGGATCTTGGTTTGAGACGAGAATCTACAAGAGGATCAAGAAATCACTTTCTCCCTTCTTTCATTCCCTAACTCCTAAGAGCAGGGGGACACTGGGGCCCCAGGTGTTGACCTGGAGAGCAGAGGATGGGGGACAGGGTGAGCTGAGAGGACACAGCAGCATGGTTTTGGGGCCCCAGGGCTCACGACGAGCTGTGTGCGGATTAACTCATAGAGTGTCTTTCGCTCTCCCTTTCTCCCCCCTGCCTGTCTGCATTCCTGTTCCTAACTAGTTCTTATCCTTACCAGGGTTTCTAACACAGCACTGGAGATAGGACTTCAGCACTTGGCTAACCCCAAGTTAGTTAAATAATTTTTTTTTTTTTAGTTAATTAATTAAAACTAAGTGAAAATGTTTACAAATCTTTAGGCATTGGGGCTCTGGAGTTGAGCTCCAATCTCTGGGTACTGCTATGACAATAGAAGCCATAGCCTACAAATTACAGCCACCAAAAATAGGCCAAAGTCACCTGGTCTCGCTTCTTTAAGTGCATGGCTTCTGTGCTGGATAAAAAAAAATAATAATAATAACCTAAGTAATTAGCTTTAAAAGCCTCATTTGGGGAAGAAGTGTAGGTGAGTGGGCTGCCTGTAGGAGGGGGGCACCCGGAGGAGAGAAGCTGGTTGAAGTGACAACATGGTAAAAGAAAGGGAGCCATGAATGGAGGAGAGGGAAAGAAAAGGGAAGAGCTTTGGGAGTGGTGGAGGAGGAGGCATTAAAAATAGCAACTCTCGGGATCCCTGGGTGGCGCAGCTGTTTGGCGCCTGCCTTTGGCCCAGGGCGCGATCCTGGAGACCCGGGATCGAATCCCACGTCGGGCTCCCGGTGCATGGAGCCTGCTTCTCCCTCTGCCTGTGTCTCTGCCTCTCTCTCTCTCTCTGTGTGACTATCATAAATAAATAAATTAATTAAAAAAAATTTTTTTTTTTAAAAATAGCAACTCTCTAGAGGAAGTGAAGGAAAGAGAGGATAGGAGGAGGCAGGCAGCCCTTCTACTGGACAGATCGTGTGGAACGTGTGCAGGAGGGAAAAGGGAATGTTGGAGACATGGTGGCAGAAGGCAGCTATGGGGCTGATCATACGATCTTCCTGTAAGCGCCTCTCCCATTCACCCTGTTAGCCAGGCTACAAGGCCAAGGTCAACCTTACTGCTGCCTCCTTCCTTCTGTTGCTCAAGAATCCTCTCCATTCTACCTCCATGTCTCTCCTACTCATGCGAGCACCCCATCCCTTGAGAGCAGCTAGCCTGTTATCTCCCACCTGGATACTTCAGCAGCCTCCAGGCCTCTCATCCTCTGGTGTCACCCCTTTCTTCGTCCATTTCTTCCAGTGCACTAACAGATCTGCATCTGTCATTTACCTGTTAAAAAATGCTGAGAGGCTCTCAACCTCCCATTGAAACAAAACTCCATAGGGAAACATTCCAGGCCCTTTCAAATGTAGCCCCAGGTTACCAGTTGAGTCTTGTCTCTCTCCAATTCCAACTATACTCTCTGCTCCTGGGTTGTACACTGGGTGGGCTGTGAGTTGAATCTGGTCTTTGCACATGTTCTGTTTGGTCTGTGGACATTTCAAAAATCTGAAAATGTCACAAACAAATCTAGAGGGTTTTGGCTTGTTTTTTTTTGGTGTTGTTGTTTTGTTTTTGTTTTGTTGTTGTTGTTTGTCTGTTTTTAACTTCTCTTAAAAAGTTGGAAGACCCAGCAACACAGAGCCCACATTCCAATATGGTGCTATTCTTTGGTTGGCCCCAGTCCCTGCCATTCTTTAATGTCTTACACTAATCTGGCTTCACTCATTTTCATTACCTTTTTGGTTCTGTTGACAATGGATTCTGAGGCCCTGACTCTACTGACTGTGGCAGAGCAATGGAGTGGCAATCTGATGTCAAACTGACAAGGCCTGGGGGTACCCAGATGAACAAAACATGGTTTCTGTCCTGGTGAACTCCTGCCCTGTGACAGCTTCAACACAAGTATTGTGCTGGGATTCAGAGATGAGGAAAACTGCTCCTGCCTCTGTTGGTTCCAACCAGACACAAAAACTATCCTGTTATTGTTCATGCTGCTCCCTCTGTCAGGGGCGCCTTTCTCTGCCTTTTCCATCAGGTAAAGTGGCCTTCCTGACACCTTCTATGAGGTAGGATTAATCCCAGGAACCATGGCCTTCTCCATAGACTCATGATGTCATTCTCAACCCCACCCAAGGCCTCATATCTGCCTTCTTATTTTATTCTATTCTGAATTTGCCAAGATCAGTGTCTACGTCATATCCACTGCTCCCTCCACTCACCTTTTGACATATGTCCAAGATTCAGTCTTTGCACATCATAGGTGCTCAATAGAGTTTTTAAGGAGACCAATTCAAAATTAACTAGAATTTTTAAATAAAATTTTAACAGAAGTCAGAAAAAAGAAAATAGATCCCCAATTTTATATCCTTTTAGAACATGCATTAGAGATATCATGGAATTAAAAGTACAGTAAAACCTTTTTGATTTGAAATAGTTGAAGGGTGTGGAGGAGTGAGTATAAATGATTTATATATGTATGTGTGTATATATGAAAGAGAAAGTTTGAGACTATTTTAAGAGAACAATTATCTTTTAGTTTTAGACATTGAAAGTATATTAAAGTATGTGTTTACAGACTAACTTTGGATTTCAGAGCTTTGGGGTAAAATTGTTAAGTGGGTTCTTTCTTTCTTCCCCGACTATCTTCTATGCACCTTCCCCATTAGAAAGAGCTCAGTCAGCCACCCTTCTGTGGTCCAGATAAACCCCCCTCCAACATCACTTTGGAGCTTGGTCTCTGCTTCCTTATGAGACAATTTGTAACCCTATACCCCCTCTCTAAGACTCAGGAGGTAAGGACCTGCTCAGAAGTGCTTTGTTGAGCACTCAGTAAGAGAATATGAGAATAAATACATAAATCTAGTACTTACCTGATTTCACCAACATTGGGGATGTAATGCCTTCAACCAACAGAACGGCTCTGTGATGATGGAGATTTCCCAAGCAGAGGTAGACCAAGAAAAGAAGCATTTTCAAGCCTGAGTATGTGTATACCAGAGGATGGTGGAGTGCTGCACACTAGCTCCACGTAGAAAGGAACGGTAGAGTACATTTTTTGTGTGTGCTTTTTAAATAAAACCAGCCTGGGGAATACTGATCTTTGAGTCAAATTTTGCCTCATAAAATCATTTTTTCTCTGATCATTGTAAATTAGTGACATACAACTCCTAGCAGGTTTCTGGACAGATTTTGTTTTGTTACACAATTGTTCTATAATTATTTCATACTCCTTAGAAAAGACTCATGGAATTTTAATTAAAATTATTATGAAAATATTTTATAACAATCTTAGAACAAATTTTAAAATCACATGTGATTCTACTATATTATCCCATGAATCATTTTGATTTCTCTGTATTTTCCCCCAATATCTGTATATATACGAACCTGATTATACATATCTCAAATAGAAACTTATTTATTAGCCCTTTACCATTGTAATAAATATTTTCTTTTTCATAATGTCAGTTTTAACTAATTATCCTTTGTAATAGTGGTAGAATATATTTCAATAAGTTGATGTGTCATGACTTACGTAACCAAATTCCAATAGCTAGGCATTCAAACAGTTTCTAAAAACTCCCTACTATTAAATAACAACCTTGTATTTTTTCTGTCTGTTGTTGTTTTGCATTTAAGTTGTTCAATGTGGTTATTTATGTCACGGTAGCAAGAAATGTGCTATAAACTAAACATTCAACCTAATACACCTGTATTCATTTCCTAGGGCTGTTAGAACAAAATACCACAAACTGGGTAGCTTGAACAACAGAAATGTTTTGGCTTCCACTTCTGGGTGCTGAAAATCTGAGATCCAGATGTCAACAGGGCCAAGAGGCCCCTGAAGGCTCTCGGACAGAATTATTTCTTGCCTCTCCCAGCTTCTGGGGACTGCCAGCAATCCGTGGTATTCCTGGGCTTGTAGCTGCATCGCTCCAGCCTCTGCCTCCCTCATCACATGGCCTTCTTCCCATCTCCTCTTCCTATAGTGACACCAGTTACTGGATTTAGGACTCATCATCTATGATGATTTCATCTCAAGATCTTTAACTAATTACATTTATTAGATTCTATTAACAAACAAGGTCATATTCACAGGTACGGGTTGGGGGTTGTTGAAGACTTAAACCTATCATTTTGGAGAATACTATTTTAGTCACTATAGTCCTCCACTTCAAAATTTCTTTGGATCCCTGGTATCATCATGAGGAGCCCAGGGGTGCCCTCATCCTGCCTCTCAGTTGCTTTTCCCTCACAGTTCCCAAGGGAAACAGGCACAAAGGACAGAAGTCAAATGGATCACAGGGTACAGGCTTCCCGCTGGCTGAGAAGGGCTCTCTAGGAAAGCTGGGTAGCAAGGAGACTTCTAACCTTCTAACCTTGGCTCTCACCATGCCCTGAAGCCACATGAAAGAAGCTGCAGAGAATGGAAGGTGACTTCTGTGCTGGGAACCAGCTCTAGCTCCAGGACTCTTCAGTCTCCTGGAAGAGACAAATGCAAGAGGGAGATACCAGTCAACCAAGGAACGGTCAACTGGGCTCATGGCCCTTGCCCCATGGAGCACAGCCCAGGGCCACAGAGAGGCAGAAGTGCCCGGAGGGATCCTTCATGCACCCTCAAACTCTGGCCCCTAGTAAACAAGACCCAGGAAACGTCTTGCAATACAACTAAGCAGATTAGCAACCTCTCCCACTCAGAGAGAGGCCCTGGGAAGGTATGGCAATAGACGCAGGCAGATGGATAGCCGATCCTCTCTCCTAGAGAAACAGTTATGTGTTTCTACGGCTGCCAGCCATGTGCCTGTGATTTCATGTGCGTTTTAAGAAAACATTATTCCATCTGCACATCCCCATGTATCTACTCTAGTCTATATACTTGTCACATTTAATAGCTAATGAGATGGCATCAACAAATTAAAAGGGGAAAAAAAACAGAGGATCAGCTTACTAGATGCCAGGAACATGGATGATGAAATCCAACTCATTCCTGATTTTAAAAAATTAAATTAAATTAAAAAACAAACCTGGGGGAAAGTTAGAATAGATTGACACTTCCACAATCTGCTCAAAGGCACCTACCGGAAACCCCCAAAACATCATACTTAATGTTGAAACATTAGAAACATTCCTACTTAATAACAGAGATGTCTGCCCAAACCAATACTGTTTTACATAATATTAATATTGGAAAGGAAAACGTCACAAGTTGCAGACAATTTGCTATTAAAAATTCAAGAGAATCGACTTAAAAACCTGTAAGAATCAAAAAGAGAATTCAGTAAGTTTGCCAGATCCACCAGCTTACCAAATATTTAGTGAGTGCCTACTGTATGTCAGGCACTTTTCCAAGAATTTAGGGCACAGTGGTGAACATAATAAAATGTCTCCCCTCCTAGAGCTTATGTTCCCATGTGCAGAGAGTTAACATAAATAAATGACAATCAATAGCCGACTAGAAGCACAATTGGGGGTGAGGGGAAGGATCTAATTCACAATCCCCAAAGGATACCTCAAATCTCTAGAAATAAATCTATTAGGAAGTGCCCCAGCCCTATGAAAAGAGCACTTTAAATGTCTCTGTGCTAATGACATTAAAGAAATATCATAAGTTGCTGTGCTTCCCTGCTTCACAGACAAGGAAGCTGGGGCTGCAGGAAGCTGAGCCATCCGCTTGAGTCACAGGTGCAGAGCGTGGGGTAAAGACCTTGTCTAGCCGATGGATGTCAGGGCTGAGTGCAGCCACTGGGTCACACACACTGGAACCTCTCTGTCAACCTCAGTCTCCCTACATGGAGGATGGCAGTGCCCACGCCTCTCTCCCATCCTGGTTATGAATGAAATACAGCATTGAAAGCACTTAATTTGGGGCATTGAGCAGGTGCTTGATAAATATGAGTTCCTTCATTCTAACCAGGAGAAGAATTGAGCTCCCAAGTCTTTATCAACACACTCGATAGCATAATAATAGGGGGAGAGAAGTATTTCCATCATGATCAATCAACACAGGCAGAACTAACTTGGGAGGCACGTGGGAGAGAGGTAGGTTTTTCAACAGACAGAATTTCTATTATGCCGACTCGCTTAGTGACTCACTGAGCTGTTTGATTTGAGCGACAGCAACTACGAGGGTGACAAATGCTGATCTTTCTGAGCAGCTATTATTTGTGATTAAATCACAGTGCCTTTTGAAGGGAGAAGCCTCTTTGCCTCTGGAGCAAGGTGATCCATGGAAAATGAGCAGGGAAAAGTCTGCAAGCACAACTGAAAAGGCACAGGTACCCACATGGACACCAGGGGACCCACCCTCCCAGTACCCAGATAGTCCTTGGAACTGACTGTGTACATTTCATGAAATTAAGAAAACTCAGAAAAAAAGGAAAAGGTTTCCAGTGCCAGCACCCAGCATGAGAACAGCTAACATTTTGGTCTATTTCTTTCTGGCTTTTTCCCTCCCATCTGCATGTGTTTCTCTCCTTGTTTGCGTCATTGTAATCCTCCAATTTTGTATCTGGTCTAAGTGTGAGTAGGAAAAGCACAGAATTAGAAACTGGAGTTTCAATCCCTTCACTTGCCAGCGGAGGGACTTTAGAGTAGCTTTGTCTCATCCGTGAGCTTCCGTTTTCTCATCTGTTGGATGGGAGAATAAAAACTCTCATCCCACTGGACTTGGTCAGGATTGATTGAATAAAGAAGGTGAATGGCTTCCCAGGGGAATTCTATCAAACGTTTAAAGAAGAAACCATACCTATTCTCCTACAGCTGTTTGGAAAGATAGAAAGAGATGGAGTACTTCCAAATTCGTTCTTTGAGGCCAGCATCACCTTAATTCTAAAACCAGACAAAGACCCCACCAAAAAGGAGAATTACAGACCAATATCCCTGATGAACATGGATGCAAAAATTCTCAACAAGATACTAGCCAATAGGATCCAACAACACATTAAGAAAATTATTCACCATGACCAAGTAGGATTTATCCCCGGGACACAAGGCTGGTTCAACACTCATAAAACAATCAATGTGATTCATCATATCAGCAAGAGAAAAACCAAGAACCATATGATCCTCTCATTAGATGCAGAGAAAGCATTTGACAAAATACAGCATCCATTCCTGATCAAAACTCTTCAGAGTGTAGGGATAGAGGGAACATTCCTCGACATCTTAAAAGCCATCTACGAAAAGCCCACAGCAAATATCATTCTCAATGGGGAAGCACTGGGAGCCTTTCCCCTAAGATCAGGAACAAGACAGGGATGTCCACTCTCACCACTGCTCTTCAACATAGTACTGGAAGTCCTCGCCTCAGCAATCAGACAACAAAAAGACATTAAAGGCATTCAAATTGGCAAAGAAGAAGTCAAACTCTCCCTCTTCGCCGATGACATGATACTCTACATAGAAAACCCAAAAGCCTCCACCCCAAGATTGTTAGAACTCATACAGCAATTTGGTAGCATGGCAGGATACAAAATCAATGCCCAGAAATCAGTGGCATTTCTATACACTAACAATGAGACTGAAGAAAGAGAAATTAAGGAGTCAATCCCATTTACAATTGCACCCAAAAGCATAAGATACCTAGGAATAAACCTAACCAAAGAGGTAAAGGATCTATAACCTAAAAACTATAGAACACTTCTGGAAGAAATTGAGGAAGACACAAAGAGATGGAAAAATATTCCATGCTCATGGATTGGCAGAATTAATATTGTGAAAATGTCAATGTTACCCAGGGCAATTTACACATTTAATGCAATCCCTATCAAAATACCATGGACTTTCTTCAGAGAGTTAGAACAAATTATTTTAAGATTTGTGTGGAATCAGAAAAGACCCCAAATAGCCAGGGGAATTTTAAAAAAGAAAACCACAGCTGGGGGCATCACGATGCCAGATTTCAGGTTGTACTACAAAGCTGTGGTCATCAAGACAGTGTGGTACTGGCACAAAAACAGACACATAGATCAATGGAACAGAATAGAGAACCCAGAAGTGGACCCTGAAATGTATGGTCAACTAATATTCGATAAAGGAGGAAAGACTATCCATTGGAAGACAGTCTCTTCAATAAATGGTGCTGGGAAAATTGGGCATCCACATGCAGAAGAATGAAACTAGACCACTCTCTTGCACCATACACAAAGATAAACTCAAAATGGATGAAAGATCTAAATGTGAGATAAGAGTCCATCAAAATCCTAGAGGAGAACACAGGCAACACCCTTTTTGAACTCGGCCCCAGTAACTTCTTGCAAGATACATCCATGAAGGCAAGAGAAACAAAAGCAAAAATGAACTATTGGGACTTCATCAAGATAAGAAGCTTCTGCACAGCAAAGGATACAGTCAACAAAACTAAAAGACAACCAACAGAATGGGAGAAGATATTTGCAAATGATGTATCAGATAAAGGGCTAGTTTCCAAGATCTATAAAGAACTTATTAAACTCAACAGCAAAGAAACAAACAATCCAATCATGAAATGGGCAAAAGACATGAACAGAAATCTCACAGAGGAAGACATGGACATGGCCAACAAGCACATGAGAAAATGCTCTGCATCACTTGCCATCAGGGAAATACAAATCAAAACCACAATGAGATCCCACCTCACACCAGTGAGAATGGGGAAAATTAACAAGGCAGGAAACCACAAATGTTGGAGAGGATGCAGAGAAAGGGGAACCCTCCTGCACTGTTGGTGGGAATGTGACCTGGTACAGCCACTCTGGAAAACTGTGTGGAGGTTCCTCAAAGAGTTAAAAATAGACCTGCCCTACGACCCAGCAATTGCACTGTTGGGGATTTACCCCAAAGATACAGATGCAATGAAACGCCGGGACACCTGCACCCCGATGTTTCTAGCAGCAATGTCCACAATATCCAAACTGTGGAAGGAGCCTCGGTGTCCATCGAAAGATGAATGGATAAAGAAGATGTGGTTTATGTATACAATGGAATATTCCTCAGCCATTAGAAACGACAAATACCCACCATTTGCTTAGGCGTGGATGGAACTGGAGGGTATTATGCTGAGTGAAATAAGTCAATTGAAGAACGACAAACATTATATGGTCTCATTCATTTGGGGAATATAAATAATAGTGAAAGGGAATATAAGGGAAGGGAGAAGTGTGTGGGAAATATCAGAAAGGGAGACAGAACATAAAGATTCCTAACTCCGGGAAACGAACTGGGGGTGGTGGGGGGGCAGGGCAGGGGGTGGGGGTAAATGGGTGACGGGCACTGACGGGGGCACTTGACAAGATGAGCACTGGGGTTATTCTGTAAGTTGGCAAATTGAACACCATTAAAAAATAAATTTATTATAAAAAAAAAAAAGGTGAATTGCCAGCACATGATGAGCACTCAGTAAATGGCCCATTCTGTGTCCCTGGGAATCAGGAAGGTCTCTGGTTGTGTTGGACCCTGGCTCACGGGTGCCAACATGTCCCGGTGGACGCCCCAGAGACTCAGACCCCAGACAGGCAGATGCAATTAGCAAGAGGGTTTATTGGACGTTTGCGCAAACGGGCTCTCCGCCTCCGAGGAGGAAAAGAGCCCCGATTAGCAATTACAGGTATTTTTTAAAAGGCAAAAGGAAAGAAACCGCCTAAAGACAAAAGAACCGCGGGAGTCGCATAGCATCCAGGTTGATTTCTCAGAAGGTCAACGGGAACCTATTCAGGGACATTCCAATCAGGGTGTGGGGGGAAATGGTTTTCTTATTGTAAACAGAATGCTTTTAGTTGCTAAAATTTCAGGAAGGCGCCTGGATGGGCTGCCTCTGGATTAGGGCTGGCCCTACTTACAAGGGGGGAGGTTTCTTCAGTTGCAAAGGAAGAGCTGGTCCACCAGGCTCGAGGAAGGACTGGACATGAGGCTCCTCCAAAGATCTTCACAAGCCCTCACTAGAATCAGAGAACTTTACATAGAGGCCTAGACCAGATGTAGCTACATTCGCTTTTCCATCTCCAAAGACCTCATTCCAGCAGTCCAGTTCCAGCATGAGCAAATCTGATTGGATAGCTCAACATGGTTCTCAGCCCTTGGATCCCTCAGCCCTGGCCGGGCAGAGATCAGAGCCAAGCTAGTCACTGGGAATGGAGAGCCAGCTGCCTTAATTTTGGTATTTGCACTCTGATATTTTAATTTTATATTTATCATTTACATTTTTTCAAGTAGCCACTATTTCTTTGTTATCATATTTTTAATGATCCACAAAATTCTGTTAAGGCAATAGACCACTATTAAGTGGCAACTTTCCACTGTCAAAAGTGAAATTATTTCTTGAAAGATACACTTAGCTAAGAGAGTAATAAGTATGCATTTATCTCTTAGGGGAATTCCTGGAAACTGTGCAGCCTTTAAAGTAGTTGAGTCCTAAATATTCTGGTACCCAAACCCAGTGTGTGGGTTTTTTCCCACCCATCCAACAGTTTTCCAACACCAGCTGGGTACTTGGCGATTCAACCCAATTCTGACACTATCTAACTGGAGAGAGCATTAGATCCCACAGGTGAAGGGCTCAGTCCCACAAGACTGCCCTTCCCCACCCTACCCCACACACATTTCAGACTGAGTGGTCAAGTCCAAGTTGTCATCTGTACTTCTGACTTAACCGGCTATAGATGGGAGGTACCTACAGCACCCACTTTGGGTTTGATTTCCTAAAGTGGTTTGCAAAACTCAGAAGGACACTTTATTTAGTAGATTACAAATTTATTAGAAAAGATTTATTCTATATAAAAGGAACAGCCAGATGGAAGAGATGTATAGGACAAGTCATGAGGAAGGGGTGTGGAATTTCTATGCCCTCTTCAACTGTGCCACCCTCCTGGTATCTCCATGTGTTTACCAACCCAGAAGCTCCCCGAACTCCATCCTTCTAGTTTTTACAGAGGCTTCACTACATAGGCATTGTGGAGGAGGAAAAATAATTTTCCCTCTACCCTTTTAGATTTTTGGCTGAGACGCCCACCATAATAAAAGACAGATTAACAGGAAAACAAATGAAAGTTTAATAACACATAAACCTCCCACATGCCTGGGAGAGACCCAGGAAAACTGAATCATTCCCTGAAATGGTCCAAGCCATCACCTTCAATAACATCTCTAGAAAAAAGGGAAAAGAAAGTGTTGTGGGGTGGAGGAGGGAAGCCAGTTATGGGAGGTTACCAGAAAAAGCACAGTAAACAAGAGTAAGGTTGTTTAGCAGATTTAAATCCTGGCCTTCTTCACTAATAGGAGTTTCTAGAGATTTAGAGTCACCCTTCTCTTCAGGTACAGAGAGGGAGACACCCTTACAAATGGAAATTTTCCTTACAAATGTAAATAAATGTCTTATAAAAGCACAGCTTCTACTCAGTTTCCAGAGCTCTTCACAAGCCTGCTATTTCTTAAAAAATAACAGTCTAAAATAATTCAATGCCAAAAAGACGTATTTTGGGGTGGCAAATTCTGTTCCCCTCCAACACGATTGACTAAATCATGGCTATTGTCAACTGATTCAACTTTCAGCCTCTCTCCCTTCCCAGGAGGTCAGGGGAAAGGAACTGAAGGTTCCCCAACCCACTAACAGCAAGGTTGGTTCTCCGGGCAACCAGCCCCCAAGCTTAGCTTTGGTTCAAAAGATGCTTCAATAACACAACAAAAGACACATTTGTAGCTCTCAACAATTAGGAGATTCCAAGAGTGTTAGGAGCTCTGTGCAGAAGGAAGGATGAAGACCAAATATATATTTACTCTAAATCACAATATCACAAGCTCCCAGCCTCTGAATGGACCGAACATATCTTAGCATGTTTGATTCCCCTGTCCTCTGAATGGATAAGCTCATTGTTAGTCTCTGAACCCTACCCCTGTCCCCTGAATGGACTGGCCTTCCCCTAGTGTTTGGCTGCCCCAAGCCCTAAATGGACCCATCCTTCCTTCTTATCTTGTGAAAGTACCAGTGTTTTCCTGACCTTCTCTGATTTCCTACCTACCTGGTAGTCTATGGAATGTTGCACATGTGACTGGTGGAACTGAAAGGGACCTAAGTCTTGCCTACAGGTGACATGAAAATATTCTTTATCAGTTCTAAACTGAGAATCATTAATAATAGTAAAAATATTTGGTGAGTGAAAGTTTGTAAGATTTTATTATCTAAAACACACTGAGTTTGGGGAATGTAAAGAGGATCCTCAGGCAATTTTTATGTTTATAAGAAACCTAATGGAAATAGTGCAGTCTCTGAAGTCAGGATGCACTTGCCCGTGAGGACATCAGGGCGTGGCTAGAGGCTGACATTTGCCCACTGGCTACCTCTACCTGTCAGAATATCCAGTGACAGATTCAACATTATTTTAAAATTGGGAAGTAAGTTCTTTCCTTTTATTCTTTCTTACTTAAGCTGGATGCTGTTCTAAAACAGAGCATTTCCACAGAGGAAGTCCTCCATGGGATTTTTTTGATGATAGAAAATTTGGGCACTGCTAACTTAAATTGTCCTACCATCCATGCATTCGAGAAACATTTGATGAGCACTTCCTATGTTTCCAGATATGTTCTAGTTCCTGGGGAGACAGCAGTAAACGTTACATAGCTCATGTCCTCCTGAGCCAATATTCCCGTTCAGACCATTTCACCTAATCCAGAAGAACGTACATCCCATAAAGCAGTACATTAAACTGCTTTAGTCTCACCAGTGGGACTAGGAAGAGACTGGTCTGAAAAGATACAGAGTGGAGCTAACATCAGCATCTTTAGCCACTGCCAGAATGGCTCTGCTCAGGACTATCTGCTCTACTCACTATTGCAGGGGGACGGTCACCCTGGTGTGGTTGTTGTGGTTACTATTATTATTGTTATTTACTATATATTAAATAATTGCTCTTCCTCAGGTCCTTTACAATACATTATTCTTTATAGCATCTTCATGAGTTGAGTATCATTATTATATACAATATATAGGGAAGCTATCTGAAATAATGGGAATCAAGTTGTGGATTTATGGTCACAGAGCTAAGATGTAGCTAAACAAATTTGAACAGATTCATTTGGCCACCATGATGTGTGCCACAATCTTGCCATAGTCCCTACGATGGGCATCACTACCAGCATCACCAGTAAAATCTCTAGGCTACAGTCAGAGAGTTTATAGTGGCCTAAAGATAGATACAGAGATCATCATCATCTTCAACAAAATAAAGAACTACTTGTTGTGAACCAGTAAGAAAATGACAAACAACCTGACAGAAAAGATAGGCAAAGGATTTAAAAAGTATTCCCCAGAGCAGTAAACACAAATGAATCCTAAACAGGTGAAAAGCTGCTTGACCAGCAGTAATAAAGAAAGTGCAGATTACAAGCACCCCCTCTATATTGGCAAAAACTTAAAAAAGAAAAAATTCTGGAATACCAAAGATTACAAGAAGGCCAAAGAGAAGTAGGAACAATCATAAATGGCTGATGACAGTGTAAATTAATAAATGAAAATGATTTAGTGGGGGTACCTGGGTGGCTCAGTGGTTGAGTGTCTGCCTTCAGCTCAGGGTGTGACCCCGGGTTCTGGGATTGAGCTCCATATTGGGCTCCCCACAGGGAGCCTGCTTCTCCCTCTGCCTATGTCTCTGCCTCTCTCTCTGTGTCTCTCGTGAATAAATAGATAAAATCTTTTTAAAAAGAGACAGAAAATGGGGATCCCTGGGTGGCGCAGCGGTTTGGCGCCTTCCTTTGGCCCAGGGCGCGATCCTGGAGACCCGGGATCGAATCCCACGTCGGGCTGCCGGTGCATGGAGCCTGCTTCTCCCTCTGCCTGTGTCTCTGCCTCTCTCTCTCTCTGTGACTATCATAAATAAATAAAAAAAAAATTGGAAAAAATTTAAAAAAAAAAAAAAGAGAGACAGAAAATGATTTAGGGTTTCCCAGCTATTCTGAAGAATCATATACCTTAAAAATGTTATTTTATTCCTAGGTACATATTCTCAATAAAGTCTTACATATGAACAGCTGAAAACAGCATGTCGTGTAAATGAAAACCTACATAAAACTTGTATTTAAAAAAGGTCCTACAAATATGGAATAGATAAATAAATTATGGTGTATATGTACACTGAACTAGTACATGACTATTGAAAATGAATGCATCATAGCTATTTGCATCAACATCAATGAAGCACTAAGCAAGTCATAGAATACATGAGAATTCCACTCATAGAAGTATGTGATGTGCTTAATAATTTTAAAAATATAAAAGATATATATTTTCTTAAAAAAAAAAAAAAGAAGTAATATTTCCAGGAGAGAGAAAAATGCCCCTCCCTCTCTGAACCAGATACTCAATTTCTCTGGAAATATTTTAACCTCTCCAGAATATGCTTTATACACCTCTCCTCACTTCCTCGAGGCCATGCATAAATGAAATGGCACAGTGTGATGACCAGCGCTTCCAATAGGTGGGGAAGGCAGGCATGAACTGAAACCTAGATCTCTTGTGTCCAATGGCTCAGAGAGCTGATTAACCTGAAAACCATGTCTTGTCTTCTCAGTAAATTTCCTCACTGTGTTGGGCAGGCAGGCTGGCAGCGAAATAGCCTCAGGTCTGACCTCCCACTGGGTGAACATGGGCAAAATCCGGACTCCCTGCATCTCCCTGGACGCTCGTTCCTAAAACAAGCTTAAGAGCGGCTACCTGGCCTCCCCAGTGTGCTATTTTCAGCCTACCTAATAAATATCAAATCACAGGAGGGCCTTGCCTGCAAAATATTTTTACCTCACAGAGGACAAAACTGTCAGAAAGATGTGAGTGTGCCCACTACTGTAATTTTTACATTACAAATAACTCGTGTGTTGTTCTGTTTTTATTGCCCAACAGCAGATGGTCTCTGCAAAGAAGCCAGGACCGCGGATAGGTACAAAGACAGGGATAGGAATGACCAGTTTTACCAAAATCCTGACATAGGCACCAGTAGTGCTTCACGTGTGGCATTCCATTCATCCTCTCTGAACACATATTCACACACCTGTGCATATGCGTGCATAGCAACAAAAAGTCATTTGTTCGTAAAAATTTTATTTTTTTTTTTTGTCTTTTTTTTTTTTTTTTTTTTTTTTTGTTCGTAAAAATTTTAAACTGATTTTTTAGCTTTCCCATTCCTGTGCATTTATCTCCATATCCTTAATTCTGCAGCATTGTTTTCATGGCTATCCAATAGTCCGTTTAATCATTCTCTTACAGGACATTGATTATTTCTGATCTCTTTCACTAACATCAATAGTGTTGTAATGATCTCTTTTTTCTTTCTTTTTTTTAAGATTTTATTTATTTATTCATAAGAGATACACAGAGAGAGGCAGAGACATAGGCAGAGGGAGAAGCAGGTTTCCCACGGGGAGCCTGATGCGCAGGACTTGATCCCAGGACCCCAGGATCATGCCCTGAGCCAAAGGCAGATGCTCAACCACGGAGCCACCCGGGTGCCCCTACTTTTCTTTTTTTTAATGAAAATCTTGTGCACACACTTTGTTATTTCCTGCAGACAGATCCCTAGATGGGGAGTGTCTCTCACCTATGTGTATGTATACCCAGCTATTCTCAGGCGGTTCTGATTCCTCTTAATGCATGTAAAATGCCTAGCATGCGGCCTGGCACATACTAAGCAGGCCATAAGTCGCAGATAATATTCTAGCTATGTATAGAGCACCGCATGTGGCACTTTACTTACGCTGCCTTTTAATACCTGTGAGCAACTCTGCCAGGTGGCTATTATCATCCCTGGATTATAGATGAGGGAAAAGATTCAAAGAGGTTCAGTGACTTGTCCCACATTGCACAGCCCATGAGATAAGGATTCGAACAGTTCTCTGATGCAGAAGGAATTGCACTGTGTCCTGGGACATCTTCCTCACAGATTCCCAGAGGCAACCCCAAGCTCTTCATAGGCCTGGAATCTAGAGATGCATCTAGAGAGTCAGGTATAGACCTCTCATGGCCAATTTCTCTGAGAGATAACTTTCTAAAATTATATAATGTCTTTATTTTACTGAAAAGACAAATAATTTCAGTGTTAAACCAGGGATTATAACCTGTCTAGAGTTTTGGAAGTGGAAGTAATTCACACAGAATATAAAGACCTCCACAACCCACTTCTTTTTCGATTAGTCGATGAAATAATGCAGATCTTCCCAGTGCAACTGAAATTGTGCTACATTCGGTGGCAGCCCTCTCTTCTCGGGTCAGGGTGGAGGATGCTGTATTGGCAGCTCTCCCTGGGACCCTAGTCCAGCTGGTATCCAACCTGCAAATTTGAGCTAGTCTTTTCATTTATGAAAAGCCAGAAAAACATTCAAGGAATTTGTTGCTGACATATGAAAATCCCACAAAGCCTTCAAAGAAACTAGCACATTTGGGGTGATGCCCTACAATCTCTGTCCTCTGAAAATGCAGGCAAGCAAGTCACTTTCTGAATTAAAATAAAGTCAAGTGCCTGGTCTTAGCTTTCTGGGATACCATAGAATCTTCCACATCTGATTTAGAAATAAGGCTGCTGCTCCAATACTATAACATCATTGTCCAGAAATTAGCTGGGGAAATAATGTTGGCAAAGCTGAAATAATAGATGCTGATGATGTATTCACTGTTTTTTCAGACTCCACTTCATTCACTAATTCTTTCATTCAAATGTGAACCTACCCTGAATGCTAAAGAAACAGAGATGAACCAGACTCTTCTCTGCCTTCAAGGAGCTCCCACTCGGTGGAGATGCCAGAAACACATTATATATATTGTTGCAAAATGTGTTTTACACAGAAAAGAGCCTTATACATTATGTTATGCAAATGCAGAAAATGGCCTTGGGAGAAGGCCATAAACGCTTCAGATGAGGCAGGGCTCTTAAAGAGTGGACATTGAAGTATGAAGAGAAGTTTGGCCCATAGAGGTGGGTGGGATTGTCATTCCAAGTAGGATATCCAAAGTACAATATCCTACTTGGCTAGCATATAAAGGGTAGCCCCATATATAATTTGTGGTAGGAAGAAGTGGTAGGCGAGGGCTGAAAGGCAAGTTGGAAATGACTTGTGCAGGGTCTTGAATGCCAGACCAAGAAGTTTAGACCTATCTAGAAGAATAGCTAGGATGAAATAAAAAGGAAAGTACAGTGTCTGGCATAACATGGTGTTTATCAGGGAAAAGGAGAGGCTGAATCAGGGAAGCCAGTGAAAAGTCTATTGTAACAGTTTGAGTGAGAAATGGTGAAACCAGGACTAGCTGGTGGCAGTGGAAATTGAGAAGGGAAGATGATACCGAAATGTCAAAGTTATCCTGATAGACCTGAGGACTGGATTTAGCTGGTAGGAGTTGACTGGAAACACATTAATAAGGAAAGATAACTAAAGGAAAAACTGTCTCCACTCACAGTGCTTCTGACACCAAATATGGGAGTTCTTTCCTGCACCAATCAATTTTCCAATTCTCTACAAACCAACTGGACGTCCTAGAATTTAATTCAGTTCTGATTCCAGCTACCTGGAATTGGATCAGACTTCACAGGGCTCTATTCCCACATCTTATATCAGATGCCAATCAGAAGCAATGAGTCCTTGGGGTACCCATACTTCTGTCTGACTTGGCTACAAAGTTGAGGGTTCCCACACCCATTCTCCATACGATCAAGAATTTGCTGCAAGGGCTCATAAAACTCAGGGAAATATTTACTTAAATACTTACCAATTTATTAGAAAGGGCATTATTATAATGGATTCAGATGAACTGCCAGATGAAGAGGTAGATAGGGCAAGGTCGAGAAGGGTCCCAAGCACGGGAGCTTAGGTTCCCATGCAGTTGCGTTGTGCCAACCTCCTGTCATGGGGAGCTCCCAGAACACCAGAGTTTAGGGAATTTTGTGGAGGCTTCATCACATAAGTATAATTGATTATTAACTCAATCTCTTAAGAGGGTAAGGGTGTGCGGCTGAAGTTCCAAATTTCTAATCGTGGCTTGATCCTTCTGGTGATCAGATTCCATCCCGAAACTTTCCAGGAGCCCACCAAGAGTCACCGTATTAAAACAAAATATGCTATCGTCACTCAGGAAATCCCAAGGAATTTTGGATCTCTGTGTAAGGTGCTCCCACCACTCCCATTACTCAGGAAATTACAGGGGTTTGAAGAGTTCCTTGTCAGGAACTGATGGCAGAGACCAAATATAGATATTTTTTATTATGTCATAATGATTCTGCCGTTCCCAGTGGCCCTGTGCCCTGGAGCCATATGCTCCATCTTTGGATGAAGGTCATGGCACCCCTAAGCAGAGGGGGTATTCGTTCTATGCAGCCATATCTCTAGCTGCACCTCTCCCCCATTGTCTGCCATGACTAAATGTGGAAATGGTCTCAATTTGGAAAAGTACAATGAGAAAATATCTTTTCTTTTTCCTCCCACCCAATCCTCAGGCAGCCCTCTTAACTATTTTGTTTTTTTCCCCTAGTCATTTGGGTATTGGTCTAATTTTCAGGCATTCTAGCATTCCACACACTACACCCAAGCTTTAACCTTTCATCCACAGCCACTCTCTCTACCTCTCAGGCCTGCTCCAGAACCCCCTCTCCCAGGACTGGTGTTTTAGGGACCCTCCAGGGGGGGAAAAGGACAGTAGGAATGGGATGAAGTTCTGTATGGTTAACTGGTGCTCTCTGGAGCTCTTATGGTGGCCAATGCCCTCTGCTATGGCTTTATTCCTTCTCTCTCTCTCTCTCTCTCTTTCTCTCTCTCAAACACACACACACACACACACACACACACACACACACACACACACAATGATTCCTAGGCTCTTTCAAGGTATCTACAATCTTCTGCCCCAGAAGATTTGCATACAGAACAGGGACCACTCCACTGGCATTCAGCTCTATTAGCAAGAATCTTTTCAAGATGGCACTCAGCTGGCTATCTGAAGTTTCCTCCTTGCCCATAGGAACTCACAACCCTTTGCTCCACCAGATAGTGGACTTGTACTTACTGCTCTTCTAGTCCTCTCCCAGCTTCCTCCCCGAGAGGAAAATCCTGCAGCCTCCTGACTTGAGGCTTGCTCAAGTGAGGGGTCTAGGGCTGCCAGTTACAGGGTATACAGGTCAGTTTCACTAGAGCACTTTTTTTTTAAAAGATTTTATTTATTTATTCATGAGACACACACAGAGAGAGAGGCAGACATAGGCAGAAGGAGAAGCAGACTCCCTGCAAGAGCCTGGTGTGGGACTTCATCCCAGGACCCCGGGATCCCGCCCTGAGCCAAAGGCAGACACTCAACCACTGAGCCACCCAGGTGTCCCACGAGAGCTATCTCTTATGCAAGCATCTAGTCCTGAGATATTCTGCAGTTGAGCAAAAATCTAGCTGGAAGTGAGGTGCTAGGCTCCCTTCTGGAAAAGATCCTCCCCACCCCGGTTCACCTTATTGCTCTCTTCACTTATATTCAAAGAATCCTCTCTGTTGGGCTGGCGGGACTGGGGACCTCAAGACAGCCGACCCCAGGCCAGCAACCTCCCAATAAGGCCGCCTTGCCGCCCTACCTAATTTATTTATTTATTTATTTTATTTTATTTTATTTTTTTATAAATTAATTTTTATTGGTGTTCAATTTACCAACATACAGAATAACACCCAGTGCTCATCCCATCAAGTGTCCCCCTCAGTGCCTGTCACCCATTCCCCCCCACCCCCCTCCCTCCTCCCCTTCAACCACCCCTAGTTCATTTCCCAGAGTTAGGAGTCTTTATGTTCTGTCTCCCTTCCTGATATTTCCCACACATTTCTTCTCCCTTCCTTTATATTCCCTTTCACTATTATTTATATTCCCCAAATGAATGAGAACATACACTGTTTGTCCTTCTCCGATTGACTTACTTCACTCAGCATAATACCCTCCAGTTCCATCCACGTCGAAGCAAATGGTGGGTATTTGTCGTTTCTAATGGCTGGGGAATATTCCATTGTATACATAGACCACATCTTCTTTATCCATTCATCTTTCGATGGACACCGAGGCTCCTTCCACAGTTTGGCTATTGTGGACATTGCTGCTAGAAACATCGGGGTGCAGGTGTCCCGGCGTTTCATTGCATCTGAATCTTTGGGGTAAATCCCCAACAGTGCAACTGCTGGGTCATAGGGCAGATCTATTTTTAACTCTTTGAGGAACCTCCACACAGTTTTCCAGAGTGGCTGCACCAGTTCACATTCCCACCAACAGTGCAGGAGGGTTCCCCTTTCTCCACATCCTCTCCAACATTTGTGGTTTCCTGCCTGGTTAATTTTCCCCATTCTCACTGGTGTGAGGTGGGATCTCATTGTGGTTTTGATTTGTATTTCCCTGATGGCAAGTGACGCAGAGCATTTTCTCATGTGCATGTTGGCCATAATTTAGCACACAAAGACCTGTAACCCTTGCCCTAAGTGGAATGCCACCCTGCCCCCAGCTTCCAGCTGAAAACTCTTTATACACCCCCCTGCGGTTGGCGGCTGACTGCCCCGCTGTCTCCCTCCCCTGCGGAGCGCGTCCCATTAAAGCCTGTTTCGACCAGCTTTTGCCTGGCCTCTCTATTCCATTTCGCTACCGAGTGGATTAAACCTGACACCCTCCTTGGACTTTCTAGCCTTTGTATTTCTGGTCGCTGAGAAGAGGAGTTCTGGGCAGTGTGGGACTTTGCCCAGAGCCTCTCTTCAGGAAGCAGGGTGTTTCCAGGCATTTCTCTAAGCCCTGAGGTTTAGCTGAAATTCCAAATCAAGATTCTTTAAAAATACATTTAACATCATTACACTTCTTTTTGTTTGAAATCAACAACTTTCTTTAAATCTAAACATTTTTTTAGAGCCCAATGTGGACGTGAACCCGATTCTCTCTCCAGGGAGACTGGGAGAGGTGGGTGTCTCATGCACAAGTGATCGAAGTAACCATTGGAGAAAACTCCTGAAAAGAAAACTAGCAAGGTTGTTGTAAGAGTAAATGTACAGCCTTGAACTCGGCAATCCCTCTCCCACATCTCTACTCCAGGTTGATAAGACATTACATAAACAACAGAAGAAGGAATTTACACAGGGAATTTAGTGTCACAATTGATGAACACTAACCAAAATTATTCGCATCATTCCTGAACATATGAGCAGAAAAGAAAGCACATCCACTCTCAGGAGAGTTTCGATCTAGTATATTATGGAGGTTGAGATGAGAAAATGTCTCTGTGCCTGCTAAGACCCTGTACCACATGACCATAGCTGGGTAATATTTTGAAACACAAGTCTACATTATTTTCTTCCTACGTTTTCCCCTTTTCTTTGCCTTATTCAGGCAAGTAGCCAGCTATATGCTGACTCATTGCCTCGGGGATGGTATGCTTCTGGACAGAAGGCAGACTTCCTGGCTATTGTGTTCAAAAGGTAGGTCTTTATGGACACATTGGTGGTTCAGCAGTTGAGTGACTCCCTTTGGCTCAGGGTGTGATTCTGGAGTCCTGGGACTGAGTCCCGCATCGGGCTCCCCACAGGGAGCCTGCTTCTCCCTCTGCCTGTGTCTCTGCTTCTCTATCTGCATCTCTCATGAATAAGTAAATAAAATCTTTTTTTTTTTTTAAAGAAAAGGTCGGTCCTTAAAAATCTAGGAGAGTTTTCTAGAAGACTTAAAAGGAAGGGGAGTTGGGGGCCTAAACAGATCTTCTTGATCAAAGAAGGGGTGACATGAAGGGATCCCTCATCTCAGAGCAGAAAGAGATGCCCCTGGGTTTGAGCGAAGGAGAGAAATCTGAGCATCACGGCCAATAGGCTGAATACCACTTGAACCATCACTGCAGGGAGGCAGCAAGACCCTGAAAAAATGACAGAAGAAGCAATGGAGTGCCTTGCAAAACATCCCCAGTGTAAGCATGAAACAAAAGTGGGCAGAAGACACCAGACCTAACAAGCTCTGAGGACAGAAACTAGGGATCACCTGATAGTAACCCATATAGACTACTACTCCTTGACCCTTCATAAGATCCCAGAACTTTGGCCCAACCCTATACTCATGTTGGTACACACAAAAAAAGGTCAAAGTGAAGTTTTCTTCCAGTCAGTCAGATGGGAAGCTTGGAGTCAGAAATTAGACTGCATTATGGAGAATAAAGCTCTATTTCTTACTCACCTGGGTTTTTGAACTGAGATTTCTACCTACAACTCAGTCTTTCTTGGGCATCAAACCCTATAGAGAAAATGACACTGGCTTCTTTCGCAGAAGACAAGGACCAAACCTACTAACAATGGTGGCGGCTTGAATGGGGAGCAAGAGAGCAATCAGCTGACACATTCATCTTCCACATTGCTGTGATGGCAAATTCTACATGAGGCTGAAACTGCCACCTCAAATTAGTTGTATAGTTGCTCTAAATGGCACTTAAACTTCTACAGAGGAAACTAAATTTAGTTCCTCAGCATAAATGCAGTTGTCTGGTTGATGGGAGCCAAAACAAGCATAGGAACATGTTTTCGGAGACAGTTGAATAATATATGTCAAGTCAGGAATACAGAAGCTCAGGAAGGATGGAGCTTTGCAGAGGGTAGGCTTTCACCCTGAATCTCAGAGGAAAAAAAAAATAACAATGATTAAGATGACTTTATAATAGGAAAGGAGAGAGGATTAATTTTTAGTTCCATATTACTGCCTGAGAGCAGCAAGTAACAGATGAAAGAGCCAGGACAAATGATGAAGAGGTCCTTGGGGTCAGTATTCAACTTTTATCTGGCTGGCAATCCCTGTGGAGACAAAGTGGATTGGGTCAGCCCCTGTTCCCAAGGGCTTGAGTGGTCCTGATGGGGGGGTGGGGAGTGAAAAAGAATCCAGTTATGTGCTGAGATACATGTGCTTACAGGAGTTTCAGGAGCCCAGAGCAGGGAGTGACCAGTGCTTCCCAGAAGCTCAGGGAAGCTGCACCATCCAAGTGGTATTTAAGCTGGATTTGGAAGGTTGAGAAGTGGGGAAGGGAATTCTACATGGAAGGAAAAGATTTGGACATGCAAAAAGTATGGTGAATTCAGGGAAGGGAGACGCCTCTTGTGGGATGGGTGCACAGACTATTGGTGCTGTGCATTGAACACGTCTCCCAAAATTTCGTATATTGGAGTCCTAATCCCCAATGTGATAGTATTTGGAATTGGAGCCTTTGGGAGGTAGTTGTGTTTGTATGAAGTCATGGGGGTTGAGCCTCCATGATGGGTGCGTCAGTCTGCTTGGGCTGTTATAACAGAATACCATAGATTGAGTGACTTAAAAACAACAGAAATTATTTTTTACAGTTCCAGACCTGGGAAGTCAAGCTCAAAGTGCTGGCAGATTCAACGTCTGGTGAGAGCCTACTTCCCAATTCACAGATAGCGATCTTCTCTCTGTAACCTACCTCAGCAGGATGCGAGAGGAATTTGTCTGGGTCTTTAAAAAAAAAAAAAAAAGATTTATTTGCTTATTTTAGAGAGATTGTGAGCAGAGGAAGAGAGAGAATCTCAAGCAGACTCCCTTCTGAGCATGGAGCCTGAAGCAGGGCTCCATCCCATGACTCTAGATCATGACCTAAGCCAAAATCAAGAGTCAGATACTTAATTAGCTGAGCCACCCAGGCACCCCTGTCAGGGCCTTTTTAAATAAAAGCACTAGGGCAGCCTGGGTGGCTCAGCGGTTTAGTGCTGCCTTCGGCCCAGAGCATGATTCTGGGGACCTGGAATCAAGTCCCACGTCGGGCTCCCTGCATGGAGCCTGCTTCTCCCTCTGCCTGTGTCTCTGCCTCTCTCTCTCTCTCTGTGTGTCTCTCATGAATGAATGAGTGAATGAATGAAAAATGAATAAATAAATTAATTAATTAAATATTTTTAAAAAATAAAAATAAAAGCACTAATCTCATTAGTAGGGGCTCCACCGTTATGACCTAATTATCTCCCACAGCCCTCTACCTCTAAATACTATTGACATTGGGGACTAGGTTTCAACATATACATTTGCAGGGGAACATAAACATTTAATCTATTGCTTGGGATTGGTGCCCTTATAAGGATGAAGGTACCAGAGTTCTCTTGACCATGTGAAAATACAGTAAGAAAGATGAGAAAAAGTAGAAGTGGTAATGACTAAGAATTGTTCAGAATGATGACAGAGAGGAAACCAAAGTTTCAGGAAGTTCAAAACACCAAGCAGCAGAGGTCAGAATTAAAGCAGACATCTCGGGCACACTGGGTGGCTCAGTGGTTTAGCACCGCCTTCAGCCCAGGGTGTAATCCTGGAGACTCTGGATCGAGTCCCATATCAGGTTCCAGTCCCACATCGGGCTCCCTGCATGGAGCCTGCTACTCCCTCTGCCTGTGTCTCTGCCTCTCCCCACTCCGCCTGTCTCTCTCTGTCTCTCTGTCTCTCTCTCTCTCTCTCTCATGAATGAATAAATAAAATCTTTTTTTAAAAAAAGCAGGCATCTCTTCAGAAACTGCTAGCAAAAAGAATGTAGTGAAATGTTTAAAACATTCAAAGAGAAAAACCACTAACCTCAAAATCCATATCTAGTGAAATTATCTTTGGAGTAAATAAGAAATGAAAACTTTCTCAGACAAACAAAAACAGTGGGAAACCACCCATAGCAATCTTACCCTGTGAGAAACCTTAGTAGGAGTTGTTCAGGGAGAAGGGAAATAATGCAGGCCAGAAATTCAGGATGAGACAATGAAAGGAAGAGAATTAGAAAAGAAAGAAACACAGCAAATAAAAGAATGCAATCTTTTATAAATAATAAAATAAAATCATAGTTCCCCCTTATCAGTAAGAGATATGTTC
The DNA here is from genome assembly GCF_048418805.1 of Vulpes vulpes. Taxonomy (NCBI): domain Eukaryota; kingdom Metazoa; phylum Chordata; class Mammalia; order Carnivora; family Canidae; genus Vulpes; species Vulpes vulpes. The sequence goes on along the minus strand of NC_132783.1, from coordinate 96,549,264 downwards.
CCTGGGACGCCTGGGTGGCTCAACAGTTGAGCCACAGCTCAGGGTGTGATCCCGGAGTCCTGGGATTGAGTCCCACATTGGGTTCCCTGCATGGAGCCTGCTTCTCCCTCTGCTTATGTCTCTGCCTCTCTCTGTGTGTCTCTCATGAATAAATAAATAAAAACCTTAAAAAGAGAGAGAGAGATGTTTCCAGACCCCCCAGTGGATGGTATCAAACCATACATACACTATATTTTTTCCTAAGCATACAGACCTATGATAAAGTTTCTACTAGACATTAGGTATACTAAGAGGTTAACAATAATAACTAATAAAAAGTAGAACAATTATAACGAGATCCTGTGATCAAAATTATGTGAATGTAGTTTTTCTCTCTTTCTCAAAATAGGCAATTATACTGTACTCATCCTACTTCTTGTGATAATGTGAGGTGATAAAATGCCCACGTGATGCAATGAAGTGAGGTGGATGATGTGGGCATTATGATGCAGTGTTAGGCTACTATTGACCTTCTGTTGATAAGTCAGAAGGAGGATCATCCATTCATCTGTTTTCCAACTGCAGCCAACTGCGGTTAACTAAAATTATGGAAAATGAATCTGTGAATAAGGGGGAGTCTACTGTATTCCCCTATTCTTGATTGATCTGAAAGATATCTTGAAAATAATAACAGTAAAGTGTATTGGGTGATCATAGCATATGGGTAAGTGGAATGAGTGACAGCAATGTCATAAGAGATGGGAGAAAGGAATTGGGAGTAGTGTGTTATGAGCTACCTGCATTACAGATGGCTTTCCCCGTTGGGTATGCTAATCCATCCTCTTGCCAGCAACACATATGGAAGTTAAATTTGCTGGCAAGCATCTGAATTGTAGGCATTCTATGTTACCCAAGTAAATAAGGGCTTAACTCCCAAATGAATAGTTACTGCTCAGAAAAGATATCCTGAAGCTGTATCATCAGTGTGTCATCAACAGAAAATTCCTCATATGTGCATCTTAACCTCTGATACATGGGAAGGACCACATTCCAATGACATAGGTCACATTCTAAGAGTTATTATTATTATTATTATTATTATCATTTTAAGTATATTCAGATTCTCAAAGAGCACCTTCTTGGTAACGCTCCCCAAGTACATTGCCAATATCTCCAAGTGCATTCATCATTTTTTCCCCTGAAAACTCTGAAATATTGCCGCACAAAGCAGCAGCTGTCATATCAGGATGTTTCAGTGATGTGATAATTTGTATTTAAAATTCCCCAGGATCTAGTGAAAAAGTCACAAAAATCTAAAGTCAGATGAAGAAAAACGAAGCTCGGAATTTCAGAACCCCCAAAATCATGACTTTCGAAGTTCCAGTAGGACACCTGCCAAGGGTTCATGCTGAAGTCCATGGGTGGTCCACAGAGCTTATGGTTTCTGACTGGTAAGGAAAACTCAGGGCATGTATGACTATGAATTAGTTAACTCAGTGCTGGAGCATGAGTCAAAGTATCCAAAATACTTGAATATTTCAGGTACTCATCAGAATTCTGACCATATCAGGTGGCGAATGTTTATGGAACTAATGTTGACTGACCACCTACTATGTACTTGGAACCGTGCTGGATACTAAAAGTAAATGACAACCCATTAATGTAGCTGACATTGATCAGGCATTTGCTATGTGTCAGACCCTTTCTTAAATGCCTTTCTTGCATCCCTACGATCTCTCTATGAGGTTGACATGTCTTCATTTTATGGATGCTAAATTTGAACTTAAAGCCAGTTAAGTAATTGTAGAGAATCACACAGCTAATGTGTGCTGGAACTGGGGCATGAGCCAGAGGCTGTTGGAGTTCTGGAGAACTCCAAAACTATGAAGCTGTATATTGTCCGCAAGATGAGTAAAATGTGGATCCTACCATCATAGAAATTGCAGTCTAGCTAGAGAGACAGGTACATAAACATATGAAAGACTATAAGCCACAGATGGGTGACCACTGATAGGGGGGGGACTAAGTACGGGGATGAAGGTTGCCAAAAGATGGGGCATTTCACCTGGATCTTGAAAGATGAATAGGAATTCGAGGATATAGGAGAGAAGGAAGGCCATTCTGGGCAAGGGGAAATGCAGTGTGAAGACACAAGAGTGTAAAGGGGTGTATGCAGTGAGTGAAAGTACGCGATTCCATGTGACAAGAAACTAGACAGTGTAAGGAAGAAATAAGTAATAAGACATGCTCCAGGAAAGTCAGCAGGACTAGTTCAAAGAGGGCTTTGACTGTCAAGTTAGGGACACCTGGGTGGCTCAGTCAGCTGGGCGTCTGCCTTTGGCTCAGGTCATGATCTCAGGGTCCTAGAATCGAGCCCCGTTTCTGGTGCCCTGCTCAGTGGGGAGTCTGCTTCTCCCTCTCTCTCTGCAGTTCCCCCTGCTGTGCTCGCTCTCGTGCTCTCTTTCTCTGTCAAATAAATAAATAAAATATTTTTTAAAAAAGCATGTCAAGCTAAAGAGCTCCAACTTTTTACAGTCAGCCCCCAGAGTCCTTAAGCTTTAAAACAATGAACATGGTTCATGCTGCAGTTTAGCAAACAGTGGCTTTAATTTCCATGCAGTTTTCTCAGGATTCCTGCCCTGCTCCCTGCAGAGACCTCAAAGAATGACTTATAAAATTCCTTCTGTAGGTACAGCCCCAATGGAACTTTTTAAGCCTTATAAGAAGTATAGGAGGGCACCAAGAAGCCTTCTCCACCCATTCCTGCAAACCTGTGGCTCTTTGGCCCCTGGTGGCTGCCCGCAGCAAAGCAGGATCACGAGTGCATGGCTGATCTGACATGGGTCCTGAATCCCAGTCACTGGGACAGAAGCAGAGCAAATGGAAAGGAGTCAGCTTAGACCTCACCCTGAAGTTACAGGACTAATTTTAGGGACAGCAAACTTGGGACAAGCCCTTTGAACGACCTCACGTGTATTGTCCCATGAGTATGCCACCGCATGAGATCATTTCAGGCTTGAAAGATAATTCTTCTGGGGAAAGGAAAATTTTTAGATTTCTCATAAACAGTTCACTTTTATAAGGAGAACTGAAGAGCTAAAATTAAACTGCCTCAATTATTTGGCTTCTAAACTGACTTCTGAAACTTACAGAGGACTTTGTGCAAATTCCCAGCATCCATGGAAAAGAAGTCTTTGCAAATCTCCAAGGGTAGCAATATCCTGGGAAGATCATACCTGCCTCTAGCCCCGGGGCTGAGCAGCTATGCCCAGGTGTATAGGCCCTGGGGCAAAGTGTCTAAAGGAAATGAATCAGAAATTGATTTCTGAACAAGAGGCCTCTCTGGCGATGCCTGGGTGGCTCAGTGGTTGAGCATCTGCCTTCAGCTCAGGTAGTGATCCTGGGTCCTGGGATAGAGTCCCACATCAGGCTCCTTGCTCAGCAGGGAGTCTACTTCTCCCTCTGCCTATGTCTCCATCTCTTTCTGTGTGTCTCTCATGAATGAATAAATAAAATATTTTTAAAAAGAGAGAGAGAACGAGAGAGACCATCTCTGTGCTCCTCCAGCAACAACTGTCATTTCCTTCTCAGCCAAGATTCAGCATTACCTTTTGGGGGGTGGGGTGCTGGCCTTATTTTTTCCTTTGCAATTTCACAGACCACTGTCTTGAGAAAATGGTAAATGCTGGCAACCACTGTGCTGGGGGAGAGGGCCTCGAGGGTGCCAAGTGAAAAGTTAACAGGAAAAAATCCTACTATCTGTCCTATTCTTGCTTAATTTCTAAAAAAGAAAGTATTTTTATATCAACAAATAGGAAGAATGCAATAAAAAGAGAAAGGCATGTTATTCCCATTGAACAAATAGAGGCTTATGGAAGAGTCACTCACAGATCCTCTTTTTCTTTCTTTTTTTTTTTTTTAAAGATTTATTTATTTATTTATTTATTTATTCATGACAGAGAGAGAGAGAGAGAGAGGCAGAGACACAGGCAGAGGGAGAAGCAGACTCCAGGCAGAGAGCCTGAGGTGGGACTCGATCCTTGGGCTCCAGAATCACACCCCGGGCTGAAGGCGGTGCTAAACCGCTGGGCCACCGGGGCTATCCAGACCCTCTTTTTCTTTGTGCCACATATGATTGTGAAAGTTTTGCCTCCTGCTGCAGTTGTCCATTGACCAACTGTCGGGAAGTATCATGAATGGTCTGATAACATGACAGTAAAGCTTTGGGGTGGACAAAGAGGCAAGATGGGAGGCTGGAAAGGCAAACTGGGTCAAAGCTGTGAAGAGCGTTGAATGCCAAGCCAAGGAATTCAGAGGCCCAACTCAAAAGTGTTATTTTCTATGATGTTTTCCCAATACCTCTCTCCATCCTTCTCAAACATCCCCTGCCAACTTCTAGGACCAATAGCTCCATATGCTGGGTCCCTCCTGACACTACTCAGACTTCAGTTGAGCAGTGGTATACTGTTTGTTGATTTATCTGGCTCCTTCTTTACCCTTAGGGATCCTGGACAGCCAGAACAGTGTCCTGCTCATTTTGTATCAGCAGCACCAGCCCCACAGATGGATGAATGGGTTACCCAACATGAAAATATAAAGAAGTTAAGGGAATAGAGTAGGCAACCTCTAAAGTAGAGCTTGAAGTTTAAAAAACCTGAAGTTTAAAAGTTTAAACATTCTGAAGGAGTTTAAAAGCACCCAAGTTTGACTTCTGACTGTTTCTTCCTTGCGATGTGATTTTGAGTAAATTATTCAACATGTTTGCCTCAGTTTCCTTGTCTGTAAAATGGGTGGTGGTCAGAGCCAGAGGGGGGGTGGGAATTGTCAGACAACCAAGCTTCATTCTGAGTGGTCCCTGAGGGTCTCAGTGTTCAGGATGTGGGCTTGAGATCACTCTGGAGCCACAGTGCTCTGGAGGATGGCAGAAGTTCATGCTACTGGAAGGTGATCCTGGAGACCCTGGATCGAGTCCCACATCAGGCTCTCTGTATGATGCCTGCTTCTCCCTCTGCCTGTGTCTCTGCCTCTCACTCATTCTCTCTCTGTGTCTGAAAGAAAGAAAGAAAGAAAGAAAGAAAGAAAGCTTTAGAGGTAGTATCCCATTCACCCACATGGTGACCTGTCAAATGAGGCCACGAGGCAGAGATGGCTCCAGGCAGAAATTGCTACAGTTAATTTTTGTACAAGGTGGGATAGGCACACAGAAGATCCCACTTCTCCTCATCTCAGAAATTCAGCAAGGTAGTGAAGAGTGGAAGAATTCAGAAGGAAGGGCCAAGTGAAGGTAAAGATGGGCTTTCTAGGGAACTATAACAGAAGCTAACATTTCTTGGTGCTACTGTGTGCCAGCCATAGGTCTAAGCCTGATATGCATTTATTTATTTAAATCTTATCATCTTGCAAGGCCAGTGCGGTTGATTCTCATTATTCATGATAGTCTTGTTCCATAAATTCTCCATGAACACTCTGAATTTATGAATTCTGAACCGCTGTTCCCAAGGGAAACAAAGTTAGGATCCTATAAGCAGCTGGTCACATTTTCATCAAGCAACCAATACATAACCTTGCTTTATATATTTCTGTTTATGGAAATTTTGTTTAATCTACTGTTGATTCATCAACATTAAACTTATGGCCAACAGCACTGTAACTCCTGTCTGAATGAAGCTTAGCTAACACTCATATTTTCTTCATAATGTACATTACAGCCTTCTCCTGCTCAGGAACACCAGCAGAGCTTCAACACCTCAAGATCACCAACAAACAGCCCCAAAATGAGAAACCATGAATGTACTGCAAAAAAAAAAGACACTTGCTTAGAACTGAAACAAGGAATAGAGTGTCATCTTATTTGACCACAGCTGGGAATATGCATTTCAGACAACTCACATTTTCCCCACTCCACAAATATCCATGAGTGATCATGAAATACCACAAGTATGCATTTAGGGGTCACAAATAATTGTATCCAGTAGTGGAATCCACAAATGTGGAGTTCAGGAGTAATGAAGACCAAATGTACTATTATATCCCTGTCTTCCAGATGGGGAAACTAAGGCATAGAAAGGTGAAATGCCTTGCCCCAGGTCTCCCCAGTAAGTGGCAGAGCCATGATATATACTCAGGCACTGGCATAACCTCTATACCACACTGCTCTCTTCTCCCATGTGCCCATGGATAGGTGTGAGGCACAGCAGATGGAAGAAGGCTGGGATGTGTTTGTTTGACACATGTCTTGTGCAATGGGGAGATCTAGCAAAATGGGGAGACTCGGGGTTCTTGCCTCATGGGATTGGGTTTAAAGGAGGAAAGGCATGAGGCAACCCCGCATACAAACAATACTTGACAAATGGTAACTGCCTGCCCACAACATACAGAGAAAAGACTAAGCCTCAGAAAACCCCTGTACATGGTACACATGGCAAGTGACCTGAGAATAGATGTAGTTGTGCATCTTTGCACACCTGTCTCCAAGAAATCCGACTAGAAACTCACCAGACATCTAGAATCCTACATAAATGTAAAATATTCATGGAAACCCAATGCCGACAAATATGTTCCAGAGATCACCTGATCATCATTTCAAATCTCGGTAATACTAATCTGTAAAAATTTCAAAACTGTGACAGAGCAAAAGAGATCAAGATTTTTTTCATGGATTCAAAATGATCAGGACAAGTGTTTGGAAGTTTATTCATTTCGAAAACTATCAATGGATTAAGCATCAATTAATTGCTAAGATACAGAATCCAAGAGTGCTCTGCATCCAGGGAGATGTCGTCAATTTAATATGGTGCTTTGCTAATTGAATGTGTAATTTGAAGAAATTCAAAATGAATATGTCACACTTGAACAGGTTAAGAAAGAACACAGATTAAAATACAAAAAGAGTTAAGCAATCAAGATGATTTTTTAAAAGTAACCTGGAACAATACATGCATTAAGCTGCTAGTATAGGAAACCACTCAAAGGTCAAAGAGTCAGAGGTCAGGTGAAAAGGGCCTTTGGAAGTCTTGAGTCTGAAATGAAAATTGGTTCTGTGCATAGAGTAAGTGAGCAGGCTGTCAGACACACTCCCAAGCCTGTACTACTGGCTGTGGGTTACATGGATACGCCAGGCAGGTGGCCCTCCAGACAGAAAACAAGGACTGAAACAAAAAAGTAGAAAAGTAAAAAAAAAAAAAAAAAATCAATTTACCTACCTTGATGGTTACTCAATTTTAAACAGAGCTGGAACCCAGTGAGTTTCTGAAGAGATTGTAAAACATCTATCTCTGCAGGGGCTGAATTTTGTTGTTAATAAATGCTGTGGGGAAGCAGTTTCTCCTCTCAATGTTTCTCTGGTTTTCCTTTTTAAATTTTTTAAAGTTATTTATTCATGAGAGACACAGAGAGAGGCAGAGACATAGGTAGAGGGAGAAGCAGGCTCCCCGGGGGGGATCCTGATGCAGGGCTCCACCCGAATATTCTGAGATCACTACCTGAGCCAAGGGCAGGTGCTCAACCACTGAGCCACCAGGTGCCCCTCTCTGGTTCTCCTTCTTAAAATAAATGGAGTTTGACTAACCCTTAACAGAATATTAGGGGATTTATGACTTCTTCATACCAGGACAAAACAGAGGTATTTTATTGTTGCTTCCAGAATGGACATTCTGAGCAAGACTCTGGAAGAAAGAGGAAACAACTGCTCTGAGTGTAGCTTGGCACTGTCTATTCTATTCCCCACCACCATCAGAATAGCCTAGGGCTGTTACCAGAGAGTATAGCTCTTTGCAACCTTAACCATTAATTCCAGGAGATCTTCCCTGGTCAGGCAGCTCACATCTGTCCTGCCATGACCTGCATGAGACAATCAGACAAACACTCAGAATTTCTGTGGAGGAGCACAGCTTCTCATCATGGAAAGACATGTGGGAGCAGTACCAAGGTACAAAGAGGTGATTAGAGAATTCACTTCATGAGAAGTGAATGGAAATGAGGCTGGAAACGTGGCAAGAAGGAGGGGATGGGGGACCAGGGTGTCTTAGTCGCTTAAACATCTACCTTCTGCTCAGGTCATGATCCTGGGATCCTGGGACCTGGGTCGGGCTCCCTGCTCAGCAGGGAGTCTGCTTGATGATTCTCTCTCTCCTCCTTCCTCTGTCCTTCACCCTGCTCTCGCTCTCTCTCTCAAATAAATAAATAAAATCTTAAAAGGAAGGAGAAGAAGAAGAAGAAGAAGGAGGAGGAGGAGGAGGAGGAGAAAGAAGAAGAAGAGGAGGAGGAGGGAACAGGAGGAGCAAGAAGTTTGAATCACCATTACCAGAAGCGGGAGCCAGAACTGTAGAAATAACTAAGGGTGATCTATTAGAATCAGGGATAGGGGTGTAATTTTAACTTGTTCGTGTATGCCCTGGTGTGCATGCCCCGTAGTCTGAAGGCTTCTCTGCAAGCCAATGCCCACATGTGAGTTTTCTTTGGTGCGAGTTATGAAAACAGGCTAGGTTTTCCTTTTGGGGTTGACTGGCTGTGGAATGGGGGCAATCTGAGCAGGATGGGAAGGTCATCCCCACACTGGCCTCAGTGAGAGCAGGAGCTAGGGGTTGGTGTAAACAAGAGAATTAATCCACCCTTTCCCCCAAGTTCCCAGAGATCCAGGGGCCTGGGTGTGCTCAGAAGCTGACCTGAGGCTACCCTGCTCCTTACCAAGACAGCTGCACCTGAAGGAATTAGGCCTTAGACCACCCTGTCCTGAGAGGAAGAGAGCGCCGAGGGGAATCTGTTGCAGTGAATAAAGGACTTTCTCTGGCTGGACTTCCTTCTCTGATGCCTCCTCTCTGATCTCTCTACTTCAAAACTGCAGGGGCTGTCTTGGAGTTTTTTATCAAACATTCACATTCTCAGCATACGCTATGGCATTTTAAAGCACTTTTATATCCATGACCTCCTTTGACCCTCACAGCAACCATGCAAAGCCAGCAAAGCAGGCATAATTCTGATCATCACGAAAGATGGGGAACTCAGACACAAGAAGAAACTCAAAGCAAGTCAGCCTCGGCCAGCACAATCTCTGGGCTCATGGTCCTGCAACTGTTGGTGCTGGAAATAAACATGGTTACCATCACCCTCTTATTCTCCAGATTTGGAAACTGAGGCTCAAAACAGAGTTGAGGGAGTCAAAGTTTCCTTAGCTAGCTAGGCAGGGTTAGGACTTGAATTCAACACCCTTGTCTCCAACGAAGCTCTGTTCATAGTTTGTGGTGGGTGTTTGATCTGCTTCTCCATCTCCTTTACTCTGTGAGGCAACAGTAACATCATTTATGGGGACTGACAAGTTTTCGTTTTTTCTTTTTGTAGATTTCACTGGTGAGCATCCAAGCCTGCCCTAAAAGCATCTGCCTTCCCACAGAGCTACATCACTTGGGACTGGAGTTTCAACATCCTCTTCAACTAATAAAATAGTAGCTGCCCATCAGCTCTAAGGGCTCAAAGACTTTATCTTCTCTGGGTGGGTCCAGGCTGAAAGAGGTGATCACTCTGTTTGCAACTGGACTCAGGCCCAGAATTAAGAAGGAATCTCATTCCTGGGGTCTGCAATCTGGTTATTCCATCAAAGCCATTCTTTTTTATTCACAAAAGCGGAAGAAATGGGGGAGGGGGGAACAAACTCATGACTGGAACTGAAAATTGTCTCTTTGTGGCTGGTGGTCTATCCGTGGTTTACCTAACCTTAATAATAAATTAGGTCAGACCCAACTGTTTATCCAACCAGCCAGCCACCATCCTGCCAGCCACCATCCATTCATCCTCCTCAATTCTTTTCTCTCTCCTTCCATCACTGTGTTCTTTCACTCACCCATTTATTCATTTATTTATAAATTCTATGATTTGTCCATTCATTTGTTCATCCAGCAAGTACTTACTAAGCACATTATTTTTTTCAATTATCCTCAACAGCTTGGGTTCTTCCTCTCCACACCCACGTGCCTTTGTTGATGAAAAAACTGAAGGCCCAGGGAAATTACATAATTTACTCAGTAATTAGTTGTTGACTTGTATCAGATTAAATCTCTTTCCTCAGAGGATTTTGATGCAGAGGACAGAAGGTATCAGGTATGAACTGGTTGTGATGACTACCTCTCAAAGTCCTTCTCCAAGTTCATTAGTTAAACATTCAGCGAGCCTTTATTGAGCTCTACCATGTGCCAAGCAGGTAACAGAAGCCAAGGCTACAGGGATCCCTGGGTGGCGCAGTGGTTTAGCGCCTGCCTTTGGCCCAGGGCGCAATCCTGGAGACCTGGGATCGAATACCACGTTGGGCTCCCGGTGCATGGAGCCTGCTTCTCCCTCTGCCTATGTCTCTGCCTCTCTCTCTCTCTCTCTCTCTCTCTCTGTGACTATCATAAATAAATAAATAAATAAATAAATAAATAAATAAATAAATGCCAAGGCTACAAATAAGTAAAAAAAAGAAAAAGGAAAGAAAGAAAGAAAGAAAGAAAGAAAGAAAGAAAGAAAGAAAGAAAGAAAGAAAGAAAGAAAGAGAAAAAAACCCTAATGGTTTGGTAGGAGGTGGGTAAACAGATAATCAATTATATGTTGAAAATGTGGTAAGTACAATCATAAAGGTCAGATAAAGATGAATAGACTCTCTTCTTTGGTGTGGGTGGCCTGGGATTTTTGCCTAAAGGTGGGAACAGTTGAGTGCAGTCCTGAAGGAAGAATAAGAAGTTACAAAATAGAAGTTGCAGTAGCTTTTTAATGTATTTTTTTTTTCATTGTAAAAGCATTATATGTTTGTGATGAAGATTCTGAAGAAGACAGATGGGCAAAAAATACAAACTCTCTCTAGCAGCACTGTCCCATATACTTGAAACCCACTCCCCAAAGAGCTACCTCTGTTACCTATACTGAGAGCACCACTCTTGAATTAAATTATCTCACTAAGGGCTGTGAAGTTGGGATTCTCTAATTCTATCATTTGTTCTGCAGTTATTAGCTGGCATCATTCAGTAGAGAAAAGCTTCCCTTTATCACCTAGATGAGCTATAGTTTATTCTTAAAAGGCAACCTAAATAATTATTTCCTCCAGTTACCAATTCTCAGGGTAAAGACTTTCTTTATCTAGCTATCCATCCATCCACCCACCCATCCATCGATATTGCTTTTTTATTTGTCTAGAATCACTTATGGACCTGTGAATTCTCACTCATTCTGTATTTTGCAATCCAAGTTATTTTCCTGTTTGATGCTCAAAATGTCCCACATTTGACCAGCAGGAGCTCCTCTGAACTAGCTTTGCCCTTTGACATGCCTTCAAAATTCTTGCTTTCTCTCGCACAATAGTACCTATTTTGTCCTTTGCCCCAGACTTAGTATCACCCATTTCTCCAAGAAGCTCAGTTCATTTTGGGGAAGATTGGTACTCAGAAACTAAAAGGTGGGGGTGCCAAGTGAGCTCATAGCTATTAAAATATCATTTCTTCTAGGACTTTTCAATGCAAAGAACAGGAAAATATATTTGTTTAATAAAATCACGAGTCTACATTGATATTCAAAATCCAAATTTAATAACACAAGGCTTATTTGGAACACCTTAATTCACATTTTTAGTTCCTCTTATCTCAAACCAAAAACCCTAGTTCCCAATAACATATACATACATATTATAAACTTGCTTTATCCTATAGTAAGCACTAAGTGATTACAATGTTACAATTATTATATGATTCTGGGCAATGAAATTGGTGAATGAAGTTAAGTATTTCTTTGCAGCTCTTCTTGTTCTTAAGGACAATCTGAGTACCATGATCAAAAGTCACTTGAAATCTTTTCTCAGCATGGTAATGTGGCAAATTAAACATATTATCAGGGTTGCTTCCTTCAATTTACCTTCAATGTTTGCTTGTCTTTTAACGTTTTTTTGCTGAATTTTTGAATATATAAACATTAGCATAGTTAATACTTAAAACCATATAAAAAAAGGCACTCCAAGAAATATCTGTCCCTGGGCTCTATCCCCCTAACCTGTACAGATAAACACTATTTTTATTAGTCTCCAGTTTATCCTTCTCTGTTGCTTTTTTATAAATACAGTATATACTTCCCCTTTGGTTACACAAAAGGTAGCAAACCCAACACAGTGTCTAACAATTTGGTTTTTTACTTAATAAAATCTGCAGAAAATCACTCCAAAACTGTACATAGAGATAGTTCTCATTGATTTTTCAGACCGCAGAATAGTCTACTGTGTGAACATACCCTAGTTTATTCAACCATTCTCTGAATGATGCCCATTTGAGTTGTTTCCAGTCTTCTTGCTCTTGGAAATAATACAGTGGAAATAAATAAAGCAGGAAATGTTTTCCTATTTATGGAAATCTATCTTCAGGGGAATTCCTACAAGTAAGATTACTAGGTCAAAGGGTAAATACATATGCAATAACATTAAATGTTGTAAAATTCCCCTTCGTGGGCGTTGGATATTTTGCACTTCTACCAGCAGCATGTGAGAGTGATGGTTTCTTTGCAAACAATGCACTTGGATTTCAGCCAGTCTGAGAAATGGGAGATGGCATTTCAGTGGAGTTTAAATTTGCATTTCCTTTATTCCGAATGAGACTGAGCATCTTTTCCTATGTTTGAAGACCTTTGCCTTTCCTTTGCTAGGAACTATGTCTCTCACCCATTTTATCTCAGTTTTGAAGAACTTTTTAAAGGTATTAATGAGGGGCACCTGGGTAGCTCATGGTTGAATGTCTGCCTTTGGCTCAAGTTGTGATCCTGAAGTCCTGGGATCCAATCTTGCATCAGGCTCCCTGCAGGGAGCCTGCTTCTCCATCTGCCTGTGTCTCTGCCTCTCTCTGTGTGTGTCTCTCATGGATAAATAAATAAAATCTTTAAAAAAAAATAAAAACAAACGTATTAATGAGATTAGCCCTTTAATGATATAAGTCACTAATATTTTCTCTCAGCTTTTCATTTGTGTGAATGTTTTTGGTCATGCAAAACTTTTTAAAAAATCAGTAGTTAAATTTATCAATCATTTAACACTTCTGAATGGTGAGTCAGAGGAAAAAGGCTCTTGCCACTCCCAAGGTTAAAGGAATTTGCCTGTGTTTCCTTTTAATATTTATATGGTTTTGTTTTTCACATTTAGATTTCTGGGGTGTGAATGAATGATCCTGATGAATAGGATGGGGTGTGAACACAATTTTTATCATCCCAAGGGTCTATCCAGTTATCCTAACGCCACCATTTACAAGACCATTTTTTCCTCTGGAATCTGAGATGTCACGCTTCCCTATACCAAATTTCCACATATACTTGTTCATATTTCTGGACTTTTTAGTCTGTTCACATTTGTTTTGTCTATCTGGGTGCCAATAGCACTGTTTTAATTATGAATCGTGTCATTTGTCTTCCACTTGCCTCTCTAGATCCTCTCCCCTGCTTCTATATTCTGTTCTCAGCCCTGGGAGGGTGAGCTAAGAGAACTGCCATCACTGCTTCTTTGCCTTTAGCTTCTGCTTGGATTTAGCCATTGATGAGCTCTGGCAGGAAACCAAAAGGAAGGAGGAGGGCAAAGGTCAAGGTATTCATTCTCTTGGATCCTTCTGGGGGAGAAGGTCTCCTCCATCTGTCTGTGTTCCTGGGCAGAAGTCTACTGATCATCGCACACTGGCCCCCTACCAGCCCTGTCTTCTAGGTTCTGCTATCTTCTGCATCCCCACACAGTTCTCCAACCTGACTCTGATCACTCTGGCCAGTGATCTAGAATTCTTGATTGGGTCAGGACTGGGTCACAAGATCCATCCTGGAGCAGAAAGATAGGTAGTTCCACCTGAACCACACAGAAATGACAGTTGAAGAGGAGGTCATTTCCAAAAGAAAACGGGGCTGCTATTACAAGATGAAAAGATCCAGAGCAGACAACAACAATGAAACATCTGGTATGAAGAGTAGATACATAGAGAGAGGCACTATTCTAAGTATTTTCAATGCGTTTTATACAATGATTTCCCCCAAATTGAAGTCTGGTAAAGTAAGCAATCTGCTCAAGGTCACACACAGATGGTGAAGGAGAGGAGGCTTCAGGCTACCTTACTCGCGGACCAACTGATTCTGAAATTGGAACTCTTAAGCATGGGCTGAGCTGCTGACACCACCTCGGTACCTACTCCTCTTCTCCTGTCTCCACTCTTCCCAGAACATCTCAACTTTTCTCTTTTTTAAAAATAATCACATTCCATAGTAGTAAAATGAGGTCTGGGTCATTCAAATTTGCTGCACTTTCAAATGCCTCTCTTCCTCCTCCTCCAATCTGTTCTCACCGAAAAGACAGCATCTTGTTTTTAATAAGTGGTCCAGTGTGGGTGGGCTCTCACTTCACTTGAATAGGCCTGCGACCCTGCTGGCGGATAAATGATGCAGGTGGGCTGCACGGGCACTTCACATCCCACGGGCCTCTCCTTTCTCTCCCATCACTTCTAAACCATTTCTCTATCTATTTGTGTATCTCAGAGATCCTTCCCAGGACCAGCTTGCTGCCCAGAGATATGGTGAACTGAAGGATGCCTCCTGCCAAGTGACTTTCTCCCTGGTGGGGCCCTTCCCCTCTGCTTACCCCAGCTACCCTGAGGTTTCAGGCTCTTGACCCTCCTCAGCCCCAGGGAGACTTTTCTCTAGACTCTGGAGTACAGAGAGCTTATCGATGTATCTAGTGGCATGGGAAAACTGATTTGCTGGGTAGGATAAGCATTTTGAGAGAATTTGGAAAATACATGCAAAACACAAGCCTACAAGTACACATACTCCTCTGTTTCTAATCCCTAGTTCCCTTTCTTTATATTCATTACCATCAAAAGAAGCCAATGACTCTTAGGGAGGTATGGAAAGAGCCTGGCTATACAGAGCAGCAGGCCCCTGAAGGACCCAGGATGCAGGATACTCTAACCTAAAAGATGGTAAGTGAGAATAAATGAAACTGACACTTCTTGAGCTCCTTCCCCAAGTCAAATGCTGTTGCACAAAAGCACTTTCCTAAAGTACCTCACCTGAGCTTTACCATAACGCAATGATGTGATCACCATTTCACACACAACATATGAAAACCGAGTTGGAAAAGTCAAAGAGCCTGCTCCAGACCCCAAGGTAGGTTCAGGGGAAACAGCCAGCCAGCATTAGGAGCTTGGTCTGTGCTTCTAAAGCCCATATGCTTGCCATTCTCCAGGTTCCTTCCTAAAATAGATTCCTCTCCTACCCACTGGCCCATCCTGCAACCAGGGAGCAAATAAAATATCAGCTGTCAGTTCGTGCTGGACTCCATGTGTAATGAAGTGTTTGGGGAATGCATTTGCTGTTCCCCAAATTTCATGCAGGTGAAAACACGAGAATTATAACATTGGAGCAGGGGTTTTCCTCCCAAGACTGGGATCATGCTTTGCAGTGGTTTCTCTGCTGGAATTCCAGAGATTAAGCATCAGGGAAAAACAGCCAGAAGAAGTGGGCAAAACCAGGAATAAGAGGTCCTCGAACCCAGACATGCAAAAAACCCTGCAATTCTGAGGAGCAAGAACCATAAATACAACAAGCTCTGCTCAGCGCTTATATGGAAGCCTCCCTCCCAGCCAGTTCCCAAGATTAGGGATGGGTCACCGAAATACACAGGGTCACCGAGTTCCTGGAATTTTGCTATTATGGACTCTTCCCAAAATTCATCCATCAAAATAATTACTGAAAGCAACAACGAGAAAGGAAACCCATGGACATGGGTGGGTCTTCTGGGTCTGGCAACTCTTGCTAGATGGTTCCAAACACATCTTCTCCCCTAAGTCACACACCCAGCATGAGAAATAATATTTCCTCCACTTTGCAGATGAAGTAAGTCAGTCTCAGGGTAGAGAATCCCTTATAATTATGCAGCTGGTAAGTGGTTGAGCTAGCTTGGAACCTGCACTTTTTACTCTGTCTGGTTTTCCCCTACCCCTCCTACCACTCCTTGATATTATGGAAGGGCTCTAGCTCAGGTAGAAAGAGCCCCAGACACCCTAGCCCAGCCTTCCCAAGCCCCTCAGATGCCCCAGAGGCACAATTTGTTTGGGAGGTTTTCCAACTGTGGTTCACTAGTTCCTTGAGGGAAGTCTTGGCTGGTCAAACAGGCTCTTCTGTGAGCATCAAGCCCTGAACCCCATAATGCTCCTCTTTCTTCAGGGTCTAGTTTATTGATCTGAATTACCTCATGAACTTTCTACCTTTTTTCAAGGCCACCATACTCAATGGTCACCTCTTCTTGAAGGCTGTCCCTCACTTTTTCCAGGTCTGATCAAGGATGTTCTGTGCAAACTTCCACTTAGGCATAACACTGTAGAAACTGCTTCTCTGGGATCTGCCTGGCTCATGATGTGCCCTTCCCCTTCCCCCAAACCCTAATGTGGGTACCCACACCAGGGGGCCCCATTTGATGTGAAAAGGTGATTGAGAAGTAAACACATGACCTAATCTGGGCCAATCCCTTTCCTGGAAATGGGAACATTTTTTTCTAGGAAGTGAGAGGGAGGCTGGGGGTGTTTTGTTTGGTAATGTGTTGTGCTAAAGGCAGCACTCCAGACAGAGAGACCATCAGCCATCCCCTTCCTTCCCCCCAAAGCCTTGCTGCTTCATGAAATATCCAACATCCATCCTATTCATCTCCTTTTTGTTCAAGATGGCTGGAGTAGATTTCCATCTGCAACCAAAGCAGAAATGCTATATTTTTATTTTCTTTCTATCTTCTTTGTCTTCTCCACTTGATTGAGCTCCTCAAACACTGCACCTTTGTCCCAAATGTTTGGCCCAGAAAAAATTCTCCATCAGAGATGGCTGTGTAAATGGCATATTATCTTATTCCTCCATTTTTTTCCCTTCGGGCCATCTGCACACCAGCACATCCTTTTCTTCATCTATTTTCCTTTAAGTCATGTTATTAAGGAGCCACTATGCCTTGAGATCTTGGTAAAACAATAGGGAATTCAAGGAATCATCACAAACATGCCTACTCTTGTGTACTTGCAGTCTTTGAGTGAAACACATCAAATACAAGACATTGCATAAAATGCAAATGAAGGTCAAGATAAATGATCACAGTGATACCTATCATTTATTGAGTGTCTACTAAATGCTCTATAAAGCATGTTTATACATCATCTCTTTAAAATCTCCCAGGAGAAAGATGTTATCACATCTGCTTTACAGAAAGGATACCTGAGACTCAAATTGTTTAAGTGACTCACTCAGCATCATATAGGAAATAAATAAGTGATGGGCCAGGAC
Organism: Vulpes vulpes; assembly: GCF_048418805.1. Classification (NCBI taxonomy): domain Eukaryota; kingdom Metazoa; phylum Chordata; class Mammalia; order Carnivora; family Canidae; genus Vulpes; species Vulpes vulpes. The sequence goes on along the minus strand of NC_132783.1, from coordinate 96,531,996 downwards.
TCAGCCCAAGCTCTATGTCCAGAACCTGTAGTATCTCTGAGTGGCCCCATATAATCATATTAAAAAGCTTAGACAGGAACAATGACTATGAAACCAGAGCAATGGAAGATTTTAGGGAAGATAGCAGCCTGGGTAAAAGTTTCCCTGAGTCAAGGGGTGGAAGCATTTGCCAAAGCTGGAGAGAGAAGGAGAGCTGCAATCAGCAGAAGCAGGTGGGGTCAGCACAGCGGGAAGGGAAATTACTGCCAGGTCCCTGGGGCTGTCCACTGGAGAGCCAGCTGTCTGGAGATGAGCCAGCGTGTGGGGCCCTAAACATCCCTTACTTTCACTTCTTATTTTCCCTTCTAATGTCAAACCATGATGCCAAGGACAAATGCAGGGAGATGTCTCCTTTTTAGGCAAAAAGGATGAATCCAGACAGCAACATCTCAGCACCAGTACAAAGTACAAAAGCTCTCTTAAGTCTGTTTGGGCCAACCCAAGAGGCCAGTGGGAGGCCTTCAGGTATATTTTGTATTTGTTCTGGGGCAAACCTATTTCTGTATTAGTCAGCTTCAACAGAAAGTTTTGACAAATACCCAACTCAAAGTGCCTTAAACAAACAAACAAACAAAAAAGGAATGTATTGACTCATGTAATGGAAAGGCCAGAAATAGGGTATTTCAGGGGATGACTGGTTCCAGATACTCCATCAATGTCCTCAAAAATCTGCCTGTGTCCCCTGCTTTGTTTGGCTTTTTTTTGTGTGTGTGTTGACTTTAGTCTATCCCCACAGGGCAGCATGACAACCCTTGGGATCTCCAAGTTCACCTACCAACTTGAAATATTAAGTAAACAAAAGGGGTTTCTTTCTAAGTAGTTCTAACAACAGTCCCCAGTCAATGCTATTGGCTCTGTTGGCCAGGCCTGCAATGTGTGCTCATCCTAGATCCAATTACAACAGCATGCAGGGCTCTCAGAGACCAGATCTGGTTGTAAAGCCATTCTTGAAGCTACAGTTGTAGGTAAACTCCCTGAATTGACCACGTAAGTAATAGTGAGGAAGGATATTTTCTAGTTTCTGAAAGGAGCGTCAAGGTATTACCACCAGGAGATGGAGGAACGGGTGACAGGGAAGTAAAACAGTGGATAGCCAAAGTATTGTTGTTAAGACTTTTGGGAAATAGTCACTCATCCATTCCTTTATGGTGTGTACACTACATAGAAGAGATTATGCTGGGGATGAGAGAAACCTCACTCCTAGCGTCTGTTATAAAGAATAGCAACAAGCACTTCTATTATTCTTTATAGTTTACATGACACTCTCACCTTCTTTACCTCATTTAGTCTCTATATCAGCTCTGCATGGTATCAACAGCCCCATTTTTAAGATGAGGAAACCGAGTTCAAGGAGGCAAAGACACTAGTCTACATTTCCTTGGTGTGATAAGATTGGGTGATTGTGCCCAACTCTCCCACTCTTCCCTGTCCCAGATTGTGGATTCATGACCTTTGTCATGTGACTTTGCAGGTCTCTTGGGAGGCAAAGTGACCTATTTATCCTGAGCCATTGGAGTGACCACTACCACTCAGATCGCCTCTCCATCATGCCATGTAATATGATCAGCAATCACCAAGGTAGCTTAATCCCCTCATCATGAATTTCTCTGGCCTGAGAGAGGAATGAATTTTTAAATGCATCATATCTGGTTCAGCTTTAGCTACTAAGGAAGACATACTCCAGAGCAAGGCCCTTTCCTTATTCCATGGTGTGAGTTCTGAGCTCACCAGGGAGGTATACAGGAGCAGTTAACCCCTACATGTCAACTCCACTGGAGCCCTGAGTCTGTTGGGTGTTCAAACAATGACACAAAAGTAAAATTTTATAAGCATTTGTACAAGAAAAGTCTTCAAGTCCCCCTTGCTTCCAAGAGGAAAAACAGAGAAATCAGAGAACTTCTGGGTCAACAGACATTAGTAGTCAAGAGTCTAGTTGGGTCCTGAATTCAAGACTCAATTCCTTCTCTTAGCTATGTGTCCCTGGAAAAGTCTCTCTGTGCCTCAGTTTACTTATCTGTAAAATGAAGAATAATAATTGTTCCTACATCCTAGGGTTGTGTGGAGAATTTAGTAGGCACATTTCTTCTGGGACAATGGATATGTGTTAAGGGTTTCACAATAGGCAAATAAAAAAAGAAAGATTTCAGTGGGACAGAGTTTTTGTAATGGGCCGTGAAGGATGTGTGGCTTTGGGGCAAATATATACATTTACCTGGGGCAGGTAACTACAGTGGTTCCAGATAGAAGGGCATGAACAAAGAGATAGAAGGTGGAAATAGCATTGGAAATTAGGAACAATTCCAGGCTGTAATGGAGGATGTTTGCACAATCCAGGGCAACCCTGGAGAGTCTGCAGTGGGACGTCTATTGTTCTGTCTATCCTATATCCAGCCTCCCTTCCTTCTGGTCACCACATTGTTTTCCCTGTGAGCACTCACCCCTTCTACTCCCAGTCTATGTGGTTCAGACAGCACTGACTTCACTCTCTGGACATAGTCATTGGTTTGGGGGTGGCAACAGAACCTGAGCTGGGCCAATCAGCATCTTCCCTGGGACTTTTGTTGGCCTAGGCAAAAAGGTTTTCTCTTTCTACCAGGGTTTTAGCTGGTTAGTGTGGAATCCTGTAGACCTCCCCCTTTTCACCACATGGAAGAGCCTATGTGGAAAAAACCCCACCACAGAGCACAGCAGAATTGAAATATGGGGGAAAATTCTAGTGCCATCATTTGGGCATCATGCCAAGCATTACATCCTAGAGCTTTCTGTTATGTGAGGCAATGAATTCCATTTTTTTCCTTAAGCCCATTTGTATTGGTTGCCTCTGAAAGAGTTCTGGTTAATAAACTAATAGTAGTAGTAGTAGTAGTAGTAGTAGTAGTAGTAGTAACAGTTTCTTTTTAACAAGTGCAAATTGCATGCCAGGTAGTGTTTGAAGAGGCTGCCAGATAATAATTCATTCAAATCCCATCACAACGGGGATCCCTGGGTGGCGCAGTGGTTTAGCGCCTGTCTTTGGCCCAGGGCGCGATCCTGGAGACCCGGGATCGAATCCCACATCGGGCTCCCGGTGCATGGAGCCTGCTTCTCCCTCTGCCTATGTCTCTGCCTCTCTCTCTCTCTCTCTCTCTGTAACTATCATAAATTAAAAAAAAAAAATCCCATCACAACACAACAGCAGGTACTAGATATTAACCTTTTTTTTGGGGGGGGGGGGCGCAGGTGAAAAAAAAACAAAAGCCCAAAGAGGTCAAGTACCTTGCCCAGTATCTCACAGCTATCAAGGGGAGGAACTAAGATTCGAGGGGAGGCAATTTGGCCACAGTGTCTAGGCTCTGACCCACTCTGTCCTACTCCCAGTACAGTGTGGTTTCCCTTCACATGATCAAGAAGTGGTGGTCTGTGGATCCTCGATGCTCTGATCCTGCCCAGCTTATCACAGTTAACACCTTGTCTGTAGTATGCTACTCTGAGTTTAAGGGTTTCCTGGTTACCACTCTTTCTTTCATAGTTGTACTTCCAACAGACAATCGAATACACCAGAGCTTAATTCTTAGTCTTAAAGTCCTTTACACTTCCCCTTCCAGGGGTCCTAACCAGCCTTTCGGGGCAGAGGACATCCAGTGACTGTTCAAAATGCAACCATCCATATATGTGTGCGCCAAAGTGCCTCTACCTGTGCACTGTTGTTCTACCTGAGCTCCCTGCTATGATCACAAATGACTCTTCTTCCAAGGCTGGAAACTTCGAGAATCTCATCAGGAAACTTTAGACAATGTGAGCAACATGATGATGTGGCTGTGATGGTCTGGATGCTTCTTGTGGGCCAGGCACTGGCATTGCCCCTGAACTTGAACCCCGGTCTGTCTCCCCTAAACTCAGTGTGCTAACTTCATACTAAATTCCAGCTCACAGAGATGTTCCAGAAAAGCAAACTCCAGAATAATGAGACGCGCTGTCATGTTTTAAAAGCTCAAGGGAAAGAAGTTTGTGTTTTAGCGAAAGAAAACAAACTTGAGGTTCGCAAAAGCACATTTGTTTCTTTGTATCAATAGGGGCAGACCCACAGTAGACACTCAAGTTTGGCTAATCTAAGTGGGATGGAATTGAGGGTATTTCATATGAATTCAATTGGATGGAATTGAATTGAGTCAAACTGGAAAATGATAAAGGTAGAAAATGCATTGGGTTTGCAGACAATTGTGTCACTGATTAAATGGTGAACAGCAACTACTGGGAAGTTTCATGAAATGGCATTGATCCCTACTGCCCAAGATATAGTCTATTTCCCATTCTTATTTATTCGGGACTTCTCTACTCTGTTCTATTTTTTATTTTAATTATTTTAGTCCCTAACACACTGCACTGATTTTATTCCTCTCAAATAAGTTGAACTTACAGTATGGAAAGCCCTGTTCTGCTGGTAAGCGCTCTAGGTAGACCTGGGTTTGGATCCAGTTCTTCATTCCCTCTCTCTGTGTCTTCATGATCGTTTAGAATCTCAGTTGCTTCATCTGTAAAATGGGGTGATAACTCCTGTCAGGGTCTTTAGGAGGAACAGATGGCATTGCACCTGTAAAGCTCCCAGGATAATGCTGACTACACAGTGCCTAGACCCTTAACATCACCAAGCCACAGAGCTCCATTTGACCCAATAAAACAATTCCCAATTCTTTTCAAATCAAGAGAAATGAAAGGTAGAGAAAGCATTCCCATTTCTCATGCCTCTCCTCCTCGATCTCCCTTGCTGCATCACAGGCCAGGCCAGATAAGGTGCAGCACTGAGATTCATGGCGCCCAGGCATTCCTCAGGCCACTCTTCTGTTCTGGGGTCATTTCAAAGAGAAGCAGCGTCTCAGGTAATTAATCACCGTGTGCCAGGGCTTATCTGGCTCATGCCAGGGGGCAGGCAGAAGTCAGTGAGGGCTTGAGGTTGGTCCCTGAGATCCTGAACTGAATTATTCAGGATTAAAACATTTGACCTGCCATGGAGCAGAAAGATAAACCAGCTGTACAAGCTGGAAATGCTGTGATAAAAAGTTGAAAATACAAATGAGCATTGTAGATGCAGATAGACAAGGCTGCAAACCATAAAACAACTTTCTTCCTAAGTTTCCTGCTCATGTGTCCATTTGTTACCCCATCCATCCATTCATTCAATGCTCTTTGGAACCCACCCTGCTTTCAGCCTGCCCAGGCTCCAGGGAGATCAGAAGCCCAAGACAAGTCTCTGTTTTTGAGGAACTCGGTACATGGGATCAAAGAGAGGAGAGAGAACAGCATAAGGGATGCCACTCACAGGGGCTGTGGATCCAAGGATGTGGTCCCTGACTAGCTGGGGGAACAGGGGAAGAGAAGACAGCAAAGGACATTCCTGGCAGAGGGAACAGCAGAAACAAAGGCACAGAGGAACACGAGTGATCTGGGAGCAGAGTAATGGAGCTGGGGTTTGAAAGGAAGGCAGAGACAGAGGTGACTCAAGGAAAAAGGGGCCTGAAGGTCATAAAAGAGCCTGCAGGGTATCGGACCCTCTCCTGCAGGCAATAGGGAGCCGTTGACGGATTTGGAGTAGGGGCGTGATGACTTCAGCTCTGTGATTTACAAAGAGCTTTATGAAACTGTGTGGTGCGTGCACTGAATGAAGACCCTGGAGGCAGAGATATCGTTCTGGATGCCGTCCCAACAGCCCAGGTAAGAGATGATAAGGAACTAGAGAAATTTAAACACTGGCTGAATATTTGTTAATGTGAAGGGATCAGCGTCAATTTTTTAGGTTGATATTATTGCGCTTATATATATTTTCAGAATAGTCTTCATCTCTTACAGACACATACTGAAGTAATTATGAATGAAATGATATGATATTTTGGATTTTCTTCAAAATAATCTGGTTGTAGGAGCTGCAGGAATTTAGGGGAGAAGTAATAAATGAAACACAATTGTCTCTAAATAGGTAGGTCACTGTTAAAGCTGGGTGGTAGATACATTGGAGTTCATTCTATTCTTCTCTTTACTTTTGTTATGCTTGAAATCTTCCATAATAAAACATTTTAAAGGTAATGAAGGCTTAATGAAGAAAAGGAAATAGTAATAGTCCGAGCTAATACATACAGAGTACTCCCTGTGTTCTAAAAGACCTCATGTGTATTAACTACCTTCACAGGTATAATAATCCAGATATTATTCATACCTTCTTTACAGATGAAAAAATTGAGGTTAGAGGGGTCTGACCATACTTAAGGTGACACAGGTTCTAAGTGGTGGCATGAAAATTCTAATCCATCTGATGCTACAGGCTTGCCCTTTCTTCTACTCAAGATAAGGGGGGATAACATTGGGTTATCATTACTTCATTAAGCTCTGTGCTAGGTCCAGGAGCTACATCCATCAATAAAACAGACACAGGTCCCCACTATCTTGATGCTTGTGTTCTTGCTGAGCATCTGGACAATAAATGAAATGAATGATACAGTGTGATAGAAGCTAAGGAGGGAACAAAGGAGGAAAGGGACAGAAAACATGCCATAGCAGTTGGCAGGGGCTGCCAGGGAGAGAAGTTTGAGCACTCAATCATAGGATGGAGAGAAAGCCAAAGAGATAGCTGGGCGGGGGCGGGGGGGGGTGGTTATAGGGGGAGGGCATGGGTACCTTCTGGGAAGAGGAAAGAGGAAGGCACAAATCTTCTCAGGTGTGAGCATGCATGGTGTGTTCGCAGAGCCTCAGGGAGGCCAGTGTGGCCTGGGCAAAGGGAGGCAGGGGAGAGTAGCAGGAGGTGAGATTAGAGAGGAAGCAGGGGACTCAACCACACAGAGATTTTTTGTGATGTGAAGGATCTCACTTTTATTTTGTGGGTGATGAAGTGCCCTGCAGGGTTTTGAGCAGAGGAGCTCTGCAGAAAAGAGTAAGCACAGCAGGCCTGTCTGCCGCCTCTTGGAAAGGCTCACTTACAAAGTTGGCCCTTAGATGCCCACCGGGAATTTGGGTTTAAGGAAGGGTCCCACCCTTCTCTGATAAGGGAGCCCCCACTGCCCATTCTGTTTGTACAAACAGTGCGGCTTATGCTGAACACCTGCCTTCCTCCAGGAGGCTGGAGTCTGGGTTTGTGCCGTGCAGGGAGGGCTTACATGAGTAGCCCTGGTAAAAACCTTGGCTGCTGAGTCTCTAACAGATGTTCCTTGGTAGCAGAGCTTCACGCACGTTGTCACAGCCTGCTGCTGGGGGATTCAGGATGTCCCCTGCCTCTCCATTTTTGAAGACTGTGCCTGGTTTCCCTTGGCCTTTGCCCCACGTTTTTTCCTTTTGATTATGACTCATATCCTGCTGCTGTAAGAAATCACGGCCTTCACAACAACAGTGCTCAGAGTCTTGTGAGTCCTAGTGAATTACTGAAACAGGGGATGGGCTTAGGCACCTCCAGCCCAGAAATGATTGTCCTGACATTTTTAAGAAAGGTAGTTGTACTGCCTTATTGAAGGGGCCAAGGGCAGACTTCAGGAGACCATGGAAGAAGCTGTTGCAATGATCCAGCCAAAAGACAGCCATGGCTTAGCACAGGGTGGTTCTGGTGGTGGTGGGGAGGGGTTCTGGATTTATAAGCATCGGGACTTAGGGGCAGGCAGAGGAAGTCCTCGGTAGCACCATGAGACCTGATCTGCTACCTGGAAGGCTGTCCTCGCTCAAGCACTTTGCACCATGGGACCCAAACCTTAGAGGGGAGAGACTTGTGGCAGGTGCCCGTTGCAACTTCTAGTAGCATCTCTGAACTGCGGTGCAAATGGAGTTGGCACAGATCTCCTTCTCTCATCTAGCTCCTATTTGCAGAAACCAGCCCATGGGGGACTCTCCTCTCATGAAAGGACAAATGTAATGTGTAGAACATAAGTGCCCTCAGCAGAAGACAGTCAATCAAAGATTGTGGGAAACCACTCAAGAAAAGGTGTGTAACCAGCCCATTCCTGTTTCCTGACCTCAACTCTTCCAAGAGTTAACTGTGGACAGGGAGGTTTTAAAAAAAGTTCTCAAGGACAAAAAATTTTAGAAATTGCCTTTTTGATTAACAATACAGGTACTGTGGGCTGCTCCTGCTGTGGAAGAAAAAGACATCTCATTTTATGACTTAGATTACACAAACTTTCTTGAACTATAAATTTGAAATAGCACATTTCAAGGCAGGTGGGTGGATGGGTGTGGAGGAGGAAAAAAGCAGAAAGACAAAAGGAAGCGGGCAGGGTGAGCTCTGGGGAAGCTGCTCGAGGAGTGCTCTCCCAGATTTTGAAGTTGAGGAGTGATATTATGTTAATCTATGTTCTAATTGCTCAGCAATAAACAACACCCACTTGCTGCATAAATGTCAGGACCAAAACTATTTCTAAATCTGCTTTGAAACAATGTCAGTCACCAAGAAGAGCACAAAAGAGATTGAACACTTTTATTAGCATAAAAAATGTTAAATATATATGATTGAGGGGTATTCGTTACAGAAAGAATCAGCTCAGAGGCAGAGAGCTGTGGGGGCCCTCGGGTACAAGGCTGAGGTGGAAGGGGCGGCCGTGGTGTGCCCAGGACACTTGTCACCTATTGCCCAAAGTGTCCCAGAGCCGGTCGCTGCTAAGCTTAGACGGCCCTGGGGAAGCCGGAGGCGGGAGGGCGGGGGTGGGGGTGGGGGGGTGGGGGGGTGCTGTAGCCTTTCAAACAAAAGCACAGGCTGGTGGAACAGCTCTCTGAGCTTCTGTCCACCAAGTCTATAACAGATATCAAGAGCTAAAGTTAAAAAATAATAACAAAATAAAATAACCAGATTCCCCATCTGTTCTAACCACAGGTCGGGAAAGACTCAAGGCTTTCTTGTGGAGAATCTGGAAGTAGTGTGGGTCTGGATGGAGCCCTACCCTCCGAATCCTCTCTTTTCTTTTTCCTCTGTGTGCCAGGCAAGTCTTCAACCTCTCTGAGCCTTGGTTTCTTTGTCTTTCTTTCTTTTTTAATTTTTAAAAAGGTTTTATTTATTTATTCATGAGAGACCCAGAGAGAGAGGCAAAGACACAGGCAGAGGGAGAAGCAGGCTCCCTTGGGGGGTCGATGAGGGATTCGATCCCAGGACCCCAGGATCACAACTGAGGCAAAGGCAGATGCTCAACCACTGAGCCACCCAGGCTTTCATAAATGAAGATAATTATACCCACTTCTTTGAGCAAACATGAGCATCAAAGAACCAAAGTGTCCGTGCAGGCCCAGGAGAGTCTCCTGTACATAGGAGGCACCTCATATGCTTTCCCCTAAGCAGCCTGCACCAGTGGGACACCACAGGGACCCCCTTCTGATTCTACCACAGTGTGGTGAGTCACCTAGGTTCCCGAATCTACCTATCACCTCCACCGAACCCCGAGGACCTTGAGGACTGATGGGTATCTAGGGTGTTCACATCGAACGTCTTAATGGAGGAAGGGTTTCCACAAAGCGTTGGCCTGCTTCGCTTTCACTCTCCTTACTGCAAGGAGGGGTGGGTGAGCAGTGAAGCTTGGCAGTTAAAAGCATGGGCCTTGGCATCAGACAGACAGCTCCAGGTTTTGCTATTTCTTTCTTTTGTTTTTTTAATTTATGTATTCATGAGAGACACAGAGAGCAAGAGAGAGAGCGAGAGAGGCAGAGACACAGGCAGAGGGCGAAGCAGGCTCCCTGCGGGGATCCCAATTTGGGACTCCATTCCAGGACCCTGAGGTCACACCCTGAGCTGAAGGCAGATGCTCAACTGCTGACCCAGGTGCCCCAAGGCTCTGCTATCTCTAAGCTGAGTGTCCTTAGACAAGTCACATAACCTCTCTGACCCTGGCTCATCTGAACAAAAGTAGGTGGTTGGGGGAGACAGACCTTTGCGACCCTTTGTGGGGTTATTAAATCTACCACGACTGCCAATTTTGAAAACAGATGCATGGAAATTTATTTAGTTGAAGGAAAGTTGTTTGGTCTTTTAAAATTTTCCCCAGGATGGAAGGTGTTAGAATATGGCCTCCTCGGAGACCAAGCTTAGACTTTGTGGTCTGTTCCCCTCCTGCTTGTACAAGATTAGTTTCTTGTTGCTGCTGGTGTTCTGTGGTTGCTACATACGGCCAAAGATTTTATTTTGCCTTTGATGCCAGTAAAAGATTCTGCTCTTCAATAGTTGAAACCCTGAGGAAGTTTAGAGATAAAAAAAGTAAGTAGAATGCATTTTCTCCAAGTAGCAGGGCTTTCCCCAAGCCTTGCTCTTCCCAGAGGGGTGTGTGTATGTGTCTGTGTGTGTGTGTGAGAGAGAGAGAGAGAGAGAAAGAGAGAGTTATTTATTTGTGGCTGCACATCAGGGGCGGTAAAACTAAAGTTCTTTCTGTAGGGATTTCTCTATGTGGAAAATCCAGAGAGTCTGTGGGAAGCAGTTAAGTTTAACTTGTGCACCACCCAGCTCTAGTAGTCCGAGATGCCACCAGGATGATCTGACGCCTTCTGGAAAGCTTCACTCAAAACTGCTGGGTAAAGGCGTCCTGCGTATCCAATGGACTGTATGACAGTGACAGCGTGAGACCCAGCCCACCCTCACTCCCTGTACGCCAGAGAGTGACAAGCCCCTCGGTCTGCACTCACACGGGATGGTGTAGAGCACTTCAACGACAGGTGGGAAATATTCTGAGGCACCAAGAAAGCTTTATTTCCAACCCAGCTTCATATCACAAGATTGATGTATCCTCGTCTGAGACAGGAATAGAAAGGCCACCAAAGGGTTAACCTTCTAAAGAGAAATCCTCTGGTTTGTTTCTTGGGAAAGAACTAGTGAGTCACAAGAGAGAGAAAAGCTCCCTAGCGTAAATGCAGTTGCCCAGGTGCTAGGGAGGGAGGGTCCAGGAGCCCCGGACAGTGGGAGACATGTCCATTCAGAGGAGCTGGGACTCCAGCCAGCTGTGAGCACCCGACCCCAGGGACACAAGAGTTTGAACTGGTGAGATTACAGAGTGGACCCCAAACCATATGATCTAGGATTGAGTCAAATTAAAGAGGAGGGTGAGAGTGTGGGCTAGAAGGAAAATCCAGTCCTGGGGCTCAGAGGCAGGTGTAAGGCCATCAGTGCAAGTGTCCGGGGGCGGGGGGCAGAGGCAAGCTGGAGTGGGGCCGAGAGGTCAGGAGAGAAGCTGGGGGCAAGATGTCTCTTGGACAGAGTGGACAGACACTGGCTGCTCTCATGTTCAGGAAGAGGTTGGGCCACCTAGAAGGAGAGTATGGTGGTGGGGTGGGCAAGAAGAAGAGTGACAGCCTCATGGGAGTGTCAGCAAGTCCCATGGGCCAGGCACAAAGAAGAAAGTCTGGGATTTGGGGCACACCATTTTAGGAGACATTGTTATTTCTCCATATGACATTACTAGTAAGATGAGACTGCTGGTATCTTTCTCCCCTCAACTGCTCTGGTAGGTGCTAGAGGATTCCCCCAACAGCACCCTGGGTAGATGATGCTCCCAGTATGAGCCCTGAGCTGATAATTCCCTGATGAGTCCCCTCCTTCTATAATCAACACACCCCTGTACTCATTCAACATGGGAATATGATCTGACACATTGACCCAGAATCACACTAAGAGATTGGACTTTGGGTTAGGAGTCACCATAAAGAAGCTCCAAGAGGTCAACCCTAGGTTGACCAAGTGAGGGAGTGTAGTAAAGTGTAGCAGGCATGCTTGAGTTCAAATCTTGCTGACTATGTAACATTGACCTCAGCTCTCTGAGTCACATTTCCTCATCTGTAAAATTCGGATACAATACTGAGCACTAACTTTGTCATGTCCTTTCAAAGCTCTCACATCCAACAAGAATACTTTTATTGGGAGCTAAAAGAATTACTGACTAATCATAAAAAAAACTGAAGTCACTTAATTATCTCACCTAATGAAAAGTTTGAACGTGGATAGCTCTAAGTTTGGTACAAGGACTTAGTGACTGTGACACATTTTATTCTTTCTAGTTCATCGTCCTTAGTCTATTGACTTGCTGCCTTATGGTCACAGGATGGCTGCTGCTACTCCAGGCATCATGTCCTCACACCAGCAACCTACATAGGAAGGAAGATGGGTCAAAAGGCCTTTTCCTGAGAGACTTTATTTTGTATTTATACCTTATTTCAAAACAGATCAGACCATTTTCTTAAGCACTACAATATAGGATTGTGATGAGACAGCTATATGATGCAAGGAAAATAACTGGCAGGTGTTCCATAAAGTACCATATGGTAGGCATTCCATAAGTGTTAGTTCCTTTTTTGGGAAGGAAGTATGGCAAGATCTCAGCCTCTAGAGTCCCACTGCCTGGCTGAGACCATGAGCAAACTACTTGCTTCTCTGCCTCAGTTCCCTCAACTACGTACAAGGGATAAGAAGAGCAGTCAAGCAGGAAGCTCTCAAGAAACCTTCACTGTTCTCGTTATGATTTTTTTCCTAACCTGTAGAGTCACAGGCTCAGCCTGAGGTTGAGAACTTCCCTTTCAGACCCAAGCACCAGTCAACTAACATGTTCAGCTTGATATTTTGCAATACTGCTTTTTGAAAATACTATTCCGTAAGGATTTCTGCAACATTCTTCAATGTTGGAGGTGCTAGGGAATGCCAGCAATAATTATCACCTAGCTGGGCTCCAGCTAGAATTTAGGATATTTTAATTAAGTAGATGAGTAATCTGATGCCTCCTTAGAAAATGGGCAGTTAGTATGTAAATAGATGATTATTCATCGTCGGGAGAGGGGGATGTTGTTTTATTTGCTCAAGCCTGGTAGATTTGCCTCTCAGGAAGGAGTTCCTTTGCACTGGGCTGGTACACAATATTCACTTTGTAAATTTAACAAATACAATCAGATGGGAAAGAGATATATAAATCTGGAGTTCATATACTCAGCTTTTATTCTTTGTGCCACTAATTTGATCTAAATTGTCACTATTTTGTCATCAGAGCATGGGCCTGTTATTTGGGTGGCATGCACTCATTAGATGACCATTCGCCTATCCAGCCATCGTCTTTTAGCTCCCGCCCTGCCCTGCAGCCAGCCCTGTGCCAAGCAGGCACGGGGACCAGAGGGGTGGAAACCTGCTTCTCGGTGTGGAAGAGCTGCCAGCCTGGTGGAGGACCATCGGGGACACAAACAGCCTCCAGGCTAAGACTACTCAAAGGAGTGAGTGCGCATGAGCAGAAGCAGCTCTGAGGTAGGGAAGGGTTGGCCCTGCTCAAAGCTGGGGGGGCAGGGGGCGCAGAAAGGCTTCCCAGAGGAGCTAGCTGACCTGTGAACTAGGGAAGGGATTTCCAGGGAGAGGAAGCAGCACCTGCAAAGGTGTGGAGGCTGGAAACTGCACTGCATTGGAGGAGACTGTATTCAGCTGGGGGAAGGAAAGTGAGAGGGGGATGTGGCCAGAACCAAGGTGGATGTAGCAGGGCCAGGTGGCAAAGAGGTCTGTTCTAGTGGGAAGGGGAGCCCTCTGGGGAGGAGGCCAGTGGGGCACATGGAAACATTTTCTCTCCTCCCTCCTCTATTCCCTCCTTCTTTCCTTCCTTCCTTCTCCCCTTTTTTCTTCCTTCCTTCCTGCCTTCCTCCCCTCCTTCCTTTTTGTTTCAATTTTGGGTTCTAGAAGACTACTCTGACTATATTGACCTGTGGGTTAGCTTCGAGCTATACAAAAGGAAGCAAATAGTCAGGAAAAGGTCAAGGTCTGAGTCTTGGCTTTGTTGCTAACTAACTGGGTGGCCAAGTGAAGGCCACTTCACCCTGTCGGCCTCAATCTTCTTACCTGTAAAATGGAGTATGTGAGCCAGCTTATTATCTCTAAGGTCCCTCAAAATTTGGAGCTCTGCAATTCCAAATCCTCAGACTGCAACAGCAACACATCCGGGAAACATTTCCTCCAGAGAGCACTGTTGTAGCCACGTGCCCCCCCCCCCTCCCCCCGCCCCGCCAAGTGGCTGGGTCCCCAGGGCTGGCATCTGCTCTGACCCCTACAGTACAGGGAAGGAAGACTCAGCACTGCCCACACACAGAGCCAATTCCATAACCCAGTGATGAGGTTGGTAGACTTCCCTGAACGTGTTCCAGAGAGACAAGGGAGGGGGGACTTTATGCACACGTGCCTCATAGCAACCCTGGGGAAGGTGGAGGGAAATCCCACTTGGATGACATAGGAGAAGAAAGCTCATTCTGTTGTGCCCAAGATTGCGAATCCGAGAAACCACCAAGGAGCCGACACCCATGCAAGTACACGAGGGTTTATTTACAAGCTCGAGCTTGGGTCCAAGTATACCCGACACAGCGGAGCAGGGACTTGGACCCCAAAGTGGGTTACAGCAGGGTTTTTTATGGGCTGGTCTAGGAGATCTTCAGAAGGGGTGAAGGAATTTTTTTCCATTCCAATATGGGGGAAAGGGTGGGGGAGTTTCTTAAGATCTGATATGGGATTCTCTGCCGAGGGCATTCTAAGCTTTACTGTCTTTCCAATATGGGATTCCGGCCTAGGACATTCTGCAGTTTTTCCTGTAAAGTTCAGCTCTTATTCCCAGGGGCCTGAGATGGCTGTACTCGTGTTAATGCTAAACTTGAGGTGGAATGGCCTTAATTTTTCTCGGCCTCCACAGTTCCTCAGATTTAAAGCAAACCTATGCCTTTTCTGGCTTTTGGCAAGGAAAACCAATCTTCAGGTCCTAAGCAGATAAGACAACTATAAAATATATATATATATATTTGCAAGCTTTGCATGAGGCATTTAGAAGTAAAAAGCACTGTGCGTCCCCAGAAAAGCACTGGAGACACCCAGCAAGGGATCTGAAGCCCAGGAAGTTACTTTATTTAGGTGATCTCATTACCCTTTTCTCCATTGAAGAACAGAGTAAAAGGACGTATTAGTATCCTACCTCTCTCCACCACAACTTTGGTCGAGAATTGGACTTTTGTCTTTCCAAGGACTTTGAACAAACAGCTTTACTGAGTACACAAAATTGAATGTGGGCAGAGGCCAGGCCATGCAGTGTGTTTTCCTCGTGTGACCATCTCAGAGCACAGGGAATACGGCAGGGGAGGAGGGGCAGACACAGAACTGAAAGTCCCACTTTCTCTCTTTTCATCCCAGCTTTAAGAGACATAGCCAAGCCTGATAAATGAGAAGGACTTGGGCTAAGGAAACAAATCTATCCACAGCGAACCTTTCCGAATTCCATGCCTTTCTTGAAATAATTGAGATTTCAGAGAAAAAAAAAATTAGACTCTGTTTTGGCAGGTCAGTTCATTTTTGGCTTGCTTGCCAAACTGGTCACCCTCAGTAGAAAACGTTGGAGACATTTCACGCCCATTGCTGGGTGTTTCTTTGCCTGGAGGGAGAAGGTGTCCCCGCACCTAGCTGGCAGACAGGCCTTTGTGATGCTTCTCCACAGAGGGCAGGCATGGGCTGAGGGAAGGGGCACGGACATTGAAACAGCAACCTCACTGGAACGTGGCTCTGGGATTTGTCAGACTTGGGTCTTTGGTCTAATTATTTAATTTTACTGAGCCTCTTGCTTCCATAAAATGGTGATTAACACACCTATTCCCAAATACCCAGAGCTCTGTATTGTCTTAAGAGGCAACTAGGAGTTTGTTGTGTGAAGAGGGGTTGGTTTTGCAGTGAGACAGACCTCAACTCGGCACCCACCTGAGAGCTTAGGAAACTGTGTCTGTCATCAGGACCTCAAGGGACAATCACTCCCCGGCTGTCATCCTCACTTCCCTGGTCACCTTCTCTCTGTCCTGCCTTCTATCTTCAGCGATCAGAGTCTCAGGTGTTCTCCTTGTGTGGGCTCAGATGACCAGGGGGACAGGAGGCCTCTCATCTGACTCCCACGCAGAGGGTCCCAGATGCTCCGCTTGGGTTTTTGCCTTTATAATTGTTTCTTTCTGCCTTCTTTTCATGTCTCTGCAGCTTCCTGCCGTGTGGTTGCTCCAAGTGAGAAACAGTTGGATACCAGGCTAATAGTGCAGCAGGTGTCCTGGGATTGGAAATCTTACCACTGCAAATGGCAGCTTGAGTTTGTGAGCACATGCACACGTGCATGCACACATTGGCTGTGTCTCAACCTGACCTGCAGAATGACAGGCTGGCAATGACGCAGTTCCAGCAATGATGTGCTGATTACACCTACCAGCAGAACTGTGGCTTCAGAGCCAGGTCAGCATAGTGAGAGGCTATTTTGTCCAATGCTTAAAAATATGATTTTTCTTAAAAGACTTGGATTCAGATCCCTGTTGTGGATACGTGGTGTCATCTTTCTGGGTCTCGGGTCCCATACTTATCAAATAGGGAAGATATTGCCTACACTGGTGGCCCATTATAAGAATTAATTGGGGCTATGGGCATGCAGTTTCTGGCACACAGTACCATGACTAGGATCCTCATCATCCTCCCCTTGCACTCTGCCCCTTCTAGCCCCAGATGCCATGTGGTTGCTTGGGGGTCTGTGAATCATTGATAAGGGTCTGGCTTGTGAGGGTGGGAAACATCTAGATGGATTTGGGCCTGACACTGTGTGACTGAATGACTGTGCCCCAGGATAATAAGATACTGAAATTAGAGACTAAACAACCACCCACTCCTGTAGAGAAAGAGAAAGCCATAGAAACTGCTGGTGAGTCAGAACTGAGAAGGCAATACAGCAGTTTAAGGACAGAGGAAAGCTAGGGAGCTGTACCAAGAAGTTTCCACAGCCATGACTCAGGAAGAGCTTTTCTCAACTTTCTGAAACAGCATCCCACCTGAACTAGCCAGCCCTCTCTGGTTAGGAAATCTGCTTTTTAATAATTCTTAAAAAGCTTGGTGAACAAGAGAAAGGATACTAATGTGTATTGGGTCATCCATTCTTCTATAACATCCTCAACAAGCCCTGAGGGATAGGTATCAATATCCCCACTTACATACAGATAAGGAAACCAAGGTTCAGAGAGGTAGAGCCACTCGTCCAATGTCACACAGCTTGGGATGTGAATCGGGGTCTATTTTACTGCAAAGCTTTGCTTTTCCCACTCAAGTAGACTGCATTCCACTAACGCTAGGTCAGGTTATTAACATTAGAATGCACTCATGTTTTGCTGGAGTAGGCTAACAAAAATCACCGGAAAACAGTCCTTTCAGATGAGACTATCTGGGGACCTGTGCACGAGTTTTCCAGCTTAATTGTAGGCTCCTTGGCAATCTCTGGTAGGCTTGCTATAAGCACTCACTACATGTTGACTGGATAAGGACAGTAATAGCTGACAGTTATTGAGAGTTTACTATGTGCCAGGCTCTTTCTCAAGCTCTTTTTATGTCATATCCCATTTAAGCCTCACAATAACACCTAAGCATTAGCCACTGTTATTATCATTCTACAGATGAAGAAACAGAGGCACAGAGAGGAGAAACAACTTGCTAAAGACAACACAGCAGACCTGGGATTTGAACCCAGGTAGCTGTTCCGGCTGTGGAGTATATATTCCCAATCCCACTGCTATAGAAGCCGTTTCCTAACTGAAGAGAAGATGGATGGACAGTTGGACATCAGGCAAAGGTGAGAAGGGATCCATCATCTACCAAGTGTCTCCTACGCACCAGGCCCTATAGTGAGTGGGCTCTTCACCTTTCACACCATGTACAACCCTCACAACAAGTGTGCAGGGCTAGTCATGTCTCTAGTTTGCACACGAGGAAACTGGACTCAGAAGGTTAACATGACTTGGAAGAGACCCTCACCGCAGAGCTGAAATTTGAAGCAAAAGTCTCTCCCACCAGCACCCAAGGTTTTTCTAGTCCTGCAGTGTGCCTCTCAGGGGCCACAGGGGGCACGGGGCGTGGCGTGGGGCAGCTCGCTGGTTGTGGAACCAGGGCCTCAGCAGCCAGCCCCCCACCGCACCCACCGCCGATTGGCAGCCTTCTTGTGAACTTTGCTCATTACAGGTTTTCATTTTCAGTGATGCTCCTGACAGCTTTTGTGGGATGATTGCAGGGTGGAAGACTGCAACCTTTAAAGGTTTGGTAAAAACTCTGCAAGTGGGAGGTCTGTCGTCTTTCCGGGGCGTGTTGTCAGCTGCAGCTTAGAGATGTTTCTTTACAAACCCTGGTGCCTGAGCTCTGGGGCGGGGACAGCTTGAACTCTGGCAAAGGCCCAAAGGCTGGGGATGCAGGAGGAGGAGGAAACCAGGAGAGAGGGGGCCGTGAGATGACAGGCTGGGGCTCCAGGGGTCGGCAGGGGCCTCCAAGGGAAGCCTGTGCCCAGGCCCTCGGAGCAGCTCTGAGGCCACGACGGGGTCCCTGCACAGCACTCGGGCCTGGAGAGAAGCCAGCAGTCTGGCAGGACCTGTCTCCTTTTGTGCCCCTGGAAATCGAATTGCCGGTCCTGACTTGCCTTTGGCTCTTTTTTTTTTTTTAATTTTTATTTATTATTTATGATAGTCACAGAGAGAGAGAGAGAAAGGCAGAGACACAGGCAGAGGGAGAAGCAGGCTCCATGCACCGGGAGCCCGATGTGGGATTCGATCCCGGGTTTCCAGGATCGCGCCCTGGGCCAAAGGCAGGCGCCAAACCGCTGCGCCACCCAGGGATCCCTGGCTCTTTGCCTCAGTTTCCCTCTTCTCTATTCTTGAGCCTCTCAGGTCATATTGAAGCTGAAGCTTGCCAGCCCAACTCCTTCCAGTCCTGCAGGGTTCCCCTCAGGGCTGTGGAGGGCCCGAGGGGGCCGCAGCATGGGGCAGCTCACTGGTGGACCGGAGCCCCAGGAGCCGGCCCCCCACCACACGCACCACAGCCTTCTTGTGAACCTTGCTCGTTGCAGGTTTTCATCACTTACTTCTGCACACCTTGGTGGAGGCAAGCCCTGGGGAATGCAGAGGCATAGCAGGTGCTGCTTCTAGCTTAAGATCCTCGTAGCCCAAGGGGACATCTGCAGATGCAGGTGGCTCCAGGCATAGGAGAGGAGCTGAAG
The DNA here is from genome assembly GCF_048418805.1 of Vulpes vulpes. Lineage (NCBI taxonomy): Eukaryota > Metazoa > Chordata > Mammalia > Carnivora > Canidae > Vulpes > Vulpes vulpes. Next base: position 96,512,992 of record NC_132783.1, on the reverse strand, counting down.
AGATCAGTGAGATTCCAAGCAACTGGAGTAGGTAGGGCGGATGGGGACCAGTGGGGAGAAAAGTGGTGTAGAAATCATACGGGTCTGAATGCCATTCAGAAAAGTTCTGACATTTCCTGTGACTAAACATTTTCTTATATGTGGTCTCAGGAACACTCATATCAGAATCAGCTTGCAGCACTCATAGAAATGCAGATTCTGGTTCCCACTCTCTGAACCAAAGGGGATCTCAGAAGATGCCTAGGAATAAGCATTTTTTAAAGTGCTTGAATAAACAGTATGCATTCCTGTAGACAAAGTTTTTAGCTGCAGTGAGGCGATTAGCTCTGACTTTTAGGCATATCCCTCTGGAAGGGCAAAGGATGGCATGAGAGAAGTCTGTTGTTAAACAAGTCTCCCATGCACCAAAAGTGGGGCAGAGGCCAATTGCTCTGCAGAGAGGGAGCTTCTCTACTGGGCTTTCCACACCAAAGGCCATTCTGAATGTCCTAGAAGACCAGCACCTATGCAGCTTCAGCACAAGTGAGCTTTGTGGGTGGTAAGCCAAGCAGCCAGGGCTGCTGCGGTACACAATTCCAGCCTGGCAATTGTGTAGCCTGGAATGTGGCTAGTGCCCCAGCAATGATGCAGTGCCTTTGCCCTGCAAGTAGGCAATCCTGAAATGAATGTGACAGAGAAAGCCCAAAGGAAGCAGAGCTTGAAAGCAGCTGGAGGGGTCCCACATCTTTGTCCCACTAGGGGGAAAGCTGGCACAGCATCTGGGACTCTGCCACAGAAGTTATCTGCAGGCAACCCTTCTTTTGTAGTTGTATCTACATGTTGCAAATGTTTAAAAAGATGTGGGGTTCAGAAGAGTTTAAAAAAGAAAAAAAAATTTTTCCCCTCACCTTTCATTTTTACCCTCCAGAGGTAACCACTGGAGGTTCCCAGTGTTTGGTGTATTCCTCCAGAAAAATACTATATAAGCATAAAAGAAGTCTTCTGAACACCAATCAGCTCATACTCTACATGCAGTACTTGAACTTGTGTCTGTCTGTTCGTTTAAAATATATCCTGGATAGTGTATCATATGAGCTTACAGGGCTAGGTCTCATTCTTTTTCATGGCTACATAGACTTCCATGGCATAGATGCAACTTCATTTTATTTTATTATTTTATTTTATTCTTAAGAGTTCAGCTTTTTATTGAACAAGTTACAGAAGAGGCTTAGTCAAAAAGACCAAAGCATGAGTCACCATCAGACTCCTGATTCTTCTTTCTTCGCTTCCATTTTCTCCTCCTGGGCTGGCCCCGCAGTGGGGGAAGGAGCTCCGGGCCTTCTGTGGGGCAGCACCTGCTGCTGGGGCAGGTTCCCGAGCCCCAGCAAGATGGGGCTCCCAATGTGGAGGCCCTGGCAAACAAAGCCCTGCCAGAAAGGTTCAACATTCACACCCGCTGCCTGAAGGAGGACATTGATCTTATCCTCCGTGGGGGCTGAGGGCCAAGTAGATGCAGGCGAGCTCTGAGACAGAGGCTCTCCTGTGGCCGGGGGAGCAGGTGGGCAAGTGCTGAGCAGGCACTGCCTCGCAGGACCCTAGTCCCCAGATGAAGTGAGGGCCTCACTCTAACCCAGTCTTAGCTTTCTCGGAAGGATCCAGCATCTCAGCGGCATCTGAGGAAATGGGGTCACCTTTATTTTATTTATAACCAGCCCCTGTGAACAGATCTTCAATTTCCAATTTTTGCCTTTAAAGACATGACTGTCCTCTTCTTTACACCTCATGCTGGCTTTCTTTCTTATGAGCTCCCCCTTCGGTCTATGCGGGCAGTGCCACGAGGCCACTTCTTTGCCACGAGGCCACTTCTTTGTAACGAGCCACAGTGATCCACTGCAGAATGAATTACTAATTGCACAACATTTTGTTTTTCTCCAACTACAGTTGCTCTAAGTTCCATTTAAGGAGGGAGTCTTTAGCAGCAAGTTTACAAAGGTGCTTTGAGGCCATCACTCTGGTCGAAAGATGCCTCTTTGTTACCTACTTCCCAGGGATCAGGTCTCTTTGGGACCCGGACTATTCAGCTCCCTCCCTAAGCTGCCCCCAGGTCCTCCAAATCTGTCCCCTTCTGCAGCAGAAGATGTTAAGATGCAGTAGAAATTGCTCAGATTTTGAAGTCATTCTAAAGCAGCATCAAATCTTGGCTTTGCCTTCATGAGCGCCAGAGAGTGAATCACTCACTCCTCCGAGCCTCTATTTCCTGACCTATAAAATGGGATAAATAAAGCTCCTAATTCCAAGGTTGAAGGGTCATAGAACATTTCTATCTTTATATATACACGAAAGGCTTACCGGAGTGCCGGGTGTCCACAGCAGGTGTGCTGCCCACTTTGCGCCTTTGCGGTCATTGTCGGTGCAAGCCAAGATTTTGGGAGGCAAGGTTGAAGAGTTGAAAACATTCTCCCCACCCCCACCGGGACCCAGCAGGTGTCATCTCTGCTGCTGCCAAATCCATTCTTTCTGACCTTTAGGAACTCATTCAACTGCAAATGTTTATTGGCCTCCTCCTTGGGAGGGTGGCAAAGCATATTGCTTAGCCGTTTAGCATCCAAATGGGAACTGTCACACACTGCTGGTGGGAATGTAAAGTACGCAACCACTTTGGAAAGCAGTCTGGCAGTTTCTTATAAAACTCAGCATAAATCTACCCTTTGACCCATTCTAAGTTGTAAAGCAAAGCAGGGAAAGCCTATGTCCACAGAGAGACTAACACATCAGTATTCGGAGCATCTCTATTCAAAATAGCTGAAAGTGGGGGAGGGTTTGGGGAATGGCCCAGGTGTCCATAAACAAGAGAATGAATAAACAAACTGGTATAGTCACTCAGTAGGATACTACTCAGCAATAGAAAGGAATAAGCTACTCATACATGCAACAACATAGGCAAATCTGGAAGCCAATAGGCCAAGCAAAAGGAGTCAGCCACAAAAGGGAAACATACTATGTAATTTCATGGATATAAAGCTCTGGAAAAGGGAGAACATACCTATAATGGAGGAAAGAAGCGTGATTTCCTGGGAGCAAGTAGGGTGGGTATTGCGTGGGAAGGCACAGGAGGGAACTTTCTGGAGTGACGGAAATGTTCTAAATCTCGATGAGGTTTGGGTAACACAGGTGTATTTCATTGAATGCTACTATTAAGATTTGTGCATTTCTCTCTGTAATGTTATCAACAAAACGTCAATAAATGTTGAACTCCAGGTAACGATACTCATGCTGAAGAGTTTAGGGGTGAAGTATATGGATTTTTCCAACTTTCTTTGAAATGCATCAAAAATGAGGTGGATTGATGGCTACATAGGTGAATAGACATATGGTAAAATAAATGTGGGAGAATGCTAACAATTGCAGAATCTAGGGGGGTAGACACACAGGTGTTCACTGTAAACTTCCTTCGAATTTTCAGTGTGTATGAAGTTTTTCCTAACATGATGATGAGAGGAAGCATCCAGAACCTTAGTACCTGGGTTTGAACCTTAGCTCCACCCTTTCTTAGCTCTGCCACCTTAGACAAGTTCCTCAATCTCCCCATGCTGTGAGTTTCATCATCTGAAAATGGGAATGAAGTGTGGGTTTATTCTGAAGATTACATGTGTTTTCACGTGGGAAGCGCTTGGAACAATTGGTGGCACACAGCACTCAGTGTTTTCTTTGGCCCGTCAATACACTGAAATGTTAATAGTGTGTCTCTGTCTTCAAAGACTGTATCTATATAATCCCCACCAACATTCACCCTGAAAGGCAGCCTAGCAGACGCATATTATTGAACCTTGGAGTCTAGAGTCCCAGGAGTCTCGAATCAGTAGTTATTCTCTTTGAACCCCAATTTCCTCAACTCTAAATTGGGAATAATTCACATTGCTTTGGGCCTTAAAGATGATTAAATAAAGCAGCTAAATGAAAGCGATTGAAGCAGAGTTCAATAATAAATGCTCATTGAATGTGTACTTCCCAAACTAACCTCTCCTCTCTGCTGACATAATTGGAAGGGATTGATTGAGTCGTGGCCTAATGCAGTACCCCTGCATGCACACTCTTGGCAGGATCTCACTTGTAGGGCCCTGCAGCCTCTGGCAGGTGGAGGTGGTGGTAGGAGGAGCTGTGAGAGTAGGGAACATCTTGCCCCAAGCACTTGGGGCAACTCCTTAGCAGCCCTTCTCAGGGATATCACCTCAGCCTTCAGAGGCCTGCTGGCAGTCTATTCAGCCCTGAATCTGGAGTCAGCTGAGTCTGATTCCGGAATAGTCATCTCGTTATTTCAGACCTATGTAGGACACCAATTATGTGGCATCTCCAACGCTGGGACTGGCAGGCCATTGTGTGGGGACATGCTCTGGTAAGCCAAGAGACCAGAAGAGGCTGTTCACAATGTCAACAGCTGATTATCCAGTGTAATTTTATTATAAAATGATCAAAGGGAACAGATTTTGACTTACAGTTCAAAGACTTGTCTTGGCAGAAAGTTAGAATCACGGGCGAGACCATCTACTAAAATTTCATGGAAACAAACAGTGATTTAAACAAAAAGTTTAAACTGATTTAGCAGGGCTTTCTAAACCTATGATTTCATGATTTTTAAAAACTTTTCTAATGGATACTTTGACTTCCTATTAAAATGCCCTCTCTATCTCACTGCCTGCCACTCCCCCAAAAAAGAAAATCCCTCCATGGTCAACTTCATTGGCTTTTAGGGAAGCAATTTTTCATCCTCAGTCTTTAAATCCATTTGGATTTCAAGAGGATTTAAATGCATGTGTGGCTGATACTCTTATTTTTTGCAAAGATGCTATTTTGTAAGAGAAATTCGCAAAACCCCCTAGAGTCTCTTTAGAGATCTTTTTAAAATGCTTTGACGCTGTAGGAGTTGAAGGGCTGCTCGGAGCTCTGTGTGTGTTTTTTACCTTCCTCTTGGCAACACTTAAATGGAATTTAAATCCCAAATGTCATGAACTTTCCACTGAGTTTAAACTAGTTAGGGAAATCTTCTCTAAGTAAGCAAACCATGCACAAGGCCCTGGCTAATAAAAAGATTTAAGGGCATGTTAGATGGTACAATGGGATGGAAGGGTGCCCTTCTCACCCTCATTTGGCACTGTTCCTGTTACCCAGGTAGCTGCTGTCTCCCTAGTCCTTCCTCCCAGGCTGGCTCACTCCCCATGAATTCCTGCCCAAACTCAGGTGCCTCATCAGCTTCCCCAGAAAGCACCACCACACCAAACATATTGAGATTTTTTATTGTAATTTCTAACTCAAGATTTCTGACATCCCAGGGCAGATCCCATGGCCCTCTGCACAATATTTGCACATTCATAAGGCCCCATTGGACATTGATGGGGGTACAGAGGACTAGTTGAGGACAAAGCACAAGCCTAGGGCAGCACATTGACAAGTCCTTGAAACAGGCAGAGGGACATTCCTCTACGGGCTCAGCTGGATGTTAATACTTTGCTAAGGGCAAAGGCAATCTTAGCCCGACCCCCAGGATCCTGTAAGTTTACTTTAACATATAAAAACTCCTTTAGAGGAGACAGAACATAAAGACTCCTAACTCTGGGAAATGAACTAGGGGTGATGGAAGGGGAGGAGGGCGGGGGTGAGGGTGAATGGGTGATGGGCACTGAGGGGGGCACTTGACGGGATGAGCACTGGGTGTTATTCTGTATGTTGGTAAATTGAACACCAATAAAAAATAAATTTATTATTAAAAAAAACTCCTTTAGAAATTTCCTTTATCTCTAAACCCCCAAGATATATATTGACAATCATCCCCCAAGCACATGGCCCACTGATACACATCTGAAGGGTCCCATGACTCAGGTTTTATTAGACAGTAATAAGTGACCTTTTCCCAACAATAGCTAGCCTCCTCAAGGTCCAAAGGAATTTTCCAAAATTCTTAGAGACTACACTATCCTCAAACCCCTCTCAACTCCCAGGTATATAATCAGCCACCCCTCACAGGCCGGGGCAACAGTTCTTCCTGCCCATGGGTCCTATCCCTGTGCTTTAATTATACCACCATTTTGCACCACAGATGGCTCAAGAATTCTTTCTTTCCTTTTTTTTTTAAAGATTTTATTTATTTATTCATGAGAGACACAGCGCACACGTGCAAGAGAGAGAGAGAGAGAGAGAGAGGTAGAGACACAGGCAGAGGGAGAAAAGCAGGCTCCATGCAGGGAGCCTGATGCGGGACTTGATCCTGAGACTCCAGGATTGTGCCCTGGGCCTAAGGCAGGCGCCAAAACGCTGAGCCACCTGGGCTGCCCTCAAGAATTCTTTCTTGGTCATCGGCTCCACACTTCACCCCACCAAACCTCACCTATATTCCAAAACTTCATCAGACATGACATTCCTAAATCTCCCCTTGACCCCAAGCCATCAAGATACCCCTTTGCCCAATCACCTTTCCTCATTATGCTGATGTCAAAGGCAGTGTTGCAGAGTGGTTGATCCTCAGATTTTGGAGTGGAGTGTATGGGTTTTCAATATCCAGCTCCATGACTCTGACTATATGGCCTTAAGCCAGTGACTTCACCTTTCTGCACCTCTTCCCTCATCTGTAAAATGGAGATAATGGTACTTACTAGGGTAAATTGTGCTGAAGATTAAATGGGATAGTTTACGTAAGCCCTTTATAGCAGTGCTTTCCATGTAAGATGCATTTAGTAAATGAATACATGAATGTACACACTCAACTTAGAGGACAAATATCCAGGCGCTGTGTCTGTAGAATGCTCTTGAAAGTGTTTCTCTCCTGAGAACAGCTCTGGTAAACACATCTCTCTCCATCCTGAAGAGCCAGGGGTGTGTGTAAACGTGTATATGCTGGATATCTTGGATACGGATCTAGTTGATTCATTTCAGAACTCTCCCCATCCCACCACTATATTGGGGTACAGGGAGCAGCATTGCTATCTTAGCTCTCTCTGGGACCCCTAGCACAGAGGGTATTGAGCCAAGTTGCCAGACAGTGGTCAGGGCAGTCCTTATAGAAGCAAACCTGATAAGTGGCTTTGGGATCCTTTGGGAGGCGAAGTGCTATTCAATGTCATTTTGGATGTGAAGTCTAACCTCCAGGGCCAAGCCAGACCTGGAAAATCCATCACTTAGCAACAACTGGCCCTGATTGGAAAGAGTGCTATTGTGACCTTGGGGACACAGCATTGGAAAACCACCAGCAGCTACTGATTAAAAATGACCCTGAAGGCAGAAGTGTCTGTAAATAACAATTGGCTCTTAGTGATGTGAGGACACAGAATGGGAACAACCAGGCTCTGGCCATCTCATCCAGAAACAGGCTGAGTGACCTGGAGCCAGACCTTGACCTCTGTAAATGTCACTGTCCTCACCTTTGAAGCTAGAATTCCAAATCTTACCCTTCAACCTTATTGCAAAGACTAAATGACTGACATGTATAAAGTACTTAACACAGTGCCAGCACAGAGTAAACATTAAAAAATCAGTAGGTATTGGTAATATTGATTAGGTTTATGGCCCAAAAATTCATTATGAATACCTGAAGCTATATATCTAACATTCTAAATAATACTAAATTCTCTTACACAAATGTGAGCTTTCAAGGATTGTCCCAGGAAGAGAATGACATACTTCCTTGCCAATCTCACTTAGTCAACTTGCCTGTTTACCTATTATACATATACACGTGTGTGTGTATATTTATGTATGTGTGTGAGCATACAATGCATACATTTATATATACACATATATATAAATATCTACATATACAGAGAGCTTTGAGGTTCACACAAATGCATAAGTATTATATGTTGTCGATATTAATATGAATAGGAATGATATTAAATCATTAATTACATGTTTAAGCACCAAACACCGTGCCATAGTATATACACACATAACTTTTTCCATGCTATCAAAAATGTGACGCAATATAAGTGCTATTATCCAGTGACAGATGTCTGACTCAGTATCATAGTCTTAATTTTACAGGTGAAGTAATTGAAAGCAGGGTGGATACATGGAGAAGAGAAGTTATATTAATGACAGAGTAAAGTTTAAACTCAATCTTGAGCCTATCATTAACATTCTTGGTATTCACTCCAAGTTTCTGATTTAAATAACTGAATAACTAGAGGATGGAATGATGGATGGATGGATGGATGGATGGATGGATGGATGATAGGTGTCTAGATGAATGGATGATGGATAGATGGATGATGGGTGGATGGATGGATGGATGGATGGATGGATCACCACTGAAAGAGGGAAAAGTTTTAGATGATAAAGGTAATGAATTCAGCTTTGGAAATATTGAGTTTGTGGTACCACTCACTGGCTAAATGGATGGTGGCCATGTCCAAGAGATGGGAGAACACATGAACCTAGAAAGCAAAAGAAAAGTTTCTGGGCTAGAGATACAGAATTTTAGTATTAACTTCACCTCCCTGATCTTCAGTTTTCCCTCGTATAAAAAAATGAAAGTAATAATACTTCCTTGAAGGATTTTTGAGCATGTTACATTCCACTTCAAGCTAGGGTTTCTGTTTTTCTCCCCATTGATAGAATTCAGATGATGAAACAAACAACTTACAGTAACAAGTATAATGACACTTTCTTCCTAGTACATGGAATGCCCACGTATTTCAGTAAGTAATGTCATGGAAAAGGAAGACTGAGCAAAGATGATGAGGGCACAGATAATCAAGAGTTCAGTTGATCCATCTCATCATGGCTATCCCATATGGCTGGGTCCCACCATCCTCAAAATGCGGTAATATCTGGACTCTCTTTAGATATTCAGCCTCTTTTTGGCACCTACCTACCTAGCCTAGGATTGTGTCCAAATTTGGTTTGGAACTTGAGTTTCCCTGAACTCTTAGGATATCTCCAGGCAGAAGACCATATTGCTTTCATATTGCATTCTGACTTTGTCCAAGTGACTAAAGGGTAACTGAGTTGGAACTTCAACAAAAAGAAACAGAGTAGGAGCAAAATATGTATCAAATGTCTTAGATGTGATGTCCTGAGAGGCAAAAAGCTGAAAGTTCACCTTGAGAAAGTCAATGGGAAGAGAAACATTCTTTTTTTGATGCTAGAAAAGCCTACAAATAGAAAAGGCCTCTGGAGGAAGGATGTACTACTTAGTGAGAAAGAGACCCAACTTGGCATCTAAAGAACACAAGTTGTTTCTAGTCCTAATCTCTAATTCTGGCACTGAGAGACTCTGTGATCTTAAGCAGTAACCAAGGATTCAGCTTTGTCTGTGAAGTAGGGATCTCTCTCTCTCTCTCTCTCTCTCTCTCTCTCTCTCTTTCTGTTAGTCAGGCCTTTGGAGGTTGCAAATGACCGAAACTCAGCTCACAGTGGTTCAGGAAAAAGGAGGAATTCATTGGGCCTTTCATACTCCTGGCAGAGTAGAGGCTACTGGATTCCAAGGACCCAAATATTACCTCCAGTCTCTTTCTTCCTCTAATATATACTTCTCTTAGCCTTTTTGCTCTTAGAATTGGCATTTTCTGAGAAGCTGGTATGGTGGCTATTGGAGCTCCTAGACTTACTTCTCCTCATCTTCACTTACAGAGAGGAAGGTACTTTTTGCCCCTGGTTCTCAGGGAACAATTCCATTTAACCTAGTTTGGGTCTATCCCTATCTCTATCCCTATCCCTAGATCAATCATTCTCAGTCATGCCATGGAAAGGCCAATATGCCCAACTCACCTTTGGACCACCTGTTAGAGGTTGGTAGGAGGGAGTGAGACACAATTTACTGAAGCTAGGCATATCACACTGGAAGTAAAAGAATGTTCCACAGATCAAATGAGAAAAGCCCACCATAGGTTCTTCAATCACAGGCACATTGTCAGAGTCAATTTATTTTTTTTTAAGATTTTATTTATTTATTCATCAGAGATACACAGAGAGAAAGAGAGGCAGAGACACAGGCAGAGGGAGAAGCAGGCTCCATGCACTGGGAGCCCGACGTGGGATTCGATCCCGGGTCTCCAGGATTGCGCTCTGGGCCAAAGGCAGGCGCTAAACCGCTGCGTCACCCAGGGATCCCTGTCAGAGTCAATTTAAATAATGGATATCAAAGAGCCATGCAAATGTTACTGTTACATGAATATGTTATTAATATCTTGTTATTTAAAATAGCAATGAAATAACAGAAAATTACCAAAATTTGAGGCAGGTATATTTCTCACAGAGAATCTAGAGAAATTCATACCACCAAGTAAAGGCCACACAGCCAGCATCTATTGGTATTTCAAGAAGTTACTGCCTACCTCACCATGAGACTTAGAGATGTGTCCCAGAGCACATAGAACTGAAGTTCCACTTTGAACAACATAATCCAAACTGTGGGCCATTGATGCAACCAACATTAACTCTGAACATCAAGACTGCTCTACACTCTGTACTACACTGAGAGGCAGAGAAAAGCTGGGGATCATCCCTTCCCTGAAGAAGCCCAAAGTCTAAAGGAGAGAATGACATGGGGGAAAAATTATTCTGTGTGATATCTTTGAAAGAGGAATTCCCAGGGAGCTATGGCAGCATACATGGACCAGACTAGTGGTTCATTCGAACTAGCAGTATCTGATGAGACCAACAGAGAAGACCTGAAGACAATGTGTGATTACCCTTTATGTAGAGCAACTATGCATTTGGTTTACTAGAGACAATCTTAGTTGTCACCTGTTAACCTGGCTTAATCATTAATAGTCCCTCTGAAATCTTCCCTCTCAAAGGAGACCCAGATTAGATGATAGGTCACCCTATGTCTATGACTATCCACATCTCATTTAGGTAGCTGTGTTTCAGACATTCCAATTACAGTGAAGGGAGTACAGGCTTGGCAGTCAGGTAAACTTCCAGAGTTTAAATCCTAGTTCTTCCATTTTTACACCATGTGACCTTAGGAAAGTTACCTCAATCTCCTGAGTCTGAAATTCCTTATCTATGTAACATGGATTCTTACTGTACATGGATAGCATCTCGTCCATGAGGGATGCATGATAGATTGTAAATCTCTACCCCAATAATAGTTGTACATTACAATAAATGGCACTGCCATTGGTTCAATAGCTCACTTGGCTCAAAACCCTGAGACTTCTTGGATTGTCTCTTTTGCTTACCCTCCAACTTTCAGTCCATCTACAAGTTACAACAGCTGTATCTCAACATTTTTTTCTGATGATGTCACTACTGCGGGCTTAAAGAAGAAAAGTCACAAAATGTGTTATATCCTTATTTGAAAGGCACAAGTAACCTTTGACCTCATCTGAGCAAGTTGGGCAAACACCAAGGACTGACCATGAACTGCACTGTGATTATCTTTCCCATTAAAGTAAGAAAAAACTCAAGGATTTCCAATCAAGTATCCTTCCCACACTTGAAATTAACATATTATTTCTTAGGGCAGATTGTGCCCGCGGTAGAGCAGTAGAGCTTGGGTATTATAGAGGATCTCAAAACACATCAGAATTGATTTATTTTTCTGCCATAACATGGATTAACTTTCCAATGGGATTCTGCGTTCCTACCAAGCTCATTTTTACCCCACTGTCCATTTTCTCTTCAAATAAAGAGAAATTTCTCCACATCCTCTCAATCTCCAAAACCATCAAAGGAAGAATGAGAAGAAATCCCACAAAAGAGTGTTGTTACCTTGGTGAGGTGGAATAGCCCTAGACTAATTGTCAAGAAAACCAGGATCCAGTCTTCTTCTGTGTGGGCTGCTTGTATAAACTTGGACGTGTCCTTTCCTATTGAGTTTTGGGTTTCTCATCTGTAAAAGGACCAGGATTAAATCATTTCTAACAACCTCCTGGCTCTGATTTTTTGTAGTCAGGGGCCATGATGAATTGGGCAATGACTTAGAAGCACTACTTGGCTCTAAAGAAAGCGTGTCTGTGCTACTTCTGCTTTTCCCCTAAGCTGTAATGGTCAGTACACTGCCCACTCAGCATCTTTCTACTCTAGTGGTATGAATTTCAGCCTCAAACCCAAGTAGGCCAGAATGAAATCCTTTTCTCTCTGACCTACCTTAATAGATTTTTGAGCCCCTGTTTCCTGTGGGTAGCAGGAAACTTTATTTTGCAAATTCAAGGTAAACTTGTTTACTTATGAATTTTCACAATCTCCTTTGGACTCATTTAGATTTCTCACTCTTTTTTGTCTTTTCCTTCTCCCAAGAAGATCTCAATCTGGGGACCCTACAGATCACTCTGGTATCTGAGGAAAGGCACCCATCTTCAGGGTTATTCCATTGGGGCTTCTGTTGACATGGAACATGCTCACCCGCACTTGGTTGGTTGGCTTTATTCATTCCTGATGTTTCTGCTCTTCTGGAACCCAGCCAACATCCTGTCCCCTTCAGCATTCCCAGTGGGAGGCCACACGAGTCCCTTTTCACTACCCTAGCCCTGGCCACAAGGCATTGATAGGGCCTCTGCCCTGCCCTCTGACACCTGCCTTGCTGCAATCACTGCTCCTCTGTCTCCAGCCCAGCTGAGTCATTGCAAGACTGTTACCTCCCACAGTTTCAGATGCAAAGTCGGAAATGGGACCTTTCTGACTTGATGACCACCGTATATCATCTGAGATTTCCATTGTTTCAATCCTAGCACTGAGGCTGGGAGGTCTCTCTTGAGGATCCTTTAGAAACATTCGCTTACATCTCACTTTCTTCTCTCCTTACCTGCTTCTCTGCCTCACCTAACCTACTAAGTGTTTACCAAGGCTGAAGTGGAAACTCTTCTTCCTCAGTATGAATCAATCATTTACACTAAGTCATCAGGCAGAGAGGCTTTTAATTTACAAAGCCAAACATATTAACTAGCAAAAGTTTTAAAGGATTTTCTGTCCTTAAATTCCAGATTCTTGCCATTGAAAGCCTCAGTTTTTAAATTTACTCTGTGTTTTCAGAGCCTGTTTGGGAATCTTTTACCAATAATTTTTCTTGGCTATAAATGTTCTTTTTCTGAGTGCAGGGTGTGTTCTCCCTGAAGAATAACAAATGAAGAGTAAATATGAAGAAGTGGAGGGGGATGAAATGGGAGCCGCTTGGTCTAATGTCTCAGAATATTGCCCCAGTATAATCACCGGTCTCTCCAATGGTCCTTGATCCCCCAAATGACAAATGTGTAACCATGGCCATTCCACTCTGAACCTCCAGGTTTGGTCCAAAGGCTCAGAGTGTGCTGAATTAATTTCTTAGAACATCTGAGTCACAGAACTCTGTGCTTCATTTTCAAATTAATCTTTGACCTGAAAACTAATTACATTTTAGTTTCTCTAAGGTACAAAGGAAAAAATAGAATCGTAATCCTTTCCTTCCTCTCTTCCTCCCCTCCTTTCTTTCCTTCCTTCCTTTTCTTTCTTCCTCAGGACAATATGACAAAAAAGTAATGCATCTGCCTTTATCCAGTGCTAGAATATACTACTATTCCTCACATCAATTGTACCTTCTTGCGGATACCCTCTCTGAACCATTAGCAGAGAAACGTCTTCTGTGAGGAATGCTCTTTTTGCGGAATCATACACATTGAATCAATCTGCACAGAGGATAAGTGTTAGGGGAGATTTAGATTGCTGAGCACTTAAAAATAAAAAGAACATAATTAGCAGGGATAATAAAGATAATAGGGTACTCAGGGAGGTGTAGCAAGGGAGATGGAGCACAGACCAGAGTGGAGGAAATGCGAAGCGAGGTTGAAGGACACTAAATCTGCCCCAGCTGGAAAGTGAGTGTCCTCTCAGCTCAAAGCCAAGGCCCTTCCCTCTGGGATCCAAAACCCAGTCTGGCTAATATCAACATCAAAATCTTCTAGTCCCAAGTAAGTGCCACGCAAATACCAAGAAAGTGCTGATCTTTTTTGTCTCAGCACATCTCCCCACAAAGGCAGGAGGCAGCTCCTTCTTTCTCCCGCCCCACCAGCACCCCAGCTCCTTCCTCCTGGGCTCCATTCCCTCCTGCCTTCTCTTCCACCTTTGTAATTTCTAGCGTCACCCAAGCCTAAATCCACTCCTTCACAACCCGGTCCTGCCTCCCCACAACTGTGCTCTCTTCCCCCTACAACCAGCCTGGGGAGGAGCTCTGGGGGACTCTGCCCACTGCCTCCCTGCCAGCCCCTCTTCCAGTCCCCTGCGCCTCTGCTCCTGGGCCCAGAGACCCGGGGCCACAGACTGTGAGCCCCCCAAGACAATGGTATGTTTCTCTTGTCCTCTCTGACCTTGGCACCAGGTCTGGCACAGAGCAGGTGAACAGAAAACAGCTGAGAGAGACGCACAGACTGGCAGGCTGGCTGAGCTATGGAGAGATTCCTGCAAGGTGAATAGCTCAGGAAGACTCATTGATTGTTTTTTGCTTTTGTTTGCTTTTACTTTTTTGTTTTTGGAGTTTTTTTTTTTTTTTTTCACTTATAACAGAGGAGGATTAAAGGTAAGTGACTTCAAATTGTCTTAAAAAAAATAAAACTCCAGACAACTAAGTGGTACCTGTTGTGCAGTGTGACAAGGTCAAGGGTATTAAAACAGGATGGGAGTGCTCCCTTGCCTCAGGCAAACATATTGCTCTGAGCAGTGACTCAGGGTCCGGAAGAAGAGTGGGGAGGAGGCCATGTCTCTGCGACTTAGAGCACTGGCAGCCACCAGCGACTGGTGACTGATAGGAAAGAAGGTGGACTCGAGGCATCACGTGCTGTTCTGCTGGAGTCTCTTCACATTAGCCCATCCAAGCTCATGGGGAGCTACCCGCCTTTGCCCACACACAGGACTGGAAACAGACCAAGAGGAGGCTTGGTGGGCCTGGGGAGGAGATGCAAGAACCAGCTCAAGGGACAGACAATCCTGGGTTCTGAACCTGGCTCTCCACCTAATCATGGGCAGTCTTGTCCACAGACACTCAGAGAAAATATGCCCCCTGGAACAAGGCATTGGTGAAGGTAGAATGGGATCCACAGCTGGGAGCCTGGCCCAGTGCCTGATGGATGTCTCTTCCCTTCCCACCTTCAGGAATCCGACTCTCTGAGAACATGTAGCAGAGAGCCACGTCTCAGAGCTTGGTCCCTGTGCCAACCAGAGGTGTGAATACTGTTAGATTTTCATATACAGCATTTGGGAAATAGGAATTCCAACTTCCTTTCCAGCGTTGTATTGTGAATACTTGTTTCTGCCTCCTTCCCACAATAGGCTTGATAAGGCCTGGGACTGGGTCTGCCCTATTCCCCCAGGTATCCCACACCTAGCACAAAATTAAGCCTCCATCAGTATGTTTTTGATACTCACTAAAGAACAACCTCAATACCCATTGTTTGCTATTGCTTTGTAGTTCACAAAATGTTTTTGCTACATGATCTCATTTAATACTTATTGCTAATGAATGAACTAGGCCTTACAGTGTAGAGGATTGGGGCACAAACTCTGGAGTCAGAAGATCTGGATTTGAATTCCAGAACTTACTAAAGGTATGACTTTGGGCCAATTATTGTTCTTTTCTGAGCCTCTGTTTCTCAGTTATAACACGGGGATCATGAGAGAGTCTGCTACATCGGGTTGTAGCAAAAGTTGTAAAGGCAATTGATGTAGAAGACTTGGTATGGTTCCTGGCACATAGTAGGAAACCTGGACAAGGTACCTGTGCTCATCACTGTTGGAAAATAAAATTCTCAGACAGGAGAAGTCAATTATGCAAGGTCATATACTAGGACTGAAATTCAAGTTTTTTACCTCAAAGTGGTTGCTCTTTCTATTCTATGATTACAATGGCTACCATAAGTTGAGTGTTTCCCAAGTGCCAGACACAGACACAATGCTAAGCACTTTTCATGTATTTCTTTTCATGCTCGAGACAATCCTGAGATGGGATCTATAATTATCCCCATTTTATACATGAGAAACCTGAGACCTAGAGAAATTAAAGTAACATGGCTAAGGTCATGGAGCCTTTACATGGTCAAGCTGGGACACACACCCAGACAGTGGGTACCAGAACTCACACTCCTACCCATGTGCCATACTGTCTTACTTTCAGTGGTATGTTGAGCCAACCAATGCATGACAGCCAGTTGTCATGGAATTTTACTACCTGGTTGTTAAACCATTGGTGGCCTGAAATTGGTCATGGGGGAGTGTTTATACCACAGAATTTAACACACATTACAAATTAGGGCTTTTTTTAAAAACCTGAAAAACAGTTTACCAGCCTACCATCTTTTAAAACTTCACTGCCTCACTTAATACCTGGAAGATGTTTCTTCTCAATTCTTAGTTGTTGTTAGTTGGGAAAACTTAAGGGAAAAATACAGATGATGAAGAGAGTTTTTCTCATCCTAATATAGTGGTCTTTCTCTCTTCAGGGCTAGAAGTGCATGGACCATTAATGTCACATAAGGCTTAATTGTTCCCTTGCCTATTGGTGACTGCTGTGCTCTTGGTGGCGGATCATTTCTGAATGCACTAATGAGAAGTGTTTCCATACTTGACAGGTACCCACCTGCCTTTTAGTCTGCAAATGTATGAACTGGTCGTAATAACACATAGTTAACACATATCCAAATGGCATTCCACAGAGAAATGACCATATTCATCCAATATTTATTCATTTAATTAACAAGCTTCCACCAATGCTTACTCTTATCAGGCTCTATGTGGGCTAGGCACTGGAGATTCAGAGATGAGTCAACTATAGGTCCTGTCCTCAGGGGTCTCAGTCTTACAGCAGAGATAGATGAGGCAAGAAGTAATTTGGGAACTTTGTAGAAAGTGATAGAATCTCTATGTGCAGAGTGCAATGGTCACATGGAGGAGGAGAAAGGACTTGTATCTGAATAGAAAAATCGAAGAGGGCATTACTTGTAGAAGGATATTTGGGTATCCAAGAATTGATGGATGGTTTCCTAAGAATAAAGAGAAAAGTGCATTCCAGACAAAGGAAAGAGAATATAGAAAGGCCAAAAGGAGTCAGGATGAGGGTGCATCTGATACCTTGCCAGAAGCTCTACCTGGGGCATACTGTGCATGTTGGATTAGGGAGAGTAAGGAGGATGGAAGGATGGCCTGTGGCCAAGTTATAAAGGTCTGAAAGGCAAGGTGTGTTAGTTATTTAATGCTATGTAACAAAGCATCCCAGAACTTACTGGCTTAAAACAACATATCACTTATTATCTCTTGTATTTTCTGTGGATCTGAAATTTGGGAATGGCTTGTTTAGGTGATGCTAACTCAAGGTTTGTCATGCAACTGTATCAGATGTCAACCATGGCTGCAGTCATCTAAAGGCTTGACTGAAGTGGGAGGATCCACTTTCACAATGGCTCACTCATATGGCTGGCAAGTTGGTGATGGCTCTTGGCAGGGCATCTCAGTTCTCTACATAAGCCTTTTCATGGAGCTGCTTTGATGTTCTCAAAGCATGAAGGCTTGCTTCCTCCTGAGTGATTGATTGAAAAGAATGAGATGGAAGGTACAATGCTTTTTATGATCTAGCCTCAACTGTCACACACCATCATTTCCACTGTATTCTGTTGGTTATACAGACCAGCTCTGATTCAATGGGAGAGTAGGTCATACTAGGAAGTACATACCATAAAACCAGGATTATTGAGGGCTGCCTTGTACACTGGCTACCACATCAGGTTGGAAGTTAGGATTTTCTTATAGTTGATAGAAGTGTTGGAAAAGAAAGCAAGACTTTAAAAAAATAAGCACTTCTTAAGCATCAAAAGAAGCAAAGCAATATACTAACACTTGGACATTGCATCCTGATTCTGGGAAATTCTCTTGAAATTCCCAAATAAGTTCTACTATTTGGTATAGGTGTGACCTTGGGCAGGTCATTTCCTTTCTCCTAACTTCAGCTTTCTAGTCTATAAAATAGGGTTTATTTTATCTGTCTTATAGAATTAGTGAAAGACTTAGAAAAATAATGCATTCAAAAGGTTTAGCACCGTGCTGGGCACTTAGCATATGTGTTAAATAAAAAGCAGTTATTACCATTATCAATATGATGGAGACCTGCACTTTAAGTCGTACAGTGAAGACTGAATATCCATCTGTTCCCTACAGGGAGACAAATAGTTCCTTTAAGCTAGGACTTTTCTTCCTTGCAAAAGCCAGATGCCCTACCACTTCACTGTCTAGAAGAATGAATTTGATGTGTGAGTCTGTTCATAATGTTGAGGATTTGTGATATAGAAATGTTGGGATTCAGAGCAGATAGTCAAGAAAGAATTCTTAAGATGTCTTCAGTGCAAAAGGTGGTTTTATTAAAGCACAGGAACTCGTGGGCAGAAAGAGCTACCCTGGGGTTCTGACAGGTGACTGATTATATACTTTCAAGTTGCGAGAGGGTTAGGGATAGCATAAGTGTCTAAGGAATTTTGGAAGCAAGGTTTCCAGTACCTTGGGGCTAGCTATTGTTAGGAGAAGGTCATTTATTATTGTCTAATAAAACCTTAGTCCTGAGACCCTTCAGTTGTATATCAGTGAACCATATGCTTGAAGATGATTGCTAACATATATCTTGGGTAGTAGAGCTAAAGGAAGTTTCCAAAGGAATTTCATATGTTAAAGTAGACTTCCCAGATCCTGGGGAGGAGGTCAGGATAATGTTAAGCTAGGATTACCTTTTGTCCTTAGCAAAGTGTCAACATCAAGGGAGCTGAGCTCCCAGAGGAAATTCACTCTACCTGTTTCAAGGACTTGTCAATGGGCTGTAGGCAGTAAGGAAATTTAATTTTTTCTTTTGCCTTTGTTTCTTACGTCAGTTTGTACTATTTTTTTATTTTTGTTTCATTTTCTGGGCTCAATCCTGAAGCAGAAGGCTAGAGCTTTTGTGTCAAAAGGGAGGTTTAAAGCTGCTGAGAAGATTCCATCCAGAGAAGGGCCTACATAAGGTGTAAGGCATAGGAACCTTGGGAGTGGGCACCACTGTGTTCAAAAGTCCTCATAATGTCACTAGGGACAAAGATATGATATGAGCTCTGAATCCAGGGATGCAATCACAATGTTTGGTGCAGAGGAGACCTAGCAGAGGAGACCAAACGACTTTACTTTTTACTTCCATGAGCTTACATACCTAGTGGTCATGATAATGAAGGCAGTTGTCAGGACACAGCTGTGGAATCAAACAGACCTAGCAGCAAATCCCAGGCTTATGACTTACTCAGGCAAGTTAATCAACTTCTTTATGCTTCCTCTTCCTCTCCTATAAAATAGAAATGAAAATAACATCAGCAACTACCTTCTAGAGTTTGGGAAATATTCTATGTCTGGCACATGATTAGCACAGGATAAAAGAGAACTTTTGCTACTGGTAACTTCTTTTGGTTGACAGAATCTTTGCTTTTGCCATAAAGATAAGCCCAAGGGATGGAAAACGTGCACAAAGAACCAGATCCTGAGGGGAATAAATAAATACCCAGAAAGTTTAAATTCTGAATTTCTAAGCCAAAATTTCAGGAGGAAAGGTGAAAGGATGCCATACATTTGTTTGGAAACTAATTAATGCCCCATGGATTAAGATGGAATAAAGATTGTGCTGAGAGCTCTATCCTTCAACATCAGAAAAAACATGGATGAAATTGGTCCAAGGGCTGAAGTCGATTCCTGACTTCCCTGTGGTCATTTGCAATGATGGACTGCTTGTCAGCAGCCTGTGATTTCTCCCAGCAGCTGTGCTGTTGACCTCACCTCTAGAGATAAGGAAATGAGGAACCACAAGGATTAAATGAACTGATATGAGGAATGGAGAAGCCAAGCTATTGGGTCAAGTGTCTCTGGGACTCAGGCCAACATGGGGCCAGATACACAAACTCATTTAAATCCTTCATATTTTACATGATTTATTTAATCAGAACCGTAGTGATGGAAAATCAAAACATTTCTTGCCGTTCATCTGACGCCTGTAGGGGAAGGAGACGGGAAAGGGCCATGAGAAGAGATGGATGATGGTGGGTATGGCCTTCCACAGTCCTTCAAGGAGCAGTCTTGGTGTTGCCTGAAAGATAGCTGGACCCCAGCTATCTTGAAAAAATGGGGGAGGGGTGATTTATAAGCACCCCTACAACAGAACAGAATTGTGCAAAAATTTAAAAAGGAAAAAAATGAGACTTTTAATACATCCAGCACTGTTCCTAGTATTCTATCATCGAGTTGCTAGCGCTGACACAGTAATTTGGTTTCAGGTGCAGGATGTTGATTCCTCAATTAGTCAATACAATTCCTTGATTAGCTGACTGAGTCTAGAATGTCCAGGAAAGATCCCTGTGACAATGGTTACCTCGACAGCCACATGGCTGTGTCCTCATGGGTGACTTTAAAAACGGAGGTGGGGAGAGTACTGGGAAGTGAGAAATCCAGGTTGAGTCACGGCTTTATGGCACCCAGCAGGTCACTCACTTCTGCTGATCCTCAGCTGGCTCATCTGTAAAATGGGAAGACTGCCTACCTCTTACATTCATAGGGCTTAAATAAGACAATGTTTGTAAAATGTCTAGCACAGGATAAATTCATAATAACCAGAAGCTGTTGTACTTGTCATTGTGAGGTCATAGCTAAGCCCCGTAGCAAAACAAACAGGCCACTTCTTCGAAGTAATGCTTTTCCAACTAAACGCTGCCTCAGTTCACCAAGTGTAGCAGTTACAAACCTGTTCTATTTTCGTTTTGAAGTTTTCTCATTGGAAGCAAATATGTATTCAGAATCCCCAAGGCCAGTCTGCAAAGTGGCTCCAATGAAGAATAGAGAAGCATAGTTTTCTTCTAGTAAGTAGGAGGAAGGGAAAAAGGAAAGGAGAAAAAAGAGCATAGCATTTAATGGGTGCCCACTACCTGCCAGGCACTGTTCTGGACTTTGCATGTAGGCACATTGAAACCCAGAGGCATAAATTGCCTCCGGTCACACAGCTAGTCAATGGCAAAGTCAGGATCGGAACTCAAGACTTTTAGAGCCCAAAGCCTTTGCCCTATTCTACTCTCTGAAGGCAACATCCAAAACCCTTCAGCTACGTCCTTGCCCCAGCCCACATGGCAACTCTGTTTTAGGACTCAAGAGATTAGCAATTAATGCTCATAAGAGTCCAATTTCCCACCGTGAGTGACAGATCCTAGAGAAACTGTTCATAGACTCCATTATCCTGAAGTATGAACAGAACATGATACAAAAGGCAGTACTGCTGAGGCAGTCAAGTGGACATCAGTGAAGTACCCGGTCGTTTCTGAACATGATTAGATTGGTGGTAGCCCTTTCTGCCCACCCCAGTGGAGCGGCATGAAGGGACTCCTACTCAGAGACTACTGTCTCCGAGCAAGCAAAATGTTCGAGTAGAGCCTCCAAGTTCAAGAAGGGTGCCTGCGAAAGTACAAATCTTTCAGGAACGAATCAGGATAAAATAGAACTTTAAAAAAAATTTGTTTCCTAACTGCATTGGCAGTATAAACCAAGATTCTGAGCATGATCTGAGAGTGATTTTATGACTTCAGCCTTTAAACCAGGCCAACTTCATCTTGTACCCCCAACCTCGGGCTCACCTCCTTCTGATTACACACCAAGCCCACTTGCTCCTCGTGCGCTTCACACCTACTGCTCCCTCTGGAATGCTCTTCAGCCGAATCTCTCAAGACCAAGTCCTTCCTGCCATCAGGTGTCAACTCCCACATCTCATTCCCAGGGCCTTCCCTAAACAGTGCTGCTGTCACTCTCCTTTCACCTTCTATCGCACTCCTTGTTTTCTTTATAGCACCTCTATGATGTGAAGTACCCCTTTTCAGCTGTTGGCTTTGTGATTTGCTGATCATCTCCCCCTCCAGAATGGAAATTCTGTGAATGTCAGGACCTTGCCTTTTTCACTACAGTCACTGCCTGGAACGGAGTTTTGAAATCAGAAGCATTTAATTAATATCTTTGAATTTAAAAAAGTAATCTCTATAATTTGGGGGATAAGAGAGCAGTGAGGAGATCTGTAAAGGCTCACCCAGTTTTATGCCTCTGTTTTGTTCTATCTACTGAGAGCTTGCTTCCCTTTACTCAAGCCCTGGAAGACTGATAGATTCCTAGTCTCCCTCAAAGCCCAAGGCAGGTGTCGGTTTCCCCATAAAGCCTTTCCTGCGACCAGCCCATTAGAGGTAACCCCTGGTGTGTGTGTGCACAATCTTTCTGTCCAGAGCATCCCTCTGTTTTCACCCACCTCACACTCTGTTGTATTTATTTCTTTTTATGTCTGGCTCCTGCATTTGCATATGAGTTCCCTAAGGACAGAAGAGACATGTGTATCTATTTCACACCTGGGACAATGTCTAGCATAGAAGAGATGCTTGGTGAACGTCTGGGAAATACGTCGATTTGAAATTAACTAAATCACATTACTTGAAAGCTACTTGTAAAATGTCCACGAGCTGTGAAGGCTATCTACTTCGTTTCATTCAATTTAACAACTATTCATTCAACATAATTCAGCAAATGATGAGAGTGCCCTGGAACTGTAATGTATCAGAATAAATAAAATTAAGGCCTTATGCCTTTAATTACTGTTGTTTGGAACCTTGGACGGAGGGTTGCTGACAAACAGGTGCAATTGAGAATTTCAAATGTGGAAATGTTAGTACCTGCATGCGGCACTTCCTCTCTAATAAGTCTCATGCTCTGTCCGAGGGATTCAGGGTTGTCGGTGTTATCAGTGGTGTACATACCAAGTGTTGTGGGAGCAGAGGAAAGAGGGAAACTTTTTGATCATCGTGGGATCTGGAAAGACCTTATGGAGAAGAACAGATTTCATAGAGTCTTTGATCATTTCAGCAAGAAGAAAAGAGGAGAAATCCTGGGTATTCCCGCTACAGAGAGATGAGAGGGGAAGGAGGTATGTGGAGGGCACCAGGAGTAAAGGTTGTGATACAGAAGAGGTGGAGCCAAGAGATGAGGGAGGGCTTGATGGCTGGGAGTGATCAAGATCTACTGAAAAAGGCAAACCCCCACTTACCACCACCATTTCCAGCTGGGTATGAGACACTGGTGCCTGGACAATGGTGGCCTGCTCACGGGGTTGAGATGCATTTGTCTCATCATTGTGTAGCTCTTGGGTCTGTCCTAGCAGGTTGACTGCCTGGCTTAATCTAGTTCTGTCTATGAAGTGCCCACCCCACCTTCCAGTACAGACAGCTCTGTCCACTCTGGAGACAAGGACATCTTTAAAGACCTCAGAGCTCCCTGAGGATGGAGTGGAAAGTGGACCAAAGAGCCCAGGAGGAGGGCTTCTGGTCAACCATGGAGGGCAGACTGAGTGAAATCTGAAATGTGAGCAGGGAGTGGGAGAAGGGTGCTGGTGGAGGGCTCTCTGGGAGAGAGGGGGCCTGGAGGCGGGGCACAGAGAGGAGGAGACTGAAGAGGATTCTCCTCCCCTCTGCCGTGCAACAGAGTTCACAGCAGGATTCTGAGGTGGAGTCATGATGAAAAAGAGGGACCAATCCCCAGGCAATCCGGTGGTGGCTATGGAGGTGGCAGCTGCAGTGACTGGAACCTGCAAGAATGAAAACTCTGAGAGATGGAAGCTTCTTCTGTTTCGTGGAACTGCAGTTCCAAGAGGGATACCTACAGGCTACCTGGGGGTCGAGCCACCATATTGCTACTCTTAGGACCAAAGACACATGCTATGGAAGTGGAGCCAGAACCTTGAAGGAGCCTTATTGCTTCATTTCCTTGAGCAACTGCACCCTTTCTGGATTGCTTCTTTTCAAACATCTTGTCATACGAAAAATGTAAAATGCTATTACAAAGAAAGTCTGTGATGCTGCATGAATCACTTTCTGTCCAATATCTTCAATATTATCCTCTGTAAACTGGGATTATAGCACTTGCCAGCCCAGATTGTCCTAGGGTCAAATGAGATAATGCAGTATTTCCCAATATGCAGGCTCTGGAACACTCATGGAGGACAGATGATTCCCACTTGTGTTCTCTCTTGCAGTCTTTCTCTTTCAAATAAATAAATAAATAAATAAATAAATAAATAAATAAATCTTAAAAAAAAAAAAAAAAGACTTCTCTCTTTCCAAATAGCCAACTTTTGTCCACCAAGATTGTCTGTGGATTGTGGGCAAATACTTTTATGTTCATTCCTTTGTCTAAGTGAGCTCTGCTACCTCAAGGCTATTGCTGTAATTCCATCTATATTATGGTTCTCCAGAGAAATAGGACCAACAGGAGATATATAACAGGGTATTTATTATAGAAATTGGTTCATGTGGTTATGGAGGTCAAGAAATCTCACATTTTGCTATCTGTAAGCTGGAGAACCAAGAAAGCTGCTGGTATAATTCAATCTGAGTCCAAAAGCCTGAGAAACAAAGGAGCCAGTGTGTAAGTCCCAGAGTCCAAAGGCCCAAGAGGCAGGAGCTGTGATATCCAAGGGCAGGAATAGATGGATGTCCCAGCTCAAGAAGAAAGAATCTGCCCTTCCTCTGCCTTTTAGTTCCATCCAAGCCCCCAACAAATTAGATGATGTGCACCCACATCAGTAAGGGCAGATCTCTTTACTAAATCTACTGAATGAAATGTTAATTGCCTCCAGAAACACCTTGACAGACATACCCAAAAGTAATGTTTTACCAGCTATCTGGGCATCCTTTAGCCCAGTGAAGTTGACACAGAAAATTAGCTACCTCACTATCTTTAGCAGAAAGCTGAAACCAGGAATTGTTGATTAGGAATGGTCTGGGGAACAGAGTTCTAAACTTTCATGTCATTGCAATTAAAAGAATCCCCAAAGGAGATTAAGCCCAGAGAAGAGGCTTCTTCTAATTTGGCCATTACCCTAAAACACCCAGTGTGCTGCCATGGATCATTGTCAACACCACTAGGAAACGCTAAGCCTCGTGGCAGTGGGTGTCCCACAGCATGCAAAGTGGGACACAAAGCAGATGTGGAGGGTCAGCAGAAGTGGGCTTGTATGTAAGCCCCTGAGAACTACCCCAGGAACCTCAAGAAACCTCTTAGGATGAAGGATAATTTTTCTGTAAGAAAGTGTCAGCAGATGAGGGCAGTTCACCAATGGAGTCCAATTATTAGGGTTTCTTTGGCATCTTCGATATCCATAGCTGATAAAACCTGGTAAAATCCAAGCTACCCCATCTCACGGTTTGCAAAGTGAAATGCCTCCAAACAAGTTATAGCTCTGAGAGATCAACCCCACCACCACTCATCCCACTCAGCATGGGATATTTGGGAAGTTCTAAATCCTCTCAGAGCTCCACTTGCCTCCTATCTGAGAGTCATCATGCCTCCCATGCAAATATGTTAGGAGGAGTGGAGATAAGAGAAGTAGCCCTATGTCAGTTCATCCCCTGCAGCACATTAGCCCGTGACTCTGGAGCAACAATGAGCAGCATGCATTTTACTGCAACCCATTGAGGAAAGCGAGTCTGGGCCTTACATTACATACTACATGACAGGTGACCACAAACTGCCCCACTCCATGTTTCTGGTCCTCCCCAAGTCTTTTCCCACTCATGCTGACAGCAGAACAGAGTTTCCTACTGGGCATCTTCCCACCAGGGCTCAGTGCCATCCCCACCCCAACTATCTCATCTCTTTCCACATGAATCTGGCCCAAGCTTGTTTCCATCCCATCCTGGCATTTAGGCGAAGCCAATCTAATTTTCTCCTAATAAGGGAATTCTCAGGCCTGCTGCTAAACATCCTTCAAATACTATGCAGAAGCCTCTAGTACATAGTAGGTATTCAATAAATGGGACCTTCTTCTCCTTCCCCCTTGATACTCTTTGGATGTGGAGTCAGGGAGGCAGGGGCATCAGAAGTAAGTAGCAATATGGGAAATGCTGCTGGGGTTAGCCTCATCATTTTGAGAGCCAGAAGCCAGCTCCCCAAAGCTATGTCTGTCCAGAGACATTGAGGAAGCAGAGAAAATACCAGGACTATGTCCAGTCCTGGCACTGTCACTCACCAACTGGGGAATCTTGGGAAATTGTGTTTACAACCCAGGACAATGATTTTCTTAGCTAGAATTGATCAGGATTTAGGGATAAAAATTAATGACACCAATTCATAGTGATGTTGTGAGGCTTAGAAGCAGTGGTAGGTGAAAATTGAAGTTGGCTTCACTGGTTCACATAATCTATTAGAAATTAGAATGTCAAATTTAATAGCTAAAGTCATCTGGAGAGATCTCTAAGTTTACACCTGGTTCTGGCATTTATGAGTCACACAACTCTGGATAAATGACCTTACCTCTCTGGGCCTTAGTGTCCTTATGAATCAAGTGGTGGTGGGGAGGAGGGGCCAGGCATGGACATGCATAATGAACATAAAATTGTTACTCTCTCTAAGAATATTGTCAGGATTGAATGAGATAAAAGACAGACATAAAGATGAAGCATAGGGCCTCTTACTCTTGGGCAGAATGGTTTCAGTTTAACACACTTGGGTAAGGGGCTGCCATATTTGTACTTCAACAATATAATGTGGCATTTCACATTGTAAGCTTGTTCTAGACTTCAGTAATTTTCTCAATGAGTCTCTCTCTCTCAATTAATTCTAAATTTTCCTCTATTTTGTAAAATAAAGAGAGTGCATTTTAGAAAATTTGGGGAAGAAAATCAAAATCATCCATTATTCTGTAACTCATCGTTTATTCAACTGATATTTATCAATTGTCTTCCATGAGTTCAACTTTTATGCACTGTAGCAGTACCCAAGACAGACAGGTCCCTGCTCTCTGGAGCTAACTTTCCAGTAAGGAGAGACAAGCAATGAACAAATAAATAAAGAAAATAATGTTAAGTAGTGATAAGTGCTATGAGGAAAATAAAATACAGCAGTGTGACAGAGACCTAGGTGACAGAGAGCCAGCCACTCTAGATGAAGCAGTTAAGAAAGGCCGACCTAGAGCCCTCTTACATTGCTAATGGGAATGCAAACTAGTGCAGCTACTGTAGAAAACAGTATGGAGGCTCCTCAAAAAAGTTAAAAGTAGAGCTACCCTATGACCCAGCTGTTGCATTGCTAGGTATTTATCCAAAGGATACAAATATAGTTATTTGAAGGGGCACTTGCATCCCAATGTTTATAGCAGTCATGTCCCCAATAGCCAAAGTATGGAAAGAGCCCAGATGTCCATCAACAGATGAATGGATAAAGAAGAAGTGATATATATATATATATATATATATATATATATATATATACACACACACACACACACACACACACACACACCAATGTGGATAGAACTCTTAGAGTGTGTATGCTAAGTGAAATAAGTCAGTCAGAGAAAGACAAATATCATATGATTTCATTCATATGTGGAATTTAAGAAATAAAACAGATGAACACAGAGGAAGGGAGGGAAAAATAAAATAAGATGAAAACAGAGAGGGAGGCAAATCATAAGAGACTCTTGACTATAGGAAACAAACCAAGGGTTGACAGAGGGGAGGTGGATGGGGGGATGGGGTACTTAGGTGATGAGCATTAAGGAGGGCACTTGATATGATGAGCACTGGGTGTTATATGCAACTGATGAATCACTAAATTCTGCCCCAGTAACTAATAATACAGTATATGTTAACTAAATTGAATTTAAATAAGGAATTTTAAAAACAGAAGGCCTCTCTAAAAATTGTGATATTTGAACTAAGACCTGAATGAAAAGAAGCCAGCTGTACAAAGATGTGGGGAAAGAGTGTTTGAGGCAGAAGGTACAGCCACAGTCAGTCTTGAAAGGGAAAAAGTGTGATATACATGAGAAACCAAAAGAAAGTCCATGTGTTCAATGGAGACAATGATGTGAGAAGAGGTTGGGGACAGAGGTAGGGACTAGATTAGAGCAGGCCTTGTGGGCTTTAGTGCGAGGCTTATGTTTGATTCAGATGCAAGTGATGGCCACTGGAAGGTTCACATGTCTATAACATCCCACCATTGAGACAAACCATAAGAAGCAAGAGTAGAAGCAGGGAACCCAGTGGAGAAGCTTTTGAACAATCCAAGCAGAAGACAGAGGTGGCCTGGTTGATGAGGGAAAGAGGGAAGGTGGACAGGGTAGGATGTGTCTGGGAGGCAGAGTCATTGGGACTTGTTGATGGACTGGATGTGGGGTTTCAGGGGATGTGGGGAATCAGCAATGACTCCCAGTTCTAATCCAAGCCACCGGCCAATGGGGAAGATGGAAGACATAGACGTGTAAGGTGCGAGAGGTATGAGGAGAGCTGGAGAAGGAATCAGGTGGTCTAACTCAGCAATGCTACACTGAATGTGCCTATTAAATATTCACATGGAGATTCTGGAAATGTGACTGAATATCTGAGTATCAAGCTCAAGGATATGTGAAGACCAAAGATATGAAATTGGAGGTTGTTGTTGTGTGATTGATATCACTGAGAATGAGAAAGTTCATGAAGAAAAGGACCTCAAACCAAGCCACATGGCACTCTAGCTTAGAGAGTTTAGGAAGATAGGGTCTGAAGCTGAAGAGAAGCCTGAAAAGGAGCTGCCCATGCTTCAAGAGAACAAGTAACTGCCCACTGCCTTGGAAAACATGGAGGCCACTGGTGGACAGGACAACTGTGCACTCCCTGCCACATCACTTGCCTCAAGACAAATATTTAAGAACACGGGACAGCCCACAAATACAGGCTGTGAATGTGACCCCGGAGTAACCAGCCCTTTTCCTGCTGCACCACTGGAGAAAGAAGTGGCCCCATGTGCTCCATGGTCATGTGAGCTTCCTTCCATCACAGGGCCCTCTGTCATCCTTTTTCCCCACACAAGGCTGGCCCTGGCGAACTTTTTGAAATTTTCCCAGCCTCTGGGGCAAAAGCAGAGTGACTCCAGATAAAATAATTACTTATTTCTGGTGGAAGTTGAATTCTATTTGAAGTTCCAAAAGGCTTTCTTAAATGTTGTTTATTTATCCAAAAAAACAACTTACTATGAGTATATCCCTGAAAATAAAAAATCCAGGCACCCTGTTTCTATTTGTGGCCTGCCAATAGCATCAATTTTTCAAAGCTATAAATAACATGTGGAAGTCGTTGATTCTAAGAACTTATTAACTTGGGGAAACATTGGAATTGAACTTCTTGGAAACACTGAGTATATAAATGCTGATATGGGAATTTGATTTTGTGATTATAACAGAGTTTATTCCTATTGTTATATGAGTTTGAGAAATCTGGAGCCCTTCAAAGTTATTTGCATTAACTAGAATTATTAATATTGGGGTGCCTAGCTGGCTAACTCTTGATTTCGGCTCAGGTCATCATGATCTCAGGGTCATGAGATTGAGCCCCACGTTGGGCTCCGTGCTCAGCACAGTCTGCTTGAGATTCTCTCTCTCTCCCTCTGCCCCTCCCTCCACTCATATGCATTCTTTCTCTCTCTCTCTCTCTCTCAAATAAATAAAATCTTTTTAAATTTTTTTAAATAAAAATAAAATAATTACTATCATATATTGGACCATAAATACTTTCTCTCTGAGGGAAAAAAAAAAACTTTCCCTACAAATGTAGGGAGGGAAATTTTTCTATAGCCATGGTAACAAGTAGCCATAGGAGCAGATTTTTTTTTCTTAAGATTTTATTTATTTATTCATGAGAGACACACAGAGAGAGGCAGAGACACAGGCAGAGGGAGAAGCAGGCTCCATGCAGGGAGCCCGATGTGGGACTCGATCCCAGGTTTCCAGGATCATGCCCTGGGTTGAAGGTGGCGCTAAACCGCTGAGCCGCCCGGGCTGCCCCTAGGAGCAGATTTTAAGTTTGTTCAGTCGATCAATGACAACTTGTCCCTGTGAACCTACTTTTGCAACCAGTCAGTGCCAACCCCTTGCTTCAGCCAAACAGGGACGAACTCATGCCAGGAAACAATGTCTGTGAGAAGAACCAACCAACAACAGTCAAACCCAGTTGACTATTTTTCTATAAACAATATCAATCTGCTTAGGCTTCTAAAAATCCACCAATCCCTGCACTCATTGCTTTTCCAAAGCCCTGGACGAAGTCAGTAGTCTGCTCTGCCCAGAGAGACTGCCCAACCACATGGCTGTCCCTGACTATGAAAAACAATAAATTCAGCTTTGTCTTTTTATTTCAAGTGTTGAGTGATGGTCCCATCATCATATGAATTTTCTGTGTCTCATGCTTAAAAGTTGGGAGGATCAATTCATTCATTTATTCAGCAAAACTTTCACTAGTGTTTTTTTAATCTACTGGCCACAACAGTAAGTGCTGGGGACACAGAGAAAATAGGACACCATCCCTTTCCAAGAGGAGCTCTCAGACCAGGAAATACAAGGCTAGAATATGGTATAATAAGCGGAGTACCGGAAGAACCATCCGGGGGCTATGGAAACCCAGGGGAGGAAGTAAGAACTTCAGTAGGGAGAGGAATACAGAGAAGTATTTCAAGACGGTGTTTAGGTTGAGGTTTCAATAATGTATGTGAGTTTTCCAGACAAAGAAAAGGGGAGGATATTCCAGGTGCAAGGAACAGAATGGGCAAAACCCTGGAGACTTGGAAAAGCACCCCAGCCTCAGAGATGATGAGGAGGACAGCAGACATTAGCATTCTTGGAATGGCTAGATGAGCGGGGAAGGACCTGGTCCGGAAGGGTCCCCTGTGCTATAGCTATCTGGGAGATTGGTTTAACCTCACTCAACTCAGTCTTATGATAATAAGGGATTAAAAACATTACCTACCTCTCAGGATCACCATGAGGATGAAATAAGATGAGGTCTGTCAATATAAATGTTTGGCACACTACTATGATTTTTATTGGACTCTGTCCTGAAGACTTCTGGGTACAAGGGAGTGAACTGATTACATCATTACATTTGTGCCTTAGGAAGAGCTCTCAGAGGCATTGTGGGGAAGCTGACAAAAAGTATGAACAGTTTCCTTTTGAAAAATTCAGGAAATAATAATGACAATAATCATAGCAGCTGAACTGTCAACTGGGTACATGCTGAATACAAGGCCCTTTTCCTCTGTTAACGGGTATTACATTGTGTTGATTAGTGTATGATAGCAATCCTACGGGGTAGGTGCTATTATTATACCCATTCAAGGGGTTTACTTATTATTTATTTCCCTTATGAGGAAATTGGAGCGATCCAAGGGAAATAAAGTTTTGGGTTTTATGACCTGGGTCTGCAGGACACCTGGATCAACACCAGTGCAAGAACTTGAGATTGGAGATAGTCTGTATTTTGGTAGATCTCAGCCAAAGAAGCATTTGTTTACTCATCTGCTTATTGGCCACACACTAACTGAGCATCTACAAGTTGCCAGGTGTGTCAGCAGATGTTGTTCCTGCCCTTACACAGCTTCTACAGTAACATGTAACATGCAGAGCACTAGCTATGTGCCAGGTCCTGTTCTGAGCACTTCCCACCTAACAGCTCATTTAATACTCCCAACAAAGCTGTGAGGAAAGTAAATGTCATCGTGCCTGTTTTACAGAGAGGAAACAGAGGCATAGGGAGATGAAGAAGTCTTGCAAAATCACATAGTAAATTACAAAACTGGAACTTGAACCCAGGGGGTGCAGCTCCTGTGACTGTACCCTTACCAAGAGCTATACCAGAATATGATCTCGGGTTGTGCTACTCAGAATGAGGTCTGAAGTCCCCAAGCATCCGTGCCCCCCGCTGTGGCCCATGGCTTCATTGTACATTCGGTTGAGGCCAGTGGACATGGTCTCCCCAGCCAGACTTTCTCAGGGAAGGAGGTACTGTGATTGCCATTCTGATACAAACTCCTTCTGTCGTCAGAAACCAGCACTATGAATGGAAGAGGATGAAAGAGACTTTATACAAGTGATCACACCATACATCTGTTATTGTCATTACAATCAGATTTTAGGAGAGAAAAGGGCAGGGTGACAGGGGGACAGTGCGACACGGTAACAGAAATCCCTATCCTCCTTGTAGCAGGGAAAGCGGAGTCTTGGAAGCATATCCCAGAGATGTGAGGGATGGAAAGACTCTGGGGTTGAGGGGGCGGAAGCATGGGGATGGAGTGGGTAATGAGGAGAGCACTGCAGGTGAAGGAGGAGCACCCCCGAAGGTAAGTGGGCAAGACCTTGGCGTGTTTGGGAACTAGAGGACCCATTTGTGAATATAAGGAAAGACTCTCCTAGGAAGTGTGCAAGTAAATTCTGCCACGAGCAGCTCATGCTAGATGAGAATGAGAACACCTTAAGGAACACCAGGCGTGTTTGCTTGCTGTGCAGAACCTCCTGGAATCCCATGGTGTTGCTCTCTGCTCCAAAAGGTGTGTGCTGAGTTGGCAACAACCCAGTCGGGAGCCATGCTGGATGGCTGGGCTCAAGGCAGTGTTTCCACTTTGCTTCTGTTTCACTGTGGACTGTGTCACTCACCGAACCTGGCTTAGTCAGGTCTGGGGCCTCAAACTGGCTGAGCACAGGCTCTGCGGTTTCCAGAAAACCCCTGGAGCACAGGAATTAAGTCCACCAGCCAGGGGTTGAGAGAAGGAAGAGGAGAGGGAGACAAGGACTGAACACAGACCATCATGTCCCGTGCACTTTACACACATCATCAGCTTCTTTGGTGCCTGCACAACCCTGTATGGGGGTAACTATGAATCCCCTCATTCCTGAGAAACGAAGTGAGACTCAGCCTCAGACTCGCCCACCGTGATGCAGTAGTCAGCTCTGAGGCTCTCTAGACAAGCCTGTGCCTCTACTGAGAAGCTCATGCTCAGAGCCCAAAGCATCCTGACCCAAATACAAAGCCAAATCGCAATTCCATCACTATCTACTTAAAACACTGGGATGAGAGGAAAGAATGATGTAAGAAATTAAAAAGAAATACAGAGCATAAATGAGACAGGACATTACTTGAATGTGGAGCTGAAAGCACTGTTTTCTGTTACCGGGTCTCCACCTAGGACTTGTCTTCTCACTTCTCTGGGCCTCAGTTTGCCTATCTATCAAATGGGGAGAGCGTTGCCATCACTCCTTGTGGCATGCATCATCCTCATCTGTAAAATGAGGGTAACCGTGGCTCCCGCTTCACAGGGTTGTTTGGGGATTGAAGGAAATAATGCATGTAGAGCACCTGGCATGAAGTTATGGTCATTGATACCTACGGTTATTATTATGCGTTAGGCTAGGGTTTGAGACATAGTGAGTGCCCCATAAATACTCACATGTCACAATTTGGCAAAGAAGAAAAGAAAGAGGGGGCAAGATGAGGAGGGTTGGAAGAGAGGGAGGGGAGTTTAACTGCCTCCACTCCAAGTGGGGAGGCACAATGGCAAGGCCCAGAGGGAGAGAGGCCCTACAACCTCCCCACCTCCACCTGACTCCCACCTTTAGTGGATGTATTTGACTTTCTGATGCTTTCTTTGCCCCCTGGAACTTGGGGACAGAAGAAAGAAGGCAGTGGGAACAGCAAAGCTTTTACTTGTCTGGTCCCAATCTGGTCTTGAATCCCCCTGTATTTTTTTTTTAAGATAGCTGTTATGGGTTATTTGGAGGTACCTGTTGCTGGCAACCTCTCTCCTGTAATTCCCTTGATTTGGGAAATGCAATTGTTCCTGCCACTCATTATAACTCATCCCTCACTCCAAGGTGGTGGGCCACCCTCAGGTTTGACTAAGTTCACCTCACCCTGCCTGGTGGTCCTCTAGAGCAGAGTCTGGGGCAACCCTACACCTTCGGCCTGTTGGGGTGGGGCTGGAGGTCTAGACCTTATTCCACTGCCTTGGACACTCCAGCCATTCTTTCAGTCTTTAGATCTCTCAGTCACCAGCCAGAACCTAGTTAACTCCTGAGTGCATTCTACCTTTGATGAGAGTGAAGCACTAATAGAGAAGAACCAGGTCTTAACCACCTCTTTCACAAGTCCCGCAGAGTGGTCTTGCATCTCACTTTGGAACAAGACATCTCTTGAGCTTTGGCAGAGTAGGAGGCTAGAGTGTGTCCATTTTAAAAACAAGTTATTACTACTACTATTAATAATAATAAAAGCAAGTTACATAAAATACCATGAGAATTTGCTACTAAGATGGGAGAAGTAGGGTAAGAATCAGGGATAGTTTTCTGGAGAAGGTGATACTGGAGATGGATTTTGAAGGATGATATGAAGTTACCAAGTGGTGGTTGGAAGAAATGCCTTTCCAGATGGCAGAAACCTCATGTGCAAAGACTCAGAGGCATGGGGAGATCTAGGTGTATTTGGGCAGAGTAGAGTGGAGTAAGGAGGGACTCAGGCCAGCCTAACTAATTCAAAGTTAGCTCTCTCTCCACTTACTAGTTGAATGAACTTGGGTAAGTAATTCAGTGTGGGCCTCTCAGCCAGGCTGCCTCTTCCTGAGGCCAGTGGCTTGTCTGCTTTAGAGACAATAACAAACCTTGAGAGCCTTTTAGAAATCCAGCAGAAACTGACTCAGGGGTTCTGGGGTGGGCTCCAGGATTCTCCTGCAGGAGGCCTATTGGCCACGCTTTGCAGACCTCAAGTGTCTCACACCCAGGACCGGGCCTGGCACACAGTTAATGCTCAGCAAGCAGTGAATGAAGAAATAGAATTGATCAATTCAATACAGCTTTGCCCAGCAAGAATGCTTCTGGAAGGAACTCTTGGCTGCCTAAAATATCTCTACCTATTTCACACCACAGAGGTGGTGCCTGCCTCACAGAGGGTTGCACAGAGGCCAAGGGCTCAGATGCATCCACCCAATCTGGGGACATTAGTCAGACTGTCCCAAGGACAAATGCTATGGTTATTTAAAGCCTCTCTATGTTGTCATTGTGCAGATGAGAGGGAGCTTGGAAAAGTTGAGAGACTACTGGGAGCTCTGTGCAAAAAGCAGTATGGTATGAGGATCTTAGACCTCATAGGAAAAGATCCTATGATCTTCCCTCCTCATAGGGGAAAGTGCACAGGGCATTGGAGTCAAATGTCCCTGGATTTTAGTCCTGGCAAGTCACTTCACCTCTCTGAACCTCTCTGAACTACACTTTCAACATAAAATGAAGTAATACCACCTGCTTTGAGGACTGTTGGGTGAATTGAGTGA
This sequence comes from Vulpes vulpes, assembly GCF_048418805.1. NCBI lineage: Eukaryota > Metazoa > Chordata > Mammalia > Carnivora > Canidae > Vulpes > Vulpes vulpes. The sequence continues at coordinate 96,477,925 of NC_132783.1, read as the reverse complement.
GGGTAGGGGGTTACAACAGTTTAGAAACGTGCAGCCAGCAGAGGGAGAGGTGGAGCAATGCATAAATGCTGCCCCCCTGTGAAATAAACACAGATCCCCTCCTGAGAACAAACACAGGCTATTTAATCAGGGCTCAGCCTGAGTTTGGCAGAGGCTCAAAGGCAGGCGGGGAAGTAGGAAGGATTTGTCGTGGGAAAAAGGGAAGGCCTCCGGGGATCTCTGATCACAGGCTATTGGCAGTAGCTGGAAGTGGGCTCCCTAGAAGTAGGGTACCTTGTGTGATTGGTTTGGGGAGCATATTTGGCTTTCTCTTGCTAGTCCTGAGTTGGAAGTGGAGGCTGACAGTAGGGAAGCTGGCAGTCACTGGGCCAGCCCTGACCATCCTAGGAAGATGTGCACAGGTGGTTTGGTTTGGCTTCTCCAACTGGCTCCTGCAGAGGTTGGGTGTTACAGTGCTGTTGTCATATATGGTCTGGCCACTGGTTGTTTGTGTATTTAGACTCTCACTGAGCACTTACGGTACATTCATTCATCGGATATTTATCGAGGCCCTTTTCCATGTCCTGGGCATCCAGGCCCGGCTGCAAGCAGGGCAGAGCAGACCTCCTGTGCTCCGGGTCCTGCCCACACAGAGCCACCCTCTTTGTGTCCATGTGCTACTGAGACCTTCAGTGGCTGACAGCATAGTGAGTTCTATTTATTCAAATTTCATATTTCTTGAGATTCTGAGTATCCTTCCAGTGGCCACAGACCCTACTTCTGTCCCAGAGAACAGGCTTTCTTCTCCTTACTTAGCATCACCTCTTTCAGAGATGCCCAGGCACCCACTGCCACACTGTCACAACACATGCATCCCTACCTCTCTGTTTTCCCAGCTGTCATATGCCTTGTCTGCCACTGGTGCTAGTGCTCTGGACAGGGACTGTCCCAGTGGCCACAAACAATCGAAGACTGTTTCGTTCCTGTGGGTCTGTGAAGGCCCTTGGCACCCCTGCCCGCACTGAGCCAAGCCCCCAGAAGGAAAGGGCCTGCGCACTCAGTGGTTTTGGGTTTTTTTGTTTTTGTTTTTTTTTTAGTGAAGAATTATGCTCCTTCCCTCCAGGAAGACTAGAGCCTCAGCTGCTTATTTCACTTGGCTAAGCCCCAAACATACTTTCCCACCCTCTTATCACTTCCCTATCTCCATATTTTCTGTCCCCCTCTTTCTTCCAGGTTTTCTTAAGAATAGTAGTAGTAGTGATAGGAGCTGCCCTTTACTGAAGCTTACTTCAATACCATGCATTTCAACAAACACAGATGACACATTAAATCCTACAATCCTCCCGATAACTCTGTGAGGCTGCACTTTAACCATTACCCCAGGGTAAGAGGCTCCTAAAAAGATATGTTGGAGTCTCAGCCTCTCAGGACCCCTGAATGTGACCTTGTTTGGGTCTTTATAGAAGTCACCAAGTTCAAATGAGGTTGGGAGGGTGGGCTCTATGTACTTACCAAAAGGGGAAGTTTGGACACAGACACATAGCGATGGAAGACGATGCGAGGAAACTGGGAGAAGGCAGCCTTCCACAAGGTGAGGAGAGAGGCCTGGAACACATCCTGCCCCCACAGCCCTCAGGGGGAACCAACCCCCCTCCCATACCTTGTTCTAGGACATCTGGCCTCCACCCTGTGAAATAAACAAGTCTTGTCATTTAAGCCACCCAGTCCTTGGCCCTTTGTCACAGCAGGCCTGGCAAATGAACGCAGAAGCTGATGCTCTGAGAGGCCAAAGTAACTTGCACAAACCTCAGAATGAACAGGTACTGGAGTCCGGGCTCCCAGTGGGTCACTCCCTGGGCTCCAAGCCAATCCCTCTGGGTGTCCTGTCTACTGTGTCCTGCCTTTTTAGTAAGTTTTAGCCCAACTTATATCTCCCCCACCACTATGCCAGTCCCTGGGCCTCTGGACCTGCTTTCTTAGGTCTCTCTGTCCTTCCTACTCCCACTGCATCCCGCCTTCCTTCCTCTCAAAGTCAACAGCTAATATTTTTCAGGGATCTCATTCCTCAAGCCCTGTCCTAGGGGCACCACTTAAGAAGACTGTTCCTTTCTCCAGCCTGCAGAAGGATGCATGTGTGGACACAAGGTGCAGACAGAATGATAAGAATAAATATTATTTTGAAACATTGACAAGAACCAATAAAAAAATATCTGTGATCTCTATTATAGGCATACGAAATCCATCCTTAATGGAAGGAAATGATAAATTTCAGATAGAAGACGATGAAAATAAAGGTGTATTTTCCCCCATAAAACTTCATAAACTCCCTGGATTCTATCAGTAGACTCCTTGGCAGTTAAGAGCCCCAATCAGCCTACATATCCGAGCTGTAAGGTAACTGTTCTTGCATCCTCTCTGCCTTGTGAATTCCTAACAGACAAGCACTATATCATATTCACATTTGCATCCATAGCAGGTGGCAAGACCCAGCTTACAGTGCCTTCTCAATATATGCTGGAAGGAAGGGAAAGGGGGGGGCTGAGGGATGAATAAAGGAGGGAGGAAGGTTGGTGGAATGGATCCTCACACAAGACGAGGAAATAACTTTTCCAGTCTTCAGATGCTGCTATGACTGGGGCTCTATGAATCCTAGACTTCTATCCATTTTCTGGCAAGCCCATATGATTCATCCTCTTAATATTGAGATGGCCAGTAACAAAGCAATGTTTTTAAAAAATCAAATGTATTTGGCCTCCTGTAAATATAAAAAGATTGGACATTTTGTCAGCATGTTTATTTTGATGAATTTACACTCATGGTTTATCCTTATAGACCCCTCAATTCAATTTGGCAAAGATGGTGCTACAGAAAAGCCATTGGTAGGAGAATTTGTCTGTCCCTTTTCCTCCCCAATTCAATTCAAAAAGAAAAGCATTTTCTAGGTCCCTACTCTGTGCTCAACTGGAAACTATAGGCCAAGGTCTCAACCTAGAAACCAAGTCCACAGCTCAAGGCAGCAGAATGGACTGCAGCCCTCACATGTCAGTGATTAAGGACCACCGTCGTAGCCCTGCCTCACCAGGACTGGGTGGGCAGAGCTGGGTCAAATCAACACAAGAATTGCACATGGACAGGAGGGGTCTCCTCAAGCCCAGTCCTGCCCCAAACCCCTGGAAGCTCCACACCAGCAGGGACTGGGCACAATTACAATTCATCTTTTTTCAAAAGAATTTCAGGGTATTTTGAATTAAAACATAAAAAGAAAGAATCAGTCCAGTGCTACCAGCTGCCCAGACTCTGTCAGTTAACCCCTCATCATTGGCTCTGTGGAGGCTCCTGGGCAGTGGCTTCTGTATCAGGGTCAGCTCCAACATATCTGTCTTTGTCAGTTTAGGCTGCTATAACAAAATAGACTAGGTGGCCTAAACAACAGAAATTTATTCATCACGGTCCTGAAGGCTGGGAAGGCCAAGATTAGGTGGCTGGCTGATCCAGTTCCAAGTGAAGGCTTATTTCTTGGCTGTGTTCTTATAGAAAGAGAGATTACCTCTCCCATGTCTCAAGGGCACTAAGCTCATGCATAAAGACTTTACTTTCATGATCTAATTACTTCCCAAATACCCCACCCCCAAATAGCATCACATTGGAGATTAGAGCTTCAACATATAAGTTTTGAAGGATGCAAACTTTTAGTCCATAATGGTGTTCTTGCCCTGTAGACCTTCCCATCCATGACCCACAGTTGAGATCCTGCTATGACCTCTGATTGGAGATGCCACCTCCAGCCACATTATAGGACAGCTTCATCTCATCTACCATATCTCACTGGAAAAAACAAACATCATCACCTTTTACCATTGGTTTATGACAAGCCTACCAACCTGGCCAGTCTTCTCAGAACCTTGACCCCAGGCCCATGTCAAGCTTCATGTTTGGATGCTTTCTCTAGACCTCACTTTGGTACCGTGACCTTTCTTACTGGAACACTGGCAAAACATCCTCTGCTGTTACTCTCCAGACTGGCAAGCATTGCCTCAAGTTAAACACGGTGGCCTTTCCATATCTAAAGCTTTCATCTTTTCTAATTTCAAATTTCTCTGAATAGCCCCAGAAATGGTGCCAACAGGATCCAGGAAACAGAGCTTTGTAGGAGCATCTTATTTGGAGGGCTCACATACCTGTGTCTTCAGAGATGACAGCCACCTTCTATGATGTCTTTCAGTTGGGTTGACTCAGGTAGAGCGCCAGGATGAAGACTTCAAGATCAGACTGACCCCAGGTGGCTGCCTGTACTGCCATATTCTCCTGGGAGACTTTGGGACTACTAACAAACCTCCTTAAGACTTAATGCCCTCATCTGTAACAGAGATAATATTATAGTATATCTAGTATATTACAGTGTGAATTATCCAGGGTTGTTATCCAGGTTGATAAGATATCCAAGCTAAATTAAAGAAGGCATGTAAAATTCTGTCCCCCTTGGCCCAATTAGCTGTGGCCTCACAGAGACAGGGTGTGCACTGTGAAATAGGCCTGCAACCTTCCCTGAGCAGACACCTGACTCTGCACTCATGTCCCCTGCCTCTCCCACCTTTCACCTGGTGAACCCCTACACCACTTTTAAGCCTTATTCTATGGCCCCATGAACCAGCCTCCACACCCACTCAGAGAATCAGCTCCTCCCTCCTCAGTGTTCTCCCAACAATGCCTCTATGGCAGTAACAACACAGCTTCTCACGAACTTTTATTCCTGTGGCTGGTTTTGGTTCTTCTATCTCAAGCACAGTCTCTTATCTCTGGGGTCTAGCCCAGGGTAAATAAATGCTGAGTGGCTGGCTGAGGAAATTAAATGAATTTCCTGTCAGTTTTATATTTTATGAATATATTTTAGCCCTCATGAGAGGCCTCTGAGGGTTATATCATCATTGCCCAAAAAGATGAAATGACTTATCTATGCCATACAGCTTATTAGAGATGGAATAAAGGTCTCAACCCAGGTCTTATGGCTCTAGAACTGTTAATAAAACTGTTATTTTAAAATAAAATAAAACTGTTAATAAAACTGTTAGTGCCAGTCTTATTCTCTGCTGTAGATGTCACAACCTCTCTGTTTTCAAATCTGTGAGAGATTTATTTGAATAACTCTGTTGCCTTTTAAGGGGTTGTGGGAGAAATAATTACTACTTATCCATTGTCTGGAAATGGCAGGTTATAAAATGCAGCAATCCAACTCAGTCTTCATTTTTAGATCTTTTATAGAACATGAGACTCTACTCTGCAATCATAGTAGAAAGACTTTTCTTTGTCTGTTTATGCAAAAGTTTATTTGAACCCTTGATTTTGAAATCTAAGGATTCATATTCTTCAGCATCTCCTCAAATGTAAGTAAACGCAGATGTAGATTTTTCACAGTCTGGTATCTCCATGCAAAACCACCTCTGACCCTCCATTTGTAAGTTGGGGTGTGGGGTTGGGGGTGGCTGGGAGCTCATCCATCCCTAGCGCTCAGCACCTCACCAAGGTGATCCTGTATCCTCTTGGCTAAAGTGGCTGATTTAAGTGAGAGCAGACAGCCAAGCCAGACCAATAGGAGTCAGGACTGGGATTTTGCTAGGAAAAAGGCTTAGGAAAGAGTTGCTATTCCTGTGCTCCAGTTACTAAGCCTACAACTGCTGGTGTCCACCCTTGTCATCACCTAGAGAAGAGTGTATCTGAGTCTCCACAGAAAGCAGATTCAAGAGATGGAGAGCTGTCAGATTCTGATGACAGGAGGACCCCATGACTAAAACCAGTGCCAGCCCTGGACTTAATCAAGTATCAGTGAGAAGAAGCAATAAATTTCCTTTTATGCTGACACTTGCCTGACCTGGCATTTACAACAACACCAAAAAAAAATCCTGGATAATATTGAAAATAACTATCATAATAATTGAAAATAAATAATATGGCAAGTCAAATTCTCAACCTGTTTACTGAGCTCAAATTATACTGACTATACTGAGTTAGGCAACAGCCTACATGTTCAAAGAATTTATATTCCAATAAAGAAGACTAACAAAGATATTTTTTAAATGATTCTGTCTTTATTTCATTCCTCTACAATCAAGAAGACTAAACAAATTTTTTTTTAGTGATTCTGTCTTAATTTCATTCCTTTACTTAATAAGCATTTGCTAAGTGCTATAAGATTAGAGCACTCTGTTTTATTGTACTTGAACTTGGGGTTCATGGCCCTTATCTTAATCTTAAATAGTCAATTGTCATGTAATTATTACATTAATGACTTCTTCTCCCATCAGACTGGAATTTCGTGTGGAATGAAACTTTGTCTGTCTTTTGTTCACTACTATGCCCTGTGCCTGGCACAGTGTTCACCATCTAGGAGTTACAGTCTGATGGTGGAGGCACATCAGACTGTAACTGGCACAAAACAGACCATTGTAACACAAGGAGATACTTGCTCCACCTCCACCAGAGTCATGACAAGTACAAGGGTTGTGGGTCCCCAGAAAGAGAGTCGAGCCATTTGCCTAGAGAAGGAAGGCAGAGCCTGGGGACGATTTCCTTGAGGGAGTAGATTTTGAACTTTTTATTTCATGTCCTGTTTGTTTGTTTCCTTCGGTTTCTTTTAGGTTGAGAAAGATGTTGTGCTGATATACTCTGGAGTGGCCTCCAATCTTCCCCACTTCTTGGTGTTCAGATTTAGGCTTCTTCTGGCACCAAAAGCGAGTTGGTTGCCTTGGTGCAGACTTTGGGCATTCTCTCTCTCTCTCTCTCTCTCTTTTTTAAAGATTTTATTTATTTATTCATGAGAGACACAAAGAGAGAGGCAGAGACACAGGCAGAGGGAGAAGCAGGCTCCATTCAGGGAGCCTGACACAGGACTCAATCCCAGGTCTCCAGGATCACACCCCAGGCTGCAAGTGGTGCTAAACCGCTGTGCCACCGGGGCTGCCTGGCATTCTCTCTTGGATATACTTCATCATGCGTTTTGTAAGCAGCCTCTAAGATGATTCTCCAGTGATCTACACCTCCTGGGAACAAAAGCTTACTTGAATTCGGCTTCCTGTAATTTGCATCTAAAATAGTCAAAGATGAACGTGAACATTATGTACATCCTTGAAATCAAGCATCCCAAGTGTTCAAGACTCCTCATTCTAGAAAAAATAAAGCACAAAAGACAAACATCCCCTTAGAAAGTCTTATAGTGTACCATTCTTTGGATCACCAATCTGGGAAATGGGCCCTACAACCCCATTTTGAGATAGATTTGTTTAGAAAGAACCTGAAACCAGAGAAGCTAATTCAGTTGAGCCCACATTGAAGTTTTAATTTTTTTTTCTCAGAGTTAGCACTAGAATCCTAGCCTTAGATCATTCAGATGACAGCAGAGGTCTTCCAGCCCCTGAGACCTGAGGCCACATGAAGCCTCTACAAGCTTTCTACAATTCTAAACCTCTTACAAGTTTCTACAGCTTTATGTCTACTGTTCTATGGGTTTGAAATAACTCTGTTTTCTCATCTTTATTAAAAGCTCCATTTGTCCCTTAAGAACTATTTCATGTGTCATCTTCTCCATGAAGTCTTTCTTGATTGCAAAGCATTAGTTGCTCCTCTCTCTGTTCCCAAAACATTCTGAACACCCTCTCTTTGTACTTCATACATACTATGGATTCTTGTGTTTACTCCGTCTCCTCACTGGACTGAGTCCCCCAAACGCAGGGTCCATGAATCAGCACCTCTCTGTATCTCCAGCTGTCAGATCCTGGCATGAAGTAGCCACTCAGTAAATATCATCAGATTATATTGGAAAAGAAAGGGAGCAGAGAAATTCTCCCACCAGGGTTTCCTGTTTTGGGGACAAGACTGTCAAGGTCACTGAACAGAGTTATTTATTCCTCAGAGCCTTAACACCCAACTTACATCAGGGGGGGTCATGATTGACAGACATTTTAAATAAAAGAAGATAACATTTGCCTCACCATTAGCACTCAAGCAAAACCATGTGGGACAAATTAATTCATGTGTATCAAGTTATATTTATCTTTTTTTTTTTTTAAGTAGGCTCCACACTCGGTGGAGGGTGGGGTTTGAACTCACAACCCTGAGATCAAGATCTGAGTTGAGATCAAGAGTTAGATGCTTAACCAGCTGAACCACCCAGGCACCGCTTAAGTTGTATTTATCTTAATAACCACAGTCCTTTCTCAGGGTGCAGGGTTGGATCTAAATGTCTTTCTCTGGAATCTTGAGTAAGTGGGTTTTATTGCCACTTGCTCCTGAGAGGAACACTTTGCATTCCAAAAGCTTGTTTTGAGAAGCCCAGCAGTTTAGTTTAAAACTAAATTGCAAATCATTATCCCCTCTATTACATTTTGCTAGATAATCAAAACATGAGCAATAGAAATCTAACTACATTTGAAAAACTTCGTCTCATCATTGTCTGAATGCATTCATTCATTCATTTATTCTTCCCAAAAAATGTCTACTGTATGACAGATTTTGTAATACAAAAGCATTTCCCATATTCTAATGTCTCTAAATTTCTCTAGTGAGCAATTTTTCCAACAGTATTACCATAGAACAGTTGACATTTGGAGGGTTATTTTGATAAAATCATCACTATCACTGCTCATACACCACATCTTTCTCCACCCAGGGCCGTTGCAAATGCCCAAGTCCTCACTTCAGGTTTGAGAGTCAATAGCTCTGAAGTCTGATGAAGCAATACTAAAGATTGAACAACTTACTTCCTATTTCACCATCTTGCTGCTCTAAGAGATACATTTCTATGTTCCTGTTCATTGTTCCCCTGATGTTCTATTAGCCAGTAGTTCAGTGTTTCTGTCCTGTAACCATATTTCCACTGGGCCAGAGCAATTGAGGCTGGATGGTACTTTTCCACCTGCAGCCGTGAGCTGTGCTGGAAGCAGCCAAGCGCTCAGATCCTTTGAGCTGAACTCAAGTCACTCACTTACCTAGAAATCTCCTTCCTTCGTGATGAGTGGCACTCTAGGTTCTTGTCTTTTCCTACTTGTGGAACTCTAATGGCATTAAGTATCAAAAAGAAAAAGGATTTCTGGGATGCTCAGTGGTTGAGCATCTGCCTTCGGCTCAGGGCATGATCCCGTGGTCCCAGGGTTCGAGTCCCACATATGGCCTCTCTGCATTGAGCCAGCTTCTCCCTCTGCTTCTGTCTCTGCCTCTCTCTGTGTATCACATGAATAAATAAAATCTTTAAAAAAGAAAAAAAAGAAAGAAAAAGGATTTCCCATCTTTTTCTTCCAGGAGACTCCGTGACTGCTAAGTGTAATTTAATGCTTCCTCCCCATGACCAGTCAAAACAATTTTGAAAAAGAAGAACAAAGTTGGAAGCCTCACACTATCTGATTTTAAGGTTTAATATAACAACACTACAGGGGACTTGATATTGTGTCTATGGCATAAAGATGGATATAGATCAATGGAACCAAAAAAGAGAGTCCAAAAATAGACTAATATGGTCATGATTTTTGACCACATACAAAGTTAATTCAATGAGGGAAAGAATACCTTTTTTAACAAATGGTTGTGAAACAACTGGACACCCATTTGCAGAGAACAAAACTTGACCCTAACCTCACCTCATTATGCATAAAAATTAGTTCACAATGAATCACAGACCTACATACAAGAGCTAAAACTACAAAATCACAGTTTCTGAGAGAAAGCATTGTAGAATATCTTTGTGATAGTCAGGTAGCCAAAATTTCTTAACTACCATACAAGAAACAAACCATAAAATAAAAAGTTAATAAATTAGGCTTTATAAACATTTTAAACTTTTACTCTTCACAAAACTACTGAGAAAATGAAATGGCTGAACTCCAATAAAAAAAAGTAAAAAAAAAAAAGCAGGAGAATTGTTAAAGAAATTATGATATATTTATAGAATTGAAAACAACTCAGCAATAAAAAAAATAAATTATTACTGAAAAAAAAAGAAAATGAAATGGCAATACATAGACCAGAAGTAGATAGATAGGTAGATAGATAGATAGATAGATAGATAGCCTTCTATAAAGTAGCCCTACTACTCCATAACTATAAAATAAACATTCTAATAAAAATGAAAAAGATATTTAAGTAGAAACATCATAGAAGATATATGAATGTGCAATAAACATGTGAAGATGTTCCCTGCGTTTAGTCACCAGGGAAATTATGATCAACATTGCAGTGGGGTACTACTACACCCACTAGAATAGTTCAAATTAAAAATATTGACCTTAGCAAGTGGTCACTTTGGAAAGTAATTGCCAACAATTAATTACACTTGCTGGGTAGTTTATTGTTTTTAAAAGCCGTAAATTCAAGAAAGAAAACAAACAAACACGGTGGGGTGGGGGGCAGGGAAGAGAGGCAAACCAAGAAACAGACTCTTAACTATAGAGAACAAACTGACAGTTCCCAGAGCCAAGGGCATAGAGGACAGGAGAAAAGGGTGATGGGGATGAAGGAGTGCACTTGCTATAATGAACACCAGGTGTTGTATGGAATTGCTGAATCACTAAATTCTATGCCTGAAACTAACATTACTCTGTATGTTAACTAGCTGAAAGTTAAATAAAAACCTGAAAAAAAAAATTGTAATGAAAGTTACCCATATACAAGCCATTTGATCTAGCCCTTCCACTCCTGGATATTTTCTCACAATGATTTGTACATGAATGCTCATAGAAGATTTGTTAATAAGGGGTGACAATTGTGTCTATTCATACAATCAGATGGTCCTCCTCAATAAAAAAAAAAAAAGACCTTACTGATTCGTACCATATCAGTATGTATTTTTGAGTCAAACTTCAAAATCATTGTGCTGAGCAAAATAAGCCAAATATATAAAAATATTTGTTATAGGGGAGGCACCTGGGTGGCTCAGTGGTTGAGCATCTGTCTTGGGCTCAGGTCATGATCCTGGGGTCCTGGGATCAAGTCCCGCATCAGGCTCCTTGCTCAGCAGGGAGCCTGCTTCTCCCTCTGCCTATGTCTCTGCCTCTCTCTCATGAATAAATAAATAAAATCTTTTAAAAAATTTATTAGATAATTTTACTTCTGTGGCATTCTAAAGGACGCAGATCTCTTCTATAGTGACAGGAAGCAAATCAGTGGTTGCCCGGGGCCTGGGTAAGCATGGGGATGTAGTACAAAGGGGCCCAAGGGATATTTTGGGGCATGAGAGAAATGTTCTGCATCTTGATGGTGGTGGTTACACAAGTGTACATATTTGTTAAAACTCATCAAGTGGTGTACTTAAAAAGGTGATTATATTTTCTTTCTCATACAGGTCTATATTATCCCTATGGTTTTTCATGATCATTATTTACTGCATACAATTTGTTATAAAAAAATTTTTTTAAAGCTCCATCACATTGGATCCTCTGATAAGCTGCTCTTTTTCAAGGAAAAAAAGAGTGCTCCTCGTTTTTTCCTTTCTCGAGGGCTCCTCTTCCTGCTCCTTTGTAGGCTGGTCCTTTTCTAGCCCAGAAACTCTGGGACTTCCCATCATTTCTTCCCTGGGTTGGATATCCCATGTGATCCTCATTTGGGGCTTGTTCCCTTTGATTTTGAGTCCTATAGAAAGTGTGAAGATTTCTACCTCTCCTGAATCCTATGGAAAATGTAGGTGCGTATGGGGATATTGCTTATATTAATTGTGACAATACCTTTCACTAATAACAAGTTCAAAACAAGCCTATAAAGTAGGTTTTTTAATTCCCATTATGGAGATTTCAAGACCAGCTTGGCCGAGACCTCTCTTCCCCGGCGTGGCTCCGAGTGTTTATTACAATGGAAGAAATCAATAATTTCAAGACACCAAGCAAATTATCGGAAAAAAAGAAATCTGCATTATGTTCAACTCCATGTATAAATAATTCTTGCCTCTCCATTTATGCAGAAGCTTGGCTTTGGTACTGGGGTAAATGTGTACCTTATGAAAAGATCTCCAAGAGGTTTGTCTCATTCTCCTTGGGCTGTGAAAAAGATTAACCCTAAATGTAATGATCATTATCAAAGTATGTATCAAAAGAGATTAATAGGTGAAGCTAAGATTTTGAAAAACCTCCATCACCCAAACATTGTAGGTTATCGTGCCTTCACTGAAGCCAGTAATGGTAGTCTATGTCTTGCTATGGAATATGGAGGTGAAAAGTCTCTAAATGACTTAATAGAAGAACGAAATAAAGACACCCAAGATCCTTTTCCAGCAGCCATAATTTTAAAAGTTGCTTTGCCCCAAAGATTCAGATGCAATGAAACGTCGGGACACCTGCACCCCGATGTTTCTATCAGCAATGGCCACAATAGCCAAACTGTGGAAGGAGCCTCGGTGTCCATCGAAAGATGAATGGATAAAGAAGATGTGGTTTATGTATACAATGGAATATTACTCAGCAATTAGAAACGACAAATACCCACCATTTGCTTCAACGTGGATGGAACTGGAGGGTATTATGCTGAGTGAAATAAGTCAATCGGAGAAGGACAAACAGTGTATGTTCACATTCATTTGGGGAATATGAATAATAGTGAAAGGGAATATAAAGGAAGGGAAAAGAAATGTGTGGGATATATCAGGAAGGGAGACAGAACATAAAGACTCCTAACTCGGGGAAACGAACTAGGGGTGGTGGAAGGGGAGGAGGGCGGGTGTTGGAGGGGAATGGGTGACGGGCACTGAGGTGGACACTTGACGGGATGAGCACTGGGTGTTTTTCTGTATGTTGGTAAATTGAACACCAATAAAAATTAATTTAAAAAAAAAAGTTGCTTTGAACATGGCAAGAGGGTTAAAGTATGTACACCAAGAAAAGAAACTGCTTCATGGAGACATAAAGTCTTCAAATGTTGTAATTAAAGGTGATTTTGAAACAATTAAAATCTGTCATGTAGTAGTCTCTCTGCCACTTGATGAAAATATGACTGTGACTGATCCTGAGGCCTGTTATATTGGCACCAAGCCTTGGAAACCCAAGGAAGCTTTGGAAGAGAATGGCATTATTACTGACAAGGCAGACATTTTTGCTTTTGGCCTGACTCTGTGGGAAATGATGACTTTGTCTATTCCACACATTAATCTTCCAGATGATGATGATGATGAAGATAAAACTTTTGATGAAAGCGACTTTGATGATGAAGCATACTATGCAGCTTTGGGGACGAGGCCACCTGTTAATATGGAAGAACTGGATAAAACGTACCAGAAAGTAATTGAACTTTTCTCTGTATGTACTAATGAAGATCCTAAAGATTGTCTTTCTGCCGCACACATCGTGGAAGCTTTGGAAATAGATGTCCAGAGATCCCTGCATATTCATGACTACTGCCTTTACGTGTGGCTCATGTATAGAACTGTTCTGTTTACCCTAATACACTATAGAGTTACTAAGATAAGCTGTAATTATTAGACTTTTTGGAAGTGACCCACTTTAGGACCACAGTGCCTAGTTAACATTTAAACAGTTGTATTTGTTAATATGCTTCTGATGATAAGCATTTGAGATTATAGGTTTTCTATTAAGTTCAGGAAACTAGCTACTTATGTATTTGAACGTTTATATATATATAAAACACTAGCAGTAATACAATGCTATAAACTCTATGCCTAACATTAATTTGGATCAAGTGACCATCACTTTTATTATTTCTCAAATATTATTTTAATGGATCTATTGAAATTAGCACTTTGTGCCATACAAAAAGAAGTCTACGTTTGCTTATCTTTTAAGCCATTTAACTTTTTCCTGGCCTTTTTTGGCTGATGTGCTTATTATTAAATATGGTCACCAGAAGCTGAGAGAATAGGGCTCACAAGACTAGCTTCCTGGGTATTTAGATGTTTTTGGTTAAGGCTTATCTTGCTCTCTCCATTCTCCCCAGGTCTTTGGCTTTTGCTTTAATTTATTAGATGTATTTTCTGTTTTGAAATATTTTTTTTATTTAGTAATCTATATCTTAAGCATTTTGTAGTTCTGGCATAAAAATAAAATCCTAGTAGGATGATATAGAATAAAGGAGACTTCAGTTAAAAAAATAAATAAATACATAAAAAATAAATAAATTCCCATTATGTAGAGAAGTAAACTGAAATGGAAAGCAACTTGCCCCGAGTCTCACATCTAGAAAGTAGTAGAGCTAGGATTTTCTCCCAGGATTTTCTAGCCCTAAGTCTGATGTGCTACCATCCTGAGGTCTTACCATACATCAGACACCGTACTGAGCTCTTTACATTATCATTGCTATCCATGATCTTCACCACATTCATCCAGAAGGTGTTGACATGACAGCTGTTGTCAAATATTGAAGAGCTGCCATAAGGGATAAAGAATTAAACTTACTAAAATAACCACAGAGATCATAACTTGGATCAGTGAGAAGTTACAAGGAGACAAATGTTGGCTCAAAATAAGATAATTTCTAACCATCTGAGCTGGCCCAGATTGAGTCTCTTTGTAAGATAATGAGCTCTCCATCCCTGAAGATACACAAGAAAAGTCTATCGGCTTAAAGAGACTTGTAAAATCAACTTTTTTGTTTTGTAAGCTGATAACTGGGGGAGGGTATCAGGATGAACTCACTATGACCAGGCACAGTGCTTGCATACAGAATCTCATGGGAAAATATGATGTACACATCCTTATTTATTTGACTAGTGAAGAAACTAAGCTCAGAAAAATCAACTAATTAACCTGATAACATAATTAATGTGGAATTTTGAGTCCAAGTCTATCTAATTCCAAATCTCACAAGGTCAGTCAGACTAGATGAAAGGATTCAATGCCCTTTCATCCTTTCAGCACCAAGATCTCCTCTGAGACCCATCCCATCCCCACAGATATCTTTAAAAGACCCTATCTATTCAATTAACTGCTTCTACCAAGCATCAGTGGTTCATCACAGGGCAGGCTACAGCGCTGTCCACTAAAAGGAAAGGGCTTGTAGAATTCCATGCGAAAGCAGAGGCACACACCACTGCCAATAGCCAGTTCCGATTTAAAATCAATGTGTGTTAATATTAAAAACTGCTCACAAGCCCCACTGAATACCTTCCAAGATCCTTTCTGAATCAGGAACCTCAAAGAAAGATTAATCTATACAGTGCGTATTGATGTTGCTGCTTAGGGAGAAGCATTATTTTTGACTGAACATTTTTTGATGTTCAGTGAGCTCTTTTTTTCTCCACCTCCTCCCTTCTTGCTTGATGCAACCCCAATCTTGAACTTTATTCAAAATCCAACTAAAACCTGGTCTCCTCCCTGACATTTCTTGCCTTGGAGTTCCTACAGCACTTGCATTAAAACAACAATCTCAAACTCCTGTCTTGCAACCTTCTGTGTCTTGCCTTCCCTTGTTTTCTGACAAAACCCTGTAGGGTTCTGTGGGAAGATTCCCAACCTTGAATTTGGTGCCATGTATTCATTAAGATCTTCTAAATTGCAGGTACCAGAAACCAACTCAGTCTGCTTCAGCAGAAAAGGAGACGTATTGGGACCCCTGGGTGGCTCAGTGGTTGAGCGTCTACCTTTGGCTCAGGGTGTGATCCCAGGGTAATGGGATCGAGTCCCACATCAGGCTCCCTGCAAGGAGCCTGTTTCTCCCTCTGCCTGTGTCTCTGCCTCTTTCTGTGTGTCTCTCATGAATAAACAAATAAATAATCTTAAATAAAAGAAAAGAAAAGGAGATGTATTGGTTTAGGTGTAACAGAAAAGTCCCTGTGTATGCGGGTGTCAGACATGGCTTAATCTGGTAAGACATAAAAATTATACCAAAACTTGATGTCATTCTCCACTAAGGTGACCAGCGGTCTTAGTCTGCTGGGGGACTGAGGGCTTCCGGTGATGGGAGACTCTCAGTTTCAAAGTCCCAAGCAGACCAAGACAGGCCGGCACTTAACTCTCTCCACCTCTTGCTTCCATTTCCCTCTGCGCTAGTGCCATCTTTAGGCAAATCCTCTGTGTGGTCTGGCATCGCAAGGCTCCAGTATCTACACAAGTAACGATTCTAGTGGGAAAGAATTTCTCTTTCACGGGGTTTCATCAAACTCTCAGAATTGTGTCTCAGTGGCCTAGCCCGGATGGCAGGGACAATCCCCAAGCCAATTCCCGTGGCCGAGTAAAACTGGAGACACTGACCAGGCACAGGATGCATGCCCACCTCTAGGACTGAGTTTTAGAATCAGCTGTATCAAAATGAGAATGAAAGAGAGATGAGTCCTCAGAGGGAAATCAAGAGGGAAGGGGATGTTGTGGGCAGGCAAAACAATGCCCACTACAAGGGTGATGTGGCAGAAAGAGCACTGGTCACGGTGTCACACAGATTTGAGTTCAAGTCCCAAATCTATCATTTCCATAGTAACCCTGCTGAGCTCCCCAGGGGCAGAGGAGATGGGGGGGGGGGGGGGGGGAGGGGGGAGTGCACAAGCTGATGGCCATTGTAAGGATTAAAAGCACAAGGTATTGGGGCACCTGGTTGGCTCTGTCGGTGGAGCGTGCAACTCTTGATCTCGGGGTTGTAAGCTCAAGCCCCATGTTGGGTACAGAGATTACTTAAAATTAAAATCTTAAAAAAAAAAAAAAGCACAAGGTGTTGAAGGGAACTGGCAAGGAGCAGATGCTTGCCCAATGCTCTTGCTCACCACATTTGCCTGGAAATAAACAGTCTTCACCAGGCATCCCCAGTGGCAGAAACCAAGGACATCTTTCATAATATGTAGTTGAGTAGGAAATGGTTTCTGTCTTAAAGCAAGTGTGATTCTGGAGTTATTTTGAAAGAATTAGCATTCAACACTTCTACTTACCCTGAGATCCTGCAGCAAAAAATGCATAATCTCATTTTTAGAAAAAGTGATCTAAATACATGAGAGAGAATATGAGAACATTGATGTTGATGAGAAGCATTTTACTTTCCTCAGGATGTTTAACTGGACCAGTCCTCTAAAGACAATAAACTGGGGCACCTGGATGGCTCAGGGGTTGAGCGTCTGCCTTTGGCTCAGGTCGTGATCCCGGGGTCCTGGGATTGAGTCCCACATCGGGCTCCCTGCATGGAGTCTGCTTCTCCCTCCTCCTGTGTCTCTGCCCCCCTTCTCTCTCTCTATGTCTAAAATAAATAAATAAATAAATAAATAAATAAATAAATCTTTAAAAAAAAAGAGTGAGGTAATTTTTTAAAGTTATATTCAGGGGATCCCTGGGTGGCTCAGTGGTTTGGTGCCTGCCTTCAGCCCAGGATGTGATCCTGGAGTACCGGAATCGGGTCCCGCGTCGGGCTCCCTGCATGGAACCTGCTTCTCCCTCTGCCTGTGCCTCTGCCTCTGTATCCCTCTCTGTCTCAATGAATAAATAAATAAAATGTTTTTTAAAAAATAAAAATTTAAAAAAAAGACACTAAACTGACTAGTCCTTTAAGCAAGATTTTCAAGCTCAAAACCTGAGAGAGGTATCTGGAGCTAGCCCTGTGAAAACTTTGCAAGGATATTTGTAAAGGATGAAGACTAAATATTCACTTCTTTCCATAATCCATTTTGTATTTGAAATTGTAGTTATTATTGAGGGGAGAGTTAAAAGAAATGCTCTCTCACATCAGAGTTTTTTAAGGCTCTTTGGACATCATCTGACCTACCCTCTACTTTACTATTAGGGAAACCAAGACCACACTTACCTACCAGTACAACAAATGCACCAGGACGATTTACTCTTCAGAGCCTCTTCATATGCTGTTTTCTAGGCTTCTGATATTCATGGACCCCTCCCCCATGAATCTTTCTAATACATTTTGCTCCTTCACAATTCAGGTAAAGGCCACCTCCCCTGAGAACCTTTCCCTGATACCTTTCACCCTAGGTTGGATGAGGTAGCCCGTCACAGTGCACTCAAAGTCACAGTGGACAGTAATCATTGATTTTCTAGTTCTTTCTGTCTATCCCACTCACCACCCTCTCACCCTGAGCTCCTCAGGGGAAGAGACAAGTATTACTCATGGCTGAGTCCTCAGTATGAAACACAGGGCTTGGAATAGACCAAACACCAGTCATGCCTTATTGTCAAAAAGACCAATCTGGCTGGTTCCATTCTGTAAGTATGTGGCAAGTCTCAGTATTTCCACCTTACGAGACAAATTTGGCCCAAATAGGAAAGAAGTAACTGAGCTCAACCACAAAGATGGAATGTGGCATTTTATATTTATCTAACACACACTGCCTTCTGTGCGCTTGGCAAAGGGTATACTGAACACATTTGTTACTTCAAGAAATAAACAGGTGGACAATTTACTAAGCATCCACAGTCAACAATAACAAGGGGAGAAGTGACTCCAGAAAGGGACAAGAAAAAGGTTCAGGAAAGGGCTAGATACTTCTGCCCTGTAGTGTTTCAACAGACAGTAGAGAGAGGAGGTCGTCTCAGTGGAGGGAACAGCATGATCAAAGGGCTGGAGGCAGGCAAGTGGCATTGGATTAGGCATGTTCGCACCAAAATCTCGGCTCTACCACTGGCCATCTGTGGGGTTGGCAGGCAGGTGAGAGATGTGAGTGCAGCAGTCCTGGACCATGTATGGGAAATGCTGTGCAGGGAAGTGACCTGTAGAAAACGGGAAGGTTGGGAGAGCTGTTAAGGAACCATTTCTAGTCTTCTGGTGTTAAGTGAGAGTCAGAGAGGCAGCTCTAAGCTCTCAGGAGAGGTTAGAGACCACCCTCATCCCTTCTCTGGCCTACTCTGGCAATCTAGACTATTGCCTTCGTCCCCTACACTACCACACCATCGATTCCAAGGGCAGGCTGAGATGGGCTCCCACTGCAGCTCCCCCACGCCTTGCATGGCAGCCATGAGGAAAACCTCCCAACATGTCTGAGCTCAATTTATTTATCTGTGGAATGGGGTTGCAAACATCTACCTTGGAACGTAGATAAAAGGACAGGAATCACTGTTCATAAACACTGAGCCATTGGCCTGGCAGGCAGCAGATACCCCATCTACAAAATAATTATTCACCAGCCAGAAGCATGCTAGCAGCTAGTGTGAGAACCATATGGGCAAGTCAAAGTAAATTAATTAAATTGAGTATAAATTGAATCCCTTCCAGTTTGTCCTCAATAGTAATAAATATTCATACTTTTGTAGAATCTCACATTTTTCAAAGTACCTGTCTCAATTTATCTGAACAACAAAGGAACTAAGAGGAGTTTTGCTAGGACTTTCAGAACCGATTTTTTAGTATTTTGGAGACAGTCAGAAGTTCTCCAGAGGGATTTTGGTGGGGGCAATTCTTACTACTCACAAAATAAATGTCTTTTACATCTCTTGAACTGGTTTTTGAGACTTTTATCTTTGCACATGCTGTTCCTTGTGCTTGGAATTCTCTCCCCCACTTCTTCCTTTCCCCGTGAGCCGAGTCCTCGCGCCACACAGTGAGCAGAACTGAATATGCCCAGTCAGGCCCCTAGCTCCACCCCATGTTCACTGTGGGACGTGGCACAGACTGCTGGGCATCTTCTGTCTCCTCATCTGTAAAGTGGTAGTAACAATAGTGTGTATCTCCCATTGTTCTTGGTTTTGTCACCTCACCCTTTCACATTCAAACAGAAACCTTCATTCACTGCCCATTTTTGCCTGCTCGGGTCAAGTGCTACTTGCCCCTTTCAGAATTGTCATGACTCCCAGGCTTGCCTCTGGTGCAGTGTAACTCACACCCTTTGGCCCACCAATTCCGCTTCCAGGAATCTTGAGGACCTATAATCTTAAATGAACTCAAAGAGGTTCATGGCCACACTGTTGATGTTAATTACATTTCCAAATAACCTAAATGTGATGAATGCTACAGGTTGTGACAGTGACTAGGCCTATTATGGTTGTATTTGCTTCACTCACCAAGGCCTGGGTCATGTCTCAGTTGTCTCTAGCCTCAGTAGCTCTGAAAGAGCCTTGAATGAAGTAGCTGCTCCATAAACATTCCTGTTTATGTATTCAGTAAAGATTTATTGGGTGCCTATGATGAGCCAAACACTCTGCTGCATGTTTTATGTGCATTATCTTATTTAATCTCCATCTCCCTCTAGAAGTTACTATTTTTGGCCCCAGTTTAAAAATGAAGAAACAGACTTAAAGAGGTAAAATTGAGCCCAGATCCTCCAGTCTTGACTGCAAGCATTAACCACTGTTCCACTGCTCTTGGTGAATGAGTGAATGAATGAATACCTCTGATGATTTTTGTCTATGTATGAGATAAACAATTGCAAATATGATAACCTTAAATGGAAATCTCTTAATGCTACTTTAAAAGGTCAGAGTCTAGAAATATTATTAATTCAATTCTATAAAGAAAATCGAGTGACTTACCAAGCCACACAGCTAATGAGTAGCAGAGTGTAACAAGAATCAGGTCTCCTGGTTCCTCATCCATATCCCTGCCCACTGCCCTTGTCTCAGCTGGAGTCCAATCACTGCAATTCATTTACAAGACATTGAGAAACTTAAGGGCCAGTCTTAGAAGAAAACGTTGACCAAGAAGAATAGCATGCAGTTGTCTACAAAAAGATTCTTTGTGGAAGGTCTTTGTCAACGAAAAGTCCATTGCCAAGTTTTTCTTATCTGGTATTCTCAGAAAAAATGTGCAAATTCAGTACCACCCAAGACAGAGCAGAGCAGTTATATTTAGTCCATTTCAAACCCTTCCTGTGGTCTGTGAAATGTGAAACATGACTACACTCACTGCTACCCTCACTCCAACTTTATAGATATTCTCTCTTGACTGCCCAAGTATTGCAATACTCTCTTGCTTCAGTTGCCTGATGATCCTGATCTGGTTTTAATGGAAGTAATTTCTAGAAATGTCTCCTTTATGAGAGTGAGGGTCCAAAGTGTCCTCAGCTGCTTCTATGAAGCAAAAACCAACTTGAGAGTAAAGTAAGCCCAGGATCATTTTGATAATAGTAGTAATAATAGGGCTAGGTAAATAGTCCAAATCAGATGAAAGGTCTGCATTTTCCCAATTCCTCAAGAAATTGTTCAGTTCTCCTCTTTACTTGGAGATGTATAAATGCAGCTTATAATGGAACAGAACTTTTAAAATGGAGAATCTCAAATGAGTGTTGACTCAAAGTCACCATTTAACATCGCTATTCAGGAAGGAAAATAAAGATGAAGTTGCCATGGAAACCTCTGTAACACCTGGCATAGCACCTCTGACTCACACAGCTGTATCTTAAAGAAACACAGATATAAACTGATGCTTTTATTCAAACTTGAGGTCAACAGTGTCTTCCTGATACATAATGAGAGGACAATTACTGGCATGCATTTACCTTTTAATAAAGGAGAAGTTTTGAGAGCAACGTAGTCTCCTCAAGTTCGGATGCATTTTTATTTTAAATGTATTCTGTATCCCAACTTGTGAAAACCAATTTCTTCCTCCACAATTATTTCTGTTCCGGGTGTAACATAGGAGAGACCTGTCCCCTCATTCAATCTTTGCAGCCTGCACAAAAGTTGGTATGAGCAACCAGCAACATAAATTTTAAATGTATGGAAGGTGGAATTTTTTCAATATGAACTGAATTTTTCAGTGTGAACTGCAAAGACACCAGAAAGGCCCCCATACTGGAAGTCACAAATCTGGGCGTGACTCCTGGCTTCACCATCAGCTGGGTAATTTTTTTCTTCTCTCCGACTTTCAGTATCCTCATCAACTACATCCATTACCTATGAAAGTACCTACATCACCAGGTGAAGTAGCCATTCCATTAGATCATTAGAGGAGAAACATCTTATTGTAAAGTGTAGGAAGAAAGAGAACTGCCATTTGTTGAGTGACTATGACATGCTAAGCACACAGAAACAAGTTGCTTTTTTTTCAGTGTAAAGTTCAAAACAAACATGAAACAGGGATGAGGCTGTGCAGGTCAACAAGATCAGGTAACACAGGACCTTGAATATCAAACCAAAGTTCATGGACTTTTTGTTATAGGTAACTGAAAACCACTGATGTGTTCTGAGCAGCATAGTTACATGATCAAAACTGGGTCTCTCGGGGGTAATGAGGAGGTAGATGGAGACAAAGGGACTGGAGGGAAAATGGCAGAGAGACTATCACAACAATCCAGGAGAGAGAAGGTTAGATCTGATCAAGGATGGTGGAAGTGGAGGTACCTTTAATGACACCTCTATGAGCAAGATGGCATGATATGGTCTGGATGATGAATCAGTAGATGGATTTATATATCTACTCAAATATATGCTGCTATGGGCTGTGGACCCCCTCCCCCCCCAAAAAAATATATTGAAGTTCTAACCTCAGGAACCTTAGAATATGACCTTATTTGGAAATTGAGTCTTTGCAAAAGTAATCAATTAAAATTAAGTCATACTAAATCAGGGTGCAGTCTAATCCAGTGACTGGTGTCCTAGCACAAAGAAGGAAATTTAGACACAGAGACACACAGGGAAAGTGCCATGTGATGGCACTGGCAGAGATTGGAGTGAAGCATCTACAAGCCAAGGAACACCAAGGATTTCCAGCAACCATCAGAAGCTAGGAGAGAAGAAAGGAAAAATCATCTCCTAGAGCCTTTAGAGAGAGCGTGGCATTATCAATATCTTGATTTTGAACTTCTTGTCTCCAGAACTATGAGACAATAAATTTGTTGTGTTGAGCTGCCAAGTTTGTGGTATATTGTTTTAGGATCCCTAAGAAACTAACACAGAGAGAAAAAGAACTCAGCCATTTTCCAGGAGTTCCGATGCTGTTATAATGATTAGGAAATGTCCTACATAGTGTGTACTAGGTTGTTCCTCCCCTCAGGACCATGGCACCCATTGTCCTCCACCTGGAAATGATGGATACGGAGGGCTCAGAGATGTGTCCCTCTCCAGGAATTGTTCTTAGCTGAAAAGAGCCACTTCACCTGATATCTTATCTTCTTCCTTAATGCTGGCCATAACTGCTGATTGATGGGGAGATCCAAGGACCCTTTGCCTCAGTTGAGGACATCTTTGCAGGGCTATCCCAGTTCCCAAGCTCTTCATGGGATTTCCTGAAGCCACTATTGAACTGCATTGTACCCCATCTTCCCTCTCCACCTGATCCAGCCTCCCTTGCTTCATTACAGATTTGCTCCCAAGAGCATTATCCAGTATACCTCCTGCACACAAACGTCCATCTTCGAGCCTTCCTCTAAGAACCTCAACTTAAGATATCCCAAAAAATTATTTCCAGCCCCACAACTAGAATGCTGGCTATTAGCCAAAGTCTCAGGTTCCTATCTACAGAACCTATAGGGCATCTCTGAACAATAAAATAAAACCAAAATATTCCCTCCACATAGGTAAATTTCCATATAATTTTAAAAATGAAAGCTCTGATGTGAAAATAAATCTGTTCCCACCTGCATTAAGAGAATATTAGACAATTCATACTACATTCCAGTGTAGGGCATGAAGTAGTCTTGCAGGCCATCAGACTTTACCCCCCAAGCCACCACCATTAGCAGATGTCATCATAATTAATTACAGACCCATGGAAAGACTGTGACTCGGGCCAGCCTGAGAAGGTGGAAGGAACTAGAATTTATAATGAAAATCAGTCTAGTGAGAAAGAAAATAGGAAAAAGCTTATTAAAGTTCCAAGAACAAATAGAATTCAAACTGCGGAAGGAACAGAGGGCAGAAAGATATGAGGAAATGTATTAGCTCTATTCATCTGGACTAAGTCACCAAATCTCTTCATCAACAGGAATTCGATTTTAAGGACAACAGGCAAAAGATAAGGAGAAAAGTTAGAGTCAGAACATGGCCTTTTAATTTTAAGGAGTCCAAAAATCTTCATACACACTGTGGACTCAAATCAGTTGTAACTTCAGTTTGCAAAACTATAATTGTCAAAACTGTTTATCAACGGCTTAATATGTCAGAGACTATGCTGAACATGTGCCCGGGATTTACTCACTTATTTCTCAAGAGAAGGCTATAATCAGATTCTTTTTTTTTTTTAAATTGTATTTATCTATGAAAGACACAGAAAGAGGCAGAGACACAGGCAGAGGGAGAAGCAGGCTCCCCGTGGGGAGCCCAATGTAGGACTCGATCCCGGGACCCCAGGATCATGACCTGACAAGAAGGCAGATGCTCAACCACTGAGCCATCCAGGTGCCCCTATAATCTGGTTTCTTTTAATCTTGCGCCCATTTTAGAGTTGGTCAATGAAGCAGAGGAAGGTAAAGTAACTTGCCCAGGATGTTACCTCTTACCCTTTTGGGATTGAAGCTTGGAGCAGCCTGGTTCCTGGGCTCCTGGCAAGGGAACTGGAAAGTGACGACTGGACTGAATTTTATAGGTTTCTGTGGCATTTCCATCTCCCACTTTCCGCTCAGTCAGAAATCTCTCTCTTGGGATTTTTCCTTTTCTCCACATTGTGTTTTTTTTTTAATCTTTTTATGATCTTTTTTTTTTTTTTCCTGTTCTATTCCTCTGTTCCCACCTTCTTACTGGTCTGCTTTTCTCTTTTCTCTCTCTCTCTCCCCTTCTAATTTATCTTGGGCTTTAAGGAAGCCCCTTTCTTCTCTTACTAAGTTAGGAGCCCATTAATTGAGAAATAGATTCTAAAGTCAGATGATGATGAACACATCAGCTTTTTTCTTTTCATAAAAGTGAGGCTGAAGGACATAGCTTAGACCTGGGGACAAGTAGGTTGACAATAATCCCATGAATTGCATGAATCCTCAAAACTGCAGGGTAAAACAAAACAAAACAAAACAAAAACAAAAACTGCAGGGTAAATGATGAGAGGGAGTCTTTCTGGCTAAGCTTACCAAAAAGCAGAGAGCAGATAAATATTGTGACTTCTATGCTGGAAGACAGATCTAAAAAAGCAGAAAGAGAGAAAAAGGCTGTACAGAGCAAAGGGATAAATGTTCTTCTCCAGCCCAGTTCTAGGTAACCACAGTTCTAACTATGCCTCTCCCACTTACGAACCTTGGCTGGTTCCCTTATTCAAGATGAAATCCAAGTGCCCTAGTGAGATATTTGAGGTCCTTCCTCCCTGTCGAGGCCATTAAAGCAATTTACCAATGTTTCTAGTTCCTCCCCTTTTGGGCCTATGCTACTTTCCCACTGTCTTCAAGTTATTCACGGCCATGTGGCTGGCTTTGACCAACAAAATGTGAATGGAAATGCCACAGAAACCTATAAAATTCAGTCCAGTCATCACTTTCCAGTTCCCTTGCCAGGAATGATGATGATCCAGGTGGTAGAGGGTCCGTCACCTTCAGAACAACATAGATAAGACCTTCCCCATGGTGGATCTTTAGCACAGGTAAGAAATAGACATGGGTGTGATTGGCCACCGAGATTTGAAGGCTATTTGTTACTGCGACATGGACTGACCATGCTGATGCATGCGCTTCTGGCCTCCCAGCCACTTTTCCACATGACAGGATTTCTGTACATACCATGGGACGGTTTGGCTCCACGCTTCTGCTCATGTTCATCACTCTTGGTCTTTAATCACATGTCCTCCAACATCCAACCAACCTCCAAAACCTCTTCCAAACCCAGATCAAGTGTCATTTCTTCCATGAAGGCTCTTCTGTCTCCTGGAGGCACAGGTAAATGCCCTCTCCTTTGAGCTCAGCTCAGAAGACATTTCATGAATGAGTGGGGGATGGGGGGGCGGGTGCAGCCTCTGGCCAGAAATGACTTGCCTGCCATCTTTTGCTATGTTAAGGACCCTCAGGCTGTGTCAAGCCCAGAGCCTCTTCTCTTCCATTCTAAATGATGTCACTTCTCCCACAGAGTAAGCAGAAGTGTTGTTAAGCGTGTTGCCACCACACTGTGGGATGCCAGATTTGGCTTTAGCCTAAAGAAGGCACTTGGAAATTTTCTCAAGGCATTCGGCCAATGTGCCAAGCATCTTGCTTTAGAAGCTCAGGGAGGAGCTTAGAAACAGCAACAGGATGGAGAAGAAGAGGCACATGGTGTGACATATGGTGGCAGTGGCACATTGCCAGGGGAATAGGCCATGGGAGTAACTTGGAGACCAGATTACACACCTACAGAGGACCAGGGAGGATCAAAGATGAGCCCGGAGTGTTGTGCCAGGAACCACGGTAGAAGGCGAAGGATGGATAGCCCTCTGTCCAGAGCAGTAGTTCTCAACCCTGACTGCACATCAAAATTACCTGGAGAACTTTTTTAAATGCCAGCACTGAGTATTCCAAACTATTTAGATCAGAATCTCGGAGGGTGGGGTCCAGGCATCAGCATTTCTTCCAGAACTCCCCATGAGACTTGTGTGCAGCCAGGGCTGACAACCACCACGCTTGAGCACAGCTTTTGCTTGATCCCAGGAGACCTCAAGAGGCTGAGAACAAATGTGGCATGAGTTTTTTTCTGCTGCAGTTCTCACATCCTTAGCAATACCTCTATTCTATGAAATGGGAATTTTAAAAAGTCAGGGAGAGATGGGTTAGCATTTGCTGGGTGCCCTCCCTATGCAAGATTTTGATGGAACCTGTCTGACGTACATTGTACATTGCGTTCATTGAATCGCTGCATAAACCCCAGGGAATAGCCGTCTCCACTTCAACATGAGAAAACTGAGGTTTAAAGAAGTGGAATCATGTTCAGACAGCTCACAGCCACAATCAGGTTCAGTTCCAGAGTCCTTTTTCCTCTAGGCCAGTGGTTTCCAAATGATGGAGGTGTTTGAGGTGGGGCAGAAGTCTGACCCCTATCTTAATTGTACATTTTTTTATTTTCAGAGCCATGGCATAGACAAGCACAGACTCCATTGTGCCATATGCCAAACCATAGCGCCTAGACACCTCCTAGTGCTTCGCCATGCGCTTGCACATTGACTCATGTCGATGCAGACCCCTGGGGGGATTCTTCTGCCACCTTTGTATTTACCAGCGAACGTCTGGAAAATGGGTTCACCAATTAGAATGATTAGAATGACTAAAAGTGCTCCTCTTTTAAAAAAAATCAGGCTTGGTTTGGACATATTTGCACTCACATAAAATTGTTCAAGTGAATATATGAGGGCAAAATATGTGCATCCTTGGGTAAATGCTGAATAGACCTGCTCAGGGCAAATGTTGTGAAGGTGTCTCATCAAGGTGTCATCATCTGCCATCAAGCTGCCAAGCAAGATGTGCAACCCCAGATAAATGTTCACATGACACAGTGCATCCATGCCCTTCTAGGGCGATTGTGGGGTTTGCAGCAAGTCTGGGGCCCTCCCCTCCATTGTAAGTTCTTTTGGACAGGTCACGGGGTTGCCAGGCCTCCCACTGCATATAAAGTGTCTGCAATGAAGCTGAAACTCAAAGCTGTGGTCCCAAACACAAGAAGTTAGGCAGCTTTGACATTCATAGGATGGTCATTATTTTAACAATGAAATCATTCTATAAAATACCAAACAATGGGGATTCTAAGTTAACCCAAGTATCTATGCATTGACTTCCTTCACATTGCACACTTGCAGTTCAGAAATGCCAATATGCTGCCCATGATTTGACGTTGAAACAGAAATCGCATAGTACTATTCTTTCAAGATGCTTGATTGGCTTAACCTGACAAATATCCTGAGATGACTCAGTGAACTGTTAAAAGCAAACCTGTGCAGGTGGGTGCTACAGTGGTGGAGTCAGCTGGGCGGGGGGCCTCAGGAGCCTGGGGCTGGAGCCTCCCAGGCCAGCACAAACCAGCTGGGCCCCACAAAGGCCACTGCAGCCCTGAGCGAGGGACACCCCCTACAGCCCAACCCTGTGCCCTTCAGGCAGGTTAGGTTCCGCAGGCACAGGGAAGGCTACATCTGGGCTGCAGGTGCAGTAAAAGGCCCAGGGATCCACGCTGCCCATCTCTGTCACCTCTGAAGCAGAATGTGAAGCTGGGGTTGCATGTTCAGACAACATCCTTATGGATGACAAGTTCCAGATGTCATCGAGGAATTTCATGGATGAGTACTACCAGAACATTGAGCACACAGAAGGGAATCAACCCACCTGCTGTCTACTTTTAACAAATGTATTTCTTTGGTAGAAAAGCAGATTGAAGAAGAGCTGCTGGTGCAGTTGCCCCAAACATGGTGGCCTTCCCAGCAACCCATAGAACCGTGAAGATGACAGGGTTGGGGACATACTTGACACGCTGCTCACATTTACTGAGTTTCAGGCTTTTAAATGCATTCTTCTAGACTACAGAACAGAAGTAGGCCAGGGACAAGACATCTGCAGTGGCTTGGTGGTGACTTTGCTCTGCAAATCATCTCTCATGCCCACTTCACAGAAAAATCTGTTGCCCCAGCTTCCTCTTGCAGACAGTGGTACCCTGGCAGACCTCCCTCACCCACTAGGGCTGTAAGAGGTTTCAGTTACTGTTGACAGGAGAATCCATGGTGTAAAAGCTGACTCTGCCTGCAGCTCTTCATTAAAGTTAACTATTGAGTCAAACAGAAAATGACCTGCCCCCAAAACACCTTGTATTCAATACTCTCCCCCAGGGTAGAACCCACTCTCGGCTGCTTCTGAGTCAGACTTCTAGAGAAAGCTGATGTTGAGCATTCTCCCCGTGGGTCCCCTCCAACAGCACACATGTCCATGTGTCAGAAATATGGAATAACCCATCATCACGAACCCACTTTGTCCCAAAGACCACAGCAGGCATGACTCACATTTTCTCCACGCCCCCAGCGCTTGCACTTGGGTCAGAGTTGCAGTACTTTGGACTGAGTGGTCCAGCTGGGTGAGGATGGCGTGGGAGTGATTCTCTGGGGTGACTCAGACCAGCTGCCCATCCCCCACCGCCCTTGTGAGATTCTGAAGCCCCAATTATTCTGCTAGTCTTGGCTGCAGGGAACCAACTGAGAGAGATGCCCTCTACTGATAAAATCCAGCCTAACACTGTGTCTGCAACCCTCTTCCTGCGTCTCCTACCCATCTCCAGGTAGCCTCCTATACCTAGAAGCCTCTCTAAAGCATTGCTTTTCAAAACAATACTTTTTACTGATGAATATTCAGGTTAACCTAGCAGATCTAACTTTGGAATTTCTTTGATTACTCCTCTAAAGATCCAAGTATTATCTACTGTGTGCTTTTTGGTTGTTAGTGCTATGAAATCAAAACTCTTTTCTGCACTGGCTTCCCTCTTTTACCGGCAGCAGCGAATGGGCATGGTGCGCTGGAAGCAGACTAAAACGTCCTCCGACCTATCACCTGTTAGATGTGTTTGGGCAGCTTTGCTTGAAATCCTCTCTGCATAACTGAGTTTGTTATGCAGAGAGGATGGGTGTGTTTGGTTTAAAAAGCAAAGATGAGTGGGGGCCTGGATGGCTCAGGAAGTCAAGCGTCTGACTCTTGATATCTGCTCAGGTCATGATCTCAGGGTTGTGGGATCATGCACTGCATCAGGCTCCGCGCTCCGTGGGGAGTCTGCTCAAGATTCTCTCCCTCTCCCTCTTTCTCTGCCCTTCCCCTGCTTCTGAAATAAATAAATAAATAAATAGATAAATAAATAAATAAATAAATCTTTTAAAAAACAAACAAAACATGGGAGACCTGGGTGGCTCAGTGGTTGAGCATCTGTCTTTGGCTCTCAGGTAGTGATTCTGGAGTCCTGGGATCAGGTCCCACACTGGGCTCCCTGCATGGAGCTTGCTTCTCCCTCTGCCTATGTCTCTGCCTCTCTCTTTTTCTCTCATGAATAAAAGAATAAAATCTTTAAAAACAAAAACAAAGATGAGCTTAATCCTTCTTTCTTTTCAAAACCTCCTCTGTCAAATTGATGTTGCACTAGTCTGCACGAGTAGGAGGCAGTACAGCTTTCTGGCCATCCGTCTGGCTTTGCTTTAGTACAATGTTCCATAGAACATTACTGATGAAAATATGTATGTCACATTTCTAGAAAAAGGAAAAACATCATAGATAAAAAAATTTTTTTAAGTCTACCGTTTGTAGCTACCTCTCTGTACGAATTAAAACTCTCTTCACATTGAACAACTAAACTATAGAACAAAATATGGCACTAGATGCAATGCTCAGGTTACTACATGATAGCCATTCACAAGTCCAAATTTCAAGTTGTGAATTCACTGACACTGCCTTGCTGTCCTATTGACTGACTTTAGCATAAGCAATTGTTATCATTTGAAATTGTAAGATAAATTTGAGCTACCAAAGTACCACCTGTGTATTTTCTATTGAGCATTTTATCCATAGGAGTTCTCATTTTCTTTAAAGAGTGTTGAAAATTTAAATATCACTACCCTGTGTTTGGCTATTCCCCCCCTAAAAAAATATTAACTAATGAGAATTGAAACTACCCTATGTAAATAAAAATAAAGAATGTATTAAGCAGTTTGATTACGAACGTCCATCGCTGCCTGTGCGTGAGTGCATGTGTGTATGTGTGTGCGCGTGCATGCTCGGATTCACATGTGTCCATTCATGGGCACATGTGCACTGCATACACTCATCAGATTATCAATCCTGTTTTAATACAACCGAACTCTTTCCAATGGGATGTTGCTAAAGTGAAGCACATAATGCAGGGGAGCCTGGGGTGCTGCCAAAGCTCTAGTTCTGACCCCGTTCCTTTGCCTGATTCTGGCATCCTCTGAGCCACTTCTTCTGCATCCCATCTGGTTCACATCCCAGGCAAACCACCATATCTACACTGTGAACCCAGAGTTAGGGGCAGGATCTATCCTATGTGGCCCCCAACACTTCTGACCCAAACATCTAGGAGAAGAACATCTCGAACATCTGGTCCTGCTATGTATTTGTGCCCTCAAACAAATCACTTCACCTCTCTAAGCTCAACTCAGAGAAAAATGAAGAGAAGGCTCCGCACTTTGCAAAGCTATTGTGCCCATTGAATGAATTTTGGAAGCAATGTGCTGGAATTTAGAATTGCCTGATAACTGTGTTCTATTCAAAAGTGTGTTGAAACTTTTTTCAATCTCAGCTTTTTTCCTCAAGCATGGTCAAATCTGTTGATGCATTTTGCACCCTCTTCAAAGTTTCCACTTTCTATCTTAAAAGGCAAATAGAGGGGCAGCCTGGGTGGCTCAGCGGTTTAGCGCCACCTTCGGCTCAGGGCTTGATCCTGGAGAGCCGGGATCGAGTCCCACGTCGGGCTCCCTGCATGGGGCGTGCTTCTCCCTCTTCCTCTCTCTCTCTCTGTGTCTCTCATGAATAAATAAATAAAATCATTTTTTATTTATTTATTCATGAGAGAGAGAGAGAGAGAGGCAGAGACACAGGCAGACAGAGAAGCAGGCTGCATGCAAGGAGCCTGATGTGGGACTCGAACCTGGGAATCCAGGATCAGACCTTGAGCCAAAGGCAGGCATTCAACTGCTGAGCCACCCAGGCGTCCCAGTAAATAAAATCTTAAAAAAAAAAAAAAAGGGCAAATAGAAACATCCCATGATTTCTTACTAAATATTTTTTAATTTCTTTCTTGACCCATACCATTATCTAATGTCTGTTCTTGATGCAACATATAAAGCACATGGTATTTTTCCACCTAAAAGAGTAAGTTGGAAGTAGTTTTCAGCCTTTCTTTAAATTTTTTTTTTAATTTTTATTTATTTATGATAGTCACAGAGAGACAGAGAGAGAGGCAGAGACATAGGCAGAGGGAGAAACAGGCTCCATGCACCGGGAGCCTGATGTGGGATTCGATCCTGGGTCTCCAGGATCGCGCCCTGGGCCAAAGGCAAGTGCCAAACCACTGCGCCACCCAGGGATCCCTTTTTTTTAAATTTTTTTTTAAACTTTTATTTATTTAAGTTTTCAGCCTTTCAACCTGCATTCTCCTTCTTACACTCTTTAATGAATCCTTTGAAATTAACATTTTCTTTTTCTCTCCCTTTTCACATTCTTACCTTTCAACTTGGACACACACTTAAGCAAGTTACAAAGTCCATGTCATGCCAAGAGATGGAAATTTGAGTAGGAAAGTGTGTGATTGAAAGTCAGAGGTTCACTTCACCACCTGTTTGCTGTGTCCCATGAGCAAGTCACCTCACCCTCTCTCAACAAAGTGAGGAAATCCCTTACCTCCAAGGGGTGGCATGAGGAGCCAAGGGCATTCTGGAGCAAAAACGAAGTTTGGAAACTGTAATGTTCTAAACACGTGCTCTTCTGCATTTACTAATGTCCCTGGAAGGCCAGAATAGGCAGAGAAAAACAGGTTTTACTAAGAAGCACAATACAGGAAAGGCAGGGCCTGCGCCCCCATGGGTATTTATAGGCCTACCTTTAAGGACGAAGCCTTGGCACAACTACAGAGCCAACACACATGCTAACGTCACACCCAACATCTCTCCAGCCTGCAGATCTTTGTGGAGAAGCAGTTTACGTGGCAACCAGTTGGGAGGGAGACCCAGTGGCTGCCACGCAAGAATTTCATTCCACATGCTTTCTGAGCTCCGGCTCTTGACCCATCTCTGGGTCTGGCACCGAGCTACAGGGTGGCAAAAGACACAGATACTCAGTCATTTCACAACCTCTTTGTGGAGCACGTCTATGTGCCAAGCACCCTTCCAGGTGCCAGGGACACAGCAGAGAATAAAGGAAACAGGACCCTGCTCTCATGAAGCTTATGTTTTCCAACAGGGACATTAATGGTAAAGGGGGAAATTTTTTTTTAAGATTTTATTTATTTATTCATGAGAGACACAGAGAGAGGAGGCAGAGAAGCAGGTTTCGTGCAGGGAGCCCGATGTGGGACTTGATCCTGGGACTCCAGGATCACGACCTGGGCTGAAGGGAGGTGCTTAACTGCTGAGCCACCGGAGAGTCCCAAGGGGAAAATATTTTAAAGATAACTTTCAAAATTGGAAAATGCTATGAAGAAAATCAGATGGGATGAGATGGGATAGGATGAGCAGGGATGGGTTGCCTTGGGAGATGACATTTCAAGACGAGTATGAGGATGGAAATGAGCTAGTGACTATTGAGTTTGTCTGGAAGACTAGATGTGGGCAAAGAATCCACCTTCTCTAAGCACTGCTCTGTGCCAGGCATGGTGCTGTGTTAATACCTCTCCACTTACTCAATCTTCACAGACCACCATGGCAGTAAGTGCACTGACTCTGGTCACCAGTACAACAGGCAACAGATGGCACATGAGTACTCTAATAAAAATAGAATGAATGGGAGCATGGATAAATGAGAGAGAATTTACTGGTCTCATCTTCTAAATAAGGAAACCAAGTCTCTGAGAGATTGTTTCCCAAGGCCACACAGTTACACGTGGCAGAGCTCAAGTAGCTGATCCTGGGCCTGTTTCCAAAACATCTGATTTTTAAAAGTCATTTTTAAAAATTAGTATTCATATACTAATATTTTGTTTAGGACTATTTCCATTTATGTTTATAAAGTGAGGCCAGCCAGCCTGCAGTTTTCCTTTCTCAAACTGCTTTTTCAGTTTGATATCAAGGTCATTCCAGGCTCATAAGATGCACTGATTTGCTCTCCCTATTTTACTGCACTCCTGAAGTTATTGTTCAAAATAGAGACGGTTGAATATTTGGTACAGCTTACTCATAGAACCCTTCTATCCAAACCGCTGCTCATCGAGGATGGGGGTAGTTTTGCAATCACTAATGTATGAGTGTGTGACCCTTCTGGGTCACGTTCTATGCTTCGAGTTGGAGACACACAAATGAAAAATCAAGCTTCTTTCTGGATCCAATTTTGAAACAGTTATCTGTTTATTAAGCTAATATTTCCTGAACTTCATCTCTTACATATCAGGCATTCTCCTAGGTTGCAGGGATATAGCAATGAATAAAAGAGAAACAGTCCTGGCCATGGGAAGGCTATAGAAGGATTGACATGAGCTCTCTACACATTGCTGGCTGATGGAAAAAAACTATTCACGTGTTCAAGAGATACCAAAAAAGCACAGCAGAAAGTAAAAAACTAGAGAAACTTGAGAACTGCCCGCAACTCTGAGTGCATTCCCCAACCAACACACAGGTACCAATCAGCATAGACTGGGAGCTTAGGGTCTGGGGTATTTGAGCACAACCTGTACCCAAATCATTGACCACTCAGTGATGCAGACACAGGCATGCCCCTGGAAAGCAAGACTAATACATAAAACCAAGAACAGAAAGTAGTAGTGGCTGCCTGTTGCAGGATAGAGATGGATTCCATAGCCCTGGATTCCCATTTCAGGGAAATTACTTTTTAAAAATTAACCACTCTCCAGAAAACAAAACATAATCTAGAGTCATGCAATATTTTATCTAAAGTGTTTCATTTCCACCAGATACTGAGACATGCAAAGAACTGCAGGAGCTTTCTTTAGATATATTTACCAAACCAAAACATCAAAAAGGCAATTATAAATAAGATTCACAGAATTTAATGAAACTATGTACAAAAAATACATACGATGGTAGTGGCTCAGCAAATGAAGAACCCCAACAGAAAAATAAAAAATTACCCAAAAATGGTACAATAACTGAAAAAAGAAAAGAAAAATACAACAAACCTATTCCGATACTTTAGACAGAAATTTATAGTTAAAAATATAGAGAAAGAAAAATACATCAAAAATCAATAATATAAGGTTCTACCTCAAGAAGCTAGAAAAGGAAGAATAAACAAAAAAAGTAACTAGTAACTAGAAGAGCAATAAACTAGAAATCAACTAGAAAAATAGTCAATAACCTAGAAAAAAGAAGAGGACATCAATGAAACCAAACATCAGTTCTTCATAAAGATCAACAAAATGGATGCACTTTTAGCCAGAATGACTAAGAAAAAAAATTTTTTTTAAAGACTTAATTGCCAGTCAGAAATGAAGAAAGGAAAATCAACTTTATGCCAACCAATGTGGCTTAGATGAAATGAGCACAGTCTTAGATAGACACAAATTATCCAAAGTCTCTCAGGAAGGAATCAAATATCTGAATAGAAATATATTAAGTCAATAAATTCAATTTGCAATTAAAAATCTTCCCACATAGAAAAGCCCAGGCCCAGATAGCTTGTCTCTTGAATTCTATCAATCATTTAAAGAAGAAAACACTATACAAACTCTTTCTGAAAATAGACAAGAGAGGTAAACTTCATCATTCATCTAATGAGTGTTACCTTAATACCAAAGCAAAACAAAGACAATTACAGATCAATCTCTCAGGAGCACAAGATACAAAAAAATCTTAATGAAATATTGGCACATGGAATCCAGCAACACAACAAAAAAGGCTATTTTTACAGATCTGTGTTTCCTCCCTGCCTACAGACCTAGCAGGACTGTCAATATTGACCACCTGAGACTTCATGACTTCATCTAGCAGCCCCACCGCTGATCTGTCATAGTCTCATGATACAAGCACTCACTTTACCTGTGCACACTCATGGGCTTCTTACTATCAGCACCTGCACCTACAATGCAACCTTCTGCTGGTCCTACATGTGGGCTGCAGAGCCATGGGAAACACGCCCTTGGAGGCTTCCCTCAAGCATTCATGGACAAGAACTGGTGATCAATACTCCTGCTTTCTTGCCTTTGGACCGAGACAACTCTGCAGCATGTCTACAGTTCCTCGGAGTGACTCGCGGGCTTGTCCCTCAGCAACAGACAATGGTAACCAGCTCATAAATGCACCCTCATACATGAGCTTCTTTCCCTCCTCTGCCTCACTTCTCCACTTCCCTACTGGGATTTGCTGGGGCCACTTCCCCAAAATCATGTGTACTCAAATCCTTGTCTCTGGCCCTCCTTCCAAGACGCTCCTTCCCTGACCACTCCTTCCCATCCGCTTTGGTACAAGCTGAGAACAGAGCAGGAAAGCCTCTCCCAATTTTTAATGAAGTTGTTTGGCTTGGAGCCAGAAAGACAGATGGCACCTCAGATTATAACTGACTTTCCCAGGAAGGGCTTGCAAAAAGAAAAATTAATTTGGGTAGAGAAAAGGGAAAACCAGCCACAGAAGGAACTGGGTTGCCCTGGGCATCTAGGCTTTTGTATCTCATTAAGTGGAGCTGATGTGGTAATTGTGGAAATCCACTCTAATCATTGTCTTCATTATACCAATGGTGCTGACTGCACACAGCAAGTGTAGTAATGTTAGGAAACTTGCCCCCATTCCCTTGGCATTTACCTGGGTGGAACAATAGTATTCCCTGCACAAAGCAGTCTACACTCCTACCCCCACCCCAAGGCCTGGCTGCCCAA
The DNA here is from genome assembly GCF_048418805.1 of Vulpes vulpes. Taxonomy (NCBI): domain Eukaryota; kingdom Metazoa; phylum Chordata; class Mammalia; order Carnivora; family Canidae; genus Vulpes; species Vulpes vulpes. The sequence goes on along the minus strand of NC_132783.1, from coordinate 96,441,719 downwards.
TTTTGTGCATGATTGCCCTCTATCCAAGGAGAAACACAGGATGAGAAGATCCAAGAATATGAGTTCATTCTGGTATCTCTCTTTTAAACAAACCCATATGCCATGTGAATAAATACTGCAAAGGTATGAAAACTCAAGTCCTGTTGGGTTTCCCTAGACCTCCTTTCACCAGATTCACTCTTTGTCATTTACTTCTTTAACAAATATTTATTGTGCACTGACTACTCACGATTGCTGTGACAAAATCTAGTTGATACACCCTGAGTGATCACCCCATTGGGTCACACCTGAGTATAGTGCCCTCCCCATCAAGTACAGAAGAACCCATGACTTGCTTCTAACCAACAGGACATGGCAAAGGCAACAGGATCACTTGTGTGATTATAAAAGATGTCGTTTTAGCAGACTGGGTGGGAGAGACCCTCCCTAAATGATGCTGGAGAAGTAAGCTGCCGTGTTGTGAAAGTGATCCATGTGGCCGCAAGCTGAGTACAGCCTCAAGGGAACATAGTGGCTTCTGGAAGCTGAGCGTGCTGGGGTCCCTCAAGAGGACACAGGTGGGTTTTCTTCTCATCAGTCTTTGATTTCATAACACATTATTCTGAATCTCTAGTGGGTCAGCATCCCCATGGCCATGGCCCTGCCCTGGATCAAGCCACTTCATCATTCACCTGGTCATGATGCCAGGCTCCTAACTGGTCCCTACTTCCAGTTTATGTCCTGCATTGCTACAGAATGAGTTTTCTAGGCCCAGGTTTGATCACATTGTGTGTCTTGTTAGCTACTTACATTATTCTTTTTTGTTTTTTTTGTCTTTATATCAAACCCAAAACTCTTATCTCTAAAGATACTTGAGACTTTACAACTTAACACATTTAGCTTCATCTTCTGTCACCTGCTTCTTCCAACCCTGGAGCATTGAGACCTACATTTGCCCTACCCATACACAAATCTACTCCCTTTTTTTTTTTTTCTTTCTTTCTTTCTTTCTTTCTTTCTTTCTTTCTTTCTTTCTTTCTTTTTCTTCTTCTTCTTCTTCTTCTTCCTTCCTTCCTTTCTTTCTTTCTTTCTTTTTTCCTCTCTCTTTTCTTTTTAACTGTTTATAAACATTTGGAATTTTATTTTTTTAAAAAAAATCAGAAACATGAACATTGTTACAGTTAGAGGCCCTTTTGGTTCTCCACTGAGCATGCTTACAAGGGGTTCCCATTGTTTAGTCTTTAAACAACCATCTTTAAAAGAAGGGAAAAAAAACCTCAGCACACTACCATTTAACTTGTTTTAATGTTTCTTCACAAATGGTGAAAAATACTGAAGTATGTGGGAACCAAGGAATTTAACAAAAATCCCCTACCCCTGGACAAGCAGAGTAGGACTAACTCCATTTTGTGCTACACCCACCATCTCATGTATGACCCCCACATGACCTGCTTATTGCTTAGGGCGCTGCCCCACCCTAGTTGAGCCGCTGAGCACACCCTTACCGGAAACCGGCTCATATAGGAATGCGGAACCCCTATCCACCAAAGAATGTAAACCCCGCCTTTTGCCCGCCAAACATGCGCTCCAATTCTGACCAGAGTGATAGGCCAGTTCAAATGGTCACTATACGGTGAATCATGATTCAATTGGCCACCTGCGTGTGGACCGACAAGACTGCAACTTTCTGTGTGTGTTACAATCCCATTGCCACGGGCCCCTATAAAATTGCTACGCCTCTTAACCTCGGGCCCGAGTCCCTGCTCCGCTGTGTGGGGTATACTTGGACCCAAGCTCGAGCTTGTAAATAAACCCTCCTGTGCTTGCTTCGGTGTGGGCTCATTGGTGGTTTCTCAGATTCGCAATCTTGGGCACAACAAAGTACAGACAAGGAATAATCATAATGTTGTGGCCAACATTATAAATATGGAATTATAAATTTAAAACATGTTCTGGTTTAAAAAATAAATCTGGTAGTCAATGCAGCTCTGCGGGGTCTCTGCATCTAGTAGAGCCGGTCTCTGCGCTTCTGACAGTGCTCGCCTTTATCCATTTTTCCAGGTCCTCCACACCCACTCTTCTTCCTCCCATCTGTTCCATCAAAGGTCCAGGGTGCCCACCAAGACCGTCTCATCTTCTTCCGTCAAAGCCACCTGGGTCCATGCCCCAGCCACCACAGAAGCCCCCTCTGTCTCCACTGCGGCCACCTCTGAACATCCCACCGAGACCACCACAGTCCATGAGGCCACCTCTTCTTCCCTGCATGCCACCAGGGCCGCCTCTACTCCCTTTTTCTAGTAACACCTTATTCTATTATATTTATATGCCTTTATTAAACACAATTTTGGTCATTTTTTGATGATTTGGGGAACAAATGATTTGCATTATCTCTTTTAATTTTCATAACACTCCTTTGAGGTTGAAAAAACACCATCTTCCATGAGAGGATACCCAGGCTCAGGGGACTGAAGTGACTCATCCATGGCTGCTCAGCCAGTAAGCATCAGATCCGGTATTCAAACGCAAACCAGTTTAACTCTAAAACCTAAACTCTTAGCCACCATGCTAAACTGCTTTTCAGGTCTCCATACTTATTGTGCTCTGTCCAGAATTCCCAGTCTCGGCCCCCTAACTCTTACCTCTTCCATCTGGCAAACTTCTCAACTTTGAAGCTCAGCTCAAACATCAACGTGGACAGAGCTTTTCTGTTCACCACGAGGCACTTGTGTATCATCCTCCCTCAATCCACTGGGCTTCCCATTGTAAGAACACCTACCCTACATCCATATGGTTCCTCCTCCCCTGACTGGACCTTGACTAATATGTTGTCCATCATCCTATCAATACAGAAAGCAGTTACAGCCATGATATTTCTCTATGGGCTTTGGAAAATTGGCCACTGGAACTACCAATTAGGCCACAGATGTTACAAAAGCAACCAAGATCTCAAGCAACTTAACACCTAAGTCCTCTCTCTTGACTGAAAACAAGAGGTCAAATGCATACAAGTTACATAAATCTGACATGTCAACTCAAGAGAGACAAAGACTGTAAAGTGATCGGAGTGCATGTCATCCCCTGGAATGCCGTGTCATGTGGATAAAGAGTCAGGGGGCTTAACAGTGCCCAAATCCTGCAGGGAACAAAGATTAGGAAATGCCAGTCAAACCAGATGACTCTACCCAACCTCCTCTTAAAGGAGGATCCCAGTCCTGCTTTCCAAATTCCAAAAGCATATTTCTCAATAGAGATACTGAAGGGAGAGACAGCAAGTGAAAAAGCTCTAGTCCTGAAGAGAGATAAAAATGCCCTTTCACAGGGCACTTGGAGTATGAGTTTACATTCCTGTTTACTCATATACTAATTTCACTCCCAACCTTGTAGTGGGAGTACCCATCTCCATCGTCTTCACACCTCCATCCTGTTGAATAGAAGGGTGTCCACTTAAGTTGGTTTTGACAATGAAATATGGGCAGGAGTAATATTTGTCACTTCAGGCAGAAGTTCTAAGAACCTAGCATGATTGCCTGTATCTCTTTTCCCCTCTGCCACAAAACAGGAACTGTCCCTTCCATAGGCTGCTCCATTAGTGGGTATCAGAGTGAGGATGCAGCTAACCCAGGATGAATATGTTGCAGGGGCAGGCAATGAAACTTTCTCATGGCAAGCCACTGAGATTTATAAGTCATCTATTATGCGCCGCACACCCAGCCTGTTCTACTAACAAATAAATCTGTTCTGAAGTGGGATCCCTTCTACAAAACCTAAAATACTCAGCATCAACACTGCAAGGATGACAATTTGTGTAATTCAGTGGTGAAACAATTGGTCAAAACGGTTACCTGCCATAACTTGGAAGACAGGGAATAGCCCCAAGGAGCTGTGACTTTAAACTAAAAAGGAGGCAGATGGAATTTCAGCAGTGTGCCTTGATGAGTCTTTGTAGCAAGTAATAAAATACTCCAAAAAATAAATGAGATCACAAAGAATCAGCCAACTTTTTGTCAAGACTGACCCATGACAAAAAGACCAGAAACTCAAGACCTTATATATTTTTGAAGAGCTGCTCCTTCTCAAATCCAAACAGAACAAGACAAAGCTGAGGTCTTTGAGCAGCTAAGGCTGATGAAAACATAGCCTCTGGGGAGGGCCAGCCCAAGAACAGAGCCAGAACAGCTTCCTGTGGGGCCCCAGAATTAAGCTGACTTTCTGATTAAGTTGGCATGTGTGCACACACACTGTATAATCCCCTTCACTCAAATGTTTGCAGAAATTGTGAATCTAGACTTTCTTCAGAGAGTTGGAACAAATCATCTTAAATTTGTGTGGAATCAGAAAAGACCCCAAATAGCCAGGGGAATATTGAAGAAGAAAATCAGAGCCGGGGGCACCACAATGCCTGATTTCAGGTTGTACTACAAAGCTGTGATTATCAAGACAGTGTGATACTGGCACAAAAACAGACACATAGATCAATGGAACAGAAGAGAGAACCCAGAAATGGGCCCTCAACTCTATGGTCAACTAATATTCAACAAAGCAGGAAAGACTATCCACTGGAAAAAGGACAGTCTCTTCAATAAATGCTGCTGGGAAAATTGGACAGTCACGTGCAGAAGAATGAAAGTAGACCATTCTCTTACACCAGACACAAAGATAAACTCAAAATGGATGAAAGATTTAAATGTGAGACAGGAATCCATCAAAATCCTAGAGGACAACACAGGCAACACCCTTTTTGAACTTGGCCACAGCAACTTCTTGCAAGATACATCTATGAAGGCAAGGGAAACAAAAGCAAAAATGAACTGTTGGGACTTAATCAGGATAAAAAGCTTCTGCACAGCAAAAGAAACAGTCAACCAAACTAAAAGACACCCTTCAAAATGGGAGAAGATATTTGCAAATGACGTATCAGATAAAGGGCTAGTATCCAAGATCTATAAGAACTTCTTAAACTCAACAGCAAAGAAACAAACAATCCAATCATGAAAAGGGCAAAAGACATGAACAGAAATCTCACAGAGGAAGACGTAGACATGGCCAACAGCAAATGAGAAAACGCTCCAAGTCACTTGCCATCAGGGAAATACAAATCAAAACCACAATGAGATACCACCTCACACCAGTGAGAATGGGGAAAATTAACAAGACAGGAAACAACAAATGTTGGAGAGGATGCGGAGAAAAGGGAACCCTCTTACACTGTTGGTGGGAATGTGACCTGGTGCAGCCACTCTGGAAAACTGTGTGGAGGTTCCTCAAAGAGTTAAAAATAGACCTGCCCTACGACCCAGCAATTGCACTGTTGGGGATTTACCCCAAAGATACAGATGCAGTGAAACGCCGGGACACCTGCACCCCGATGTTAATAGCAGCAATGTCCACAATAGCCAAACTGTGGAAGGAGCCTCGGTGTCCATGGACAAATGATGGATAAAGAAGGTTTGGTCTATATATACAATGGGATATTCCTCAGCCATTAGAAAGGACGAATACCCACCACTTGCTTTGGTGTGGATGGAACTGGAGGGTATTATGCTGAGTGAAGTAAGTCCATCAGAGAAGGACAAACATCATATGGTTTCACTCATATGGGGAATATAAGAAATAGTGAAAGGGATTATAGGGGAAAGGAGAGAAAATGAGTGGGAAATATCAGAGAGGGTGACACAACATGAGAGACTCCTAACTCTGGGAAACGAACAAGGGGTGGTGGAAGGGGAGGTGGGCGGGGGGGTTGGGTGACTGGGTGACGGGCACTGAGGGGGGTACTTGACGGGATGAGCCCTGGGTGTTATACTATATGTTGGCAAATCGAACTCCAATAAAAAGAACATACAAAAAAAGAAAAGAAAAGAAACTGTGAATCTCAGGAGATGTCACTCCCAAAATTTTCTTGAACTATGTGACAAAAGAGGTTTTACAAATGTAATTAAGGTCCCTCACCAGAAGACTTTGATTTTGTCAAAATGGGGATTTTCCTGGGTGATCCTGATAATCAGATGAACCCTTAAAGGGGATTTGAGAGATTTAAAGAAAAAGAAATTTCTTTGCTGGCTTCAAGGAAGCAAGCTGCCATGTGAGGACCTGAGGACAGCCTCTAGGAGTTGAAAGCGATTCCTGGGTGATAGCCAGCAAAAAGATAGGAACCTCACTGCTACAACCACATAGAACTGGATTTTCTCTAGACCATAATGAGCTTGGAAGAGGACCCCAAGCTCCAGAAAGGTGCACAGTCCTGCTGAAGCTTTGAGGTCAGCCTTGTGTGACCCTAAGCAGAGAATGGAGCCATGTCATGCACGGACTTCTGACCTACAGAACCATGAGATTACATGTGTTGTTTTAAGCTAGTAAGAGTCTCGTCATCTGTTCAACAGCAGTGGAAAACTGACATGGCATCTAATAAATTTTTTTATTTGGACCAAATGTCTCAGGGAAAAGATCTGAAGGGTGTGGCTCTCACTCAGAAAGCTGACAAACTCAAGACACCCACAATTAAATGTTGAGTGAAACGTCATGTCTCAAAAAGAATTGTGAGTGCCACTGGCACATGCTGTTGACCGGAATATACCAGCTGAGTTTTGGGGAGAGTTTGAAGTCAAATGACCCATCACTGTAGACAAAAAAAGATTGTGACAGTGCCAGACTCAAAATGACCTGTAGGTCCTCAGTCTTCTCCAGAAGGAAGCAGAGGAGTGAGCTGCTCACCCCCACTTGAGAGCAGGTTCTCCAAAGCCCTCTTCAGCTGCATCTAAGAAAGAGAATATAAGAATCCCAGAAGGTTGGGCACCTGGTGGCTCAGTGGTTGAGCATCTGCCTTTGGCTCAGGGTGTGATCCTGGGGTCCTGGGATCGAGTCCCACATCGGGCTCCCTGCATGGAGCCTGCTTCTCCCTCTGCCTGTGTGTGTGTGTGTGTGTGTGTGTGTGTGTGTGTGTGTGTCTTTCGTGAATAAATAAATAAAATATTTTTAAAACAGAAAAAAAAGAATCCTAGAAAGTCAAGGAATGGGTGAGGACTGTCCCATCCCCAGCTAGGAATCTGATAATGTCTGTCATACAGGATTACAGAATTGCTATGGACCAGTGACTGCTGTGCACTTCCCATTCTTTTCGTTCCAAACGAGAGTATTTATTGGAATTATCCTATCCTGTTTCACCATTGCTTTGGGGGTAGAAATAAACACATAATTCATCTTTTGGGTTCACTGATGTGTGATGCTTTTGGTGTCCCATTCCTGTTCCCCCACCTCTAACTCTGTCAGCACACACCTACCAAATTCCAAATGTATTGCCTGAATTTATTGTCCTGAGGGCTTTCTCTGCCCAGCTTCCAGTCCAGATGTGCTGAGGAATTCAACTTCCCTGGAAGCACCCTCAACCAGTCACCGGTAGGAGTCAGCACGTAAGTTCCCAAGGTTCCTTGTCCATGAAGTGGGATAATTCTGAGGTGTGTCCCTTCACTGACTCCCATAATTTCTCTAATGAGATTTAGCTCATGCCTTCTGTTCACTGCCTTCTGGTCCTTGTCTTGCTTCTCCAATCCTCTATCAGTATCCTTCACTTCCCAGAGAAATCATTCATAATGTACCCCTGTCCCAGGGTCCCATTCTAAAGAAAACCAACTATGACCACTGCTCCCTGGACCCAGGGGTTCCATATCTGGTGGAGACCCATCCCCAGAGATCCTGAACTTTTCATTTGAAGCAGTGACTGGGTGGAGCATTAGGGGAACCCTTGAGTTGTCCCCCTTAAGGAAGAGTTGCATGTTTCTGCTTGAGGTAGAGTAAAGGAACGAGCTACCTAGTGGCTGAAAGAGTGGACTTTCTGTGTGTGTGTGTCCTTCCCTGTGGGAGGACAGTACACCTCCACTCTCTGGAACTTGGAAGTAAACCGTGTGACTTCTCTGGTGCATGACAGTGGGAAGCAAGTATTGAGTCATTTCCTGGGAAAAGCTTTAAGAATCAGCCCATGATTTCCTGAACCTCTTTTCTTCCTGCTGTACATCTGGCACTGTTCCAGCCAGCAGTTTTCCATGAGCTGGGTCTCAGAGTCAAGACTGGATAGAATCTGTCTGATCAGTATGGAGAGTAATAAACCTTTGTTCTCATAAGACATTGGGATTTTAGGATCACTTGCTACCGTAACATCGTCTAGCCTGTCTTGACTGGCACAGTGTTCCCAAAGAAAGTATATATATCTTTTTGGAAAACAAAGGGACAAATGTTTAATGAAAGAGCAAGCTGAAGCTATGTGACCATCCACACTCCATAAAAATGAAGCACCTTCAAAGAGGAGACTCAGCCCCTGTGATCTGCAAAGAAAGACGATCACTACTACGTGACTATTTAGAGGGGCAGCAATCATAAGAACAAGAAGGCAAAGCAAAATTATGCAAAGGCCATCACTCAAGGAATTCACGAGGATTTTTTCCCTCCCCACAGATGGAGTTGTAAATAGAATACAGTATCATGGGCAATCAGAAAACTGTTGTCAGTGATTGCTAAATGGAAAATTGGTAAGTGAAGTGTTGAAAGAAGAAAAACTCACCAAGCGAAGCTCTCAGTAATCTCTTATAACTTTTTCTATGGTTCTGGTACCAGGGACCTGGATGGTCACTGGCTCTGACTAATTAAAGCCACCTGCCTCCCCCAAAAAGGGATATAGGATACTTCTTGCATCTCAAAGACAGCTGGAGACCTGGGCACAGATGCTGTGGAGCCAAGGACAATTTCTCTGAATCACTGTACACTGTTGACCCAGTAAAGCACCAATTCATAGCAGCCACTGCTGGGGACAGGCCTTGTGGCTTACACTGCCAATATTAGGGGTAATGACAACAGAGCTAGACCTTAGGTGAAGCTGGCACCCTTGCTACCACCCATCTTCACAAAAGATTTGGCACAATCCTACCTTTTTGTGTCTCTAGGTTGCCATTCAAAATCTGGGGTCGGTCCACTTGAAGGACAAATCTAGTACTATGTACAAGTGAGTCTAGAAAAAGAGCCTGGCATTTCCAGTATTTTTATAGTGAAGTGTGGATTCTGTCCCAAAGGTGCAGGAGTCTTCAAACAGGGGAAGGCTGTTCAAATGTTGTGTGAAAAAGAATAAGACATCTACCTTAAGACCGCAGCTTCCCAGGTGGAGAGGCAAGGAGATGCAGTAAAAAGGATGCTGAGGGCAAGACCCTGCTCCGCCTATCTGAGTTGCATGAACTCTCATCGTTGTGCCTCAGCTTCTCAGCCCTAAAACAAGTGATAACTATCCCTATGATTTCCATCTGTCATCTCTCTATGTATCCATCCCTCTAGCTATCTACCTATCTTTCTTTCTAACTATTTATTGTTTTATAACCTATATAGACCCATCCTGAAGGCAATCCTGGGAAATGTCTGCCAAAGTCTCAAACAGTGGCCATGGACTAAGGGTAAGCCACAAACATGTTTGGATTGGTCCACCATGCTTCTGAAATGTTTGAATTAATTGTCAATCCTTATATTATTTTTTAATGTTTTTATTTTTATTTTAGAATTAGAGTGAGCAAGGAGAGGGGCAGAAGGAGAGGGTGAGAGAGTCTCCAGCAGACTCCCTGCTGAGCATGGAGCCCAACAAGGGGCTCAATCTCATCACCCTGAAATAATGACCTGAGCCAAAATCAAGAGTCAGATATTTAACTGAGTGAGCCACCCAGGTGCCCCAATCCTTACATTATTATAAAAGATCAAGATTTGGGACATCCAGGTGGCTCAGCAGTTGAGCATCTTTGCTCAACTTGTAATCAGGTTGTAATCCTGGGGTCCCGGGATCGAGTCCCACATTGGGCTCCTGCAGGGAGCCTGTTTCTCCCTCTGCCTGTGTCTTTGCCTCTCTCTCTTTCTCTTTCTTTCTGTCATGAATAAATAAATAAAATCTTTTTAAAAAATCAAAATTTATGTTTGTATTATAAGCTGAAACCAGATGTTCTGATCATTCTCTTTCTTATACATAGGATGGTATTGACTCTGACCACATAGCCCTCATCCAGCTTCCCTAAGGCCATTTGCCTACTTGTCCTGTCCAGTGTGACTTCCATATCAATGACAGGGAAGGAAGTGTGTAGACCTGAATCTGAGTGACCTGAGTGTGATCCCCTTCTCTGCCTCTTTCTAGTTCTGTGACTTTGGGTAGTGGCTTGGCTTTTTTAAGATTTGATCCATCTTTCAGCATGACCATGACTACTCTTTGGAGTTGAACACTCTGCACAGCCTTTTTTATTAAGTCATCAGCTACCCCCAGCACCCCAGGCTTACCTCTGTCACTACTTCCTTTCTCACAAATTTATGTTTCAGCAACCCTGAACTACATTTCCTCCAACATGGTCATACCCTTATGGGTGTGTTTCTCTTTTCAACCTTTTTCAAACGGCACTTCCTCCGTGAAGTCCTCCATGATCTCCTAGACTGGGTTAGTTCCTGTCAGGGTTCTCAGGGCTCTCTGACTCTTTATGCCACACTATCACTGATGTCCCAGTTCTATATGTTGTTGTTCTACTATATTGAGCACCTTTGAAGGTAGGACCTCATGGCAGGAACATGGGGAAAATAAACGAACTTACTTTCACTTATCCTTGAGCTACCTGGGAAAATCTCAAAATCCTAAACTGGAAAAGGTGTCTGGGCCCAGAACAAGTAAGGCCTCAAAGGCTGTGGTTACAAGTTTGGATTTTAGGCAGGGAAGTGATGTATTTGGATTTCTGCCTGAAAGAGACCACTTTGGCTGTTATTTGGAGAATGGACTGAAAGAAAGCAAGCAGTGGGAACAGTCAGAGCAGTACAGATGGTGCTGAGTGACAGAAGAGGCTGGCTGGCTGAGGACAAGGGGTGCAATAGGAAAAAATGCACGGGTTCAGGAAATATTCAGGAAATTGAATAGACCTTGCCGATATATTGGATGTGAGGTTAGGAAAAAGGAAGATACGTTTGACGTTTCTTATTTGAGCCCATGAGCAAATGAAAATGTCTTCAGTTGGTTTGTTCAAACTTGATGCAGGGAGAACAAATCAGAAGCAGACCAGGAGTTCCATTTTGAGTATGTTAAGTTCAAGAGAGCTGAGAAGCACCCAAGCGAAGCTGTTATGTAAGTAGCCGGTTATGTGAACGTGGAACTCAGTTTGGGTTGGACATTCATTTGACATCATTCATGGATAGATTGTATTTAGAGCAGCAGTTCTTGTGGGATTTTGCCCCTAGATGACTTGAGTCGATGTCTGGAGATATTTTTGGCTGTCATCTGGGGGCAGGTGGAGGAGGAATGCTACTAGTTTCCAGTGAGGAGGGCATCGAAGGATGCTGAGGGACACCCTACTACCTACAGTGCACATGACAGCCCCCACACACAGAATGACCCCACCCCAAAATGCCAGCCGTGCCAAGGCTGAGAGCCTCCGGCTGGGAGCCTGGAGACAGACTGTACCACCTACGGGGGGATTAACAGACAGGAGAAGGCAGCTCAGGACTACTCAAGATTCCCCTGTAGGCTACCTCTGTCCTTTGGCTTCTGCTGTGACCTTTGCCTCCGAAAATAATATCAACCGCTGGGCTTGTGACAGGGAAACAAGATGATATTTATAAGGGTCAGGACGTTGCCTAGAACTGGTAGATGCTCCACGGATCATTACTATTCCTGTATATGGTTTAGTTTTATTTCTGTATTTCTATGAAACCTCTATGCCCACCCACCCACCCCCCCAAAAAAAACATCCTCTTACCCCAGACTCCCACCTCTGAGCTTCTCAGCCTCCATGCCCCTCTTCGCATGGCACGTTTCATGCTAGAAGCATCTGAGTATTTCTGGGCCTGTCCACCCCTATTAGACGGTGAGCATGAAGCAGATTCTACTCACATTTACTTAGCCCCTATAATCTGCCCAGACTCTTGATGTCATCTTGTTCCTTTAACCCTCACATCGGCCCAGGGAAGTATGGACCAGTGCTCCCAGTTTACGACTGCAGTCAGCGGGACTCCAGGTAGATGAGACACAAAATAACCCCAAAGACCACCTGTCCCCACCGGGCCAAACCAAATGCAATCTCTGCTACAGCTCTGCTTTCATTTTTTTTTATTTATTTTTGAAAGATTTTATTTATTTATTCATGAGAACACAGAGAGAGAGAGAGGCAGAGACACAGGGAAAGGAAGAAGCAGGCTCCATGCAGGGAGCCTAATGTGGGACTCGATCCCAGGTCTCCAGGATCACGCCCTGGGCTGAAGGCAGTGCTAAGCCACTGAACCAACCAGGCTGCCCACCAACTCTGCTTTTAAAAATCGTTTGATGCCAGCCCTAGAAAACCAAACTAAGAAGGTAACTCCCACCCCCAGCTGACTTCGAGCTCTACATCTAGAGTTTCATGGGACGAGGGCAGGCCAGCTCTGGGTTACCCTACCAGATCCTCCTACCTGGGGCCCCCACCACCTACACCCACCCACCCCAATCTCAGGCAGCATCTGTGGAAATCCAGGCCTCTGTGCTCACAGGCTGTTCATGCCTCAGCTCCCTTTACCAGGATAGCATCAACCAGGCCATGTTGTCCAGGCCCAGCAGGCCTCTGCGATGCAGTACATATCTCTGAGCCCCCTGGGACTCTCCAAACTTCTTCCCAGGGGACTGTGTGGGCGAGGTGGGCTCTCAATTGCATGGAAGGCTTCACAAGAAAGGGAGAGGGCCAGAGGTAATTAGCGGGCCTCTGGTGATAGATTGCAGAAGGACTCCGAATTTGAAAAAGATTTGGGGGCCACTTTGGGGAGAGGTAACAAATGAATCTTTATTCCCTAGCATTTCTAAGTCTCAGTTTCCTCCTTAAATACGTGGGAATAATAATCACTTCCTTGCAAGATGGCTGTGAGGCTTCATATAGAGCGAACATATAGAAAAAGCACGTTGTGTAATGTCCAGCACACAAAAAAAGAGGGGTTGGTAAAGAACAGCCATTACATTCTATTTTACCTTATAAAGCAGTATGTGTTTCTTTGGAAAAAAAAAATTAAATATACAGATTAAAAAAAAAAAAAAAACAACCACCACAAGCCCATCATCCTCACTAATCACCATTAACCTTTTGAGAGTTTGTGTATGTACCTGTATGTGCATCTATATTCACAAAAATGAGATTGGGTCTTGAGCAGAGCCTGTTATGATGAAAGCAGAAATCCCACACTTCCCATAGGACCCATCAGTGCCCACACACATGTGTGCGTTCAACTGTACCCTGTGTCCTGATGTGAGTTGGCCTTAGACAAAAACAGTTCAGACCAAGACAAAATCTCCTGCAGGTGAATTTACCTAAATTGCAAGGTTGGTGCCTCAGGATCTGCAGATCAAATGACTCTTGTCTGTTTGCTTGGACTGAGCCACTAAATTCATTTAAAGGTGGGAACTCTTGCAGTGCATGTTCACATGAGTTGGGTGAGTCTGGCCATAGGTGAGGAGCTTTGGTATTCCCTGGGAGAGAACTTTAGGCGTGAGGATCACTAGCCATCAGGGAGGCTCAGGTTTATTAACATTTACTATGTGGGAGGAACCTCCTTTGTGTTTTGTCTTGGCAATTTGATAGGGAAACTGAGGCACGGAAAGTAAAGAGAAGCCTAAGGTCTGCTTCCTTCATTGCCCATGGGACCTTGGGCATCCTATTAAACTTCTCTCAGCCTCCAGGAGCTTGTCTGGAAAAGGAAAGGGATAGAAAACACAATATATACATAGTTCTGGCATGCAAGGGTTGCTGAGCATAAGTTAGTTTATTTTCTTTTTCTTTTTTCAAAAAGCCCTTAGCAAAATGTTAAGTCTGCTCCCCTAGCCTCCAGGACTAGAAATGAAATTTAATCAATTTAATCAAACCTCTCCTTACCTCTTGTGTGGGCCACACACGTTTCTGTCTCTTGCAACCTTGGTGGATCCGGGGTGCCTGGGACGGAACCACCCCAAGAGCTATCAAGTGCAACAGGCCACTGGAGTGGACCCTGGTTAATTTCTGCTTGTCCACAGAGGCTGTTGGTTGCTAGGGAAGCAGAAAAATCACAGAAGTCTATCAGAGATTAAAAGCAACTGAGAACTCAGAGGTCAACCAGCTCATTTTACCTATGGAGCAACTGAGACCCAGAGAGGGTCCTATTACCTTACCATTGGAAATTTGAGGACTCTATTTATTGAACAAGTATTTTCCCCTTATGGGCTCCCAGAAGCTGTGGACTGACAAATAAAGGTGCTAAAATAATGACACTGTGGAATAGGAGAGAAGACTGGAGCCTTGTAGCCATGTACCTCTCTCAGCCATGTACCAAACCAGGGGGGACCCCAGAGCTGTCACAGCAAGGGCTCTTACCTCTCTCTACCCCTGCACTGTCGTGAGATGGTGAGAAGGGAGTGGAGACCCAGTCTCCAGCCCATCCTCTATAAACAGAATCTTCTCACCACTATGTGCATTTATCCATCTGATGCGTGCTGAATGCAAAGCTCCATCATGGGGAGAGTCCACCAGACTGAAATTACAGCAGTTCTCCATGCAGAGCCAACCTGTCATTGAAAGGGACAGACCATTCCTCACTCCTGCCACCTATGTACCCCTCCTGGTGCCTCTAGACTGGCCCTGTGATTACGCTGTAGATCCTCCGAGTTTATTCGCCTGGATGTTTGTCCATGTACCTGGGACAGTGTGCCTGGACTACCTCCGCAGGCTCAGCGGGCTTTGGGTCAAGGCCTACACTGTGTGAAAATCTCACCGCTAAAGGGGGCCAGTGGTCAGAGCCAGAGATGTTAACAGTCACATCCACGGTGTCGTCAGGTCTCCCTGCTGAGTGCTCCTCCACCCAGAGGAAACGTTACAGTATTGGGGGCGGGGGGCTTTCTTTTACTGAAAATTCCCTCTGGTCCCCAGAAACTAAACTTCTGTAACAATGAATGAAATAACAATGAGGGCAGCCCCGGTGGCGCAGCGGTGTGGCGCCACCTGAAGCCCAGGGTGTGATCCTGGAGAGCAGGGATCGAGTCCAGCGTCGGGCTCCCTGCATGGAGCCTGCTTCTCCCTCTCCCTCTGCCTCTCTCTCTCTCTGTGTGTCTCTCATGAATAAATAAATAAAATTCTTTACCAAAAAAAAAAAAATCCATATCACTAAAAAAAAAAGAAAGAAATAACAATGAATTTCAATAACATTGAAATAAAAGCTTTGAGGTGGAGGTGGATGATTCATATTTGTTCCTCCTTTCCTCCTTTTGGAGGTATTGGTGTCATCAGATACATCAAGAGCCACAGAGAAGAACCCAGGGAAACTGGCCGATGACCTTTGATAATAGCTAGAAGTGCTGTGTCCTCAGGATTGGCCCACCTCACATGAGTGGTCCAATTTAATCCTCGTGAGGTGGAAATGACTATCATCTATGGATAATATTTTACAGATGAGGAAAGTAAAGCTCAGAGAAATGACTGCCCAAGGTCATGTCCAAGGCACAGCTGAAATTCAGAGGGACATCTGACTCCCAATCTCATGCTCTCCCCGCCTCTGCAGGGCACAAGATTCGAGTCCCTGTACCGGCATCAATCATCTGCTCAACCCTCAGACGGGCCATGTCAGGGATGTGGACCCTGGCTGGTTGATGGGACTGCCAGCTGCCGACACTGCCGGCTGCTTGTCTCCGGCACCAGCCCGGCTTTGGTGACTGCCAGCATCAAAAATATTGCTGCAGCCACTTGGCTCACTTGCACACACCAAATCCAACCTGCCAGACAAGTGTGGGCGATGGCAAGTGAGCTACAAACTCCAGAAGGTACGTTGCCTCTGCTCCAAGTTCGGCACTGCAACCCCAGGCATCATGATTTGCATCCTCATTTTGCAAGCTCAACAGAAGTGATTTTGGCAATGAATTCCCGCCATCGGCACGGGTCCTAAGTGGGGAGTAGCCACAGGAAAGTGAACGGCGGGGCCAGTCTGGCCCGGCTCGCCTGGCTCAGCCCCCAGCTATGCCCAGTCAGCTGGCATCCTAGGCCACCAACCTGTAGGGCTTGGTCATCCCCCAGGGCTCACTCCTGGGCTTGACTGAGAGATGCTCCCCCCACCCAAAGATGTCCTGTTGGGAACAAGCTGGGCATCTCTGCAACCAGCAGGGGACTCAGTATCTTATCCCACTATCGCACAGAAGCAGGAAGGTGATCAGATTACGGCATCCGGGCAGCTCAATCTTTAACTAGCTATGTGATCTTGGTAAAACTGCTTAAATGCTCCTAACATCAATTTACTCATATACAGGATGAGGAAAACAGTAATCATACCCAATAAAAATGAGGTGACATGCGGGTTTAGGTGAGATGATATCTGGCGCAGAAACCACATCATTAACTTTATTGTAATGAATATTCTACTGATATGAAAACTAAGTAATACTCTTATTAATAATCAAATCATTAATTAGTAGGTTACTTAGTCCTCCCTGAGCCTGTCTTTTTAGCCATAAAATATCTAATGTGCCTTGCAATCTGCTATCCAATGGCATATCCAGTATCTAGAAGGCGATAGCCTCCCCCAGGGGTCTCTCCTGGACTGCGAATGAACCCATAAAGGCATGGGCAGCACCTACCACAGTTGCCTCATCATGGCTAACATGCAGGAGGCAGCTGTTAGCCTCTGAGGGGCAGCATCGTTAGCAGGAAGTCTGTGCTCTAAAGGATGTGGCCTTACTAACCAAATGGACTTACTTAATCTCTCTGTGCTTCTCCTTCTTCATGAGGACAATGGAAGTACCTACCTCATAGGATTGTTTAAAATAGTGCAACAAATGGTGACTGTTGGAGAAACGTTAACTATTACTGTTATTCCACGGCTCCAACGTTAGCCCATTCCCACCTCTTTCTATCACTATAACTGTTGTCACCCTGACCACCGGGGGCCCACCCCAATCAGCTGCCCCTGCAACAAAACTCTTCCAGCAGGTCCCTGTCTTATCCACATGCATATGTTCGCTGGGGGTGCATGCATGGCCTTCTTTTTTCTTTTCCACTTTGGCCATTTTAGATACTGGTGTGATGAACCTCTTTGTGTACAGTTTTTCATTTCTATCAAGTTATTTCCTTGGAGAATAAAATTGTTGACTTTAAAAAGCAACATTTTTAAACTTTTTTGTACATCTTGCTGTTACTTTTCAAAATGTGCTGTGTCCATTCACACCATTAGCCTCAGGACATATGTGTGCCAATTTTACCACATCCTGACCAGCACTGGGAGTTACGATTTTCCCACTTATTTTACTTATTTAGTGGATCTAAAACAGTACCCCTTGTTTAACTGTGCCCTTCTTTGACCATCATATGGATAATTTCCCTCGTGAGTATTATCTGTTTATTCTGTTACCCTTGGGATTCAGTGGTTCAGTATTGTTTTTCGCCAGTTCCTTTAAAGGATGGCTTGAATCAGAGCAACCATGATTTGGTTAGAGGGGATGAAGAAAGCCCCATGCTGATCAGCAGTATTTAGCTGGGCTTATGCTACCAGCCTGTACTCCAAGTGTGGTGGTCTGCATCTCTAGAGCCAAATTCCCCAGACTAAAACACTTCTCTGCTTCTTTCAGCTGCCTACAGTTTCTGTTTAAAAAGCCCCTAGACCTACTGCATGGCCCTGAAACCCTGCAGTTTCCATGTAGGTAGGAATCCTGAGACCACAGGGCTGAATCTTCCAGAGAGGACCTGTGTGGCCAGGCAGCCCAGAACCCCTGGCTCTGGAGGAACAGGTCTGCCACACACTCAGGTCACTTAGGAATGCAGCCAGGGTCAATGCCGGCACCACCACCTCCATGCAGGGGTGATAAACACGTAGGATTCAGCCTCTGAGGATCCCAGGTTTGAGTCTGGCTCTAACGTCCACTGGCTGGGTGACCAGGAAACCGCTTTAATGCCACTTTCCCCATCTCTGAAATGAACATAATACAAGTTACAGCAAAGGGCTCTCAGGAGGAAAGGTGGTGTGGCCCAGACAAAGGGAAAGATGACTTGGGAGGTAGCTGCTCGTGGGCTCGGGTCCCAGCTCACCAATATCCACTGCAAGTCTTCAGGCAAGCCTGAACCTCAGTGTTTCCATCTGTCAAATGGGGAAGTTAGCTTCAACCCCTTGGATTATGAGACAGGCTGAGCAGCACAACTCATACACAGGGTTTTTGCTCTGCCGGCTTCATAGGTGCACGGTAAACACTAGTTGCTTTTCCTGCTTCTTCAATGGAAGTAAATTCTGTGAGAGTGAATTTGTGACACTTTGTGTTGTATACATTTTATATCAACCACAACAAACAGGCCCTGAGGGCCTGCTGGGAGCAGCCGTCCCTCTCGAAAATTCAGGGAGGATCTTTGCAGCTCATCTGTGCCCTTTGCCCAGGGCTGGGAAAGATTGAGGAAAAAAATTCAACACAGGTCCTACCCTCAAGCAACTGTCAATCAAGCCACTTCAAATGTCCACTCCCAACTGACAACTGTGATCCACAATGCTTTCGGATGCAAAGAAAGCAGCCAGAGAGATCATTTAGAAGAAAAAAATAAGCCTAGATCCCCAACAACTTTGACTGCAAGGGGCTGGATCCCAGGATTCTGAATTTTTAACCACCACCCCACCCTCTCTGAGGTACTAAGGATAGGGGCTGAGTGTGACCAGGCAGACCCAGTCCCGCCCCCAAGGGCTTTCTCAGCCTCCACCAGTGATGGGAGAGAGGGGTTGGTGTGTTGAAAATGGTGATTCCTGGGGTGCATCCTAGCACTGCTGAACCAGGATCTCGGGAGCCGGGCCCAGTGTCTGTATGTGTCAAAAAGCTCCTCACTTGCTCCTCAAGTGGATTTTCTGAACACTAAAGCTTGAGAAGTACCCTCCCAGACTATCACACAAGCCCTGCCCTCCCAGAGCTTCTGGTGCCCCGCTGGCAGCTGACAAGAAAGCAAGCATCAAACTTGCAGGGATGTGTCGGGACAGGGCAGCTGGGAGAGCCGGTCCCTGAGAGCCCAGCCCAGGCCAGAGTCAGGAGGGTCACCAAGAGGAAGGGAGGCTTACGTCGAGCCCTACCTGGGATAGGCATTATCAGGGACGGGTTGGGGGCAGAGAGAAGTCTCTCATGGGCCAGTGGTAACAAATGCAACACCTGTAGAGAGACAAAAAGAAATTCAAGAGTCCTAGGTGTCATCTACATAGATGTAGGGGGACAAAGCTGCGGGTGGAGTAAAGAAAGTGACTACCCAGTTTTTACCTCTGTGGAAGCCCAAATTCTGCTTCAGTGATGGATGTGGGAGAAATAGATTCAATGCAATTGTCCGAATGTGTTCAGAAAAGATAAGACTATCTCCTCAAGACATTTGTCATTTATTTGACGAACTTGTGCTGAATATCTACTACCCATTCAGCCCTTTAACACAGACTATCTCATGTAATCCTGGAAGGTATAAACAGTGGTCCCATTTTAAGAATGGGAAAGTTGAGGCTCAAGTATACCACAGATGTTCAGTTTGTGACCAGAGTGTGGTTGCTGTGGGCATGAAGTCTAGAGCAGACAGCTGGGATCATATCCTGGCTTCACTACTTACCAGTGGGGACTATGAACAGGGCACTTACCTCTCTGTGCCTCAGTTTCCTCATCTATAAGGAAGGGATGATAGTAGTGGCTACCACCTAGGTTAAGAGGACTGAATTAATGTAAATAAATGGTTTCAAATAGTGCGAGGCAGATGGTAAGCCCTATGTCAGTGTGAGCTACCTCGACTAACAGCATCAGGGAGCCCTAGAACAACTCCGGGAGGTAGCTTTTTGTTGTTTCCCCCCTGCAGATGAGGCTGCAGAAGCTACATATATGCCTAAGGTCACATACCTGGCAGGTGGTAAGGCCAGGTGCACCTGACCCCAAAGCCCACGGATGCTCCAGCACCTGCATCACTGCACCTGATGGCCGTTCAGGAGGGTCTGTCCGGGCAGGGATGAGAGTTAGGACCTCCCACTGGCCCTCCCCAGAGGTGTGACCCTGGCACACTAACTTCTCTGGCTGCAGGGTCCTCACTTGTCAGGTGTGTTACAATGTGACTTATGGGGGAGAGTTGCATGAGGGCTGAGTTATTACACAGCTACTACTTAAAGCAGCATTGGCACAGAAAGCACAGAGTGTGAGCCACTGCCGGTGCACTTATTCTATCAGAAACCCCATCACTGGATGTGTCACAGGATGCTCTGGAATTAAGAAAGTAATCTGTTGTATGTGCCATATACTAAGGCACAGTATCAGAGGGGGGGACCATACCCCGTCGTTAAACACATGGACAGCAGCATGTATGAATGTCACACTCAGTGGAATAAGCAGACTGCCTCACTGAAGCTCACGTCCTGTCACCTAAGGTAGAGGTCAGTAAACTTCTCAGATAGGAAATATTCCAGGCTTTAATGGCACTATTATGTTACAATAGTCAAGGTTGCTAACCTGTGGCTTGTTTTGTGTACAAAACCACTTTGCATTTCCACTTTCCAGATCTACTTGCGAGGACCCAGGAACTCTGTGGGAAGCCCTGTGGTCTGGTCCCATCATTGTCCTCATCATTTCCTCTAGTCACAAGCTCTAGCAAGCTCTTCTCTGTCTTTATGATGAGTAGAAACCCAGAAAACAAATGTATTTTCAACGGTACTACATGGTTCACTTGGCAAAGCAAAATCTTTCCCAAATACATGGTTCCAAAGAGAGAAGGAATTGTAAAAGGTGCTACAGGGAAGGTTATCCTGTCAGCCCAGCGCACAGCACCGTGGGACTGGCAGCCAGGTTGTAAGGAAATGTACAATTTCCATCATGTCTTCAAAGATATTGGAAAATAGCTATGAACTTCTGTGGTACCTCCCAAGGGCTCCAGGGGTTCAGTCAGCTATGCCAGTGATTTGTGTTTTAGGGAAAATGGATTGATATACCAGCTCTGCCCTGCAAGCCCCAGAAAAAAAAAATCCGTTGATATGTGCATTATTGTCACAAATTTTTTGGCGGTGACGTGTAATGTATTCTGAAATGTGCACAGTGTACTTGCCAATATTTCATGTTCATGTAGCTCTGCAGCATCTCAGTATCCTCCCGTATTGAACAAACTGTCAGTTTACTTCTCAGGAGCATTATGGGAGTGATGCCTACAAAGCTCGGTGAGATTCACAGAGGATGAACACTCACTGGGAGGGAAACAAGGCTGGCAGGAGGGGAGCTGGCCAGGCTCAATCCTTGGAAGAAAGAAGATGCTTTGAAACCAATAAAACAACGAAGCAGTGTGTGTGTGTGTGTGTGTGTGTGTGTGTGTGTGTGTGTGTGTCCTTTCCAGCATGTGCACGCAACCTGTTAGAGGTGTGTGGTGTGGTCTTCAGATCCTGTTAGTTAATCAGAGGAAAAGCCTTGTTAGATCAGACAAACATGGACTTGAACTCAGCTCCACCCCTACAAACTGTGTGACCTTGGGCCTCAGGTTCCACATCTAAGCAACACCAGTAATACTCTTTCTCTTCATGTCCTCGAGAAGATTAAATGGCCGACTGCTTGTGGAAGTTCTTAGCATGGGCCCTAGCTCATTTTACCTCATTTCATTTCAAAATATCCATTCGGTGCCTACTACATGCCAGGCGCTCAGCCAGACCCGGGGCCTCAGGGATGACAAGCACAGAAATGGCCCCTGATGTTATGAAATTCACAGTTCAGTGAAAGAGCGAGCATGAAACGCACACAGGTACAAAAACCTACTCACAAATTGTGAGAAGCGGCAAGAAGTCTTTCCAAAACAGAGGTAAATGAGAGAAAGTCAGTGTGGCTGAGGAAGGAGCCGGTTCAGGCCAGGTGCTCAGGGAAGCCTCTCCACAGAAGTGGAAGTTCCCCTCAGACCTGAAGGGTCAACAGAAACTTAACATGGAAGGTGATGACAAACACCTTCAAGGGAACAACAGGTGCCTGGGTCAAGGGCAGGAAGCTGCTGGAATGTTCCAGAACATGAGAAAGGCTGTGCAGCAGCAGAGCTTTCTCCAAAGGAGTAAACAACTTATTTCCACTCCTTAGCCTATGATCAGTGCTCAGTGAACATTATTTTTCTTTCTTCTGTGTTGTAACACTGAACAACTCTCAGCTGTAACCTCTGAATAATTTCTACCCATTTCCATTAAAATCAACATCAACAGCCTCATAAAGTCCCAGGACAAACTCAAAGTCAGCTCAGCTCTTGCATACATGGCTGACTGTGTGCTAAGGAGGCTCGGGCCCTGGGCTCCTCAGTATCACTTCCTGTGCCCCCTTCCCCCAGCAGAATGGGGCACTCCTCTCCTCATCTGGAGGCCCATTTTCATCCTCTGCTTCCACTGTCCTCCTTTTTCTTCCACATACATAAGTACCAACCTATCCTCTAACACTCACTCCAGGGCCACCTCCTCTTTCCATCCCTCACCTGCCCACTGTTTCTTCCCCCTCCACCTGGCAAACACTTATCCTACCAGTTTAGGGTCCAGTGTCACCTCAAGAGGGCTCCCCTTGGCCATCCCAGCTGCTTATGGACCACATGTTTGTAGCCCCCCCCCCCCCCCCCCCCCCCCCCCCCCGTGTGATGATATTAAAAACTGCAGCCTTTGGGAGGTGATCAGGTGGTGAGAATGGGATTAATCCACTTCTCAATCCCATCCACAATGGGATTAGCTGTTCCTTCCTCTCTCCCTCTCTCCCCTGCTGCCGTGTGAGGACACAGCAAGAGGGCATCCTTATGTAGACCAGGCCAAGGGCTCTCAGCAGAACCCAACCACACTGGCACCCTCATCTCTCTCTAAAAGTGCTGCATCATTTTCCTGGTAGACCATGTCAGAATTGAGTAGAATTTGTAGGACACCCAGCTGGTGTCCGAGAATTGCTTGGTGGTATTCAAACAATGGCCTTCTCTTTCAAGAGAGAGACAAGTGTTTTGTCTGACTCCTTCCACTGGGAATGATGTAAGAGACACAACAATCTCTCTCCCAGAAGTGTTGGGTGCCTCTGATTGAAAGTATTCTCTAAGAAAATGATCTTCAAGCGCTAAACTCACTTTTGCTTCTAGTTCTGCCACTGTCATCCTTGCTTGGGGCCCTGTTGAAATCTTCTCAGCAGATAGAGAGGCCTTCAGCTGATTTCCTGGAGTTCGTAATAAAGGACTTTCTTTGCCGGAGGCAGAGTTCAAGCCTGATCATTCCCCAAAACATGGCCTGGGAAGGGCTACCATCAAGGAAACTTTATGACAAATCTCAAGCACCCCCGAAAATTCTCCTCACTTTCCCTTAGGGTGTCTTATCCCGAGAGCTTTTTCTTACCTATTCAAGAAGATTCTACTGGACACCTTTCCATCAAGGAAGCTTTCTTTGATTCTGCTGCTCTCCTTGGTTGGAACACAGAAACATGTGGAAGAATTGTTCCCCTTCTTTCAATCCCCAACCCCCCCCCCCCAGTTCCCCACACATATAACGAGGAACACCAGCTTCCCACAACCATCATTTCATCATTATTATTTACTGAGCCACTTCTGTGTGCCGGGAGCCAGGGGAAGAATTCTGCTGTTGAGTTAGGTAGGCGGAAAGACAGCTGGAAAAAAAGAATAGGGAATAGGATGAGCACTGGTGTTATACTATATGTTGGCAAATTGAATTTAAATTTAAAAAAATAGGGAAAAGTAATATAATCCTGGGAGCTTTTATACTCATATTTATATCCAAAGGTCTGGAATCCCCACCCTACTTTAAAGAATCTGAATTTGGAAATTGTGGGCAATACATGATGGTGTAGTAAATGCTAGATGTCACAGGATCCTAATTAATATACCCATTAGGGGTTGAACTGTGTCCCCCAAAACAGACATGTTAAAGCCCTAACTCCCAGAGCCTCAGAATGTGAGCTCATTTGTAAATAGAGTCCTTGCTGACATAATTAGTTCAACTAAGATGAAGTCCTCCCAGAGTAAGCAGACCCCTAATACAGTACAACTCGTGTCCTTACAGAAAAGGGGAAATTCAGACACAGACAGCCACACAGGGAGAACTGTCTTGTAGGGGGAAAGCACGGATTGAAGTGCTCCCTCCACAAGCCAAGGCACAGCAAAGATTGCCAATAACCCACCACAAGCCAGGAAAGACGCATGGAGCAGACCCTCCCTCACAGCCTCAGAGGGCACCAGGGCGCCGACACCTGATCTTGGACTTCTAGCCTCCAGACTGTGAGATAGTCCATTTCTGTTGTTTAAGCCACCAGTCTGTGATGTTTCGTTGGGGCAGCTGTAGGGAATTCACCACACTCAAAGAGAAGTCCATTGTTTCCCTTGAAAAATTTATCTTTGTTTTTTTTTTTTAATTTTTTAATTTATTTATGATAGTCATACACAGAGAGAGAGAGAGGCAGAGACATAGGCAGAGGGAGAAGCAGGCTCCATGCACCGGGAACGCAACGTGGGATTCGATCCCGGGTCTCCAGGATCGCGCCCTGGGCCAAAGGCAGGTGCTAAACCGCTGCGCCACCCAGGGATCCCAAAAATTTATCTTTGAAATCAAAATAATTTACTTATGATATGTCTCATTTTAGAATTCCTTGTTTTAACCTGAATTTTTCCATGCAACTATAAGGCTCAGTGATACCTGATAAAGGAGCTCTTATCTCATTTATCTGAATATAAGTTAGAAAAGTTTATAAAGTATGATTTGGCATATATGATTGCATAAGGCAGGGCTAAACAAAAATAGGAGTTGTTCAAAGTCTATGTAAAGAAAATTATTTTGGGGATGCAGGGTGCCTCATTCTGACTCTTGATTTCAGCTCAGGTCATGATTTCAGGGCCATGAGATCAAGCCCCATGTCAAGCTCCACGCTGGGCACAGAGTCTGCTTGAGAATCTCCCTCTCCCTATGCCCTCCTCCCACCCAAGCTCTCTTGCTCTCTCTAAAAAAATTAAAATAAAAAATAATTTTTAAAAAAGAAAATTATCTTGTGTAATGTGGTACACATGGCTCACAGAAATAGCCTAAATTGTCAAGATGTTATATAAAAAATCCCCCAGTTCAGGGAAACATTCATGAGGAGGGGCCCTACATGTCACTCCTAGAAACTGGAGCAGGGCACATCACTGCCCTCCTGAACTTCTATGACCTAATCTGGGGAAAGGATGTAACACTGCTTCATCTGCTGTCTGCGAGAATGACACAAGATGATATATGCCAAAGTATCCTGAGAGCTGTGTCAAACAGTGCAAAGCTATGTCCGGGAGGCAGGGTAGGCCACCAACACGACCAACTCCACCTCCTCAAACCGTGCCCAAATAAGGGAGCTGGGACAGGAGAGTCACCCAGTGTTTTCTCTCTCCAGAACGCATGTAAAAGGCTTGGACTTCCTTCTTATTTAAGTATTAGATATTCAAGTGATCATTACAATACTTAACTTTTCTGTATGTTCAAAATTTTTCTTTTTCTTTTTTTTTTTTTTAAGATTTTATTTATTTATTCATGAGAGACACACAGAGAGAGGCAGAGACACAGGCAGAGGGAGAAGCAGGCTCCCTGCAGGGATCCCCATGTGGGACTCGATCCCTGGACTCCAGGATCACACCCTGGGCCAAAGGCAGACACTCAACCGCTGAGCCACCCAGGTGTCCCATGTTCGAAATTTTCCATAACAAAAAATTGGAGGGAAAGGTGAATCACACAGTTCAGCTACCCATCATGCTTCATCCAAGAACACTGAGAGATTTAAAAATATCCACCAGAGCCCTTTTCAGTCCACCCCTGCCCCTGGCTAGGCTACTGGAACAAGCCTAGCCTCCCGTTCAGAACTTCATTTTTGTTCCCACGCCACACTGCCAAGAGTCATGGGCCCTCTGTGGGTGGACTGTCCACTGGAAAAACATACCTGTCCCTTCTTCTACCCTCCTCTGCTTTCTGTCGTGGTGGTCATGACAAATTCCAACAAGCTACAGTGGAATTCACTTCTCTTCCTCAATCATTTGGTGTGGATGATATATTGAATCTACATCAAGCTTCCCAAATGGATCCTGCTGGCAATTTCCCAACTTGATCCAAGGAGCCAGTGAGAAAAAGTTTTCTCTTCATCCAGAGGAGCTTCGGAGAACCCCTGTCCTTTTCCTGCTGGACATTAACGAAGATACAACCCCAGGAGCTTGTGGCCACCGTCATGGGAACCGCCGTAGGAGAAAGCCTGCCTGAGACTAGATTGTCCCCAAGGAATGGGGGACAGAGAGGAAGCATCCCAAGTGCCCACTGTCTCCCGGGTCTCATCACATGAAAGACAACTTGCCCCTGGACCGTTTAGTGAAATGACTCAACAAGTAACCTGAGCCGGTTTCCCTCGGATCTTCTGCTCTTTGCTGCATGAACAGTTCAGATCCGGACGGCAGGGTGTGATTCGGTTGGTGCCGTTCCAGAAAGCAGCTGTGGCCACCATGCTCATATTCAGGAGATACATGAGCAGTCCCTAAATGTCCCTGTTGGCAGTCCTCCCCGACCTGCTCCACCTGCCAGCATCCCCTGCCAGTGTGCGCTTCTAAAGAGACTTCCTGCCTACGTTCAAAGCACTTTTTATTCAAAGGTGCTCTACTCTAATTTCGAGGTTAGATCAGAGCCTTTGGAGGTGTCCCTGAATTATTCAAACCCACTGGGATAATGAGCTAGTTCTTGGTGATCTTCCAGTCCCACCTGTTTGTCACTCCAGATCCCTGCCTCAGCCTCCCTTTTCTTGCCCTGCTCTCCCACCCTCTCCCACCAAGAGGCTGCTTTCAGGTGCTGGAAAGGTCTGAGCTTGGAGCCAGCAGACTGCTAAACCTTGAGCAAGTTACTTCACTTCTAAGCCTCAGTATCCTAATCAATAAAATGGGGATAAGGCTACTCACCCCATAAATGGGAGTGAGGATTTTGCAAGACTAAATACGGGATGACACCTAGCTCTGAGCTGGTGTGTCTGATCTTTGCTTCTTTTTCTTTCTCTCACAGAGCCATCTGTTTTACTCTGGGAGCTTCTATGTCCTCAAAGTCTTCTGAGGTCACCCTTCCTGCAACGTAGTAGTGACCGCCAAGCAAAGAATCCCGAGTCCCCATCCTATTGGATCGCAGGAAAGCCAGGCTCCTCCCAAACATTTCTGAGAGCTCCCTGGGCACGATTGGACTTATTCTCACCCAAAACTTTCCCTTTCCACTCCCTCCCCCCCCGCCCCATGCGGTCTTCCTTCTCCCAGGGGTGGGGAAACCAGCCCCTCCTCCCACTTGCTGGGCAGCACCCAGCTGAGTGCTGAGTCCTTTGGAGTTTACTCAAGACTTGAGGCTATTACAGACACATTCCAGAGCAAAACAAGGGAACTGATATTTGATATTACTTTATTCGCATACAGACACAAAACAGTATATGGTTAAAAAGCGAAGCTTCCTCATGTTCCAGTTCCCAAAAAGAAACCATTTCTTTTAGTTCCTGATGTAGCTTTCCAGAGATGCTCTATGGATTTACATGTATTTTTCTCCAGAAAGTGAACACTGAAGTTTCAATATTATAAACTAGGGCCTTGAAGCCCAGGCGTACAAGAGCACAGCGACCACGTCTGCCTGTGGTCCCGCCTGCTGCCACTGCCCGCGGTCTTCTGCTCAGACCCAGACCCTCTCCCCCGCTCCCCCGTCACAAAGCCACCTCGCCTCCTGACTGCCGGCCCTCAGCTCTCCTCGGCTCCCAAAGCCAGTTAACATCCACAACTGCTTCTTCATCCCCAGGGCAGCTTCGTCTCACCGGCAAACCCCAAAGCCCATAACGATGCCCCCCCCACCAACCAAAAGTCAGTTCTGCTCCAGGTGAATTACGAATTATGCTCCCACCCCTCAAGCAGATGCTACAGATACAGCAGCTGGTAGAAGAATTTGGTGGATTTGTACCCACTGAATGGTGGATTTCTGTCAGACAAGCTGCTTTCAGCACATAATACAGGGCTGTTGCTCCCATCGCCCCAGTTTGCTGTCAGGAGGTCTTGGCTGAATGCAACGAATGCATCATCTCCAGAGAGTTCTGTACGTGGACATAGCTAGCCCCACCTTGCAGAGGAGGCAATGAGGTTCTGAGAGGCTGACCGACCTACCTGACCCCAGAACTGGCCTCTGTGACTCCTGCCTTGTCACTGATCCGTGGACAGCCCTGCCTTTCCTGTGGCCCCAGCCCCTACTACCAACTCCATCAGGTAATCAAAACGCTTTCCTAACCCCCAGCTACAAAGCTGGCAGGTCACCTGAGAGTGCAGATAAGAAAAGTAGCAGAGCTGATGTCAGAGGCAGGGGCTTGGGGTGCCCTAAGCCTACAGCCACAGAAAGAAGGGATCCAAGGACAAAGGTTAACCAGGGCCCTGCGGCAGGAAAGGGGCAGAGGCACTCTCAAGCTGGTACAGCTCATCAGGGCTTTTACTGCGGGGTCAAAGTCCACCTTGACACTTTTTATCTCCTGCTGCTCACATCCCTTCTTCTTTATTCCCAGCAGTGCTGCTGCCTCTGCTGGGGGACCCCTACATGCCACCCTGCAAGCCAGGGCCATCCATGTGCAGTAGTTCTTCTCTCCAGAACCACTTCCCTCTCTTCCACCTGTTTACCATCCCTCCTGAACATCAAACTTCCAAAGCTCAGCTCAAATCACCTTGTCTGTGACTCTCTATTCCTCCCCAGCTGCCCACCCAGCTGGGTCAGGAGGTCAGGGTGAAGGGAGGAGGGGATCTCCCATTGCGGAACCTACAAGGAAGACTGGCACAATGGAAGCAAGTTTTATTTCAAGTCTAATATATGCAGATTGTAATCTGATCTCATCTCGAGGTTTGTAGAGTATGACAAGAAGGAGAGAACAATTATAATTAGAATTAATTAGGAGGGAAATTGAAGACGTCTTTGAATATGAAGTTCTGATAGTCTGAGGGAAACTCTTCTGAGATTCATCGATTTAAATGCAAGAGGGCACTCCAGACATTGTGTAGGGTAAATCCCCTTCTTGTTTTTATTATTGCCAACAGTGCTTACAAGTACCCACAGTTGTAACCCCCATTTCCCTAAGCTGTACCAGCTCGTGAGCGTCAATGAGTCAGGAAGAACCGTAAGGACTCCACTTGCCCTGGCTCATGGCCAACACAACTGGCACACCCCAAGTCACTCCAGAAGGCCCCAGAGGATCCTCTCCTGTGTGTTCACAGTGCAGCTCTGTTCCTGCCGCTCTGCAGTCCCTGCTCTTCAGCCCGGCTCCCCAGATCCACACGATGGATTATCACGCTGAGTCTTAAGTTCAGGTC
Source organism: Vulpes vulpes (assembly GCF_048418805.1). Lineage (NCBI taxonomy): Eukaryota > Metazoa > Chordata > Mammalia > Carnivora > Canidae > Vulpes > Vulpes vulpes. The sequence continues at coordinate 96,412,443 of NC_132783.1, read as the reverse complement.
TCCAAGGTACCACTGTGTTCCGTGGGCAGCCAGTCTCCGTGCCGCTCTCCTGGACACAGACATCACCGTTGCCTGCCGTGAGGTGCTCCCTGGCTCACTGGCACGTACCAGCCATGGAGGCTCTCGGTTGAACCCGGCAGTTCGCAGTAGGGCTGCTACATCTCTCTGCCTGCCCCTCTGGGTGTCATGTTCCTCCCTCTGCCTGCCTCTCTGGGAAAGCAGCTACCTGGAGCAACTGCAGCAGAAAGAGTGGGTGTCACCTTTGGTCTTCCAGACACTGCCTTGGGTCCAAGCCAGCTTCTGGCTGTGTCATTATCACTCTCTGGGGCATTCCATTGCTCCAGGGGGCAGAGGCCCTCCTCACTGGCCAGAGCAGTGTGCTGCCCAGAAGAGATACCTGGAACTTACCCTGGGTCAAGGACCACAGAAACGCATAGCAAAGTAGGGTGGAAGCCTTTCCCCACGACAGTGCAGGTGTTCTCTTGCTGGAATCCGGATGTGCTTCCAGGTGGCTGGTCCAGGAGCACGGGGAGTAATACAGTCTGCCTAGCAGCCTCACTTCCCTCTGCCGGCTAAGAGTCAGTTACTGGGCAACAACTTTGGCCACCCCTGGTATCTCCCTCCCTTGCCGTCAGTTCTCTCAGCAAATGTGTTGCAATCAGGCAGGTCCCACCATTTCACCTGAGCAGCCACAGGATGACCAGGACTCCCTCTGAGTTCCCATCAGGATAATCCTATCAAACATCACCATTAATAATGTTTCACTAATCGAGCAGCTGCTCTATGCCAGGCAGCTCGGCCCTGGGAGTCACAGCTCCACACACACGTTTCACAGAACAAGGCTCAAGAAGCAATAGGTGGTTGAAGCAGAACCTTGCAGCCGGGGGAGGCAGAGCCGGGCTGCCCCAAACTGGCCTTGCTGCCCAGGCTCCGTGACACCCAGAAGAGCTTCTCCCCGAAATCCCCAAGCCACGCTGCTTATAGAAGGCTGCAGCTAAACCAGAAAATCATTTTTGCTTTTCCCGTGTTTTGCTTCTTCCCTACTTCTTGAATCTGAGGGAATTCTGGGAGAATAATGACAAGTTTTAGGACCTAGATGAATTGGGGAATATTTAAAAGTAAAATGGAAATGCCCAAGCTCTTCTCTAGTCTTTGAGGCACGGAATTTGCAAAGGAGCCTGCAGAGCCTGGAAAAGTGGAGTTAGCAAATGTGTGCTCCTGGTGGGATCTAAGGCGAAGCTCTGCTCTGGGATGGTGCTAGGTACCTGTATCCATTCACATCGAGACTGGAATATTGATTTTTCCATTATTCCAGGATAGCAGCCCTCCACAGCGGCTTTGCATTCAGCAATCCAGAAAGTTTTCTGAACAACACCTGTCTGGGCCAGGCCTGTAGTGAGCGTTTGCCTTAGAGAACCAAACCAGCCACAGTTCTTCAGATCTCGTAATCTGAGACACAGAGCCCATCAGCCATAGAAACAAGAACAGCAGGTGGGGCTCACTGAGGTTTCAATATTCCAGGTACCATGCCTCAATTTTACATACATGATCTCATCTGACTTTCACAACCTTGCAAGAAGGTTCTATTACATCCCAGTTCATGGATAGGAAACTGAGAAATCAGGGATCCCTGCGCAACTCAGCAGTTTGCCTGCCTTTGGCCCAGGGCCTGATCCTGGAGACCCGGGATTGGGTCCCACGTTGGGCTCCCTGCATGGAGCCTGCTTCTCCCTCTGCCTGTGTCTCTGCCTCTCTCTCTTTCTCTCTCTCTCATGAATAAATAAATAAAATCTTAAAAAAGAAAAAAAAAAAAGGAAACAGAGAGGTGTGATAACCCGCCCAAAGTCACACAGTCAACAAGTGGAGAATATGGACTCCAAGTGCATCTGACTTCAAAATCCCTGTTGGCAAGCACTACTTATTCATAATCACAGAGCCGTGTGCCAGGTGTTGTACCAGAGGGGTGTACAGGGTGTAGTGAGGCCCAGGGGAAAAGAGGAAATAAGTCAGCAGGAGATAAGAAACAGAAGCAGAAGGAAGGGGGGATCTTCAGGAAGAGCTTCGTAGAGGTAGTTGCATTTGAGCTCAATTTCATAGAATGCTGGTGAGTTTTCCAGGTGGACAAGGAGTCAGGCTAGCATTCTAGGCACCAGGAAGATGATGAGTAAAGATAGAGCTTCAGGGTGGGTGGCATATTGGAGAAAAGCAAGCAGTTTTCAATGAATGGAATGCAGGTGAAAGGGGAGGGGCCTTAGCTCCAGGCCAGGCTGGCAGAGAAGGCTGGAGCTGAACGGGCTTGAATGCTGTGCTGTCAGGGCTGGACTTGATCCTAGGAGGACTGGGGAGGCTTTGAATGATGTCAAACACAGGGTTGATCTGATGAGGGTTTGTTTCACTCTAGGGGGTGTAGAGAATGAACTCATAAAACAAACAGATGATAAGCTCTGCAGTCAATAAGGCACAACTTCTGACTCCTAACAGTTGTACTGAAGTATTCTTTTTAAGTTCATGTGCATCCCTTTCTTGGTTGAAACATAACCTGGTCAGAAAGCCCCAAGTAACCTCCCCTCCCCACCCCCTAGAGAAATAATTTTGATGGTCTAAGAAAATTATTCCTAGGGCAGCCCTGGTGGCTCAGCGGTTTAGTGCCGCCTGCGGCCCAGGGTGTGATCCTGGAGACCCTGGATGAGTCCCGCGTCGGGCTCCCTGCATGGAGCCTGCCTTTCCCTCTGCCTGTGTCTCTGCCTCTCTCTCTTTCTCTCTCTCTCATGAATAAATAAATAAAATCTTAAAAAAAATTATTCCTAAAAAAGGAAGCTTCATTTTTCTAAAGCCAATATTTGAGGCTCAGAAGTGATCATGGTCCAGACAAAAATGGAGCCACTGTAGCAATCCCACAGCAAAGCCAGGCTTAGCCTGCTGCAGATACGGCGAAGGCGAGACTTTTAGGGCTCTGTAGAGGCATGATAACAACACATGCCCATCAGAGTCCCAGGGATACAGGAAATCTAATCCCATCAGAGATCCAAAGGTCTGGATAGCATTTTCCTTGCTCACTTTTCAAAACCTGTGATTATGGCTCTGGGCTTCAAAGGCTGCTAGGATAGTCTGTTGTATTTTTGTTTTAAAATGATAGGGATTTTGCATCCTACTGACATGCCAAGGAAACACTGGCTTTTCAGACAGATCTCCTAATGTTTAAATTGCATTTCTTATTCTAGGACGATAACATCTTCAAAGGGCATAAGGAAAATGAAAAGCAAAAAAATATATATGCACTTGATAACCTGCTCAACCTAAAACGATTATTTACACATGCAAATTCCTTCCACACTGTGCTACATGCAGACATATTTCTTATAAAGTTATCATTTTAGAAGACACAACGTCTGGGGTGGGGGGAATGTGTGTATTGAACAGCTTTCCTTGCATAGGATTTACTTAGGAAATATTTCAGGAGGGCAGAACCAAACAAAAAAATTTTTATTTTATTTTTTTATATTTTTATTTTCAAACAAAAAAAAATTTAAAAACCAAGCTTTGAAGCCACAGAGACTCTAATCCTGCCTCCGACTAGCACCATGAGCTGAACGATGTGTGTCTGCATCTGGGTTTTCTCCTGCAGAGAGCACATAAAAAAGGCCCTGCTTCGCTGGAAGCCTGGATGCCCTGAGAAAAAAATGGAATAATACCTGTGAGGTCCCTCAAGTGGTGCCCAGCACAGGGTGAGTGTCTGCCAAATGCCTGCTGTGTGTGATTTTGGCTCAATTATTCTAATTATAGAAATATTAACTTGTTATTTTTTTACATGATGACAAATGTCCTCCCATCATAATAAACCATTTGGAAAACTCAGACATGCCAAAAGAAAAATTTCACACCATGTACAGCCCCATGGTTCCAAATAATACTGTGCATCTTTTACGTTGTACCTTTTTGTCTTTTTCTTGTGCAAATACATCTGGGTGTATATAGAAAAAAGTTTCAAAAGTGGGACTATACTGTATATACTATTTTGTCAGTGAGCTATTTAGTGGGAGACTTTGTTTACAAGGATAACGAATTAGTGAGAGCATCATGTCCATACTCTGCATTGAGTGTAAATAGTGTAAGCCTATGCCCAAAATAAGCAGATGAGTGACTGCTTCGGATCCAGAATTTTTGACTCCTTTCTTGACCAGCAGCCAGCCATCTGTGTAAGGTTTCTAGGAGAGCATGCTCAAGAATAAGAGAGTTCGGATATTAATTTCCATTTTCTTCTTACTAAGCATTTGATAAAATATTATAGGCATTACCTTATAGGTTTAATCTTATGGAACTAAAAGATTGTTTCTGTTCAGGTCTGTTCAGGTCCAGTGTGTGTCTTGTTTTCTTCCTGGATTTCCTGGTTTCCTCTCATCACAACCTCCCTAAGTCTCTTCTTACAAAGTCCTGCTTTCTCTGAGGGTCTCTGAAACAAGCCTGTGCTATTTAATAATGGTCTTGAAATGGCTACTCTGCCTGCCTGGACCTGTAGTTCTCTACCCAATTTGGAAAACTGTTCTGCCTGACAAGGATAGTCATACTCTACCCTCTTTTCAGAGAAGAGTAACTTCCCAAATGAGGTCCCAAGTGAAATCAGATTGCCCCAGGGAATCTGGTGTAATCCAAATAAAAATGGGTTGCCCTAAAGGCAGCCCCAGGCACTGGGTTGAGTCCAAAAGAAATACAAGTACAGCTACAAAAGCTTTAAAAAGTAAGGCAGATCTGTATTCCAAGATCTATTAAGGAACATGCAAAGGGCGAATTACAGGGTGCAAAACCAAGCAAGATCTTTAAAAATCTTTTTACCCACCACTCTTTCCAAAATCCACACCATTCCTAGCAACTGCATTTTCTCCCTTCTTTCTTTCTCGACCCTCGCTCGAAAAAGGCTCCCTCCCTCCCCTACCTTTGCACCCCACCCCACCCCCACAGCAGCTATTTTGTTTTCCAAGTAGGCTGAATGCCCTTGCTGCTGAAGATCCCTACGCCATTTGCTATCATTAATATCCTCAGAAACACATGAAAAGATATGGAAATCGGATACTATAAAAAGAAACAGAGAACAAAAAATCTTGGAAAAAAGTAGAAATTAAAAACTCAATAAAAGGGTTGGAAGACAGAGTTAAGGAAATCTGCCCCCTCCTTTCCCAAAATAGAACAAAGAAGTAGAGAATTTTTAAAAAAGAAAAATTAAAAAAGAGGTCCAGGAAGCCCAGTGTTCAAATAATAACTTCAGAAAAAAAAAGAGAGAGAGAGAAAATAGAAGGGAGAAAGTCTTCTCCAAAATAATTCAAGACAATCTCCCAGGTAAATAAGAGAGTCCAGACTGAGAGAACCCACCCAGGGCCCAATGTAGTGGACAAAAATAAACTAGCGCCAAGGCAAGTGATTGTGGAATTTCAGACCATCACAAGAAAAGATCTCTCTCTCTCTCTTGAGCTGCCGGCAAGAAAATTGTCACATGCAAAAGATCAAGGTATCTGAATTGCTTTGGACTTTTCAACTGCAATCTAGAAAACCAATGGTGAATGTCTTCAAAGTTCCAAAAATAAATAAATAAATTCCGGAGGAGAATTCTAGAAATTGCCAAATTGCTAATCAGGTTTGAATATAGATTAAGGATATTTTCAGAGATGCATGGTCTAGCACTCCTGTGCACCCTTTGTCAAGAAGCAGCTGGAGAGTGTGCTGTTTCAAAGGAGGTGGCAAGCCAAGAGAGGAAGACTGGGTGCAGGAAGCGGGAGTTCAGGCTTGATGTGGTAATAACTATTTGAAAAAAAACAATCAAGTAACAAGAAATTCCCTCCAAGGGGAAATCATTTTTCTGGATTTATTACATGACTTAGCCAGGAAAAATGTTTGCATAGTCAACCCATTACAACATATAGATCTCACGTACATTTGATTTGAAAGGAAAAAAGGAATCTTAAAAGTGTTAATACTCAGAAGGGAGGATGGTGGTTGCCAGAGATTAGCAGAGGGGGATGGAGAGTCACTGTTTAATGGGGACAGAGTTGTAGCTTTTCAGGATGAAAAGAGTTCTGGGATGGATGGTAGGGACAGTTTCACATTATGAATGCATTTAATGCCACTGAACTGGACGCCTAGAAATGGTTAAGATGCTAAGTCTTATGTTTGCATAAATTACCACAATAAAAGTTTTTTTTTGTTTTTTTGGTTTTTTTTAGGTGGAGGTTTTCAGAGTACCTGAGTGGCTCAGTCAGTTGAGCATCCAACCCTTGATTTTGGCTCAGGTCATGGTCTTGGAGTTGTGAAATCAAGCCCTGCATTAGGCTCCGCCCTCAGCACAGAGTAAGATTCTCTCCCTCTTCTCCCCGTTGCTCACTGTCTCTTAAAAATAAAAAATTTAAAAATAAAATGACTATTTTTAAAAAATGGAGATTTTAACTTCTAACTGATACCAATTTCAGATATTTAGTAGACACTAAAGACTTCAGTTTTCATATTCTTACTTAAGTTTGGTACTGCCTTGCATTTTTGCTTTCTGTACATTCTTTAGCTTACAAAGCAAGCTCTCATATTAGGAGTTAAATTTTGCTGCTTATCTTAACCATGAAATCAATTATTTAGCTTTGTCTCAGTGGAAAATAAAACTTCTAATCCAGAACGTCATCAAGACAACATCAATTTTAGGGGGCACTCTTACAAATAAATCCACAAACTGAAAGTGAAGAGAAAAAAAGTATCAGAGCATCTGGCTGGCTCAGTCAGTGGAGCACACTACTCTTGATCTCAGGGTTGTGAGTTAGAGCCTCATGTTGGATATAGAGATTACTTAAAAATAAAAATCTTTTTTAAAAAAGCATCAATACAGGGCAGCCCCGGTGGCCCAGTGGTTTAGCGCCTTCAGCCCGGGGTGTGATCCTGGAGACCCAGGATCGAGTCCCACGTTGGGCTCCCTGCATGGAACCTGCTTCTCCCTCTGCCTGTGTCTCTGCCTCTCTCTCTCTCTCTCTCTCTCTCTCTGTGTGTGTGTGTGTGTGTGTCTGTCATGAATAAATAAATTAAAAATCTTAAAAAAAATAAAATAATAAAATAAAAAAGCATCAATACAAAAGGATTGAGTAATCGAGAAAGAGATAAGGAGAAAGAAAGGAGGACAAATCAAATGGAAAGCATAACATGGTAGAAATATATTCAAATGTCACTTAAAGCAGAGATACTTATACTGAATCAGAAAAAAAAAAATCCGGCTATGTTCTGTTTCGTGAGATGTTATGATGACACAGCAAGCTTGAAAATAAGGTGACATAGTAAAAATGGACTAGTCAAATAATAATCTAAAGCTGGAGACTGAAATTTTTCTCTGTGAAGGGCCTGATAATAATATTTTAGGCTTTGCAAGCCATACCATCTCTGTCACTACTTCTCTCCCACTGCACTGTGAAATCAGCCACAGACAAGGACAAACCAATGGGTGTGTCTGTGTGACAAAAAAAACTTTATTTAGATACTCAGCTATTGGACTAGATTTGGCTCACAGGCCATAATTTGAGGCTCTCCAATCTAGTCCCTGATCAGCTCTCTGGCTTAACCCCTACCTCCTCTCACATGCTGGCCTGCTCAGCTGTCCACCCCAGCTCTGGCCATGGACAGCCCTTCTGTTCTTCAAACCTGTGAAGCCTTTCTCCATCTCAGGGTTTTGCTTCTGCTGTGCCCCCTCCTGGAACAGTCTCACACTAGACTCGCTTCCTCATTTCCTATGGGAATCTGCTCAAATGTCATCTCAAAGAAGCTTCCTGGATCCCCTGATCTGAGATATCAGTGTCTCCCCCTCACATCATGCTTTATCTACTCACCTTGGCTCATGCTTTGTGAATGCATTTAATCATCACCTGACCCATCACATCTTTCTTTGCTTATTGATGATCTGTCTTCCCAGCCTAGAATGTAAACTCTGTGAGCAAGGGCTCTGTCTTTGTTGCTCATCACTGCATCCTCAATGCCTATCACTGCATGGTACACATCATCAGAGCTAAATAAATAGTTTTTGAATCAGTGAATGAATGAATGAATGAATGAATCCATACATTCTCTTTTAATCTAGAAGGGCAAATTCTATTGCGTAGCCAGTCTAATTTCTCTTCATCACTGATGTACTAAAAAGGAGGGGGGCAGGAAATCCATCTCTCCTTGCACAAATAAATGGCACAAAAATCTTCCTCTAACAACACATTTCTCAAACATGTTTGAGCAGTAGGGACGTGTGACAGATAAAGTAAGCTTCTTCTGATTTTTAAAACAATGTTTAAAATAATTGTTTAGAATTGGTATAGAATCCTGTATCGTCAGAGGTGAAAAGCCCCTAAAACTGTTCCTTCAACCCTTTCTTCTCAGAGGGGGCAGGGAGCCCCGAGGGGAGAGAACTCTCAAGGTCACAGGACAGGAGGATGAAGGCTGAGATCCTCACAGTCAAGGATACTTAACTTTATGCTGTAAGAGAACACATTTTCAGAAGCAAACCTTTTTTAATCTTGAAAGTAGCATTTATAAGAAAACAGATCCAGCTATTAAGTGTGGAACTTAAATGTCTAATGGATTCATCCCTGTCTCTTGGTTATAAATAATCAGAGAATGAATATACTCCCCGCACCTTTTTTTTTTTTTTTAAACCAATTGCATGTGAAATTAGTTTTATCTTTCAAACAAAAATGCTGGCTTTGGAGTTTCATTAGCTAATCCCTGGTATCTCTCATCAAAATCAGCTGTCCTTCCAATGGAGGTGTCTAACCATTGAAGTGTTTACAAAGGATCTTATTTCAGCCATTTTCAAGCCATTTTTCTCTTGTTTTGAGTATTTGAAGTAGAAAGAGCTTCTTAATCCTTCCATGGCTTCTGTTTCCAGCTGGAGAAGGAAAGCAGGTTTACTAAGAACCAGCACCAATCTACTCTGTATGGCCATTGGATAAGTCTGATCTCTTTTCATCCTCATCATAGCTGTTTGAGGGTTTTATATTTTGTTTTACAGATTAAGGAACAGGCTGGGAGAGATAAAGTTAGTTTTTTCAAGGTCAGAGAAAGACAATGAACAGAGGATTTAGAATCAGACAAACTGAAGTCCACATTTGAGCCCCAGACCTATCTAGCTAGATGGCCCTGGACAAATTACTCAACTTCTCTGGGCCTCTGGGACTAGTGCTGTCCAGGAAAACTCTCTGTGATAATGGAAATGTCCCATATCTGTGATGTCCAGTATGGAAGCTATGAGCCACATGTGGCTATGGAGCTCTTAAGATGTGGCTAATGCAACTGAGGTAGTGAATTTAAATTGTATTTAATTTCAATGAACTTAAATATAATATACATGGCCACATGTGGCTAATGGATACCATATTGATCAGTGAAGTTCCAAGTAGTATTCTCTTAGACTCAAGCAAGAAGGGCCCCTACCCTGAGGCCTGCGCTTTAGGGGCCCTATACAGCTCTCCTCTGGCCACAGCCTTCCCCCCAGGGTGAGAAATCCACAACCTTCCCCTTCCCTGGGCCCACACCCCCATCATAATGAGACTACATATCACCTTGGAGATGTGCAATCATGATCTGGAATTACTGCCCAGACAGCCCAAGTCCACTTGTAAGGCTGCCTGGGCCTCCTCCTTGGTGCCATGCTTCCAAGGGTCATCCGTACCAGTGGCATTCACACCTCCAGCCCACAGGGTATCAAAATGTGGCCGTTTGTGGGAAGTGTAAACACAGCTTAGACATGCAGACTGGTGTACCCCCAGGAGAGTGTACAAGACCCCTTGAGGCACTTGATGGAGCCAGGTGTGAAAGAGAAAAGAGCAGAGCTAAGGCTGGGAGCCAACTCTGCCTGCAACCCTGCTGCCGCTGGAGACCTCCCCTTGAGAGCCTCTTAATATATTCCCTTAGTCCTATACTTCGAATTTAATGAGCTAATCCTTGGGCTGTCACATGGAAATTTGTTATCTTTCCAATGCAGGCAGAAAATTGCTTCTACTGTTTGCAAAAAGAAGAATGCTAGTCTGCCATTCTTAACTTCCAGAAACAAATTCCAGCCCAGAACATTCCCGCTACAAGGAACAATCAGGGCGCCTGCTTCTTAATATTCAGAGATCCCTAGGATCTGCATGTTTCTAAGTCTCCCTCTCCAGCCTCCCAACAATGTGCTCTGCAGCAGGGATTCCTCAGCCCAGTGATTGGCCCCATACCCTCTCCTCGGTGCTTCCAGAGGACTCTGCCTCTTTGAAGCCAGCCTAGAGCTCGGGACAGGAGGGGTCCCGGCTCAGGAGAGCCCGTCTCAGGCTCCAACCACAACATGCAGCCTAGGGCTTAACCTGGGCCCTTTGTCGTTAGCCCTCACAGCTGTTCATCTACCAGTTCTGTCCATTCAACACCATATGCATATCTCAGCCTCATCCTTTGTCCCCGGGAAAGCTGTGGGGTCATTGCTTGGCCTTTGCCATTGCGGTCATGGCTGCTATGTTACAGAAGTCCAGGAGCTGCTGCCTTAGTGCACACCTGGAAGGCTGCACACCTGGAAAGTCAACTCCCAGGCCAGCAATTGTTTCCTTTTAGGGCCAAGAACATCTTCTCAGATAGTGGGGTTAGGACAAAGACTAAGCAGAAGTTAATGTGGATAACCTTGTGAATTATACTCTGCTTAGGTGTTCTCTGCCAAAAATTCATCTAATGTTGGTTTAAGTGAAGCTTTCTGCCTAAATTGCAATTGTCTGACCACTGACTCTTCAGGCGGGAGGTAAAAAATTGTTTTAAACCATCTTTCTCAATACTTTTTCCCCTACAAAACCCAAGGGCAGAAATGATTTTGAATGAAAGAGTATGCAGAAAGAAATCAGGCAGGGATGAAACCGCCAGGTACCCTTCTAAGTGAGTATGCCATGTCCTGTTTCTGGAGTTCCCTTCCCCTCTCATCTGATGATCTCTTCATCCTTCCAAACCCTGCCTAAGTGCCATCCGGTGTGAGCTCCTCCCCTCTCCTGCCCCCCCACCTCCAGGAAGGCAGGTGTCCCTTCTGATGCATACACAGACCTCTCTTATGGCCCTCTACAGACTACAGTGCAATTTTTTCATTTATCTTCAGCAGACACTGAGCTCCTAGAGATTAGGAGATGTGGGGGAAGGAAAGGACACAGATGTGGGGAAGGAAAGGACACAGTTCTTAAAGTTAAGTTACACTCAAGAAATGAATTCCTGTCAGTCTTGCTGGGTCCCCAAGGGCCTAGAATATGGGGAAGGGGAAGAGGAGGAGGAGGTGGAAGAAGAAAGTGGAAAGGAGATGGTGAACAAGGCCATCAAGGAAGGAACTAGTGACCATAACCTGATAGCGGGCATCCAAAACCAAGAGGAAACAAAGCAGCTAGAACTCCCAGGACCAACATGTGGCGACTGTTGTCACACATGAGCTGGTAGCCAGGGGCACGAGAAGGGGGTCCAGGGCCCAGGACAGGGGCTGGTGAGAATTAGCCCTACTGTGGTGATTCTGTCTCTAAAAACTTTAGTGGGGCAGCCCACTAAAGGGTGGGTGGCGCAGCGGTTTAGCTCCACCTTCAGCCCAGGGTATGATCCTGGAGACCTCGGATCAAGTCCCACGTCGGGCTCCCTGCATAGAGCCTGCTTCTCCTCTGCCTGTGTCTCTGCCTCTCTCTCTCTGTGTGTCTCTCATTAATAAATAAGTAAAATCTTAAAAATAAATAAATAAATAAACAAACAAACAAACAAATAAATAAATAAAAACTTTAGTGACCATCCCTGGTCTTCTGCTGGACTGAAAGAGACAGGATAAATCACACAGTCCTCCTCAAACTTTGGAGCAATCCACCCCTAAACCCATCGGGCAAGGGACAAAGGCAGCGTCTACTATGGGGTGCGGTCAGTGTTGTGACAGAGGAGTGGGGGAGGCTCTGCCGGAGTTCAGAGGCAGAGCACACCCCCCACCCAGCCCCACCCTTGCCCCGGGTCTATAAAGGCTCCAAACCCACAGGGCACTGAGACGGGACCCCTCCTGTCCCGAGCTCTAGGCTGGCTTCAAAGAGGCAGAGTCCTCTGGAAGCACCGAATCCAAAACCTGGACAGACTGTCACTTTAACTTTTCCATCCGTCTGGAGGGGCTGAGCAGCAGGGAAGGATGGTGGTAACATAAAGTTCCCACGACAGAGACCAAAAAACCAAAAAAGAGCGAGAAGCCCCCGGAGCAGGAGAATCATCCAGAAGTTAGAAACAACAGTGGCGGGGGCCGGCATCCACTCCTGACCTGGGGACCGCATGTCGGGAGACCCGATGCGGTGCCTCTCAGCCTCGGCTGCACATTCGCAGGACCCAAGGGATTTGGAAATACTCCTACCCGAGCCCTCCCTGGAGAGGCTGAGTTCTTTGGTCTGGGGCCTGGCCTGGGCACCAGGAGTTTAAAGAGTTTCCCAGGTGAATGTAATCACTGATTACAATCAAGACTGAAAAGCACTGGTTTAAAGGGAGACCAAACCAGCTCTTTCTTGGGAGAAGGGGAGGGAGGACAGTGCTCAGAGGCAGAGATGGAGGGAAGCCAAGTGAGCAGAGGGAGGGGTGGAGGAGGGAGGGGTTAACTCAGCAGGGGAATGCTGGAGAGGGGTAGGTGCCCCCTCTCTGCACCAACTCTCACCCCCTCCCACCAACTATATCCATTCTTTCATGAGATGCGGATTCCACTCTGTGCCTACGCAGCTGATAGAGAGGAAGGACACCAACATAAGGCCAAAGACTCATTATTTGTACTTGGTTTTTCCCAGCACGCCCATGACTTCTGCCACCAACAGAAAACATGCCGAAACGGCTGAGTGCGGCCTGTTATGGTTTTTAATTTTATTTTTAAATGATCAGACCTTTTTCTTTTAGTGTACATTTCGACGAGTCTTCACACCTGCATACATTTTTGTAATCACCACCACAATCAGGATACAGAACAGTCTGGGAAAAGCCCTGCCTGCTACCCCTCACAGTCTCCCCTTCTCCCTGTCCTTACATCCTGGCAACCACAGATCTCTTCTCTTCCCTACAGTTTTGTCTTTTTGAGAACATCACCTAAATGAGATCATATGTCCATGTCAGGGATGAATTCCTTCCTGCAGCTCAGTGCCTTGAGACACATTCAAGGTAGTGGGTGTATCATAGCCTGTTCCTTTTTTATTGCTGAATAGTATTTCATCGTTTGAAGGTGCTACAGTTTACCCATTCACTTGTTGAAAGACGTATTTTGTTTCCACTGTTTGGCAATTATGAAGGCAGCATCTACATATATCTGCTTACAGATTTTTGTGTCAAGGTAAGTTTTCATTTCTCTAGGGTAAATAGCTAGAAGTGGCCTTGCTGGTGAAGGCAGTCCTGTTATAGTTTAGGGCCCAGACTACAAGGTTTTTCAAGAAAATAAAAACAACGTTAGAGAAGGAACACTAAACAGTTGCATGACATGAAATGAACTATCTTTTTTTTTTAAGCCTGTTTACTAACTCCAATAGACATTTTTTTCCATTACAAGGAACAGAAGTCCTTAGCTTAAGTAAGAAGAAATATAGCAACAGGAAGCAGATGTATCTCATAGAAATGCAGGACAAAGATGCAGTAAGAGCCTCAGAAAGATCCAGAACAAAGCTGGAGGAAGCCATCAGAATGCTCCCTGCATCTCTTGCACTTGCTTCTTCTGGAAAAACCTATTCCTTCTGCAATTTGGTCCTTGTGTTTATTTAGAAGATGCCACCTAGAATCTCAAAGTTCACATATTATAAGCCTAACTGTTAGGCTGCAGCAAGACCAACTCTCCATCAAAGCAAACTCTACATTTGTAGGACAAGAACCCGGGCCAGCACATTCCAATCAGTACGACCAGAAAGATGGGTTCATATGCAACCAACTTAACTTCCAGTGACCCCCTTCATGTCCTTATGGATTGGGGTGCACTGCCCAGAAAAGAGATACTTGTGTAGTGGAAGACTGCTCTTTATCACTCTAACTGTGCCAGGGAGGTCTTGCCAGCTCCTTTGTAGCTTCCCCACAGAGAAGGCCAGCCAACCATCCGCCAGAGTGTAGGGTGAGGTCTGGGTAGGGATACTGTACCTTGAAGGTTTTCTCTTCACTCTCTCATGTCTTCCAACATGGCTAGTTCTTCAGGGAAGTCAGTTGGCCTCCTCCCTCTTCCTTTCAGTGGGGCTAGGTGGAGACGCAGAACTCCTGTAGGGCCTGGGGCTCACCCTCTTCTCCTGCAGGCCCACAAGGGCATTCTGGGCCCTCATTCACATCTGAGGAAGGGTGTTGGTTTGATAAAACCAGAAAGCTACAAAGAGACTTGCCCACAGATCAACACCTTCATTCCGATTCTGCTCTTGTACTAGATACAAGAGTACTAGGTACTTTGGGACCCTCTCAGGGGTGGGAGGCAGGGCAGGATTTCAACACCCTTGCATCATTGTTCACAATATTATCCTGTATCAACATTCCCCAACCTCAATGTCTACTCACCCCAAAAGGTGACTAAGATTACGTTTCCAACTGAACCAGTGGTTCCTTAATTGTCTACTTACCTGGAACACTTCAGAAAAATACCACAGAGAAATAAATAGGTGCACTGGAGCCCAAAATCTCAGTCCAGCTAGGAGACACAACTACCCAAAGATGTAGCCATCAGCTGTCCCTTCACCTCCTCCCCTCAGGCTCCAGAGGCTACCATGGCTCATGGTCAAGGTCAAAAGCCTTAGTCCTGACCAACCAAGCAGCCACATAAGACATCGAATTGTCCCCTGGAAAGATGGTCTCTCCCTTCTTCGCAGAAGCCCCCAGCATCTCTCCCTGAATAAAACGGGTCCTGTTTGAAATGAGAAGCAAGAGTCTTCAGAAGGAGCCTAAGCTTTGAGGGCTGTAACATTAGGGCTCACATCCCCACTCTGTTCCCTGTGGCTTGAGGAAAGCACCTAAGCTCCCTGAGCCTCATTTTCCTCCCCAGTGACATGCCCCAGAGCTGTTTGAAGATCAAATGAAATGCTTCCTGTAAGTTCTGGCCTGAGAAAATTGCTCCAAATTCATTGGTTCTCCCTTCCCATCTTTTATCAACACAACCTCAGTGAAATCCCTTTTAAAGTTCCTTAGGATTTATGGCTGTGTTTGGCATTTTGACATTATTTGCTTAAAAGTAAACACAAAGCCTTCTCTGTTCACAATTTTCTAAGGAAAAGAACAGAGCAAAGGCATTCTGTTTTCAACTCATGTGAAGGAAGTTTACAGCTTTTCTAATGTGTCCAAGACGGTTTCATCCTATCCCTCCTTCTTCCGGGCTCCCAGACCCCTGCCCCTCCATCTCTGTTGGCCCTGATCATAGGAGCAAACTTCAGTGCCTCCCACTAGCTGGGGAGCTCCCAGGGAACATCATCTTTACATGTCTACATCATCTTTACCTCCCCTATTTCGGGCACAAGGCCTGGCACAAAACAGAAATTCGTACAAGTTTGTTGAACGTGGCTATGACTACATGACTCGAAAAGATTTCGATTCATGTCTTTTCTGTGTTATAAGCTGACAGTTGGGTTGCCTCAAATTTTAAGTTGTATTTAGATGTTTCTTTTGCCTAGGTTTCCTGGGAAGAAATAACATCAGTTGCAAGAAATGAATATATTTAATTTATTTGCGAGTCCCAAGTGTTTTTGGAGAAAAACACTCATCCACAATAAGCAAAATTCTGTTGACTCGATCAGATCATATCTTCCCATTTGGAGGACAAAAGGCATAGAAAGTCTACTCCACTGATTGCCAGCCTAGTTCTGGAAGGTCTGACCATCATAGCTTCCTAGGAGATTGTATGCTAAGGCACCAGGTAATCCCCACAAAAAATAAGTTTTGTTCCAAGATGGAATTTTGGAATGAAGATACATTCTCTAATCCCCAAGTTTTCACTCTGAGCCCAAGTTTGAGAAGTTCATTGCCTCCCCAGATTGGGCTCTAAGTTCAGCTACAAGAGGAGATGAAATGGTACATGTGACATCTAAGTTGGAAAGACGTAGCTAAAAACTCAAGGAAATTGTGGAAAGGACAGCCGTAATCACTGGACACTGGAAAGGGGTGTCATTTAATCTGACCACTAAACAAAGCCCAATGCCTCTTTTCATCCCCTTTGACCAGCACCCCCACCTCTCAAGGACCTCTCACAACTTGCCTTATAAGTGCACCAGGAGGCCTTACCTGTCCCCTTTTCCAATCCTGCACCTCCTGCTCAGGCAGTGGCTTTATTAGAGCAATTCCTCATTGTGTTGGGAGTGTTTGCATCTGCTTCTCCAACTAGGAAATGGGGTCTTACTCCTCTGGGATCCTCCTACTACTTAGCATATTTTTACGTAATAATGACAACAGCAGTTTGCGTTCACTGAACCCTGCTGTGCCCAAGCACCTTTGCTCAGTTTGTTACAAACACCATCATCATTTCATTCTGAGAACAAACCTGCAAAGGTTTATTGTGAGGGGTTTTTTGCTCCCCACCCCCGATGTTTTATTATTAAAAATGTTAAGCATGCAGAAAATTTGACAGAACTTTCCAATAAGCACTCATTTGCCCACTACAGTTTCAATTGTACAATGAAATCTTATGATACTTTTCTTATCACATATCTTTCCATCTGTCCATCCCTTTGTACATCTATCAATCCATCTTATTTTAAGATGCATTTCAAAAGGAAGTACACATATTTTTTTTAAGATTTTATTTATTGGGCAGCCCGGGTGGCTCAGTGGTTTAGTGCCACCTTCAGCCCAGGGCATGATCCTGGAGACCTGGGATGAGTCCCGCATAGAGCTCCCTGCATGGAGCCTGCTTCTCTCTCTGCCTGTGTCTCTGTCTCTGTCTGTGTGTGTGTGTGTGTGTGTGTGTGTCTCATGAATAAATAAATAAAAATCTTTAAACAAAAAAAAAAGAACAAAGGTTTTACTTGATCCCAGGACCCCAGGATCACGACCTGAGCCAAAGGCAGATGCTCTCAACCACTGAGCCACACAGGTGCCCCAGTGCACATATATTTTTAATCCCTATTTTACAGAGTCCAAAGTTGCAGAGAGAGTAAACATGTTGCAAAAGACCATACAGCAAATAAGTGGTAGAGAAAGGATTTAATTTCCCGTCTGCTTACTGCAGAATTCATGGTCTCTCCACTCTACTAGCCTGCATCTGATAATACTGAATGAAGGAATGAGAGATGTCAGTTGTGAACAATGCAGGTAACAAGATGTCTTTATTGGCAAATAAAAAGCTACACTGAAGTGTGTTGTGTTCATATTTTGAAGAAGTTTTCCTTCAGCAACTAAACAAATACTATTTATTAGGCTATGGATTTATTTTAGAGTTTGCATTATTGTGTGGAGAGACAGAAGATATCAAATAGCAAGTCTAAAAGTTGGAAAAATCCAGATGGTGATTATGCTATGAAAGAAATCAAACAGGATGAGGGTCCAGGGAGGGCGTGGGTGCTGGAGGTGACATTGGCTGGGTGGGAAGGAGAAGGTAGCACCGAGGAAGGATAAAGTAATTCTGGGGGTGAACCTGAGTTATGAGAAGAAACCAGCCTGGGGAAGAGCTGGAAACCATGTTTCACTCAAAAGGACTAGCAGGTGCAACATCACTGTGGTGGAAATGACTTTGACGTGCCTGGGCAGTAGAGAGAAGGCTGATGGGACTGAGCAAACAAGAGTCCTAACAGATGAGGTTGGAAAGGTATAAGGGTGGCTTCATAGGCCAAGGTAGAAATCTTGAGTGTAAATATAGGTGCAATAATAAACCTTCAGAAAGTTTTAAGAAAGGGGGTATGGCAAAATCTGATTCACCGTATTTAAAGATTACTGATTAAATATGGAAACCAGACTTTAGGAGACAATGAAAACAGGAAGTCCAGTGTGATGGGCTGAAGTGAGTTCTTGCAAAATTTGTAAATTGAAATCATAACCCACAACACCTCAGAATATATTTGGGTATAGAGTCTTTACAGAAGTAATTAAGATAAAATGAGATCATTAGGGTGTGCTCTAATCCAATAGACTGATGTCCTTAAAAGAAGAGGAGATTATGACACAGACACAAGTAGAGGGGAGACCATGGGAAGACCATGTGAAGACGAAGGCAGAAGATAGTCATCTACAAGCCAGAGGGAGAGATTGCAGGAGAACCCTGCCAACACTTAGATTTCAGGCTTCTTGCCTCCAGAATTATGAGAAAATAAATTTCTGTAGTTTAAGCCACCCTGTCTGTGGTACTTTGTGATGGCAGCCTCAGAAGCTAACACAACAGTTCAGAGACTGTTACCATGGTCATTTTGAGAGAGGATGATGTCTCAAAGAGAAGTGATAAAATTTAGAATCTATATTGGAAGTGCAGCCAGCAGGATTTGCTGATGGATAGGATGTGGAGGAAAAATGAAAGACAAAAGTCAAGGTCAAGAATGACTTTTAGGGTTGGGCTTGAGCCATTGGATGAATGGGGATAGGGAAGATTTGGGGAGACCTCCATCGGCAGCAACAGTCAGGAAACCTGTTTTGGACAAGCTAAGTTGAATAACTGAGCTGGGGATATGTATGAGCTTAGTTGAAGCTTATGGTCACCACAGAAATAGTCAATTCTGCCGAGCATTGATAGGTACCAAGCATCATTGAGGAACTTCTGCAAAGAGAGAGGAATAAAATGTATGATCCAGAAAGCCAAGAACTTATTTTAAATCCTTAGCAATGTTTAGGATTGCATTTTTCTAGTGATCAACATTAGAGAAACAAAAGTCTTGACCAGAGCTGCAATGACATAACAAATCTGTGGGGCACCTCTGGGGCCAAGGGTATGTGGCACTTCTTTGAGTAGGAGTCAAGGATGTGAAACTGCCTACCTAGTCATATTAAATAATCAGAAACTAACCGAACATGTTTTTGTTAAAATGATTTCATTTGTCTAGGAAATTCTTAGAACAAAGAGAGTCAGGGACAGAAATATATTATGAGATAAGTTCCACCTTCAGACTCAACCCACATAAGTCAAAAGCAAAAAAGTTGGATTATTTCTGAGTTCCTGAACAAATGATCCTTAATACCCATAGAAATGGTAAGGGATAGAGATGTAGTCTTTTTTTTTTTTTTTTTTTTTTGGTCTTCTTTGGAATGAAGAAGTGGAAATCCATACTGCCTTGGCTTTCTGCTTTAGGTTCCAGAAACATGTTGACTCCCAGGTATCAAGCTGGGTCTTGCCTAGCCTGGCCACTGATGCCAAAACTAGGGCTTAGCTCATCTTGTTTTCCATGACAGCATTTGGTATACTTTTTCCAGTCTTTTCTTGACTTTGCCATCTATTTTTCTCTTCTTTAACATTCTCATAGAAACCACCAAAAAAAAAAAAGTAAAGAAAAAGTTTCATATCTCATAAAGTGACAAAAAAAAAATCACAGTAGGTCCTTTTCCTCCTAAAGTTAAATCAACACTAGAGAAAAGTGTAGCAAAAACAGAGGGTAGACAACAATAAAACTATGGGTCTACCACTTGCAGAGACCTCCCCTTTTTTGCTCAATAAAATAATGTAGTAATATCCATCGCCTAGGGTTGTGTGGGCTCAAGATAACATAAGCAAAGCACCTAGAGAATACTAGGCACTCAAGTGATAGTAACTGTTGTCAGCACACATGCTTCCTTCATGGCTCCCAACTGCATTGAGTTAGAGAAGTGACTTGGCTGTAGCAGACAAGACAGCACACTTCCCTGAGCCACAGAAACCATACTGGAAGCACTGCGAAGGAAACTGTCCTAAGGAACACCATTACCTGAATTAACAAACATTCACTGGAAATCCCCTTGGTGCCCATAAGCCATTACAAATCTTCCAACCTTGCATTTGTCTAAACAGGTGTTGAGCAATTTGTATTTTCAGCTAATAACACCTCCTAAGATAACAAGTACCACTGGTTAGTCATAGCCCATAAATCTCCTCTTCACAAAAGCAACAGCCTTCAAGGCAGGTGGAGAGACACAGGGGAAGGAGTGAAGATGCTGTTTTCATTTTTTTTTTTAAAGGATGTTGTTTTCAAATGAGTGTTGAATCTGCCCTTATCCTGCAAGGTCTTAGGTAAATGGCTAACCCCTGTGATCCTCAGTCTCTTCACTACACAGTGGGGAAAATGGTCCCCAAGCCACACATGGTTCAACCTCAGAGACTTTGACCCACTGTTCCTTCTGTCTAGAATGCTCTTTCCCATACCTTATCTACAGAGCTTGCTTGTTCATTTCATTAAACTGTCCAGGGGCACCTGGCTGACTCAGTAAGTAGAGTACAGGGCTCTTAATCTCAGGGTCATGAGTTCAAGACCCATGCTGGGTGTGGACCCTACTTTAAAATTAATGCAAATAAATAAATAATAAAATAAAATCTCTGTCTAAAGTTCACTTGAAAAAATGTTCAATATCTGTACCATAATTAATCACCTAAAGAGCTGGACAAATCATAAGAAACTCTTTTCAGACATTGGACAAGAAGCAGAAAAATACTGTAGGTTCACTGGAAAAGTTGTTAAGAATAGGGCAGCAAATCAGACAAGCTTTACAAATGCATTAGCTTTGTGTCTGGAGTTAGTTTCTGGAACTCAGAATGGGGGAGAATCCCAAGTGGAGGGGAAAGTCTTGTTGAACAGTAGAAGACAGAGGTGACTGGAATGTGTAAGGAAGAAAGTAGAAGACAGAGGTGACTGGAATGTGTAAGGAAGAAAACTACAGAGGAGGGAGCTAAGCAGAGAAAAACCTCCAAAAATCTGTGCAGGGTTCCCCTTCCAGTTATTGGGGAAATACTAATGTATGTGTACATGGAGTGAGACTCTACAAGGCTGTGCAAAGAACAGCTTCTGGCTATAAGCTGAGCATTTCCCACTGCTCACACGTTGCTGTGAGACATGGGAGTTCCTACCAGCCAGAGTGGAGAGAATCACTAAAAACTGAGGGCATTCAGTAGAGACCCCAAACAATACCCAACAACTGCAGACCATACATCCTGGTCACATGCATATGGAAAATACTGTCAGATGAAATGCTGGGGCATGATGAGTGTTAATATACTTAAAAGGATTGCAGTCACATGGATATAGCCTCTGACCACAATGGAATTGAGTGATTAATCAATAACAAAAAGATATCTGAGAAAACCCTAAATATTTAGAAATTAATCAACGTACATGTAAATAATCCATGAGTCAAAGAAGAAATCACAAGTGAAATTTAAAAATATTTAATGGGGCACCTGGGTGGCTCATTCAGTTAAGCGTCTATGCCTTCTGCTCAGGTCATTGTCCCAGGGTCCTGGGTTTGAGCCCTTAGTAAGAATCCCTGCTCAGTGGGAAGTCTGCATCTCCCTTTCCCTAGCCCCATCTCCCCAACCTCACCCCCATCTTGTGCCCTCTCTCTCTCTCAAATAAATAAGATCTTTAAAAAAAAGAAAGAAAGAAAGAAAGAAAGAAAGAGAGAGAGAGAGAGAGAAAGAGAAAGAAAGAAAGAAAGAAAGAAAGAAAGAAAGAAAGAAAGAAAGAAAGAAAGAAAGAAAATATTTAACAAAACAAAGAGAAAGCGAAGCATCAATGGAGCAGAATACAGAGCCTGATATAGCCCTGTGCAAGTACATACAACTAATTTTGACAGATTCTTTTTTTTAAAATTTTGTTTATTTATTCATAAAAGACACACAGAGAGGCAGAGACACAGGCAGAGGGAAAAGCAGGCTCCATGCTGGGAACCCTATCCGGGACTCCTCAATCCCCGGTCTCTAGGATCATGCCCTGGGCTGAAAGCAGCACTAAACTGCTGAGCCACCTGGGCTGCCCTTGACAGAGTCTTTTTCTTTTTTTTCCTTGACAGAGTCTTGAGAAGCAATTGAGTAGAGAAGACAAAGCATTTAAAAAATGGTACCAAGGCAATTGGATATCCATAACAAAAATAAATAGATCTCAATCTAAATTTCACCCCTTATACAAAAACCAACTCAAAACTGGCTATTGACTGAAATGTTAAACATAAAACTCTTAGCACTTTAAAAAAAATTTTTTTTTTATTCATTTCTTTAAGTGAAAGAGAACATGCAAGCAGGGTGTGGGCGTGAAGGAAGGGCAGGGGCAGAGGGAGGGAAAGAATCTCCAGCGGACTCCCCACTAAGCTCAGAGTCCAACTCGGGACTCAATTCCACAACCCTGAGATCACGATCTGAGCTGAAATCAGGAGTTGGACGTTCAACTCACTGAGCCACCCAGGCACCCCAAAACTCAAACACTTTTAGAAAAGCAAAGATAAGGGAGAAAATCTTTGAGACCTGGGCCCAAACCATGATCCATAAAAGAAAAAAAAATCAATATGGGGCACCTTGCTGGCTCAGATGATAGAGTGTGCAACTCTTGATCTTGGGGTTCTGGCCCCATGTTGTAGAGATTACTTGAAAACAATAAAATCAACAAATTAAACCTCACCCAAATGAAAGCTTTTGTTTTGTGATAAACCCTGTAAGTCAAGGAGATCATAAATTGCAAACTGGAAGAAAGTATTTGCAAACCATTTATGGGACAATGAACTCCTATCTAGAACAAATAAAGAACTCTCCAAACTCAAGATTTTAAAAAAAATCAATCTTGTAAAAAAATGGCCAAAGACATGAAGAGGCATTACACAGAAGAGAATAGACGATGACAAACTGTTACATAAATAAACCCAAGGTGGCCTCTATGTATTTGCCCCTGGGTTGCTTATTTCTTCACTGCAGGCCAAGACCCATTAGCTTAAAAAAAAAGCCTGCTGGTGCCAGACTCAAATTTTTATACATCTAGAAGCCCAAACAAGAAGGTTTTTATCCACTTAGAGCCTCCTTGCTTTGTATTCCCTGAAGAACTTCACCCCATGGAGCCGGTGGCACTAAGCCATGAAGCTACCCTGGCCCTTTGGAGGTCTATAATACAGACAGTGGCGGCCAGGCTGCTGAACGACATCACCTGGACACTTGAGTCTCTTCTCCAATCCTCCTTTCTTGCTCCTTTCTTTACTCCCCTCCTGAGTAGCAACCCCTCAAGCACAGCCTCCAGACAGACTCTGGATGTAAGGGACTTCTCTCAAATCCCTGACCAAACACAGCCCAACCGAGTGTTTGGAGTTACTACTTTCCATGGTCACATCTTTTTCCTTGAACAGTCCCAAATCCCTCAAACCTCTGACATAGATAAACGTGAGGAAAGATGTTCCATTTCACTAGCGACTAGGGAAATGGAAATTAAGACCATAATGAGATATCACTATATACCTACTAGAAAAGCTAAAAGCAAAGATATGGACAATATCAAATGCTGGCTAGAATGTGGGGAAACTGGATCTCTTGCTTACTACTGGTAAGAATGTAAAATGTACAGTGACTCAGAAAAGGAGTTTGGCACACACTTACCAACCACCTCAAAAAATTTCAAGGCATCTTGGACCTTTATCCAAGAAAAATGAAGGTATCTGCCCATATACAAGCCTACACACAATTGTTCGTAACAGCTGTATTTGTGATCGCTCGAAACTGCAAACAATGAAAACATCCTTCGGCAGATGAATAGTTAAACAAACTGGTCCGTCCATCTGGGGGAATACCACTCAGTAACAAAAAGAAGTAGATCTTTGGCACATACAACCTGGATGGACCTCAAGGGCATTATGCCAAGTGAAGAAAGTCCATCTCAAAAGACCAAATGCTGTATGATTCCATTCAAATAATGATGCCCCCATGAGAAAATAAAGATGTGGAAGGGATGGGCTGTTGACATGGGAGGGGAGACAGGAGGGGAGGAAGTGGGCCTGACTAAGAAAGGGAAGCACTAAGTCCACACCTGCGGGGACAGACTGGCTCTGGGTCTATAGGCAGTCGTGGCCACACAAATCCACAAATGACAGAGAATGAAACACAGGCTTTGTACCAATGTCAAATTCATAGTGTTGATATTGTGTTATTATGTAAGATATGGAGAGGGTTCATTTAAACTGGCATGATAGAATTTGTCCTAAACAACACCACGTAGCCAGTTCAGCACCCCCCACAAAGCACGGGGACTGATGCCCACTGGGATGTCATCGCTCACCACCGCAGGCCACTCACCAGCACTCTGTGTGCTAATGCTCCCACCAGTTGAGCTGTCGGTTTACGAGGAGTAAGTTGTATTTGTTCTCAAGCCTGTTGGGACCACTTGAACAGTTTTTCTAATTACTTAATTAAAATAAACATAATAAAAGCCAATTAAATATGAGTGGGATAAGTAAGAGAGTTGCTGTTTCAATGAAAACTAAATTGAAGGCTTTGGTAAGGCTCAAAAAAAAGCAAATCACACATACAAAATTATGGATGTGGAATTAGGTGTGGGCGAGCCAACAGGAAAAGAATCAGAGAGGGTAGGAATCTTAAAAATCCTAAAGGATGCTGCGTTCAGATTGTTTCACAAAGATCTCTAAGTTCCTGCTCCTTTTTACAGAATCCTAAACCAGAAATTTCAAATAGTGCATGGTGGATGATGCTCATGCAGGGAAGACAACACAAAGTCTGATCCGAGGACACACACAAAGGTCTTGGCTCTGCATCAAGACAGAGAGAGAGATTGAGGCAGAGACACAGGCAGAGGGAGAAGCAGGCTCCATGCAGGGAGCCCGACGTGGGATTCGATCCAGGGTCTCCAGGATCATGCCCTGGGCTGCAGGCGGCGCTAAAGCGCTGTGCCACCGGGGCTGCCCCAGTGCGATAGATTTAGACACAAAGGTGAAATTAAATGTTTTAGATGTGCTTGTATAATCCCTGAATCCCCATTTCAATGAACTACTACTCCCATTATTTCTGAAGTTCCCCCCTGTACTCCCATATACATATTTGACAAGGTACACGAAGAGCCACCTCAAAAGTTCTACCCTCTCATGCAGCCATTCCATTTGGAGAAATTTCATCTAAAAAAAATGATTCAAAAGTCTAGAAAAAGCTCTATGTGCAAAGACGGAGTATTTATGTAGCAGTAACTTGGTTTATCGGTCATCTAATATCAACATCTTTACTTTCTTTGAGGGGCTTATACCCCCCACCCCCACCCCCCATTCCCCCACCCCACTGCATACAGTATTGGTCCCACTGAGCATCTAGGCACTCAGCCTCCGCCTCTCCGAGGTCTGGGCATATGACCCAGGCCAGGCCAATCACATTCTCTCTCCGTGCAAAATGACATTAAGGAAACCACAACTGACAAGCAGTCACTCTGACAGTCGAGCTGTAACCAGACTATCAAGTAGCTCCTGCCATCCAGAACCCTGGAACTTCCTCAACCCCTGGTTCTTCAATTCCCTTGAGAAGTCCATGAGCTCATCTATATCCTTCAAGTAAACCCCTCTCCTGTCTAAGCATTTCAGAGTTGGTTTCTATTACTTGCTGACAAAGAACCCTAACTGACTTGATTTATGAAGGTAGAGAAACACAGAAACCATCAAAATAGCAAAGAATTAGAAAACAGTAAAGCATAGTTTATCCACTCAAAAAAAAATTATGCTGTCCTTAAAAATTATAGTTATTAGTATATTTACCATATAGTTACATAATAAAATAAAGATATCTATAATACAATATCTGTGAAAAAGGCCATGGTATAAAATTTCATATGCAGTAACGATTACAACTATGTAAAAATATACGAAGAAGAACTTAAAATAATAACATTTCTTACGTTGGGATTATGGTTTTTGTTCTTTTTGCATATTTTAAAATTTTTGCTAATTAAATTGTCTTCAAAGAGAAAAGCTAATTTTTATGTTTGTGGCTTGTTTTGTTTTGTTTGTTTTCGTTTGTTTTGTTTGTTATGGATTGTTCAAGTAGGAAAAAAAAAACAGGCTTAAATACTTTGGTCCTTCCTGATGTCACTGCTCATCCATATGATGGGGCATGGGTCCTCCAGTGGCTCACTTCTTAACTATTGTCTTGGGATGGATAATTGAGCTAAAATTCTTACGTGCCTAGGATGTGGTGGGCACCTGCTGAACTCTGCATCATCTCTAGTCCTTACAACAACATTGTAACTTAGAAACATTACTCCCCCCCCAAAACAAAACAAAACAAAACAAAAAACAAAAATATTACTCCCAATTTTCAGAGAAGCAAATCGAAGCCCAGAGTTTGTAGCAGCTGAACACCCCACAATAAGTGACAAAGACTCAATCAGTCTAATACATTCCTTCTGCTCTCTAGCACGATTTTATTTATACTTGTAACAATGTATTACAATGGACTTTTCAACTAAGCACCAATGATACAACACAGCATGACATTTCCACGTGGGGGGAAACAGCAGACGTCAAAGGAAATCCTTGAGAACCATTTTGTGGACCCCTCACTCAGATGATATAAAAGAGTTTAAAAAAAAAATAGAGGATGCAGAATTTTGTGAGCAGGCTCATTATGGAGAGAACGGCAAAAGAAGTCCCATTTCCTCTCCCACCACAGTAGCCCTGTGGAAGAAACTACTGAAGCATCAGGGAGCCCCGGGGACCTGGGGTCTGACTCCTGCCTGGGAAATTGACCGAGGGAGAAACGAGAGGTCACCACACAGCAGGGTGGTCAGGGCCAGGGATGACTCAGGGCTTCCTCACACTAAATGAGGTCACAAAGGGAAGAGGGCACAGCTGATTTGTGTTAGTTCCTGTTAGAGGGACCAGAGCACTCCAGCAGCTGGACTGAACTCCTAGAGGGTGGGGAGGACTTGCAAGTCATCACCCCAAATAAAGAAGGGTCAAAGGATCTAAAGGGCAGAAGGGCCCAGCAGACACATCTGAGAAGCACATGCAAGAGCCATAGAGAAAGAGCCAGCTCTTCAATCTTCAAATTTACTTGGTGGAATTTTGTTTTTACAAGAGTGGGTGATGGCATCAAGATCCAAAGCAAAGTTCTGATGGCATTGGGGCATTGAGAAACACAGGTATGGTGCCCTACAAGTCCTTCTGAGTTCACTGTCATAGAATTTTCGAGGGCTGTTGGTGAGTCCCTCCTGGTCGGAGGTCCACTTGCATTACATTCAAGCTCTGGATCTAATTGGCTTTCCAGTCCAGGGTGAACGGGCCGTCAGGCCGACAGGAGGCTCTGACAGAGCACCAATCCTTAGTCCTTAGCCCTTGGTTCAGTCCACAATTCCACGTCTGTGGAGGCTGAGAAAATTAAGGCCATTCCACGTTAAGTTCAGCGTTATCACAAGTACAGCCATCCCAGGCCCCTGTGAATAAGAGCTGAACTTTATCATACTTCAGTTACAGGAAGAAAACAGCTTACAGCTTAACGTCCTAGAAAACCCCATATTAGAATAAAAAGAGCCCAAGCCAAGGGCAGGAAACCCCTATTAGAATAAGAACAGAGCTCAATGCCCTTGAAGGCCCCATATCAAAATGTAAACAGAACTTGAGGAATTGCTCCACCCCTTCTGGAGGTCCCCTAGACCAGTCCTTAAAACTAAGGTGGAACCCACCTCGGGGTCCAAGTCCCTGCTCCACTGTGTGGGGTATACTTGGACCCAAGCTTGAGCTTGTAAATAAACCCTCGTGTGTTTGCATGGGTGTCGGCTCTTCCGTGGTTTCTCGGCTTCGCGATCTTGGGCACAACACGTTGGAATCCCTTCCTTGGTTCCAGCCAAAGGCCCCATTTCCCAAGGTTTGCTGGTTGAGTCCCTTCCCCATCTCCAGTCCCCAATCTCCTTTGATGGAATCCACTGTTCTAGTCCACGCTGAGTATTGGGGGTGACACGAAAAGCCTTGCATTGACCAACCTGCAGTAGCTTCCAAAACTCCAGCCCTTGGTTCTGTCCTCAGAGTCCATGTCGGGAACACGTGGGGGCATCTGCCTTCTGCACTCCCTAAGAATCAGCCCAATCTCCCCCTTCTCTGAGCCCTGCTTCAGTCCACCTCGAGCCTCTACGTCTGTCCTGGTGGCTGGCCCCCACGCTTCCACCCCTCAGTACTGTTGGCTTCTGTCAAGGTGGAAAAGGCTTAGGTGAGTGAACATTAATCAATAAAAACGTAAAGAATAATGGAATGAGATCCTTAAAATCCTTAAGTGATCCACCTTCCAGCACACTTGCTTATTTTATATCTCAGAACTATAGTCCCAGAAGCTAGAAAAATCTAGAAGCTTGTTTTGTGACCTAAAGAAGTTGTCTTGGGGAGCACCTGGGTGGCTCAGTGGTTGAGTGTCTGCCTTAGACTCAGGTCATGATCCCTGGTCCTGGGGTTGAGTTCTGCATCGGGCTTCCCACTGGAAGCCTGCTTCTCCCTCTGCCTGTGTCTCTTCCTCTCTCTCTCATGAATAAATAAATAAAATCTTTTTAAATAAATAAATAAATAAATAAATAAATAAATAAATAAAATAACATTACCTAGGGGCATCTGCCTGGCTCATAAAATCTCACAGATGTGTACATTTCAGGTAAAAAAATTAAGGCAGGATGACTATAAACGAGTTATTACCTGGAAGGTAGGGATTTTAATGAAGTTTAATTTTAAAACAATTTTCAGAACGTATTCTTAGAAGCTTCATCGTCCACAAATATTTGTAAAGCCTCTATGTGTCAGGCATGGTTCGTAGGCTGTGTTGTGGTGAATTTATGGCTTTGGAGGTGGACACTTTCGGAATCTGATATTGCAAGCAGAGCTTTGTTTTGATAACAGTGAACTGCTAAAGCAAATCCACCAGTCTCTTTGCCATTCCGAAAGTGGGCCTGGGGTAGAGAGCTAATCAGGAGGGAGCCTGGGAAAGATAGAGTGATGCTCAGGCTGTGCTAGGTAAGAGGACAGAGCCAAGCAAGGTAGCCAAGTGCCATGTAGACTGGACACACAGCAGGAAGACCAGTGCTCCCAGCGTGCCTCTCGTGCATGGGTTCTACCCAAGAAGCCAACCTGTTTCCATTGAACCTAATTAAAACCAGGCAATCTCATTTTCTAGTTTAAGGAAACTTCTTATTCTCTTTGTTCATTCCAGAGGAACCTGGTCTTTGGAATCCAGCTTCCAACAAAAGCCAATTCTGTTATCATTATCACTATTAATTTCTTGATGGAGTAGAAAGAGCTCTGGGTTTGCAGGCCAGGGAATCTTGTCAAATCCTGTTCTCCCACACAGCAGTGATGTGAACTTGACCAAGTTCCTTCCCTTTGGTGCCTCAGTTTTCCAAGCTGTAAAACGAGGGTGAACCAGAACTCCCTCACAGGAGTCTTAACAATGAATATCAGCCACTAGCCAAGACCTAAAATATAGCAAGTGCTCAACTCCTATCAGCCGCTACTACTGTGATCCACGTTGTATAGGTCTAAAAACGTCCGGTAACGAGTTCTTCCTCACAAGATTGTAACTAAAACCAGCAGGACAGGGCTCATGTGTGTCTACAGCATTGAGATTTTACATTATGGAGCAAATGCTTCCACTTTCCGAAAATCAGCATTAAGCCAGGGATTTTTTTCTTTTTCTTTCTTTCTTTCTTTCTTTCTTTCTTTCTTTCTTTCTTTCTTTCTTTCTTTCTTTCTTTTTTCTTTTCTTTCTTTTTTTCCAGTGCCACTCAGGATTCCCAGAGGGTAGCAGTACTTAGGTCATTCACTTTTAATCATCTGAGCCACACAAGAAAAGGTTACAGCTTACCAAAATACAGCATGGCAGAAATGAGAGCAGGAACAGCAGAAGGTGGCTTGGCTGGATTTGAACTTAAGTTGTGGCCTGCCCTTTTTGTAGGAAAGTCAGTGACCTGCTGGTTTTCCCACAGCCTGGGCCCACCCTCTACCAAATGAGCTTGCACTGCATTTATTTATTTACCCACTCAGTTATTCATCCCCCAACATTCACTACTAGTCATTAGGCTAGGGCTGAGCTCCAGGAGACCTGACCTTTGCCCTAAGTAGCTCAGAATCTATAGAGCAGGAGTCGTGAACCCTTTGACTAAAGGGCCAGACAGTAAATATTTTAGACTTTGCAGGCCACATGGTTTCTGTCACAACTACTCATCCCAGCCTTTGTGCCACAGAAGTAGCCAGGGGCAACAAGTAAACAAACCGTGGGGCCGTGTTCCAATAATACTTTACAAGCAGCCCTAGCGTGTGCTTTGTTTATTCTCAGTTACTGACAGAGAAACGTTCAAGTTTCCTTCTTCATTTAAAGCAAGAGGCAGTGGAAATTGTTCCCTTAAGACAAGAAACCTAAACTTATACAAATATATCTTAGGCATTTTATTTTACCTTATAGCATATTGAAACAAGATATCTTCTTGAGCTAAACACTAATGAAAATACTACTTGGTTGTGGGCCACAGATAAGACTGTGCTCACAAGGGAATATATACCTTTAAATGTATATATTTAAATAGAAGAAAATTTGAAAAGGGGCACTCCGGGTGGCCCAGTTGGTTGTCTCCTTTGGCTCAGGTCATGATCCTGGGGTCCTCAGATGGAGCCCCCCATCTTGAGCTCCCTGCTCAGCGGGGAGTGTGCTTTTCCCTCTCCCTATTCAGCTCCCCTTGCACCTCCCCCTGCTTGTGTGCTCCCTCCCTCTCTCGCACCCCCCCCCTCTCTGTCAATTAATGGATAAGATCTTTAAAAAGAAGAAGAACATTTGAAAAACAATCATTAAGAATGCATCACAAGAAGGTAAAAAAAAAAAGAAGAGCAAATCAAACCCAAATGAAGTAGAAGAAAGGAAATGATAAAGAAGAGAATTGAATTCAATAAAATGGAGACCAGTGATCTCACATGGAGGGCATCTAATGTATGTCATCAATTCTCAGTGAATGAGAGTAGCCTTCCCTTCCACTCCTGTTGAAATGCTGCCAGCATTCCCCAACTCAGTGCATTGCTGGCTCTGGGGCTGAGATAAATCTATTTTATCATCTGAAGGAAGAATCGATTGATTTCTAGTTTATCATTAAGCATTGAATTGCGACAAATGTCTTTCAGCTGTCATAGAGGTGACTGATGTGGGAAATAAAGGCAAAAGAAAAGAATATAATGTCCTCATTATTTATAGCCTATTGAGGGGTCCTTGAAACAGCTGGAGTGACCTTCCTCTGGGAGCTCAGCTACCTCAACATTGACACTTTGCTGAGGGGAAAAGGCAATCTTAGCTTAACATTATCCTGAGTCTCCAGGATCCTGTAAGTCTACTTTAACATATAAACATTCCTTTGGAAACTTCCTTTATCTCTACCTTTATCTCATGTATCTATCAAGATCCATGTTAGCAATCATCCTCCAAGCATATAACCCACTGATACATATCTGTATCATGACTAAGGTATTATTAGACAGTAATAAATGATCTTTTCCTAACAATAGCTAACCCCCTTAAGGTCCTGGAAAATTTGCTCCAAATTCCTTAGAGGCTTACACTATCCTTAACCCCCTCCCAACTTGAAAGTATATAACCAGTCACCGGTCACAACCCCAGAGCAGCCCTTTCTGTCCACCGGTCCTGTCCCAGTGCTTTAATAAAACCATCATTTGCCCTAAAGATATCTCAAGAATTCTTTCTTGACTGTCAGCTCTGACCCCCAACAACTTCCACATTAGTGATTACATGATTTTTCTCTTTAAATCACTAATTTAATCAGTGTCTGAGGTGAAATCAGCCTTGAATTCCTGAAATGAACCCTACTTGGTCCTATCATATTGCTCATGTTTTCTTTCATTTGGAAGAGGTTTTTGTTTTAGGGGGTTGGTTTTTGGTTTTGGTTTTGGTTTTGGTTTTTGTCTTTCATTTTAAACCGGATGCTACAATATGGTTTCTAATTTTTTTTTTAAGATTTATTTAGCTATTTACTCATGAAAGACACAGAGAGAGGTAGAGAGAGAAGCAGGCTCCCTGCGGGACTCAATCCCAGGACTCCAGGATCACACCCTGAGTCAAAAGCAGACACTCAACCACTGAGCCACCTAGGTGATGTGTATTTTCTGGACATAAGGACATACCCTTACGATATTCACAATACAATTGTCCAAACCAAGAAATTGCCACTGATTCAGTGCTAACATCTAATCCACAGGCTTTATTCAAGGTTACTCAGTTTCCTTCATGGTACCTTTCACAGAAATATTGTTTCCTCGTTAGCACCGAATCCAGCATCACACATACAAGTCCCTTCAGACTCTTCCTTCATCTGGAGCAATTCCTCAGTCTTTGTCTTCAGTAATCTTGACATTTTGAGGGTGTGCAGGCTATTTATTTTGTGTAATATCCTCAACTGGAGTTTGCCTGATGTTTCCTCATGACTAGATTTAAGTTGCACATTTCGTGTCAGAAATACCACAGAGATCCTTTTTAGTACTCTCTGCCAGGAGACACATAAATGTTGGTCCCTTAAAAATCATGGTAACTTCTGTCACTTGATGAATGTGGTGTCTGCCAGATGCTGCCTTGTAAGGAATATCTGTTCTTTAATAGCTTGGTCAAAATGCCCCTAGAAACTTTATGGCTTTTTTATTTTTCATAAAGGAGATGGCAAGTCTTTCAAAACTTATATTTGGTTTATTTAGACTTTCATCTCTTCTAAGATAAGATGTGAAAATTTACACTTTCCTGGAAAACTGTTTATTTCATCTAGGTCTTATTTTTTTTAAAAGGTTTTATTTATTTATTCATGATAGACAGACAGAGAGACAGAGAGACAGAGAGAGAGAGAGAGGCAGAGACACTGACAGAGGGAGAAGCAGGCTCCATGCTAGGAGCCCGACGTGGGACTTGATCCCGGGACTCCAGGATCATGCCCCGGGACAAAGGCAGGTGCCAAACAGCTGAGCCACCCAGGGATCCCCTCATCTAGGTCTTAAATTGGTCTTTTTTAAGAAGCCAGATACAGAAATATATGCACAGATAATTACAGCATGACAGGGCCCAAGGGATGAGGGCTGAAGAGGCAAGTTAAGGCCAACTCAGGAGAAGTCTGTTAATTGTGCAAAGCAGCCTGGAGAGACCCTCCCCTGAGAGTGATTCTGTGAAAGGTTGTGGGCAGGGGAGTGGAATGATCAGACAGGGGTGTGTAAACTCTGGGTATGACTGTGATGTGGCAGTTCCAGACCATTCTGAGTCTGGAGTCAAGCAGACCTATGAGGAAAGGGGTGCAGTACCCCAGGTGAGATGTGTAGGAAAGTTCTAGTGACTGTCCCTTGAGTAGAAGAAAGAGGGGCACAAAGCACTGCTCCAGCACTCTTCTCAAGACCAGTCTACAGGGACACACAGCCCAGAGAGAAGCATAGGTGTTGGCAGCACATCCTACTCTGGTGGAGTGCACATGTACAAGGCAAGCACTTCCCTCGGAGCAAGATGGAACCTTGCTTTCTAGGAGGCCTGCAGAACCGGCCCCTGGAGAGGACCAAGGGGGCCCAGAGTGGGCACAGCCTCCCGAAGGGGAGCTTGCTTCCTGGTATTTTCCGTTGGTGTAAAGACTACATGGATTCCACCACTGTCATTAACCAAGCCCAAGAGTGGGAATGTGCATGCCCACATATGTGCACACACAGGAGGAAAGAAAAAGAACCAACTCAGTTGAGCAATCAATCAAAGTTTGAAATTTTTGTTGTTGTTGTTTCTTTCCATGCACTGTTCTTTGTGGCATTCCTTCTGAGGCAGGGATCATAATCCAATTATAATCATTAACACATATTTTTTTTTTAAGTTTTACTTATTTTAAGGAATCTCTACACCCCACCTGGGGCTCGAACTTACCACCCAGAGATCAAGAGTCACATGCTCTTCCGAATGAGCCAGCCAGGTGTCCCTACTGCTAATACTTACTGAGCATTTCTTGTGTACCATGAACAGTGCCAAATGTTTTATGCAGATTATTAATCTCATTGAATCCTAACAACAACAACAAAAATCCTGTTACTGCGAGTAATTCTATCCTGGTTTTAAAGATTAGAAAACCAGGGCTCAGCAAGAGAATGCCTGAGCAGAAACGCAAATTGGGTCTGCCAGATGAGCATGCGTTCCAGAAATGAGTGCTACCCGCCTGTTTATCCACCACTTCGGATTCACAGTAACATAACACACAACCATGGCCATGTTTCATGTTAAGAGGTTGAGGCTTGGAGAGAGACAGAGGCAAGGCTCACACAACGAGGAGGGGAAGCAGGGTTTGTATCCAGCCTCCCAAGACAATAGTCCTAACCATGGAGATATCCTGCCTGTTTCATTCCTGGGAGCTTCATTCCTGCCTGCACTAGTGTGCATTTTCTATTTCTGATTCTGAATAACTAAGCAATCTTCTCATTATAAAATATCCACTGAACTTAGAGTAGAAAAGATTCCAGGGGCACCTGGGTGCCTCAGCAGTTGAGTGTCTGCCTTTGGCTCAGGTCATGATCCCAGGACCCTGGGGTCGAGTCCCACATTGGGCTCATTGCATGGAGCCTGCTTCTCCCTCTGCCTGTGTCTCTGCCTCTGTGTGTGTGTGTGTGTGTGTGTGTGTGTGTGTGTCTTTCATGAATAAATAAATAAAATCTTTAAAAAAATCTAAAATCTTAAAAAAAAGAGTCCAGAGTTGACACTACTACCCCATGTATCTCTCCCATACACACACAAAACCTACTGCTACTACTACTGCTGCTGCTAATAGTGAACATAACCCTTGATATGCTTTAAAAAGAAATTTTCTTATTATTTTGTTCTAAAGTGCATGTGCACCGAAATTGTGAAGTAGTTCACAGGAGAGTCTTAAAATGGTTTTGGAAGTAAATGTGTTTCTTGTTCCTTAATAAGGCCTGGACTGAGGTAAGAAACATTGATTTTATTCATAAGGATCTCAAAATTGGTACCTTCCACTTTTGAAGGATGCAGCTAAAAGCATAAAAAAGAAAAGTTATAGTTGAGGGGCTTTGCATGGCTGGCCAAGACTGGTTTCACCAGCTGCCTCTCCAGTCTCCTGTCAGCTCTCACCATAGGGGACGGGCCATTTCAGGGCAAGTAATGAACCAAGAGGAAAGGAATCACCCCTTTCTTGAGACCCATCGCATGCCAGGGGCTGTGCTCAGCCCTTTATACATTCAAGAAGACGAAGAGCAAAAGGGCTAACTGTGCACACTCTGGAACCAGCCTTTTGGGTTTAAAGCCCAGATCTGCCTTACTAGCGGGAAACGTTGGTCAAGTATGTTAACCTCTCTGTGTCTCAGTGTCTCCTCTGTGAAATGATGAGGGCATAGTAGCTACCTCATGTCAAGCACTTAAGATAATTCCTGGCATACATTTAACAGCCTCCCTGTAGCACCAAGCATAATTATTACTATTGCCTTCTTAAATCCTCACATCCATCCTGTGATTTAGGGCTTCTTATCCTCTTCAGAGGGATGAGGAAACTGAGGGTCAGAGTGATAAATTGACTGTGGCTAGGGAAGCCCCTGGAAAAGTTGGATTTAGCCCAGCTAAATTCATTTTCTAGCTAATGGGCTTTGTAGCCATGTTTGCCCTCAAGATTCATGCTCCAGTTGAATAATTTCCCACAAGTAGAAATTTAGAAATGCCATCACAGGGGGCAGTACTGAAGAGCTGCTGACAACCAGACACATAAGAGCTTGGTCTTGTTCAATTCTGCAATCAAACTGAGTCTCAGCCATCACTTACCCATCAACCACCCACCTATCCAACCACTCACCCCCCTTCCATATAATATCCATCTATTCACCCACCCACCTACCCATCCATTCACCCCATCTATATATCCATCTATTCACCCACCCACCTACCTATCCACTCACTCCCCATCCTTATATCCATCAATTCATCCACCTACCCCATCCATATATCCATCTATTCACCCACCCACCAACCCATCCACTCACCCCCATCCATATATCCATCGATCCACCCAGTCACCCACCTGTCAGCAAATATTTACAGACATCATTCTCTCTGCCTCTTCCTGGTGAAGCTGCCAAAATCTCTATAATAGAACCAGGTTGAATTGCAGACTGAATTCTGTACTAGGTGCTAGAAGGACATAAAGGGATCCTGACAGGTGTAAATACAAATGTACATCTTTTATTTTCAGTATCCAGAATACATTTACCATTTACTTTCTATGCCTACCACACCCTAATAGCAAAGGATTACTCATAAGACATTTATCAATCAGCGTCCAAGGCAAATTGACAGTTATATCTATAGCTGACACTCCAACTTTGCTGGCTGGAGATATGTATTTTTCCTAATATTCTATCCTACCTATCAGGGAATGTCTTTCTTCCCTCCCAGGGCGATCCTGAGTGAGGTGGATTCAGTCTCAGGAGGCAGGTCTGGTACCCATTGTCAAAAGGGAAGAAAACAAAAATCTCTGCTTAGCTTAACAGTTGGCCTAGGTTACTGTGGCTGTCTAGCTTTTGTAGCTTATGGGGCCATACTACTGTGTGGATCTGATACAGGGTTCCTAACATCAGGGCTATCTCTACCTAGGACAGGCATCCCCACTGCTGGTCCTCTACTTCTTTCTCCAGATGCATGCATGATAAGGAGGGCAAGAGAGAATGAGAGATAAAGAATCCCCACTTCTCCAGCGGTATGATTTAGCTATGATTGCAGCTAGGATTGCAGCAACAATCCTATACTGTCCAGAGCAAAGTTCCTTGGGGACACAATTTTCTCAATACATACTATATATGTGCACACTTCCATGCACTATCCATGATCCAGGGAGTCTGTGTTAGAAAAAATGCAACTAAATTCATGCCATGTGCCCTGCCTAGAACTAATCCTCCCCTAAATTCTTAGGGGAGTTTATACAAAGAAATGGGTGGGCCAGAACATTGGGCCCAGGGGTGCCTCACAAGGCCAAGGGACTCATCCCACCACCAGAATCCTGGCTTGCCCTCACACCCACCTCTGTCTGGTCTAGAGGAAGCCCCTCCCTCTCCTAGTCCTTTGGCTCCTCTATGTCCTATTTCACGATAAATGGTAGTCAGAATGTCCATTCTCTTGTTCCATGTCTTCCTAAAGACTGTTAATGACCTATTTCCCCCAGTATTGGATACCTACCATCCTGTATTCTTTTCCAAATTTTCCACCACTTCTTCCCTGGAAATTATTATTATGCAGTGGGCCACAGGTGAGAGAGAGACTCTATAGGCCATGGGACCATTTCATTTATAGGTTTGTTCTGATCATTACAGGAGGAAATGCGCATGAGGGTGCCCAGCACAGTGCCTGACACAGAGAAGCACCCATAAACTTCAGCTCTTTTCCCTCTTCCTCAGACTACTTAATTTTCTTTGAAGCTAAAACTTCTTTTCTAATTGCCCTTGGCTTCATATGTCACATTCTTTAGCCCATACCCTATTACTAATCCATTCTTGCTTGGTTCCTCCTACATTCCTTTTGTTCATGTTAAAGATGACTTTTCTTTTCACCTGTATAAGTCTTGCTGCCTCCTACACTGATTAATTCAGCTAGATTGAAAAAGAGGACGAGTTCTTCCTCCCTAAAACTCCAATTAATCAATCATCCTAGAACCAGAGCAACTGGCACGACAGCATTTGGCAGAAGGAGCAGCAAATGTTGCTGTCAGTACTAGGACGTGGCACTTAAGGGCAGAGAGAGCTCATGCAAGGGATTTTACTTTCAGGAGCCTCCATTGGCTCACCTGTAGACCCTCACCCATAAAGTTGTTGAGAAACTTGCAAATAACCCAAAAAGAGTCTCCAGAGCAAAACTTGACTCCTAAGTGCAACATAACATAAACTTACTGCACCTGGACAGACAGACCTGTCTGAATCTGTTTATGTTTTTATGTGTACACATACAGAATATTCCATCAGACAAGAGCATAATACAACATTTTTCTCAAGCTCACGTGGAACACTCCCAAACATAGACTATTTCCTCAGTCACAGAACAGAATACCTCTTTAAATCTTTTAAACAATAGAAACATCCAAAGTTTGCTCTCAGACCATGATACTATTACACTAGAAATCAAGAACAGAAAGATAGCTCCCAGATATCTGTAAATCAAATGAATAACACATGGGTCAAGGAAGACATCTCAAGCAGAGTTAAAAAGTATTTTGAGCTAGATGAAAATGAAAATGTAATTACCAAAATGTGTGGGATGCAGCAAACACAGTTCTTCAGGGGAAACCTATAATGTTAAATGCATATAATAGAAAAAAAAAAAAAAAGAAAAGGAAAGATCTCAGATCAATACCCTCAGCCACCACCTCAGAAAACTAGAGAACCACAAGCAGCAGGAGCCTAGAGTGAACAAAAGGAAAGAAATGATAACAAAGAGCAGAAATTAGTGTTTTTTGTCAATGAAATTGAAAACATAAAAACTAAAAAAAAGAAAAAAAAAGAAAACATAAAAACTGTAAGGGAAATAAATAAAAACCAAAAGGTGATTCTTTGAAAGGATCAATAAAACTGATAAAAGATGGGTAAACCAAGAAAAAGGGAAGAAGACACAAATTGCAATATCAGAAATGAAAGAAAGGTCATCACAATGGATTCCATAGACATTAAGAGGATAAGAACAACTCAATGCCCCAAATTTGATAACCCAGATGAAATAGACCACTTCCTTGAAAGACACAAACTCACGCAACCTGAAAATCCCTTTATCCATCAAAGAAATCAAATCAATATTAGTAACTTTCCAAAAAAGACAGAAAGCACTAGGCCCAGATGGTTTCCCTACTACACTCCACCAAGTATTTAAGGAAGAAATAATGCCAATTCCCTACCTTCTGTTCCAGAAAATAGGAGAGGAAACAATTTCTAACTCATTCTATGAATTTTAGGAGCAGTTGCATCCTTAGGTATTTGTGCAACCAATCTGGAAACTTCTATCTACACCTAAACTTTCATGCAAATATTTATAGCAGCTTTTTTTTTTTCATAATCACCCCAAACTGGAAGCAACCAAAAATCTTTCAATAAGTGGAAGAAGTGGGATCCCTGGGTGGCGCAGCAGTTTAGGGCCTGCCTTTGGCCCAGGGCCTGATCCTGGAGTCCCGGGATCGAGTCCCACATCGGGCTCCCTGAATGGAGCCTGCTTCTGCCTCTCTCTCTCTCTCTCTCTGTGTCTATCATGAATAAATAAATCTTAAAAAAAAAATTTTTTAAAAAAATAGTAAGTGGAAGAAGCCAGTCTGAAATGGCTATATTCTGGATAATTCCATTTATATGATATTCTGGAAAAGGCAAAACTAGAGAGAAAGTAAACAGATCAGTGGTTACCAACAGCTTGGCAGGAGGAGGGTTGAATAG
Organism: Vulpes vulpes; assembly: GCF_048418805.1. Lineage (NCBI taxonomy): Eukaryota > Metazoa > Chordata > Mammalia > Carnivora > Canidae > Vulpes > Vulpes vulpes. Next base: position 96,373,164 of record NC_132783.1, on the reverse strand, counting down.
GAAAAATACAGCAGATACCATTTAGGGCATTAAAACTGTTGTGTATGATACTGTAATGCCAGATACAAGACATAATGCATTTTTCAAATCCTATTGAACTTTACAGAATAAAGAATATATCTTAATGTGTGGAATTTTTTTTTTTTTAATTCATGAGAGATACAGAGAGAAAGAGGCAGAGACACAGGCAGAGGGAGAAGCAGGCTCCATGCAGGGAGCCCGACGTGGGACTCAATCCCGGGTCTCCAGGATCACGCCTTGGGCTGAAGGCGGCGCTAAACAGCTGAGCCACCGGGCTGCCATTTTTTTAGTAATTTCTCACCCAGCATGGTCTAGAAATGATGACCTCAAGATCAAGAGTTGCATGCTCCTCTAAGGCAGCCAGGCACCCCCAATGTATGGAGATCTTTTAAAGGAACATATGGGAGGGGCACCTGGGTGGCTCAGAGGTTGAGCATCTGACTTTGGCTCAGGTTGTGATCCCGGTTCTGGGATGGAGTCCGGTATTGGGTTCCCCACCGGGAGCCTGCTTCTCCCTCTGCCTGTGTCTCTGCCTCTCTCTGTATGTCTCTCATGAATAAATAAATAAAATCTAAAAAAAATAAAATAAAAAATCATATGGGAGGTCAGAGGATCCCAGGATGGAATGCAGAATATGGCAAAAGAATCTAACTGGAATGTAAATATATGAAATAACATGGAAGCAGGTGGAGGGAAAAAAGGGCTGACCTTAGTAACTTTGGAAACGAGGAGAGAAAAACAGGCAGATCCCAAGTAAGAGACAGTCTATAAAATACATAGCTGAAACTCCTAAAAACTGCCAGGTCACCAAACACAGGGCAACTGTGAGAGGCTGTCACAGCCAAGAAGAGCCTAAGAAGACGTGGTGACTAACTATAAAGTGGGATCCTGCCTGGAATTCTGGAAGAGAAAATGGGCATTGGGTAAAAACAAAAGAAATCTGAATAAGCAATCGACTTTAAGAAATAAAAATATACCAATATTAGCTCATTAATTATAACCATGTGAATGTGAGACATTAACAACAGGGAAACAAGGTGTGTGGTGTATGGATATGGCAACTGTCTGTATTATCTTTGCATCTTTGCAATTTCTCTATTAATTGAAAACTATTCTAAAATACAATTTTTATTTTTTTTTAAATGGGACACCAATACTTCTTTCTTGACAAACCACAGACTTGCTCCCCTGCCAGCTTTCCCCTCCTCTTCCATCCCCTCCCTCCCTCCACCCCCTACCTCCTTCTCTTGAATTTGGAATCTCTGTCAAATGCACACCTGTAGTTTGATCACTGTCAGGGCAGAAAAACAAGAGAAATAAAGCTGACCACCGACTCCTCACTGCTCCTTACTGTGAAGCCGGGGGGATTTGGAGCAGAAGTCTTGTGATATGTAGCCCTGGTCTTCCCAAAGCAATCAGCCATTTATGTGAACAGATTCTCTGGCCTGGTCCCCAAAGACCCTCTCCCATACAAACCTTGTGTCTGAAATGACTCAGTGTCTCGATTTAATGTTTGACAATTAGCCCCTCTCCCTGATCAATACCTGGCCTCGGCTTCTCCAGCGCATTTGACTTGCTGTTTGTCTCTTACAAGTTATAAAATCTGAGCCCTCACACTTCGATTTCTCTCTCTTCTTAGAAAAAAAGATCAAATAAGGAAGGCTGTCTTTTCCTTCAATCCTGCCCTAAATGCTTTTATCCTCAAACTTTGAATTTACCACCTGAAGCCTTCATTATCTATTCTCTAGAAACATCTAAAATGAGCCTGTGGGAGCATTTAACATAAAAATATCACTAAAACATTTAATATCTATGTCAATGATGAGAAAAATAGAATTTGAAAGTCTCCCAAAAGGTTAAGCCTAAGAACAAATGCTAGGGTGTTTTTCAATTTCCAAATAATCTGAAGTGGTTTGGATCATCCTCATAGACTGCATTTTAGATAGAAGGAGGCCCTTAAACATTTGTGCATTGACAACCAATCTACACAGTAAGAAACTCCATCAGGAGAAGTGGCAGTGGCCTCTCCTGATGTGCCTAACAGCACATGGTTTTTCTGTTCTCAGAACTTGTCTCAGCAAGACAATTCTTGCTATAGTTTGCTCAGGGCCAAGGGAGTAGAGGTCCCCAGAGCCCTGAGCTTCACAGAAACACCTGGAAATGTTTGAAATCAGAGGGGGAAATATATTCAAAATGTATTGGTTCAAAAGATGGAAATTACAATTAATTTCAGAACAACATTTAAAAATCCGTGTTTTCTGCAGCAATAAAATAAAATTAGGAGGGATAGGAGAGCATTTTTATATGTCTGATGTGATGTGCAATGGGACAACTCAACTAAGAGTATTGTAGGGTCTACAGAGATTTAAAACAACCCAGGGCCCTAACAAGGGTAGCTTTTTGTCCACTCCCAGGATTCAGATGGGCTCTCACTCGTGACCCCCAAGTTAGGGTTCCTTAAGGACCCCACTAAGAGTCTTTATTTCCCAAAAGCTGAACAGAGAAAATGCTTTAACCTATCAAAAGACCATACAGCCTATTATTTTCTAAATGAGATGCATTTGATCAACAAAAGTAATCCAAATACTGGCTCTGTGGAAGCTCAGTAAAACATGATATATATATTTTTTAAGATTTTATTTATTTATTTATCCATGAGGGACACAGAGAGAGAGGCAGAGACACAGGCAGAGGGAGAAGCAGGCTCCCGGGGAGGAACCTGATGCGGGACTCAATCCCAGGGCCCCGGGATCATGACCTGAGCCAAAGGCACACGCTCAACCACTAAGATACCCAGGCGTCCCAAAAACAGTATTTTGGAAAAACTGGACCCTCATGTAGTAGAGGAGGGTCATGCCCTGGGGAAAGGGAAAGATGGCTGGCCAAGATCTCCCACTCTGCACTGGCCCCTAAGCTTCCATGAGCCAGTCCATAAACACACCCAGCCTCAGCCAGATCAGGCCCTGATGAGCAATCGAGAAATGCTCACATGTGAGCACATGAGGTGTTCAATTACTGTTCGTTCCTTCAAGGACATGCTCAAGCCTCCCCTCCTCCCCCAGGAACCATGACTAGAATTCTACTGGACACACATCAGCTCAACCTATTTCTTTAAAAAATATGTTTAAGGGCAGCCCGGGTGCCTCAGCGGTTTAGCGCCGCCTTCAGCCCAGGGCATGATCCCAGAGACCTGGGATCAAGTCCCACTTCAGGCTCCCTGCGTGGAGCCTGCTTTTCCCTCTGCCTATGTCTCTGCCTCTCTCTCTGTGTGTCTCTCATGAATAAATAAATAAATAAAATCTTAAAAAAAAAGTTTAATTACATGCATGATATACATAAACAAAACTTCCTATAAAAAACAAGAAATAAAAAAAAAACAAGAAATATACAAAGTAAAAAGTGAAAGCCGCCTCTGCTTGGATCTCCCCAAAATTCACCCTTCTTCCTATACTACTATTTTAAAAAAGGTGGGCATTTTCCCACATCTTTTTCTATGAATTCACATAAGAAATATATCATGCCTAAATTATTTTAAATAAAAGGAATCATATTGCCCATATAATTCTGTAACTGTTTTCTTCACTTCATGAAAAGCTTTCTGTAATAGTGCATATGGATCTTTCTTTTTAATGACCACTTCCTACCTCTCAGTTATGTATTCCCCTATTACTGGACACTTAAGTTGTCTTTAGTGGGCTTTTGCAAGCAAGACTGCATCCTTTATTTATTATTATTATTTTTAAAGATTTCACTTATTTATTTGACAGAGAGAGAGAGAGCACAAGCAGGGGGAGCAGCAGAGAGCAAGGGAGAAGCAGGCTCCCCTCAGAGCAGGGAGCTTGAGGTAAGGCTCAATCCCGGGGCCCTGCGATCATAACCTGAGCTGAAGGCAGACGCTTAATCCGCTGAACCACCCAGGTGCCCCAAGACTGCATCCTTTACACAGGCATCCCTGAGCACCTAGGTATGGATGTATGTAAGCCAATTTCCTAGAGGTCGAATTATTAGATCAGATTGCGTGTATAAGTTTGGTTGCTACTACCAACTTTCCCTTCCAATTAACCATATCAGTTTCCACTCCCATGAGCAGAGCAGGAAACCGACTGTTTGCCATCCCAGCCCGGAGGTTCTGTTACTCTGCTTGACAGAGCTTCATCCAAGTGCGACATTCTAAATTGCATGAGCAAACAAATAAGCTTTAATTTCAATATGGGTGTAATGGATTCTTACTTAAAATGGCATTAAAATTTGCTTTTGCCTTGAACGTATTATGACCAAGCTTTTCAAACAAACTGTCACCTTATTGCCCCTGGTCCCCTCTCGGAGTAGATCCTCTTTAATCCTCCCCTGTAACAGAAGCACTATTTTATGATGACCCCACCATCAAGCTACAAAAAAATCCACAGCTGTTTTGGCAGAATTAACATGGAGCTCCCTCCTTCCCCCCAGTTTAACAGTCAACAGCAATGTGTGTTAAAGCAGCATCTTACAAATGGGACTGGACATTATCTAAATTACAATCAACATGTTTATAATGCTAAATGCATCTGACCTAAAAACTCAATCTCAAAACAGCATGCATGTGGCTAGATAATCTTGGAGCACATTGGTGACATTTGGTTGACATTTCCTCTCCCGTGTGAAAAAGGGTTGGTCACTCACTATCCATGAGCACATCGATATGAGACAGAGCCCTAGCTGGTCATTTAAATACCATTCCAATTATTTTCCTGAGATTGAGTCCTTGATGGAGAAATCTAACTTAGTAGAGAAGATCAGCCCTTGTAACTGCAGCAGGCTCAACCCCTAAAGTGAAAATTAAGGTATATGATAAGCAGCTACCTAAACCTTTTTCATAAAGTTATTAATTTATTCATTTAAAAAGTATATTAACTTTCACATTTCCTATGTGCCAGACTGTGCTGGGCACTGAGAATAGAGGGTGGAAAAGGACATGGTCTGTGCCTCCAGGAGCTCCCCTGAGAAACAGGAGACACGACAGCACACAACAGGATGCATGCCCTGCAGCAGACACCAGCCTGGGGACAGAAGGGCCAGAGAAGGATTCCCAGTAAGGCTGACACCTGAGAGGAGGCTCAAAAAAGTAAAGACGACAAGAGAAAGGGTGTCCCAATCAGAGGAAGAGCAAAGGGGTGCCATCAGAGTCTATTTGAGAGCAGCAAACAGGTGCACAGGGCTGCAGAGAGGGTGTGGAGGAGGGGCTTGTGTGCATGCCCAACAATTATCACCAGACCACCTGGCTAACTGTCCAGAAACACTGAAGGAGGCCTCTTCAGAGGGTGGAGACCACCTCAAAGCAAATAATTTGACAGCCTGTGGGACCTAGATTCAAGCCAGCCCCATCATTTACTAGCTGTGTGAACTTGGACACACTGCATGCCCCCTCTGATATTTGTTATTTTGATTTGTAAAGTGGGGGTGATTATAACGGTGCCACATCCCAGGATGGCTGAGAGGATGAAATGAGACAGTGAATGGACACTGCGTGGCATGATATGGGCAGGTGGTCACTGGCACAATGATTGGCATTGCCTGGGAGAAAATATTTACTCTCTCCATATATTTTACTTTTACAACATTCTTTGATGGCTTATTTGCCTATCTGTCTCTACTTCAAACACCTCGAAGATTGGAAGGGTGTCTGGTTCATTTCTAGCATCCAGCATATGACCTGGATCATAGAAAGTACTCAAAAAAAAAGGTTGCTGATTGCAAATAGCATCAAATCATATACAAAACACACTTTGTGTGTGTGTGCATGTGTGTGTACACAATGACTGTATGCAAACATATCAGACCCCAGGGAACTGCAGGCCTCAGTGACCACATGGAGATTAGAGAGATCAAAGACATTAGGGACAGCCTAGCAGATCTACATGTCTGTACCAAGCCCTCCACTAAAGTGCTAAAAGTGTGACTCCAACATCCTCTGTTTTGACATGTTCATTCTTTCATTCAACAAAGATTTCATGGGCAAATCCTGTAAGCCAGACAGTGATCTGGGTGCTTAGAAATATTTAGAGAAAGGGAAAGAAAATAAAACAGTTTTTGCTCAAAATGCTCATAATCTAGAGAGAAAGATAAGGAAATAAGGATATTATTCATGACAGTAGGGTAAGCCCTTAGAAAGAAATAAGTAGAGACAGGAAAGAGATGCCAAGGAAGACCTTCTGCAAGTATGCCCCCATTGAATCTTAAAACATTGGTGGAATCAGGCAAACAGAAGTAGCAGGAAGGGTGTTCCAGGCAGAAGGAACAGCATGCACAAAGGTGTTAAAGACAAGAAAGGACTTTATACACTACATAGTTCAGAGTGTCTGTAGCAACAGTGCTAGTGGGGTAATGCCAATGGACAAGGTTACAGAGGCCACAAAGGGCCTGAGTGCAAAGGACCTTGCACGAGCTTGACTTCTTTTGCCTGAAAGAAATGGGGAGTCATTGAAGAATATTAAGCAACGGCATAGCAAAGTGATATTTGCATTTTATAAATATCACTCTGTTAGCATACTAATAGCAAACCTCTATAGGCTTGGGAAATGTGTCAGGGAAAACATACCAGACTCATGTGTTGTCCATGGATCTCACATCTAGTATCGTCAAGCCAAAATAATATCTCGGAAATCACCTCTTCTAACCCCCTTATTGCAGAGATGAAAAAAACTATTTTCAAGGGATGTAAAGGGGCTTATCCAAACTATTTATCTTTTTAAAACATTGTGAATGAAATAAAAAATATCGGCCCCTCAATTCAGTCCTCCTAGATCCCACTACCATCTGCCACTATGCTGGCATTTCTGCTAGGTGGGTTCACTTCTGCAGACATATTTCAGGGAAGATCCTCTTTAGTGGCTAAAAACATTTACCAATTTTGAGAGTGAGTAGGCTATCTATTCTAGAAACATGAAAGAGAATTTAAGTGGTTTTGTCCATGCTTGCATAGTGATTAAAAAGTTAAACCCTTTTAAACCAGAGATTATTCTTGAGCTTCTAATACTATTTAAATTACAACTCCCAGATCTTGAGTGATGTAACAGTCTGAAGTCGAAATGCTGCTTTCCTTTTTTGTTTTTTTAATTTCTTTTTTATTCTGTACATCACATGAAGTTACCATACATGACAGAAGGCAACATGGCTAGATTGGCCTGGTAACAAAATCTTAGAGGGGTTCTCTGTGCCATAATACTCCCCATCCCCTCAATCCTCTATAAAAATAAACAGGTTGATTATGTCATGTTTCTATCCAGGAAATCTCAAAGAAATCCACAGAGATGTATCTAATCTATATAATACTACAATCTCATGATCCACTGGGTTAGTTACTTCAAACTGACAGTAGCCAGATCATGCAGAGCACCAGGTTCTGGTTTTAGCAGCCCAGAGGCAACCAGCCATCAGCTCATTATTCCTGAAACAAATTTTGCAAGGTAAGTAGATCTCATAGGCTCAAACATCAGGGATAGGTTTATTTAGTCAGTATCTAGTGATAAATTAAGGCAAATGTCTTAACCACACAGATATTAAAAGCCACTTGCTTTTGGAATACCAGATACAGCAAAAGAGAACAGTGTCTGGGAAAATCCCAAACCACAACTTCTAATATATATATATATATATTCATGAGACAGAGAGAGAGAGAGAGGCAGAGACACAGGCAGAAGGAGAAGCAGGCTCCATGCAGGGAGCCTGATGTGGGACTCAATCCCAGGACTCCAGGATCACGCCCTCAGCTGAAGGCAGATGCTAAACCACTGAGCCACCCAGGGATCCCCACCAAACCACAGCTTCTAAAAGTCATTTCCGTTTGTTTCAAGTAAACATGCAAGACGACAAATGAAAAGCAGCTCCATTATTACCAATGCGATAAATACTGTCATCAACCCCTTCAAAATAGAGATCCTGTAAGAAATCAGTGAGCCCAATATGTCACTGCTCTGTACCCTTATAAACATTAGCTTTATTTAAACCCTAACGAGAAAGCAAAACAAAACCCTAACGAGAACCTGCACATTTATTTCCGTGTCACAAAGGGGTGAGCAGGCTCAGAGAGGTACAGATACTTGTTTACTCTTACACAGCTTGAAAGTGGTAGCTGCAAGGTGAACCCACGTCTCTCTGAAACAAAGCCTGTGTTTTCTGCCTTCCAGGCCCCCACATGTGAACTGGCTCTTAGGGAGGGAAGGATCAAGGCAAAATGCTGCTGGTGCAGGCAGGGGCGGGAGTCATGCTGGAGCTCCCAGAGAATGGAGAAATCGGAAAGTCCCTGAAGTTGGATCACATATTGACTTGCTTTGTGGAGGAATCCCTTCAGTAAAGAAGTTGATGCAGACATTTTGTTCCTTCCATTTAATAAATTAGGACAAGTAAGACTCAGAGACTGGAACTGCTTACATCCCAGGAGAAAGCAGTGCCTTTTCCACCCCCACCCCAAATCTACCTGCTGAAACTCAGAGCTCAGTCCCCCTTCCATAGGACTTCCTGTTTTTCCATCACCAGTAAAAGCCCTGTATCTATTTGACCAGGAGAGGTATCTTCTTAGATAGAAAAGGGAAAAGAACACCTCTTTTATTTATTTTTTTAAGATTTTATTTGTTTATCTGAGAGAGAGAGTGAGAGAGAGCGCCAGCACAAGCTGGGGGAAGGGCAGAGGGAGAAGCAGGCTCCCCGCTGAGCAGGGAGCCCAATGTGGGGCCATATCCCAGGACCCCAGGATCATGACCCAAGCCCAAGGCAGCCACTTAACTGACAACCTGCCAGGCACCCCAGAACACCTCTTTTAAATTGTCTCTGTCTTGCTAAAGTGTTTCATATATATTTAGCATTATCATGATAGCTAAAAATGAAATGAAAATCATACTGTAATTTTGCTTTTGTGGCTGCAAATTAAGTTCTCTGAAAGATTCTATCAGTAAAAATCAACACTTCAAAAGATACTGTTATCAATCCCGCAGGCCAGGAACCGAAAGTACAGTCTCATCCACAGTGTACTGCATTTGACAATTCTTTAATATCATTTCTAGGCATATCATTTATTTTTCACTCTGCCAATGAAATAATGAAGGCTTTTGTGCCGTGTTTCATTGGCTGGACAATGATAATCCTGAGTATCCCAGCTGGTGCTGCTGGACTCCCAATTAAAGAATAAAATTAAACTGCAAAGAATGAAGATATCCAGAAAGTCAGGAAGCAGAAAGAAGAGGCATCATGCTTTATGGGTGTTCATTCTAGATATGTTCATTATATGCCAAAGCCTGGGGAAGGCAAATATGGAATTTAAAAAGACACCATCTGTTGTGTGATGTTCCAAATTATAAACTTAACCCTTAATTTCTACATCCCCTGCTGTTCAGTAGTTCTCCTTCTTCAGGATGAATAAAAAAAAAAAAAAAAGGTTAGCACATTAATGAAGCAGATTTAGTAGGATTGATGCATATGCCCAGTACGATATTTTGATAAGCCCAACATCACAACCTGTATATTTTCCTCAGAAAGAAATTCTTGTTATATTTTACTCCTAAACACTACCCATAAATATAGTGGTTGCCATAAGCTGAAGGTCCATGCAACACACAGCAAGCCACAGTCTTTATGTGATTTTTATATTACTTATTATCTTTGGACCCTTTGAAAGAAAAAAGCAGAGATTTAAGAAAGCTTTCAAATCTGTGAAATGAAAAGTAGAATAATCCCTCAAGGGAAGAAAGTTTCTTTTTTAAAAAATGCTTTTAAGACAAAAAAAGAAAAAAGAAAAACCACCCCAAAGAGTGTATAGTCCAAATCAAAAAGATTTCCTGGGTAAATATTCAAAAGCAACCTGTGGCATACATAAGAGGAGAAATTTCTATTAAAAAGAAAAACAAGAGTAGGGTATCCTCGGAAATGCCTATGTTTTCTTCCCCCCATGGGTCTGAAATAGCCCAGTTTCTAAAACATACTTAACAAATAGGACACAGCTCATTCAGGGTTGATTAGAGTTCACAAAATAGTTTTATTATATGTAAGAAAGCATACAGGCAATAAAATGAAGAAACATTCACAATGCATAAATAACACAGACCTGATGCAGGAGATAATTTTCAGTGGATTTCCTTCTTGTTACCCATTTCATCTAAATGCTAAGTAAATTGCTTATCAGCAAGAATATTCTGTAAACATTTCAAAGAAATTCTCTTGAAATGCCCCACATGAATGAGTATCTGGCAGGAGAGACTCATGATACTTTATACAGTTGAGATGATGAGCTAGGAACTTGATTCCAAAGCATAGAGAAGGAGCTAGCATTTGTCAAAAGATACTGATGGCTTTGGGGCACTTAACACACCCAAAGAGAAGGGGTCTCCTGTTTCTTCCACCAAGAGAAGTATCTAACTGGAGGATGATAATGAGGCACTATTCGTTAGTTAGTATACTATTAACATTTAGACTTAAAAAAAAAAAACAGTTCTAAATTCAGATTAAAGCACTACAAAAAGTCGTCCCACTGAGTGGTGTGATTTGATCTGGTAAGATGGTGATGCAGGATTTGACCTTTGTCCACTGGTGAGACTGTAACGCAAGAGTTAAGGAAACATACTATCTTCAATACACTACATGTGTCTAACCAGGACAGCCATTTGTTTGGTTCAGAAAAACTACCTGACACTGAAATGAGAAAAGACACAGAGGGCCAATTATTTTACATAAATACAAAGTGGCACATACTTTTTATTACCACCTAAGGTCATAAATTTCAAGTTGGGTCCTTCTCAAGCTAGCTTTTATGTAAGATATTTACAGAACTGCAAATCAGTCTCCTGGGAAAGTCTTTGTCATTAAAAAAATTTGGACACAATAGTAGCTATGCCTTTTTAAGTTTTTCAAAAATTTTCTAGAAAAAAAATCCATTCACAGCATTTGCAAATTCTCATCTTGTATTTATTTATGCCAATGAATTTTCTGTCAGTCTTGCTGTGTTTCTGGAAGTTAGACATGAGGATTTAGAATCTCTGAGAGTTTGTGTGTTTGTTTCATTGGCCAATAAAGTGCTAGTTTTAAGTGGACGAAATGTGATTGTAAGGTCTCAGATAACTCATTAGCTTATCTTATGACATCTGATAAATATAGATTTATTTAATAAATTAAAAATATCCATATAATACAATAAATAAATAAATAAAACCAATTACAACAAAGCATCTCTCAAGTCTGAAAAAAATATCACTCCTACTGTAAGGCTCAATTATGTTTTAGAAATAATTTATGAAGGCATGCACCTACCTTTACAATCTGAAAACTCTGCTTGGGCCAGTGTTAGCACCTGTTTGTACACAGCAAACTCAACCCTTCTCATTTCCTTCCTGGAAAGGATTTATTTTTTAAGCGATGCTGTTCATTGTTGATTCTGTGCCCTATTTTTTGAGTCCTAAGATAAGAATCAGTTTCTAAAAATAATTTTGGAGCCTAAGACACATCCCTGTGAACATTCACTTCGCATATGTCTCTTTGATTCACTATGAACAACACAGAAAACACACCGGAATGGATTTTAAAATATAGTTAGTTGTTGAAGGGAGTAGCTGAAGGGAAGCAGCAGAGAGAGAGGAGGGCTTGCCTGACATCTGAGTCTCACCACACCTAAGTTTCTTAACAGCAAGCCACTGAAAATCTCCTCCAGCTTTTGGGATAAGCCTGTCTGGCAGGATTCATCTCAGGGTTCAGGTTGGATGCTGTCCATTTTGTGTGACGGGCTGGATCTTCTCTAGAGAGACATCAGTATCATAGTCCAATATGACAGACAAGGCCGGGGACAGCTTCTCCAAGGGTCTGGCCATTCCACCTGCCTCCTCCTTCTTGAGGTCCTCAGAGGAGCCCACTGCATGTGGGATCAGATAAACCAGATTGCAGTCCTTGGAAATGGAGCCTCGAGGCTCGTGATGGCTGGAAAACACCACGGCCCCATTGTTATTGATGCTAACCGTCTCTATGGCATTATTCGTTGTAGGGCAAAGTCTGTAGCATCCTAAGAGGGTTGAAAATGCCTTCCGAAAATCAGCATTAAAGGCATAAATGATGGGGTTCAAGGAGGAATTAGCCCACCCAAACCACACAAACACATCAAAGGTGATGGAATCAATGCAGAAGGGCTTGGTCTCCCCAGACCCACAGAAGGGCACCATGCAGTTCAAGATGAAGAAAGGAAGCCAGCAGCACACAAATACCCCCATGATCACAGACAGCGTCTTCAGAACTTTAGTCTCTCTCTTGAAGGACATCTTAAAGGAGCTTTCTGGTTGAGAACACTCCACAGGGTTTCCATTACCTGTAGTGGTCTGGCAATTCTTGGCATGGACTGCTGCCCTCTCTAAGGCCGAAATGCGCCGTATTTGTTTCTGGGCGATCCTATAGATCCTGGTGTAGGTGACAATCATGATGGCCACGGGGATATAAAAGCTTATTAGGGAGGATGAAATGGCATATGTCCTGCTTAAGCTGGAATCACAGTTGTCCATGGTCTCACCCAGGGAAGTGGCATTCCCATCGGAGGAACTTGTGGGTTTTGCCTTGTGCCAGCTGAGCTGCACTGGGATGAAGGAGATAAGTACAGACAAGGTCCACGCCACGCTGATCAGAATGAAGGCTGCCTTGGGGGTCATCTTCCTCTCATACCGGAAGGGACTAGAGATGGCCCAATACCTGTCCACGCTAATCACACAGAGGTTGAGGATGGACGCAGTGGAGCACATGATGTCAAAGGCCACCCAGATGTTACAGAAGGACCCAAAGGGCCAGAAGCCAGCGATCTCCGCCACCGCTTTCCAGGGCATGACCAAGACGGCCACCAAGAGATCTGACACGGCCAAGGAGATGACAAAGAAGTTGGTCACCTTGGACCGCAGGTGTCGGAACCTGATGACAGCGGCACAGACCAGTGTGTTCCCCAGCAGTGTGGACAGGATGAGCAGAGACAGGAAACAGGCTGTAAGGATGCGGAATGAGAAGTCTCTCTCCACCACCAGCCCAGCCCCATCCATAGTAGAGGTGTTCAGAGTCCTCATATTGCTGAGGGAGAGCACACAGGGGGCTCTGACACCCTCCAGTTCCTAAGCAGGGATTAGGGGGCAGGCAGACCTGCAGGAGTTCTCACTCACCAGGCAGCCCCCTTGCACAGCCCCACTCGCTCCCCTGGGTGGAGGACCTCACCATCACAGGGCTGCAACAGTTTGTGTGGCAGGAGCCTGCCCTCAGCGACCCAAGTCAGCCCCTCGGAAGGTCCGTCTTGCTTGCTACAACTGTCTTCTGACTCCCTTGCTCCAGGTCGCTGTCGTGTTGACCAGCTGCCCCTTCAATTCTCCGTGGAAAGCCCTGGCTTTTTAGCATATTCTAAACTATCAATCCAGAGACTCCCAGGCCTCTGTGGATCTAGTCATCTGTAGTCACATTTGGGAGCTGTTGCCTCGCTGGTGGTGACGGAGGCTCCCCTTTAGAAGGTGCAGCTGAAAATACATGCCTCACTCCTCCAAGCCCCAGCTCCGCGGCAGCTCTGCAAACGTCCTATAAAAGCGAAAAGAACGCAAAGATTGTCCGCCAGGACTTGAGCAGATCGCAGCTTTACCCGTATCAGACCCACTTCCACTCGGTCCGAGCCACCTACCTTGCCTTGAGCTTGTCTCTCCCAAAGCCCCAGAGCTCGGAAAGCGGCTTCGCTGGGCGCCGCAGCTCCACGACGCCCCGGAGGTGCGCCCGAGTCCTGCCTCCTGCCTCCTGCCTCCTGCCTCCTGCCTCCTGCCTCCTGCCTGGCGGGCGCAGCCGGGGGCTGGCTCCTGACGCGCAAAAATCGGAGGACAGGTTTGGGAAATGGTCCCAGGCCAGGTCCCCGAGGGCCGGCGCTGCCCTGCTGCCTCCAACGGCTAAAGGTCGTCCAAAGGCTAAGGCGCCCGGGGCGAGGGTTCCCAGGCGCGCGGCGCCTCCTTGAGAGAGGCCACCTCCGGGGCTGCTCGCGCGGACAGTGGCTGTCTCCGCTGCCTTTCTCTCGGCCCCCCGGGGCAGGGCTCTGCGCCTCCCGCCGCGCCGTCCGCTACCTCCCGGGAGCCCGAGCCCGTGGGAGCGCCAGGCAGAGCGAGCCGAGCTGGCACCGGAGGGCGCGCGGGCCAGCCGGGTTCCCGCGGGGCACAGCCCACCCCGCCCGCGCGTCCCCTCCCCTGCCCTGGGGGCGGGCTCCGCTTGACAGGCAGAGTCGCGGGCGACAGCCGCACGTGGTTCCCTGGAGGTGCGGCGGGTGAGAGGGGGGCGGCGCTGGGGCGGGGGTAAGCCCAGGCGAGCGCCCGCTAGCCCTGGGGTCCCGGCCCACCCCCGGGCCCTCGGACCCCCGGACAGCGCGCCAGACAAATCCCCGTGTTCAAACCTCGGGTAAGCCTGAAAGCGAAGCTCGGCCGACATCCCCGGGGTGGACCCCAAGCCCTTCCCGAAGACCGACGCAAGCTGGGGCCCTGCCCACCGTCCACGCACACCAAGCCCTGAACGGCCTGCGTCCGACCTGCGCGGTCTCCAGGCGTCCCCAAGTAGGGCGAGGCGGCCGCGGCGCCCGTACTCACCGCTCTCGCCGTCCGAGCGCGCTCCGCGCACAGGCGCGCCTGGCGGGTGCGCTCACCTGCTCCGCCCGGGCGGCCGGCGCCTCGCGCGCCTCGGCCACCGCGGGCCTGCAGCCTGCGCCCCGCGCGCGGAGCGCCCCGACCCAGCACCGCGCGCTCGGCAGCCCCGGGGCGCCCTCTGCCGGCCGCGGCGGCTTCGCGAGGCCCCTCGGCGCCCTCGCGGGTACAGACCTCCCCCGCCCGGGCTCTGGGATCCCTGGGTTTGCGCGGGACCCGCGCGCGGACCCGCCCTTCCCCGACCTTGGCTGCCGGAACCTGGAGAAGAAGATGCTCAATATTCCTCATTTAGGCCTCATTCTGCTAAAGATCGACAAGAACGAAAAGTTCCTTTTGCTGGCACTGCGTTCACTGAATCGGCGTATTTTCCTGAGCACTCATTGGGGCGAGAGGGTCATGAGCAAGGTGCACGCTTACTCCCAAAGGGACCACACGGAACGGGCATTTCCTGAGCGGCCTCTGCGTCCCGGCACATACCTTCGGTTGTTCACCCCCTCCCACAATCCCTCCTCATAGGCCTGCTCCTCTTCACCTTGCCCAAGTGGAAAATGAGGTTCAGAAAGATGTTCAAAGTTACAGGGCTGACGAGGGTGCGGGCTGGCCGACTCCCGCCTGCGTGTTCTTTTCACTTACACATCACTGGCCACGGGGGGCTCCGGGTCCAGCGTCGGAGCCAACACACTAAATAAGTAATTACCCACAGGTCTAAAATAGGGCGCGGGGCAAAACGGAGCTACTGGAAAAGACCTCCCTGGCCTCCTCCCAGCTCGCCTGGACAATGCTTTGCGGGTCAGACTGCGGACTGACTGTGCATAGATGGCCATAGCGGCGCCTTCCTGCGCGAGGAGCATCCACCGCAGACCGCCCGGCTTCCCGCCCTTGCCCTGCCCCTGCGCTGCGGGCCGCGTGGGCTCCCTCTCTTCCCCAGCTTGGTTTCTTCCTCTGCAAAATGGTGATGGCCTAAGCAGGATTGTCGTAAGCATCACATGAGTTCACAGAGGCTTGGCCCTGAGCCTAGGTACTCAGCCCCCCGCCGGGCAGATGTCCCTGGGGCTCATTAGAAAACCAATAGCCTTAGCTCCGTGAGAACCCGGCACCACAGTGGAAGCTACAGTTTTCTCTGTAAAAACCCAGAATGTTAAGTAACAATTCGATTCACTTAACCAGTACAACTTGCACCTTAGTTTTAGAGGATCCTGACCAGACCATCCTGTGCCCCTGCCCCCGGCTCTGCGCTGCCACCCTCTTTCTCGGTGTCACACGCCGTGAGTCATGAGTCAAAATCACAGACACACGCGTGCCCGAAGAATCACATTCTTGTAAAGCCGTAAGTCATGCTTAACATGATACTTCCAAATCCTTGGCCTTGAAGCAGTTCCCCCAAGCGTCTTCATCTTTCTTTCCCTTTTACTAAGAAGTACAAATTAAGGGTATGCTTCTGATTCAAGATGGCCATGTGAGCGTGAACATTTAACTCCCCACATCCAACCACTCCATCCTGAAATGTTTCCAGTGTCTTACACCCGAAAAGACACAAGTAAGAGAACTTCAGCATTAACCCTGGAAAAGACGGGGCAGCCCCCGGTGGCGCAGCGGTTGAGCGCTGCCTGCAGCCCCGGGCGTGATCCTGGAGACCCTCGATCGAGTCCCATGTCAGGCTCTCTGCATGGTGCCTGCTTCTCCCTCTGCCTCTCTCTGTGTGTCTCTATGAATAAATAAATAAAATCTTAAAAAAAAAAAAAACCTGGAAAACAGGAAAGAGTGTGGTCCTTTTTCTGGGATAAAGAGCAGGTGGGATTGGATTAGAGGAGGGAAGACCTCCCTGGCATTTTCCGTATGGAATGAAACCCCAAAAGAACACATTACCGAGATTGAGGTAACAGATGCTGGAGGTCATGGTAAGGCCAATTGAGAAGTGCCCTCAACGCTGAAGTCCTCCCAGAGTCAATAACCCTGACAATGCCCACTGCTCTTTAAATTAAAACAAGGAAGACAACTTCAGCCAGAACACCCAGGTCCGCCCCCCCGTAGTCTCATCTATATAAAGCCCAGTGGTGACTGGTCAGGTGCCAAGTGACATCACATTTAATGAAGTACCAGTCCATCGGCCAAAAAATACTTGACATGAAATGTAACTGTTACTCAAAAGCTTGTTGGAATCCTCGCTTCCCTCAAGCTCCGCAGCTGCTCCGGGGCAGGGACTCTTTCTTTGCTTGAAAAGTCCCCTAAAATTTTTCCGAACTAACCTACGCTGACCTTTGTCATTTTCTCTCAACTCATTCACCTGACAGGTCTAGGTGTTCAAATCAACACACATCACTTCCGTGGTGGCTGAGAGTTATTTCTCATTCACAAGTAAATGTCTGCCATTTTCAGTGTCAGAACATCAAAGCTCCTCCTTACCGTAATACACAAGAAAGCTAGAGAAGGAGGGAAGAACCCGTGAATACCCGAGGGAGTGGTTTTGTTTCCTGTCACCAGGAAACCAGGAGAGTGGAACAATTTCTCATGATTCCAAGACAAACACCTGAGATCTTATTCTAGCAGACTTAGTTCACTGATTTTTGAACATGATTGCAGAGAGAACAGGAAAGAGTAAAATGTAGCTTAAATCCCATGGCTTTTTTCACTTTGCAGAGTGTGAATTTCAGAGGAACTTACAATTTGGCTGGAGATTTGGGCTTTTTCCCATTTTTTTTTTCCTCTCTTGAAGCAAGGTGAAACAAAGGCTTCCATTTTGTTCTAAAAAAATCTCCCCCACAAACATCAAGAACACGAATATAAATGCAAGCAGGTATTAGCATTAGATCATGCTGGGAATGTAAACCCAAACACAAAAGCACCTTTATTTCCCAAATTGGCAGGTCTTTTAAGCTCCGCTGTGATTTATGCACTGCAGGAAGGAGGAAGTTAAAATGATGCTTTTCAACAAATTTTTATTTAGAGTTTGTAAAAGTAAATCAATACAAAAGGCATGTTATCACAGAGGTATCTTAATCTCATAAAGGAATACATAAAACAACTGAACTGCCAGGTATAACAAAGACATATTGGAGAAGCTTTGGGATTACTAAAGCTGATGTTATACCAAAAATGATTGCTTATAATGTCAATGAAAAAAAATAATGAAGCTTGGCTGACCTTGACTAAGTAACTAGAATGAATGCTTGTTTTCCACCATAAATACAGCATCTCTGAAATTCCTAATCCCGTGTCATATTTTCTTTTCCTATAGTTACTACACAATTCAAAACTCAACGCCATTAACAATTTTGAAATCAACAAATATTACTTTGTGTAGTGGTTGCGATGTAGCTCGGCACACATTAAGTGCTTTCATTATTGCGTATGTTCATGGTTCCTTTTTTCCTCTTCCTCTTTTTCTACCTTCTTTAAGCTTAACTGAATAGTTTTTTATCTCCTGCTGTCCCTTTATGTTCTATAATTCTTTGTTACTTTCATCATTGCTTTAGAGTGCATCCTGTATATAATAAGATTTTTATGATATAATTCATATGATACATACTACATATTTATATAGGATGCATACATTATATATGAATATCGCTGATCTATATTATGTATCAGCATAGGATATATATCCATATCTTACATTATACGTCTTTCCTAAAGCCTATCTTCAAACTATAGTATATCATTTCATGCACAGTCAAGAATCTTGTAATAATTTTCTTCCATGTCTCCCCTGCCAGCTTTATGCTGTTATTGCCATACATTTTACTTCTCCATGTGATATAAACCCCATAATACACTGTTATAATTTTTCTTTAAACAGCCAATTATCTCATAGATTTAAATAATAAGAAGAAAATACATTACTTAGCCCTGCACCGTTTCTGATGCTCCGCATTCTTTTGTGTGGCTTCATACTTTCATCTGGTACCATCTTTCTGCTTACAGGAGGAACTCTAACTTGTCTAGTGGTACAGGTCTGCCGGTGATTGAGCCGGCAATCAGCTTTTAGATCTCTTAGTCTTTATATTCCTTTTGCTTTTCAGAGATATATTTTTAAAGATTTTATTTATTTATTCATGAGAGACAGAGACATAGACAGAGAGAGAAGTAGACTCCCTGCAGGGAGCCTGATGTGGGACTCCATCCTAGGACCTGGGATCACACCCTGAGCCAAAGGCAGACACGCAACGACTGAGCCACCCAGGTGCCCCTTTCAGAGATATTTTTGTTCAGGTTAGGTTAACAGAGCTTCCCTTTTAGTTCTTTAAGAGGTTAGCCCAGTGTCTTCTCACCTGCATGGTTTCCAGTGAAAAATCTGCTGTTACCTTTACCTGTGTCCTTCTCTACCTAACTCATCGTTTTTTAACTCTGGGTGCTTTCAAGATATTTTTTCTCTATTGCTGATTTTGATCAATTTAGTCAAGATGTACCTTCTTATAGTTTTCTTCAAACTTTTGGTGTGCTGGGGATGTTGTTGAATTTCTTAGTTCTGTGGGCTTGTAGTTTTTGTCTAATTTGGAAAATTGGGTGCTATTGTCTCCTCAAGTATTTTTTTTTCTGTCTTCCCCTGTTCTCTTTTTCGGGTTCTTCAGTTACATATATATTAGACTGCTTGAGGCTGGCATACACCTCACGGATGCTCTTCTGTTTCCTCAGTATTTCATCTTGGGTAGTTTCTATTCTTTAAGTTTAAAGTTTAAAGTTTCTATATCTTTAAGTTCATTACTTCTTTTTCCTCCAGTGTCTAATCTGTTGTTAATCTCCTCCAGTATATTTTTCATCTCACATTTTGTAGTTTTCATTTCTATTAGTTCATTCTGCATCTTTTTTTTTTTACATCTCCTATGCTCCTAATTAACTTTCAGAATCTATGAAATATACTTGTAACTGTTTTCATGTCCCTCTTTGCTCATTCTAACCTCTATGTCAGTTCAACTGCTGTTTTTCCTCGTTATAGGTTGTATTTTCCTAATTCTTTTCATGCTTGGTAATTCTTGATTGGACACCACATACTATGAATTTTATCTTGTTAGGTGCTAGCTAGGTCTTTAATACTCCCACCAATATTCTTGAGCTTTGCTGTAAAACACATTTATACTTAAAAACAGTTTGATCCTTTCAGGTATTGCTTTCAAGGTTTGTTAGGTAGAACCAGAGCAGAGTTTAGTCTGGGGCTAATTATTTTCCATGACTGAGGCAAGATTCATTTGTGTACTCTACCAAATGTTTTGTGAACTTTGAGATTTTCTAGTCTGGCTGGTGGCAACAAGCACTGTTCCTGGCCTTTAGGAGTTCCAGATACTGTTCCCTATAATCTGCACACTCCCTTTCCTCATATCATGCACCTTTTGGGTCTCTGCCAAATACTCAAAAGGACTCTGAAGGTATCTAGAGTTCTCTCTCTCTCCCCCCCCCCTTTCTTTTTCTCTGCAGGTCTCTCCTCTCCAGTAGTCTGTTTTGCAACCTCTAGATGGCTTGGTGTCCCTGAACTTGCAATTTTATCTCTTCAACTTGATGAGTCCACCAGATTCCACCTGTGTTCTTCTCCCCTGTACCATGGCCTGGAAATCCTCTCAAGTCAGTAAGCTAAGGTGGTTGTAAGGCTCACTTCATTTGTTTCCCATCTCTCCATAATCACTGTCCTTTGTTGCCTGATGTCTGGTATCTTGAAAACCAGTGTTTTGTATATTTTGCCCATTTTATTAATTCTTTCAAATGAGTGGATTGATCCAGGCCGTTACTCCATCTTATTTGGAAATAGAAATACTGACTGTTTTTTTCATTGACCCTCTTCTCTCAGGAGTCTTTTATTTTATTTATTTCTGTTTTATTTTTAAAAAATATTTATTTATTTGTTTGACAGAGAACATAAGCAGGCAGAGGGAGAGGCAGACTAGACTCCCTGCTGAGCAGAGAGCCCAACGTGGGGCTCTGATCTCAGGCCCCTGGGATCATGACCTAAGGAGAAGGCAGTTGCTTAACTGATTGAGCCACCCAGGTGCCCTGAAGTATTGACATTTTAGATTTCAAATCTAAAAAATAGCAAAGGAATGTAAGCAACAAGGTAAATTGCTATTGGAAGTAGAGACTTGTTATACAACACTGATTTTCTTCTGGTTTTCCTGCACCCCATAACTGCTACTGGCTTATAGCTCTGGGCTGCCATAAGCACTAAATCTAGCCCTAGCCCACTTATTATTATTATGGCTCCAAATTTTTCCTTTCCTCTTGCCTAAATCCCTCAGTCCTGAGAGATGTAAGGAATCACTTTGGCCCAGCATGGCCTTCTGGAGCTGTGGACAGAGTCAACTCTCTGAGAAAAGTTAGAATGTTTACCAATGCCATCATGCATTCCATAAATATTTACTGAGTGCTTTTTATTGGCCAAGTATGTTTCTAGATGCTGGGAATATAGCAGCAAACAAAACAAACATCCCTGACTTGACAGAGTTTATATTTCTGTGCTAAACTATAGATATTTTTTACACAATATAAACTTGCTATGAATTTCAATTTTGTTGAGAAAAATTAATGCTCTTACTAGCAAAATCATAAACTAAAGCAAAGATGAAAGACAGGCTAATTCAAGAAAATTGTTTATAGTGTGTAAATATAGAATCTATTTGAGCCACCTTAAAGAGCCTTCTGTAGGCCATTTACAGAAAACATGAAGCCCAGGGGAGCCGCTTAGCAGAGAAAATGCCTCAACAGGCTCTTGAGGCTCTAAACCAACGCTGTGTGGAGAAACAGAAGCTGCGGATTTGTCTGTTGGGTCCATGAGACAATACATGATTGGAAGGCCTCAGAGAATCCTTCACAAGAGAATTCATGGGCTGAGGCCCTTCTCCCAGCCTCCTGGGAGGTGGCGCATTCAAGTGCCCCACCTGGGTGAGAAGATAGCACGGGTTATAGTGGGAGCGATAAGTCAAATAGGCCTGGTTTTGAATCTTGGCTCTGCTAATATCTAGCTGTGGGACCTTAGTCAAGTTTCTACATTTTTCTGGCCTCCTATTTTCACCTCCCTGAAGATGCAAATACTACCATTTACCATACCAAGTTGTTGAGATGAACCAAGATCCTGGTATGTAGGCAGAGATCAGGAAATGTTACCTCACTTCACATTCTGTCCTCCCAAAAACTGTTTGTCAAGTGTCATTTGTCAGGGTTTGCTGGCACTGCATCTGTTTCACCTTCTCTCGTAAGGAGCATCCCAGATTTTGAGGAGGGACTTGCCTGTCCTTTACTGACTACATTCTTCTGACATGATAAGGTAACTTGCCCCTCTGCAACTAAGCAGATGGACGATGATCTGAGGATGCTTCCTCCCTAAGATCTGAATGTTAAGCAGAAGGATGGAGAGGCTGAAAACATCTGGCAGTCATTCATCCCATTGGTATCACCATGACTGGACTATTTCTGTGCTGAGACTCTGTGCAACTCTTGCTCCCAGATAGCACTTTGCTCCCCATCTACTCCAGGCCTGTCTTGCATTCTCATCCCTGTCAAGTGTAACCTTTCCAGCAAATTTCCTTTCATTTAGGTTAGCCATAGTGAATTTCTCTTGCTTACGACCAGAGAGCTCTATCTAATGAGCAAAACAAAAAGCAAAAAACAAACGAAAACCCATATTTCATGTTTTATTCAGATTTAAGTCAACTAGAGTCAGCACTTTTACATACCTGGCCAACAAGGAGGAACATTAGATTCAGGAAGTGTCAGCGTTTTCCCTAATTAACAGAAGAGCCTATATATTCCATATAGCAGTAGGTCTTCCCAATGACATATTTCATTGAAAGCCACCCTTCCCTATAACAAACATATCCAATAGATTAAGTGAATGATGTAGTCTATTTACTTGCTTGCAGCAATCCTTAGAGTTGCTCCAGCTACCTCCACCTGGAATCCTTAGAGCTAATATGCACTGAAGCCCCACATTTTGGACACTGGAACTTAGCTGATTGACTGCTTCTACAAAGAGTGGAAGCACCCATTCCAGCTTTGGGAGGCTGGTTTGAGATTAAGGGAGACTTCCCAGAGAAAACAACATCCAATCTCATTGTAAAATAAAGGTGGGAATTATCCAAATGAAGAAGGAGGGGAAAGTATATATGGCAGAGGGAACAATATATGCAAAGACTTGGAGGAAGTGAGGAGGGATGGGAGAGGAGGGGAAAATGACAGATGAAGTTGGAAGATTGGAAGACGTGTAAAAGGGCCCACCCTGGCATTCAAAACCCAAAGCATTTTTAAGGTCACTGTGTTTTTACTCAGAGGCCTATGGGGGTCTCAACATATCCAATAGGTCTTGTGTTCATGAGGTAGAGAGCTAGAGCAGAAGCCCCCATACACCTCAGTGGCTCCAGTTTGGAAGAGATGGAGAACTTTGAGAAGTATTGAAAGAATGGCCAACAACCTTACAGACAGAATCCTAGGGGCCTCAAAAGCAGGTTTCCTTTCCATATGGTCATGAGTTGTGCAGGCCCAGTCTTCAGCCACGCACGTCTTCAAAACTCTTATGTCGCCAGCTATCTACTCAACATCTCTACCAGGTCATACAGTTATGTTCTTTGTTAAATTTATCATTCTCCTTCAAAATCTGCTGTTCTTCTTGTGATTCCTCTCTTGATGGAAGGTAGTTCTACTTTCCCAGGCACCACAGCACAGAATCTATGCATTATCAGATGTCTTCTCGAACCTGCTCCCACGTTCAAAGTCATATACTCCTGCCTGTCCTTCTGGGATTCATGGAGACATCTGCCCCCTTTTCTCTACTTCTACAACTACTCTTCTAATCCAATCTCAATATCTCCCACTTGGTAACCACAGCTAGCCTCTCAATCATCATCCCAACCTATGCCTAGGACACCAGTTACTAGGTCATGGGTTCTATAGCTTTAATCCTCAGACACACCTTGTAAAGTGGGATTAGCAGAGATGAGCAGAATCTTTCATTGATCCCTCCATGGTGCTACCTGAGGCTACCAGAAATTGTAGCAAGTATTATTCACCACTTAACCCTTTTTAAAAAAATCTATTACTTCCTTATGCATTCTTGTATTAGTCCTTATATTTCTTTAGGCATCACCCTGTTGGATTTAATTCTAGGAAAAGGAATTTGATCTGCAGCCTTGCAAAAGAATCTCTCTTGATTAAAGGTAAAGGAACAAAAACAGCTGGCACAGTTGTGCTCAGGGAAAAAACTCTAAACGATACAAACTTTTGCAAAACAAGTTTAAATATAGTTGGAGGCAAGAAATATTTACAAGAATCTAACTCAATTTACTGTTTAATAACCACACAAGGGGCCTCAAATATCTCTAAAATCTCTTTGGAGATGCCTGGACCCAGTGTCTTTCTGGTGTAATGTAACTTTATTCACACAAGGCCTTTTGTAATGATTGGTCATCACAGGAAACACTAGTCAAATTTGCATCTATCATTCTTGGAAGGTTTATAAACTGCAATTTTTCTTAGCCAGATGTCATTTTTTAAAAGTTAGCAGGTTAACTAGAGAATATGAGACACGGGCAGAACCACATATCTCTAAGATCCACTTGAGTCAAATTATTGCAAAGCACAGTCAATGCAAAATCAATGGGGTTTCTGAATCAAAGCAGTATATTAAAAAATGTATTTTATATTTACTGTGATATAATAAAGGTTGCGTTGAGGCTCCTCTGCTAAATCAGAACGATAGCTATTATAGCAACAAGGTAGGAAAGAAACTGATGTCTCTAGCGCCATCTTGAGGCCAGCTTTGGTGGAAGTTTTACTGTCCTTTTAAATAGAAAGAAGCAAGCTCAGTGATTATTTGTCAATTTGCCTGACATCCGTAGAGACAGGTCTGGGCTTCACACCTGATTCTATCGATTAAACAGACTGGGATCTTTCCAGCTTCTTCACATTTTTGTGTTCATTCATTCCATAATAATTTACCAAAAATCTACCCTGAGTCAGGCCTCTCTTTCTCTCTCTCTCTCTCTCTCTGTGTGTGTGTGTCAAACACACACAGTTTCTAAATAAGTGTGGATGTATTTAAAATTTACAACATAACTTGTTATGAAAGAAATAAAAAATAGGAAATAATACAGGCTTTTTGGTAGGTTATATTATCATATAAAATATTTGCCCTTCCCTAGGAAAATATTGTACTTCCCCAGCTCATTGACTTCATGCTAGGCCATAGGACTCATGCCCTCCATATAGGAGCATTAAGCAACCACGCCTTGTTGCACTAAGGAGTGTCCATGTGACTTATTTTGGCCAATAGAATATAGCTGGAAGTGATCAGCATTTTTGTCAGGAAGATGCCTTAAAACCAGCTCACAGTTTACCATCTCTCTTCTCTCTGCCCACAATGTCCCAGGTAGAAGCTGTCCACCAGTTGGTCCCAGAATGAAACCATTGTGGATCAAGCGGATCCTTGATGGACATGCGGCTGCTGTAAGCCACTGAGATCTGGGGGTCATTTGTTAATGCAGCATCACAGAACCTATCCTGACTTATGCACTTTCTTAATTGAGAGTTGGTCAGTGAAGACTCCTTTGAGGAAGTAACATATGAGCTGAGACCCAAATGAAGGATCCTGCTAGATAAAGAGCAGGAGAGGACAACTTTCCAGAAAGGACAAAATAGCCAGGGCACCTGCCTTAAGGTGAGAAAGAACTTGGCACATTTGAGGAAACAAGGCTTTGGTGTCTGGAATGGACAAGAATGGTGAGAGATGAAGCTGGAGAGATGTCTTGGCTTTAGCATAGGGACCTTGAGAACCAAGTGAGAAGGCTGGATTTCATTCCATGTATGACAGGAAGCCACTGAAGGTTTCCAAACAGTGGGATGAAGTGATCAGATTCAAGTATTTATAGTTTCATATATATATATATATATATATATATATATATATATATATATATATGAAATAGGTTTATTTTAAATATACTGATACAAAGGATGTATAAAACAAAATTTATAAATGATAATACATTATATAATATTTGTATAAGTTTCACAGAGTTGCTTCTCCCTCGGTCTTGGTCTCTCTTTCTGTGCCTCTCATGAATAAATAAATAAAATCTTTAAAAAAAAAAAGTTTCACAGAGGTAACTGATTTTTTTAAGATGCTTCATTGATTTTTGCCAAATTATTGTATTCTTAGCCTAATTATGATGCAATTGATCAACAGATTTAGTTCTGATATATTGGTTGACATGGTAAAACAAATGTGAACTAATTGCGATATATGTTTGAGCTTTACTTAGGTAAGAATGTAAGCAATTTCCATAATTGAATTAAATATCTATTTCAAGCTCCCGTTCCAGTGAGGTGATTGAATGTTTATCTTCATTAAAATTTTACCTACCTTCCCATTTTCTTGGGATTGCATCTAAATTCCAAGGCCCATTGAGCGGGAGGGCCCATTGAGCCTTCATTATTTCAAAGAAGCCACTATTTACACATTTATACACCTCATTGCAAATGTCAACATTTACATATCCTCATTCCTGTCTTCCAGGACTCTTGAGGTTAGAGCTGTTTCCACCACTCATCCTCAAGAGCTTGACAATCTCTACAAAACAAAGATTCTATCTCCCTATATTCATTACAGAGTCTTCCAGGAAAGCAGGAGACAGGTTCCTCTCCCTGGAACATATTAATATCTAGATTTTCAATGCTTTCCCTCTTCTTTCCTCCACTTTCAGCCTGATGAAATCATTCCCAGTCTTGGGGAGGAGTAAATCCCCACACTCCTTAAATATCCTGACCCTATCCCAATTCTATCCTAGTAGATAGAATTGTAAAACCTGGCTCATTCTTTGGAGAAAATAAGATTGAATTCCTACCTCACACTATATTCAAAAGTAGAATCTAGATGGATTCAAGACCTAAAAGTGAAGCATAAAACTACACAACTAAGAATTAAATATTGAAGAATATCTTCATGACTTAGCATCTGGGGAGACCTTCTATATGAAGAAACTCAAAAACTCAAAACATAAGGCAAGTTGATGGATATAATTACATTGACATTAAAAATTTCTGCTCAGGAAAACACACTATGGACAAAGAGAAAGATGACAAATTGGGAGAACAGTCATGGAACACCTGCAAAGTAACAAAAACAGGAAATGAATTTTTAAAAAAATAGGCAGAAAATATGACCAAACAAGTGCTAATAACAAGCAGATGAGAAGACTCTCAAATTCATTAATAATTAAAGAAATACAAATTAAAACAGCAATATAGCACTTTATTCTCATCAGAGAGGCAAAAATCAGAGAGAAGAATAACATTAGTTCTTGGTGAGGTGTGGAGAACCATAAGTACTCTCGCACATTGCTGGAGCCACCATTCTGGAGAGTTCTTTGGTAACATTTATCTAAATTAAGCATGTTTGTATGTGCGGAAATCTTACCCTTGGGCATGTTTCCCAGAGTCTTTATTAAACAGGATTATCACTAGACATATGAGAAGGTATTCATCACAGAGTTGTTTATAGTATTGAGAAGTGGAAGGCACCCTGGGTATTCATAATGGGTAGTGGATAAATAAAATATAGTGGCTCTACATCAAAGATTTTATCAGCAAGACATATATAAAATAATATAAACATACAAATAAGGACATGTACAAAATAAGACATGTCCAAGAAAGATCAGACAAGACATGTACAAGACAATATAAACAGATCCCAAATACTTAGGGATGAGTGAAAAACAGAAACCAAATGAGATCTACAGTAGAACATCATTTGTACAATTTAAAAACCATGCAGCCAAAACATTACATGTTTTACAGGATATTGGGACGCTTGGGTGACTCAGTGGTTGAGCATCTGCCTTCGGCTCAGGGCGTGATCCTGGGGTCCTGGGATCGAGTTCCACATCGGGCTCCCTGCATGGAGCCTGCTTCGCCCTCTGCCAGTGTCTCTGCCTCTCTCCGTGTCTCTCATGAATAAATAAATAGAATCTTTTAAATAATAAAAAAAAGGATATAGAGTAACTTGTCAGAGTTGTTGCCTATGGAAGTGAAGAATGCGGATAGTGAATAAATATAAGGAGAGTATTTAATTCAAACACAGTGTGTCCACTCAACCTCTCTCCATCCCACTAAGGGCTCAAGTTTGTTGAAGACCAGAGTCTAAAAACTTCCTTTCTGCCTTGTAGCAACTTTCCACTGAGGAAACTAATCTAGAACGGCCTAGTTATTTGAAGAGAAATGGTGGGGGTGGAGGGAATACTTGAGTGACTCAGTGGTTGAGCACCTGTTTTCGGCTCAGGTCATGATCCTGGGGTCCTAGGATCAAGTCTCACATTGGGCTCCCCATGGGGAGCCTGCTTCTCCCTCTCCCTATGTCTCTGCCTCTCTCTGTGTCTCTTGTGAATAAATAAATAAATAATCTAAAAAGAAAAAGAAGAGGAATGAGGGAGACTGTATAGAGGGTTGAGGATAGAGATCAATTAATTAGCTAACTAGCGAATCTCTCAAAGTATTATCCTACTTCACTGTTTCAGGCTTCTCAGTGAGAGATTTAAAACCCATAAAAAAGAATCAGAAAAAGAAAGTCTATTCCATCCTGCCATATTCCTATAACTTAGGTTAGTCAGTTTTTTTTGTTTGTTTGGTTTTTTTTATAGATTAGTCAGTTTTAAATGAACCTCAGTGAGAGTGGCTATATACAGTTGTATAGTCTGTGCACTGCACAGATACGCCCCCAACCAAGGGAATACGGAAGAGCTAGAATCGAGCAGGGGCTCTGTTTATGAGCCAGGTGACCTGGGGTTGCTTCAGTCACAAGTATGAGTGGCTTTTTGTAACTCATTTGCCAAAGAGGGTGACCACAAAGGCACTGTATGTGCCAGCTGGAGCCCCAACTCCGTCTCATCCATATTCTTCTCAGAAATTCCCATACCAACAACTCAAAGGTTTCTTTGCAGCCTCAGCTTTCAGTTCAGTTCTGAGGCTTTTTCACATGGCTTTACCTCTGTCTGGATGCTCTTCTGATCTCTGCAAGGCTCCTTCTCTCCCTTCATTCGAGTCTCTGTTCCAACATCACCTCCAAAGAAAAGCCTTCCCTGAACACCCCCTCTGATTTACTACCCCCATCCTCACCTTGCTCTGTCCTCTTAACCAGCTTTCTTCATTCCACTTATTGCTCTCGGAAATCCCCTATGTCTTCGTTCTATGCCAACTCCCCCATGGGGGATGTAAGCCCCACAAAGGGAGGGACTCAGCCTTACTGGTGCCTGTCTGTGCTGTCACAGAGTTTAGGTGCTCAGTGAACAGGTGTTGGGTGAATGAATGTGTTGGATCTAAAGAGCAAGCCGGATATGGAATTCTTGAGTTTAAAAAAATGGAACAGTGAGTACTTAACCAGAGCAAAAAGAAATGTAAAGTATTATTTCTTCCTCATTTCTGCCCTATTATGTTAAGATTAATTTGACTAATGAACCAGTTCTTTAAAACTCATAATGGAGTGAGTCAGCTTTCTCAGAATAATCAACATTGTGTTTAGCCTCCAGGACCTATTTAAAGACATAATTGGCTTTCAAGTGATATTTAGTGTTGCTTTATTTTTGAACAAAGAGCCAATTCATGATGTGTTTTTCAGATGCTTTGTGTGTGAGACACACTGAACTTTCACTCCCAAACAGGAATGCTTTTAGGATTATTGTCTGCATATTTGAGGAACAAAAGTCTAAGGCCTGTCTACCTGCTGACCAGAGTCTGGCCCTATTAATGGGCAGACGTCAGGTCAACTCTACAGTTGCCACTTAGATCCTGAGGCAAACCCCCCTGTGTCTCAAGAATGGACAGGCCACTTTAAATCAACTGAAGGATGATTTTGTTGATTCTTTGGTGTTTGGTCCATCCTGTGAAAGCAGCAATTTCCATCCTTGACTGCACATTAAAACTTTAAGAATCCAGATTTCAGGTCCCACCTTTCAAGATTCTGATTTAATTTGTCTGGGGAATAGGAAGAAAATACGAGAATTTCCAAAAGCTCCCAGGTGATTCTAAGCTGGCACTAGGGTTGAAAGTCATTGTTTTAAAAGATTCCTCCATAGGACTTGGGCAAAACAGCATGAAATCTCACTGCCATCTTCATTCTGCCTGGAGAAATACCCTTGGTTTCCCATTTGTCCATTTTTCTGCTCATGCCTCTCTTATTTGCTGGCCCTTCCTGGTCCTGACCTCTGGCCTTGACCCCATTCTCTCCCTAACCTCCTTGGCAAAGGAACCTCAGGAGGATACTTCTTCCAGCTTTGACCTCAACCCCGGGCCTGGTCAGACTTCCTGCATGTCACCCAGCTATACAACCTCTATCTGATGGGGAAGGGCTCCCCCTGTCTCTTCTCCACCCCCCCTCACCAACCCCCTCCAACCCTGCCCTTTGAGACCCACCACCAGGCCTACTCTGCATTCCCCACAGGAGTCACAGCTCTCCCATTCACAGCTGATTTGGCCTTTCTGCTATTGCATATGCCACTCCCTCTGCAAAGAATGTCCTTTTGAGCCTCTGCACCTCACTTTCTCTTACTTATCCTTTGAGCCCTGGTCCATCTCTCACCTCGGCCAGGAGCCCTTCCCTGACACGGACCCAGAACAGGCCAGTTGTTCCTCCTTCTGGACTCCGGGTTTACCGCTTAGACTACCTGGCCCCTGCCTGTGTTGTGCTCACTGCCTCACTGGACCCTGAGGTCTCACCAGCAAGACTGTGTCTAACTTGCCTCAGGGCCCAGAGGACCACTTGGGCTCTAACTCAACACACCGTCAGAGAGCATGGAGAGTGAACCGCTAAGCTAATGGGGCATCAGGGAGAACTAGGAGATTTGGTTTGGTTTACAGGTGAATCTGTGTTTGGGCCACAAGCAGTAATTTATCATTTTTATTTTTGACCTTCTAAAGGTAAGAATTATCAGAATGCAGGCTTCATGCAATAAAGCTTTTGTGCAAGGAACATATTAGTGAGCAGTGGCATTAATACAGTCCACAGATGTCTTTTGATTATCTTACCCAGTATTTAAAATAATAACTGAGTTGTTAATATTCAAAAATTAGGAAATTTTACAGATTTTACAGATTTTTGGCTTCTCAGAAAAGGAGGCCCCACAGAGCCCATATTCCCATGGTGACAATTTGCTGGGCTGGGTGGACTCCGCCCCATCTGGTGGGTGTGCCCTGTTCCCTTGGCTCAGCTCCATGCTCTCTGCTGCTCTCATGACCAGGACCCAGCTGACCCTCGAGGGCCTTTGAGCTTGAGCCCCCAGTTTCCATGAACTTTGTGCATGGCGACTGGCATGCACTCACCCTATGCCACAGAGTTAACAGCTCTGAGCCTAGAGTCACAGTGGCTGTGTGGCATTAAGTAGGTGACTTCTCAGCTCTGAGCACCCTCTCTGTCTTCCAGCAGCTCAAAGAGGAGAAGACAGCCCAGGATCACAGAAATGTATATGATGAAATAAATACTTTAACAGTATTAATGCCAAAGCAAGATTAATGCCAAAGATTCACACCAAAGCACCCAGTGGAAAGTACAATAAAGCACCTGGCAAATTGAAGTGAAGATTCCTGGAGGAGATATCTTTTGAGCCAAGCTTTTGAAGGTTGTACATCAGTTCGTCCAAGAATCAAAACTCCCTGGGAGAGAGGCATTCCAGGCAAAGTGTGTGCAAAAACAGGAGGAAGAAAACAGCCTGGCATATTCTGGAAACAGTAAGCTGGTAGATGTGCCTGCAGCAGGTGTAAGGCAGGAGGTGAAACTTACTAGAGGTTGAGGTCAGTAACAGAAAGCCTTGAATGCCATATCAAGGAGGGTGGGCTTTATCTGGAGGGCAAGAACAGGCTTCTAGTTGCAGAGTAACATGAGCTTCATATCTTGGAAAGATCACTCTGGAAACAGAACTTACAGTTCAAACCACATCCACCAAACATTGAGAACGAAATGCAAAAAAAGACAAAATTCTGCTCTCATATCTATAAGAAGTTTGTATATGAATGTTCATAGCAAATTTATTCATAACCCTGAACTAGAAACAGTGTAAACTACCCAGAAATTGTAAATTCTTATGAAACCGAGTTCTACACCATGAGAAAAACAAACCACAACTAAATCCAATAACATGGATAAATCTAAAAAACATACTGAGTGAAAGAAGCCAGACACACACACGCGCACACACACACACACACACACACACACACACAAAAGCATACACTGTACAATGTCATTTAGATGAAGTTTCAGAACAGGCAAACCTAGTTAGAAATGAGTGATAGAAATCATAGAAAGCAGGTAACAAGATATCAGGATAGTGTTACACCTGGAGTAGGAGTGTATTAACAGTGAAAGGGCATGAAGGAACTTTCTGGAGTGATTCAGTTTCCCATGATATGTGTGACTGGGGGGCAGACAGCATCTGCCCTTCAGGTTTTTGCTTCAGATTCTGTTGGCACATGACCTCAGGTCAGCCAGTCAGTGGCACCTGCCTAGACGGCGGAGCATTCCTTCCAGTGGTGACTGGGGCAAGCAGTTCCCAGAGCAGGAGTTACTCTTGTGTAACCTGCAGTATCCAGTGGTCAGGGTGAAGGCCACAGGGTCCTTACCACAGTGGTGTTGTGGCATGATTTGGGTAGATTACTGGGGCAGACACTGTTCAAGGAACTGAGAATACAGTGGAGGATACAGCAGAAAGAATCCTTGCCCTTAGTAGAATGCTAGCTGAAGACACAGAGAAGAAACAAGTCAACAATAAACAAGGTAATTTTGGATAGTCACAATGTAGTAAAAGAAGTAAAAGAATGAATGAGCTCCAATGTCAGTGGGGAGGCTACTCAGATAGGTGGTCAAAGAAGGCTTCTCTGAGGATGTGACATTTGACCTGAAAGCATTCCAGGCAGTGAGAACAGCATATGCAAATACCCTGAGATAAGAATAAGTTGGCCCTGTTCAGGTTCAGAAAGTGATACTAATATGAACA
This sequence comes from Vulpes vulpes, assembly GCF_048418805.1. Taxonomy (NCBI): domain Eukaryota; kingdom Metazoa; phylum Chordata; class Mammalia; order Carnivora; family Canidae; genus Vulpes; species Vulpes vulpes. The sequence continues at coordinate 96,340,547 of NC_132783.1, read as the reverse complement.
AGGGGGAGAGCGGCATATGGTCAAACCGGAGAAATAGGACAAGACAGAGAATGAGGTTTCATAAGCGATGGTGAAGAGTTCAAATTGTATTGTTAGCAAAATTGGGAGATCCTGAGGATTTTAAAACCGGAGATGACACGATCTGATTCACTTTTTCAAAAGATCAGGGAATGGATTACTAGAAGCAAAAGTGGAAGCAGAGATGTAAAATCAGGTGAAGAGTAGTGTGATATTTAGTTTTATGTGTCAACTGGGCTAGGTTACCGTCCCAGGGACTCAACAAAACTGCCAAAACAGAACTCAACAAAACTGCTAGGTACTGCAGCGAAGGTACTTTGTAGATGTGATTAACACCTACCATCAGTTGACTTTATATAAAGATTGGCCTTCTTAAGGAGAGTGGGCCTCATTCAATCAGTTTGAAGGCCTTAAAAGCAAAAACTGATTTTCCCAGAGAAGTTCAGCTCCTCAAGACTGCAGCATCAGTTCCTGTTGGGGTTTCCAGCCTACTGTCCTGTCCCACAAATGTCAGACTTGCCAGCACCCCACCCCCGAATCATGCAAGCTAATTTCTTACCAGAAATTTCTCCACAGATAGATAGATAGATGGATAGATAGATAGAAATAGAGATCTATCCTATGGGCTCTAATTCTCTCATGAACCATAACTGACACAAGTAGTTCGCCCCTCAGGGTTTCTGTGCCAACTAGAGAAGAGGATTGTGAAAAAGACTTCTATGTGCCCTGCTCACAGGGGCACACAAATACTGTTATTCCCTACCTCCTTTTAATAAAGTTCTGCTGAGTTGCTGAACAAAGGATCTCCAGATCCTTCCCTCTCCTGAGGAAAAAAAAAAAAAAGCCCACAAGATCAAATACACCTGAATGGATAGTGTCCCCTATCCATAGAAGAGTTGCCTCACCAGCTTGAGGGAATGATGATACAATTGCTCAATGGAATGTTCTACTGTCATTCAAATAACTAAGGGCCCTTTCCCCAGAGGTCTGCCCCATGACACTCCCTGCCACCTCTCCCTGCTTTATTTATCCATGGCACTTCCCATCACTATACACTGTACTCATTCACTGTTTATTATCTGTCTCCTCTTTCCAGAATGTCAGTTGCCTGAGGACAGGAGGTTAAGTTGATTCCTTTCAATATAGAATCCCCAGCCACTGGAACAATTACTAATATACAATTGGTTTTCAATAAGTATCGAATGAATAAAAGCATAAATGAATGAATAATGAAGATTATAATGCAATCTGAGAAAAATGTTTATACTCTAAATGAAGTCAGCAGATCATAAAATATGCACATCATGATCTAACCACATATTCAGCAGACACATACTAAATCCACCACATGCCCTGCATTGTGCTGGACACTGGAGATAGGACTTTGAGTAAGATCATGTGTTTTTGTTGATGGTGTTTTTTTTTATTTTAAAGGGGTTCATGGGCTAGAGAGAAGACAGGACATTAAGACTATGATGGAAGTTTGGCAGGTAAGTGCCCACATGAAATTTATGATGTGCTGACAGAGTCATGAAACTGGGACCCTTATGACAACAACTCTAAAGTGTTGAGCCTCACTGAGGCCAGGCACCCTGATAAGCTCTGCATATACATCATCTCCATAAGAGCACCTTCAAGGCTTTATAGACAGAGAAGCTAAGGCACAGAGAAGTTAAGGAGTTCTTTGGTCCAGGGTCTCATAAGCAATCAGGGCAGAGATGGAACCAGAAGCCAGGTTGGTCTGCATGCAGAGCCCGTGTTCTTAAGCACTGGGCTTCATGCTTCCGTCATATGTACAGAGAATGAAAATTCAAACAAAGGATAAACTGAAATTCTATGGGTCAGAAAACAAAACAAGTGCTAGAAGAAAACTTACTCAAAAAACATCTATCAGGGAGAGTGCTGGGGAAGAGCATGGAGTATATGCATGAACTTTTCCATTCTTTTCAAATTCAAACAATTGTGTATTTATTTTATCATCATAAATACCTGCCTAGTATAATCTGGAACTTAAAGTTTTCACTAGATTGTTAATATAAAAGAAAATGATTCTCATCAAATTCCCTGTGCTATCATGAGGAAAACTTCATCTTGTGATATACTCAGTAAGATCTTTCTTCAGCTCACTGAACTTTTACTATGCTCAGAAATGTATCTCCTTCTTTGCTGACTTAAGCATTGTTTTATTTTTGCCATGGCCTGACCGGTTCAAAGTCCATATTAAAATGTAAGGGTTTTGCAATCTTTGTTGATGCAACCCTAGCAAGAATTCCCAAGCACTCAGTCCCCTCATCCACAAAGCTGAAAAACCCTATCTTAGCTTCCATTTGAAGCTGTTTCGGAAGGCTGTTTATTTGAAACAACAGTAAGAACACATGTAGACACTTTTCATTCTTGCATCCTCAGCTCCTTTCTACTTCCTTCCTCTGACTCCTTTTCCTTCTTTTCCAATTCAGTTGCATTCAGCTCAAATGTCAGATCTGTGAAACCCCACCCCAAGTCAATCAAGGAATAGAAATCTAACTCAAAATACCTTTGTGATCTAAGAGAGAGAGAGAGAGAGAAAGAGAGAGAGAGAGAGAGAGAGAGAGAGAGAGATGCTTTATTGGTTCCCATAGCTGGAAGCCCAGGAGCCCAGAGTTCATGTCATCTGAGCTCTGTTTCTTTTGCATCTTTCAACTTAGTTTCTTTTCTGCAGAGTGGCAGAAAGTCCACCCTGACAGATGGCCCCTGATCCACATTATCCCAGCTCAGTAACCCCATTAGGGGCAGCAGAGAGGAGATGAGTCCACATGCAAATTCAGGACGGGATTCTGTTTGGTCCAGCTTGGGTCTGGTACCCAGGACTATGGCAGGTCCAAGAAGATAGATGATTGACAATCTGACCAGGATCAAACAAAGTGAGACTAGGGAGCTCTCCCCAAATAAACTGGGACTCTGGGAAGGCTAAGAAGCACACATAACAGAATTTTTGAAAAAGGATGTCCCCAATTCTCCACCTGCCTGTATATCTATACCTATTTGCAATGTCACTTTACAGCTCCTCCCATCAAGAGATAAAAATCTATTTTCCCTTGAATCTGCACTGGACTTGTAATTTGGTTTGACCAATAGGATGAAGTGGAAGTGAAGGTGTGTCAGTCCCAAGCCTTGGCCTCAAGGGGCCTTGGGTTTCCTTCCCCTATTTCTCTCTCCTTCCCTCTCTTTCTCCTCCACCCCCTTTTGGGTTCACTTGCTCCAGCTGAGGCCCAAGACAAGTGAGAGCCCTGCTAAGATCCACAAAGTCACTCACAGCCCATAGCTGACCAGACATATGAGTAAGCCTCTCTGAGCCCAGCTTCATCAGCACAACTGCCAGTCAACATAGACTGCAGAACAATAATTAAGTTCCTTGTTGTATACTCCTGAGGTTTTGTGGTTGTGCTGTGACATTACTGTAGCAACAGATAACTGATACATTCTGCATCTGCTATCCCTCTCTTGCAGCCTGATTCTGCAGGCAAGCTAGGCAGTCCTTCCTCCAAGCTCTCTGGCACTTAGCTATACAGCCGACATTATACTGTTGCAGCTTTTACATTGAATTGTAATCATTTCTTGTAATTACTTGTTTACATGTCTATCTCCTTGCCAAACAGCTCGCGAGGGAGTGACTTTTTTAATCTTTTTGCGACAAACAGTTGGCACAGGGTATGGTAGGTAAAGAACAAAAAGTGGTTCAACATTCGTAGGAATTCTGAGGATAAAGAGTGTCACCAGAAAGCTGTTGGTGAAACCTAGACTGAGTGCCCAAATGACTGACCAGTTTGAATATCTTTACTTATGTATGGGGTCCATTTGTTTTTCCTTCTCTGTGAATTGTATATTCATGATTTTTGTATGTCTTATATTCATGATTTTTGTATGTCTTTCCATTGGGTTATTTCGTCTTCCTAGTTTGTAAATGGTTTTTTGTAGCATTTTCTGGAGAGGCATTCTTTGCCATATCCATGCATTGAAAATATTTCCTCCCAGTCCGTGAACTTTTCATTTTTCTTTACTACCATCAGTGAGTATAATTTTTGAGTTTTAATGAGGTCTAACTTTTCAATCTTTCCTTTATATTTTGTACTTTGTGTTTATTTAAGAATGCCTCCTTATGTAACAAAACATGAGAGACACCTAACTCTGGGAAATGAACAAGAGGTACTGGTAGGGGAGGTGGGCGGGGGGTTGGGGTGACTGGGTGATGGGCACTGAGGGGGGCACTTGGTGGGATGAGCACTGGGTGTTATGCTGTATGTTGGCAAATTGAACTCCAATAAAAAAATAAAAATTAAAAATTAAAAAAAAAAAAGAATGCCTCCTTATCCCAGGGTCATAAATATACCCTCCAACAGAGTTTGTTAAAAACTTGGGAGTTTTGTTTTTCACACTTCAGTCTTTAATCCACCCAGAGCTGTTTTGTATGATATAAGGTAGGGATTCAGTTGCCCCAGCATTATTTAGTGAATATTTATCCTTGCCCCGTCACTTGGGATGCCAGCTCAGAGCACATTTCTGATTCTGGGTCCATGTCAGGTATCTCTATGTGGCTGCACTAAGCTCTTTGTTCATGCCTGCACAAACTCACTACCTCCCTGTGTTTGTAGGATACGTCACCTTAACCTTGCTCTTTTTCTTCAAAATTGTTTAGGCTATTTCTGGTTCTTTATTTTTCCGTATAACACTTTAAAGTCATCTTATCAAGTTGTACCCTTATCACGTTGTACACACTCATACACGCTAGATTTGTTAGAATTTTGTTTGGAGTTGATTTGTTTTTATAGGTTATTTGGGGAAGAATTTATGACTTTACAAATGGAGTCTTCTCCATGAGCAGGATGTTTTTCACCACACAGTAGATTTCACCTGCCCGCAGGATACCCGCAGAACGCAGCAATTCTCACCACCCTAGCAGGCCGGTCCAGCCCCATCCCATTATATCCTGGTTAACCAGAGTAGCCTCCGTCCTGGCCTCCTTGGGCCTCCTTGGGCCTCCACATCGCCTCCCCAGGAGCCTGTTGTCCACCCCGGAGTCGGAGCCGTTCTTTTAGAGCCATAAACCAGTTGGGGGCACTCGCACGGCCCACGGGGCCAAGCTGCACACTTCGGGAAACACGGGTCTAAACGCACGAGTGAGCGAGCGAGTGAGCGGCTGCGGGGTCTCCGCAAGGGCCCGGCAACAAAGAAACGGCGGAGCAGGGCGCAGCGCCGTCGGGGAAGCCGGGCCCGCGGGGCTGCGGGGAGCGCGGGGCGGGGCGGGGCGGGGCGGGGGCGGGGCACGGGGGCGCGCTCCGAGGGCGCGCGGGGCCGGGCGGGGCGCAGAGCGCGGCGACTCGGGGGCGGGCCCGGGGCTCCACGCGGCCGCCGCGCTCCGCACGGGGGCGCGCTCCGAGGGCGCGCGCGGGGCCGCTCCGGCGGGAGGAGCCTTCCGGCGGCGGCGGGGAGCAGCGGGGAGCGGCGGGAGCGGCGGGAGCGGCGGGAGCGGTGAGTCGCGGGCGCCGGGCCGGGTGGCGAGCGCGCGGGGAGCCCGCGGAGGGGCGGGGGGCGGGCGCGGCCGGGGCGGGCACGCGCGCCCGCGGGGACCCCGTGCCGGCGGCCCTGGGGCGGGGCCCCCGCATCCCGCGGACCCCTGGTCGCCCGCGCCTGGCCGCCCCCGCCTGCAGCAGCCCGGCCTGCGGCGGAGGGCCCCCGAGCGCGGCCGGGGCAGCGCGCCCTGCCGGGCCGGGAGGGGGCTCGTGCCCCCCGCCCGCCCCGCCCGCCCCGCCGCCGCCGCCGCGTGACCGCGGTCCCCGCCGTGAGGGCCCAAAATGGCTGCCGCGGGGACCGGCCCCGCGCTACGGGCGCGAGTGACCGCGGCGACCGGCGCTGCCGACCCCCGGCCCCCGCCTTCCGGGCCCGCGGCCGCCGCGCCTGGTGGGGGAGCCCCCGGCCCCGCCCCGGAACTCGCAACTTTGTGGGAAACAGAGAGGGGAGCCCGGGGTCCCGGACGAGCCCGCGCCCCCTCGACCTTGCCCACGGGGCACAGGCCTCAGCCTTCCAGAAGGACCGCCGTGGCAGCGACTGAGGTCCCTTTACCTTTGCATCCTCCCAGCCCTGAGGCTCTGGGTTCAACCTCCATCATCCTGATGCAAAAGGTCACACGGCCGGCGTCTGTAGAGCAAGGCCAGGTCTCAGCTTCAACGCCACTTGCTCAAAGATGCTTTTCTTTGACTGTGCCTCGTGTGGGCTCCTGAGACTATCCCTGTGATGTTCCTTTATTAGCGTTTCTCATCAGTTGAAGAATTAACTGTGTCCTTGCCCCTTTTATTATCGTCCTGTGATCAGGGCCTGCGTTTGTCTTGCTCACTTACCTGTCCCTGCGTCCAGCAGTTGCCTGTACCAGGTAGGCCCTCGGTGAATATTTGTCGAGTGCTTGAATGAAAAAGGCTACTTCTGAGTGACTTCAGAGCTCAGGAGGCACTTAGCCACCCCAGGGACAACTGCCTTCTGAACCCCCACGGCATTTTGTTTGTACTTTTCCCAAACTCATCATCTCTCTTCTGCCTTGCCCTCTAGATTCTGACTTGGGCACCTCTTGATTTTCTCGTTCATTCTCCTACCCCCAGGTAGGACAGTTTTCAGTATCATGCCAGCTTCCAGGTATTATAATAGGTGGAAAGTGGGTATGCAGGTAAATAAAGAGGCTTTGCCGCACTTACGCTGCCAGACTCAGACTTGACATACAAGATATTTGAGAGAGGAACTCCTTGGGAGGGTGGGTGGAGACTCTATCAAGAAGTCCTGGGACCTTAAGCAGGTTCCTTTCTCCCCTTAGGACTGCAAGTGTCTGGCTTGCAAAAATGACGGTTTGGAAGGAAAGGTCTATCAGTTCCTATCTAGCCTAGCCCTGTGTATAATTGCTCAAAGTATGCATTCAAGTATCAGATTGAGTGTGCAGGTTTTAAGCCCCATGGGTCCTCAGGAAAGGGACAGTATCCATGGTTGTAGTTGTCAAAGAGGAGTCTGTGTAGCAGCAGAGGTTGGCTGTATTTCATGATCAGTCAGATATTAGGATCCTCTGAATACCCTGTGGAAATTTTAGGAAATCTCATACAGATGGGTATAGAGAGGTGCCAACTGGGAAGAAGCATCCCTCTCCTTCCTTACTTCCTGGGGAGAACGCTTACAGGACAGCCAGAGCAGCAGTGACCTTAAAAGCATGTCTATCATCCAACGTTTTTGCTGTCCAGTACCTTAGAATAAAATAGGGCATCTATGTCCATCCTCCTGTGCAAACAGTGATCAGATATATTTAGTTGGAATATAATCATGGGTGGAACTGACCTTTGGTGTGAGGTTAAAGGTAAGAAATCAGTAGCAAGAAGTCATTAAAAAAAAAGGCTGACTTATTTAGAACGTGAAAAATTGTTAAGTTAAAATAAGTATCAAACCTATACTTAATTATACAAAGTTCAAAGTTATGTTTAGTTAACTATTTGTCAGATGTTTTCAGAGACAGTATATGTAATTTGATTTGAGTCTTTATTTTTTTTAAAGATTTTATTTATTTGTTCATGAGAGACACAGAGAGAGAGGCAGAGACACAGCAGAGGGAGAAGCAGGCTCCCTCTGCGGGGAACCCAATGTGGGACTCGAACCTAGAACCCCAGGGTCACGCCCTGAACCAAAGGCAGATGCTCAACCCTTGAGCCACCAGGTGTCCATGATTTGACTATTTAAAGTGGGTGGTAAAACACTCAACTGAATAATCCAAAATACTACAGTCTGGCAGTATTTTAACATTTTTATAAGCCGATGCCACCATCTCAAGTAAAAACCAATAGAATTAAAAAAAAAAAAAAAGATTAGAACATCATTCATCCTAAGGAATTCACCCAAGCCCAAAATTGATCTTGTGGACTGGAATACAGCCGATGATTGCATTGTCATTAGGATGTCTTCAAACCAATCCAAGAGTAGGATCTACATTGTGGAATGGGAGATAGGGGGTGAGGAGGATGCTGGCAGGGAGACAGGTAGAAGGCAATAATTCTCCATGTCTTCTTGATTCTAGAAAAGCCCCCTGGAATAGAGGAGAGTATGTGCCACAAAGCCATTGATAAGTGGAAACTTGCTTTGCAGGAGTCTAGTTCTTTGCCTAGGATTCAACTTTCTGGTCTAGAGTTTGATCTCCTGTGTGGCCACGCCCATGAGAAAGGAATGCTGTGTGTGGACAACCAGCCCAAAGCCAAACAAATTAATAAATGTGGCATTTACTAATGCTCCTTGAGTTAGGATAATTGCCCTTGATAGCCACATCACCTCTGGCCTCCTATGGGTCAGAAGCATGGCAGAAAGTCAGGCAGAAGGACCACTTCCTGGCTCTGCCATCTTGGATGTGATGCTTGATTTTTCTGAGCAGCTCTACAAAACAAGAGATGTTTTCTTGGAGGACTGAAATGAGGATTTGGCATATAATAATGCCAGGAAAACCTAGTGTCTGGCACATAATGGGCACTCAGTCATGTCCCCCAGATAGCGACTTTGGCAGGGTGTTTCACACCTGCCTGGCTCTAACTAAACAAACCAGGGCAACCAGACTTTCTTTCAAACCTCTTTCAAAGTTGTTTTAATCACCAGCAAGATTCCAGTTTAATAATTTAATTTCCATTGTTAATCTTTAGCCAGGGTTAAAGGTCTTTATTACTAAGACCCTGATGAAAAGCACATTCTGTGCTAATATTCCCTGCAAAAGTTTGGGAGAATTTTTTTCCAGTTTAAGCATTTACTCGGCATGTAGCTAAAAGTTGGAGAATAAAGTTTATCTTGGTGAAAAGTTATTTTTGTTAGACATATCATCTTCTTCAGGCAGCCAGGCGCCAGTCCATTTCTACCCCAACCCCATCACCACCACTGCCACCAGTGACTGTATTTATGGGCGGGACTTTAGCCAGTGAGGACAAGAGCTTCCACTTATGGGCAAGTGGCTTCTTAGAAATGTTCCCTACCTTTGGTTAGCATTTTACAATTAATAAAGGTTTAAAAGTTGTCTTGTGCACCTCAGCTTACTAATCTTACTCACTCTGTGAGCCAACTCTCTCCTCCATTTTATTAGACAAAAATTTTGAGGCTCAGAGATGTGAAGTGACTCACATGGTGACATGCCTAGAAAGGAAGTGACAGAGCCAGGACTCCAGTCCACACTGCATTTGATCCAGTCCAGTTCTGATTCCATATGCCATCAGGGTAGGTGCTCACAGGACCAGGCAGCTCCTCTCAACAGGAACCTGCCAGAAAGAACAGGTCCAGCAACCAGCATTAATGTCCAGGGAGTCATTTAAATATCCATACTGGCCCTGCAAGAGAGCAAGCATCTTCCCTCAACTGGCAGGGTATTTGGTCATTATTTATTTATTACTTTATGCAGTTCTCTCCAGCATAATTTCCCCAAACTTACCTGATTATAGGATACCCCTGGTGTACTTCTTAAAAATCTAATTCCTAGGCCACCATAGATCTCCTGAATCGGAATCTCTAGGGAAATACTTTCCTGGTCACAGCTACCTCTCCAGGGAGCAGAGTTCTGGAGCTAGACAACTAAGGTTCACATTCAGGCATCCCTTACTTACTTCAGTAAGTTAGCTACCCACCTTGGAAACTGAACTATTACGAGGGTTAGATGAGATAAATATATAAGGGAAGGTCTTAGAATAAATGGTTATTAAATTAGTGGTTATTACTAAGTAGTATCCTAATTTTGGTGATAAAGATACAGAAACTTGGAGCTGTGGGCCAATATGTACAAGGTTATAGAGTCATTGTGTGGAGCTGGGATGTGAACTTGGATCTGTTGTCTCCATAAACACAGTCACCTGACCAGTATACACCGCTTCTCTCAGTCCCTCCATCCAGGAATCCCCAGTTACAGGACAGTTAGGAAGGTACAGCTTGGAGCCAGGAATTCAAGCTCAGCTAACCAATCATCCAATGAACTTATCTGGAAATGAAACTGATCCCCATTTCCTAATTCATGTAGACTCCACAAGCCATGAAGCTTGTATATGTGGTGGGAGGTGGTCCTGGGCCTAGGAACCAGGGTGGCCTTCACCCTTGCATAGCTGTGCACTGACTGTGTGACATCTAACCTACAAGGAAGGCAGAAATGCCCTCCCAGAATTGTTCATAAAGATCGTGATGTAGTTTAAATAATGACTTGGGTAAATATGGAGTTCATTAACATTGACAGTAGGCCTGTAATAAGTGATATATTAGTGTATTACGAGTAGAAGATCTTTATCATGCCACTCGTTGTTTTAAAAGCTCAAAAAGTCAGAGCACCTGGGTGGCACAGCTGGTTGAGCAGCCAACTCTTGGTTTTAGCTCAGGTCATGATCTCAGGGTCATGAGATCGAGCCCTGTATTGGGCTCTACACTCAGTGAGGAGTCTGCTTAGGACTACCCTCTCCCTCTACCCCTCACCCTACATGTATGCTATGTCTCTCAAAATAAATCTTAAAAAGCTTATAAACTCTATGACTTAGTTATTGTGGATTTCAGAGCAGGCTTACTGCTATTTTTTTGAAAAGTATTTTTGAAAACTGTGTATGGATTTGGATACCAGAGACATTCTGCAAGATTAGTGATCTGATAACTCAGTTGAAAACTTTATCAACAGAGTTGGATGATGTCCATACACAATGAGCTTTATGTGTGAAGCATGTCTCCAAGTTTTTTTGGGGGAAATACAGATTGTATTTATTAAAATATGTTTGTTTTTCAACTTATTGTTTACTGTGTGTTGGGTCTTTCCAAACCCAGGATCAAGCCAGTGTTGGGTACAAGAGAGGTCTTCAGTGAATATTGAATGTATAAAGTAATTTTGTTTATGAATGAATGAATAAAAAGACTTGGAGAAATTTATTTTGATGAGGCTCCATGAGATTGTATTTATACAAAACTTTAGCCAAAAGATTGAATTTTAAGTTATTTTCTTCCTAAAAGATTATTTCTGTCCTCTTCCGGGGGTTAAGGAATCAACATACATAATATGTAAAATAATCTCTTCAGAAATGACTTTTTAATTTTTTAATTTTTATTTTTTTAAAGATTTTACTTATTCCTTTGACAGAGAGAGACAGTGCACAAGTAGGGCGAGGGGCAGAGGGAGAGGGAGAAGCAGACTTCCTCTTGAACAGGGAGCCCAATGCCAGGCTCTGAGGCTCCATCCTGGGACCCTGGGACCATGACCTGAGCCAAAGGCAGACACCCAACCAACTGAACCACTGAGGCACCCTGAAATGATTCCTTTTTTTTTTTTTTTTAAAGATTTATTTATTTATTTATTCATGATAGACACACAGAGAGAGAGAGAGAGAGGCAGAGACACAGGCAGAGGGAGAAGCAGGCTCCATGTTGGGAGCCTGACGCGGGACTCGATCCCGGGACTCCAGGATCATGCTCTGGGCCAAAGGCAGGTGCCAAACCGCTGAGCCACCCAGGGATCCCTGAAATGATTCATTTAAATGCAGTCTAAATCTCTAATAGTTAATGGTCCCAGATAGCTACATCCTGAGTTCATTGTAAGTGATTTTGTCTTTAAACAATAAGGCCTTGGCTTTCTTCTGATAGCAAAGTATTGTTAGTCAACCACAGAAAACTTTATTAAATCTCACATTTTTTCTGCAAAAAATATTTTAATACCTTTAAAATATAAATTTTTCTTTAAAATTACTCACGGACAAGATTCTTTTTTAAAGGACACCTCGGTGGCTCAGCAGTTGAGCATCTGCTCAGAGCACTTGGCTCAGGGCATGATCCCAGAGTCCCGAGATCGAGTCCCACATCAGGCTTCCTGCCTGGAGCCTGCTTCTCCCTCTGCCTATGTCTCTGCCTCTCTCCCTCTCTCTCACTCTCTGTGTCTCTCATGAATAAATAAATAAAACCTTAAAAAAAAAGATTCTTTTTTAAAAATTTGACTTAAATTCAATTAATTAACATATAATGTATTATTGGTTTCAGAGGTAGAAGTCAGTGATTCATCCGTCTTATGTAATACCCAGTGCTCATTACATCATGTGCCAGCACGGAGCCTAACGAGAGGCTCCATCTCACAACCCTGAGATCATGACCTGAGCCGAAATCAAGAGCTGGATGCTTAACTGACTGAGTCACTCGGGCACTGCTCTGAAGCTTTCTTTTGAACCATTTTGGCTTCTTGGTCATTCCTCCTGTCCCCAATATCATCATAAAGTCATACAACGTAATGACTTCGTCCAATGTTCTCTGCAGAAATTCCTAGTTGATAAGTACCTGTTATAAAACTGCCAGAACCATGTGCTCAGCTGTGTTTGAGAACAACTTTATAGAGGTGTCTGATCTTTGACCAAGTTCAATGTGGGCGGGTTGAGGGAACAAGCCCAGGAACCAGAAACCTCCAGAAGGCTGCGCACTTTATGGATGAACCAGACTGCGAGGAAACCAAGGTTCCTTCCCCTTCCTCCCCTGGGGACTTGGCTTCCCTCCCACAGAGGTGCCCCAGGTGGCCTTGGCACCCCCAACCCTCTGACCCAAAAGCTGCTCAGTACCCAGTACACTGCCCACCAGCCAATGGGCACCTAGGACATGGTGGTTTGACCAAGCAGTCAGACCCTGCCACTGCCCAGCCAGCAGATGGAAAGGGCATGCCCAGGGACCCCACCACCACCACCATGTGGTGGTAAAGGCCATGCAGGCACATTCGCCCTGGAGGTGGCTGCAGAGTCAGGGGAGCCTCAGTCCTCTCCCTTAGCACCTTAACTCAGTGCAGAGAGCTGCTGTTTGGTCTCCAATCAGAGCACCCAGGCCTGGGGGTGGACAGGAGGGAGATGAGTGCCCCAGAACTGTGGCAGGACCATTCCTGGCCCCACTATTTCATGTGGAATAGAAAATGGACCATTAAAAAGAAAAAAGTAAAGTAGGACTCCTGATTCTAGAAATGAGTTGATTTATTTAGAGTTGTGAAAGTGAAGTGTGCTTGAAGGTTCATGCATGAAAAGGCTGTCTAATTGAAACATGGGAGTCACAGTTAATAATTAAAATTTTACTTGGTTTGAGATCAGCTGCCTTTGTAAGAATGTTACTATCACATTCCTGACTAGGCTTTATGTTTTTGAAATTTGTAGGAGCAGAGACCGGTTCTTGAGGCTGGTTGGTATTTCTTATGCCAGTATATAGTGCTATCTGAAATCCTTTCTAAGTAAGAAAAATGGTGCTGTATTTGTTTTCTATTGCTGCTATAACAACCACACAGTTAATAGTTGGAAACAGCATGTTACAGTTCTGGAGGTCAGAGGTCTGAAATGAGTCTGGGTTACTTCTGGAGGCTCTTTGCCTTTTCCAGCTTCTGGAGGCCGCCCACATTGCTTGGCTCACCGCCCTACATCACCCCAATCTCTGCTTGTCTCATCTGTTCTTCATACTCTACCCCTCCTGCTCTTCTCTTGTAGGAGCTCTTGTGATTACATGAGGCCCACCTGAACAAGCCAGGCTCATTTCCCAGTCTCAAGATCCTTAACTTACACACCAGCAAAGTCCTTTTGCCACAGAAGGTAACATATCCATGGTCTGTGGGGGTAGGATGTGCACGTCTTGGGGAAGAGGCATTATTCTGCCTACCACAAGTCCACACAAGGCCCATCGCTTTTAGTGTGGGGCTTTCATGGGCTCGGCCAGGAGTCCGAAGATCAGCCTCCTTCCTGTCTTGCTGGATAGACAAGGGTTAGTGTGAGTAGCATCTCAGATTCCTCCTTTCCTCTTCCATAAAATGCGTGTAGTATTCATAGAACACAGTGTCGTGAGAGCTGAGGTGGAATCTTCTGCGGTGGGCGCAGAGTAGGGGCTCACACTCCAGGCGGGCATCCAGCCCAGTTCCTTGCCTGCATGAGAAACTCCAAACGTGTCGAGGTTCCTTTCCCCATCTCTCTCCTTTTTCTTTGTTAAACAAAGACTAAGGCTGCGGCCCCCACCGCCTTCTTTTTCACACGTTCTAGAGTCACCACTGGGTCCTTGTAGTTGTAGGACTTCGCAGTGTCAGTAGAAACCTTTGCATGTAAAGGACTTAAAAGGAGGGCCTCAAAGATACCAGTTCTGTGCAGGCATTAGTTGGTATACTTCGAGGGGAAAAATAGCTAAAAGAGAGTGGTAGAGAGGGTGAGCTGACAGACCAGTGCCCAGGAATGCCTGCTTTGGGTCCTCCAGCTTTACTTCTGCCACCAGCACCAGTCATACAACCTGGTCAAGTTATTTGCCCCTCTGGACCTCTGATTCCTCATCTGTATGGTGCAGTTAAAAATGGTGTGTCTTAGAAAAGATCTTATCTAGCTCTTATGCAGTTAGGACGTCTTTATTTTATAGAGTAACCATGTTTTAAACCCAGCTCATGTTTGTGCCAACTTGACCGAAATGTTGCTATTTCACAAATTGGAAGTGGTTTGTGAGTAAGAACCAGAATTCTGTGAAAGCAGTGTGTTAATTTGGGGGATTATGTATGTTATGTATAAAGGACAAATAGGATTATACCTGAAGACAGATTACTTGGTACTCAGTTTTATGAGAATAATCCATATCAGATATCCATCCGCTGGGGAACACGGTGATTGCTCAGGCCTGAGGGACAGCATAGGCAGCTCAGAGAAACACAGGGAAGGAGACTGCTCAGACTGCATGTACAGCCACAGCTTGGTGCCCAGATCGCTTGAGGGCCGGGCCGAGCGCTGGCAAATCACATGCCTGGCCTTGTGCTTGACCTACTGAATCAGAATTTCCAGACAGGAGATAGTAATTGTCTTTGCAGGAATAAACAGTTCCCCAGGAGGGACACTTAATGTGTGTGTGCAGTCTCTCCCTACTTGATACCACCATGGCTCAGAATTTTTAGAATTTGCCAAGATGACTGTCTCTGCAGTGTTCCCCAACCTCTAGAGGGGATCGTATTCTCCTTTCTTTATGATTGTTTCCTTCTTGGCATTGTATCCTTCTCTCTTCACAATCCCAAAGTAGAAGTAACCACCTACCAAGGTGTTCTTCCTTTTGGCCAGTTGGACTACGGAGAGGCTGTCTTACAGGACACTGCACTCTCCTTGCTTTCTCTCCTGCTGGTCCCTCTTAGTCAGCCTCCTTTGCCATAACCCCACCTGCTGAATCCCCTCCATTTCCTGGGGTGCACTGAGGTATCTCAGCAGGGCCCCAGGTCTCTGCAGACAAGTCTGAAAACTACTGCTCTCCTGGATGTGAATTGGAGTTTTTGTTTTGCTTTTTGTACATTTTGGAAATAACACATGTGATGTATTCTAATTCAAAATTTAGACATTTCTCACACAGTGGCACAGCTCTTTGATGTACATTTTATTTCTTGTATCCCCAGACTTAATGCCCATGATTTGATGTGTTCTAATGTGAAATGTAGACATTTCTCTTCCCACAGCTAAGTCAGCCAAAACCCAGCAGGAATAAACCTATAGTTTAACAAAGTCACACTCGTTGGCTTCTTGCATTGAGGGAGACCACACAACAGAGGAACAGAGTGCTCACCAACATGGGAGGAGATAGATCTGTTAGAGCATCTTGGAGAATAGTGGACTTTTGGTGAAGTTTAATGAAGCTTTGATTGACTTAAACCAGGACTGGGTTTTAAGGTCTAGACTGTGAAGTGGCCCCACTGCCCTGTTTCCTTGGAAATTACCAAGTTAAGAAAAACAGGGAAAGTCATGTCCAGAAACTCTGTAATCTGAAACTCCACATCTAAGCTAGAAATCCAGGTTCCTTTTCTTTGTAAGAGTGGGACATTTCATTCTTTCTATTTTGGTTTCAAATAGTAAAGTTTCTAACAGTTTGTGATTACAGAAGATAAAATGTCTTGATGAGATAAGAGAGCAGTAGTCACTCAGAGAAGGATGGTGTTATGACACTTGATAGCCATGACCTTGGGACAAATACGGCGTCCCATTAACTTTGCACCTGGCTTTATCTGTGCTTGTTATTCCAGCTGGCTTTCTGAGTAGCAGGGCTGATTGTTACTTTCTCAGTCTCACTGACCAGCTATTTCACATGCTGGATTCTTTGCTTCTGTTTTCCTAATGTGCTTGATTTAGATCCAGTGGGCTGTGATATGTATTAATTTGAGATTTTGATCAAGAGGACAAGTATGCCTAGCATTCTGGCACCTGGCATCTTAACGTACCTAAGAACTTATGAAGTACAAAAATATAACTTTATGAAAAATGACCTGGAAAAGAAAGCTTCTATTCAAACTAGTATTAGAAATATAGGGAAAGGAAACAAATAAAAAAGCCGTGGTTTGAAGTCTGCATGGTAGGGATGCCTGGGTGGCTCAGCGGTTGAGCATCTGCCTTTGACCCAGGGTGTGATTCCCAGCATTCAGAATCAAGTCCCATTTGCAGGCTTGCAGGGAGCCTGCTTCTCCCTCTGCCTGTGTCTCTGCCTCTCTCTCTCTCTGTGTCTCTCATGAATAAATAGATAAAATATTTTTTTAAAAAAACCTTTTGAAGCCTGCATGGTGATTCGATCCTTCAGTCTGCTAATGTCACACAGAGAGATCTAGTCTGAGGAGATCACCAGCTTTGAGGATAAAGATCAGAGACAAAAAGAAACAGTCAACAAAACTAAAAGACAACCTACAGAATGGGAAGAGATATTTGCAAATGACTTATCAGATAAAGGACTAGTATCCAAGATTTATAAAGAACTTATTAAACTCAACAGCAAAGAAACAAACAATCCAATCATGAAATGGACAAAAGACATGAACAGAAATCTCACAGAGGAAGACATAGACATGGCCAACAAGCACATGAGAAAATGCTCCGCATCACTGGCCATCAGGGAAATACACATCAAAACCGCAATGAGATACCACCTCACACCAGTGAGAATGGGGAAAATTAATAAGACAGGAAACAACAAATGTTGGAGAGGATGTGGAGAAAGGGGAAGCCTCTTGCCCTGTTGGTGGGAATGTGAACTGGTGCAGCCACTCTGGAAAACTGTGTGGAGGTTCCTCAAAGAGTTAAAAATAGACTTGCCCTGCAATCCAGCAATTGCACTGCTGGGGATTTACCCCAAAGATGCAGATGCAGTGAAACGCCAGGACACCTGCACCCGATGTTAATAGCAGCAATGTCCACAATAGCCAAACTGTGGAAGGAGACTTGGTGTCCGACAGATGAATGGATAAAGAAGATGTGGTCTATGTATACAATGGAATATTACTCAGCCATTAGAAACAACAAATACCCGCCATTTGCTTTGACATGGATGGAACTGGAGGGTATTATGCTGAGTGAAATAAGTCAGTTGGAGAAGGACAAACATTATATGGTCTTATTCATTTGGGGAATATAAAAAATAGTGAAAGGGAATAAAGGGGAAAGGAGAAAAAATGAGTAGGAAATATCAGAAAGGGAGACAGAACATGAGAGACTCCTAACTCTGGGAAACGAACAAGGGGTGGTAGAAAGGGAGGTGGGTGGGGGATGGGGGTGTCTGGGTGATGGGCACTGAGGGGGGCACTTGATGGGATGAGCACTGGGTGTTATGCTATATGTTGGCAAATTGAGCTCCAATAAAATAAAAAATAAAAAGATCAGAGACAAGGCTACAACATTATTTATTATGGTGAAAAGCTGAAAATAATTTAAAAATTAAAGGTGTTGTATATACCCAAAATGAATATTTAGCACTGTGGGGAATGCTCCTTAGGTAAGCGCCTCTCCCCAAATATCAGGAAATTGAAATAGAGAGTATGCTATCAACTTTATTTTTTTATTTCTATGATATGAATAAAAAAATGTCTGCAAGGAATTGCCAAAACATTAAGGATGGTCATCTCAGTGTGGTTAAATTAGCAAAGATTTGTTTCTTTATTCTGTTTTTTAAAATTTGTGTATTTGCGGAGAAAGAGCACAAGCAGGTAGAGCAGCAGGCAGAGGGAGAGGAGAAGCAGGCTCCCGCTGAGCAGGGCACACACCCCCCCCCCCCCCCCCCCCCCCCCGCCCCAATGTGAGGTTCTGTCCCAGGACCCTGGGATCATTACCTGAGCCGGAGAGCAGACGCTTAACCAACTGACCAACTGAGACACCCAGGCGCCCCATTCTGTATTTCCTACAACAAGCTTATATTATTCAGAACACTACCATAAGCATGCATTACAGTAATACACTGCAGTTCTAAAAATAAGTATATCGCTTAGAGAAAGAAATCAGTTACTTTTGGGAAAACAGTAGTGGTTCTTAGCCATGAAATAGGTATTCTGTGAGGGAAATGATATGCTACAGTGTGACTTGTATTCACGGGCTTGTCTAAATGTGTTTTACCCACTATGTTCCTGTTAGATTGAGGAATATAACTTTGCATTTTTTTTAAAGATTTTATTTATTTATTCATGAGAGACACAGAGAGAGAGGCAGGCTCCATGCAGGGAGCCCGATGTGGGACTTGATCCCGGGACTCCAGGACCATGCCCTGGGCCAAAGGCAGGCATTAAACCGCTGAGCCATCCAGGGATCCCCCAACTTTGCATTTTTGATTGGTGGTTTTTTATGCTGAACAGGGCTGACTGAATCTCAGTCTTTTTCCAATTGTAAAATTTTTAGCATATAATCCTTTTTTGCATAATTAGTCACTTCTATCAGTAGAAATCACAAATTTAGTAGACTAGAATGAAGCAGTAGTTTTGGCGCTGGTTGTTGCACCCAGAAAAGGGGTTGCAAACTTCAGACCTTGTTACTACTAATGTTATTTTTAACTTTTTCTATTTCTGTTTTTTCTAGAGTATTTCTGGGCTTCCAAACATTAAGGAATGATGAAATACTGTGTATTTATAAAGAGAAATATGAGGGAAATTATTGAAATTTGGTTAGGATCAGTTGGGATTTATTGACAAAGTAAACTTTGGATTTAGATTGTCTTTCTGCCATTCATAGCAAAGTTATTTTTGTAAAAAGGAACTTATATAAATCTTTACCAGGAAATTAATGTGACTATAAACTTTCTAAAATGTATGGCAGCATTGTAAGTCTTAACTAGACTTGTCTTTTTGACCCTCTAGAGTCCAGGACGATGTCTGGAGAACTTCCACCAAACATTAACATCAAGGAACCTCGATGGGATCAAAGCACTTTTGTTGGACGAGCCAATCATTTCTTCACTGTAACGGATCCCAGGAATATTCTGTTAACCAACGAACAACTAGAGAATGCAAGAAAAATAGTCCATGATTACAGGTAACATTTATGATTATGCTTTCTGATTAATACAGGAATAGGTCACCATGTTCGCCTGTTGTCTTTAAACCTTCACTTAGTGATTTTACAACTTTTTTTTTTGCAATGGAATCCTTTTTACCAGAAAAAGAGGAAATAGGAAGACATGTTCTATCCCCTGAGGCTGAGCCTTAATGCAGAGATCTGGGGTTCACAGTAACCTGAAAGTAAGATAGCTGTCCTTCCAACTCCTAGGTACCAATCTTGAGGTCCCCTTTCCCAACACTCTGCCTCCTATTCTCCAGTACGTCCCTGCATCTATAGCACCCCCCTGTGTATCTCTCTGATGGAGATCACATCATGCAGAAAGCAAGTTGTCAAGAATTAGAGAAGGTTGGTTGCTTGGAGATAAAAACTCAGTGAATAAACCTCACAGGTAGGAGCTCAGATGGAAAGATGCTGGTGGCAGGTTTGTAGGTTTGGGCTGCAGTTTGTCAATTCAAAGAGCCAGTCATGAAGTCAGAGAAGAGAGATGCTCTGATAAGGCAGAGTCACAGCCGTCTAAAAGACCACATAAATATTTCAGGCTTTGTGGGCCACAAAGGGTTTCTGTTCACTGTTTTTCTTATTTTATTTTTTTAACATCCTTTTAAAAAATTAAAAGCTACTTTTGGCTAGTGAGGCAGACAGGCCACGACAGTAGTTTACACACTCCTGCTCTAAGGGAGAGTCAGTCAGAAGCTGGGAATTAGAACAGTGGATGCTACACACCTGAACATGCCGTGAGCAGGGCACACAAGGTGGGTATTTGATGGACACATGAGTGGTTAGGGAAGGACCCAAGGGCAGTCTGTAAAGTTTGTTGCCAAACACTGAGACTGGCCCAATCTTAGCACACGCCAGTGCATCAAGAGAGAATAGCCAGACAACAGAACACCTCGGAACCTCGTGTGAGAATACTGAAGAACAAGGCAGAACACAAGCAGAAGCACATGTCAGGAGTTCAGGAAAGCAGATGCTCTGTGAATCTGGAAGAAAAGCCATAAAAAGGAGAGGTGGAGAGGAAAAAAGCTAGAGTCGTTGAAAAGATGACATACAAACATTGCAGAGAAACTGTCGCTGTAAGAGCAAGAGGAGGGAGCAGTGCTAGAGGTGGAGCTGGGCGCTAGAGACAGACAACAGTGGCTACATCACTGCACATTTTCTAAAACTCATTAAATCATACACTTAAGATGGGTGACTTTTGTTGCATTTAAATTATTCCTCAATAAAATTGATTTAATTTTTCAAAAAAGGCGATGCTTCCCAATTCATTTGCAACACTGATCCTGTAAATGACAGAAGCACACTAAAAGAATGCAGTGGCCCATCTTGCAAATAATGTAAAAATCCAAAATAAAATACTAGCATGTTAAATCTGTTTCGTTAAATTATGAACAAGTCGGATTTGTTCCAGGAATACAAAGGTGATTTATTTTAGGACATCTATTAATGTAATTACACATCAAAGCAGGAAAGCATCTTGATAGATGCCTGAAAGAAGGTAAAATTATCCATGTTTTTCTCAGAAAATAATCAGCGAGGAATAATGTACGGTATTTCTTACATATGATGAAGAATACACATCCCACATTAGCAGCCAGCATCACACTAAATAATGAAACAGTAGGGCTGAACTTTCCAGACAGTTCTGCAGAAAAGCAATCCTGTGGAATATTCCCCCCCCGCCATACCAGAAAGGAGAGAGAGAAAGAAAGACAGAAAGAAAGGCAGAAGGACAAATAGAAAAAGAAAGAAAAAAAGAAAAGAAAAGAAAAAGAGGCTTCCAGAGTCAAATTTCGAAAGATTTATATCCCATCTTTTTTTTTTCCTTAAATTTTTATTTTTAAGTAATCTCCACACCCAACACAGGGCTGGAACTTACAATCCCGAGATCAGGAGTTGCATGCCTCACTGAGCCAGCCAGACGCCCCTACATCCCATTCTTCAGGATGTCACATCCTGTTGACTTTTGAAGGATTCCAGGAAGTATTAAAGTAAAGAAAGCTGCCAGTCTGTTTCCCAAACTTGAACATGGGACTGTTTTCTTTCCTGTAACACCTAATAACATCTAAGAGAATACACTCCTAAAAATCTTGTATTACAAGGCATTCTCTTAAAGTCAGGAGCAAGTCAGAATGCCTCCATCTTCACTATTGTATAACATTGTTCTGGAAGCCCTAATCAGTTCAGTAAGGCATAAAGAAATAAGGGCACCTGGCCGACTTACCGGTGGGGTCCTAAATTTGAGCCGCACATTGGGTATAGAGATTGCTTAAATAGGAGGGAAAGGAGATCTTAAAAACAAGAGACAATCTCTTTTTTTCCTCTCTCTTTTTTTTCGCAAATGATGGTATTCTCACCAATCAACTAAAAAAACCAGTAGAACAAATAAGAGAATACAAGTGGGCTATACAGTTTCTTATACAACAGCAATAATCAGACAATATTTTTCAGATTTCATTCATGAGATTAAAAATATATATATACCTATATATAAAATATCTGGGAATACACTTACCCGGAAGTGTGAAGCAGTTCCAAGACTGCTGGGGGTGGGGAGGGGTCATTAAAAGAAGCCTTTGGTAACTGGAGAAACATGCAGTAAGTCTGGATAGAAAGTCTTAATACAGTAGAGGTGTCAGCTCTCTCCAAATCAATATAGTTTCAGTCCAAATACAATTGTGCTCACCTGTAAAATTGACAGAAGAATTCTGAGCATTGTCCAGAAAATTAATGAGTATAACTCAGGCACTTTTGAAAGAGGAAAGGAGTCGTCCTGGCGGGAGAGACTACTATTCTACTGGGCACAGAATGGACTGTCAGAGGGTGGGCACGGGCCCCACAAGGTGAAAATAGTGGAAATTATAGAAAGCCCCAAAACCAAGCCCAGCATTCAGAGAATCTCAACTGATGATGACTATAGCATTTAAATCTTGGGTGTTAGGATGGCAGAGCAGCTAATGGGAAAGGCAAGTTAAGCAAGTTTCACATGTTCATATCTTCATATAAATTCCAAATAAATTAAGAACTTCAGAGACAATTAAAAAAAAAAACAACTGGTGGGTAGCCCTGGTGGCGCAGTGGTTTAGCGCCGCCTGCAGCCCGGGGTGTGATCCTGGAGACCCTGGATCGAGTCCCACGTTGGGCTTCCTGCATGGAGCCTGCTTCTCCCTCTGCCCATGTCTCTGCCTCTCTCTCGCTCTCTCTGAAGCGATAAATAAATAAATCTTAAAAAAAAAAAAACTGGTAACAAAAGTGCAAGACATAGAGGTGAATATTTGTATAACCCTGAAGCAGGTCAAAACTTTCTAGGTAGAGACTTTATTTGTTCCTACCTGACTACATAAGATAAAAATGTTCAGGGGAGCAGATTACACAGCTAACAAGATTACCCACAGTGAGTCAAGTTCACACGTGAGCCGCTTAAACAGTGAGGATGCTGCCGCCGCTGACAATCAACAGACATACTCGAGTACAGAAAAAGGACAAAAGGCGTATTCACAGCCTCAGTATTTTACACTTTTGTCTCAGCCAGTGTACTCATTTCTTCCTGATTAACCTTGGATGTGAGGCAAGATTTATTAATAAGGAGATTGACTTCCTCATCCTTTACAAACGGAAAAGATTAGAAGCAATTAAAGTGTCCACTAATCGGGATTGGGATAATCTACTATCTTATAATCGTACCGTGGGAACTGGAGCATTTAAAAGGATGATGTGTTACTTTTAAACTATTACTTCCACAAAGACCCTGATTCCAAATAAGGTCACAGTCTGAGGTTCTGGGTAGATATGAATTTGGGGGGATACTGTTCAACCCAGTATAGATGATATAGAAGAAGATCTGAAGAAACAGAAAAGTGTTTAAAAAATACTATTCATTTTAAAAAGGTCATAAAGTGATGGTACGGGGTTTATAGAGATCCTAAGTGGCTTATACAGATCCTGCAAGACAGTGGCAGTGTCTTCACAAAACAGTATAAGTACAAATGAGTAGTCAAAGGCTTGAATGGTTTTAATTGCACTAAGAGTGTCTATATTTTCTAAATTTTTAGCAATGAACATGTGTTTCTTTGATAACAAGATAAAATAATGAGCCTTTCTAATTAGGATTTCAAACTATAGGTATAAAAATGAATTCATGTTCTTAATTGCCTATCACAATTATCTATCTAATTGGTTGAAAATATTACAAGGTTTGCAAAGTTCAAAAATGTTTTTAAATATATCATTTAAAACAATATTTCAAAGTTGAATACTTCAGGATACAAGATAAGTTTTGTTTTTCAAAATTACAAAATTTGAGATACATGGGTTTGAAATGTTTTGTGTTACTATCTTTTGTGTTACTAAAATTTCACTGCAGGCATAGTTGTTTTAGGTAAGGGTAAACTTAAAAACTTTCTAGCTATACGTCTCTAGAGCACTGATGAGATATTTGAAATGAATGGTTCTCTTGCTATTTCTTATTTCCCTAGGCAAGGAATTATTCCTCCAGGTCTTACAGAAAATGAATTATGGAGAGCAAAGTACATCTATGATTCAGCTTTTCATCCCGACACAGGTGAAAAGATGATTTTGATAGGAAGAATGTCGGCTCAGGTTCCAATGAACATGACCATCACAGGTTGTATGATGACATTTTATAGGTAAGTTATTAAGTGTAATAACAGCAATTCATTTTATAGTACAGAAGCTTAAAGTACATTTGTATATGTAAATAGTTTTATTGAAATGAATGTCATTTCACATTGAGTTCCATTTTATATAAATGTCACAACTCTAGGGTTTTTTTTTAAACTTTTCCCTGTGCTAAATGAATAGTATTCTCTTTGTTATTCAAAAGGAGACTGAATTTTTCCCTAACTCTTACATCCAAAAGAAAATGAGATGGAGAAAGAAAATTAAAAAGTCGCTAAGCAAATTCTCTTTTTAATCCATTCATAAGATACAAATATAAGTGTAGGTGTGGCCATAGACAGACATTTAGGCTTGCATGTGCCATTAGGAGGGATCAGGGCTACTTCACCTACAGATGCCTTGTTTTTTCCCCAAGAGAAGGCACCTGATATTTGTTGAGTGCCTACTGTATGCCAGGCTCTCTACAGAGTTAAGATCAAATTTAAGGAAGGTAACTTGATCCTCACTGTTAACCTTTTGAGGTTAGTGTTAACCCTCTCTAAAGAAGGATACTGAGAATCAGAGGATGGACACCTGCCCCACCACACAGGTCCAAAGCCTTCGACGCAGAACGCAGGGTCTTTGACCTAGCGTACTCCCTCGTCAGTCCATCTCCTCTATGGTTACTGGTGTTCATATTTTCTGTCCTGCACAGCGGCTAGATAGATCACAGGCGATGACCAGTATGTGATGGATCACTCTGTTTTAGGACTACCCCGGCGGTGCTGTTTTGGCAGTGGATCAACCAGTCCTTCAATGCCGTGGTCAATTACACCAACAGAAGTGGAGACGCTCCCCTCACTGTAAAGTAAGACTGGACCAGTTAATGGTTCTCTGTTCCTCAGGGTGCATTTGGTTCAGTGGTATATAAGCTGTTGATTTGTTCGGAATATCATGGGGCATATTGTACAGTAATGTTTCTTCTCCTCCCTTCTTATCAAGATGATTGTTCTCAGCCTGCCTTCTCAGACATAACTCATGCTGTTAGGCAGATTTGTCTCCCACATCCTCAGGCTCCCCCTGCAGAACACATTTCTGGGAGTTCAGGACCCGCCTGTGGCAAATGATAAGCTGTGTCCTCATCTACCCTGAGCCTGTGGCCAGATAACAGCATCAAAAGTAGCGGCGTCCATAGTGTAATTTCTGCAGAAACCAAGGAGATTTGTCTTTACATAAGCCAAGTATAGAGCCAAACAGAAGGTGAATAAGTTTAAAATGTTACCTCCTGTAAAAAACTGTTTGAACAGGCTTAAGTGATTAGTGAACCAAAACTTTTAGCTCAATTTGGAGAATACTTCGCAAGTGTTTTTTTTATTTGTCACCTTTAAATGGCTTTGGACAGTCCATTGTCT
Organism: Vulpes vulpes; assembly: GCF_048418805.1. NCBI lineage: Eukaryota > Metazoa > Chordata > Mammalia > Carnivora > Canidae > Vulpes > Vulpes vulpes. The sequence continues at coordinate 96,315,199 of NC_132783.1, read as the reverse complement.
TCCCTTGTCACCATATGAAACAAAGGCTATGGAAATCTGCCATTGGCAGTGTTTATCAAACCTTCATTTCTTGCAACCCCTTGAATTAAAACTTATTTTATTTATATATTTTTCTTACACAGCATACAAGGGGGCGGGGTGTGGACAGAGGGAGAAGGTTAGACAATATTAAGTAGGCTCCGTGCCCAGCAGGGAGCCCAGCATGGGGTTCGATCTTACAGCACTGAGGTCATGACCTGAGCCGAAACCAAAAGTTTTAAGATTTTATTTATTTATTTATGAGAGACACCGAGAGAAAGACAAAGACACAGGCAGAGGAAGAAGCAGATTCCCCTCAGGGAGCGCATTGAGGGACTCGATCCTAGGACTCCAGAATCTCAACCTGAGCCAAAGGCAGATGCTCAACCGCTGAGCCACCCAGGTGCCCCAAGAGTCAGACACTTAACTGACTGAGCCACCCAGGTGCCCCTAAAAGTTACTTTAAAATAGAAGGGAAGAGCAGTGCCTAACAGCCTGTTGAAGATGGGACTTTTAGTACTTCTATACCATAACTTATAATTTTAAGAACAGCATTGTACTTTTACTTCCAGTATGTATATTTATAATTTTGAGAAGTACTTTTTATTTAAGCAGATGCTGCCCACACTTAGGCCAAGATGCTTTTTCCTGCTCGCTCACAGCCCCCTCTGTCCGCCCCCAGGGCCCGTTCCCTAGGGCCGCTTGCCGTAGGTGGTGGTGGGCTTGTCTGCAAAAAATGCCACTCTTCCAGGGTCTGCTTGCTTCCCTACTATATGTGTCTGTTTGTGAAGTGATCATGAGTGTTGTTTTGTGGGATCTTCCTTCATAATCATGCTCTTTCACTTTCCCCCTCATTTCTTCCAAAAAATGTCAAACCCGGGTTTCTTGACATGCAACTTGTTTTTCACACACTGCTCTTTCTTTTCAGTGAATTGGGAACAGCTTATGTTTCCGCGACAACTGGTGCCGTAGCAACAGCTCTAGGCCTCAATGCATTAACCAAGGTACTTGGATTTTTATTTCCCTAGTAAGACTTCTTAATTTGTCCTCACCTGCCTGGCTCCAAGTCTCTCGATTATTTCCCAAAATAGTTCAAGTCCTGGGACTTTCTTATTACCATCATTGTCTTCACCTATGTATCTCAATTGGGCCTTCCAATGAACTGGGGAAGGGCTGTCACTGGCGACGTCTGCCAAGCCCCTGCTCCATCCTTGGTACTGGGTCACACATGCTCAGTGTTCCCTGACCCTAACTGCCCACTAGAGGCTGTGTGCCGATGAGTGTGCCAGCACCCGCACCTCTGGAGAAGAGCAGATGCCAGCACCTGAACTCAAGACCCTAGTCCATTAGGCAGGCCAATCTGGCCAGTGTCTCGGAAGTGTGCCTTATCCCAGTTGCCCATACTGGAAATAGACAAACACCACCAGGAAACAAATTTTCAAAGTACTCCTGGCCTGAGCTTCCGTATAAAGAAGACTGTTTTTAGCAGATTTCAAGAAGAAATAAGTATTTTGCATTTGGTCATACGGGCAAAAGTAAGATAATGCTTTTGGGATTTTTCTTTCTGCAGCATGTCTCACCTCTCATAGGACGGTTTGTTCCCTTCGCTGCAGTAGCTGCTGCTAATTGCATTAATATCCCCTTAATGAGGCAAAGGTAAGGGTCATATGTAGTCTTAGAAAAGACTGGTGCTTGACAAGAGAGCGTTGTAATAAGTTTTGTTGAAACTTTTAACAATTTGTTTTAATTTTTATAGATGGAATTATATGGGACCTGGGGTTGCTTCAGAGTAATGTGTCATGGGCACAGGGATGGGTCCATTTGTGAAACAAGCTTAGCCATCAGTTGCTAATTATTGAAGTAGGCTGATGAGTGTAGGGAGGGTGGTTAGAAGACTCTCCCTGCTTCTGTGTAATAAAAAGTTTAAAACATATATCTCAAACTAACATGTAGCTGTTCTAGAGCTAGGCAAAGAAGGTCTATACACAGAAAGTTTATTTCCTAAAATAGGTTCTCCCCTTCCCACCCTAGAACTGTCCTATTGGGTTTAAAGTAATATTAATCCATATTTTTGGAAGTATTCTATAGAACTGGCAAAAATTAAATGAGAAGAAAGAATAAGAAAAAGCATAATGAAAAACAGGGTAGCAATAGGAGCTATAATTTTAGTGTTAGTAACTAGAATTAAATATCTAGTAGTGCCATATATTAGTGATTCCTATGTCAGGATAGTTAGTTTACTTAATAATATATTATATTTATCTCTCATTTGGAAAGTTGTTCAGATTTGCACATGAGCATAAAAATTAGCCTTATCTTTAAGTTAGCATATTCACCCTTTAAGTTATATTGTTACTAAAAAGGTGTAACACCTTTTAAAAAATAAATAAATAAATTTTTTAAAAGTAACATTTTTTTTAAATGGAGTTTACTAGTGTTATTTTACTTTTTTTTTAAGATTTTATTTATTTATTTATTTATTTATTTATTTATTTATTTATTTATTTATTAGAATGCACGTGCAGGGGAAGGGGCAGAGTGAGAGGGAGAGAATCTCAAGCAGACTCCTTGCTGAGTGGAGCCTGACACCAGGCTTGATCCCACAACCCTGAAATCATGACCTGAACTAAAATCAAGAGTTGGATGCTCAACCGACTGAGCCACCTAGGTGCCCTGTGTTATTTTACTTTTATGCCTATCACATAAGGATTAGACTTGTTCATGGTATTAAAAATAGACCTATTAGGGCAGCCCCAGTGGCTCAGGGGTTTAGCGCCGCCTTTAGTCAAGGGCCTGATCCTGGAGACCCGGGATCAAGTCCCGCGTCGGGCTCCCTCTTCTCCCTCTGCCTGTGTCTCTGCCTCTCTCTCTCTATCTCTCATGAATAAATAAATAAAATCTTTAAAAAAAAATAGACCTATTAGTGCTAAAAATGACACTTGAGTGGGTATTAGGATTAAGTAAGGACTTGATCTTCCATGACCCAGTGCTCTTTCCAACCGTTTCATGAAGGCATCTGTGAACTTCTTTGCATGTGTTTTACTCGGCAGGGAACTCAAAATTGGCATTCCTGTCACAGATGAGAACGGGAACCGCTTGGGCGAGTCGGCCAATGCTGCAAAACAAGCCATCACACAAGTAGTCATCTCCAGGATTCTCATGGCAGCCCCGGGCATGGGTTAGTAACTCTTTGTCAGCGAGCCCTGGCTGTAGTCTGAGGGGCAGGAAGCCACAAAACAGTTTAAGCGGGGGAATGGTGTAATTCGTAGGCTTTAGCTGCCTGACATTGGGTGCTGTGTGGAGCAGAGTGAAGAGGGCCAGTCGTGATGGTTGGAGACTGGCCAGGAACCTGGCTCACTAGAGCAGGCGAGTGATAGAGCTGGTGTGGATCAGGGTAGTGACAGTACGGGTCAGGAGAACCTGAAGGCAAAGACTTGGATTTTTGTAAATTGTAAGAAACTTCTAAAAGTTCTTGAATCAGAATAATTTTTACTGAAGATTTATTTGTATTGATGAGAAACTCTTAGAATACAAACCAAGTTGGGTTGGTTAGAGCAGCTATTAAGATGTATGCCAAGTTTCTACTCAGTTTTGTCAATAGAGCTTGGAGTTAGCATAATCCACAGCCAAAATCTACACTGTATATAGTTCCTCTAAGACTCTGAGCCCACTCTTAGGGCTTCCCACAGGTACCCTCAGACCAAAGGCTAAGAAAAGATTCTCAGACTTACCCAGAAACCAGAAAGCCTTGGAAGTCTAATGCTCTTTCCAGAAAAAGATTGAAATTAATATGATTGATTTTATCATCTAAATACAAAAAGCACCTGGCTATTAACCAAGCTCTCACAGGACGCATACTTAATCAGTTGCCATCAGGTTGTCCTGCTAGTATCTCTTCTTGTCTTTGAGTTCCTTTTGTCATTATGAATCTCATCAGTGGACCAAAGTTGAAGGAAAGAGCCTGAAGGAAAACTTCAAGGAACTGTATAATGGCATCAGTTACAATCACAGATAATTGGGATGATCTGTTTGAGCCACCATTAATTGATGGAACAAAGGAACCCTTTGGCACCCTCATGAGACAGCAGTGTGCACTATGGGGGGGTGGGTGCCCTGTGGGAACCACAGTCGTGAAACAGACCAGGTCCCCTGAGTCTGGCACCAGCACACGGTTGCTAACCTATGAGGAGCTGCAGCGCCTGCCCCAGCATGCCTGCTGAGCCCAGATTTCCAGATCCTCCTAAATCAAGCTTGCAACTCCAGCTTCTACCCTGCATTTGCTTTTGGTTTTGGTTTTGGTTTTGTTCTTTCCCATTTTGAAAGATAAGGTTCCCCTTTGGAGTTCAGCCAGCCCAATGGATCTATTTCTAGAGGCTTGGTTATTTTATTTAAAAAATTTTTATTTTATTTTATTTATCTTTTTACAATTTTATTTATTTATTCATGAGAGACACAGAGAGAGAGAAGGGCAGAGACACAGGCAGAAGGAGAAGCAGGCTCCATGGAGGGAGCCTGATGTGGGGCTTGATCCCAGGATTCCAGGATCATGACCTGGGCCAAGGCAGATGCTCAACCACTGACTGACCCAGGCATCTCGAGTCTTGGTTATTTTAAACATAATTTAGTCCCTGGAGAAGAAACACAACTTTTGGGTCCCAGTAAAATCTATGGAGGTAGTTGCCATATTGAAGTGGTTGCTGTGACAGTCTGATAGAAATTGTGAGTAAATAATAAATGAATTACCAGTACCCAAAGTGCATTACTGTCTCTAACCATCACAGCCAGTGTAATAGAATTCTCCCCATTTTATAGATGAGGAAAACAGAAAACTCAGGCTCAGAGAAGTTAGATAACTTTTCTAGGATCACTCAAGGCAGAAATATTTTTTCTTTTTTTTAAGGCAGAATCTTTATATGGAATGCCACGTGGGATGGATGCCTGGGGGAGGTTGCATTTGTTTTATTAGTACAGGAGGGAGAAGTTCCTGATGTTTGTACTGTTGTATATTTAAAGTTAAATGTAAAGTTCTCTACAAGATTATAAAATTATCTGGCTGGTAAAGAGCATTACATTGTTTTTAATTTTTTTTTAAGATTTTATTTACTTATTCATGAGAGACACAGAGAGAGGCAGAGAGAGAGGCAGAGACAGGAGAAGCAGGCTCCATGCAGGGAAGCCCGATATGGGACTTGATCCTGGGACTCTGGGATCACTCCCTGAGGTGAAGGCAGAAGCTCCACTACTGAACCACCCAGGCGTCCCAATTTTTTTTAAATACTCGAGTATTTTAAAGACTTATTGCAAATAATTTCACTCTGCCAGTGTGAAAATAGCCCAAAAGTGACGTGAGTCTTTTATAAAACTGTTGAAAAAGACGTGAGCTGAAAATAAATATTAAAGACTTAAGCAGATCTATCTTTACTTACAGCCATCCCTCCATTTATCATGAACACTTTGGAGAAGAAAGCCTTCCTAAAGGTAAGCCCTGCTTCTATTAATCTTTGTCTCAATCCTTTCAGTTCCTTTTCAGACTTCAAACTATACAGAATATTTCCTACCCAGTGAATAAAGAATTTGAAGGCCATTGGCACTTGGGCACCCACGTAAATAAAAAGATGTTTCCAGGAACATTTTACTTCTGATACCAGAAATTTGAAAAAGCTTTCATAAATGAAAGTGGCTGCCCACTCCTCTTGAGGGGTTATACTCAGTTACACACTTACCTTAGTCATCACCTAGGTACCTAGTTAGGTGATAATGAAGAGATAGTGTGAATTTGGAATGATGTGTTTATAAGTCATTGTAGATACTATTAGAAATGGAAAGAGAGTTTGGAGTGGTAGCTTTGTAGAACCCTGTATATATTTCCAGTGTATTTTTGTTTGGTGATCATGTCTAGTAATTCATTGATCTATCAGCCATCTCCTTCCAAGGTCTGAAAGTACTACAGGATGAAACTCACCAGGGACTCTCAATGCTTGGCATTGCTTTTGTAGCTTCCACAGCTTAAAGCAATAGTGTTCATGCATCCCTTATATTTTCCAATTCTTTAACAAGTGGGATACAGTAGAATAGGGTGACTCACTTGGCTCATGTTGTTGGAAAGCGGCATTGTTAGATCTGATAGGAGAAAGGAGCCAGCCTCTTCGCTGGAGGAGCAGGTGTGTTGTGGGGAGGACCATAGCTCTCTTGAGGTGAATTGTTTCGGGTCTTAGAAACAGAACTGTGACACTGAGGGGACACTATAAAGCTTCGAAAAAGGACATAGTTCACAGGCCAAACACTTCCTGAATGATTTCATTCATTAGGAGTATTCTAAATGTGCAACAGGTATGTTCACTGACCCATATACTCCCCCTGGGCCCCAGAAGGAAAGCTACAGTCAGTACTAAGGGTACACTTCATAACCACTTTCAATATAATGATGTTCTTAGATAAGTAAGCCAGAAAGTCTGCTATGAGGAACCAGTAATGCTGAGTGCTTCATTTGACCCATGTATCCAGGTTGTTACCTGTCAATGCACCAACTGCATGTTAGCAAAAGGGGACCCTCTCTCTAGCACCTTTTCTCATAATCTTTCTTGGGAGCTTTGGGCACATGGAAGAGTTCTCTTCCCTGAGTGCATCCTCCTCTAGCAATCATAGACATCAGTGTGAATTGTGCAATTGTCATAGTGACTCTGTAGGGACTGATCTGTCCCCCAATACAAAATGGTTATATGTATGTATGTGCACCCAACACCTCTTTAGCAGAAGGATCTCTGCAACCTGGCTCTGGAGCTCAGAATTTTGCCACCTGCCCCTGCGTATGGCACTTTATTCTACAGACTCTGGCTCTGGCCTTTGGGCACCGAGCACACTCTAGCTGCTAATATGTGTCCTGATCATGGCTGGATTCCATTCTAGAAGAAAGTCTGCATTTGAAGCTCTATTAATGCTGAAAAGTTAGGTCACTGGGGAAAACACAAAATGACGTTTGGTATATTATTATTCTCCTAATGTAGTCATACCTTGGTGCTCCTGAGGTCTCAGCATTGTTGGAAAAGTTGCTCTGGTTACTCTGACCTCTGAGTGACAACATTGGACAGAAGACCTAGTTGGGCATCCTGCATCATTTTCTTGCTATGACAGATAGAAATTGCTTGGAGATGCAGTCTAATAGCATTTCCTGTGTGAAGGAGCCAGCAAATGATACAAGCAGTGAGCCACCCATTGCCACTCTGTTGTGGGCTTTTTCACATTAATAAATGAATTTAGATTGTTTTCCTTCCTCATCTGTTTGCAGTTTTTGGCTTTGTTTGATACTGCTTGATACTTCAGTAGTAACTTGGAGGCGTGCCACCTCACCTGTCCTTCACGAAGAAGTGCTCCGCCTGCCCCACTCTCCTCCAGTGAAGAGCCTCCCCCAAAGCTGGGAGAGGAGGCTGCCAGCCTCAGAACCCCTGTGGCCAAGGCCAGAGCGGTGGTCAGAGTAGCTCATGAATCAGTCCCAGTGTCCCGCTAGTTGCAGGGGGTTCGGTTGTAGCTGTGCTGCTTTATACCTCAGTGGAGAATGTTGCTTTGAAAAAGAAATGGCTGAATGTTGAGCTATTCTTACACACATACCACTCCCAAGTGCAGCATTGCCTTACAGTACTGCCTTTCATTGCCTGAAATACTGCATTTTGCCCTTGGAGAGAATTCCATAATAGGACTTAACTGTTAGCATAGCTGTTACTAAGACACAGGTAGAGGTGGCTTGTGTTAATATCCATACATTTCCATCTTCAGAGCACTTTCACATGCATCTTGAAAGGCAGGCTTTACCGTGTGCCTTTGACAGAAGCTCCAGGGATCATTTTTCCGGCAGTTCATAATGTCCACGTGGGTGGTGTTGGCCTCACTTGGCCCCCTGGTTGTCCCACAGCTCAGCGGCTAGATGTGCGCCTCCGTAAGGATGTACTTATCTGGCTTTTACCTTGGACGTGACCAAACTCCTCTGCAAACATGAAACAATTTGAATATTCTTGGCTTTTTTAACAGTAAGCTTGGGGAGCATTCAGGATGACTCATCCCTCCCCCTGTGCCGTATCTTTTCCCAAGTGGAGTGCTGGAAAAAAGCCTCAGCGGTGGGCAGGTGACTCACAGAAATCTTTGCAATGAACTAAAAAGCTCACTGCCTAAAATTTGGCGCTTCAAAGAATGGTGTTCTTGAAGAATAACTCCTGTGGCCTCTTCACCTTGTTGGCACTTTCATTGGGAATAAGTTAATATGGTTTGGGTCAGATGATAGTCCCTCATTCCTTAAGTTCTTCTACTTCCATATTCCCTTTAATAAAGGTGGACTGCTCTGTCTACTCAGTAGATTTTCAGGACTTTCCATTAGTTAAATGTGAGTGTAGCATTTATTTGTCCATTCACTCATTTATTTACTCAGCTGTCTTTCGCTGAGTGCCTGTTATGTGCCAAGCAATGTGCTAGGTGCTTGAGTCGTAGAAATAGGGCTTGAGCCCTGCTCACGGGGACCTGATAGCACAGTGATGGGAAGAGGCACAGGGCAGTGGTTCTAATAGTTGGTGATTGCAGCACAAAGGGAATAGAAGAGGTGTCTCCCTCAACTACAGGGGGCGGCAGAGACTTGAAGAGGACAGGTCAAGGGTACATGCTTTGCAGAAGCTCAGAGAGGAGGACACACAGCATGGCTTACTGGGAGACTTGTGGATGGCCAGTTGCCTGGCATGTGGGCCATGTATAGGGAATTGACTATGCCATATATAAAAGTTAATTCACCATGATTCCTAGACTCTAAATATAAAAATCTACAACTATAAAACTTCTGGCAAAAAATATAATAGATCATTTCTGAGATCAAGAGTTAGGCCAACATCAGAAAGGATGAATATCCACCATTTGCTTCAATGTGGATGGAACTGGAGGGTATTATGCTGAGTGAAATAAGTCAGCTAGAGAAAGACAGTCATCATATGGTTGCACTCATATGTGGAATATAAGAAATAGTAAAAGGGACTATAAGGGTAAGGAGGGAAACTGAGTGGGGAAAAATTAGGCAGGAAGACAAACTATGAGAGACTCCTAACTCTGGGAAGCAAACAACTGGTTACTGAAGGGGAGGTGGGTGGAGGGGATGGGGTCACTGGGTGACAGGTACTAAGGAGGGCACTTGATGGAATGAGCACTGCGTGTTATACTCTATGTTGGCAAGTTGAATTTAAGTAGAATATTTTTTAAAAAAAGAGGCCAAGATTTCTTAGACATAACAGCAAAGGCAGTCCATAAAAGAAAACTCTATAAATTGGACTTCATCAAAATGGTAAAATTCTGTTTTTTGAAAACCATGATGATGAAGAGACAAAAAGAGTGGGAGAAAATCTATACAAAGCTTGTATTTGATAAAGGATTTATACCCAGAAGATATAAAGAACTCTCAACACTCATTTAAGAAAAAAAGCCAGCTTAAAAAATAGGCAGAATGAATATTTTACCAAATACGTATCTATATCAAATAAACACATGGAAGAATGCTCAGTATCTTTATTTGCTGGGGAAATTCACCTTAAAACTACATGAGCTACCACTAAACACCTATAGGAATGGCTAAAATCAAAAGGACTGACCATAGCACGTGTTGGTAAGGATATGGAGAACTGAAACTCTCATATCCTGCTGGTAGGAATGAAAAGTGGTACAACTTTGGAAGATAGTTTGGTAAGTGTAACAGACACTTACCATCTGATTGAGCCATTTTACTCCTAGCTGTTTACCTAGGAGAAATGAAAGTGTATGTCCATAAAAAACGAAGGGTTCACAGCAGCTTTATTTGCAATAGCCAGACTCTGGCAACAATCCAGATGTTCATCAGCCAGAGGATAGATTATCAAATTGCATTGTGCCCATGCAACAGACTACTTCGTTCAGCAAGGAGCTGTTGATACATTCAACAACCCAAATGAATCTCAAAATGATTATACAAAAGAATAGATACCATATATAAAATGCTAGAAAAATATAACCTGTTATATAGTGACAAACAGGAGAGCAGAGATTGCCAGGGCCCCATTCCTGGGGGGTAGGGTTTAGGAAAGAGCAGAATTGCCAAGAGCACAAGGAACAAGAATTAAGAGTGACAGATACGTTCTTACCTTGATCATGGAGATGGCTTCACAGCTGAATACATATATAAAAACTCATGCTGTACACATCAAATATGTGTGCAGTTTACTGTCAGTAAAGTTATTAGAAAAAAAATCATGGCAGAAGGAAGACTTTAGTCATAGTAAACTTTTTAAGCTTTTATCTCATTAAATTTAGATCTTTTTAACTTAGATTACTGTCTTTAATTCATTGGAACTTTTATTTACAATTTCCTGTTTGCACAATTCTAAGTTTGTAAGTATGTAGGGGAAGATCAGACAACCACAGCTCACTCACTGAGTCTCAGGCTAAGTGGTATTTAAGAAGTAGGGATGAATTAAGTGGATGGGGTGCCGGAGAGGAGTCGGGAGATGGGATGAGGTCGAGCTTACGTTAAGTCAGAATTCTCTAGGATCCTTGTCGTTACTGAGAGCCTTTCCATCGAAACTATTGGCCTCGTTTTCTCTTTACACATCCTTCTTTGAGATTACTTGCAGCTGTTCCCTGGGATAACAGGTGAACCCTGTTTGCTTTAGACAAGAGTCCACTTGAAATAAGAAGGCCACCCTCAGGGGCTCAAGTTCATCCTCTACAAAATCTCCTTCAGTACTTAGTTGGCTTTCCCATCACCCACGGCAGATGTCACATGTCGGAGAGGTGCCAGGACAAGGATTTACATCTCCTTATGAAAATCCACCATCATCACGTGAAGCCAGTTGGCCAAAATACAATATGATTTTTTCTTGCTGTCCTTTGAGGGGTGGGTCTGTCCCCTCTTGATGATGTTTCTCCCTTCCTCTCTAGTATATGCCTCTCTCCCCTCATGTTAACCTGTGTGACGTACCTTTTCGCCAGAGGAGTCTTCTCAGGGACCAGGGTACGCCTCTCATGCAAGCTTCTTTGGGATCATGATATTTTAACAGCTTGAGTTGACTCTGCGCTAAGTTGGCTGATTTCATAACAACCAGTTCATAACTCAGATACCACTGTTTCAGGGGCCTTGTTTCTAGAACCATCTATCCCAACATTCTCCATATTGCATGTTCTGGTACCATTCTTTTTTGAAAACTAAAAATCTAACAATGCTTATTCTCCAAAAGACCAATCAACTCTTTCATTTCCATTTTTAAAAAAAGTGACAGGCAACATTTTTCTGTGCCAGCAATAGTTTTAGCCATATTGATAGCAACTAAAACCAAGAAAGGGAAGCTGCAGGGGAGGAGGGAAGTGTTTTGCTAGGTTTCTGCTACGCTTCTGGCAACGTCCTAGGTGCTTTACGAATGTTACCTGGCATATGTCCCACACACTTTAGGCAACTGCTGGGATCCTCGTTTTTCAGATAAGGAAACCAAAGCTTGGAGAGGTTGAGCTCTACCTGCCTCTGTTCCCACAGTCTGGAATGAGATGGCAGGGCAGAAAGTTGAGTTCAGGTTTGTCTGTCTTCAAGCCCTGGCATCGAGCTATACTGCCTCCTCAGCCAGGAGGTGAGTTACAACTAAATGGTAATGATTTCTCTACCTGTTTAGAGCCCTGCATCTCCAGACAGTATGTGTAAGAGACAAAAACTGAGAAGCCACTTGATCTTTGCATGTGCATTCATTGACAGATCAAGGAGGCTATAGGAGTCAGGACTAACATGCTTGTTGCAGTGTGACCCCCAAATTTCACTAATCTGGATCTTGTAACATGAAAATTTCCTTCCTATTAAACAGTAAAAGAAATGATCTTTAAGAGCCTGTATAAAAAATAATCAAAATGATATATTTCTCAATACAGAGGTTCCCATGGATGAGCGCACCTATTCAAGTTGGATTAGTTGGCTTTTGGTAAGTGGGATTACTTTTATATAATTAATTTCTTTTTTTAAAGGTAAATAAACAGCATATGAAAGGTGAAGGAACGGGTGGATAGGGTTTTGAATGAGAGACTATCCCAGAACATCTGGAACGTATGGTTCCAACAATTAGATAGAGGTAAAGAAAAACCTTTTTAAAAATTATTTTGACAGTCCTTGGTAATAAAAGTATACAAACAGGACATTTTTTATAAGGAAATAAAATGCTTAAAAGAAAGGGGATTGTTAGAAAAGTAAAAAAGGAATCTGAAAGTCATCCATTTGAAAAGGCTCTGATTTGCTCTTTTCTTTTCTTTTTTCCAGTTTGGTATTTGCTACACCTCTCTGTTGTGCTTTGTTTCCTCAGAAAAGGTATGTACTTGCTGTTCTTTGGAATGATCACCAGGTTTCTTCATCCTAAAAACCAGTTGAAGATGCAGGTGCTGTTACTGTTTCATTTGTAGGGAAGTCAAGATACAAAAAGATGAATGAAGCCAAGTCTCTAAAAGGAAGAGATGGAGGTGGAAAAATCAAACACACATCTGTTTAATTTCAAAACTCTCTTTATCCAGCTCCACCATGACATTTGAAAACGTTTTATTCTTTTGGAAGAGTCAGGTTAACTCTGGCACAGATTCACTTTTATAAAAAATTTGAATATGACCTGTTGTCATCCAATCCATTGGCAAATGCAGCTTGTAACACAGAAATATCAGAATTTAAGATCCGCCCCAAGGACAGTAGTTATACACTTACTCTCAGTGCTTGGTTTATTTGCTGTCCTTCTTCCTACAGTTTTTTGCCTGCCAATCCTTACTGTGTATTTCTATCATAAGCCACCCTTAAATCCTGCTTTTGATGGAAGAATGAGATCGATGGGCATTAAATCAGCATGGGATAATTCTAGGTCTCCAGCCTCTTCCTGATCTGACATGAAAGCACCAAGAGCAGCATTTTGTTTTGCTTTTGTTGAAGGGTTCCCAGGGTCCTGCCTTGGTCATACCCCCATGTGCCAACAGGCCCCAAACATATGGTCCATAAGGCCTAGGGTTTCAAAGGACAATGAAGTGTGTTGGAACTAACTTTATTAGGTCCGCTCCACCTGACAGAGAACTCCACGTTTTATCTGCTCTTTCACTTCAGTCTTTGACTCCTACTTGTCTTAAATAGGGCATTGAATCTTAAGGAGAGGAAGCCTCGGATCCCCTTGCTGCCTAGAGCCATACCTCTCTGGGAGGGGGCAGGGCCTTTGCAACCTATTCTCTAAACCCAATACAGACATGTTTCCTCAAATCCAAAAAGGAGGAATTATACTTATTTACTTGTTCAAACCCCATAATCTCAGGCCTTAACATAAGAAAAATTTATTTCTCTAGTATATAACAGTATCCAATAGTTGACCTTTTACTCCGTGACTTAGAAAAAGTGTATGTGAAATGTTGAGAACACCTAATACAAGGTAAGCCCTTAATAAATATAGCTGTTATAATGTTGAGATTAAAGGATTTGAAAATCCATAAAGGAGCTTCCTACATAGGCCTCAGTTTAAGTGAAGTTTATTCCTGATTTCTTGCTTATACATATGTTTATTTTTCTTTTTGTTTCTTACTCATCAGTTGCATCAAATAGAATTACTCTTAATCCTTGGTTCATTACACGCTGTCCTTTTTGGTCCAAGAATGACCCTACTTTGTTTACTTTAATGATACCATGAACATCCATGAACCCACTGCCCATTCATGAATAAAAATTCTATGTTTTTGTAGGTTCTACCCAGCCCATACCCCTCCCTCCTGCAGATTTAACCATTATGCTGAGTTTCATATTTATCATACAATTTCATTTAAAATTTATTTATTTATTTATTTATTTATTTATTTATTTATTTAAAGATTGTATTTATTTATTCATGAGAGACAGAGAGAGAGAAGCAGAGACATAGGCAGAGGGAGAAGCAGGCTCCACGCAGGGAGCCCGATGAAGGACTTGATCCCGGAACTCCAGGATCATGCCCTGAGTTGAAGGCAGGCGCTTAACCACTGAGCCACCCAGGGGTCCCATATTACATATATATATTTATTTCTCATGTAGTTTAGTTGTGCCTCCTTGGGAACTTTTTAGGCAATGGGGTCCTACCATATATAATCTTCTTCCACTCGTTCTTTTTTATTCAATATCATGTAGCTAAGATTCATCCATGTTATTGTATGCAAGCTAGGTTCATTCACTGTTTACTGCTGTATAATAGTCCGTTGTACAAATATGCCACAATCATCCATTCTCCTGCGCACATGGGAAATAATAAAAAAAACTCTCCTTATCAGAATTTGTGGGAATCAGCAAAAGTGTTGCTTTGAGAGACATTTATAGCTTTAAATATTAGAAAGGAAGAATGGCTAAAAATCAGTGCACTAAATGTCCGACTTAAGGTCAAAAAGTAACAAAAAGGGGATCCCTGGGTGGCGCAGCGGTTCGGCGCCTGCTTTTGGCCCAGGGCGCGATCCTGGAGACCCGGGATCGAATCCCACATCGGGCTCCCGGTGCATGGAGCCTGCTTCTCCCTCTGCCTGTGTCTCTGCCTCTCTCTCTCTCTCTCTCTGTGACTATCATAAATTTGAAAATAGTAACAAATAGTAACAAAATCATCTTGTGATGTCTGTCACAACAAAAGAAACAATATTATGAATGAAAAAAAAGGTGTAACTACAGATACAGCAGAGTTAAAAAGAGAAGTGAGTATTATCAGCATCATTATTCCAGTAGATTTGAAAAGAGGCAATGGGGGCACCTGGGTGGCTCAGTGGTTGAGCATCTGCCTTTGGCTCAGGTCATAATCCTGGGGTTCTGGAATCAAGTCCCGCATTGGGCTCCTGGGAAGAGCCTGCTTCTCTCTGCCAGTGTCTCTGCCTCTCTCTCTGTGTCTCTCATGAATAAATAAATAAAATCTTTAAAAAAACACAAAAAACAGCCAAATGGACAAATTCCTGGAAAAATACTAACAATGCTGAAAAATTAAAAGGTCTGAATTGGCATATCATTAAGGAAGTTGAAGTATTATTTAAACTTATATTTGGGGCACCCCGGGTGGCTCGGTGGTTTAGCGCTGCCTTTGGCCCAGGGTGTGATCCTGGAGACCTGGGATTGAGTCCCACGTCGGGCTTCCTCCATGGAGCCTGCTTCTCCCTCTGCCTGTGTCTCTGCCCCTCTCTCTCTCTCCTCTGTGTATTCTCATGAATAAATAAATAAAATATTTTTAAAAAATAAACTTATATTTGTACAAAGCAAACACAAGAACCAGGTGGTTTTACAGGTGGAGTTTACTCAACTGTCAGGAAACAGATTACTCCAGTTTTTAAAGAAACTCTCCCAGAAGATTTAAAAAAGAGAGAAAGAGTGTCTCTCCATCATCCAGGAAGGTTTGAATAACTGTAATTCCAAAATCAGAGTTGGTCTTTATAATATATTTAGTAATTATGAGTACTTCTAGATCAATGGAAAAATAGGACCAAGAGGGAATATAAGGTGTTGCTTAGAAGCATGGCTTTTGAGTTGAGAAAGCATGGCTTTTGAGTCAAATCTCAGGTGTCCTTCCAGTTTCCTTATCTATAAAACTAGGATAATAGCTGACTTTCAGGGTTCTCATGAGGATGAAAATGCATAATATCTGGCCCAAGAAACGATCAGTGTGTCATAGCATCATCATTATCTTTGGCATTATTTTAATACTACCCTTCATCCCACTATGTAGAACATAACCATGGTGATACTTTTTTTTTTTCTGTTTTAAAAAAATTTTATTTATTTATTCATGAGAGACACACACAGAGAAGCAGAGACACCGGCAGAGAAAGAGAAGCAGGCTCCGTGCAGGGAGCCCGATGCGGGACTCAGTCCCAGGACCCCAGGATCATACCCTGGGCCGAAGGCAGATGCTCAACCACTAAGCCACCCAGGCATCCCGATACTTGTTTTTTATATATTCACAATTTTTCTTTTATTTTTTTACATATGTTTATAAGTCTGTATCCTATTTTTAACTTCATATTTTCTCACATCTGAACTATATTACAGACCAATTCTTTTTAAAAGACTAATTACATATGAAAATGTTACCAGGTTTTCTGGTAGTAAACAATATTTCTTCATACTTTTATATAAGTGTGTATCTATAACAAAAAAGCAAGCTTAAAAATATAGAACAAGTACTTTTTTTAGATGCATAAAGCAAAGACTATAACAGGTCATCTGTCAGTGTTGTATCACTAGGAGTATTGGATTTTTCTTGTACAGTTTAGTATTTTCTAAAAGGTTTGCAATAAGCATATAGTATGATACAGTGGAGACAAACATATTAGTGCAAGTGCATTTTTAGTGTTAAAAATTCCACTAAATGTGTCTTTTTTGTTAATGGTGAATGTCTATATTGTTTTCCTTGGGGAAGCAGCACTACCACACATTATTTCCTAACACCAGTAGGGTCTGAGAGTGTCCTTGCTTGCCTTCTTCCCAGCGATGAACAGTTTTTAAGCTTTTAATAATTGTTGAGTTCTTAAGGTGCATTTCTTTGATTATCAGCAACAGTGAATTTTCTAAAAGGAACTGAGCACTCATTTTGAAGGCACAGAAAGTGTTTTTCAAACAGGACTCTGTCTTAGAATCTCAATCATGATTGGAGGTGGGGGGGGGGGGTAGTCCCTTCTCTGCTGTGTCCAGATTCTAGTTCCCTGCTCTGCCCATGTAATAATCTTATCATTTCTCCCTTATCCCAGTTCCATGTCTGTGACGAGCTTGGAGGCTGAATTGCAAGCCAAGATCCAAGAGACCTATCCTGAATTACGACGCATATACTTTAACAAAGGATTGTAAAGTAGCAGAAGAAACTCTACAGCTTATCATGTCCACTGCAAATCTGGTGAGGAAAAGCCTGTTCGACCTGGGTTCTCCCAGTTACAGAAAGCTATTTTAAAGATCCACATTAGCCTTTTAGAGTCAAGCTGCTACTTACAGCACAGTCCCTGGTATCGTATGGGCCAGGCACCCGACACCTGTTTTGGCTCCCTTATATTTGAATCACGATGTGATTTACAGAAATATCCTTCCTATAGCTTTTATAGTAATTGTTTTTCAAAGATAATATACCAGCCCTCACCCAGAGTTTTAAAAAGCACTGCTAGGCATAGAGTAGATGTTTAGTATACAGTCAATAAATATGTCTTGATTATCAGTGAGTGAAAAGGAAATCTGTTTGAAATACTGGATTGCTATGCTGTTCTTGTTTTGAATCACTCAGCAATGATTGGGAAAAACACAAAAGCTCTTGAAGCTAAGCTATAAGAAATTATTGTAAATATTAAGGACATTTGCTTCCATTTTGGGCAGTGGGCAACCCAAGGTAGATGGTAAGTCTTTTGAATTTATAAGATAAAAGCTCCTCCATCTACTTCCTGAAAGTCACAATAATAATAGACAAGTGTGATGAGCTATTCCTGCTATCAACAACTGTATGCATTCATATTGCTGGTAGATTTCTTTGGTTGACCTTTAAGCTTATTGTTTTACATTCTTATGAAGTTAATCTTACCTTGCATTTGTTGACTTTATATTCAGTTATTTACATCAAATAATCAAATAACTGAAATGTACAAATGTCAAATTTTGGAAGTAATATTCAATACCAGTGCTGTATGACTGGATCGAATCTGGTTTGTTTGATTTTTTTAGAAATGAGAGCACAGTTCCAGCCAGCTACCTGTCTTTTCTCATCATTCTAATAGATCTCTGGCTTTCAGAAAGAAAAGGAAATAATGTGTACGTGAATCAGTGACTGATGAATTTTACTTGAATATTGTGTATTACATTCCACCCTGTTTAAAAATAAGGAATCCATGGACCACTGTTTACATCGTCTGTAGTAGCTTCACATATATTTAATGTAACAGATTATGGTTTCAAATTCAAAGATGTTCAAGGTATATGCTAGGTGATTGTTCTGTTGAGTGAAGACCACTCAGTTCAATTGTTAATTCAGAGACTTATAAGTGAAAAAAATGTAGTAGCTAGTTTTGACAGATTTTTCCAGATAATGTGACCAGACTGAATTTCCTCATAAAGAAAAAATGGTGTGCCTTGTGTCCGTGTTTCTCTTTTCTCTGAAAGGATTAATGGATCTGAAGCTTGGGACCACTCTGAGTCTTCCTTTGTGCCACCAGAATTTTCTCATTTAGATTTTCTGTCTTAAATCATTTGAGGCAAAATAGCTTCCCCATGACAGTCTTGCCTTGGATGTATTTTGTTGCCATAGATGCTTCTCTTTAAAAAAGTGGTAAGAGACTGAAATTCAAGTCAGATCTCCATGAGGTGCTGAAAGGGTGCTATTAATGTGAAAATGAAGCACTTGAGCCCCCCCACCACACTCCTGCCCCAGCTAATCTCAGAATTCTTACCACCTCACCCTCATTAACTGGTAGCTGCATCTTAGAATCTTTACCTTCATTGAGAAATTAATTAGCAACTGGCTTGAAGATTGATGAACTAATTGAAATTTTATATGTACGAGGAAGGGATAATGAATATGGAGATATGTCTTTTTAAACATATTTATTGAAGCTTCCAACTCTTGCTGCTTTTATATAGAAATATTAACTGTATTGTTTAATCATGATTTATAAAAAGGAACAAATAAACCAAGATTGGCAGTCTTGCTGATCTCTTAGAAATACCTTTTTTGGAGAAAAGTCCACAGGAAGTGCTTATAAGGGTAGTTATTCATATTTCTATTAACATTATAAAGAATTACGATTGTGCGTGTTTACTGACTGGCAGTTTTTATTTCAGTATTAGCACAGTGTCTCGCCAGTGTTGGAATCGATGTATTATTTCAGTTCAACTGGATGAAATGTTAATAAACTCAGAATGAAAATAAATTCTCTCTTTTATTTGTATGTAAAGGGTAATTCAGTTTTTGTCACAGCCGATGGTATCTTTCATTCAGACTTAATATCTGGGTACCATCATAACTCCTAACAAATGATAGATTTGTATTATGCCTTCAGCAGGAAGCAGTTTCCTGTTCGTGGCTACCAGTCTTCCACCTTCGTGAACACTGTATGTGCAGAGCACACACCCCCTCACAGCCCCACGCAGTGTAATTCCAGGAATGTTTATTATGAGCACAGGGGGAAGTGTGACTCTGCTTTTGGTCCTGATAACGAACACCGCTGCACATGGTGGTGAGGTAAATTTGCTCTCATATTGTTTGTCCGATTCTACTGTGGAACTAGCATTTGACATAGTTCATGGAGAAAAATCTCAATTAACTCAAGATTGGAGAGTGCCTTATTACCAGACTTAATAAAGGATGAGCATTTTAACCTGGTTGTCCATGTCGCTGCATCTGTTTTGTGACTGTAACTTATCAAGTTACAAATGAGTTAACCGTATTCCAGGGCTTGGGTCTAGCAGTCAGACAGAGCTGGTATAATCTTGGTTGTACTCGCTTTTAAAATATATGTTTGGGCGACTGACATTCCCCATGACCTTCAGTTTTGTCTGCTTTGGTTTGGGAGAAAGTAATCGAATGTACCTCATAGAGTCGTTATAAAGATGAAAAAGAATCCCTGTACAGCAGTTAGCGTATTGCCCGGCACAGAGTAAACACCCAGTGAATGGTTGCCCAGCATATATTTATGTGTTCCAGACATACTCGTTGTACATTTTAAGAACACCAGTTTAGGGGCACCTGGGTGGCTCGGTGGTTGAACATCTGCCTTCAGCTCATGTTGTGATCCTGGGGTCCTGGGATCAAGTCCCACGTCGGGTTCCCTGCATGGAGCCTGCTTCTCCTTCTGCCTGTGTCTCTGCCTCTGTGTGTCTCTCATGAATAAAGAAATAAAATCTTAAAAAAAAAAAAAAACACCAGTTTATCAGTGTTAATGGTAAGATTTAGAACCCCAGCAACTTCCCCAGAGATAACCCACAACCTAATTAAAAATAACAGATTAAAATGGTTAAATGGAGACACTCGAATCACTCCTGTTTAAAATGTCTAACAATTAAGATTTTGCCTAAGTGAGACAGAGGTAGGATAAGTCTTTGCTCACAGATGAGACAACTAGGGCTTCCAGTGGTGAAGTACAAGCTCAAGGCTACTCCCTGTCACTTGAAAACTTCAGTGGGAACCAAGCTCTGACACCCAGACCTTCAGCCCTCTCCAAAAATGTGAACAGCTGGAATACTCAAATGAAATTAGTTTTTCCTTAGTGTATGCAGAATTTCACTGAAAGCTGAAGAGAAGTAAGGTTATGCTTGGTAGTGATGAATATAAGGTATCATTTAAAACATAGATACTCCAAGTGTGGTCCACGGACCAGAACATCCAAATTTGTTAGAAATGCAAGTCTTTGGGCCCCACCCCCAGACTTACTGAACCAGAACCCACAGGATAGCCGGCGCCCTGGGGAGCCCTGTGGACATCACAGTGTGAGCAATTCTGGCTGTAGCTATGTCCGGATGGTCCCAGAGGTCTGAGCATCACTGAGCGCATTTCAAAAGATCAATTTAACAATTTTCTGTGAATTCCCATATTTTACCCCGACCAGATTCGGAGAAAGTATCAAGGCTCAGTGTTGACACACTGAGGGACACAGTATCAAGAAGCTTATAAGGGCAGGGATGTCTTTTGTCCTCTGATCTATCTCCAGCACCTAGAACAGTTGGTACCAGCCAAGGGCCACATGATCACTGAGATCACACTAGACTCTTTCCAGGAGTCTCAAAGAGCATCTTCCCATTTCCTTGCAGAAAAGAACCTAGTTTGTGTCACAAAGAGGAGGTCTTCACAGGATGTGAAAAGAACAGGGAATAAGAATTTCTGGGAACGGAGCCAGAAATGAACATCATCCCTGGACAGACATAGAGGGGATGGCTTTCAGGGGCCAAGCTGCAACCGTTGTTACAGAGGCACCCCCTTGTCACCCCCTTGCCACTGCCCCTAAAGCTTTAGGAGCAGAAAGAGCACTTGGGGCAATTTAATCCTCAAGAAGCCTGTCATATCCCCATCTCTGAAAAGGGAAGGAATTTGAGGCTCAGCGAAGTACACCAACTTGTGTCACACAGTGGCCCAACCACCATCTCAATCCAGACCTGTCAAACTCCGCTATTTCCCCACTGATCCGATCCCCACAGATCCGAAGTGGCCAGCCTTTTTTTTTTTTTTTTTTTGCATACATCACTCCTTCTCATCCCAAGGGTTTCCTCTCCATTCAAAGGTGGGAGAACAGACTTGAAGACGTGGAATCACTTGCCACAAACCTAACTTGGTTCATTCAAAGGACTATGGAAGATGACTCTCATTCCCACATACACACCCACACACATAAGGTAGGTCAGCGAGGTCATTTCCATCCAGATAAGAGTCCCAGGTTAAAGTAAGAGTGAGAACCAGTGGCTCTCAAAATGTAGCCGCCAGCAGCAACAGCAGCATCACTGGAAACTAGAAATCTATGTTCTCAGGCCCTTTCCGTAAGCGCTGAATCAGAAGCTCGGTGAGGGGGGGCTAGGGGAAAGCCCAGACAGTTCTTAGCAAGCCCTCTGAGTGATTCTGATACAGACTGGGTGGCTCTTCTGATGATTGCTGCAGTTGAATTCAGCTCCATTCCATGAATTGAGCAGGCAAAGCAATGTCAACCTCAGCCTCCTCATCTGGAGAATGAAAATAACCCTCCTTCCCACACTGGGTACCCGTGAGGATCCGGGGAGTATTAATAAATAGCACCTAGCCTGGTGCCCGGCACCGTGCACGTTGACTCAGCACATTGTAGCTTAACTTCAAATGTGTGATCCCCAGGGCTGAAAGTTTGGCAACACTGTTGGTGATCTCGCTGGGAAACAGGCACTCTCATGACTGCGGGTGGGTGTGCAAGTTGCTGTGATTTCTCCGCAAGACAGTTTGGCAGTATCTATCAAAACTTACAAAAGCACATGCCCCCTCTTAAGCAAATCCGCTTCTAAGAATTAATCCCACAGACGAGCACAGTCGGGTTCATGGAAGGCCTGGCTACTCCCCTGGGAGCCATATGGAGGCAATGTGTCAGGCAGGAGTTGGAAGAAGGGGGAGGTTGGAGGGTGTTTCCAAAGAAATTGCTAGGCAGGAAAAAAAGAAAGTATGCTCTACTGTGGGGTAGTCTAAAATACAAGAATATATTTTCCCTTGGGAACTCAAAAAAAAAAAAGATTTTGTTTATTTACTTGACAGAACACAAGCAGGGGGAGCGGTAGGAGAAGCAGAGTCCCTGCTGAGCGGGAAGCCTGATGTAGGGCTCGATCCCAGGACCTTGGGATCATGACCCAAGCAGAAGGCAGCCGCTTAACTGAGTCACTCAGCCCCCCCCCCCCCTTGGGAACTTTTTCTTTTTTTAAGATTATTTATTTATTTATTAGAGACAGACAGACAGAGGGAGAAGCAGGCTCCATGCAGGGAGCCTGATACAGGACTCAATCCCGGGTCTCCAGGATCACACCCTGGGCTGAAGGTAGCGCTAAACTGCTAAGCCAGAGGGGCTGCCCACCCCCTTGGGGACTTTACAGTTTTTTTCAGATTTGTATTCTTGTGAGATAGATTAATAGCAGCCGATTGTCACAAGTATAAAGTTGAGAAGAAAGGCTATCTCTGGATGGTGGGATTATGAGGGATTTTTACATTTTTATGCTTTTCTGATTTTTTTCAGCCTTCTGTTTCAGAACTCAGGACATATTAAATAGTATTTTTCAAACCTCTGTGTATGATAATCCCAATTTTCTAATAAATGCACTGATATGTATAAAAGATGTATTAGAGGGCAGCCCCGGTGCCTCAGCAGTTTGGCACCGCCTGCAGCCCAGGGTGTGATCCTGGAGACCTGGGATCGAATCCCACGTCGGGCTCCCTGCATGGAGCCTGCTTCTCCCTCTGCCTGTGTCTCTGCCTCTCTCTCCCTCTCTCTCTCTCTCTCTCTCTCTCTCTCATGAATAAATAAATAAAATCTTAAAAAAAAAAAAGATGTATTAGAAGGATACCAAAATGGTTAACAGTTGTCGTCTCTGGGTTTAGATGTAACCTGTATTTTGTTTACAGTTTCCTGTGTCTCAGATTTTCTGGAATGCATCTGTATTCATTTTATAATCAGAAACACATCAAGTTCAGGCTGTAGAGTAGTAATGCAGTAGCTCGATCTGCCTCACGGGATCATTGCCAGCCCCAAGCAGGCTCCCTGGGGTCCTGAGCTCCCGTGGGGAGGGAGCAGGGGTGCTGAGAGGCGCCGCTAGGGTGCAGCATTGCCTGCAAGATCGAGCGCTGAGCCTCCCGTCACCCCCAGCCTACCGCAGGTGTCCCGGGGCAGCCCAGGGCAGGCAGCCGGAGAACAGGGAGACCGTGGATCTCTGCATTTCCAAGACCACCTCAGGAAGAGTGTAGAAAAACCTGGGGGAAGGACGATCTCTCCAGCTGCTGGACAGATAGCCTGCTTTGGCACCCAACAGGCAGGAATGGATTCAGCCATTGAAACACCTGACCCCGGCGGGCGGGGGTGGAGCAGAACACAAAAGAATGAGTGATTGACCCAGTCCATACCCTCAAGGCCATAAGGACTGTGACACCGCTGGTGACCCCAGGCCCCAGGATGATGAACCCTGAACCCAGCTGGGGGTGGCGACCTGGAAATCAAGGAGGTCTTTAGGGAGCGGCACATCAGCAAGAGGAGTAGGAAGTACTGAAGGGGAGGGGAGAGAGGGCAGGAAGAAACCAGTGCTTCTGGTTGGAAGGAACAGTCAGGGGAGGACCTGGAGACCCGAGAAAGTGTGGCTAAGTATTGTGTGCAAGGGAGGGAGCTTTCAGAAAGATGCCCCCAGGTGTCAGGGGCCAGGTGTTCAGTGCCCAGAGAAGGAGCACAGTCTTCAACCTAAAGCCCCGGCTCGTGCCAAAGGGTTCTGTGCAGGGCAGGAGGAGTAGTCAAATCCTAGCTCTGCCACGTACTATTTCCATGATAATGCGAAAAGCCAGTTCCCCTCTCTGAGCCTGTTTTCTCATCTGTAAAATGGAGATAGTAAAATCCACTTTATGGTCTTGTGAAGCTTAAAAGGGGTAGGTGGAGAACCCGAAGTCATGACTTTCCTTCCCTGTCTTTTTACTTTACTGCTATTTGGGGGGGAACCCCGGGTGGCTCAGCGGTTTAGCGCCACCTTTCACCCAGGGTGTGATCCTGGAGTCCCTGGATCAAGTCCCACTTTGGGCTCCCTGCATGGAGCCTGCTTCTCCCTCTGCCTGTGTCTCTGCCTCTCTCTCTCTCTCTTTCTCTCATGAATAAATAAGTAAAATCTTTTTAAAAAATTTTTTAAAAATACTGCTATTTGGGCAATAGTATTCAAATGGAAAAGTCAGACAAACAGGCCATTCCTAGTTTGTCCATGGTGTCAGCTTGGCAAACATTAGTAGTCCAGGGGAGTCATCCCGGCTAGCTTCTAGGGGCCAGGAAATCATTTTATCATGTGTGATTGCAATCAAGAACATGTTCTGCCCTCGTTCCCATTTATAATGAAAACTTATTTTAATCATGTGCAATCTCCAGGAAAAATGGTAACACAAGGAACAGTTAAAAAAAAAATAAAAAGCTAAAAAGCTTATCTCTATAAGACCGTCTACTCTATTGAAATGTTAAAGGACACAACCTCCTAACACAGACTGAATACTAAATGTGGCTTTAGAATGCAGGGGTGAGGCGCCAGGACCCCATCACCACCACCACTCCACCCCCCCACCCCCCCACCCCCAGCCCAGAGCCTTGTCAGGACAACGTTGTGGGGTGAGTGCAGATGCTGACAGAGGCAGGAAGCACAGAAGCACAGCAGATGACGTCTTCCTCTAGCCAGGGCTCCTCACCAGAAGAATGAGTCCCACTGATATCTATTGATAATCAATTGATAATACCCTAATGAAGAGGAAGAGAAGCTGGAACCAGATCCCACTTCCCAGGTGAACTTCCAGCTTTGCAAGGGCAAAATCTGGACAGTGGAGGAAAAAGGACATCCCAAGCTGCTAGGTAGAGCCTGACAGTAAAAAGTAGAGGGAGGAAAAGGAGGCAGAGGATAGAAAAGTGTGGAGAGCATCTCTAAGTCACGAGTGGAGAGTGGGGAAAGAGGATTTGGGGGGCAGGGGGCAGAGAGGGGCAGCTATGGGGAAATGCGTCCTTAAAAGTCAGCTAGGTATTAAGAGGGCATCCCATTTGAGTAGGGTTTCTTGCTCCTGATTTCACTCCAGAATCACCTGAAGACCATTTCCCAATTCCTATTGCTCAGGCATCATCGAGACCAATTCCATCAGCACCTGGATGGCCTGGGGACTGGCATTAAAATGGGAGCTCCCCAAGTCATTGTGAGGTGCAACCAGGTATTGAGAACTGCTGTTCTGAAGATGGATGAATACTTTCAAACAATTTAATGATTTTGGGGGTGCTGGCTGTGTTTTTTAATGTACTATGGTGTATGAATATCCCACACTGAGCTAACGATATAGATATATGTTACCATCCAAATCCACTTAATCACCAGTGAGCTCCCATTTACAGAGACGGCTAACATTCATTGAGCAGTTATTTTGCCCTTCACCACCTCAATCTCACAACACCCTGTGAAACAACCACTTCACAGATGAAATTGTGACATTTCAGGCACCGGCCCAAGAACAGCCAGCTGATACCCATGGCAGAGGCACACTGAGCTCAGGCATCTGGCTCTAGCCCTCTAGCTGGCCAGTACACCAGCTGCCCCTCCCATCCTGCCCAGGCTTACCCTCCCCTCAAGCCTGCCTTCCACCGGAGGGAGAGGACAAAACCAACCCCAAACACCTAGGATTCCATTCCTTCCAGGGGAAGAAACCTGGAACAGCACCGAATGCAAACAGTAGATGGCCCCAACACTGCAACTTCCTAATTCTGGAGAGCAGGGCTCTAAATAGACTCCAGTAGGGATGGAGCTGGTGATTTGAAAAACGGTGAAGGACCTCT
The DNA here is from genome assembly GCF_048418805.1 of Vulpes vulpes. Taxonomy (NCBI): domain Eukaryota; kingdom Metazoa; phylum Chordata; class Mammalia; order Carnivora; family Canidae; genus Vulpes; species Vulpes vulpes. Next base: position 96,289,183 of record NC_132783.1, on the reverse strand, counting down.
GCTCCTGCCTTATGTATGGTTCATGCTAGCTAGTTGGCTGGGACACCTTGGTGCTCCTCCTTATGGCCTCTCATCTTCCAACAGGGTAGACTTGCTTCCTTGCATTGGCCTCAGAATGGTGTTCCAAGAAGAAAAAGTCCCAGTGCATAAGCACTTATGAAGCCTTTGTTTACACCGCATTTCTGGTATCCTGCTGGCCAAAGCAAGTCACTTGGCCAAGACCAGCGTCAGCTGTGGAGGGGGCTTGGCACCTGCTCCCCACGGGAGCAGTGGTAGAGGGTACAGAGTTGGATCCTCACTTAGCTGCTGGACCAGAGAGGTTAGAGAATGCACATAGATGGGGAGATGTCGAAGGGAGCAATTTGGATGACACCTGCATCTGCACTGGGGGAGCTGGAGCCCCAAGGCCACCCCTGTGTGTCCCCCAGTCCCCTGACTCTCTGAGGCTCAGCTCTAGACAGGATAGGACCTGAAGAAAAGCCACTGTGAGAGGAAGGAAGGTGGGTCCTGGGGAGAAGCCAGTCCCCATGGATGGGGCGGAGGCTCTGAAGGCTGGAGAGAGACCAGAAGAATGACCCTCTTTCTCAGGAAGCTGCAGACCAGCACCACTAGGAACCGGATGTGCTTATGAGATCACCGGTGGCAGCCACGGGGTGTGTGCTCCCGGTTTTCCATCAGAAAACTTGCCTTTCAGTTACAAGAAGTGCATTTGGCTATGGGCCTCCTGCCACGACAGCCCTGGGGACCCAGCTCTAGCTGAGGCGTGCTGTCCCCGGGACGTCCCTGCCGGTGACTGGGCATGGCAGGGGCACCCTGTCCAGCCCAGGTCTTCTAAAACTGATCTTTGCTCTACAACTTCCTGCTGCGCTGGCCACATGTCAGATCTGTACCCCCGCTGAAGGCTTTCCTAGCTCCTGCCCTTACCTTCATCTTTCATGGGCGTTGTGCCCAATGCACCCTTTGCTCTGCTACGATTATTGAGCATCATCATGCCTCAGCGTTTATCATTGTGCTAAGCCATCTGTGTGCATCGCCATTTATGAGGTAGGAACCGACACCGGCCCATTTTTGGGTTGAGCCAACAGAGGAGCCCAGAGCTTACATGGCTGGCCTGGAGGACCTCGGCCAGTGAGAGGCAGGGCCCAGCTTGGACGGAGACTTTGGGATCTGGGTCTCAGGAGGACAGAGCACTAAGCAGTGAATCATCATTCTCACTTCTCTGACCTCTCACCAGGAGGTTTTCCAGACTTTCATTCCTTCCAGATTAAAAACAAAAAACCCCCTACTTTCCTTCTTGGAATTTGTCTAATTTTGGAATGAAGTTTCCTGGTAATCTGGTCATACATTCATTATCAAGAGCTAAAATTAAAGGCTTCTCCTCAGTACCCTTGCATGAGCAGTGCCATGGTGGAGATTTGGACCTGATCACGGGAAGGAAAGCACTCCGTGCACGTGGAACCCAGGAAGGGCTCAGTTTCCCCACAGCTCAGCAGGTCCTCAAAGGCCAGAGACCTGATTTTGGTGGATGTCATAGGCTCGAGGAAGAGCAAGGTTTGCTGACCCCTCCCCGCACCAGAAATGTGCCCCCACGAATGACAGGGACAGTTTCCCGCGGGGTGCCCCCCTGGCTGCAGAGGCACAGGGACAGTTGCCCCTCTCGTCCCAGGCAGGACCACCCAGTTGCCAGGAGAATGGTCTCTGTGACACAGTCAAGCCCCGTGTGCCTCCCGGGATACATTAGCACACAATGGCAGCCTCTCCCCCAGGCCCACTAAACCTCAGGAGTGAGAACTCTTCTATGAGTGAGAACGCCTGACCCCATCTGTACGCCTGACCTCTCCAGTCTAGATATTCTCTAGCCCACACCAGCCCCAAGGAGGTAGTCTTCAAAATCTCCCAGAGATTTCTCACATCCAGTGAATGAAATAGACATACCAGAGCAAAACTGAAAGGGAGCAGAATACGCCACCCCTCCAATGTGCCGTTTTGCACATTTTGAGCTGAAGGCAATCAAGACGCAGCAGACTCAGGAAAACTTTCACTTCTCCCTTAAGTGCCTGAAAAAAATTTTTTAAAGGATTTTTATTTATTTATTTATTTGAGAGAGAAAGAGAAAGCACGGGGGAGAGGCAGAGGGAGAGGGAGAAGCAGACCCCTGCCACCCCCCACTCCCCCCCCCCCCCCCCCGCCCCACTCTGCTGAGCAGGGACCCCTACGTCCTGGGATCCTGACCTAAGCCGCAGACGCTTCACTGACTGACCCACCCAGGTGCTCCCTGAAAAAATTTAGATAGGGGTCCTCTACCAGAGAGAGAGCTATTGTCAAGAAACTTTTATCTGGAAGACTTACCTGCAGGGCAGGGCAAACATCTGATTACTGTAGCAGAAGCACCCTGAGTTGGGGGGGAGGCCTGAGCGGCAGGCATGCCCTCTGCTGTCTGCTATACCACTGTTCCACTTCTATCCACCTCCTTGTCTTTTCTCGCCTGCGACTAAATCCTCCTGCGCAGTTACCAACAAACAAACAAACAAACAAACAAAAAGATGGCTTAGAAGCCTCAGTTGCCTAATTGCCTTTGGGTCTCACATTGTTTGGGGGTGGGCTCCCGTATGTACAAATTAAATTTGTTTTTTTCCCGTTAATCTGTCTCAGGTCGATTTATTAGATCAGTCGAAGAAAATAGAAGGGAGAAGGGAAAAATGTACCCCTAGACCTCAACCAGTGCAGACTTGGCTTCTGGCCCAGGGAGCTCTGTCTTGGAAAATTACTAAGTCACTGTGTGAATGTGGGGAATCACCTACTTCTTTGAGCCTCGGTTTTCTCATCTGTAAAAGGAGCATAATAATAATAATATCTATCTCATAACATTTTTATGAGGATTGCACACAGTGGTGCTTGTAAAGTGCTCAGCACAGCACCGGGCCCAGGGCCAACACTTCTATGTAAGTTACTGTCTTGGTCTGTTGGGGCCACTATAACAATAGTATAGATTGGGTGGCCTATAAACAACAGAAATTTATTTCTTACAGGTCTGGAATCCAGGAACAAGGCGCAGGTAGCTTCGGTGTCTGGAGAGAGCATGCTTCATCATTGGTGGCCATCCTCACGTGGTATCCACACATGGTAGCAGGGGCAAGGGGCTCTCTGAAGTCTCCTTTATAAGGGAGAGTATTCCAACCATCAGGGCTTCACTCTCATGACAGAATCACGTCCCAAAGGCCCCACCTCTTCGTATCATCACGTTGGAGTTAGGATTTCAACATATGAATTTGGAGGGCACATAAACACACAGACCCTAACGGTTACCAATTACCCTCTCACTTTCAGTTCCTCAAAGAATAGAATTATGTTCCTGATTCATTTATAGGTGACCCCAGGAAATGCAGTGGGGGACTGGGAGAATGAAGAGAGGCCAGTACGAGGTATTGTCCTGGGTGGGTTCCTGCTGCGAGCCCCTGGGGCTCAGGCTCTCACAAGGCCCTCTGAGAAACAGTGTAGAACCACATCAGAATCACTCCTCCAGAGGATGGGAGGCTGGGGCCTCTATCTGGACTCTCCTCCCCCATCCTGTAGGGGTTGTCCTGGTACAGCCCCTCTGTACCTCTGAGTGCACCAGAAGTCTCAGCTGAGAAGAGAGATGTGGGTCCCTGAGGAGGAAGTGGTCGGCCTGTGGGCCAACTCTGGAGGGCCACAAGGGTGTGGAATGGAGGAACATCCATCATTTCTGCTCTGGTTATATATTTTCACACAACCATGCAACCTAATTTCACTGTTCTCTTTGCTGCTGAAGTTTCAATCCTCAAACCAGCCCCACAGTCTGCTCAAAGAGAAGAATGGAAACTCCCAGTTACCGAGGGCTTCCATGTGCCAGGACTATGCTAAGCACCCAATCCTCATAGCACTCATAAGCTTAGGGACTAACATGCCCATTTTGTAGGGAGCAAAACTGAGGCAAAGCAAGGTTACATACCTTATCCAAGGTCATACAGCCTGTGAGAGGCAGGAATGGGACTCCAATACACAAAATGGAGCTGGCATCAATCATCTCAACTTCTGCTGAGTTAAAGTGAAACAACATTAAAAAAAAAAAAAAAAAAAACAGAACAGAACAAAAAAAAACTCAAAACTGAAACAGTGTGATTCTATGAAGTGGCCCTGAGCCTGGTAAGTGGACAGAGCCAGGTACTCAAAGGCAGGTGCCAAGAAGACTGAGTTAATGAACTTATCGAACACGTCCTAAGGCTCCACCTCCTGAACCATTGCTCTTCTGTTCCTAGGGAAGCCAAAGTCACAATTTGTACATTTGGAAGGAGAATGGCCCTGCACTCAGGTTGATTAGGTGTTATTTTAATTTTTTAATTTTTAAAAAGATTTTATTTATTTCTTTATGAGAGTGTGCGAGAGAGGCAGAGGCAAAGGCAGAGGGAGAAACAGGCTCCCTGTGGGGAGCCCAATGCGGGACTCAATCGCGGGCCTCCAGGATCACGACCTGAGCAGAAGGCAGATGTTCAACCACTGAGCCACCCAGGCATCCGAACTAGGTGTCATTTTTAATAGAAACCCCTCCTGTTTCAGTCTCTCTGGTGTTTTGTTCCAAATGTGCTCAGAGACTGAGACTGTCTCTGTCAATAATTTAACACAGGTTCACTGTGGGAATTTTAATAATAATAATAATATTTCACAACCAATAGCATGCAGGATAAAGTCTCTTAATAAGCCAATGGAGAAATTACACACCCTAATGACAGATTAATTACACTATTGTTCCAAGCCAAAGGGGAGATGAGAGAAATACAGTCCAAGCTTAGCTGAGGTATACCTTTCTAAGAGGTAGTTCTTGGAAGAGCTGGCTTAGCCAACCAAGAGCTGGTGTCCAGCTGCCAGTATGAATTGAAAGCCCCTTGTTGCCAGAGCACGATGCCTTGGTGAAACTAAGGCATAAGTGTTGGCAGGCAAGATGATATCCTTCATGGGGCCACTGTATGGTTTTTACCACTTCCAGCAAAGAGGAGCCCTGCCGTAGCATAACCATTCGGATGACATCATCCTGACACGGCTTCCCCAGTGTCACCAAATTCACCCTCAGAACAAAACAACTCCACTGAAGCCATAAACGAGTGGATCCAAAATCACGGCAAACCAAAACACCACACCTGGTTTGAACAATACATCGTATGTCTCCCTGTACGTCATGCTATTAACAAGGCGCTTCCTGGTGGATTTTGACATTTTATCCTCCGCACATCCTTGAGATAGGGCTGTTTCTGGCACATTTGACAGATGGGCAAATTGAGACCTGGAGAGACTAGGTAATTGCATAAAACCACACTGGAAGCCTCTGCGCGGCTGGGACTAGAGCCCAGATGCGGGGCTCCCAAGCCCACGGTCTCTGCTCTCCTCCGTCCCGCAGGCTCTCAGGTTGGTATCCATTCCCTGGCTCGTTCACTCACTCCTTCATTCTCTCCTTCCCTTTTGAGAACTTTATGCCAGTGCTCCTGTTTGCCTCTGTTCCTGCCGGCTCCGTGTCCAAAATGACACAAAAACCCAGGCTTGCCCACCCCCCCTCCACCCCCGTCCCCGTGCACATCGTGTAGTGGTGACAAATGTGCAAGCCTGCCCCTGGCTTCGATTCCAGACTGACTCCACCTGAGTAAGTCCTGGCTCCTCCTGCGCGGCAGGAGCTCCTCAGAGGACGTGCCACCTCCCACAGCTGTGGGGCGCGAACAGAGACGGGGATGAGAACGTGCTTGGCGCCGTGCCTGGCACCGGGAAGCACTCGGGAGAAACCTAAGCCACGATGTCCTCTATCGGGCAGGAAACCGATCCGCACCTGGATGGTGGACACCAGGTGTCCCGGCCACCAGAGAAGGGGGCTCTGGGTTTTGTGTCAGCTCTGAGCCCGGAACAGTAATTCAACATTTATGTGCCCCGCGGGAGCAGAGGCCACAGCTGGGGCCGTGGCAGGAGACTCCTGAGGAAAGGGGACCTGAGAAATGTGAAACCTTCATTTCTGCATCTGTGCCCCTCGCATCCAGAGTCTCCCCTGATCACAGGCGCCGAGGGCGGAATGGGGAAGGGCCATGTCTGCATCATAAAAGACGTGATGGAAGCATCCGTGGGGAGTCTTTACCTCTCAGAGTCCCCAATCCTTTTGTTCTCCTTTCTAATCATTTCTGGCAGTTTTTTAAAAGGCTAAAAATGTGGCACAGGGAGATATCAATTCAGAAGGAAAAAATATGGTCATAAGAGGAGCTAATTTGAATCGTGGGCAGAAAGCCTTTTTCTTTTCCTGTGAGGGGCCCTGACTGGGGGGGGGGGGGGTGCAGTGCATGAGCAAGGCAGAAGAAAAAGCATCTGAATTCCTGGTTTCCTTTCTCTTTCTTCTTCTTTTTTTTCTTCCCAACAGGGGATCTTTCTTCAAAGGGGAATTTTAAAACATTCTTGAATACACATCTGTTTTTAAAAACAAAACAAACCGTAAAACTATTTGATGAATGCAAGCAAGACACTTGGAAATGTCCTGGACCGGCAGGGCTCTCTGTCCAATGGGAGAGGCGCCGGCAAGGAATGAGGACAGACCCAGGAGCTTAATCTCCTCAGAGGCTTTGATGTGCATACGTTGTTTCCCGTTTCACAGATGAGGAAATTGATTCTAGAGAGAGCTCAAGAAAGTGCCTGGAAAGTGGCTGAGGGAGAGATTAAATCGCATCCTTTTTAATACAAAGCAAAGCAAACAGTATAGAAAAAGAAGGGAAGAAGAAAGACACAGGGAGAGGTATGACTCCTTAGGTATTACAACAAAAAAAATATATAAAATATTAAGATAGGGATGCCTGGATGGCTTAGTGGTTGAGCGTCTGCCTGTAGCTCATGGCAGGATCCCAGGGTCCTGGGATCAAGTCCCGCAGGGAGCCTGCTTCTCCCTCTCTCTGTGTCTCTCATGAATAAGTTTTTAAAAATATTAACAAATATAGGTTCTGGGACAATGTACTGAGCCAGAGGCTGTGTATAGGGAAACAAGCCCAGAGCAGATGGAGCTGTTTGGAAATGGACCTCCGGGGCCAGGGGGCCCTGTGCAGTACATCCGGAGTAAGGAAGTGAAGCCACCTGCCAAGGCCCCTGCCTGATGCTGGAGACAGTACCTGTCCTGCCTAAAAGGCGCTGCCACAGCTGGTAGAAACAGTGACAGTGTAGTTTCTCAGCATCCCCAGCTCCTCTGACAACCAGGTACAGAATAATTAGGGGAGCAAAAGGAAAGAAGCTGTAGACAGCATGTTTAACACAACTTGGTGACCGAGTACCCCAGGATGTGGGAGGCTGGAGCCAAGCTGCTGATGGTGGCAGAGGAGCCTGGGCGGCAGCTGTGTGGGAGTGGGTGGAGGAAGACAGGACTTCCAGAAGTCCTCAGAGCTGGAATGGCAAAGATTCTGGTTTGGCACCCCGAGAAGGTGGTCTGGAGGACTGGGGAGAAAATAGGAGCACAGGACTGGCAGGGACCTATACAGGCTGTGATTTGGGGATGTGTGCAAGGGGACAGAGGGAGCCTGGGGGCTGGGGCGACCTGGGTGCCCCTGGGAGCTCCCAAAATGCTGGAGGGGGAGAGACAGAGCCACACAGGGGGAAAACCACTGAGAACAACATGCGGAACTGCTGCACAGGAAGCTTGTGGGCAAAAGGTGGCAAAAGGTTTAGGTGCTTGTGGGGGAGGGGCCTGAGAGACTAGATCTCTCCAAGGTGGGGTTGCTGGCTGCACTGAGATTAGAGCTCTCAGTGCTTTGTGGGAACAACAGAAGAGAGCCCCGCAACAGCACTGGGCCCGGGTCAGGGATGGCAAGACAGATTTTGCTCAGACTGGGAAGGGGGGAGTGTCCTCTTGGGTATAAATGAAGCCCCTCCCCCCCCAAGAAATAAAAATAATAAAATGATAAAAATAAAAATAAAAAAATAAATGAAGCCCCACTTTGACTAGGAACGAAGGTGACCTGGGGTCTCAGAGGGAGAACAGAGGGGAAATTTAAAGGGGCCAAGAGGAAATGAATTCCGATGGTGGGGCAGTGTGGGCAGGTGGGTGGTGAAATGTACATTTCATGGTGTGGCCCTATTGTGTTTTCTTGAGTGAAGACTCAGCACAGAGCCTGGGGTCACTTGTGGTGACTCGGCCCAGTGTAGGGGGAAGCCAGGCCACATCTGGGTCAAGTCAAGTGTGGGCAAGTCCTCCAGGCTGGGCGGAGTCCACGGTTCTCAGGAGCTTGGAGAACTGGCCCACTCCACCTTCCTCGGGGAGATAACACCGTGCACTAACCTGGAAGACCGGGCACTGTCAGTAGCCCACCCTCTGCCTTATTATGCCTTATTAGATTGTGACTTCGGGGGGCTCTTCCACAACTCCGGAGTAGTGTGTAACTGACATGCAGGTAGCCTCCGTCCTGCCTCGCCCCTTCTGCGCCCTCACACGAGGTTTGCCTTCATTCGCGATTCATTTGGACGCTCCTTTTTGTTCCATATAAATGTGTGCTTGTCTGGTTTTTCCTTAAACTAGTTATAACATCTTCCAGGTTCCCCTGTTGATTAACCAACAGAATACAGTCTTTAACGTGTGTTCACATTTATATCTGTGTAAGACTTGTGATCTTACCTGTTTCGGCAAGTTATCTCTTAGCAGCAGGTACTTCCTCCAAAAAAGTACGGGGAAACCCATTGCACTTAAATATAAATAAATGGAAAAAGATTGTGATCAAAGAATTTTCTTAAAAACAGGATAATTATCAGAGTAATACATCTGTGAAAAGTCAAAACACATTAGAAATGTACTACTCCAAGCAGAGGAAAACTATAGCCTAATATCTCAAAATGAGCTAGAAAAAAGAAAAGGATAAAAAGTGGGGCTAGCAGTTAAGACAGGACAACATAAAATAGAATTAGAAAAGCTCAGGAATGAATTAGATATAAAATTAATAGATGCCAAAGAAAATCACTGTGAGAGAATGACAGGGCAAAAAAGGGGGGGGGGGGAGTGAAACAGAAATGGAGATGTCTGGAAGGAAAAATTTGGCAGAGAATGATAGGCACGCAATATAAAATAAAATGCCCAGCATTTATATAATAGTTCCCAAGGGAGAGAAATGCAACACAGGGAAGTAAATAGCAAAAACTAGAATCTGAGAAACTTCTCTGGAAAAAAGAATCAGTGGAATTATACAACCTGAGAAGGGCAACCCCACGTGGCCAACACCAAGACAGATTTTAGTAAAACTTTCGGACTTTAAAAGAAAAAGTACATTGGGTATCAGGATAAAACGAACAAATTGTTTGATCAAGAAAGAAAATGAGTTTTGTCAGATATCAAATTTGTCATCAGAAACACTTTATGTCAGAACTCTAAAGAGTGACATAGTTAAGAAGTTCAAGGAAAGGAAATAAGAGTCAAGGGTCTCATCCAGTCAAAGAGATCAAGTAAAAAAAAAAAAAAAAGGCACAGCACAAACCATTACAAGCTTCAAAGAACCTGAAGAATATTGTTCCCATGATCATTTTCTGAGAAACCTACTAAATAAAAAGCTTCAGACAGCCTGAAAACAAAGAAGACTTGGCCCAAAGGCTGATGGGGAGCCCTGAGTGTGGTGAACAGGAGAAGAGCACTGGGTGATGGGGACAGGGACGATGGACTGGTACATAACCGTTACGTGTTCTGACAACTACGTGTGATACAAGCTTCAACACATGCGAAGGGAAAGGAGTGTATGAAAAATCGCATGATCTCATTGATGGCCTCACTGGTATTTACTGGAAGTAAAAAGATGTTACTTTAACAATAGAGGCTGAGGAAGAAGCAGGGGAAGATACAAAACATGTCTTCGTTAATTTCGGTATTTTCCATAGTCGAAACCAATAGACAAACTGATAAAGAAAGGACTGCAAATATGACACAAAGCTGTTAATATAAAGGTAACCATTAGGATGAAAATATAAAACTTTGTGAGTACAACAGTCCCCCTTCCGCACCCCATTCCTGCAGTTTTGCCTTCTCTTATTTCTGCTGCCTGTGGCCAACCAGCATCTAGGGGCAGGTGACCCTCCTGCTTCATCGTCCGATGTTCAATAGTAACCTAATGTGTCTTTTACCCCATTTTATTTCATTGCCTGGGCATTTTATCATCTCATATTCTTTTTTTTTTTTGAAGATTTTACTAATTTATTCATGAGAGACACAGAGAGAGAGGCCGAGACACAGGCAGAGGGAGAAGCAGGCTCCATGCCGGGAGCCCGACGTGGGACTCCGTCCCGGGACTCCAGGATCACGGCCTGGGCCAAAGGCAGATGCTCAACCACTGAACCACCCAAGGTGTGCCTATCATCTCATATTCTTACAAGAAGGCTGAGTACAGAACAGTACAATATTTTGAAAGAGAGAGAGACCACATTCACATAACTTTTATTGCAGTATAGTAGTATAATTGTTTCATGTTATTATTAGTGTTGTTAATCTCTTATGCACCTAATTTATAAAGTAAACTTTATCACACGTATGTATATATAGGAAAAAACAGCTTATATGGTGTTCAGTTCTAAGTGATTGTAGACATCCACCAGGGGTCTTGGAACATGTTCCCTGTGGGTAAGAGGCACTACGTACCAAAAGAAACCTACAGGGACCAAAGTTCGGCCTCTTGGAATGTACATGTTTTATAGCTTTTATTTGATAAGGATGGAGATGTTTTACATAGTTTTTAAAAATCAAAGCACAACGAGGATGTGAGGGTGATCTGGCTGTGACATCTGTCACCTCATTGATTGCCAGTGTTGATTGGACTAATCTAACTGGTGCGGCAGGCGTCCCCTCCCTCCCTCACCCTCACCGCCCCACCTACATCCCTCTCAAAGCCGCATGCTGAGTCCAAGAGGATGGCCTTCCCTGACCTAGGAGGACCGTGCTTCTGTTAAGGGTATACGAGCATCTGGGCTCCCCTGCCAGAACCTCCGAACATGCTCTCAAGGTCCCACGTAAGGTAAGCAAACTTCCAAGACGCCGGACATACTAAAAAAAAATTCAAAACAAAAAGAAAAAACAAAACCTAGCCGCATAGGAAGATAGTGGCAGAATTACTCACAGAAGAATAATTTCAAGTTACTTTATAAAAGTAACTCAAAAAATAAAAAGATTTTTTAAACTGCATTCCATAGTTAAAATATTTAGTAAAAAAATTAGTGCTGTATGTTAAGCCTGTGTGTGTATATTTATATATATAAACACATACATTTATATCTTGTATATGTATATATAAAAAGATAAAGCAAATAATTATATTAATTTCATTAGAAACCAGGATAATTAACATAATTTAAAGAAAGAAAATATGTCAACTGTTCAGTACAAATGCTAATTTTTCACTTGAATTGGAAACAGCTATATGAACCTATTCTTTTTCCCCTTTCTAAAAATACTTATTTCTTACTTCTGTCCACTATAACTCCAAGCAGCCTTAGCACTCACACTGTGCTCTCTGCACACCACTCCCTTCCCCTCTGAAAGGAACCGATGCTCCTCAGAGAAACAGGTACTTAAAGATCTGGAGAAGAAATGTCCACAATAAATCTGGGACATCTTGTCCTGACCGGAAGCAAGAATACCGATTTGGGAACATAGCACTGGACACAGGGCTCCATAGGTTGAAGCAAGATTAATTTGAGCCCCAAGAAAAAGATTCACTAAAATGGATTGAAAAATCACACCCAGCATATGAAAGTTCAAAATGATACCAGAAAATCTCATTGGTTCCTTTGCAAGTCGCTAGGCACCAACTCGTTATGCTGAAGATTGATAAGCAAAGGATAAGCATTTATCTCGCCTTTCCCGTATGGATTGGACTTCAGTAAAAACCAAATCATTGATAAGGACTTCTTCTTTATAGAAGGAGCATAGCCAAGGAATGATAGCATTGGGAAATTACCAATTTGCAATCCCTAATGAAATAATACATCCGTGCCAGTGTTCCTCAACCTTCTTTTCATTATCATTTCCCTAAGGAGCCCTGTTAGACATTTTTTTCTTCCTAATCATACCCTCTCCATGAAATTTTAATGCCATAGATATACTGTATTTCCATTTATGCACTATATGTACATCTTTGCTTTCTACATTAGGAGAATAGGATTTTTTTCTGCACGAACTAATTTTGGCCTCTTTGGCAACATTATCACCCTGGTTGAGAAGGTGTGATCTATTACAATGGTCATCAATTCTCTGAAGGTGAAGATGATCGTGGCAAGATCTGCTAACACCATCTGAATCTGCTAATCATTCTTAAAAATGGGGTACCTGGGTGGTGCGGTGGGTTAAGCGACTGACTCTTGGTTTTGGCTCAGGGTGGGGAGACCAGGCCCTGCACTGAGCTCCACACTCTGCATGGAGTCTGCTTGAGATTCTCTTCCTCTGGGATGCCTAGGTGGCTCAGTGGTTGAGCGCCTGCCTTTGGCTCAGGACATGATCCCGGATCCCTGGGTTCGAGTCCCACATCGGGCTCCTTGCGTGGAGCTTGCTTCTCCCTCTGCCTGTGTCTCTGACTCTTACTCTGTGTGTCTCTCATGAATAAATAAATAAAATCTTTAAAAAAAAAAAAAGATTCTCTCCCTCTGCCCCTCCCTGCCATGCTCACTCTCTAATAAATAAATAAACCTTTTTAAAAAATGAAAAAATAAATTTAAAAAATTATGAGCCTCTTGATATAAAGCAATAGGAAGTAAACAGCAGCGCCAAGGAATACAAAAAAAGAAGAAGAAAAAAAGAAGGCGATGAATTTGTATCTAATCTCACATCAGTTTAGGACAGATAAGCATTGTATTACAGGAGGAGGAATCAAGCAGTTAAACCTTGAATAGGCAAAGTTCTAAGGACAAATGACCCACTTTCCTCAAAAAAGAAAAGGGGAGAATAGGAGAAGGGGAAGGAACCATTATAGATTAAAAGAAATTTGGGACACCTGGGTTGAGTGTCAGTCTTTGGCTCAAGGTGTGGTTCCAGAGTCCTGGGATTGAGTCTTCGCCTCAGCTCCCCGCACGGGGCCTGCTTCTCCCTCTGCCTATGTCTCTGCCTCTCTGTCTCTCACAAATAAAGAAAATCTTAAAAAAAAAAAAAAGATTAAAAGACATTTAAGAGAGCAACCAAATATAGTGTGGGGGTCTTATTGAACAGTTTGGATATTACATGATATTAAGGAATTATCATTATTTGTTTTAAATATGAGAATAATATTGTGTTTATGATTTTTTAAAAGTCTTCGACTCTCTTCTCATCTCTACTTCTTAGTATGCTTAAAATTTCTGATGGCACAAAGGTTTCTTTAAAGTTATATGCTTATCCAAAATATCCTAAACTAAATGTAAAATAAAGAAAACAGCTCCTTGATGCCTCATTGGAATTAGGGGCCAGTGTGCCCAAATATTCCACTTTTTCAAAGAAGCCTGAAATTGGGTTTTTATGTGAACTCTCCCAATTTTTAAATGATAGCAGCGAATCCTGCATTTCTTAAGATTCGCTGCATGACCCCATGGTGTTTGCCATGTATCTGGTGAGTTCCCAGTCAGGGACCTTAGGCAAAAATGCCAAACTCCATTGCTTTGATTAAAACAGGACTTTCTGCTCTGGGAATCACTTGTCTGCTTTTAATTTTAAACTTCATGGTTATTTTTGAAATGCTAGTTTATTTTGCCAAGAATGACTAAAGCAAGAACTGATGAGAGAAATGTATCTCCAGGTCTCATTTTCTTGCTGTGTCTGAAAGCACTCCTGCTGTTCAGGCTACCTCTTCCTCATTGTCTCTGTGACACTTGACTCTCCCTACACCCCCTCCCCTCCCTCCTGGTGTCCTATCTTGCTATGCTTTTCTCCTCTTTTTCAAACCCCCCAGTCACACAGGATAGGCTCCCACTTCTTTGTACCCCCTCACACTCCCCTGGGCAGGCTCCCAAGGTTTGTTACCATCATTGTGCCAGTGACCCCTCAGTCCTCCCTCCAGCCCAGCCTGCCCTTCTGCTGATTCTCCAAAATGCCTTAAAGACATCTTAAGTCCAGTGTTCCAACTAGCATCCCTTTTCCCTTGCCACTCCCCTCTCTTGAAGTCACCATGCTCAGAAATTTTAAGTTGGGATATCTAATAGCTGTATGATCTCAAATTTGGGGCTACATTCTTTCCTTTATTCATTTAACAAATATTTATGGGGTACCTACCATGTGCCAGGTACTCTCTGGATGCTGGGGACACACGAACATGACAAGGTCTTTGCTCTGATAAAGTTGACAATATATGGACAAGTTCATGATACAGCAGGGCAAGGCAACAGAGGGTTACTCTGAAGAGGGGACTTTGGAGCAGAGACCTGGATGAAGTCAGGGAGTGAGCCTTGTGGATATCTGGGGAAAAGGATTCCAGACAGAAAGAACAGAAAATGAAAAGGCCCTGAGGCAGGTTCCAAGAACAGCAGCCAGAAAGACTGGAATCAAGTGAGATGAGATGAGAATAGGAAAGAAGGAATTAGAGAAATAGCAAAGACCTGGGTGATGCAGGGTCTTATCAGTCAGGGGAGCCAGTTAAGAAAATGGACAAAGGTCTTGAATAGACATGTCTCCAAAGAAGCTGCACAAATGGCCAATGAATGGCCATGAAAGGACACCCAACGTCATTAGTTATCAGAGAGAGGCAAATCAAAGTTACAGTGAGATACCACTTCACACCTACTAGAATGGCTGCACTGAAAAAGATGGCCAATGAGTGTTGCCTCAGGAGGATTTGGGAGCTTGGAACTCTCCTACACTGCTGGAGAAAAGGTAAAATGGTGTGGCTTCTTTGGAAAATAGTTTGGCAGTTCCTGAAAAATTAGATACAGAGTCATTACATGACCTAGCAATTCTGATCCTAGAAATACACTCAAGGAGAACTGAAAATATATGTCCACACAAAAACCTGAATGGGAATATTTATGGCAATATTGTTTGTAATAGTCAAGATGTGGAAATAACCCAATATCCATCAACTGGTGAATGGATAAACAAAATTTGATGGATCTATATGATGGTATATTATTTGTCAATAAAAAGAAATGAAGTTCTGATTCATAGGACAACATGGATGAATTGCAAACATGCTCAGTGAAAGAAGCCAGACACAAAAGACCACATACTGCATGATTTCATCTGAAAGAAATGTCCCAAATAGTCCAATCCTTAGAAATTAGTGATGACAGGGAGTTGGGGAAGGAGGAAATGGGGAGTGACCTCTAATGGGCATGGGGTTTCTTTGAGGGATGGTGGAAAGGTTTTGGAATTAAATAGTGATCATGGTTGTATAACCTGTGAATATACTAAAAATCACTTAGAAATGATTTGTACACTTAGAAATGGTAAATTTTGTAAGATGTGAATTATATCTCAATTAAAAAAAACAAAACCTGGGAGATGCAGGGGCTTTGTCTCCCTGGCCTATCTATACCTCCACTGCCCCATCCTAGTCCCAGCTGTCACCCCTGAATTGAGGTCATGGCCATCAGACTAGCCTGACTGTTCTCTCTTGCCCCACACAGCACCCAGAGTGCTCCTTTTAAACTACAAATCACATCAAGCCTCTCCACTAGGTAAAGCCATCCAGCAGCTTCTCACAGTCCTTGGAATAAAATTCAATCTTCCTGTGGCCTACGGGACCCTTGTGTGATTCATTCCCTCCTGCCTCGACCTCACCCGCATTCCACTTGCCCCTCATCCTTATGGACGGGCAGACACACCGGCCTTCTCTCTGTTCCTCAAACGCCCAAGCTTCTTTCCACTTTGGGGCTTTTTTCTTGCTGTTCCCTCTGCATGGACAGCACCTCTTCATTCAGGCCTCTGCTCCCAACTCACTTCCTCAGGGAGGTCACCTGAGCAGGTTGGCCCAAGTGGCCTTCTTTGCCTTGTCTTCGTCCTCCAGGGCACTTCCCCAGCATGTACTAGCCTCGTTCACTTGTGTGATTACTTGTTATGCATCCCTCTTCTCCTCTAGATGTGAGCTCCCTGAAAGCAGGGGTCTGGCACCGTGTCTGGCACACAATAGGATCTCAACGATCCATGTCAAAAGAATAAATGGATCATCATGCATCTGCCGCTTACTGGGGTGTGCCCTGGTGGTCAAGTTGCCTCACTATCCTGAGCCTCTGTTTCCCAATCTGTAGAATTCTTGACCTAGGTGGTAGTTACATGGATGTTCCTTTTAAAACAATGCCTGAAGCTGCACATTTGTACGGCATGTACAGCAGGTCTGTACATGTATTATTTTTCCTGAACATGTATTATTTTTCACACAAAAGAAAACGTTTTTGAAAGTACGAGAACTTCTGATATTTATTCTCACATTCTAATGTATTTTCCTGCAGATTGTTCCAGGAGCAAATCTCCCTGGGGAGCGTATCTGCCCAGTAGAGAGCTTGTTGGCCAAGAAAGCATAGGACAGATAGGGTCACTTAGGCCCAGGAGACTTTGCACTGTGCAGGGGGTAAAGGGGGACAAGGAAAGCTTTAGGCTTGAGATCACATCTTAGTCAAGGGGGACGGCCCAGGGTTAAAGTCAAAATCTAGTACCTGAGCCAGAACTGGGAAGATAAATGGCACCTACACTCCAATCTGCTTCTATGGGAGCCTCTTTGCGTTATTTTAACACTGAGCTGGGGGTGGCAGGTTTTTGAAGGGCTGTTTCCCTGGTTACACAGACCCACTCTTCCCAGCCCTGGGGGTGACTCATGACAAATGCTAAACATGTGAGCACATATGTGTGTTTGTGCATGCGCACTTTTGTACGTGCCAAGCATTTGAAACGGGCCTGGCAGATATCTGTAAGATCGCAGTGTTAAAACACCCTTGAAAGACGCACTGGCAACCAAGAACAGAAAACATGTCCCAACTCTTGTCCCAATATTTCTACATCCAAGATTGTGTCCGAAATAGGAAATCGTTTTCCACAGAAAACCATTCATCCTTATGCTATCAACTCCAGTAAAATCTTGGAAACTACTTAGTGTTCAGAAATAGAAAATGATTAAGTGAACCTCTTCTAGACACATGATGAACTCTATTACGGTCATTAAAATTCTATTTGGGGAGAGCTGGTAATAACGAGGAGGGAAACAGGATACAAAATCGACATTACAGATGATTTCTACTGTGACAAAAACAAAACCGTCTACACAGAAAAATACCAGAGAAAGGAGCCCAGTTCAGTAGTAAAGAGTTTTCTTTCTTCAGGGGGGCAGGGATGAAATAGGAGAGTTTTTACCTTTTAATTTTCTAGAAGGGATTTTCATAAATTATCGAAACTGATTATTTTTTTAAATTGTAGAAAAGTAGATGAACACAAATACACATAAGGAAAGCAAGAATTGTGAAGTTTGGTGGCATGGGACAGGAGTGTGAAAAGGTAAACTGAGGCACAGGGGGGCAAGGAGAGGGAGCTACGTGATGAGTCCTTTTGTGTGGTTCATGCACCTTAACATCAGGCAGCTGGTGGGTGTCAAAACCACGATTTGGGTGCAATTGTGTGACTCCAAGTTTGTGCTCATATGAGCACTAATCACGTGCCCCAGTCACTGCCACCACCATCATGGTCATTGCTGTCCATCTCCTCAATTCAGGGACACTTTTTTTTTCACATGTTAACATTTATGAAATATTTCCTTTTCTCTCTCCAAAAACTTATTAAATCAATGATTTATCTAGAATCAATGCTGTCATACAATCAAGGAAATGTATTTACTGCTTTTTTATTGAGTAGTTATGATGTGCCAGGGACTAGTTTGTCAGCTCTCTACAGCAACTCTCTAAAAGAAACATTGCTTATACTACTTTAGAGATGAAGAATGAGGCTCAGAGGGATAAGTGACATGCCCGAGGCCACCAAGGAAGTAAATAGCCAAGCCAGACCTTAACCCACTGAGCATTGTGCAGTCTAGTTTGTCTACTCCAAAACATTTGGCCTATGCCGCTCCATAGTCTCCACCTCACACTCTCCCGTTCTCTGGTCCCAGTTCTTGAATAAATCATTCTACACTGACTCATCAGATCTCTTTCTGGGGGACCACCCATCGTTCACAAGCAGTCCCTTCGTTTCCAGTAGACTTGACTCTACCCCTTCCATAGACGTGTGACTTAAGCCTGGCCAATCTAAATATATCCCCCTAGTCGTGGTGATTGGGTCAGAGACGGGCACCTGAACCCAATCAGAGCCAATGAGATGCCCTTAGATGCTTACTGTGAATTTCAGAAATACACTGTGGCTCTTTTCACCTAGAGAGGAATTAGAATGAAAGCAGAAGTGCTGGAACTGCCGCAGCTATGTTGTGACATGAGATCTGGTAATAGAGTCAACACTGACATAGCAGAGTCAAGAGAAGGGGAGAGAAAGGAACTGGGTCTCTTGGATCAATCCAGTAATGTCTAAGTTTCACCATTTGGCATCCAATGTGTCCCTGGTCTGGCTTCAATCTGCAGTTTCTACTTCTAAGCTCTGCACATCTCCCTGCAATCCAGTGCTCCAACTGTTTTCCATCACTTGCACTTCACCAACAACCCAGCACTTTTTCTTCTCAGAAGCTTTTGTATATGCTGTACTTTCTGCTCAAATGGCATTCCTCACCCCCACGCCACCCCATAGAAATAAAACTTCCTAATAGTGTTAGATGTCCAAAGACAGGGAGCTCTCATCACTATGAGGACCACAGGCAGGATGAAAGGCCTTCAGAGGGGATATTACAGAGAGAGTTCAAGGCATCAAATAGCATTTGGTTCTCTGGCTTGAGTCGATAACCACTTGTGTCAGAATCAGGGGGGTAAGTAGTAAAATATAGATTCACAGATGGAAACTTCAGCCCATACCTACAGAATCAGAACCTCTGGGAATGGACCCCAGGAGTCTACCCCTTTATCAAAATCTCTGGGTGATCCAAATGTTTGCTAACATTTGAAAACTTCTGGCCTAGAAAAATGTAAAGTCCCTTATAACTCTGCAATCTTAACAAAGTCTGGACATTTATCAAAGTCTCAACTTCCCCTTCCACCACTTCTCTTCTTATGGAAATTCCCACCTTTCATATTTTTCTTTCTGGACCCTGATCCTTGGAAATCTTTCTATTGCACAGCTTTGCATTTTAAGGATTTTATGAGCTGGAACTTTGTTGCCTCATCTATTCCCTGCAACCATGTGCATGCATGCATGTACTCCTAGTACTGTAGAAATAGTTGTGTTCGGGGTTCCTCCAAGAAGAGTATAAATCTGTGTAACACAAATCAACCCTCCATGCTTTTCCCTGTCCTGTTCCCTCTGTCACAAATGCCATTTGCTTCTTTTAACACATGGTCATTGAACATCACCAGGTGCCAGGTATCTGCTCGATGCTAGAGATGCTGAGATTAAAACCAGACCCAGTCCCTGTCCTTGAGGAGCTCTGTATACTAGGAGAGATGGTTGTGTAATATATTCTGACAAATGCAAAACACCGAGAATATGTGCTATTGATTCATTTATTCATTCGCTCCCTCATTTGTTTGCACGATGGGAATATTTGAGCACACCACGTGCAGGGGATACAACAGTGGACAAGATCTTGCTCTGCTAGAGCCCTTGCTGCAGTGAGGAAGACAGACACCATGGAAGTGAATAAACAAACCTGGCTGTATCTGGCAGTAATATGTGTGATGAGAAAAATAAAACTAGATAATGTGAGAGAGACACTTGGTTTGGAGGGGAGAGGTACCTGGTCTGATCCAGGGGGGCTTCAATAAGGAGATGACCTTTGAGCTGAGACTCTGATCCAGAAGGTTGAGAAGGAGCCACCAGGTAGTGGTGGGGGAGAAGCATATCCTAGGCAGAGGCACTGCCAGAAAAAAGTCCCCTGAGGTACCCCATGGGTTCCATGAACAGGAAGGCCAGTGGCTGAGGAAAGAAGGGTAGGACATGAAGACAGGGAGGTGGGAAAGGGTCTAATGGAGCAGGATGTGCCAGATCCCAGAAATTTGGTGTTTTTTTTTTTTAAAGATTTGTTTTATTTATTTATTTATTTATTTATTTATTTATTTATTTATTTATGAGACACACACACACACACACAGAGAGAGAGAGAGAGAGAGAGAGAGAGAGGTAGAGACACAGGCAGAGGGAGAAACAGGCTCCTTGCAGGGAACCCAATGTGGGATTTGATCCTAGGTATCCAGGATCACACCCTAAGCTGAAGGTAGGCGCTAAACCGCTGAGCCACCAGGGATCCCAAGATCCCAGAAATTTGAATTGCATCTCAAGTGCAATGGGGTGCCATGGAATGGTTTCAAGCAGTGGGGTATATAGGGTTGTGGAATATGAGAGTAGATTTAAGAAGCTATCAGAGGATGCCTAGATCTAGGTTGGCAAAGTCGGTGTAGAAAAACAATGGGCTCAAAATGGAAGTGGGGAGCAGAAGCAACAGGACTGGCAGACGAGTGGGGGTGGGAAAGGGCAGGTAGAGAGAGAGCCCAAGTAGACAAATGACAACTAACTTGAGTTTGGGGTGGACTATGATGCCATTTCCTGAGATGGGAGAGGAGGTCATTGTTGTGGGGGAGGACAGGGCAATGGGAAACAAGGTATATGTTTTGGATGTGTATTAGGCATCTGAGTGGCTGTGTTAGTGAGGCAGTTGGATATACAAGTTCTGAACTCACTGGAGAACTCAGAGATGGAGATATAAATGGCAGGTTGTAGCCACATGAACCTGACAGAGGCATGGTCATAGGATCGTGGTCTTGCCAAGGAAGAAGGATCAGTTTCTTCCATTGAAGGAGTGGGGAGAAGGGCCCTCCATATCTCTGTGTCATGTAGAGACTTTTGATCTTAAGTGACAGAAACCAACCCTGGCTACTGAGCAGCTCATAGGCTGGGAGTTGAGAAGGAAAGAACCCAGGTAGAGCCTGAATCCCAGTAGCAGAAGTTCAAGAACCATCTTAGGATGTCTTGGCCCCAGCTGCTTCCTGTCCTTGGAAGAGGCCAGGGCAAGTGGAGAGTCCCAGGAGCAAAGTCGGAAAGACCCACATCTTGATCATGGGGTGTGGTTGGGGGCACACCTGCTTCTCTCAGGACCTTGTGGCATGCAGGATGGGGGAGGGGAGCTCTCAAAGAGAACCTGATTACTATTATCAAAGAAGAGAGGAGGAAAGGTGAGCAGACAGAAGCAACAGACTTGCCCCACCTAGCCTGCCTGGAGTCTCCAGCACATCTTTTACCACCCAGCTCAAAGGTCAAATTCTCTCTAAAAATTCCTTTGACCTTCACAAATGAATTTAGATACCCCTCCTCTGTGCCCCCACCCTCCAAACTGTAAGCACTCTGGGCCTGTCTACCCACCTCTGCAGTAGTCTGTGATCATACCACGGTCAGAAACGCACTCCTATGCATCAGTGAAACCCCAGCAGCTCACAAAAGGCCTGGCACATAATTGGAATTCAGTACAAAATTTGCTGCATTGAATGTGGTTCCATCCGTTGAAGATAATCTGGATCATGACCCTGAAACTTTTTTTAATATATCATTCTGTATTCATTTTAAAGTCCAGGATGAGTTGAGTGACAAATTACAGAGATCTCTCCCAAATGCCTTTCAAGTCACACAGCCAAATCAGTTAGCAAATTATATGTAATCAACGAGGAAATCAATAAGTACTGCAACTGCATTAAAGAGTTTAGCAGATTCATTATGTACTTAGCACATTCAGTCCAATTTGCAAGAAGTTCAGATAAAAACAGGCTTTAGCATGCAAACAGTGCCCCCGATTGCCTCTTTGGAGATCCCCGGCTGCTCAGCCTTCAGAGGTAAGGGCGGATCAGGAGTCTCCGTACTTCCCTACCCCCAGCCAGCCCAGGCCAGTCGCATGACTCAGGAATTTCACCTCCAAAGGCAGTTAACAGGGATCTCATGGACTTTTCAGCTTGGAAATTCCATGGGAGATGAGAGAAGGGAGGGAGGAGAAATAGAGAAAGTATTATATCCCTTGGGACTTTGGCCTTTCCCTCAATATCTCAGCAGCTTCATGGCCCTGAAAGGGAATCATTTGCTAATTTATTCAACAAACCTTGTATGAAGTCTTGCTCTGTCCCAGGTCATAGACCATGCTGAATCAGACCCAGACCTGCCTTCAGGCAACTCAGTTGAAGTTGGGGTGACAGATAACAACATCAGCCCAAGTGGGGGACCTGACCCTCTCTGTCTCAGGATGGGGAGGACGGGACATTGGATCAGGGTGCTGAGGAATGATGAAGAGTGTGTGAGAGTGGCATCACACAGGGGACAAACATCCTCAGAGGTATGGAGGCAAAACAATGCATCTGGGGAGTGACAAGTAGGTCAAGGTCACCAGAACATCAAGTACAGGGGAGCAGCATGGACAATGCCTCTTGCATGCAAGTTGCAGGGCCTCCTCCAGTTCTCTGGGTTCAACTCCCTTTCATGGCAAATTCAGCCATGGGACCCAGGGAAGGGGAGGGATGTGTCCAGAATCACCAGCAAGTGGTAGAGGCTGAACATGGCCTCTGGCCATCCGCCCCAAGTCCTTTGGGAATTGCCATCTATCACAGGTACCTCCATCACCTCTGACCACAAATCTTCCCATGCTCCAATTTCTGAATTGAGCTGAGCACTGTATCAATTTGAGAAATAGAGCACACAGACCTTATAATTCCCTCTTCTCGAATAGGAAAAACTAACATCAGTAAAAGAATAATTCATACCGACAAGAATAGAACTTGTGCACCTACAGTAGCTTACACTTCGTGGCAAACATTGCTAATCAATCCCTGCATTCTTTCCAATTGATTTCTTAACCCAGTGCTCCAGGTGGCCAATAATAGTCATCATCTATCTGAAAGTCACATGCCTTTTCCTCCACATGCATTTAACTACTGGTTGTTACCATGGGCCAAGCTTTCAAGGAATGAAATAACAATGGGAAAAAGAGCATATATGTAGCACAAATTATAAGAAGGCAAAGAAGAGCCAAAAGAGTGACCAAATTCTAATTATATCGCAGTGATACCATACCTAGCAGCAAACACGCTTCAGGTGTGGTTGCAGCCGGTTATGTTAGGCCCTCTACCACTCCCCTCAACGAGAGAACACAAACTCAAGTTAATTGCGGCAAAACAAAAACAAAAACACCCAAACAAAAAAGAAAACCCATTCGCTAATGAACCCTGGAGTGGACCTGACTTTGAGGCTGTACTTGATCCAGGGGCTTCCAGGATGTCATCTGACATTTTCATGGCTTCTTTTCTCTCTGCCTTGCTCCTCCCCATGCTGCCTTCCATCCTAGGCAGAATTAACCTTAGTGGGGAACAAGCTGACCACCAGCCTATTATATATTCCCACATCTCCCAGCCAAGGAGGAGAATGTCCCTGCCCTGTGGTTTCAACCCGAACCCTCTTTCTGGCCACATTGGCCTGATGTCACTCACATGCTCAGATGCCCATCCTAGCTCAGGGATGGGAGGATCACCCACCCATACCACAAGCACTGTACATGGGGAGGGTTCCCCCCTGGAAAGGGGAGGGGCTTTCATGACAGCAGGGGCTGAGGAAATGCATAGCATTTAGATAAAATAAAAATAGCTATCCACACTACTAATGACTGTCCACCTGGTAGGGAGGCAGCAGAGCCACAGAGAGGGAAGCGTCGTGCCCGGAGCTGAGTGAGGAACAGAACCTGGTGTGACTCATTCCATCCAGTGCTTGCTGTCTTCCTCTCCACACTCCACCCCCAACCTAAATGAAATAGAAATCAAGAGAAGAATCCCCTGGCTGCAGCCCAGAGTTAGTCCTGTGGGCAGGAGATGCTCCAGGTTGCTTCAAACTGCCTTTCAGGGCAGAGTCCTGCAGAGGTCAGCAGCCTCCTGATGAAAGAGCTTCTACTGATCCTCAGCCTTCCCTCCCAGACAGCTGGGGAGAACAAATCCCTGGCCCGAGGCTCCCAACTGCAGGGCCACAGAGTTCTGGCCCCTCCCTAGAGAGTTCTGGAATAGACCCTAGGAGTCAACAGTTTAGACAGACTCCGCAGGTGATGCCGATGTTCAAGGCCTCTGTGTTCCACTTTGAGAAACTCTGGTTAGATCGGGTTTGGAATCCAATAAAGACAGCATCCAGTAGGGTGCTCAGTAAGGCACAGCTCAAGGCTCTGACAGCTAGTTCTATCTTGTAAGAGGCCCCAAGGGACCAATGTAGGTTAATGATCATCTGTAACAGACAGGTTTGGGGGTACATGCCTGCATCACACCTCAATCTGAAGAACTGCCCTATGGCCCCCAACCACCTCCACTGGTGGCCAACACTGACTGGGCCAGGAGTGGGTAGTATCCCAAGGACAGCTCTTCTGTAAGCAGATGATCCAGGCGCTCATCAGTTCTTCCCTTCAAAAGGCTGCAGTTCAAAGTCACAAGCCCTGTAAGCAACCTGAAGAGGTGGGGCAAATTGGAGAGCAAGGCTCTCTTTATGGGAAAACCCTTCAAAGGTCCCCATGTAGAATGTGAGTCCAGGGTCATCAGACCTTCTGAGTATTTCTGAGAATGCAGAAACCCGGATTTTTTTTTTTTTTATGTCAAATCTTATAACATTTAAATGATTGATGATGTTTTTAAAAATTCAGATTTGGGATGTCTGGGTGGCTCAACAGTTGGGCGGCTGCCTTCGGCTCAGGTCACAATCCCAGGATCTGGGATCGAGTCCTGCACCAGGCTTCTGCAAAGAGTCTGCTTCTCCCTCTCTCTCTGTCTGTGTCTCTGCCCTCTGTCTCTGTGTCTTTCATGAATAAATAAATAAATCTTTTTTTAAAAATTCAGAATTGTCAAGGCCAACCAAAATATATCTGCAGGCTGGATTTCAACCATAGTACAAGTGTCTAATTTTGCTATAATCAGCTTCATTTCTCAACCTCCTTTGCAGTTAGGTATGGCCATGTGACTAAGTTCTGGCCAACTGAAGTACTGTGTGGTCAGCAGGAGTGTTGTGTGCAGGCTACCTGAAAGTTTTCTTAATTAAGAGAGGAAATCTTTCTTCCCTTCCTTCTTCCTGGTGCTTGGAATAAGGAAGTGATAGCTGGAGCTTCACCAATCATATTAGACACTGAGGTGACTTTGACGTTGGAAGCATGCTAAAGGTGATAGAGACATAGAAGGAGTCGCAGTCCTTTGACATTGAAAAGCTGTCATACTAGCCCTGAGCCTTTGACTTCCATACTTTGTTTATAGGAGGCAAAATAACTTCTCCTTAATTTTGTTATATGCCGCCAAACTTAATATCTTACCCACTTAATAGGTTTTTAAGAATATTTTATATATATTATATATAAGTATATAAATAATATATATTTATTTTTATTATATATATCATATATTTATTTATTTGTTTGTTTGTTTTTTAGAGAGAGAGAGAAAATGATTGAGGGGGTGAGTGAGAGCCGGGGGTAGGGAGGAGGAGAGGGAGAGGGAAAGAATGTCAAGTGGACTCTGAGCAGAGTACAGGGCCACAAGTGCAGGGCCTGGCAAGCATGGGCCTGATCTCATGACCCTGAAATTATGACCCTGAGGTCATGACCTGAGCCAAAACCAAGAGTTGATGCTTATGCAACTGAGCCACCCAGGTGCCTCATCAATTTGCTAGTTTAGATAAGACCTGGCCTTTCTGTCTCCTCTTGGGTTTCATAAGAGGACTCTGGATCTTTCTAGCAAAACTCTCTTTAGCTGGACTGGTTTGGATGGTGACATTTTATCCCTTGCTAACCAGACATAATCTGTTTCTTCTCTCTCCATCCCCTCCCCCATCCTTTACTCATCACAAACTATGCTAGCCATCTTCTTCAAATTAAAGAATTGTTAAATGACCTTTTCTTTAAAAAGCAAAATCATGACTGTTATACAAACAGAAAATGAGCACGTGTCAAAGATAGGATTTAGCTCATTAATATTGAGAGAAGAAGGAAGATTGTACAGCAAGTCTAAGGAGAATCCAAGGGTTCGGTCCTTGGTCAGCTTCTTTGCTTATCAACACACCCCAGACCACGAAGCTCTCAGCTGGACTCCTGACTTCAAACAGCATCTATGTCTTTCAACTCTCCAGTTCACATCTTCAGAGCACAGTCCCGAACTCCATCCTAGTGTGTCTAACTCCTACTCAATGTCTCTGCTTGGTCATTTATTAGACACACTCAGTCTGCTTGAACCTAACTCAGGTCTTCCCTCAAAACACTGTTCTACCCACAGCCTTCCCGTCTCCCTGCAGCCATGTCCTCCTTCCATCAACTCAGCCGGAACCTTGGAGTCATCTCTGCTTTCTCATGCCTTTCACATTCCACATCCATCCACAGACCATCTTATTGGCTCTTCTGAATGTGCCCAAGAGCCCAGGACTTGTGGCGCTTGTTTCAGGCCTCCATCTTCTCTGACCTGCATCTACAGGCACTCCTCGGAGGCCCTGGCTACCACCGCCCTTATTCCTGCACAGCATTTCCCAACACAGCACCCATGGCGAGCCCCACCGAGTAGAAGTGTGATCCATGTCATTTTTCTGCTTAAAAATTCCCAGCGGTTCCAGAACACTGTACTCGCAGGAGAGCCTTGGCTCGAAGTCAGGGCCGACCAGGTCTTCAAGGCCCAACCCACTGCCCTTTCTGTCCTCCTCTGTGCCACAGTCCCTCGCCTACTGGGCTCCAGTCCCCTGGCCACCTGGCATTGTTCCCACAGGCCAGGGGTGCCCCCTCTGGGGACCTCTGCTCTGGCACTGTGGCTGCTGCCAGGGATACCCTTCTTGATATCTCCTGCTAATGAATGCCTCACCTTCAAGTCCTTGCTGAAACATCTCTTTCCCTGACCACCTGTTTGTGGAGAGAAAGTGAGAGCCATGCCTGCCCCTCACCCTCCTGTTCTCTTGCCCTGCTCTTCTGTGCTTCCCCCCCCCACCCCCACCACAGCTTCATCATCTTTTAAAATTCTGTATAAGGTACTGATTAATTGTGGGGTTTGGGATTTGTGGTCTGTATTCCCCAAGTAAAATATAGGCACCTTGTGGTGCTTTTTATTTTTATCTGTTTCGTCCATAGATTTATCGCAAATGCTTACAACAGTGCCTGGCACATAGTGGTTGTTCACTAGATAGTCATCGTGGAATTGCTCCCTGCCGGGCACGGAGCAAGCCACCTTACACTGCCATTTCCCTTACAGTCTCGACTCTCCCGTGAGTAATAGCTGCGGCAGAAAGGCAGGGCAGCGTGAGAAGGAGAGACTTGCCCAAGGACACAGCGTGAGTGCCAGTGCAGGAGCCGACCGCGTCTGGTTGAAGTCCAGGCCCGGATGCTGCCACGCTGCAGACGGGGCCCATCCCCAAGTCCTGAGGGCCCCGATGCCCCCGATAAGGCCGAACCTTGTCCGGGACCATAGTTCTAACCCTCCAGCAAGCATCAGGCTCACCTGAGAGGCTGTGGAACACAGATTTCTGGGTACCACCCCCGAGGCTCTGAGTCAGTGGATTTGGAGTGGGGCCAAGAATCTGCTTTTCTAACAAGTTCCCAGATGCTGCTGCTGCAGCTGATCTGGATGCCTCACTCAGAGAAGCCACGGTGTAGGCAGTGGAGGACCACTGATGAGTCCTATTTTCTCTGGAAAGGGCTGCTTGCAGCCTGGATGGCAGGTAAGGAACCGTGGCAGGGGTGAGATGAGGCTGGGGTCTGGGGAGCAGAGCAGAGGGGAATGGGCTCACAAGCAAGGCAAGGTCGTCTCCACGTCCCCTTGGGCCCTCCTTCTGGCAGTGCATCTGCAGCCCTCTCTTCCAGCTGATTAGCACATCTCCCCGGCAGGAGATGCGGGCCTCCTGACTCCTCACTTGCAATTTTAATTATCTGCCAGAGTATGATTTCCACAGCCACCCCCACTAGGGGCAGATATGAGGTGAGCCAAATAGCTCCAAAATGTATGATGTCAGCAAAAAAAGGAATCACGGTCTCCTCGGCAACACCGTGGGGCTGGGAGCTGTGGTGGTAAATCCAGGGATGCCTCTCTCCCCTGGGTAGACAGGCTGCAAGCAGTGGAGGGGGCTGTGGGCAGGGTCCTTAACAGAGCCCTGGGCTCTCTTGCCTCAACAATCAAATCAGTTACCCAAGAACCACCTTCAGCACCAGCTTGACCCCAGGC
This sequence comes from Vulpes vulpes, assembly GCF_048418805.1. Lineage (NCBI taxonomy): Eukaryota > Metazoa > Chordata > Mammalia > Carnivora > Canidae > Vulpes > Vulpes vulpes. The sequence continues at coordinate 96,260,980 of NC_132783.1, read as the reverse complement.
CCTGGATGCTGGAAACTGAGATGAGCCTTCTTGGCTGGGACCAAAGGGACAGACTCACACGGCCTCCCAAGGTGTGGAGTGCATGCTGACAGCCTGCATTCTAACAGTTGTGCATTTATCAAAAAATAAAAAGAAAAATGTATAACTAGCACATCCAATCTATGCTGTTCTGGAGAATTATTTTGTAGAGAGGAGCTCAACTTAAGTCTTTTGAAAGTGAGTGGATCTCAAGAAAGTATTCACTAAACAGTGGGCATCCAGCAAGTCATATAATGCTCACTCGCTGTTTATGGATTAATGCATTAACAGCTTATGACAATCCTGTAAAGTAGGTGCCATTATCATAACCATTTTGCAGATGGAGAAACAGAGGTACAGAGTTGCTGAGTAATTTTTCCACGGTCACACAGTAGATGGTAGAGGAAGGATGTGAGCCTGGCAGCCTGGATCTAGAGTCTATGCTCTCAACAGCTTCCTGATGACGTGGGCAGGACACTGGTCCACGAAACATGGATGTTGGGGAAGCACAGAGCAGGCCAGCCCTTCAGCCTTAGCCATTCTAAGACCATTCAAAGTACTGCTTTGGGAGGCAGGATGTACGAAGCTCTCTGGATCCTTCCAACCAGAGCCTTCCAACAGGACAGAGGAGGGAATTCGAGCCCAGATCTGTCTTCTCAAAACAGGGAGGGTCTGTCTTGACACTGTGATAGACCATGATAGACTATGTTGTCTCTCTTGAGTCATCCTCCTTGGCTGGTGGTAAGAAGGGAGGGGAGCAGAGAGCCTATCACCCTGGAGGATGGGTGAAATGAAGCAGGAGAGGTCAGCAGCTCGGAGAGCAGTGAGGACATGTGTCCTGGGGGACACGCCCTGGCCACAAAGAGTCCCCAGTCACACAGACTGATGTAATTAGGGCTCCTCCAGACCAGTGGCTCCCAATCCTCTCACATGCCCCTTTTTTCATAATAAATATCTGAAAGTGAATCAGAAAAATGTATAACTGCCATATCCAATCTGTGCTATTACACAGACATATCTATTGGGGTTAAGCCAAATTTGTTTGTTTCTTAGAAGTGTTCTTTACTATCCTGAAATTTTAGATACTATATGTACACACATAATATATATATATATATGAAATACATATATGAAATCTCCCACCCAAAGTATAAATACAAACTATAAATAATACAATCAATAATGCACTCTGGCAAGACTATATTAGAAGACACAGTGAAATAATCCAGTAATCTGAATAATCCAGTAACCCCATCCCCTCCCACCTGAAGTTAGTCACTGGCTCCTATTTAAAATATATAAATTTTGGGGGCACCTGGGTGGCTCAGTGGTTGAGCGCCTGCCTTTGGCTCAGGATGCAATCCCGGGGTCCTGGGGTGGAGTCCCGTATCAGGCTCCCTGCAGGGAGCCTGCTTCTCTCTTTCTGCCTATGTCTCTGTCTCTCTGTGTCTCTCATGAATAAATAAAAATAAAATCTTTAAAAATATATATATAAATTTGGGTTAAAGAGGAGCCAGATGCCCAGATGACTTATAGAAGGCATAAGATGTGCAAGGAAATGAAGGAGCAGAGGCAGAGTGGACCTTCCATTAAAAACTAGTGTTAGGATTAGTAAAAATAGATCAGACATATTTTTATGTGATAAGAGGAAAGGAGATAACCTTAATTGAAGTTTGGTTAACATGCCTAGACAAAGAGAGAAAATAAGGAAGTGTGACAGTCTTACAAAGAAGCTGGGCCTTCTTTAGAAGTATAGTGTCTCTGTGCTGTGGCATGAGACAAGGCAGAGTGATAGAGAATCCCAGAAAACATAACAAGGCACACCACCAATCTCAGAGACCTGGGAATCTGTGTCCTTGGAAAGGGGTATGGCACGGAAAAGAGAAAATAATAACAAATACCACAAGATGCCTTAGAAAAGTTGTGTTGTTGACTGAAAACCCTATCAGAGTAAAAATGAAAAATAACAGGCAAGCCCCAAGTAAATAATTTTAATGTGTAATTCCAGAACAGAGATCTCTTAAGTCTATGCAAAGATATAAAATTATATTGAAGAGCAATAATTTTGAATATTTTTGAAAAACATTAATGAAATTGAGTGAGATTTCTGCACTTCCTGTATCTGCACTAATTTAATGCAATTTGGTTCTAAGTCTAAGAAATGGGCAATAAGTAACTGTTCTTGCAGTAACTGCATAGGTGGCTGGAAGTCCTTTTCAACCAACTATGAGGTTGGAAGCACTATGGTAGAGGATGAGTTAGATGAGTTAGACCAAAAGAAATTGGTCAGTAATCTCAAAACAGAATTTTTCTTTCATTGAAACCTCTCTCCTCATCTCCCAAATTATTAGAATTTCACATAACATCTTGTAAAAACTTTTCTTTATTAAAATATTGATGTATTATTGAACATACTGAGTAGCCTGGTGAGACATTTTAAAGTCTGGAGGGATGCAGGCAATGCTTCCTTGTGTCTTGCTGTGCAAGACTGTGGTGCCCATGGCAGGCTTCAAGCATCTTGTCTCCTCCCCCAAATGCCACTAGCGTTCACAATCCTTGTGATAACAAAAACACTACCTCCTATTTCCAAAGGGAGTGGTATCATCCAGGTAAGCATCTTGGATCAACATGGTAAAGGACAACTCAGGTTGGGCTGTCCCAACCTGGTGCTTTATTGAGTCCCTGCCACGTGCAAGGTTCTTGGAGAATCCTCACATCCTCACATCCTAACGGGAGACCTGAAAGCCATTCTATTATCCTCATTTTACATACAAAGAAATGAAAGTCCAAAGATGTGAAGCGACTTGCCCAAGGTCAATCAGCTGGTGACCATTGGCTCTGTAACTCCAGTGTCCTCATTTGTAAAATGTCTAGGAGGCAAGCACTCAATACATATTTATGAAATGAGTGAATAGGAAATGAACTGACTGGGAGAATTGTCTGGAAGGCTGTCTTCATTCTAGCACCCAATCTGGTATGTTTCTGGAATATATAAAATCAAAATGAATTTCTAGAATCTGATGAATCATGAAAAAAGAATTCCCACTTCATATATGAATTATAGAAATTAAGCAAGGTCCATGTTTTGGAAGTACAAGGCATATAATATTCCCATCCCTTCCCATATCCTTTACCCCACCCTCACTTTTCAAGGTCAAGATAAAAATTCACCTTAATAAAGGCAATCCTTCACTCGATTATGACACTTTAAAGATTGCAAAAGCACTTCTATGTGCATATTCTCACTTGATTTTCATGTATTGAAAGAGTGGGTTTGAGCACCAACTAGATACCCAGAGACACCGGCTTAGTGGGGAAGGCAGACCCCGTCCTCAGCGCCCCTCAGATTCTCACATTTCCTCCTTCCTCTCTTCAGAGTTACTGCCTAATTAGCATTGGAAACAAGTCTTCAGCAAAGCCCTGCCCTGCATAAAACGGCTTTTATGTTAAAGGTCACACTCAGAACCAGCTTGGCTGAGTTTATTTCCCTTCCAAGCTTACACTTGGCTTTTATAGGAGCTTTTCCTCTTCCACTCTGAAAATACCCTGAAGGTACTGCATGTCTATCCCTAAAGGGTTTGACTCAGCAGATCCTTATCCAGTCTCCTTCCTTCATGAAGACAGGTGGGAGCTGGGGCTCTATCTTAAGGAGAAGGCAACCAGTAAAAACAGAGTGCAATAGCTGGAGATACCTCTACCATGATGAAAGCTGATCAAAGCTCTCCTTGGGGCACCTGGGTGGCTCAGTTGGTTGAGTGTCAGATTCTTGGTTTCACCTCAGGTCATGATCTCAGGGTTGTGAAATCAAGCCCTGATTCAGGCTCTTTACTCAATGCAGAATCTGCTTGAGATTCTCTCTTCCTCTCCCTCTGCCCCTCCTGCTCATTCTCTCTCATGCTCTCTCTCTCTGTCTCTGTCTCTCTGTCTCTCTCTCAATCTCTCTAATAAATACATAAATCTTTAAAAAAAATCTATTCCTATTTGGAGCTGAGCACGGAGTCTTGACCCCACTCCCTCCCACCTGATCCCCCCACATCTGCAAGTGGGAAAGAATGGGAAGTTAGAAGTGATGAAGAATATCCCTGGGAGGATATTTACATGTGAGAGGATAAGCCAAGGACTGCCAGTCCTCATCACAATAAACTACTGTCACTAATTCCTGCTTGACTCAGTGGTGTTGGAGTGTGCAGGCAGGAGAGGGGCAGTGAGGTGATATCCACAGACCAACTCCTACAGAATGAGCAAGGATGGAGCTTGGTCTGTAGCAGCAAAGGAGATGCCTGTTTTCTTCCAGAGTTCCTGGCTTGGACTCTTCTTGAAGTATGCCTTTGGGTCCCTGGCCAAGTCAAGGGTGTGCTGCTCGTGTTGTCATTGTTCATGCCACCGAAAAAATCAGGGCAAGAAACAAGGCAATGCATGGCTGAGTTGCAGGGAAGGGGCACAGGGTCCGGTCTGGGCACGCAATCTCCCCAGTCTGTCCTGCTCATCCAAATGCCTCAGACAGGGTCTAATACACACAAGAGGTGCTTAAAAGTCCTTGTTATGGAAGAAAGGAGACGAAGAAGGCAGAAAGGCCTTTGGGGGCTGGTCATCCTTTTCCCTTATGTTTGTAGAGAACTATGAAATGTGTGAATTTCACATGTTATCTAACTGCCTTCAAGAAGCTACCACAACTGAACTTTTAACTAGAGACTTTGTGTTTTAGATTAAGCAGGTTTAAAATCTTCTTTGCAGAAAGTGCAGTGGATAAACCCTTAAAAAATGCTACAGTTTTCAGCCCTTTGAAGAATTAACTATTAGAAACTGATGGGGTTTAGCGTAGGCTGCCCTAAAATATGCCACTTTTGCATGATGATTGTTTTGAATTAAAGTTTCTTAAGGAACAGCTGGTACCAGAAGGATACTCCGACTGCCTTTGTCTCCCTGAAAGGAGGAAATATGTGAAGTCTACCCTCTCTGCTAGAAGTTAGAAGGCATTTTTATCACTAGAGATAGGGAATTCGGGATTGAGAAGGCTGTATAAACAAATTGTTACTTCTTCATTCATCTGCTATCCCAAACCCAAATGCCTTTGCCAGTTCTTCACAAATAATTGTTTCTCTTTGTTTAAAAAATATAAAAGCTACCTGCTTTGGTCACTTCGGAGAGTACATATTTTTAAGAGCTACCATAGTATAAAATCACATTTGTTTTTCTCTGGCTGATCTGTCTTATGTCAGTTATTAGACCAGCCAAAGAACCTAAAAGGGAAGAAAGGAAAAATTTTCCTCCCCTCTAAAGTCATTTACTCAAAAGGGAGAGAAGCTTCTAATGAATTAATGGATCCAAACTATGATATTCAGTGCCTTCTCCCATTTAAAAAAAAGAGACACGGTCTTGCGAAAGAAAGAAAAAGAAAGAAAGAAAGAAAGAAAGAAAGAAAGAAAGAAAGAAAAGAAAAGAAAAGAAAAGAAAAGAAAAGAAAAGAAAAGAAAAGAAAAGAAAGAAAAGAAAAAGAAAGAAGGAAAGAAATAAAGTAGGGATCAACCCTCATACTGCTTCAGCCTCTAGTGAATCCAGCCAGTGAGGACCAGGAAATGCAGAGGACAGAAGAACTTGTAAACCATACTGGTAGAAACGTATTAAGACACATGAGCACATTTCTTCAACAACAAAATTGCTTTTTTTTTTTTTAAGATTTTATTTACTCATGAGAGACACAGAGAGAGAGGCAGAGACACAGGCAGAGGGAGAAGCAGGCCCCCTGTGGGGAGCCTGATGTGAGACTTGATCCCAGGACCCCAGGATCATGACCTGAGTCAAAGGCAGATGCTTAAACACTGAGCCATCCAGGCCTCCCCAAAATTGCTTTTCAAAATTGATAGAGAGAGGGACGCCTGGGTGGCTCAGCAGTTGAGCACCTGCCTTCGGCTCAGGGAGTGTTCCTGGAGTCCCAGGATCAAGTCTCACATCAGGCTCCCCACGGGGGGCCTGCTTCTCCCTCTGCCTGTGTCTCTGCCTCTCTCTCTCTCTCTCTCTCTCTCTCTCTGTCTCATGAGTAAATAAATAAAATCTTTTTAAAAAAATTGATAGAGAGAGAGATGGAGGGAGAAACTTATAAGGGCTCTAGGAGAACACCAACCCATTGTTACAGTATAAGTCGTGCCATATTGGGACCCCATTACAGCATGAATTTTCAAGGGGAAATCACCCCGAGGGGAACAAATATGGTTTCTAAAGGGGTGAGAAAAAGCTTAGTTGTTTCAATGGTTTGTGGCCCTCCAAAGGGCCCCAGTACATGAGGAAATATACAGCATATATATGTAGCATTAAAATTTCACCAAGCAGGGCAAGGAGGGGTATGATTGGGGGAAAAAATGTTTTAAGCAAACCCTTAGAGGGCCATAATGGAAAAACTTTTGAAAACACTCAGACCACTCAAATTATAAAATATGAGGCAGCAAGGAGAAATGTTAACTATTTGCTGAGTATCTGATGAAGTGTTAATTTTTTAGCTGTGATAATGGTATTGTGATTACATTTTTTAAAAGCCCTATCTTCCAGAGATAACTACTGACATATTTGCAGATAAAATAGAGTATGGGAGAGACAAATGTGGAGATCGAGAGCCAGCGATAAAGGGAAAGAGAGATTCATTGATGTTTCTCCAAGCAATAGACTTCCTTCTATTGTTGTTGTTTGGGGTCCATCTTTTCTCAGTCTGTGGTTGCCAACTAGTGGCCTGTGGATTCAACTCAGCCCACAGTTGTTTTGTTCAGTCCTCACGGTGTTTTAAAAGTAATTGAGCCAACATTTTCAATGAGAAATTACACTTAAAAGTCCCTTGTTCCAGCTTCTCTTGCAAAATCAAGGCTCTCTGGCCTTGGACAGGAGCCCCCACAAAGTGCGCTTGCTCTTCTGGTCACCACAGCCACCCCAGGTTATACTGGAAATGGCACACACTCACACTCTGTTCTGCTCCCCATCTTTTCCTTCCCTACCAGCACTTGGCATATGGAAATTATTATATCATTCACAGTGGCCAGCAATCCTTGCCCACCAACTGTGAGCCAGGCAGAGTTGGGCCACATTATCTTGCTGATGAACCTTTTTCTCGAACCAGGAGGTAAGTCCTGTCATTATTTCTCTTGTATAGATGACAACACTGAGACTCAGAGAAATGGGGTGACTTACCCCAGGCCACACAGCTATTGGGAATTTACATCTGCCTTTTCTGATTCCAAAGCCTGTGTTTCATCTGTCATACCAATTACTGCTGCCTCCTTCGAGGACCACAGTGCACAGGCTCACTCCCCCAGATGCTCAGACAGTCTTGATTTGAGAGGGGAATGCTAGAAGTGGCTTCAGTTACCCCAAGGCCCTGGCCTTAATCTGGCTGGTACCCTAGTAGGGGTGTACCTACCATATTTGACACCTAGAGGAGGTCATTTTATTAGCATCCTTGCCTCTGTATAAGGTGGGTAATTAACTATAATTACCTGAAATAAAATAATAACCTAAAGTGAAATGGATGGCTATATTTCATGTACAAATGAAAATCTGCAGTATTGAACAAAAAACATTATACCCCACAGTTTGCAATTTATGCCATTTTATTTTTTTTACAGATTTATTATTTGACAGAGAGAGAGAGAGAGAGAGAGAATACAAGCAGGGGGAGCAGCAGGCAAAGGGAGAGAGAGAAGCAGACTCCCCACTGAACAAGAAGCCCAAAGCAAGGCTCCATCCCAGGACCCCGGGATCATGATCTGAGCTGAAGGCAGGTGCTCCACTGAATGAGCCGTCCAGGTGCCCCTGTGCTACCAATTTAAATTTCAAACACAAATAAAAGCTCCAAGTAGTCATGTAGAATGACAGGATTGAAGAAATCTAAATTCATTTTCTTCGTCTTTGTAATCACTGAGCTTCCATTTATTTCAAATTGATTGTTCACACACAGGTGCATACAGCATCAAGAACCTTTCCCAAAACAAACTTGAATGATTCCAAACTGTTAAAAAACTTCCTCTCAAGCAAGAGCTGACAGCTGAGTCTGAGTGTGTCACCATCGACTCTACACTGCAAAGGTCTCAGAATTCCCTTCCATGTAGCATAATATTTTTTAAAGAATAAGTAATAAAAATGTGCTAATTGGAAGCTGACATATATTAGTAAAACTCTCAACTATAATCAGAGCAATCCTTGAGAACTCATACCAACAAAAAGTTTTTTCAGGCAGGAAGATTCTATCTCTAAAATTGTTTAGAATTTCAGGGATATGCTGATAGTCAAAAAGCAAATTGACTTTTAGTTCTTGTTCTTGTGGCTAAATTCTCAGAAAATGCACCTCGATTGCTTTCCTAGCCACCCTGCATGCTCAGTCCCCCCAGAACATTCTTCACTGACCCTGGAAGGGCCCCTGATGAGGGCTGCCCACTGGAGCAACAGAGTCAGGGAAAGCTCTATACTTGGAATCAGAAAAGAGTGCTGGAGCTCCAGCTCTGCACTTCATCTTTTTAAGCCTCAATGTCCTGCTCTGCCAGAAAAGCCCAAGCAACAAAACAGAGGTGCAGGCAGAAGAAAATGAGACTATACCATAAGTGAAAGTTCTTGATAAACCATGAAGCAGTGTTCAAAACCCAGTCAGCATTCTCAGTAGATGAGCATTGATGAAGATTCTAGCACAGTTTGTGGTGCAGAACACTGGTTATGGACTACTCTCTGCATCTATGAGCTGCTTTTCCAACACCAGCAACCAGTTCTGATAGTAACTCTCTGGACACCAAGTAATTCAACTCAGTCCTGACACGGACTGCCTGGGGTTAGCGCAGACCCCACTGGGGGTCCCACAGACGTAGTCCCCCTTTAAGACTCCAGTCACAAGTCCTAGGTCGCTGTCTCAACTTCTGACCAACCCACTATAAATCCAGGGGGTTTCTATAACCTCCTCCTCAGGCTTCATCATTTGCTAGAATGGTTTGCAGAATTCAGGAAAGTGTTTTACTTACTATTACCGTTTTATTATAAAGGCTAAAATTCAGGAACAGCCAGACTGAAGAAATGCCTAGGGCAAGGTATGGGGGCAGGGTTGGGGATCTGCACCCTCCATTGGTGTGCCATCTTCCCAGCACCTCGATACCAATCCAGAAGTTCTCTGAACCCCACCATTCAGGGGTTTTACGGCAGTTTCATTGCATAGGCATGATTGAGTGGATCACTGCCCTGATGCTCAAGCCTGAAGAAATCCAAGCAACAGGACAGATCTGCATCCCTATTTTAGATTTTGGAGACTTCAAGCTGAGAGAGGCAAGATGACTTGCCCACAGTCACACAGCCCCAGTCTAGAGCACCAGACTCAGACACTGAACCCCAGTCCACGTGGACCTCATGGTCTGTGATGTGTCCACAGTGTGTGGCTGCCCAATGAGTGGAGTAAGGCACCAGGGTCTGGGTATCTTCCACAGAAGCCACAGACTCATCTCTCACAGCAAGAAGCTCCCACAGGAGTGATGATTCTGCAGCCTCTGCCTACGACTTTTTCTATTCTGGGTGCAGGGCGTGCAATTAGCATAAATCTGAATAAATTTCTCATTTTTAACAGAAAATAGAAATACATGAAAAAACAGCTTAAAAAGCTCATGTTAACTAGTGAAATTGTGTATCATCATCCTTTAGATTCTACCTCCCATACTTCCTTCTGCCAAGAAGCCCATCCTCGTCTTTGGCATCTAATGAACTCTTCTTCATCCTCAAGGACCAGCTGAAAGTCCACGTCTTCGACAGAGCTTTCCCAGAGGCATCCAGGGCAGAACTGATGGCTTTTTCCCTCACACCTCCCCAGACCATGCATATCCTTTGCACCGTGTCACACTGTATTCTAGCAAACCCTGGAAATGGGCCACTTGATGTTGTCCTATCTCAAAGCATATGTCTCAGGGGATTTGTTTGACTGAGAGGCTCTAGAAAGTTCTCTCAGTGTTGCAGATGCCTTGACACTCTGCAATACCCAGCCTCAAGCTGAAGGACTCCATACCCCAGACTTGTTTGCATAATTTCCTTCTGACTCTGTTCTGTGGGTCTACCGAGCCTAGGACTGTTCTCCCCAGTGCTGTGAGGACACCATTCTATCAACACTAGGTCAGTGGTTAGCCCAAGCTGCAAAGGATCTTCCAAACAGGCCAAAATTACCCTAAATAAGCCCCCAAATATAAGTCAGATGTCAGTCCCCTGAAGACCTAGGCCCTCCAGCCTACTGAGTTAAGCCTACTTTTTGATATTTAAATAAAAATAGTTCCCACTCTAATCTAGATATCCACATTTCTCCTAGCCAGTCTTTGTTCTACTTCCTCTAAGGGCTCACCCTACAGCTACCTTTGTTCCCCACGTGCCCCCCACACCCCTTCCCTGCCACAGCCACCTGCTGCCCCATCCCCATGCTGGACACCAGCCTGATTGTCCTGCATACAAGATTCTGTATGTAACAGACTTACACAGAAAGTTTGGAGCCCTGACGGGTGGTTATTGCACATCACACAGCACAGACAACAGCCTCCACTTGAATATTATCCTAAAATCCAGTATAATCCTAAAATCCTACCGGGCAGAATTTCTCACTGGCCACATTCACTCTTAGATGCTAGCTTGTTGACCGCTTTTCCTGCTTTGTCCTTCTATGACCGCCTCCCCAGCCTTGCTCAGTTCCCTGTCTTACCATTCTAAATCTCCTCTCAATGAGACACTTCAGGTTTCTGGTCCCTACTCTGCTTGAACCTCCTGGGCACAGCTAGGTGCACCCACACGCCCCACACGCTGAGCAAAGGGCTCATCATCCTCGAGCTGCACCAAAAACATGCAAGGCACTGATACTGCCATTTCCCTTCATGTGACCAAATTCTAGGTCAGGGATCCCTCCCTGGGAACAAAGGAAGTCCCAGCGATTGGGTGTTGTTTATCTTTCTATGCTGTCTCCTGCATAGGGCTATAAGGAAGTCGAGGTCAGAAACTGACCCATCTCACAATCCTATTTCTGCCAGACTAGGGAACGAGTGAAGAAATGAATGGATGGATGACAACAGCGCACACAAACCAGGAGAAAGGCAGACAAAGCAGAGCAAGGAGACATTTTGGAGTTGGGGTTAGCCATGTTTACTCATTACCACACATTCCTGGAGGGATCCAGAAAATCGTATATCTATTTCTTTGGTATGGAGCAGATCATCTGAAAGGTCACTGTGGTAGATGCATTAGTGCTCAGTAAATATTTGCTCTCTGCACTCTGTGCGCAGAATACACATCCCAAACCCATGGACGTAGACTTGGCCGTGTGACTTGACTTGCTTTGACCAATGGAAGCTGAGTGGAACTGACAGTGTGGCCATACAGACCAGAGGACTTAAGATGCATTGCCTATGTCTGTTCCTGCTTTCATGCTGTCAGCATAGGCCACAAGAAGAGCTCGTTCCAGGAACTACAAGAATTAAAAATACATGGAGCAGATCTGAACCCAAGCCCAGCAGAGCCACAGCTGACCTGCAGACCAGTGAATGAGAACTAACCATTTGTTGTTGCAAGCCACTGAGTTCTGGGGGGGAGGGGGGGTTGTTTGTTACCCAACATACCCTGACTACTAAGGTTACCTAGTACAATCTCTGCCCAGTGCATAAAGCCACTTTTCAGCATTCCTGCCAATTTAAAATCGAGCCTCAGCTTGTTTACTTCCTGTGATAGGGGGCTCACTATCTACCAAGATGGAAATAGTTAGACCCAATGAACCCCCTCCCAGAGTTTGACCATTGCTCCCAGCTCCCACTGTCCCTCTCTCCTGGCTCTCACAGAGTACAGCCACCCCAACATACCTGACAGAGAATGAAGTGATATGGTGTTGCGGCACCACTCACCTTCCCCTCTGACCCCTAGCTGCTCCTGTACAACATGCTGCCCTGCGTCTTCACCTCTCTACTCACTCTCCTTCCCTACTGTCCATCAGTGCAAAGTCTGGAACTGACCATTACAGTTGATCAGTGGGAACAGCGGCCAGACTTGTCTCTATTGGTATAGGCAATATAGCTCCATGAGAAGCAGCTGGACAGACCTGAGGCTAAATCCCAGCCCTGCCACCACCTGCCATGTCATCTTGGACACACCACTTGGTTTCTCAGAACCCTAACGTGCTCATCTGAACAGGAGGACAATCATTGTCAGTGTGAGGATGAAAAGCAACAATACACAGTCTGCACTGAGCACAGTGCTCAGCACTCAGAAAGCACTTAGTTTCAGCTGAACAATTACAAGAGGGATTGTTTACTCTTGATGCCTATTGTACTAACTACACCTACATTTCCTGTATGTTTTCTTTCAGAAAGGGATTTAACATTTTTTTACATCGAAATACTCCTACAACTTCCAGTTAGAAGATAAATAGATCCTGGGGATATAATGGACAGTCTGGTGACTATAATTCACTACGCTATATCACATATCTGAAAGTTCCTAAGAGAGTAGATCTTAAAAGCTCTTATCACAAGAAAGAAATTCCATAACTCTGGCAGGATGATGTTAAACTAGACTTATTGTAGTAATCTTTTTATAATCTATGCAAATAACAAATCATTAGGTTTTACATTTAAAACTAATATAATGTTGCGGGTCAATTATGCCTCAATTAAAAAAAAAAAAAACTAAAACAGAAAGAAAAAAATGTATTCACGCAGCACCAGAAAGAAGAAAGAAAATTTGATCACCCACAGACAACGCTGTTAAAATATTAGCTAAGATTTATTTGTGTAGACATTTAATTTTTAGCCAGGTAAGTGCTACCCCTCACCTGCCTTGCCCTATCCCGAGGGAGGTCACTGAGTGCAGAGGAATGGAATAGCCATGGGGGTCATACAGCCCAGTCTTCCGGTCCCACTTTGTCCCTTCTGGCATTTGGCCCTGGCTCGATAACTTTCCCTTTTAGTTCCCAACTGCGTTTTTTGATAGATGAGAGGGTTTTTTAACCAGCTTTATTGGAGATATGAGTCACATATGATATAATTCACCCTTCAGGTGTACAATTCCATGGCTTCTGGTATACCCGCAGAGCCGGAGTGACGCTGCCAAGCCTCCTCAGAAAGGCCCTTGCGGCATTCCTCCTCCTGGGCCTTCACCCTCCTTTCATGTGATGATGTGTGGGGATGTCACACGTTTGGTCCTTTAGCAGATATTACTGACAACCTCCTACACCCCAGGCACTGCCTTGGGCCTGTCGGTGCAGCAGTGATCTGCAGACAAGGCCCTGGCTTCCCGGGACTCACAGGCAATGAACACAGATGCAGGAGACTCCCAGAGTAAAAGTGACCCACAGGATAGTCCAGGGCACCTGGGGAAGACTGCTTGAAGGGGCAGCTAAGGTAGGCCTCCAAGAAGAAAGAAAGTGAAAAGGAGCCAGCCATTGAAGGAGCGACAGAAGACATCCCAGGCAGAAATAACAGCCCAAGTGATGGGAATAAACCTGGCTTGTCAGGAAAACGGACAGGCCAGTGGGCTGCAGGGTGGTGAGCAAGGGGTGGGCAGATAGGATGCCTGGAGGGGAGGCGGCCAGGAGGCAGGCGTGGAGGCCTAGAAGCTGGGAGATGGGCTCCAATTTTGTTCCAGTTGAGGAGGAGTGTGTTTGGAGGCAGTGACCAAAAGGAGGGAGCATCCTGGCTGTGAACGTGCTTTATAAGCCATGTGAGAGGTGACACGCTTGCTCTTCCCGGGGCTGAGGGAAGACTAGATCTTCCAGGGGCTTGATTTTCTCTGTCCGGGCCCATCTTGATATTCTGGGCAAATGGACACACCTTAGAGCTAAGCAAGCAACAACTTGTTCTTTTCATTCCCTTTCCTATTTATCTTTCCAGGCCCTGAGAGGCTCTGTCCCTGGATTCTGACCTTTCCCAGGACCTCCCCATCTGAATCACTGGCAGGCAGGCAAGGGTGACAGTCGCCACTTGGCAGCAGAGCCAGGGACAGGCACCACCCTGGGCAGGCCCTGGCAGTATCAAGGCCTAGAAGGAAGGAAGCCATGGCAAAGCTCCAGAAAAGGGAAAATGAATGCCGGGTGGAGCCCTGGAGGTCACCTGGGGAAACCAAAGGCCAGAGAAAGTGGTTTATCTAAGGTCACCTGGCAAGTTGGAAACAGTTAGGACCAGGTTTTTGTGAAGCTGTCTCATGATGCCCAGTAACGTGCACGGTCCTGGGGCAGAACAACAGTGGCAGCTAATAACCACGAGGCTTTCACTGGGCCCCAGGCCCTGTCCGAAGGCAATTATTTACATGTTTAACTTTGCTTCTCACAACAACCCTATGAATTGTCAACACATCCAACAAGGACTGGATACTTAAGCCACTTTCATTTTTTTTTAAGATCTATTTATTCATGAGACACAGAGAGGCAGAGACACAGGCAGAGGGAGAAGCAGGCTCCATGCAGGGAGCCCGATGTGGGACTCGATCCTGAGACCCCAGGAACACGCCCTGGGCTGAAGGCAGATGCTCAACTGCTGAGCCCGCAGGTGTTCCCAGAGCCACAGCTTAACTACACTATTAAACCAGGGCTTAGAAAGGGGCATCACTCAGTCAGGGTCACCACAGTTCACTCACACTCACACTAGAGTCACTGCCCTGATGCTTTCCTTCAGAGAAGGCATCAGGCACATCTTTATGCCACTGGCACCAAGCACAGGGAAGGCTTGGCACAGAAAACACTGGTTGAATTGAACCTAATTGTGGTAACACGTTTTGCCTTAATTTTGCAGATTCATTTGGTAAGTGTAAGGGGAACAGAGGAAATTTACAGGAAGGAAGCAGATCGAACATCCCAGCTGGTGGTGGTTGTAGCAGAATTCGGGCTCTCAGTGAAGTCACAGAACACTGCTTGGAAATCAATGAGATCTCCAGCAAGTCGTTTAGTAGCACTCAGCCTTGGTTTCCTTATCTAGCAAATAGCTGGATTAACTCAACTAATGGTCATAAAGTAAGAGTTGGTAAGCTTTTTCCACAAAGGGCCAGATAATAAATATTTTCAGCTTCGTGGGCCATACTGTCTCTGTCACACCTTCTCACCTACTTTTGTAGTGCACAAGTAACCAGACAATATGTATTTACAAACACATGCATAGGTTTATCTGGCCCGTGGGCCATGGTTTGCTGACCCCTTTCTGACATAAGGTACCTAGCCAGAGCTGGGCACACAGCACTGGGTATGATTTTCTTTTTTTTTTTTTTTAAGATTTTATTTATTTATTCATGATAGACATGGAGAGAGAGAGAGAGAAAGGCAGAGAGAGAAGCAGGCTCCATGCAGGAAGCCCGACTCGGGACTCGATCCCGGGTCTCCAGGATCAGGCCCTGGACTGAAGGCGGCGCTAAACCCCTGAGCCACCAGGGCTGCCCTGTGTATGACTTTCATGGGCTCCGAGAACTTTTGCCTTTGTAGGTCCCTTTCGCCGTGATGGAATTTGGTGGCCCTAGAAATTTCTTCTTTTTTATGTGAAGAAAATTTTTCATTTTTCTAATCCTATGATTTTAAAAAGAAATTAAATTATTTTCATGAGACCCTAAAAGTACTGTGGGCTCTAGATACTGTGCCTATTGCCTGAGGAATGGATAGGTAAATGGGACTCCCCTCCCCATCTTCTTCCCTCTGGGTGGGCCTTCTTACTGGGCTCAGGCTGTCATAACAAAATACCAGAGACTGAATGACTTACATCACAACAGTTTGTATTTTCACAGTTATGGAAATTTCTACAAGGCAGCTTACAGATGGTTCCTATGAACTCAGGTCTTAGTGAGGCTGCCTGGGCTTTAGATCCTGGTAGACCATCCCTTGCATTTACTGGAGAAGTCGCTTCACTTTTCCTGCCCTTATGTTCCTCTTCTGTAAAATAGGCTAATTACAGTTTCTACCTCACTGGGCAGCCATGGGATGTGCAGCAAGTATTCAGCAGAGGATCTGGCACATGTTCAATGTCAGTAATGGTGATGGTGCTGCTGATGGTGGTGATGGTGATGATGATTTTATAAGAAAAGTACAGGGAGAGATTGGATGGCCCCAATACTTAGAATCCTTTATCTCGGCATAAGTCCTTTCATTGTCAATGCAAAGAAGACCCACCAAAAGGAGTGAATACTGGCATCTCTGGATGGAGACACTGACACACTGAATCTAGGCTCCTTGCACACAACCCTTCTACTCAAACTCTCCCTCTAGTTAGACTAATAGTTGCAGCCACGCTTATCTCCAATGTTCTAATATCAACTGGATGTCCTGGAGTTAGTGTCAATTTTCACAGGCTTAAAACTCAGTCCTCTACAAGACTGCCCCCACCTGAAATGCCAATCACAAATCTCAGGGGCCACCCACATATCTGACCAGCTGACTATAAATATGCAGTTTCCCATGATTCCCTCAGGCTTGGTAATTCTCTAGAATAACTCTCAGAACTCATTGAAAGTGCTAGACTTATGATTACAGGTTTAATATAAAGGATATCGATTAGCAGCAGCCAGTGAAGAGACACAGGACAAGCAAGGTCTGAAGAGGGAGAGAACATAGAGGCAGAGCTTCTATGCCTTCAATTTATGGAACCCAGACACATCACCTGGTCAGCACATCAATATGTTCACCAACCAGGAAGCTCCACCATGCCATAATGTCAGCGCTTTTATTGGGGCTTCATTATGTAAGCATGATTAAATAAATCATTGGTCACATAATTGAACTCAATCTCCAACACCTCCAACCCTCTACCCCTAGATGTCAGGCTGGCTTAAAGTTCCAATTTTCTAATCACAAAGGTGGTATTTCTGGTGACTAGCCCCCATCCTGAAGATATTTAGGGGCCCACCTAGAGTCACCTCTTAGCATGACAAAAACGCTCTTTTCACTAAAAAGGTTTTAGTGGCAATTCTAAAGGTTTTTGGAGTTCCCTCTGCCTAGACAAAAACCAGATATATTCTCTATTTTACCACACCTCCACTGGGAAGCCTCTCCCCTCTCTCCTCCCCAAAGCTTTGATTGAATTTGCCAGGCTCTGAATTTATTGTTTTTGACCCGGGATACATCTTGTTCCTGGAAATGACCTCTCCAGGGGCTGGGCTCGTAGTTCAGCTATATATGGATTCATTCTGTTCACCTGTAGGTACTCACAGGCCTTCCCTACACTCCCCTTCCTAGACTAAGGCTGAGGCTCCTCACTTGCTTATATCATCTCTTGGATTTGCCCAGACTCCCCATCTCACCCAGACACTGCCCAAGACTCTTTGCTGTGCTTTCTTGGCTCATCCCAACTTCAGATCCTGAGCCTGACAAACCCAGAATCTGGCTCAGAGACCTAAAAAATAGAAGTCCAGTGGCTGATGGCACATTTCCAGCCCTACCATTTCCTAGTTGGATGGCTTTGAGCATGTCATTTCAAATCCAGAAGGTTCTATTTTCTCATCCGGAAAACAGAAACATATCCTCTAGTAGTCAGGATTCAGCTAGGCTTTGCTATAGTAAGAAACACCTCCTAACATAACACAGGTTCATTCTTGCTCACATCCTCATCCATAGCACTGCTCTGTCCTGTAACCATGTCATTTAGAACACATGGTCCCCATGGTCACTAGGGCCATGGGAATAGAAGAGGGAGGAGGGAGAAGGTATACTGGCTGGCTGTTGCCTTGGCCCAGGAGTGGCCCACATCACCTCCACTCACAAGCTACTGGACACAGTCATCACATGGCTGCAAGGATTTCTAGGGGATGTCTCTGCTGTTTGGCAAGCCCCAGCAGTCTCCTCTACAGGTTCTACGATTCACTGGGAAGTTGGGAAAATCTAGAAAGTTCATATATGTGAAAACTGCAGCCACAGAGCAGGTGATTGCTAATTAGTTTTCTGAGTTCACAAAGGGCCTCTGTTTTGCTTTGTGAGCTCTTTGGTCTTGATAAGAGAGGTGGGTCCCATTTGTGCTGTTTCATAGTGGGGCCTCCTTGCCTACCAGTTGCCAAGGTTAGACAGGTCCTAGTGATCTGGCCTCTTATCTTTTACTGGACTGAGATAAGCGTCGCAGAGTTGTAGTCCCTGGATCGCTCCCAGCTACCCCTACCCCCACCACCTCAGTTTGGAGATCCTGACTTCTTAGCCCTCAAATCAAAACCACAGGCAGAAGTTATGTCCCTGACCTTTACCTTTACAGCCAAAGAGCAAAAACAATCTGACTTAGTGCTTGCACTTCGTGTTTTTCTCACAAAGTTTACTCTGTAGAGTTGTAACTGAGTTAGTGGAACAGGATGAAGTGCAAGACATGGCATCAAGATAACAGCAACAAGGGATCCCTGGGTGGCGCAGCGGTTTGGCACCTGCCTTTGGCTCAGGGTGCGATCCTGGAGACCCAGGATCGAATCCCACGTCAGGCTCCCGGTGCATGGAGCCTGCTTCTCCCTCTGCCTATTTCTCTGCCCCTCTCTCTCTCTCTCTGTGACTATCATAAATAAATAAAAATTAAAAAAAAAAAAGATAACAGCAACAATAGTAATGGTACCAGGAATTTATTGAGCACCTACTGTATGCCAGGCTTTTTGCCAAGTGTTTTATGAGGACTGTCTACTAAACTCTTTCAGCCTCCCTATGGAGATCCTATTATTATCCCTATTTGCAAGTGGAAAAATTAAAGCACAGAGTATTGGGAGACCTGTCACTGTGGGTACATAGCAAGGCCAAGATTCACACCGAGGTCTGTCAAACTCCATGTCCTAACGTGAAGAGCTGGAGCACCTAACTCCATGCCTGGGATTGAGCAGCATCCTTGCAGCTCACCACCGGTAAGCACATTTCTCAAAAACAAAGGATCTCGAACTCTTAGGGTGTATAGGCGTTAAGTCAATTAATCTTTCAGCAAGCATTTGCTAAATGTCTGCTATGTCCAAGACTGGCCAGATTCTAGGGTTCAGAAGTGAATCAGACACGGAGTCCTCAAGGAGCTCATGATCCAGGGTGTCATTAATTCCCAAAGCAGTAAGAAAGAGGCCATGGAAGAATGGAGGATTGCACCTGGAAGCTGAAGAGAAAGAGCTGAGACTTTGTGGATGAATAAGAGAGAATCAGGAAGCCAGGAAAAGAAGGTGTTCTGCATGGAAAACGGTATGTGCCAAGACACAGAAGCACAAGAGAACCTTGCTGGGGACTTGGAGGGACTTGGGATTGTTGGAATATAAAATCCAGGATGGGGACAGGGTGGGGACACCATCATTAGGAGATGGGGTTAGACAGGCGGCTGGAGCCAGACTGTTCGTGCATTTATTCATTCATTCATTGTGCACCAGAGGACTACAGGTGCTGTGCGAGGCTCTGCAGTTACAACAGTGAACAAGCTGCAGGGCTTTAAGCGTGGAGAAAGGAGATGGGCAAGAAATGAATAGAGGAGTAAGGACGGAATTTCGGAGAGATATGGATAAGGAAAGGGGCCTTAAATGCCAGGCCCAGGAATTTGGGGGGAGGGGGGTGGAAAGCCCTGGAAAAGCTGTTGGCAGAGGAGAAATGAGGATAGATCTCTATTTTAGAAGCTCACCCCCTGTAGAAGGAGAGGCCAGTACCACAGCCCAGGCAGGCACTCTCAGCACAGGGCCGGGCACACAGTGGGCGCTCAGCAAGTGCTAGGGATCTGGGTCTGAGTGTGGTGTGCCTCCCGATCCGGGGCCTGCATGCCCCTCCACCCCTGCCCCGACGTCTCTCTGTCCCCAAGGACATCTGCAGCTGGACCAGACGCCTCCTAATCACCCAGCTGGCTCTATGCCTGGTGAGAACATCTTGATAGGCATTAGAACTCTAACCTTGACCCCAGAGGAGGAGATAGCTCAAGTCCCTGGTGCTTTGCTGCTGACTGGCTGGGGATCCTGCTGGGTTTCCCCAGGGCCTCATCCATCCTCTGATGGGTAGTGATCAGAGATCTGAGCGGGAGCCAAGAGCCTCGAGTGTGACTCCTCTGTCTGCTCCTGACTTGCTGTGTGCCCCAGGCAGGCTGGTCCCCAACTCTGTTGCCTCTGTTTTCTTCCTGGTAAAATTTGAACAATAATCCCTCCTTCCCACGTCACAGGGCTATGATGGGGGGCAAGGGAGAACATCCGTTTGCTCCTCAGCCAGCACGTTCTGAGGGAGCACTCAGTAGGAAGCCCTCCACTGCAGATGGGAGGGGCAGGTGCAGCCTGATGCCCAGGCTCTGCTCTAATATTATCACATGGAATTGCTTCACTGAATTTTCATAGCAACCCAGGGAGGAGGGGTCACTCATCAACACCTCTCTACAGACCGGGCAAACAAGGCAGAAAGAAGCTGTGAAAGGCTGACAAGCAGAAGCAAATGGGGCTATGAACTTGGTATGAGGCCAGAGCCTTATCCCTCTGACCATGAGTCCGCAGTGCCTCGCTGCCCACATGGGGCTCACGGCCTCAGTGAAGGGGACAGGGCTTGAAAAATACTCAAAAAGTAACACGGAGTTACAAACTGAACAGTTCTGTAGCATCAAGTTACGAGACAGGAGACAAAGACAAGATGGAGGCCAGGAAGGGAGGCCTTAGTGGGGTGGGTGCTGCCTTGGGGCAGCGAGAAGACAAAAAGGCCCTGGGCAGTGGGGGTCAGGCTTTGATGGCAGCAGAAGGGCTCCACGGGGCTCAGGGCCCCTCCCCAGGTGGGGGGAGGCTCAGCAGGGAGCTTCCTCCAGACGCACTGAGAAGCTACTGGAGTGCTGTAAAGCGTTTACGCTTTAGAAAGAATCACCTGGACTACAGGGACCATGATTGGACACAGGAAGACCATTCTTTCTTTCTTTTTTTTTTTTTAAGATTTTATTTATTTATTCGAGAAAGAGAGAGAGAGAGAGAGAGAGAGGCAGAGACACAGGCAGAGAGAGAAGCAGGCTCCATGCAGGGAGCCCGATGCAGGACTCCATCCCAGGACCCTGGGATCATGACCTGAGCCAAAGGCAGATGCTCAACCCCTGAGCCACCTAGGCATCCAGGAAGACCATTCTAAAGAGGGTGCAGTGACCCTGGTGAGGGCAGGGAGGCAGCCTGGGGAGTAGGGTGCAGGCAGCTTTGGGAGGATACAGCAGGATGGAATTAACAGGGGTGGATGACTGAGAAAGGGTGACACCAGGAAGCATGAGACATGGAAAAGTTATAGGTCTCAGGTGTCTCAACAGGCTCGGTCTCTATGGAAACAAGGGCTGAGTAAGAATCATTATAGAACACCCCAGGGCAGAAGGCTCTGCCGGACTCTGACTCAGTCAGACCTGGAAACCCCGGCTCTGCACCTGACCGGCCATGTCACCTTCGGGAAGTCTTCCTGACTCTCATTTTCCCTCTCTCAAAATCAGAGATGTAAACAATTTCCCCGGAAACCTTCAGTAGTCTCTAAGTCTCTCTGGCCAGAAATGGATCACATGACCAACCCTAGCCCAACCAGAGGCAAAAGAGTGGGGATGGCATGATGTGGCTGTTCCAGGTGTATCTGTATATTCTCAGCACTCTCTTCATCAAGGGGCAAGTCCCTGTGAATTTTAGCCAACCTTAAGAACTTGTTGAAAAGTAGGACTCAGCAGAAGTGATACCATGAGACTTCTAAGGCTAGGCCATAAAAGGAGATTCAGCTTCTATCTGGTTCACTGCAGCATGTGTGCTGGAGCCCTGAGCAGCCATACCAGACCTACCACCCTGAGGCCACCATATCGTGGGGAGGCCCAACTAGCCCTATGCAGAGATGCTCAATGGAGAGGCCCTACGTGAAGACAGAGAGGTACCTGGCCAGCCCCAACTGTTCTAGCCCTTATGATATTCCAGCTCCAGCCACATTTGACTACAACTGCCAGAACCACCCAGTCAAGGCCTTCCTAAATCCCTGACTTGCAGAAACTATGTGAGATAATAAGATGATAGTTATTGTTTCTGAGTTTTGAGGTAATTTGTTACTAAGCAGTAGATTACCAGATCACACGATGAGCTTACACCAAGCATGCTTCCCCCCCTGGGGTTAGACCTGTGGCCAGCTATGTATACCTGGGGCTTCCATAACAAGGAGGAGGGGCAATGACTGTGGGACAGGCAATCCCCACTGTCCACCACATTGCAAGAATTAGGGCATCTGATCACCAAATCTGAGCAACCATTATAATACTAAGAACTTCCTGATAAGCACATATAGCCTGAGAGGGTACTCAGAGTGCTTGGTTGGTATAGATGTACATAAAGTACTAGAAGTTAGAACTAGAAGCTAGAAACGTTAGTGCTTCTTGACACAGGTTCCTGCATTACTAACATGCTCTGCCCCTGTGCCAGCTGATTAAATCATCCAGCCAATCCAAAGACCTTTCTGGTGCCAAGCTGTCTCTGGGTCCTGAGACATAGAAATGAAAACATAACCCTGTTATATAACCCTCTAGGGGGCTCTCAGAGTCATCCCTGCCCTTAAATAACTGCCAGATTAGACGGAAAATATGTGTTCATAAGATAATGCAACTCAGATGTGGAGGAAATTCAGGAAACAGGCTCTACTGAGCTTGGGGAGGCAGGAGGTGGAAGAGGAGGGACTTTGTGGCAGTGGCAGCTTTGCAAAGTAGGGTAGCTCCCCTTCCCATCTATCTTTCTGGTCTCCCCTTCACTCACCGCTCTCCCATCATATGGCCTGCTTTTCATTCCTAACAAATCAAGCTCATTCCTGCCCAGGGCCTTTGTACTTGCTGTTCTTTTATCTAGAATGCCCATTCCCCCCATTTTTTTTTTTTTTTTTTTTTTGCGACTGGTTCTTTATCATTCAGACTTCAAACCAGATGTCGACTCTTTGGGCACTTATCATTTCTTGGCTACTCAGCAACAGACCAGCCTTCACATCAAAGAAGGTCAAAGAAAGGTGGATTTCTACTCTCTCTTTCTCTCTCCTGACCCCTGGGAACCGTGGGCGAGCATGTGATCTAGCCTCCACCATTCCAATGGGACAACAGAAATTATCCACAGTGGTGAGAACAATCAAGTCCTGGTCTGGATCCAACAGGGCAGGAGAGAGGGTGCCAGGAGGAAGCCAGGAGGCTTCCTAGGCTGACTGTGCTGTGGCTGGTCTGGCTCAGGTCTCACTTGGGTCCTGCCCCCCTTCCAAGTCTTGTTGTCTAATACATATAGATCCAGCCAGCCACCCAGTGCCCTACTCGGTTCCTGATCAGCATGAGCTAGCCAGAGCTGGTTTCTGCAGTTTGCAATCCTCCCCTAGCCCCCTTCCCAACGCAGCCAGCCCCTACCCCCTCTGCCTGACACATCATCGAATTACCGTATGGGACACTGTGGTGAAAGTTACCTGTTTTGATGTCGTTACTTCTCTTCCAACTAGAATGCAAGGAAGGAATATTTGGGGAACAAGAAATCCCCCACCAAGTGAATATAAAAATGAGGGAGAGTAAGGAGTCCTTCCAGTGGGCTTCCTGCCCACCCTCAAGTATTTCCATTCAGACCCATGGCTGGGGCTCTCACACAAGGCAGCAGGTCTACCTGTGGCCCCAATGGCAGAGCAACAACCACTGTGTGTGTGCCCGACACTGCACCGGGGGTTTCACAAAACTCCTCCCATTTCATCTTCACAATTAACCTGTAAGTTCTACATCCCCTCTGTACAGGGAGATCAGTGGATAGCTTGCCCACTATCACATGGCTTTAAAGAAACATCGGTTAGTTTGAGGACCTACACTGTTCCCTCAGTAGGGCTTGTCAGAAATAAGGGGGCTTCTAGAATTGCAGGCCCCAGAGTCACAAAGAAAGCCCCCCACCAGCCTTGGCTCAAATATCTGCAATGACAGGGAACTCAGCCCATGCCGTTGCTGAAAGTTGCCACCTGGCAGGTTTGGGAAAGTGAGAAAGGAGGCAAATCCAGGAGAAAGAGCCCAACAGAAGGCTGGAAGACCTTGGGGTCACACCAGATTGGATCTGAGCTTTGAGAACATCCCCAGGGGTGAGACAAAAGGCTGCCAGGGAGACCAGGAAGCCTTGGAGGCAGGGGCCGAGGACAGGCTGCAGTCACAGATGCCAGGTCTGGGGCACCACTGGGAGATGATGGGGTGCTTGCTAGTCAAGGTCCAGGGTTTCTTCTGGCTCTCCTGGGCCCCCTAACACTGCATTTTGCATGTGTCACAGAGGGAATGCCACTTTGTGGCTGACACCTGGCTGCAGGCTGATAAGATCAGTGGGCAAGGTCACAGGTAAGCCTATTGCCTGTTAGGCAGGGGCCCTAGTTCTGGGTTCTCCTGGTTCTGGTTCTGGCCTCTCTGGCACCTGGGTTCCAATCGTGACTCACCCCCACCTTTGAGCTTGATAGCTCCCCCTATGAATCAGAGACAGCTGCCGTGGGGGTTGCATAATCTACTGCCTGCGAATGTTAGAGCCCTGCAGGTGACACTCTTCTACATGGTCCTTCTGTTGACTCTTACTGCCTCAAAGAAAGAAGGTAAGTTCCTCAAGAGAGAGACAAAACCCTACCTTGGCAGCGAGTCCTGCAAGTCCTTCCAACCTAAGGTCACAAGGGGAGGTTTCACGCACAAAGCAATAACTCTGTCCGTCCACTGGGTGCATGTGGGGATGGGAATTCCCCAGGCAATCCTTACTCTTCTTTTCTCATTGGCAAACTATTGCTGAATGTCTACTCTAGATGCTAAGAGCTGAGGACACGAAGATGAAAATATACGACCCCTGCCCTGTAGGTCAACCAAGAAGTACTCAAGAGAATAAATAATCCCAGTCGGCCTGATAATTGCCGTCACCAATATGTGGGCCATATTCAGTGGGAGCACCGGAGAAGGAGTCCTGCCTAAAGCTGCCTGGGGACATAAGTTGAAAATTCGCAGTTCCTTCCTGCCAAGAGTTTAGGGTTTAGAATAGGAGCAAATGCATGAATAAATAATATCAATACAACCTGATTGTGGAATTCACAGATGTATGAGCAAAATTTAATGAGAGCCGTGGAGAAGGAGCAATGAGTCTGCCCAGAGGAGTTAAGCCAGTCTTCCCAGAACAGAACAAGAACTGAAACTGGGGAGGGACGCCTGGGTGGCTCAGCGGTTGGGCGTCTGCCTTCGGCTCAGGTCGTGATCCCGGGGTCCTGGAATTGAGTCCCACATCGGGCTCCTGCGAAGAGATGCCAGTGTCTCTGCCTCTGTGTGTGTGTGTCTGTCATGAGTAGATAAATAAATCTTAAAAAAAAAAAAAATTGAAACTGGGGAAACTGGCAAGGGCTAAGTCTTCTGAATGTCCAAAACCTCCCTCTCACCCTCCAGGGTGTCTTGCCCTTGGGAGCTCTCACTGCTAGTGCCTAGTCTTGCTCAGCTTCCCGGCTCTCCTCATACCCTCTTTCCCCACTTCTGCCCATGGGCACTGTTCAGGCCAGGTCCTCCCATCGTTCCCCAAGGGATCCACTGGCACAAAGCCTGCCTCAGGCTTCCAGGAAAGTGAGGTCAAGACAAAGATGCCTCTTAGTTCTGGGTCCATAGCGGCTTAAAATTTTTTTGCTTTTTTGACTTTCTGTCTGCTTCTGGAAGCTACTAACTTAGGTACCCCACAACTCCAGATTTTATAAACACACACCCTTCCCCTAGGAGTGGGTCAGTATCCTGTAGGGTTAACTCATTACACATCTTTTAAAGAAGAGAAAACCAAGGCTCAAAACATCCAGATGAAAAATGGCAGAGGCAGAGTTAACTACAAGTTCGGGGTTCCACTGGCATAACACAGCTACTGATCCTTCCACCCCAGGTCAATCTGTGAGCTGGCCCTCAGTAAAAGGGTTAATGTAATCAATCACCTTTTATTCGACAGGTTGTGCTAGGCACTATTCTATACGCTGGCAGTTTGGCAATGAACAAGCCAGACAGACGTGGCACTTGGATTCCAGTGAACAGAGATAAACAATAAATGGAAGGTCAGTAGCCGTGTTGTGCCAATGGGCAAATAAATAAGTAAACAGGAATATTTCAAAGAGTAGTATACACCAAGAAGAAAATATAGCAGGGTAACGGGAAAGAGAGAGTGATAGGAAGGGGGAGGGGCTGCTCATTTAGAGTGGTCAGGGAGGGTCTACATGATGGGAAGCATCCAGCCATATGAAGAGCTCAGGGAAGAATATTTTAGGCCAGGAAAGCAACAAGTGCAAAGGCTCTGAGGTAGGAATGAGCTTAGCATATTCATGAAACAGCAAGACCTGTGTGACTGGAGCAGGGAGAAGAGGTCAAGTGCTATAAGATGGGACAGGAGTCCTGCTTCTAACCACCATGGGGAGAGAGAAGTGGTGTTAATCATCCACTAGTCTGCTGCTTGTGTTACTGCACCAGGAGTCCCTGTTAATGGCGGCCTCGCACTGTGCTGTGAAAGCTTGTCTACTGTGGCAACTCATCCTGGCTGCTCTGACCCCTCCCATGCATGGCACCATATTTCAGCTCTCTTGGGGGCACATACTACTACACAGGCAGCTCTTCCTTCTGAAGCACCACCCCAAGCCAAGATGGCTGGATCTAGAGCAGCTTTCAGCCACATGAGCTCTGCTCTTCCCAGAAACACAGATTTTCCTTCCCCTACAGATGAATTAATTCTTCTCTGGGTATTACTAGCACATCCAGGCCAGGGGCCTCCCACTGAGATTTCTTTCTTCTTTTTAAAGCAATCTCTACACCCAACATGGAGCTCAAACTTACAACCCCGAAATCAAGAGTCCTATGCTCTACCTACTGAGCCAGCCAGTGCCCCATCCCACTGAGATTTCTTAATTTGAAATATCAGAGCACAGGGCTTGGGAGTTTCAACACCTTTTTTTTCCCAGAGTACGCTGATGTATTTTACTTTAGAAAAGTGCTCAAGCCCAATGTTGCCAAATCTTCCTGTTATTTTTCAGTCAAAGCCATAAATTATTATTTTTATGTGAAATTTACAGATCTTAAAATTACCACAAGAGCCAAAACCTGTCAACTACAAAATAAAGTAAAACAAAACGTTATTAATAAATCATTAATTTCTATCATACAAACATATTACACTTCTATGTTATGTATTTGTGTATACTTTCCTAACCTTTTTTTAAAAAGATTGATTTATTTATTTTAGGGAGAGAGCACAGAGGGAGGGACAGAGGGAGAGGGAGAGATTCCCAAGCAGACTCTGTGCTGAGTGCCAAGCCCAATACGAGGCTCCACACGAGGCTCAATCTCACAACCCTAAGATCATGACCTGAGCCAAAACCAAGGGTTAGATGTTTAACCAACTGTGCCGCCAAGGCACGCCCCCTTTCCTAACCTTTGAAACCAGTTCCCTTTTTCTATTGTCAGTGAGAAATAAAAAGTTGCTCTGCTGCCTGCCAGACTGTGCTGTTCCCATTTGACCATAAATGATGTTCAATGCTCACAGAATACAAACGGAGCTTCAGTGGCATGGGGCTCAGACTGGGCCATGCTGCACCTGTGTTTTGGATCAGACAGAGACAATGCCATTCAGAGGCCCCAAAAGTTACTAAATATCCCCTCCTTTGACTTGTGTGAATGACTGACAGTTTTTCACTGCCTCGAAAATAAAAGGCATTAAGATATCCAACAACTGAATTGCCCTTGCCCCTTGACAATATTCAAACCGAACCCACTTCCTTAATGCCACTGAAGAATCATCCCGGTCAAACCCAAACTCTCTAAGAAATTCTCCCACCTGAACCCTACCCTTGTGCTTCCCCTGGGGTGCATTTCCCCTTGCTGCAGCAAGCCAAATAAACCTATCTTTTGGCTACAGGTGTGCTTCTGGCGGTCTTTGGTTGGTGACCTTTGAACACTGTATATCTTGAGCATCTTTCTATCCCAGTCACTAGAAGTATCAGCACGCTAATGGTAGCAGAATAGTGCATTGTTCAGAAGGCAAAATCTGTTATTTCCTTTTTTTCAATAGGAAACATCATATATTCCTTTATTGTAATATCTCAGCACACGCTATAGCTAATTTGCTTTGTGGTGTTTGTGTTGTCCTGATAAGAGCTCAGTGAATGGTGAACAGAATCGGAAGGGGACTGGGAGGCTGTGGATTGCCAAAGGAAACTGAGCAAGGACAGTGCAAATTGCAGTTTGGAGCACTTCCTGTGGAAGTGCTGGAAAATCAATAAAGCTGGCTCTGGAAAGAAGTTGCATCCCTGCAAGGAGGGATGAACGAGGCAGGCCCTAGCTGGCTGCCTGTGAGCCCAGACCTCTCAGGATCTATGAATAGCCTTCACTTGAGGGCACCCAGCTGTGCTTGAGGTCCTGGGACCAGAAGTAGGGATAGACTAATAAGGACAGCAATGAGGTTGGGCCAAGGGGCCACCCCTAGCCCTGGGACTGCGCTTTCCCTCCACGATACCGTCAGCAACTCTAAAATAGATCCAGGAGGCGTTCCTTTCTTTGAGCTCAGGGATGTGAGGAAATTGAGAAATGCCCAGGGTCCCCACCTTCCATTCTTGCCTAATCCAGCAATGGCATTAGACATTAGACATTGCAGAAATCCAGAAATGCTCCTGGACTCTGCTAGGAAACAGAGCTCAGGAGGAATGTCACCAACAGCCTAGCAGATGCTTCTGTCCCCCACGTGCAGTTGAATCTGAGGACCTCCTGGGGGGAGGTGTCCTTTCTGCTGAGTTTGGAAGGGAAAAGCCCAGGCAAGGGGGCTCATGCTTCTACTATGGGCAAGCCAGGAGCCAGGATTTGAACATGAAAAAGAGACTGTGAGCAATGGGAGAAGACCAGTAGGGGGGCCTTGAGCCAGCTGCCACTCCCTCCGGCCTGCTGTTCCAGAAAACAGAGGGGTGGAAATACATGACCAGTAGAGTAGAGTAGAAAAAGACCTTACTGGTCATGTATTTCCATCCCCTTGTTTTCTGGAACAGCAGGCCTGTGTTGTGTGCTCTGAGACAAGTTGCATGTCCTTCTGACCCTCATTTTTTTTTTGCTTGTAGGAAGAAGGGTGAAAATGGAGGCAGACAGAATAAGGAATAAGTGTGGATTAGTGTCAGGTAGACCCTGGGCCAGGCATCATGCTGGGCACTGGGGACACACAGATCAAAGACACCTTCTTGAGCTTCAGGATGTCTATCACCCGGGGAGGGGACAAGTAAATATCTCATTGTAATACTTGAGGGACAATCAGAAGCTCATCAGGCCAAAGCTCAAGGAATGAGTAGGAATTTCTCTGGGGA
Source organism: Vulpes vulpes (assembly GCF_048418805.1). NCBI lineage: Eukaryota > Metazoa > Chordata > Mammalia > Carnivora > Canidae > Vulpes > Vulpes vulpes. The sequence continues at coordinate 96,231,759 of NC_132783.1, read as the reverse complement.
GAAAAGCTCAAGGAATGAGTAGGAATTTCTCTGGGGAGAAAAGGGAACAGCATCCATGGGGAAGAAGCCACATGAGCCAAGGCAGGGAGGCATGCTTTGTTTGGTGGGTACCTAGAAGGCAAGGACTCCTGTAGCCCAGTGACCATGAGGCCCTGGAGGTGATGACGTACATGAGTGCAGTGCACAAGTGTCTAAGACCACAGGAAGTGTGGGGACTTCAGTGAAGTAGAGATCTCATACCCTGTCAAGACACTCCTCAGTTCCGATCCAGTGCTGCTTTGTGAGAATTAACCCAGTGTCTGATGTTTGAGACGACAGAAGTCTGGATTTTTAGGTGAAATCATCTAACTTGTAAACATCAACTTCAATCTGCCAGATAAATAAAACAGGCTGGATGCAACTGTTTGTAACCTCTGGGTAAGGAGGTCTCAGATCTCACAGCTAGCTCTTCTTTTCTGAAAAGGCACATGGCACAGTGATTGAGAGCATGTACTGTGTAGCCAGAAATCTCAAGTTCAGATCCTGACACTGGCTTCTACTAGCTAATTCACACAGTTTATGAATATCACTGCCTGGAGTTTGCAGTACACAGTCTGAGCAGCTGTATATGGTTGTCTTGTATATAACTCTAAGCCAGGGTCTTCCCCTCTCCAAGCCCCAATTTCCTCACCTGTAAATCACCTGTAGATGATTACCTATGTAACTATGAGAGTGAAATGAACTTATTATGTAGGTATATATACTTACCTCAATGTTGTATTACATAGTAAATATTCAAATAGGATATCTTTCATCTAGTCTTTCTGGGGACTCCAGCTGAATCTGCAGGCCCTCTGGGGAAAGGTATTCCTTTGCGCTGGAAAATTCTGCTGAGGAAAGGTCCCTCTATTTGGAGCTGGGCTGGAGTAGAATCAGAGAGGAGAGGTTATGCTTTACCCGGCAAGACATCAGCCAGGATGGGAAAAAGAGGTTTTGAGAAATCTGGGCACCGGGTTCAGGTTTTGAGAAAATCTAGTAGAAATTTATTAAGAGAAGAAGTTGGAAATATATTTGGAAGTTTATTGTTTTCTTTAGGCCTCTGGTTCACTAAGGAGAAAGAAGTATATACTTTAGAGAGCTTAGGTGGGGAGTAAATAAATTAGTACAAATGGCACCCTCACAAAAAGCCTGGAACAGGAGCTTGTCATCACTCTCTTGGAGATACTGTGGCCCTGCAGTGGCAGAGAATCCCTCTTTGTCTCTCCGGGCCCTCTCTTCACCCCCAAAGACCCACCATATTATAGAGCTCCTTTGCCTCAGGCTTCTCATTGTGTTCAGTCAAGGGGCAGTGCTGCCAGGAGTGCAAAGTAGTGGTGTTGGGTCTGTGTCCATGTGATTGCAGGGTTGGAACTTTTGATCCCACCCCCAACCCCTTACTCTCCTACAGAGGAGGGAGGCTGGAGGCAGAATCAATCCCCAGTGGCCAATGATCTATTCAATCATGCTCATGTAATGAAGCCTTATATAAAAATCCAAAAGGACAGGGTTTGGGGAGCTTCCAAGTTTGTGAGCACACAGACACCTGGAGTGAGTGGCACACTTGGAGAGGGCATATGGGCCCTCTGAAGCTCTGAGCCCTTCCCACATACCTTGCCTTATGCCTTATATCATACCTCTTCCATCTGGCTATTCCTGAATTACATCCTTTGATTTAAAAAAAAGTAATCTAGTAAGTAAAATATTTCTCTGAGTGCTGTGAGCTCTGGCAAATTACTAAACCCAAGGAGGGTGTGGTAGGAACCTCTAGTCTACAGCTGGTCAGTCCAGGAGCAAGGGTGGCAATCTGGTCTTGTGATTGGTATCTGAAGTGGGTGAGGAGAGTCCTGTGGGACTGAGCCTTTCACTTGTGGGATTTGATGCTATCTTTAGAAGATAGTGTGTCAGAATTGAGGTGACTTGTAAGACACCCACCTTGATGGTGTCGGAAAAAACACATGGTTATAGTCATGAGGGTGTGTAGGGGTGGAGGAGTTAGGAAGGAGTGGGATTTCCATCCCAAATCCCCATGACATTTGACACATTGTTTCTGCCCTCCTTTCCCATCACCTGGTATATCTCATGAACATTCTCCCTCCTTCTCTCTCTCTCTCTCTCTTCCTCCCCAGAATCTCTCTCTCATATCCTCCTCATCCTGCCCAGGATCTCCTGTCTCCTGTCTCCAGTGGGGTCTTATGCAGAGCAATCTCACTCTCCTCCAGCATCTCCATTGACCAACAATATCAACTTCAAGAATCTGAAAAAAGATTAGGCTGAGGACTGAACACGCATATTCAGTGAACAGAAAGGCCCCTCAGCTGCCAAAGAGATGAGGTAGGGAAAGGGAGTAGAAATATTTTTTGCATATAGCAACAATAATACAAGCAGCATGGTAGGACATTGCTTAGAGTCATAAAATATTTATGTCAGTAGTATTACTAAGTAATCATAATAGCAGACATTTAGTGCATATTTGCCATAGTACCAGGCAACACTCTAAAGGCTTTACCTATAATATCTTACTTAATGTTTACAGTACACCCATGGAACAGACACTACTTCATCTCTTGTCAAAGACCAGGAAACTAAGACTCAGGGTGGTTGGATGATTTGTCAAGGTCACACACTTACGAAGTGGTTTAGCACCCATATCTGCTAGGCTTCAAAGCCAGTGCTCTGAACCACAGAAGCCAGCAAGAGGAAGTCCGACTCAAGATTCTAAGTGCTCAGTCACTTTATAGAGAAAGACACACTTCCAAAGAGCAAGAGTAAAGCACAATATCCAAGAATAAACTTCAAGCAAGAAGGCCAGGCCTATGGCAAGGACATGATGCAGCTTTGCATGGCACAACAAAGCAGGAGCACCGGGTGAAGGGTCTGTGGATCGCATTCCTGAGATTGGAAGGTTGATGCTCCTCACATGGACCCATTAATTTGTTCTAAAGCCAATAAAAATTCCCTTAGTGCCTGGGAGAAGATCTTGGCAAATTGATTGAAACTAATTTGGAAGAACAAATGCTCAAGAGTAGCCAAGAAAATGTTTTTTAAAAATGAAGTAAGAAAAAATAAATAAATAAAAATGAAGTAAGGAGAGGAGCTCACACTACTCATTCATTCTTTTTGTGGATATTTATTGAGCACCTGTTATATGCCAGGTACCAGGTGCTAAAGATCTAGACACCATCCTCGTCCTCAGGAAGTTTACAGTCTAATGGATATTAAATATACCATAGAAGTAGAACCATGTAAATGGTGTGGCTCTGGGGCAGAGGGAACAGTGAGGGCCCAGACAGAGGCTCTTGAAGGTGGGGGAGCTTAGGAGATAGTAATCATAAGGATGTTTACTGAATGCTTTGTGTGTGCTGCATGATTACATCTCCTAGTAATCCTGTGAATCAGGAACTCTGATGATCCCTACTTTACACATAAAGAAGCATAAGCCCAGAGATATTAATCTGCTCAAGGTCACAAGCCAATGGCTGGTGGGGCAGAGCCTGAACCCACGTCTGTCCAACTCCTAATGTCCCTGCTCATAATGTGATATGATAGGACATCCAGACATCGCAGATCAGTAAGGAAAAGGTGGCATAGTCAAGCAATTGTGTTGAGATAGTTATTTGAGAGATTATTAACCTGATTTTTAAAACAAGTTTGAAATGGATTTAGATATTTAAATGCAAGACAAACCCATAAACGCAATAGACAAAACGAAGGGAAATGGATCACATATTTATTTATTTTAAGTTTTATTTATTTATTCATGAGAGACACACACACACACACACAGAGGCAGAGACACAGGCAGAGGGAGAAGCAGGCTCCACGCAGGGAGCCTGACGCGGAACTTGATCCCAGGTCTCCAGGATCACGCCCTGGGCTGAAGGCGGCGCTAAACTGCTGAGCTACCCAGGCTGTCCTGGATCAGATATTTAAATGTGAGACAAAAACCGAAGAAGTCATAGAGACAATAAAGGGAGGGAAAGGTTTATAACCTTGAGTTGAGAAAGGCCTTTCTCAGCAGGACAGGAGGGCCAATAATACTACAAGGAAAGGCGGATGGATCTAACCACATTGCAGTTTAAAACCCCCTTGTGGCACAAGGCAGAGGCACAAAGAACAAGATGAGGAAGCATATCCACAGCACGGACAAAGCTTGATATTTAAGGGACTCTTATAAGGCTGTAAGGAAAAAAAAAACTCTCCTAGAAAAACAGGAAAAGGTCATGAACAGGAACAGAACAGAAAAAGAATCAAAGAGCGCCAGGCAGGTTGCTGGCCCCCCACACTGGCCCCCACTCTGAAGGGCCTGCCATCCCTCCAGCCTCTGGAGTCATATGTGATCATTCGCTGGCCTGAGACCCATCAGATCCTTTCTCTTGAAGATCTGAATGAAGGAATGAGTGAGTTAAAGAGCTTGTGGTCAGGTGGGGGAAAGATGAACAGAATGATCACCTTGGGGCAAGGCCAGAGTCACTGCCACAGAGCTAAAGCCTCAAATCAGACAGTCTCGTGAGACAGATGGCAAAGCCACAAACTGCAAACAACTAACTGTCCACCAATAGGAAATGGGCTAAAAAAAAGTATAGTTCATCCATATAATGGAATATCATTTAGGAATTTAAAAGTCAGGTAAATCTTTATGTACAGAAAAAGATGTAGAAAATTACTGGGTCCTTATTTAATAAAAAACTGTATTTTAGGGGCACCTGGGTGGCTTAGTCGGTTAAGTATCTGCCTTTGGCTCATCCAGGATCTCAGGGTCCTGGGATTGAGTCTCACATCTGGCTCCCTCCTTCATGGGGAGCCTGCTTCTCCCTCTGCCTCTGCCTGTACTCCCCCTGCTTGTGTTCTCTCTGTCAAACAAATAAAAATCTTTTTTTTAAAAAAAACCTGTATTTTAAAATTTATGTTTATAGTGTGTGTGTGTGTGTGTGCATGCGCGCACATGTATGTGCATGTCTGTGTGTATGAAATTCAAACTGCCTGGGTTTGAATCCTGGCTCTGACATTATTAGCCATATGTCTTTGAGTAAATCCCTTAACCTCAATTTCCTTACTTCTAAAGTGAGAATTAACCATATCATCTTCAAATGGTTGTTTTAATGAGGATTAAAGCACGCATTATCTTAGAACCATGTTAGGAACATACTAAGTGCTCAGAAATTAGGAGCTTTCATTGTCATCATCATCCACAGAGCCAGAAAACTAGAAGGATGTACATCATACAGTTACTTGCCAATATTCTGAGAGAAGGGATGGGGTGGAGGTGGCACTATGACATGTGACTTCCTTCACATCTACATTAATTCACATTCTTGTAACAGATATATTTTCTTTTGGAAACTAGAAGAAAGCAAGGAGGAAGCTTTTTTCTCTAAGTGGAGGAGCTACTCAGTAAAGAAGGAGAAGAAAGTGGAGTAGATGGGCAGAGAGAAGTAATATCCCCTTGTGGGTCCCCAGGGAGTGAGCGGTGAAGGAGGTGACCAGAGAGTGGGGGTGTGTGGTGTCAATTTTTCATACAGCAAGGCGGTGATCTGTTTATGGAGTTGCTTTGTGTTCTTACAAAAAACACCGTCTCTTTCTTTCTTCCTTTCTTTCTTTCTTTCTTTCTTTCTTTCTTTCTTTCTTTCTTTCTTCTTCTTTCTTTCTTTCTTTTACAAATAAATGCCTAAAAAATATTTTTATGTATAGATAAAAGTCTAGAATGAGATACATACCAAATTATTCATAGGATTATCTCTGGAGGAATAACATTTCAGGAAACTCACTTAACCCATATGGTTTGAAATTTTACTACAAGCTTTGTTACTTTTAGAATGAGTAAAAAACAAAAAAAATAAAAGTATTTCCATAGAGGAAAAAAAAGACAAATAATACATGGTTCAAACATCAAGAACTTAATATTTTGCCTTTTGTAGCAGATGCTGCTTCATGGCCAACCCAGCACTCCCATTCCTAGCCCTCTTCTCCTTGCCTGCCTCCCACTATGGAGGCCAGAAGGGCAACATGGTCACTTTGCAAGTCTCCCTTGTAGCTAAGGGTGGCCATGTGGTAGATTGGGGGCAAATGAGACTAAAGTGGAAGCCTGCTGAGGGAGGCAAATATCAGCGGCTCCCTCTCAAACAAACACCTATCTTGTGAAGGTACACCAGGCTAGGAAGGCTCTGAAGAGTAATGTGGGACCCAGCCTGGGAACTTAAGGTTGACCTTCCACAGAAAATATTACCTACGCATGGCCCAGGAGCAGTTGGAGAATAGAGAGGAAAAATGTCCAAGCAGAGGAAAATTGTGTCACTGTACTGTCAAAGGACAACAAATTAGGGATGGTGTCATTATACTGCCTGTTCGTGTACTTCGTCCTCGAATCAGAATGTGTTCAGGTGTAAATCATAGAAACCCTGACTGAGGGGATCCCTGGGTGGCGCAGCGGTTTGGCGCCTGCCTTTGGCCCAGGGCGCGATCCTGGAGACCCGGGATCAAATCCCACGTCGGGCTCCCGGTGCATGGAGCCTGCTTCTCCCTCTGCCTGTGTCTCTGCCTCTCTCTCTCTCTCTCTCTCTCTCTCTGACTATCATAAATAAATAAATTTAAAAAAAAAAAAAAAGAAAGAAACCCTGACTGAAGGGAGAGGGGGCTTATTCTCTCACAAGTGAACAAGTTGGTCCAGAAGCCCTATAATATTAGGTTTTGAGTCCATTTCTTTGCAGCGCTCATCTTTTCCCCCTCATGGTCACAACATGGCCGCCTCCCCTGCAGGATCAAAAGCAGGAAGTAGCCAAACAAACAGGGGAAGGTGTACCTCCTGTCTCTCCTGTTATAGGAGGGAAAATTTTCATCATTCCCCACCACAAAAGACTTCCCCTTCTTCTCACTGGCCACATTGGGTCACATGGCAATCTCCATCTGTAAGGAAGGCTGGGACAGCACAGTGGAAATCACTGTTGTAGACAATAGCAGTGCCCTCTGCCCCCCCTGCTCCGGCCAGCAGACCAGAAATGAGCTTCCCAAGTCATCTTTGGTGGGGCCCCACACTCACCTTCTGACCTTCAGATCCAAACTCCTTGCCTCCTGGGACTCTGATTAATGACCTTGCCAGGCTCCCAGGAGTCAGCTGAGCATGATTCCAAAACCTAGCTTTTCCTTCCTTCTGGGCCATTGTGCTCTTACTGGAGTCCCAGCTCTGGGCTGCCTGTATCAGCCAACTCGTCCTCCAGCTGCTCTTAGGAAATCCTTCCTTTAGGAAATGGCTAATAGCTCCTATTCTATGTACCAGTCAAGTTTCTCCAGAAAAACAGAAGCAATAAGATGTGGATATAGAAAGATTTATTTTAAGGAGTTGGCTCATGCCATTATGAGGTTGGTAAGTCCAAAATCCATAGGGTGGGCTGGCTGGCTGGAGACCCAAGCTAAATGCATCATTTCCAACACTGGGTTCCCACAGAACATTCTATTTTTTCCTAGTGGGGTGCACCATGAGAGAAGACTGGTTAAAAGATGGGGCTTTGGAACTGGTCAAGTGAATTCTCCAGCTAGCTGTGAGACCTTCGAGAAAACTCTGACTTTCTGAGCTTCAGTTTTCTCATCTATAAAGGGGTGGTGGTGGGCAGGTGATAATAGTATCTACCTCTCAGGGCTGTGGTGAAAATTATTTGAGATGAGGTATGTAAAAAATCCAGCACAGTTACAGAAGATGGTGGATATTCAACAAATTGTGTTCCTTCCTAGCCTGGAAACCAGAACTGGGACATCTATAATCTTGGAGACAAATCCACGTCCGGGCTCACTGGAGTGGCCCTGGTGGGGGCAGGAACCAACTGCATCAATCAGGGGACTCCTAGCCCTGAGACCTTTCTAAAGCTTCTCTCAAGACTCAGAGCACATGATTGCTGAGAAACTGTAAACCCCACACATCCCTATCACAGTCTCGGGTGCCCAACCCCAAACCCAGAGCCACCCCCGAGCCCAGGATTGAGACGAGAAATAACAATGACAAAACCCAGTAGGTTTTGCTGACATTTTCCGCAGACCACTTCAGTAAATGTTATCAGTATGCCATGTCATTCGTTATCTTAATTGTTGCATTTTTTTTTTTTTTTTTCAATTCTTAGCTGTCAGACTCGGCAGAGATTACTCATCCAAAGAAGGCACTTTTTTTTTTTTTCTATTTTGGTCAAATAGTGGTTTGGGTTTCCTCAGAAAAGCTTCTTCCATTTCCTTTGAAAGATGGTTTTTATTGACTATTCAGAGCAAGGAAAAAATTTAAGCTATCAGATCCCAAGGCCCTCTTGCAAGGTGGGAAGGCTGTTAGTTATAATGATGACTTCCTCCATGATTATGTGTTTAGTAGTTTCCAAAGGGTCTTCAGATCTAATACAGAACTGGAAACTTTGACAGCCAGAAGGGGTTACAAATGTTATCCCAGTCTGTGGGATGACCAACCTTGAATGGACTCCAGCAATAAATCGAGTAATAATTTGCTTTGTAGTGTATAAGGGTATCACTTCCCTATTAAAATCCTTCCTTGGCTCCATTTCATTTAGGATGAATCCACTCACCTCACTGTGGGCTTGCACCAACACCATCTCCAAACATCTTCCCTCTCCGTCATGCACTCAGCCATGATGAACTTCTCCCTACCTTGGGGCATTTACTTACCGCTCCTCCTACACGAGATGCTGCTCCCCCATCATCATGTATGCCTGGCTCAGCTCAAATGTCATGCTCTAAGAAAATCCTTCTCCAACCATCTTGAACAAAGCACTGCCCCCAGTCAATCTCAATTATATTACCGTGCTTAGCAATTATCTTTAGCTGAAATTCTGTCTTGCTCATTGTCTTTTTCCTCCTCGTATTTCAGATCCTTGCCTATCTCATTCATTGCTGTCTCCCAGAGTTAACCCAACCCCTGAAACATAGTAGGTCCAGTCCACATGTGTTGATTGAATGAATGAATTTCATATCTGTTTCTTTTTTCATCTGAGCCTCATCTAAACTCTTTGAGGCAGACATTACTGTTATGCTGATTTAATGGTCAAGGAAATGGTCTCAGAGATAGGAATGGATTCTCTTCTGCTGATCTTCTGCTGATCTTGCCATGTGGCTGTGAAAGCTGGGAGAGCTGGCCATCTCTCTGTGTGTGGTCCTTCATCCCAGATGTCTTCATGGCCTGGTGGTCTCAGAGCATTCTTCCCAGACAGTGAGAGCTGAAGCACCAAGGCTTTATAGGCCCAGCCTCAAGAGCTGCACAGCACCACTTCCTCTGGGTTCGGTCTGTTAAAGCCAGTCATGAGACAGGCCCCAGTTGATGAGAAGGAACACAGGTTCCTCCTCTTGATGGGAATTTGCAGAGAAGCTTGGGCCAAATTGTTGAAAATTTGAAAATTTGTCACAGCTAAGAAGTGCTGACACCAGCTTGACTGGACCTCTGACTCAGGGAAGAGCACCGAGGGGCCAAGATTATCCTGCAACATCAAGTGACTCCACAGATCCAAATGGCCTACAACAAATTTCTCTCTCCATCACATTACATGTCTACTGGGAGCTGGGTGGGGTTCTGGGACTTCACTCTGGCACCCAGTGTGATCTACTAGCCTGTCCTTGAACATTGCCTGAATAGAGCCAGTCAGTCTCATGACAGAAGACACTTGCTGTCCCAGACCCTCCTGCATAGAAATGACACAAATCATCTTCACCAATACATCAGTGGCTAAACAGGTCACAGTCATAGCATCCTTTCTCTGGGAGGGGCACTGAATATGAGTGTACAGTAATCTCACCCACATAGAGCCAATTTCCCTTTTCAGATCCTTAAAAAAAAGATCCTTTACAGAGTCCAAATCTGTCTCATTCTATTTCTACCATTGGTCCAAGTGCTGGTGTCTCATCTGCTTCCTCAGAGAGCCCTTCATAGAGACAGAGGTTGCTAGAGCCTTTTCTTCTCCAGGATACACACTCCAGCCTTTCCAGTCACCCAGCCCCCAAACCTGCCACAGCTTCCATTGCTCACAAGATCAAGTCCAAACCCCCATCCCTGAGGTATCCCAAAAGCCTCCCTGCTGCCATATGATTTCTGCTGGCTGGCCTACCAGGCAGTGCTCCCCGAATGCCCGAGGTTAGCTGACGCTCTGCATCTGTCTCCCTGCTGTTTCCTCCAGCTCTGTGGCCCTCACCTCTTTTCCACTCCTATCACAAGACAATCTTTATTCCCCTGGCAGCGTCAATCAACTTTTCTTTTTTCTAAATATTTTCATTATAGTATTTATTTCATTCACTTCCAACCGACATTTATTGGGCATTTATTAGTATGTGCCGGCTACTGTTACAGGCTCTGGGGAGACACAGGGAACCATACAAACAAGGTTCCCACTCCTCCACCGGCTACGTTCTGGTGAAATAAAGCAGACAATAAGCATTAAAACAAAATAATTCTAGATACTGATGAGTGTTTTCATCAGAATAAAAAGGGATGATGTGAAAAGCACTGCAGTGAGGGAGTGACTGCTTTAAGTAAGATGATCAGGCCTTGTGGCCTCTCTGACGTGTGAGGTGCCAGGAAGATGTGGGGGAAGAACAACCTCAGAAGAAGGAACTGCCAATGCAAATGGTCTGTGGTATGGCCCAGCACAGCCCATTCTGGGCATGAGTAGGAAGCGGCTATAGCTGAGGCATGTGGAATGAGGCAGAATGTGGTGAGACATGAGACCAGAGAGGTAAGCCAGATCATGTTGGCTGTGATAGCAAGCTTGGATTTTGATTCTAACTACAACAGGAAGTCATGGGAGGGTTTTGAGCAGGGAGTACAGAGGCTTGATCTGATTTACACTTTTTAAGAGATGACCTATGCAGCTTTGTAAATTGTAGGTGAGCAAACATGGAATCTAGCAAGAGCTTGGAGGCTCTTGCTGTCATTCCAAGATGACTTGGATGCTTGGCCTACCACACCACCCTGCAGAAACTGTGACCTCAGAGCTCCAGAGGGCTGTGGCTTTAGTCTGCATCTCAGCCTGGGAGACACAGGGCCAGGCCCATAGTGACAGAATGGCCTAGGGTGATATATCAATCATCATTAGCACACCTGGGACATGTATGCTCAGCTGAGCCAGCATCTTTTTGCTCTCTTTTGCCAAGCTTCTATGAAAACTTCCTTCTTCGTATCAGGCTCCCCAAGCAATTAGGGGCAACCTCTGTGACCACCTGCTTCTCCTATCCAGGCCTAGCACAGCCCATGGCCATCCTGCGCACCCAGGTTACCTCTATCCAGGTCCACATGGTTAGCACAGCAGCCTTGACATCTTGACATTTAAGGGTTTTCCCAACTGAGCCTCTGTTTTCATACTCAAAAGCCCCTTTCCTAAGACCCTCTTCTCTACCTCTTCTCTTCCTCCATCCCTTCTTCCAACTAGAACAAACCCAGTCTGGGGTTTTCTGAAGTTCCATTGATCTCAGAATTATCCAGGCTTTTTCCCAGAAACGAGTGCTTTCTCTCCTGTAGCCTGATTCCAGGTGGCAGAGTGCTGGGCACCCACTGCTGAGTGGTGCCACCTGATTCCTGGGCCACAGCTGGGGGTGCCCTTCCACTGCTATCATCTCACAACTGCATCTGGGTCCCAGCCAGGGCTGAGGCGAGGGGGGAGTGGTTGCAAGTGAGGGGGGGAATGAAGGGAGAGGGGTAGTGTGACAGAAAGAAAGACACGTCAGAGCCAGAGAGAGAGAGAAGGAAAGAAGGTCTGGGAGAAAGTAGGGGAGCGTGGGGGAGAGGGCCTGCGGGGAGGGAGCAAAGCAGTGTGCTGTGCACGGAGGCGGCAGGGGAGAGGGAGAGAAAGCGGGGAGCAGGGAGCCCGGGAGAGGCCGGGGAGGGTGGGCGGGAGCGGCTGCGAGCGAGGAGGAGCGAGTTGGGGGCGGAGACGAGGAAGTGGGCGCCGGGCGCGGGGCGCGGGGCGCGGGCGGGCGGGGCGCTCGCTCCATCCCTGCCCGGAGCGGAGCCGGCGCGGGCGCGGGCGCTGGACGCCGGGAGCCGGGAGCCGGGAGCCGAAGCCGGAGCCGCCCCACGCGGCGCTCAAGGTAACGCGGCCGCCGAGCCTCCCCGCGGGGCCTCTGCTGGGGGGGGGGGGGTCCCCCGCCGCCGCCGCCGCCGTGACCCTAACCCCGACTGCGAGCTCGGCCCCGCCGCGGCTCGCGGACTGTGCCTGACCTTGGACGATTCTCTCCGCCTGCGAGCCTCAGTTTCCTTCTCTGTGACCCGCGGGGGCCGTGCGCGCGCCAAGGGGGCGCTGCAAGGACGGAGGCAGCCCCGGGTCACAGCCGGGCTCGGGGCGCGGGGTCCGTGGGTTGTCCCCTCTGCCCGCGTGGGGGTGGATTTGGAAAGTCCGCTCGCGCCGGAGAGGTCCCTGCTCTGGCCCCGGCTCCAGGGCGATGGCATTTTCTCGGGGCGTTGTGTCTGCGGGAGCACGGAACGACATTCTGCTTAAGGAAAGCCAGGAGAAGGCTGGGGGTGGGCAGGAAGGGGCTCTGAGCTCCTCCGGAGCCAGCCGAGGCATTTGGCCTTCGTCCTCCTGGGCTGCTGGCCTCTGCCCTGTAGCAAGGTCGGGGCAGGGCTTGCCTGGACCCATTTGGGTCTGGGATGAGCTGGGCACGTGGCCTTGGCTAGGAATCCCGGTTCGCTGATTGAAACACTTGCAGGTGACCTTGACCATGTGAACCTCAGTTTCCAGCTCTGCAAAGAGGGGTGGGTATGCTGACGGCCCCTTTGAGAAGGCTATGAGGATAAGAAGATGGGCAGCAAAGTACCCGCCGGTTGTGGTGTCCCTCCAGGGCAGCCCTCATACCCTAAACTTCAATGGCCAGAGTCCCGGTTCTGGTTGCCTGCTGGGAACTCATTTTTACGTGGCAGGTCATTTCTGGTCTCCTTTGCCAGAGGTGGCCAGTGGCCCAGTTGGGCATGAAGCAGGGTGCAGGGAAGGGGGGTGGGGGGCAGGAGCCCCTTCCCCTCCAGACACACATCCTGATGGTTCTCTGAGACATGAAAGCTGTGAGATGACAGTCTGTGCGGGAAAACTCCTGGTGGAATCTCTCTGAGCCTCAGTATCTTATTTGTAATGGGACCTTATAAATTCATACTTACTAATGAGCGCCCTGTTGCTGGAGGTTATAAAAGGCAATGAGATAGATTACATTTATTGACATTTTTGACTGTGAGATATAATGAGAATTGAATGGAACGAGAAAGTCACATTTCTCCTGCCCTTGCTCTGTGCAGGCCTGGGACTTGGTGCCTTATTCATCCAGTGTTGGCTGTAGTCTCCGCAAGGATCCTGGGAAGCTGGTCCCATTAAACACTGAAATAACAGGCCAGGAAACCAAGTCTCATGAGGGTAAATGGTTTCCACATGGTCACACTGTTGGGACGTGCTTGTGTTGGGATTGATCTTAGATCTGCCTGATTCCAAGTTCTTCTGATGGTACCACACTGGATCCCAAATATGACTGTGGAAGGTGTCTAGCATGGGACCTGGCAGGGGCCCAGTCAGCACTGGTTTCACCATCCACATGTAATAGGAGGAGCTGCTGTATAAACAGTGGAGAAAGTGCGACTGAGTCTGGCAGCGGGATTGGGATACCTTTGCCTAGTGATGATTTCTCTAGGCGTCTGGAAGGAAGGAAGGTCACTATTTAGCACCACAGATAGAAAGCAGATCTCAGGCTGGCTCACCCAAGCCAACCAACAGTTCTCTTCCTCCATCACTTTGTCCTAGTCAACTTTGTCTCCATTAACTTTGGCCTCAGCTACTCCTCCTGGCTTCACGGACACTTTTTGGTCTCCATCCACGGACACTTTTTGGTCTCCATCCACGGATGACTAACTAAACTGACCCTCCCAGCTGACGCGTCCAGGCAAAAACAAGTCCAGCTGGGGTCCATCTTCATCAATGCTCGGAGAAGGGGAAACAGGATTAAGTCCCAATCCCAAGGATTTAGCTCAGCCTGGGGGAAGAAATCCCTGATGATGGGAAAAATGGATGCCTAGCTATGGGGAAATGGGTGTCTCAGCCAGCTAGAGAGGTTCCTTTGCCAAAAATGTTTTAAAAGAAGGGAAGACATCCAGATGAAGTGATGGGAATATGAACAAAAGCTCTTTCAGATGCAAAGATTCTCATCAACAATCAGAGAGTGCCTAAATGTCCAGTTAGGGGATCAATTAAGTAAATTATGGGACAATCATGTGGCTACTAAAAATGGAGAGTTTTTTAATGAATGAGGACATGCTTATACATATGCATATATAGGGTATGGTCACAAATCTGTGGGCAAGCACTTAGAAAAAAGACTAGAAGGAAATAGACCAAAGAATGTTAGCAATATTTGCCTGTGGATGACAGGATTATGGGATATTTGTTCCCTAACTCTTTAGAATTTCTGAACTTTCCATTTTTATGGAATATGCTCATTAGTGGACACAGAACTTGTGTCTGGCTTCTCGTGACAATATAACCCATCCACCCCCACCTTTTGGCCAGCACCCAGGACAGGGCTCACACATGGACACTTACCAGTGACCGGACCACCTCTCTGCTGAATCCCAGAAAGCCCCTTGGAAAGAAGAAAGAATAGTAAATGATTATTACCAATCATATTTGACATTTGTTGTGGTTCTTGCTTTGTGTTCGTATAACCCTATAGGGTGGGTACTATCAATATCCCCATTTTACAGAGAAGAAATCAAGAGTCAGATGACTCAGTCACTTGCCTAGCATCCCACAGCATTCAAACCCAGGCCATCTGGATCCTGAACCTACCTACACTCCTTTACCCAGAGTCAGGAGTGGTGAACAGATCAGTTAGCTTACATTTAAGCACTAATCACGGAAACCCTGGGGGAGGCAGTGCATCTCCACACTTGGCAGATGAGGAAATGGCTCAGTGGCGACCTCCAAAGGCCAGGTTTTGCACTAGATGTTGGAACCCAAAGGTAAGGTGCCATCTCTACACAGCTGTGAGGGAGAGCGGTGTGTAAACAGTGTGCTCAGGTTTAGGATGGGGGTTTGTTTAAGAAACTGGGAATGAAAGGTGAAGGCTGCCAAGAAGAAATAATATGGGAAATGATTCTGGAAGGATAAGCAAGGATTTACCAGCTGAGCAGAAGAGGTTAGAGTAGTGGTTCTCAATTGGGGTCAGTTTGGTCTCCTAGGGGATATTTTTGATCGTCACAACTTGGGTGGGGGGATGTGCTGACCTCTAGAGAGTAGGGGCAGGGGTGCTGCTAAACATCCCATGATGCACATCCCATGGTGCCTCCACAGCAAGGAATCATCCTGTGCAAAATGTCAACAGTGCAGAGTTAAGAAAGGCTGGATGAGAAGAGACGGGCATTCCCAAACAGGGATCAGCCTGTGCGAGGCGTCCACAGATAGTCACTAAGTGCCTCCTGTGTGCTGGGCGCTTTGAGCCTGTGATTGCATTATTGGCTGCCTGGCCTCCTTGCTGCCACTCTGCCCCCACCAGCAACCAGAGTGGTCCTTCAGAACAAAATTCAAGCTTTATAGAGACGTGATTCATATGCCATAAGTCTCACCCATTTAAAGTCTACAAGTCAATGGTTTTCAGTATGTTGTGCAACCATCACCATGATCTAATTACAGAACATTTTCGGGATCCCTGGGTGGCGCAGCGGTTTGGCGCCTGCCTTTCGCCCAGGGCGCGATCCTGGAGACCCGGGATCAAATCCCACGTCGGGCTCCCGGTGCATGGAGCCTGCTTCTCCCTCTGCCTGTGTCTCTGCCTCTCTCTCTATCTCTCTGTGACTATCATAAATAAATAAAAATTAAAAAAAAAATTACAGGGATCCCTGGGTGGTGCAGCGGTTTGGCGCCTGCCTTTGGCCCAGGGCGCGATCCTGGAGACCCGGGATCGAATCCCACGTCGGGCTCCCGGTGCATGGAGCCTGCTTCTCCCTCTGCCTGTGTCTCTGCTTCTCTCTCTCTCTCTCTGTGTGACTATCATAAATAAATAAAAAAAAAAAAATTAAAAAAAAATTACAGAACATTTTCATCACCCCTAAAGAAACTTTGTACCCATTAACTGTCATTCCCCCAATCAATCCCCGTTCCCTCTCAAGGCTAAGCAGCTGCTAATCTATTTTCTGTCTAGATGTGCCTATTCTGGACATTTCATATCAATGGAATCATATAATATGTGATTATATGGAATAAGAGATGGCCTTTTGTGTCTGGCTTATTTCACTTAGCAAGTTTTCAAAGTTCATCTGTGTTGTATGTAACATGTATCAATACTTCATTCCTTTATGTGACCAAAATAATACTCCACTCGAGGATACACCACATTTTGTTTACCCATTCATCAGTTGATGGGCATTTGAGTTGTTAACACTTTTTTGGCTATTATGAATAATACTGCTATGAACATTTGTGTACCGATTTTGAAGACATATTTTCATTTCTTCCAGGGATATATCTAGAAGAGTTACTAAGCCATATAGTAATGCTATGTTTAACCTTTTAAGGAACTACCAGAGCATCTTTCAAAGCAGCTGAACCTATTTTTAAAAAAAGATCTATTTATTTTTTATTTATATGAGAGAGAGACAGAGCGCGCATGCTTGAGTGGAGACAGGGAGGAGGGGCAGAGGGAGAGAAAGGATCTTAAGCAGACTGTGCTGAGCTTGGAGCCCGATGCTGGGCTCAATTTCATGACCCTGAGATCATGACCTGAGCCCAAATCAAGAGTCAGATGCTGAACCAACTGTACCACCCAGGCACCCCAGCACCTGAACCTTTTACTGCCCCACCAGAGTGTGATAAAGGTTCCAGCTTCTTTTCATCCTCACCAACCGTAATTACCCAACTTTTGGATTCTGTGGGTATGATGTGGTATCTTTTTGGTCTTGATTTGCATTCCCCTGAGAGCTAATGAATTTGAACATCTTTTCAGGTGCTTGTTGGCCATTTGTATATATAGTTTGCAGAACTGTCTACTCAGATCAGAGTCAAAACTTGATTGTGTCATTCCCTTACGTGGACTAAAATGCAAACCCTACCGAGGTCTATAAGGCCCGACACGATTGTGATCAGGCCCTGCCTGTAGCTTTGACTGCATCTCTGCTCACTTACCATATACCAACCACACTGATCTCACAACGGCAATCTGGTCCCCACTAAAGTCATCTGCATGGCTCAGGCTGTTTTCCTCTGTAGGACCACCAGGTGCATAGCAGCTCTGGGGTCAGCCTCGGTAGGCCTGCCCTGTCCTGTCAATTTAAGGCCCTCCTCCCCAGGCCCTTGCTAGTGAATCTCAGGGTATTCTTTGATTGTTTTTTTTTTTTTTTTTTAATCTATCTGATCTGGAAATGCTGGGCTCTGAGGCATGACTCCGAGGCATGAAAGGATGACACCTTTCATCACTGTATGACCCGGGCAAGCCACTGTCCCTCTCTGAGCCCCCAACTGCTCCATCCGAAAACCAGGCAGGGGCACACTGGCTGATCTCATAGAACCTGACTCTGTCCTTCTTGATACCAGCTTCCGTGTGACAGCCCTGCCAGGAGGGTGCGGGCCTGGCGCCGTGGCAGTGAGGGAAAGGTAGCTGGAGCCAAGTTGGTCATAGATTGGAGCAAGCAGAGGGCTGATTATCACCAGCCCTGTGGACAGTCTCCAGGAACATGTGGTGGCCTTGACCTGGTGCCCTACCTCCAGGAACAGCAAGGAGAATTGTCAACAGCTCCAGCAAGGACTGGATACCTACAGTCACTTTCTTTTTTTTTTTTTTTTTTAAGATTTTATTTATTTATTCATGAGAGACACAGAGAGAGGCAGAGACACAGGCAGAGGGAGAAGCAGGCCCCCCATGGGGAGCCCGATGTGGGACTTGATCCCGGGACCCCGGGGACCACAACCTGAGCTGAAGGCAGATGCTTAACCGCTGAGCCCCCCAGGTGTTCCACCTCAACCACTTTCAGCTCTGGAATCGTCTGCCTTTGCTGCAAAAATAATCTAACCTCCAACCCTGGATTCACAGAATTGGGAGTAGAGGTGAATGGGGAGGGCAATTGGTAGTCAAAGCGTATTCCAGGTGGAGAAAGAGATGTACAAAGACACAGAGCCACAAAACCTCCAGGTGTGCTCAGGGCACACCAGACAGCTAGGTTTTGCCTGAGGCATGAGGGGCAGTGGAAGGAGGTAACAGAGGAGTCCCCAGGGTTGGATCCCACAATGCCAAACTGAGGAGTTTGCACTTTGTCCTGTAGGCTGGGGAGCAACACGAGGGTTTTAGACAGAGAATAGAGGTGATCAGGATGTGTTTTCTAAAACGGCCTTTCCTCAGATAATGTGGAGGCAGGTGGGGCTGAGGAGGGAGCCGAGACCTGCAGTCAGGACAGCCCTTCTGTCATCCAGGTGAGCTGGGATAAAGGCTGGAACACCGCCACTGGAGACAAGGGAACAGGTTTAAAAGCTGTTTTGGGGGGTGACAGCACATGAAGGGAATGTGAGTTGAAGGAGAAAGGGGAGTCTAAATAATGAACAGTGCAGGAACAGTGGATGCCAGCCTCCTGGGGGGCTGGCTACAACAGAAAAGGCACAGGGATATATCGTTTGAGAAGGGCAGAGGCAGCAGCAGGAGATGATGATCCTGACCAAGGGATCACAATGTGCAAAGGCCCTGAGGTGCGAGAATATGGAGAGTTAAGGGAAGGATGAGACTTCCTGGCTGGCTGGCACACAGAGGGTATGATGGCAGGAGGGGAAGGGAAACTGAAGCTGAAGAGGGCGGCCGGGGAAGGGGGCAGGTGGTGGTGTGGGGGGAGTGTGCAGACACTGGCGCCAGAAGGCTGTTAGAGCCCAGAGTGGGAGTCCAGCTGCAAGGCCACTAACTGTCACTGCCTGGCGCAGAGTGTTCACTCCCCACGAGACGGCTGGTTGCTAGAGTTAGTCGGCCCTCTCCCGGACTCCTTCCCATACTCCTGGGGCAGAGATGGATGGATGTCAGCCCAATTTTCAACCAGAAGGAAGGCAAACTCCCCTGAGCAATTGGCCAATGAGTTTGATGCTGATCTGGGTCAAAATTCTCAAAGCAATCATGAAAGAGGGTGGGGGACTAGAAGAGGAAAATCCTCAGGGCCAACATGGCTCTCTGAGAATGTCAGCAACATGCTGAGCTCATAGCTGGTGGACGACTTTTGCAGGGAATCATAAGATGTTAGGGGGAAAAAAAGAGAAGAGATTGCATTGAAAAGGTTAGATATTTTATTTTATAGCCAGATTTCATTTAAAACCCAGCTTATTCAAAAGAAGCTGGCAATCTGGTGGTACTGGGCCTGTGGTGACCACAGTGACCACCCCTCTGACCAAGGCATGCCCACACCCCCACAGGCCCACAGCGGGTGAAAACAATCCATACACAGCCTGCCTGGCTCAGGAAGGCATGACCAGCCTTCTAACTTTCTCGTGTCCTATATTCCTGAAACTGGTCCTGGGAGCATCATTCTTCAGGTAGGCTCTGTAGGAAAGATAAGGCAGGATGGGGCTGGGCTCTGGGACCTTATTTGGCTTATTGGGAGCTCTGCAATCCCCAGCCTCTCTCAATCCCAGCACATGCTGACAGACTCAGCAACTTGAACAAATGTCCGCAGAGCCCATTTGGGAAAATACTGCCATGGCTAAAGGTTTATTAGATAGTTATGTTTTCTTTTTCTTTTCACTTTCTGATTAGAGAAAACATTCATGGGGTCAGAAGTACAATATCAAAGGTGCACAGGGGAGCCTCACTCCACCCTGCCCCCATCTGCCCAAGTGAGGGGTTCACTTTTGTTTGTTGTGTAACCTTCCAAATTTTCTTTGTGCAAAAAAGTATATATATATATATATACTTTTTTGCACAAAGAAAAAAATATATATATAGCATATATATAAAGCATATGTATATATATGTGTGTATATACATATATATCTGTGTCTATGCATATCCGATATCCAAGAAGTACAGTATACACACTTCTGCGTCTTTGTGTTGTTTTTTCAGTCACTGTAGAATTAATTCTCAATGTAGAAATTTTGAATAAAGAAATTTAGAAGAAGGTATAGTAATAAGTCATTGTGCCACCATCCAAAGAAAACCACTATTACCATCCAGTCTGCCCTTCTAGACATTAATTCTAGTTGTTTTTCCCTCCTGTAGGTTAACAAGATAGGCGTTCTCAGTCATAATATACATCTTCTCTATACAATTTCAATCTTGCTATTTTATTACTTAAATATAAACATTTTCCTTTATTATTTCATAGTTTCCAAGACATGATAGTGATGGCTATCAAGATCCCGTTTGACATAATTTGCTGAACCAATCTTCTAGTTTTAAGAAATTAGACCTAGAAGTCATTTCCAGCACTCAACTGTCGGGAATAATACAGTTAAACCTACAGTTTGTTCTGTGTTTGGACTGGGCTGAGTGGACATTTCTGGGAAGCCTGGCATCTAGGGCAGAGGCTGAAGAGCCATGGGTTGGTCCTCCAGGGCAGGGTCTAGGAACTCAGGGTATTGCCAGGGGATGTAGCTGATGGAAGGGACATGGTGAGGTCGTGGAAGGAGAAGGGACAAGGCAGGACAGAGCCTAGTTGGTGGGGGGGGGGCGGGGGGGCAGCTAGAGGAAGACAGGGTCTGGGTCAACCATCGTGCTGAGTGCTTGGGCATGATGTAGACAGTTCATACCCACTGAGCACCAACTACTGAGGTTTTACACACCTATGCCCGTTTCTTCCTTATGACAGTCAGATAATGTAGAAACTATCATCATTTCCATTCTCCCCGTAGAGGAATCTGAGGCAGAGAGACACCATGCCCTGCGGAGAGAAGCAGTGGGGTAGCTGGCCCTAGAAGTGCCTTGCTCTTAAGCCCGAGAGCCTCTCCCCACCCTTATGTGGTTGGGGTTGTTATCTCCATTTCACGGGAAGGGAAATTGGGGCTCCAAGCCAAGTCTCCTGGCCAGGACTGCCTCACTGGTAAGTAGCAGAGCTGGAATTAGAATGCACTGTAGCTGCTGGGGAGGTCTCCTTGTTTTTGTTTTGTTTTGTTTTTATTTTTGTTTTTTAAGATGTTATTTAGTTATTCGTGAGAGACACAGAGAGAAAGGCAGAGGCAGAGGGAGAAGCAGGCTCCCTGGGAGGAGCCCGATGTGGGACCCGGGGATCATGACCTGAGCCAAAGGCATATGCTCAATCACGGAGCCACCCAGGCATCCCTGAAACAATTCCTTTTGCAATAAATTCAATCACATTAAAGAAAAATACGAAGTGAAAAATGAGGACTGGTATTTTGTGGTTTTGGCAAGAATCCTGGGAGTGGTGCATGAGCGAATGAGGTTTGAGAGACACAGGGGGTGTGGGACGGGGTAAGCTGTCGGGAATGGGAAACCGAGGGGGCTCTTCCAGCCTCTGCCTGACTGTGGCCTTGGCCTAGGCGGTTCACCTCTCTGTGCCACATTTGCGAAATGGGGTAATAGTGACTGCCTGGATTGCACCAGAGTTCTCCTGCAGGACCCAAAATGAGGGCACAAGTATGTGGAGGGGCAATGGAAAGTGGGAGAGGACAGAGAGGATTATGTAAGATAGCCAGTGTGTGTGACTGTTCTGGGCGAATGCTCACTGTTTGCTGCCACCATCATTAAGGTGACCTGGCCGGCCGGCTGCAAGACTGTCACCTGTAGGAGCAAGCTGTACCTTGTCAGAAGGGCAAAACCTGGAGTGAGATTGGGGGGAAGAGGAATGGAGAGGGAGGGTGATCCCGTGTGGGCTGGGGCGGCTCCCGTGTCCAGCGCCTGGGACAATTGTGGCCAGAGGTGGGGGGAGGTGATATGGTGATGGAGATGATGGTGGCCAGGACGTGGATGGTAACAGCTACAGGCAAGTGCCGTGGTGGCAGTGATGATGGCAAAGAGTCCAGTCTGAGGGCCCAAGGGCTGTTTGATGGTAAAGAGGCAGACACTCAGGAGAACAAGGGGCTCTGTCGAACTGCCTGGCAAAGGGTATTTTGTTCTATGGGGCTTCAGAGCTTTAAGGAAACTATAAAAATGTCTGCAAACTCATATAGGCACACACACACACACACACACACACACACACACACACACTCTAGATCTAAAATACAAAAAGAAAATCACAAAATTGCAAGTAATAAATGTTTAATTGGCTATCTACGAATATGCCACTATGACAGCTGGTCAGTGGCAGCCTCATTATACTAAATAGCTAAGTACACATTTTCTTTTCTTTGGAATATGCATACATTAAAATGCATTTATTATGCAGTGGGGTAGCCTCCAAAACAAAGAGTGTGTTGGCTCTATAATGTCTTTAAATGGCTGTGACTAGTTGGCAAATAATTTCTGAGATAGTAAGTCCCCCATCATTGGAGGTATGCAAGGTGATTGTGCCTCACTACCTGTTTTAGGGATGCTGTACAAGGGGTTCTTGACTACTATTTTGGGAGCTCATGATTCCATCTTTCCCAGCACCTCTCTACATACACAAAGTTGTTGGAAGAAATCTTTGGGATATTATAAGCCCATCTCCTCATTTTTCTGCTGAGAACATTGAGGGTGGAGAACTTGTTGAAGGTAACATAGCCCGTCAGAGTCATACCAGGGACTCAGACTCAGGGTTTAAATTCCTAACCCTGTGCCCTCTCTACCCTACCTCTTCCCCACCAGATGGCAGAGATTTGGGCCCCCCTACAAACATTGGCAATCCAGGGTCTCACCTCCTGCAGGAGAACCGAGACAGAATTTTCATTTGGCCTGGTCCAATTCCTGCTCTGAAAGCCCTTCCCCAGACTTTCCTCACACTTGCCAAGCCACTGCTGGCCGTGGACTTTGGCCAAGTCACAAAACAACTTAAACCTCAATTTCCTTATCTAGAAAATGGAAATGAATAATGGAATCCACATAATAGGGTTGTTGCAGAGATTAAATGGGATAAAGTATATAAAGTACTTAGAACATCGCATGGCACCTTGAAAGTGCCCAGTAAATGGGATATTATATTGTTATGACAGTTGTTTTCAACATGTCAATCCAATAAGTATTAATTGAGCCCTCATTAAATGCCTGTCAGGGAACAAGACAGAGTGGATCCTGGCCCTTGTGGTACCCGTGTTCCAGTGGGGAGAGAGAGATAGTGAACAAATATAGGGAAGCAAGAAAAATGCCAGGGGAAAAAATGTGCTCTGTGGAAAGCCAAAGGGAGGGATATGATAGAGGTGATGAGAGCTGCTTTGGAGGGTCAAGGAGGGCCTGTCTGTGGAACTGATATTTGTGCCAAGAGTGGAATGTCCAGGTTAGTAGCACACCACAGGCAGACTCCCAAGGAGGAGCGAGTGACATGTCCACAGCACTGGAGCAAGGTCAGAGGGGCCAGGTGCCCATTGAGGCCTTAGGCATCATGTAGGATCCCAGAGAGGTAGGTAGGGTGCAGATCCCATGGGGCCTTCCTAGCCAAGGAGAGGGTGTCATGGTACAGCATTGGCAAGAGAGAAGGGAGGCCAGTCGAGAGTGGTCTGAAACAGCCCAGGCAAGGGATCCCCGGGTGGCTCAGCAGTTTAGTGCTGCCTTCCGCCCAGGGCATGATCCTAGAGTCCCAGGATCGAGTCCCATATCAGGCTCCCTACATGGAACCTGCTTCTCCCTCTGCCTGTGTCTCTGCCTCTCTCTCTCTCTCTCTCTTTCTCTCTCTCTCTCTCTGTCTGTCTCTCTCTGTCTCTCATGAATAAATAAATAAAATCTTAAAAAAAAAAAAAAAAGCCCAGGCAAGAGGTGTTACTGGCTTGGACCAACACCGCACTGGTGGCAGAGGCCAAGGAAAGTAAGTAGCCACATCCTAGATACACACATTTCAGAGGCAGGTTCCCCGGGCTTGCTGGTAGGTTGGATGTCAGGAGTGATGATACCTAAGTACTTAGCTGAGCACCTAGGTGGATGAAAGGGAGGCAGAGAGTAGAAAAGAGAATCAGGGGTTTCCCCCAGCCCCACGCTTCTCAATTTTATGCACACGTTGTGCCCACAATATCCAGAAGAGGCAAAGCCAAAAAGCCAGAAATAAGATTGCTAGTTGGGAGGGACCAGGATAAGGGGATGGTGAGTGACTGCTTAAGGGGTGTGGAGTTTCTTTTGGGGGTGATGAACATGTTTTGGAACCACAACATTGTGAATGTACCAAATGCTACTGAACTGTACACTTCGAAATGGTTAATTCGCTGTTATGTGAACTTCACCTTAATTGAAACGAAAAATGAAAGAGAAATAAAGACTTTCTCAGACAAACAATATCTAAGGGAGTTTATTGCCACCAAATGTGGCTTCAAGTTCCCACATCCAGCCATTGGCAGAGGCCAGGCAAACAGCATAGGGTCTCTCACTGATAAGAAATCACCTCACCAAGAACTGGTCACACAGATAATCAGAGGATGAGCAGGGAGATGCATGTCTTGGACACTCAGAGACTATGAATCAGGCCTGGTTCCAAGCCCCCCTGCCTGCCTCTTTACCAGCCGTGTGCCCTTGACAAGTGACCTTAACCTCTCTGAACATGAGTTTCACCATCTGTCAAAGAGGAATAATAATAATCTTGGCCTCACAGGGAAGATAAACTATCTGTAGGTGCCCAGCAAATGGAAGTGAACAGTATCCCGGCTTCTGGTCCAGTGTGTGGATCTCACTGTTCCCGTCAGTGTGATGCCAAGGTGGTAACATTCATCATAATAAATTGTCCACTTTGATCCCATGGCCTTACTCTAGGCTAAGGAGTGGGTGGGGCTCTCCCCGACCTGTGCCGAGCTGCCCCAAATTCACCATTCAGCCTGTGCAGAGGGGCCCCGAGCGGGCTGCAGTGTTTGAAACAAGACATGCTTGAGGACAGAAGCAAACACAATTCCTGGCTTTGGGCCCCTTGAGGAAATGAAAGGTGAGACCAAAGCTCAGATGACCAGGATCCAGGATCTTTCTCTCTAAAGAACAGCCTCCACCAGAGGTCTTTTCCTGCCTGCAGGGCTTTTACCAATGTCCAGCCCACTGCCGGGAAGGGAGTAGAAGTCTACAACCACAAAGATGAAAGACTAACGTTAATGCTATTGCAAAGAAGGAAGTGTTTCATGCTGAAGATGCCCAGGCAATCACACTATCTCTTTAAAAAGCTCAGTCATTTCTTTCTCCACAGGAAAAGATAAATACGTAGTGGCCCAGTACAGGGATTCCAGAGTCCAGCAGACCTGGATTCAAATCCTGACTTTTCCGCTTAACGGTGCTAAGACTTTGGGCAAGTTCCCAAACTTTTCTGAGCCTTGGTTCCTACTTTTGTAAAATGCAGAATAGATCTCTTGCCTCAAGATGCTGTGGTAAAGTATAAACAAGATGATGTATGCAGAGAGAGCCCCAGGCCTGTTATGAGATAAGAATTCTATATTTGCTAAGGAGGAAGAAGAACGTCCTCATTGATGGTTGGTTGTGGGATCAGGAGAGCCGTGTTCCCAGATCTGCTACCAGTTTCCTGGGTAATCTTGGGCCTGCTGATTGAAGCCCCAGTGGCTTTCTATTGCCTTCAGAACTAAGTCCAAACTCTTTTTTAAAAATTTTTTTAATTTAAATTCAACTTAATTAACATATATCGCATTAGTAGTTTCAGGGGTAGAATTTAGTGATTCATCAGTTGCATACAATACCCAGTGCTCATTCCATCCAGTGCCCTCCTTCATGCCCATCATCCTGTTACCTCATGCCCCAACCACCTCCTGTCCAGCAACCCTCACTTTGTTCCCTAGAGTTAAGAGTTTCTTATGGTGTTTCTCCCTCTTTATTTTCATCTTATTTTATTTTTCCTTCCCTTCCCCTATGTTCTTAAATTCCACATATGAGTGAAGTCATATAGTGTTTGTCTTTCTCTGACATCTAAGTCTAACCTCCTGGGCACTCCATCCCCAGCTCCAACTTCCCCTGGAGAATCAGTCAGAGAGGTTGGCAGAGGCCAGATCATACAGGGTGTGGCAGGCATGGTGTTCCTTATGCTAACAACAAGAAAGCATTGGAGGGGCGTGGCATGACCAGTGTGACTCCCAAACCTGTGCAGTGAGTGTGAGGAGAGTATGGTGCCTGTGGGCAATGAGCTTGGAGTGGAGGATTTCTTAGCTGGGGCCCCTGGACTTAGCAGACTGAGTACCAGCCCTGGCCTGGAGCCCTGACTATCCACATGGCTGGTCCTGCTCCTCGGCATGATGTGATCACCCCGCTGCCATCCCCATGTGTTGTTCCCTCTGCCAGGCACACTCTGCCCCTTCCCTTTTCCACCTGTCAAACTATGTGGCTGTTAGGTTCTGAATCGGTGATATATCCCCAAAGTAAAAAGGTTCAAAAGGTCCCAAAGGGGCATATAGTAAAAGAAGTCTCATGGGGTGCCTGGGTGGCACAGTTGGTTGAAGGTGTGACTCTTGGTTAGGCTCAGGTCCTGATCTCAGGGTCCTGAGATCAAGCACCATGTTGGGCTCTGCACTCAGGGCAGAGTGTGCTTGAGATTCTCTCTCCCTCTCCCTCTGCTCCTCCCACTTGTGCTCTCCCTTCCCACCCTCTCAAATAAATAAATAAATGAATCTTAAAAGCAAAACAAAAAAGAAGTCTTTCTCCCACCTGTGGCTCAACCCCCAAGTCAGTCTCCAGAGGGAACCACCCACCTTACCCTTCTGCCAAGTACCCTTCCTCAGTCAGTCACGTGTGGATGTGTGTGCGATGTGACAGGAGGCAGGAAGGGGCCCACTGCCCTGCTGTCCCACTGTCTGTTCCAGGAGGTGGGGGTGTGGACACACATTCCCCCTATTCCTATCCTCCTCGGCACATGTTTGGAGACCATCCCACATCAGCCCAGACAACCTACTCAGTCTTTTTGATAGCTTCATTGCTTTGTGTCCTCTGCACTTCTACACCATTTCCAGCTTTTGCTAACACAGTTAGTGCTGCGGGGAGTCACAGCACAAAATCCTAGAAACGCAACTGCTAGGTCAGGAGTCTGAGTGTTCTTAACATTAATAGGGTTTTCCAGGCTCAGTAAAGTGTGCGCGCACACAGAGCTGTCACCTGCCACTAGCCACAGAGTCCAACCTCATTCCTCTGAGTTCCCACAGCCCCTCATCATTCCCACTACGGCCCCTGTTACCGGTCGCTTGGCTGTGTCTGAACTGTGGGGGCTGGGACCTGCCACATCCACTTTGTTTCTCTCCTCTGCCCCCGCCCCAAAGCTTGCATCAGGCTCCTGGGCGATGGTAAGAAGGAGCCCCAGAGCTCCTAGCGCCTAACAGGCAGTCAGCATTTCTTAAGTGGAGCTGCACATTGCCTGGCATCTGTAAGTGGGAAGGAAGGACTCTCTGGAAAGACCAAGGTCATTTCAGTTCCAACGGACCGTCTGAGCCTTGGTCACATTTGCTCAGTACCCTACGTGAGTATGGCCACTCTGGAGCTTGCAAAGGTTTGTCTTCCCTCTTAAGAAACGAAAGTTGCCCCTTGGATATAACTCCTGCTTCTCTGGCCCCTTTGGGACTCCTGACAGGGGTGGAAGTCCTGAGAGTCTGTTGCTGGGGCCACTTTCTAATGCCTGCAACACCAGATACCAGTAATTGGACATTTGAAATGGCCAATTATAGGAGGGAGGTTCTAAGAAATTAGGCCTCATAAAGACAAGAAATTGCCTTTTCAGGAACCAGTGACTTCTGTCTCATGGCCTACGGTGATTACTGGGGGTGGTCAGCAGGGCTCAGCCTGGGCCCACCTCCACTGCCACACCCCACCTCCTGGAATAGACAGCAGGACAGCAGGGCAGTGGGCCCCTTCCTGCCTCCTGTCACATCGCCCTTTGCTCACACCCCTCCCTCTACCCTTGAAGCTTCTCGTGGCTCTGGGGTTAAATCCACCATCTCCCACCTGGAGGTTTTGTGCTATAGATAGATAGATAGATAGATAGATAGATAGATAGATGATAGATAGATATTCAGATATATATATATATATCAATACGACTATTAAATGAGCAATTCTACAGTGAGTTGCTTAATTTTTGTCTCCCCCACTCTACCAGAAGCTTCTACATGTGTCTGTCACCTCACTGCTGTATTCCAAGAGCCCAGTACAGTGTCTGCACCTGGAAGACACTCAATCAATATATAGAGTGTTCATATGTGCTATTTCCTGGCTGTAGAGCTTTACACAATAATACAGATGACATTTGGTGAGAATCTACCATGTGCCAAGGCAGCGAGTGTTTTACAGACACTTACTCTGCATTTTCACATCCACCGAGTGAGGGAGGGCATATTACTTTACAAATTTTATAACTGAGGAGACTAAGGTTCAGAGAGGTTGCAGTACAGTGCCCAAGGTCACAAAGCTTCAAATGACAGCACTGGAATCAGAGCCCAAATAGGTCCAGAGTCCTTGCTTTTCAGCCCCTGGGGCTCCCCTTCACTTCTCCAAATTTTTGCAGAATAAGGACCAAATCACCTATTTCACAGGATTGCCTCCTGGTCCACCCAGAAGGTACCTAGCATACAGGGGTTATCTGATGAATACCGTTTTCTTCTCCAGTGTACATTATTGCTTGGAAAATCAGATCTATCTGTCAGGCCGGATGCGAAACCCAATCAGACAAGCCTTAACTGATCCCCCCAAATTGCTGGCTGTTTTCACAATGCCAGCTCCCCCAGGGGCTGTGCCTGGAGCTGCGGTACTTAAACCTTAAAAGGGGAACTTCATTTCACTTCCAGTTAAAAGGGAAAAGAAAGTGCTGGACTCTGATAAAATTTGAAAGGGAAAAGACCTGAGCCCCTAGCCTAGCAGCTTTTCTGGATGGCCTCATCCCTCTTTTTAGCGAACAGAACCTATCACCAGTGGCATTTCTTCTGGGATTTTGTCTGTGAGGAACACTGAGAGGGAGGTTGAGGCACAAGGCAGACCTGGGTTTGCCTCTGGGCTACATCTGTGCTGGTGGGGCGACCCTCGAGCCTCAAGCCTCTGTGTTCTTTTACTTTGTGCTACGTGGGAGGAACGAGGTGGGAAATGATGTTCTGGACCCCAGCCAACACAATTCAGTTCCTGGGGAGACACATTTTGATAATGAATCACCAAGGACCCCCTGCCCCGAGGAGGAGAGTTTTCCTGGGGCACTGAGATTCCCGAATTCTACCCACTGCTCCCCAGAAAGCCCAAGCCTGTGCCGGAGGTGGCATGGAGCAAGTACCTCTGGAAGCCTTCCGGGCTGTGTGAGCAGAGGAGGCCAGGTCTTACGGGAGAACAAGGGCTCACCAGGCAATAGAAGGGGGGAAGGGCACTCCAGGCAGGGGGAAACCGCTTATGCAAAGGCAAGGAGTCAGAATGGACCTGGCACTTTCAAAACCAGAGGAATTCAGTGTCACCGGAGCTGTGTTTCTCAAAGTGCTGTCCTAGGACACAAAAACGTGCAGGGCAGGCAGGAGCTGAGGCGAAAGAGAGAAGACAGAACCCGGTCACGAAGAGCCTGGAATGCCAGGTCAAGGATCTAAACTTAGAGACCAACCAAAGCTAGTAATGGAAAGTGGTCAGACCTCCCCCCGGCACAGAGCCCAACAGGGCAGGTTTAAAACACATCCCAGAGTGCAGTGAGTGCACTTCTCACGCTGGGCTGGGGCAGCTCTTGAGGGCTAATTGGGTAGTGTGGCCTCACAATGAGGCCCCTGCCCTTTGTTATGGCTGCATTTGCTAGGTGATAACCGCAGGGAAAGGTCAGAAGCCTCCCCCGGAGGCGGTGAGGAGTATCGCAACCCTGAGCAAATTCTCCAGAAGGTGCCTTTTGAAAGGCTATTATAAGACAAAGATGAGAAGGGGAAGCAGCTGTGACATCTGTGCTCAGCCTCTGAGATGGGTAGAGGGAGTGACTGGAGGCTGTCTTAATGAATTTCATGTGATTTTCACACACAACACACAGAATGAGATGTGAACACTTATCTAATCTCCATGGACAGTTGGGTAAGATTTCGTGTATATTGTATTGTGGGTTTTTTTTTTTCAACTTTTTGCTTGTGGAAATTTTCACCATAAAATGCCGGGGCAAATAGGCCCATTTGCACATATCTGTTCAGATACTAACCAGACCCATTGAATCCCAAGGTGAGTACCCATATATTTCCAAGGTGGGGAAATCACACACACACACACACACACACACACACACACACACTGACACACTCACTTGCACTCCACGTACCCTGTACTTCTCCTGTTATATCGATAACAGAAAATATTGGTTGGGTAGATGGATGGATGGGTGGGTGGACGGGGGTTGAAGAGAGAAGGACATGCTCCAGGCCCTGTGGGGAGGGCAAACACAGAGCCATATTAACACTACAAGGCAGCAGGTGCCAACAGTATAACTTGGTACAAAGTACAGGGGAGAATGCTTCTGCCTCCAGGCATTCAGGAAGGCTCCAGGGAAATGGAGATGTTTGAGCAGGGCCTTGAGAGAAGAGTAGTCAAGTGAATACAGGGAAGAACAAGGCTCCAGGTGAGGGAGACAACAAAGGCAGGAGTGAGAAGGTGTGATACATTTGGAGAAAGGCTGGGTTGCCTGAATGGCAGTTAGGAGACAAGTACAGGGGTGTTTGGTGGGATCTAGCTAGAAGGATGGGTTGAAGTCTGATCTAAGCACAGACACTAAGGCAGGCTGAAGGAGTGTGAGCTGAGTTTGAATCCAGGCGCTCTGGCTACTTACTCGGCCTGTGACATCATCTGGCCTCTCTGAGCCTCACTCTGTCAGCATTAAGTGGAGTAATGATTTCCTTCACACTTGGGTTATTGTGAGGATGAAATGACATTTCATTTAATATGTGATCTCACCATGCCCAGGGCAATCCTACAGTAACGTTGTGCCATGATCTCTTAAGCCATCCCCTGCTGCTGAACACTGTGGAGGTTTCCTGCCTTTTGCTGCTTGCAAACCTGCTGGCACAGACATCCTTCATACATTTAGCCCAATAAGAGGCTGTATTGCCATGACGTAGGTTCTCAAAAGAATGAGTGAGGTCTAAGTGACCCAGAGGGGTGTTGTCCTTGTACAATAAAGGAATTAGGGGAACAAAGTTGCGTGCAGAGCTTGTGTGCCCGTGTACACATAGAATCACAGAGAAAGAATGGAAGGCCCCCATCACACCAAACCATCAGCAGCAGTCACCTTCCGGGCATGAGGGCCTGGATATGTGATAGCCCAAATCATTGGCCTTCTCTGTATACCTCAGGATACTGGTTTATTGCAATAAGCATGTCATTGCTTTGGAAGTTTGAAAAGGAAAGTTCAAGAAAGTGTTTTTTCTCTTATCTGTGATGAGAAACAGTGACAATGATCTTATGGTGTCATGGCCTCTAGGGCAGTCACTCTGCCCACAAGATGAAGGATGGATTAAGCTCCATTTTTGGAAGTTTCTGCCTTCACAAAAGGTCACTGGAAACCCTGGGACCTGGGCTGTACAATAGAAATACAACAGAAGTGATTCTTCTTTGGAACTCCATGAAAAAAGGAACCGCTGCTGCTCTGTTCATCATTGTACCCCCAGCACCTAGAACAGCATTTGACACCTTGTGAGTTCTGAAAGAAATACTTGCTGGAAAGAACAGAGGGAAGGGAGAGAAGGAAAGAAGAAGGGAGGGGAGGATGAATTTCGAATTATGTGACAGGCTGCGTCATTCAGATTTGAAAACCTCAAACATTAACTAAAACATCAGTCCCAGGCCAAAATACCTACACCTGGCTGTTAAGAAACTCAGAAAAAAATGTTATCAGAAATAGGGATGCTCAAAAAAGATAGCCTTGCTGCTGTCTCCTCCACAGTTAATTAGATGTTCCAGTGAAAGCCATGCTGCTTGCGTTATTTATGTAATGAAAAGATCTTCTAAAAATAATACCCAGAGGCCCAGCTCACAAGGCCTGGTGGCTGAACCAGCTGGAGCTGCAGCAGGTGACCAGGAGCCGTGATCCCTGCACCAACACAGTGGTTACGATTAAATGATCCTTCTCATATTCAGGTTGCAAAACCGCTCCAGGCCAGAGCCTAGGAGAGGCTTCATTTGTGTCACATGGCAATTAGCTTGCTTCTGAAAGGGGTTCCTCTGTCATTCTGGTTTCTGCACATTCCCAGATCCCAGTAGACGGCCTGCTAGCTGCTCTCTGGAAAACCAGGATCAGCTTGTGTGAAAGGGAATCTCCAGGGCCTTCACTTGTTTTTCATTAATTGGAATCATAGCATATCACCAGTAGGAGGGGATCTTTGGGATTTAACCAAGAAGTATTATGTGTGCAGCCTTTCTGTTGAAGTGGGGTTTGTGCTGGGAGAGGTGGAAGGAAGGTAGGAAGAATGGGAGGGTGGGAGGGTAGGAGGAGGGAGCTGGAAGCCACCAAAATACTTGTGATAAGAGCATAAATAGGATAAATTCTGGCCAGCCACCCTGTGGGCTGCTATGCAGCCACTGGGGAGACTGAGTGAGTTCTGTGCTGGCTGATGGATCACATGTGTTGCTGCTAAATAAGAAAAGTAAGACTGAGAGAGATGTTTGGAGCAGATGTGGGCAGGGGGTGCCATTGGCAAACTATGACAACAGACTAAATCTGGCCCTCTGCCTGGTTTTGTGCAGCCCGTGAGCTAAGAATGGCTTTTGCATTTTTAAATGGTTTGGAAATAGTTTTAAAGAGTTGGAAAAAATCAAGAGAAGAATATTTTGTGACACGTGAAAACTCTGTGAAATTCAAATTTCGGTGTCCATAGTAAAGTCTCACAGGAGCACAGACATGCTCATTCACTTGCACATTGTCCATGTAGGTGCTTTCATGCTACACTGACAGAGTTTGGGTAATTCCAGCAGAGACCTTGGGGGAATGCAAAGCAGAAAATATTTACTACCTGGCTCTGTCCTGAGAAAGTTTGTCAGCTCTTGCTCTACAGTACGATGATATTTTGTAAAACCAACAGTGTCAGACACTGTTCTTGGTGCCTTATCAGGGCAAATTCATTACATTTCCTTGTTTATTCACTCATTTGACTATTTATCCATCAGATGCTTAATGCCTACCTGTGGGGTCAGGTGCCGGGAAGCAGCAGTGAACAAGTAGATGCAGCCCCTCTTCTTGTGTTTAGAGTCTGTGTCCAGATCTTTCCAGTATAAGTCGTCCTACTCCTCCAACCATATCTCACAGGGTGACACAATGGTCCAGCCCCTTGCATCCTGCCTCCCTTCCTCCTCCCACTGTGCATCCTGATTGTTCAGTCCCTCCTAAGGACAGGTTTCCAGATTGGCCCTGTGCCTCCTGGTGTCTCACAGGGAGGTTAAAGTCTAGAAGGATTCATCTTGAATTGGGCATGCTCTTGGTCTGATTTCAAAGTATTCAAACTTGATGCTTGCATTTTCAGCTCCTGTTCACCAGTGGTCCTAAGAGGCAGAGGCAGAGGCAGCAGTCCTTGACCCCGGTCACATGGGTAGGAGCATCCACCAGCTATGGAGAAGGATGCAGCCACATCTCCACATGATCCCTCCCGCATAAAACCAAAGCCACCTCCAGACACATGCTCCAGTGCCTCAGTCTATATGCAAAACCTGGAGGGGAGAGACCTACTCCAGTCCCTGGAGGAAGCTGGCTCTGCAGGAGGTGATTTGAGGACTGGAATTTGAACCAGGAACTTTCTCCTTTTGCTCTTCTTCATTCATACTCATGCCCAGTATACCTCCTAGGAGACTGCTTTATTTATTTCTAGAAAAACAGTCCTCGGGCAGTTATTGTAACCTCCCCACATCTGGACATTTTCTTTTGGCTCCATTGGGAGCCTAGAGCCCAGTGGTTGACATCATTGACACACTGGGGAGCTGGATGAGAAGTGGCCAGGGGCTGTGGGCAGAGGCCGGAGCCGTAGGGTCCCAGGATGATATCTAACGGCACAGGCTCTTCCTTTTGTCTGGACTCTCCTCCATGCAGGATCACTGTCAGCGTGGTCCTCACTGTCCTCATCCTCATCACCATCGCCGGCAATGTGGTGGTCTGCCTGGCTGTGGGCCTGAACCGCCGGCTCCGCAGTCTGACTAACTGCTTCATTGTGTCGTTGGCTATCACCGATCTGCTCCTTGGCCTCCTGGTGCTGCCCTTCTCGGCCTTCTACCAGCTATCTTGCAGGTGGAGCTTCGGCAAAGTCTTCTGCAATATTTATACCAGCTTGGATGTGATGCTGTGCACGGCCTCCATCCTCAACCTCTTCATGATCAGCCTTGACCGGTACTGCGCTGTCACTGACCCCCTGCGCTACCCTGTGCTTATCACCCCAGTCCGGGTCGCCGTCTCTCTTGTCTTAATTTGGGTCATCTCCATCACCCTGTCCTTCCTGTCTATTCATCTGGGGTGGAACAGCAGGAATGAGACCAGCAGTTTCAATCACACCATTCCCAAGTGCAAAGTCCAGGTCAACTTGGTGTATGGCTTGGTGGATGGGCTGGTCACCTTCTACCTGCCACTGCTGGTCATGTGCATCACCTACTACCGCATCTTCAAGATTGCCCGGGACCAGGCCAAGAGGATCCATCACATGGGCTCCTGGAAGGCAGCTACCATTGGGGAGCACAAAGCCACAGTGACACTGGCTGCGGTGATGGGAGCCTTCATCATCTGCTGGTTCCCCTACTTTACTGTGTTTGTTTACCGTGGGCTGAAAGGGGATGATGCCATCAATGAGGCTTTTGAAGCCGTTGTTCTGTGGCTGGGCTATGCCAACTCGGCCCTGAACCCTATCCTGTATGCCACACTGAACAGAGACTTCCGCACGGCATACCAGCAGCTCTTCCGCTGCAGGCCGGCCAGCCACAATGCCCAGGAAACTTCTCTGAGATCGAGCAGCTCTCAGCTGGCCAGGAATCAAAGTCGAGAACCCATGCGGCAGGAAGAGAAGCCCCTGAAGCTCCAGGTGTGGAGTGGGACAGAGGTCACAGCCCCTCGAGGAGCCACAGACAGGTAATTGCCCTGACCATTTGTGTACCAGACAAGCGCCTGGGGAGGGGGAGTGTCCCACTAGTGGCCACCATTAAGGGGACGGCTGTTCCCCAGGAGCTAGTTGAACATTCTGTGCTGGGAAGTCTTCATGAGCACTTTGCAAACCTCATGTTGTTCCATCCTCCCAACGGCCTCCTGAGGTAGAACTTTCTACTTCCATTTTTTTTCTTAAATTTTTTATTTATGATAGTCGCAGAGAGAGAGAGAGAGAGAGAGGCAGAGACATAGGCAGAGGGAGAAGCAGTCTCCATGCACCGGGAGCCCGACGTGGGATTCGATCCCGGGTCTCCAGGATCGCACCCTTGACCAAAGGCAGGCGCCAAACCCCTGCGCCACCCAGGGATCCCCTACTTCCATTTTTAAAGGATCACGTTAAATCTCAGAGAACTTGACCAGGGCCACACAGCTGGGATCTGGCCAGAGGTCCTTGACACCACAACTTGTGGGTCCTTTTGTCTGGCTACATTGTCCTTACAATCAGGAGTCCTAAGTTTGAAGTTTGAGTCCCAACTCTGCCACTTGGTTAGTCATCTGAAGTGTTCACCCAAGCTCTGCAGGATAGCCTTCAAATGGCCATGCACTGATGCTGCCACCTGGGGGTAACCGCAAACCCAGCTCAGTCCATGTTCACTGAGCACCCATGATGCACCAACTCTTGTGCTAGGGGTGCTCATGTCAGATGAGAAAGAGGGCTGGCCAAGTTGGGAAGGCTGAGCCTTGAAGGTCAGGTTAGGGGCTTAGAACCTGCACCGTTGGTTTTAAGGGAAGATGGAAGGATTAGAAGCAAGGGTGGGGAGAAACCTAGGCAGCTCTGCTTTGGAAAGAGAGCTCTAGTTCCCTGAAAGATGTGGGCCAGAGGATGAATGAGATGGGGCCATCAGTGAAGGGGACGTGCTACGTGCTACTAGCCCATGAGAGAGGTGAACAGAAGAGAACAAAATCTAGGAGGCTACTAAACAACATAGGCTTGGAGAGCACCGGATATTTGGCATACAGGAGATGCAAGAGAGAGGATACCCCAGGATTCTACCGCCAAGAGGTATCCAGGCTGAAAAGATAAACAGGATTGAAATGAGTTGTAGATAAATGCACTGGTGGCAAAATCCAAAGCATGCACCATGCAAAGCCAATGCAGGGTATTACAGGAAGCCCCGCCAAAGATCTGAGTGCTGAGTGGCCCTGGGGAAGCTCCCCCACTGTGTGGAGAGGACGTTTATAGGTCTGTGGGTGCTCTAGCCATGAGGAGAGGTAAATGAGAGGGCGCTGGTACAACGCCTGGCATGTGAAGTACTCCACAAATGGTGCTTTCCTTACTCTTCCCACAGACCATGTCTTTACCTCCCAGAATGCTGGTCTGTGGGACTGACCCACCCACCCACCCACCCATCCATCCATCTGTCTATCCGTCTGTCTGTCCATCCGTGTATTCATTTGCAGACATTTATCCACTTCCCACCACATGCTGGGCACTGTGCTGAGCGCCAGGGGTTGTGCTGAGCGCCAGAAATGACATTTGAGGCATTTGTTCTGATGCACAGGCATGGAAAGTCAACTGCACAGCCCCGTTCTCAGCTCTGTCCTAATTCACTCTGTAGTTTGAGCAAGTACCTGCGCCTCTTGGGCTTCTGTTTGCTCCTCTCTTAGGGTGTTGGGTCTGTCCTCATGCAGCCTGCCTGGCTTACCTCCCGGAGTTGCCTGATGCACATGTGAGCCAAGAGATGTGAACAGACTCTACAACCGCAATGGGATACTTGCCTCCTCTCAATAATCGAGCATCAGTCTTGAAAACAGCTTGGATGGATGCCGCAGACCCACACCCTCTGGGTTCTGGTCCCTGTGGAGCGTGGTGGGAGTCAAACTGGCCCTGAGCCTTATGTCCCCTCTGGTCCTTACAGCAGCCAGGTGTGGACTGTCCTGCCATAGACTTGGGTCCCGGGTCCTCCATACCTCTATTGCCAGCCTTCTGGAACAAGCCTCATTGCTCCTGCATTCAGCCTCCCAACCTTGAGACTCTCTCTCTCAAATCCATCACTCACCACTCACCAATGTCTCTCCAAAGTGTAGATCTGGAGCCTTCCACATCTGGCCCTGATGGGTAAGGACCCCTCCGACCACATCCTTCCCTCATTCAGGAAGCAGCCTTGGGCTCAAAGCTAAGTTAGATCACGAAGCAAAGACCAAAGCCCAGGGAGCAGACCCTGTAGAAGGCCGTTGACATTATTCCATCTAGCCATGCATGCTACTTTCCACTGCTCTTACCTGTGTGACCCCCTGGTGAACAGGCTGCCTTCAGCCCCGATCCTTAGAGAACTGATTTCAATAAGCACTTAGCAGCAACAGCTGACACTTATCGAGCACCACTAGGTGCCAGTTTACACGTTTGCCATTCTTTCTACATATAATCATTCTGTGGGCAAGCTGTCCCCACCCCCGTGCTGCATGCTCAGGATGCAAAGGGAAATGAAGCAAGCCCCCCACCCCAAGCATCAGTCTTGCCACCTGTGATCACTCATGGTCTAGTTGAAGAAGTAGATGGGCAGCAGTTCGGTGTGGCACACGCCATTGATTGAAACCCAATGTGCTGGGCGCCCAGAGGAGTGGTGCGTGGCCCAGGGAGCCCATCCCAGGGAGCAAACCTCCAAGCTGAGCCTTAAAAGCAGACATTAAAGACCTTATATTCATTCAGGGTGGTACTGGACCCTTTGGACTTGTGGCCTCATGTCACTTTCCCCGCAACCCTGTGAAGTCGGTGCTTATTTCATCTCCATTTCACAGATGGGAACACAAGGCTTAGAAAGTTAAGTAAATTGCTCAAGTGACACAGGCTAGTGAGTCCACCAAAACTGCAAGAGAAATAGCAACTACAGGAGCAGCAGCCCCCATTATCGGCTGTCCTCTGGGTCCTGGGTACACTGCAGAGTATGATTGCCCACCTTTTCTTCCAATCTTCACAGCCACCCTGGGAGGGGGGCTGTGAGGCCAAGGCCAGCTGAGAGGCTGTGCCTGCCTGGGCTGCACATAGCAGCCACGGAGCCAGGGTCTTCAGAGCACACATTCTGTGTGGCCGTGGCTACACTCCATCCTCCAGGCTCCAGAGACAGTGGGCAGAGGGGTTTGGCAGAGGAGGACGGCGAACCAGTTGGAGGGCTTCACACCATGGTGGGGGCCTGGGCATGTAGGAAGCCATGAACAGCCAGAGGTTGATTTTTACACTGAGACCGCCAGGGCATCCAGGGCCTCATGTGGCCCTCCATAGGGTTGGCTCCCAGCTTCCCTGATGACCGATAGTATGTCCTTTCTGTTCTCCATATGGGGACAAAAATCAGCATTGACCTGACCAAAGGCCCTTATCACTGACAAGGAGGTGGAGGTGTCACCCTGAGTGCACAGTTCTGAGGGGACTAACCGGGCCTGCCCTTGGGGCAGGGTGGGGCCCAGTCAGCCCCAGGAGGCCAGCTAAGGGGAGACTCCAGGAGAGAGTGGCCCAGCCAGGCTGGCTGGTCCTCCCCTCTGTCTGCCCTTTCCTGCCTCCAAGGGTTGCCCTCACCCCACCCCTTGCCACCCCTCCCTTAGGTGCTCTTCGGCCCCGCTCAGTGACTTCCACTGCTCCTTCTGGGTATCGGTGGTCATTCGTGGGCTGCTGTAACAGATGACCACACACTTGCTGGCCAAAAACAACGCAGATTAATTCTCTTATAATTTGGGAGGTCAGGAATCTGAGGTCGAGGTATTGGCAGGCTGGTTGCTCCTGGATGCTGCGGAGGAGAATCCGTTTCCATGCCTTTTCCATTTCCCAGGGACTGCCTGCTCCCCTTGGCTCATGACCCCTCTCATGCCTTGTTTCTCTCAATTCCTTTGTCACAACTTCTCCATCTGTAGCCAAATTTCCTGCCTCTCTCTAATAAGGGCTCTTGTGACTATATTGAGGAGCCACCAGGATAATCCAGGATAGTCTCCCCATCCCACATTCCTTAATTTACTCATATCTGCTAAGTCCTCTTTTGCCACATAAGGTAATGTACTCAGGTTCCAGCAATGAGGATGTGGACATCTCTGGGGACCATGTTCAGCTACCACAAGTCCCGGCTCCTCACCTTCACATTAGAAGCCCTATTCTCCTCCTGATCTGTTTCACACCAACATCTCCCGGCCCACGCCCACCTTCCACCCATTCCTGTCACTGCCAAAACAAACCACTCAGAGCCCAGGAACCCCAGGCACTCAGCTAGGATTTGCTATAAATGCCAGCCCTGCTTGGGGCATAGCAGTGAGCGAATCAGAGGCCCTCCTCCCTGAGGGGTATTATTCTAGGGCAGAGGTTCTCAAAGCGTGGGCCCCCAGCCAGCCGCAGGCTTCCAGAAGCAAAGTAGCCAGCATCAGGCCACATAGCTTCCAATGTGACAAAGTGAGGACTCCAGCCCGAGCCTGTCTGACCCCAAAGCTGGGGGTCCTTCTACAGTCAAATACTGCCTGGACTTGAATTTAGCCCAGACTCAGTACTAGTCCCATGGATACCAGATGAGGGAACCTAAGATCACTGGGAAGCCAGTGGCCTGAGGCCCAGCTCAAACTCAGGAAGGGCCGGGGATACTCCCAGTACTTTGGACCCCTGCCTGGGGCTCTGGGGTCCTTTTCCCACATACTCGCTTGCTCTGGGTAATCTCTCAGGGCAGGGAGATAATATTCATAAGCACCTGGAGTATCAGCAATCTCTGGGGGGCGTGGCACTTCCTCATTCCTGCAGAGCGCCTGGAGGCAGGAGCCAGACATCAGGAAGGCCCTGGGGGGAGAAGTGCAAAGGGAGGCAAGGTGCCCCCACCCCTCCAGCCACCTTTCCCCTCTGAAGTCTCCTGTCAGCTGTCCACCTGACCTCTCCTATCTGCAGCCAGAGAGCGGGTTTCCAAATGGAAATGTGTCTCTCCTCCCGATGCTCTTGGGATCAAATACAAAGTTCCTATCCTGACCTCCCAGGCCTTGTACTCAGTGCACCCTTGCCTCAGCCCAGACTTATTCCTCATGATGCATTCTGAGTGTTTCAGGTCTGCACCCCCAGGCGGTTAGCTCCCCAGGGGCAGACCCGATCTGTGTTGTTCACTGCTGTATCTCCAGTAGGGTAGGCACAGTAATATTGTCGAATGAATGAGTGAGTGAATAGCAAGTTTTAGTTCCCCAAGAGCTCTAAGAAGTCAGTAATCCTGCCTCCACTTCAGAGATCAGAAGACCAAGACTCAGTGAGGGAAGTTCCAGGAACTAGCAGGAGCTCAGAAATTTCTGGTTCCCTTTTCTAATTTGGATGTCACAATGGTCCTCCCTAAAAGAGTGGTGTCAGGACAGGCCTCACCGCAAAATCCAACCGCAGGCTCTGAATCAATTTTGGAGAGAGAAGAGGCCCCGAATAGTAACCCAGCCCCATCCCCTGGTGTGGCACACAGGAGCCCAGAGAGGTGAGGTGACTTGGGTCAAGGACACAGAAAGTGAGCTTCCGAGTGGGGTGAGAGTCCACAAGCTGATGCCACCCACGATGTCTCACCCACGGCATGTCATGGTTTGGCCAGAGGTTGGGGGCACAGGGGCATGTAGGGCTGACTTCATCTACTGCAGGTGTGGAAAAGCTCCATGAGCCTGGACAGACTTCCTAGGAAGGAGTGTTGCTCAGACAGGAAGTTTCCCATAGCTTACTTAGTCTGCTACGAGCCCAAATCTGTTTACCTCTAATCATCTGGGTTCTAAAGTAGTCTAACCTGTTGGCACACTGATTCCAGTATCTCTTAACAGCCTTTATGGTGCTCTTTGCAGAGGTGCCCAGAGTAGCTCACCCTCAACGAAGGGCCCTGGCTGCCCCCTGCACAATGGAATCCCAAAGACCTCTTTGCCACCCTCTGTGCCTGGCCGTCAGGCCACAAGGCTGTCGGGGTATTCTGCTTCTGGTGTGAAACTAGGGAGCCCCGGGATGAGTCCTGCCCCACCACTGCTTATGGGTTGGTGTGGGTTTATTTCTGGGCTTTCTATTCTGGATCCATGGATCTAAGGTGTCTATTTTTATGCCAATGCCATCTTATTTTGATTACTGTAGCTTAGTAGTATAGTTTGAAATCAGGGAGTGTCACACCTCCAGCCTTGTTTTTCTTTCTCAAGATCGCTTTGGCTACAGAAAGTCTTTTGTGGTTCCATAAAAATCTTAGGATTATTTGGTCTAGTTCTGTGAAAAAAGCCGTTGGAATTCTGATACGGATTGCATTGAATCTGTACCCTGCTTTGGGTAATATGAGCATTTTAACAATATTAATTCTTCCAATCCATGAGCATGGAATAACTTTCCATTTATTTGTGTCTTCTTCAATTTCTTTTGTCAATATTTTATGGTTTTCAGTATATAGGCCTTTCACCATCTTGCTTAAATTTATTCTTGGTGGTTTATTCTTTTTGATGCAGTTAAATATATTGTTTTCTTTTTTCTTTTTTTTTAGGATTTTATTTATTTATTTATTTATTTGTTTGTTTGTTTGTTTGTTTGTTTATTTGAGAGAGAGAATCTGTGTGTGCAAGTGAGGGGAGGCAGAGAGAGAGGCAGAGACTCCATGCTGAGCATGGAGCCCAATGCAGGGCTCAATCTCACAACCCATGATACCATGACCTGAGCTGAAACCAAGAGCCAGATGCTTAACTGACTGGAATTTTTAAGGTTTTCTGTATGTTGTATCATGTCATCTACAAGAAGCAACAGTTTTATTCTTCCTTTCCAATTTGGATGCCTTTCATTTCTTTTTCTTGCCTAACTGCTGTGGCTACAACTTCCAATATGATGTTAGATAAAAATGGCAAGAGTGGGCATCCCTGTCTTGTTCCTGATCATAAAGGAAGAACTTTCAGATTTTCACTGTTAAGTATAATGTAAGCTGTGGGTTTGTCTCATATATGGCCCTTAAAATGTCCCTTGTATACCCACTTTATTAAGAGTTTTTAATCATAAATGGATATTGAATTTTGTCATGTGCTTTTTCTACATCTATTGAGATGATCCTATGATTTTTATGCTTTTTGTTGTTGTTGTTGTTAAAGTAGTATATGCTCATTGCTTGATTTGCAGATGTTGACTCATGCTTGCATCCCTGGAATAAATCCCACTTGATCATGGTGCATGATCCTTTTAATATATTGTTGGATTGGATTTGCTAATATTTTGTTGAGGATTTTTGCATATATGTTTGTCAGGGATATTGGCCTGTCATTTTCTTTTTTGATGCAGTGTTCTTATCTGGTTTTGGATGAGAGTAGTGTTGGCCTTAACATGGGTTTGCAAATATTCCCACCTCTTCAATTTTTTGGAAGAGTTTGAGAAGGATAAGCATTAACTCTTTGAATATTTGGTAAAATTCACCAGTAAAGCTGTGTGATTTTGAACTTTTGTTGGGAGGCTTTTTGTAGGGGTGGGGGTGGGGTTCTTGATTACTGATTCAATCTCTTTAATAATTGGTAAAGTAATTGGGTCTATTCAAATTTTGTTTCTTTGTGATTTAGTTTTGGAAGATTGTATGTTCCTAAGAATTTATCCATTTCTTCCCGTTTGCCCATTATGTTTGTATATAATTGTTCTTGGCAATCTCATAATCTTTTGTATTTCTGTGCTCTCAATTGTACCTTCTCTTCCTCTATTTTTTATTTCACTTATTTGAGGCTTCTTCCTTTTTCTCTTGATGAGTCTAGCTAAAGGTTTGTCTGTTTTGTTTATCTTTTCAAAGAACCAACTCTTATTTTCATTGATCTTTTCCTTTTTTTTTTTTTTTTTTTTAGTTTCTGTTTCATTTATTTCTCTTCTGATCCTTATTATTTCCTTCCTTCTACTAACTTTGGACTTCGTTTGTTCTTCTTTTTCTAG
This sequence comes from Vulpes vulpes, assembly GCF_048418805.1. Taxonomy (NCBI): domain Eukaryota; kingdom Metazoa; phylum Chordata; class Mammalia; order Carnivora; family Canidae; genus Vulpes; species Vulpes vulpes. The sequence continues at coordinate 96,188,788 of NC_132783.1, read as the reverse complement.
TTTCTTTAGGTATAAAGTTAGATTATTTATTTGGGATTTTTCTTCTTTCTTGAGGTAAGCCTGTATCCCTATGAATTTCCCTCTTAGAACTGCTTTTGCTGCATCCCCTAGGTTTTTTTTTTTTTTAAGATTTTATTTATTTATTCATGAGGGACAGAGAGAGGCAGAGACATAGGCAGATGGAGGAGAAGCAGACGTCATGCAAGGAACCCGATGCGGGACCCAATTCTGGAACTGCGGGATCATGCCCTAAGCTGAAGACAGACATTCAACCACTGAGCCACTCAGGCGTCCTCCCTAGATTTTGGATTGTTGTGTTTCCATTTTCACTTGTCTCGAGGTATTTTTTTTAATTTCCCCTTTGATTTCTTCATTGACCAAATGGCTGTTTAGTAATATGTTTAATCTCCACATATTTGTGATTTTTCCAGTTTTCTTCTTGGTAATTGATTTTTAGTTTCATACCATTGTGGTCAGAAAAGATGCTTGATATAGTTTCAGTCTTCTTCTTTTTCCTTCAAATTTTTGTTTAAATTCTAGCTAGTTAACATATAGTGTAATATTTGTTTAGTGATTCATCACTTACATGCAACACTCAATGCTCATCACAAGTGCCCTCCTTAATACCCATCACCCACTTAGTCCATCCCCCACCCACCTCCCTTCCTTCAACCCTGTTTTTTCTCTATTGTTAAGAGTTATTTCAATCTTCTTAAATTTATTGATACTTGTTTTGTGGTTTAACATGTAATCTAACCTGGAGAATGTTCCATATGTACTTAAGAGGACGTGTATTCTGCTGTTTGAGAGTAAACTATTCCATATATATCTTTTAAGTCCATCTGTTCTAATGTGCCATTTAAAGCCAATGTTTCCTTACTGATTTGTTGTCTAGATGATCTAGCCATTCATGAAAGTGGTGTATTAACATCCCCTACTATTATTGTATTGCTGTCAATTTCGCCCTGTTGGTGTGTTAGTATTTGCTTTATATATTTAGGTGCCCCTATGTTGACACATAAATATTTATAAATGTTATCATCTTGTTGGGTTGACCCCTTTATCATGGTGTAGTACTCTTCTTTGTCTTTTATTACAGTTTTTGCTTAAAGTCTATTTTGTCTGGGGTGCCTGGGTGGCTCAATCAGTTAAGCATCTGACTCTTCGTGTTGGCTCAGATCACGATCTCAGGGTTTTGAGATTGAGCCCCATATCAGGCTCCATGCTGGGTTTGGAGCCTGCTTAAGATTTTCTCTCTCTCCCTCTGCCCATCCACCCTTCCCCCATTCATGTATGCATGCGCTCTCTCTAAAATAAAAATAAAATAAAGTCCCTTTTGTCTGATATAAATATAATGAAACCAGCTTTTCTTTCCATTCCCATGGAATATCTTTGTTCACTCCTTCACTTTTAGTTTATGTGTGTCCTTATATCTGAAGTGAGTCTCTTCCGGGCAGCATATATAGTTGTCTTATTTTTATCCTTTCAGCCACTCTATTTTTTATAGGAAAATTTAGTCCATTTGTAAATTATTAATTATTAATAAATATGTCCTTACTGCCATTTTATCAGTTATTTTCTGGATGTTTTATGGTTCCTCTATGTTTTTTTATTCTTGCTCTCTTCCTTTGTGGTTAGATGCTTTTCTTTAGTGTTATGTTAGATTTCTTTCTCATTATGTTTTGTGTATCTACTATAGGTTTTTGCTTTGTGGTTACCATGAGGTTCATGTAGAACCGTGTATATATATGTCTCATTTAAGTTGATAACAACTTAAATTTAAATGCATTCTAGAAACTCTATATTCCTCCCATGTTTTATGATTTTCATGTTATATTTACATTCTTCAATTTTGTGTAGCCCTAACTAATCATTGATAGCTTTAGTTAATTTTACTGCTTTTATCGTTTAACCTTTATGTTAGCTTTGTAAGTGGTTAATCTACTACGGCTACAGGTGAGATCTTTACTTTCATATGTTTTCTTGTTATTAGTTAGTGCCTTTTCTTTTCAGCTTAAAGAAATCCCTTTCACATTTCATGTAAGGCCAGTTTAGTGATGATAAATTCCTTCAGTTTCTGCTTGTCTGGAAAATTCTTTATCTCTCCTTCAATTCCAAATAAGAACTTTGCTGAGTAGAGTATTCTTGATCAGGTTTTTGTTTTGTTTAGTTTTGGTTTCTTTGTTTGTTTGTTTGTTTTTTCCTTTCAGCACTTTCAATATGTATCATACCATTCTCTTCTGGCCAACAAAGCTTCTGCTGAAAAATCAGCTTATGGGTCTTCTAGGGGTTCTCTTGTATGCAAGAAGTTGTTTTTTGTTTGTTTGTTTGTTTGTTTGTTTGTTTTTCTCTTACTGCTTCTAGGCTTCTCTCTTTAACTTTTGACATTTTAATTATAATGTATCTTAGTGTGACTCTCTTTGGTTTCATCTTATTTAGAACTCTCTGGACTTGCTGGACTGGGTGTTTCTGTCCTCAGGTTAGAGAAGTTTTCAGCCATTATTCCTTCAAATGAGTTTTCTGCCCCTTTATCTCTTTTCCTCCTGGGGCCCCTATAAAGCAAATGTTATTCTGCTTGATGTTCTTCCCTAAGTTCCTTAAGCTATCTTCACTTTTTAAAATTATTTTCTCTTTTTGCTGCTCTGGGTGAGTTCCACTGCCCTGTCTTCCAGGTCATTGATCCATTCATCTGCCTCATCTGGTCTGCTGTTGGACCCCTTTACTGTATTTTTTCAGTTCTATTTTTGTATTCTTCAGCTCTGTGACTCCTGTTTGGTACTTTCTTACATTTTCTATTTCTTTGTTGAAGTTCTCACTGTGTTTATCTGTCCTCCTTCTAAGTTCAGTGAGAACCTTCATGACCATTACTTTGAACTCTTTAATAGGTAGATTACTATTTCTGTCTGTTTCATTAAGATTGTTTTCTGAGGTTTTGCCTTGTTCTTTCATTTGGAACATATTCCGCTGTTTCCTCATGTTGCTTGCCTCTCTGTGTTTGTTTCTATGTATTAGTCAAAACAACTACCTCCCGAGTCTTGAAAGAGTGTCTTTGTATAAGAGATGAACCTTGTCATTCAACCTTGCCCTAGCTCTTGATTGTCCCTCAAACCTTTGTGATTGTCTGAGGAGTCTGGTTTATTCTTGATAAGCCTCTGTTGTTGAGGATGTGCCAAGGCCTGCCAGTGTTCCAAAGGGAGTAATCACCGACAGTGCCTACTTTCAGTCTGATAGGAAGCCAGATCCTCAGGTAACAACTTTATAAGTATGCAAATATCTATAATCCTATGGGACTGCAATTGTAAACCTTTCTGGCCTCCAGACCAGGAAATCTGGAGGTGTCCTGTGGGCAACTATTATAAAAATCAGGGCTTCAGACAAGTGTATGAGCTCTTTTCTAAGAGATACCAGTGAGCTGTGTAAAGGCCAAGGGAAGGCTCAAAGATGCCATTTCCCTGCTTACATTCCCTCAGGGTACCTCTCTAGCCTTCAGATTTCTGGCATACTTGAAACTTATCCCTCAGGTCGAACTCCAACACAAGTAAATGGGTCTTTTTCAGAGGCAGATTAGAGTTGTGTCTCAATGTGCTGTCTGTGCAATGGCCTGGGTATGGTAGCCTGCCCAGAACTGTCTTTCTGATTGCTATGGTCCCAGGGGACCCATAAACACAAGTACCTCTGGATAGAAGGGCCAGGTGATCAAGGGGTGTCCCCTGTGGAGACTATGCTTGCCCAAGAGCTTCAGCGAGGCTGTAGGAGAGCGTTGAGGCTGAGGTATGCCTATGACCATAGTGATCCTGAAAGTGCTGGGGGGTCAAGGCACACCCAAGGCTTTAGCATAGTAGTGTCTGTGTATACCTACTTGTGCTAACAAGGTAGAGGGAAGGTGCACAAATGGTGCTCACCAGCCCCTCCATCCCCAAACAAAGTCCCAAATGACCTCCACCCCTCTGGCAAATGCTTTAAGATTAGCAAATGCATCTCCTCCACATACAATCCAGTCACCTCTCAAACTGCTGCCTTTTGCTGGTCTCAGGATGGTGTGAGTCAGTGCACGAGCCCCTCAAAAGGAATATAACAGATCTCCACAGACCCCCGAGTTTCCTGGACACAAGCACCATTGACTTCCAAAGCCAGATGTGTTGAAGGCCTCATCTCTTCAGTGTGGATACCAAGGGTTGGGGTGCCCAGTGTGGGGGCACAAACCCCTCTCTCCTCAGAGAGAGATTCCAGACCCACAAGATCTCTCATTGTGAATTATCCCACCAGGTTTGAGATTTTTGGTGACACTGTGTCTCCACCTCTCCTACCCGTCTTGATGTGGCCCTTTTATCCCTGGTGTGGAGGGATATGTTCCACTATTTTTCCATTATTTTTCAGGAGGAACTGTTCCATGTGTAGTTGCAGTTTTGGTGTATCCATAGGAGGAGGTGATTCCACGGTCTTCCTATGTGGCAGCAAAAGGAGTGTGGATAGTGAAGGAGGGGAGCCTTGGACTACCATCTTCGATCTTTCTTCCTTCCATGTAATGGTTTTATTGAGAAATACTTCAAATACCATGCAATTCAGCCATTTCAATAATCAATTCACTGGTTTTTAGTATATTCACAGAGCTGTGCTGTCATCACCACAACCAATTTTAGAACATTTTCATCACCCCCCAAAAAAACCCTGTAGCCTTTCACGATCACCTCCCAATCCCTGATTCCTGCCTGGCCCCCCACCAAGCAACCACTAATCTATTTTCTATCTCTACAGGTTTGCCTATCCTGGACGTTTCATATAATATGTGGTCTTTTGTGCTCTACTTTTTCAGTTAGCGTAATGTTGTACAGTTTCTTTATTTCTGCTTTTTCTTCCTTCCTTTCTTTCTTCCATTCTATCATGTGTTTTCTTTTCCTGTCTGTGTTTTTTTCTTCCTCCCCTCCTCCATCCATGGTCTGATTTCTCCTTCACCAAGCGCTTGAGCTTTATGGAAGCTTTTGGCCTTTTGTAGACTCTGGGTAGGGAGCTCCAGGCATGAGACTATGTCATGGGCCCCCAGGTGCCCATGTCCCTGCCTCTTGCCCAGGGTGTGCTCAGAACACTGTTCTCAGGCCTGCAGAGCTCACACTCTTGCACACTGCCGGACAGAGCAGACAGGCTATAGCAATGAGTTAATCATTTTCATCTTCTATCTCTTCTGAGAGTTTGGGGAATGAGATTCCTTCCCACCCCCAGAGAGGGAGGCACGGGAAGGAGAGCAGAGAGAGAGGAGGTGGGAAGCCTTTTACAGCCTTAAAAGTCAAGGAGAATAAATAGTGGTCTCCTAGGAGTTACTTGAAAGGTAGAGAACTCCTCATTTAACTCCCTGGTGATTGTGCCTTTGAAGCTGGCTAGAGGCCCTAGCTTATGCCCAGACTATCCATTCTCCCTTGCTCTGGCTTCATGCAGACTCCTGACCCTCCTGGCTCCCCTCCTTCACTATCCACTCCTTCTGCTGTCAATCTGATAGGACATACTTTGGGGCTGCCTTCTCAGAGGCGTTTTGTGCCACTGCTAGTAGCTTTGTACCCACAAAAAAAGGGGGGGGGTAAAAACTCCAGGTGAACAAATTAGAGAAGGATCCTCCTCCAGGGAAACCAGCCTTAGGACACATGGCTTGTCAAGCAGAAGGAGACCTGGGTTTCAGCCCTGATGCTCTTGTGCAGAGACAAGAGAGGCCCTACAGATTTTCCAGAACACCTGGGAAATTGCATGGCATCAGGCAGGACTCAGCAAATCTCATCTGCAAAGATCCAGATAGTAAATATTTTGGGCTTTGCAACCCATGTGTTCTTTGTTGCAACTATTCAACTCTGCCCTTGCAGCACAAAAGCAGCCATAGACAAAATGTAAATGAATGCGGATGGCTATGTTCTAATAAAACTTTATTATTATGGATGCTGAAATGTGAATTCCATATCACTTTCATCAGTCATGAAATGCTATTCTTCTATTTATTCCCCCACCACTACCAATAAAAATAGATGGTAGGCTGGATTTGGCCTGCAGGCTATAGTTTGCCAGCCCTTGATGTAGGGGAAAGAAATGGGCAACAATTTCAGCCACAGCACTTGCTTTCTCTGTGACTTGCCTTGCCTTCTCTGGGCCTCAGCTTGCTCATCTGCAAAATGGGGATAGAAATGTCTCCCTGTGATAGCAAGAAGGCTCAGCATCAATTTATGCTAAGTTCTCAGCACAGAGTAGATGCTTAGGAAGTGGTAGTCTCTTTCTTTCTTTCTTTCTTTCTTTCTTTCTTTCTTTCTTTCTTTCTTTCTTTTTTCTTTCTTTCTTTCTTCTTTCTTTCTTTCTTTCTTTTTTCTTTCTTTCTTTCTTTCTTTCTTTCTTTCTTTCTTTCTTTCTTTCTTTCTTTCTTTCTTTCTTTTTCTTTGCCAGTTGGGATGAACTCTGCTGCCACCCTCCTTCTCCTTACCTCCTTTCTCCTTACCTCCTTACCTCCCTCCCTCCTATCTCTCTCTTCTTTCTTTCTTTCTTTCTTTCTTTCTTTCTTTCTTTCTTTCTCTCTCTCTCTTTCCCTCACTCTCTCGCTCTCTCGCTCTCTCGCTCTCCCCTCTATAAAGAAGCAGCTGGAAAGTTCAAGATAGGCTTATGGACCTCATGTTGCAGCTGTGGTACCAAATTGTTCAAGTAGAGCCCTGACCCATGAGCCTTATATCTATCCTCTGAAAATGAGGGGCTTGGATCAGTCTCAAGGGACAATTTCAACCCAAATTATATATAAATGCTTAACAAGAGAGAGATTTTATCCTAAACCCCCAATGTGTTTGTGTCAAGAATCTTCTGGCAAGGGCAGCAAAGAACATGTTTTTCATACTAATGAATCGTTCTGAGTGTGGAGGCAAATTCAGTAAAATGTGTCCTTGTCACAACCCAAGCTCTGAGTGCAAGTGGGGGTGGAAAGCAGATGTGTAACAGGGCCTGGTAGATGAGGAACCTGGATTCCTCACCACTTCTGCCGCTGACCAGCTATGTGGCCATGAGAAGATCACATCCCTCTCCGAGTTCCAGTTTCCTTATATGTCAAAGAGAGCGAAGACTTCTGGAGGCTGCCACTGCTATTGAAGAAATAGCAATGAGTAACAGGGCTATCCGCTTTGGGGCGTTCATTAAATCCATAGAGGCCATTTGTGGCAGTGTCAGGGGACAAGAAAAGGTATACCTGAGGCCCGCTGTGAATTGCAGAGTGTGTATAGCCCCTGAGGCTCCCCTGGGGTTTGTGAGCCACTTACTCTCTGCCCAGAGGTGGGAAGGAGGGTGAAGCCGAGTTCATCCCAACCAGCAAAAAGTGCCGGGTAGCTCTACAGAGCACTGGTGGATCTGCTTCTTCATATTGATCATGCAGAAAATTGCAGCATGCAGGCAGGGCTGCAGGCTTTGTGCAGCACAGGCCCGTGGATGAGACTCCAGCCTTCTCAGCCCAGGACTGAGTGATGTGCCATCTTCACCCAGGGATGGACATTAGGGATGGGTGGCAAGGCAATCTCAGGGCCCAGAGAACTTCTTTCCACACTGACTTTGGAAACACAATATTTACAAATACTTAATTAGTGTTGAAGGAGAACATTAAAATTGAAAGTCAAAGAGAAACCCCATTCCCATCGCCATCTGATGTAATCCCTGAAATCATGGCTCTGTTCTCCCTTCATATTTTTCATGAGCAGATGTGGCCTTAATATGGCAAAAGAGATTCCACCCTTGGAGTTCTTCAGGCCACATGTCTGTTTTAAGGACTGCTGAGTCTTAACTGATTCATTCATTCACCCATTCTTTATCTTGGTCCACTCTCCCCGGCAGGGTGTTGGGTGGGAGGGAGGAGGTGGCATTAGAAGAACAGGGAGGAGCACAGATACATGTGATGAGTGTTCAGACCCCATTGCTGTGGGAGCAGAGCTGGGAATGCAGAGAAAACCGCCTGGAAGAGGTGATGTCTCTGCTGACTCCTGAAGGACAATAGGAAATTTCTAAGCTGAGGAGTTGAGGTGCCATTCTGGACAAAGGAATGGCATGGGGAGAGGAGTACCCTCACTGGCAATGAGATGCCATTTAGTGCTGTGGTCTGTTGAGCGAGCTCTGAAGGCTGACCTCCCCATTTTGCTGGCTGGTTGATCTTAAGGAAGTCCTTCCCTGTCTAAAACCCTGTCCCCATCTGAAAAATGGGGCTGGTCCTTACAGGTGGGAGAAAGGAGCAAGGCTGTTGACGCATGTGCCGGAACAGCAGCTTACGGCACAGCCCTGAGCCCGTGCAGGAGTAAGATTCTCTGTTTCATTCTGCTCAGGGCACCCATGGACCCTCATTTCATGGATGGTGGAGAAGCGTGTACTTTCCAGGTCAAGGAGCTCGGTCACTTCTAGCTGTAAACACAGTGACTTTGGAAGTTGAACCAACTCAATACAAGCTTCTCTCCACTCCCCACCCATCTCCTTCCCTCCAGGGTAAGCTAAGTTCCCAAAGGCTGTCTGACCCACACGGCATCCTCTGGACCACAGTAGACCTGTCAGGCCAGTTTCTCCATCCGTGGTGTTTGTGCCACACTAAGGCCCAAGGGACACAACCGACCTGCTCCTGGGCTCTCCCTGGCACAGCCAAGGACCAACCACATTTTCTCAGGGGCTTTGGCCTCTGCTGCAGGTCCCCAGCCCCTTTGACTCCCCCAGCAGGCAGGCCTCAAAGCCCAGCCACATGCTGGGGCTCACTGTAGATCCAGGAGATTTGGGGGACCTCCTGTATTCCTGTGAGAGCAGAGGAATTGGAGTACAGGGTTAGGCTGAAGCCTCCTCTCTGCCATGTCTGCAGGGCGCCCCTGCCATGTCCTGGCTTCCAGCTAGTAATAGGGCACAAGCCCCTGTGCTTTCAGACTCCTACACTTATCCTCCAGTGACCCCCACCTCACCTCCAGTCCAGGTTCTGACCCCAAAGAAAGGTGGCAGGGGGGCCCGCTCTACCACCTAATGCTAGGCCTCCTGCCCCAACCCCCTGGTGGCTCTTCCTCCTCTCTGGGTGGCGGAGGAGCTGCTCTCATGGACCCTTGAACACCAAATACCCTGGGATTCTCTCACTCCTGTTTCTGTTGGGGGTCTGAGAAATCCTCCCTGTCCTCACCTGCAGTTGCCACCTGAATGTTGGAGAGTGCTCCACCATTGGCAGTGCCAATGGGGACAAGCAGGAGTGAGAAGCCACAGCAACCCATTGACATCTCAAAATAGTATCCCATCTGCCCCACTTGAGACACATCACACGCCTGGCACATTGGCCTGCATTCAGCAGCTCACGACCTGGTCACAACAACTAGTCATCACCACTGCTCTGGGAGTGGTTGAGCCTGGCAGAGTCAGACTGCCTGGAAACTGCTGACCATGGGCACATTACTTAACCTCTCCATGCCTCAGTTTCCTTGTCTGTAAAATGGGGGTGTTGCATGTACCCACTTCAAAAGGTTGTGAGGATTGAAGGAGAGAATAAATATTAAAACCTGAGAACAGTGCCTAGCACATGGCAGGGATGAAGCAGGGGGTCCCCCAGTGATCATCAGCCCATGACATTTGCTGGTAGGGGAGGGAGAGCATGAGGAACCTCATGACTAACTAAATGTTTCCCTATTGCACTTTGCTGTGGTCTCCACTTTTTTTTTTCCTAATATAAGCAGCTCTGTGATGAACATCTCCATGCAGAGAACATTTTGTTTCTTTCAGATGATTTCCCTAGAAACTGAATTTCTGGAAACAGAATTACTGGTAGAAGGGGAAGATATTTTAAACCTTTTGTCACCCTTTGCCCAGTTCTTTTCTAGACAGGCTGCCGGCTTTCCTGCCACCAGCCACACTGGAAATCACTTCCTTGAAGCCAAGTATGAGGAGCATCCTGGAAGGGTTATAAGGGGCATTGCTGGCTAGGACAGATGCAAGGAGAAGGGGCCACCAGTGTTTTAGGATGGGCAGAGGGGAGATGGAAGAGACAGTCTTTGAAACGGCTAAAAAGGAGCCATCAGAGAAGGGAGACCCTATCACCATTCAGGTCCTGAGCCATTCAGAGCAAATAAGAGACCAGCATAGTGATACAGGGAGCCAAGCCCAGGATGCAGCACCCGACAGCACCTGACCTGGGCGTGTGGCAGGCCTGTCTGAGCCTCAGTTTCCCCACCTGTAAAATGGGCATGACACTTCACCTGCATCACAGAAGTGGGATAGAACAAGCGATCAGAAATGACTTTGAGAATTGAGTCAGGTGCTGTGGATTCTTTTTCCACAAGTATCCACTGGTGTAACTAGGCAGGGACTTTGGGATTTTCTTCAGTTTTACTCACCATTCTGTAGTTTCAAGGAGAGGGTTGGGCAAGCCAGCCAGTCTCATGGGGATTGCTGGAGGGTTGGAGCAGCAGGGCAGGAAGAGTACCAGGTTGGGACGGGGGCGAACTGAGTGTGATCTAAATTGCACACAAAGGACACCTGGCCTCCAAGAGCCACTGTGGATACTGGAAGGGATCAGGATGGGCCGGGCATCTCCAGCTTTGCAGTTGGGCCAAACTGGGCTCTCTCAAGGCTCTACTGCTTGTTTGCTGTGAGCTACTGGGCAAGTGACCCAAGTGCTTTGGGCCCAGACTTGGTCTGTTAGAGTTAAGAAGATAACCCTATCATCTGTTGTCATACAGCTGCCGTGAGAGTTCAGTGTTGAGTGCCCAGCGTGTGAGCACTTTCATCACTTTTTTATTTGGCAATCCTTGTGCAGCCACAGGAAATGGATGGCATGGAGGCAAGGGAGAGGTAGAGTGGGAGTAGAGCTCCCCATGCCTTCACTTCTTCAAGCAACAAGCCCAGTGTGCTGTGACATACCCAGCTCTGCTTACTGGCTGTGTGACCTCAGGCAGGTTTCTAGCTTCTCTTGTGCTTCAGTTTTCACCTCCGTCAAATGGGAAGAATAACAGCACATACCCCATGGGGGTTCGCATGTGGATTAACTGAGCTCATACTCACAAGACGCTTTGGATCAGAGTGTAGGAGGCACTCTGTGGATGGTGGCTATCCTTGGGTTGCTCTCAGGGCTTAAAGCACAGGCTCTGGACCAAGTAGACATGGCAAGAAGCCCATTCTTCTATCCACTAGCTGTGAGACTTTGATCAGGTCACTTGATCCCATGAAGGGCTATTCCCTTCATTGTAATGAGGTGGACAGTGCCCACCTGGCAGGCCAAGCACACAGGAAATCCTCCATAGGACTGGAGACTGGGAGCCTTCAAGAGAACCCCCAGGAAAACTGCTTGGACTCATGTCCAGCAGCCTCGGCCGTCCCAGCAGTGGGCACATGTGATAAAGGGCCACACTTCCTCTTCACCAGCCACCCCATGCCTGGCATCTGCTCAGGTACAATCTCACTGAGCTACAGGGGTATAAAATCACCGAGAAGAGCTAATCCAGGCCTCCAGCTGAGACTGTTCCTCGGTGGATTCCTGGCATGCCCCAGGTCCATAGCCTCCAGCATTGCTCCAATGCCTGCCAGGTCATTTGCAGCCTCATTGAACTCCAGGCCCATCACGTTCTGGCTGTAGAACCCTTTCCAGCTCCTTTTTCTCCAGATGAGCTAGACATCGCTGCTCTCGGAGGACAATCCACAGCTCAGGCTGCCTCTCTACCTGAAGAGACGTCCCCACTCCCGACATCCCCGTTCAATTTCCGCTCATTGCCCCAGGCCCATCTCAAATGCCACCTGCTCCATGGAGCTTCCTCTGATCCCCAGAGCCAGAAATGGTTCTGTGCCGCACAGCCTTGCCCAGGCACACCCATGCACACTCAGGCCCTGGCACACCCTCACATCCCCACACATGTATGTGTGTTCACATTCACACCCACTCACACCTGTGAGTTACCTGAGATCAGTGACCCTGCCCTGATCATCTCCACATCTCTCATTTTAGCTCAGTCCAGTTCTATCAAATCCATCTGGTCTGGCCTTCAGGAAGAAGCATGTCACAGTGGCAAGGGTGTGCACATGGGAGCCAACAGCTGTTGTGTCATATTTGAGTTTTGTTATTGAGTGACCTAGGGGCATCACTTAACCATCCAGAGCCTTGGTTTCCTGGTCTGTGAAATGGGACACCCATGCTTGCCTTATAGCACCACTGAGAGGGTTAACTAGAAAAAGGATGCCAAACAGCGCACTCGGGACCTAGCACTTGAGCACTCAGTAAATGCTAGTTCTTGTCAATCATTTCCTCAATCACCAGCACAATTCACAATGCCTGCTCTGTGTCAGGCCCCTTGGGACAGCTAGAGTCATAGCCAAACACTCCTTCACTGAGCTCCCAGTGTGGTCCCAAGCTATGACCCACCAGCATTCAGGGATGCCTGTCCGGGGAGGTCCCTAATCAACATCCCTTTGATGAGTCTAAAGCCTTCAGAGCCTCACCACCTATTTCTCATGTCAGGAGGGAAAAATGAAAAGGGGACGATGGTTCTATGACTGTTACCTCTTGACCTCAACTAAATCCCAGGGAGTTCTGGGGTGCCTTTCTTGGATAAATGTCACCTTCTCTGGAATGAAAGTGAACACAGTGTGTGCGCAGAACTCCTGCAGGAAGCCTCTGCTCGGTTCGCTTGCCATTAAAGGACAAAAGGCCTCGCCTCCATCTCTTCAAAGCAGATGCTGATGTAGGCAAACCCTCTATGTTTGCTTCCAGAAAATTCTGAGAAGGGCATGAAATAATGATTTCTTTCACGAACAGAGGCCTGAAGTTTGGTCATTCCGGCGTACCAGGCAATATCGATTTGTGGTAGAAAACAAAGGTATAGGAAGATGACATTCTGATTGGCTTCTGGGTAGCTTGGTGTCCTGAAACATTCACCTCATGGCTTGTTTCAAAACAACCAGAAATTAGGACTGGCCTGGAGAAGAGGGTCACCCTTGACTTTGACACAACCACAAAGCAGGGGAAGAGCCCTGGTGGGTGATGGCCACCCGCCAGGGTGCGAGAGAGCCTCTTCTCCTTTCTCATCTCCCCTACTTCCTTTTGCTCACAAAGGAGTTTCAGTGACCCAGTTCCCAGGATGTAGGCAGAACTGACACTTGACACTTGGTCCTGCCATATGGTTGGGCACAGGATAGTAAGGACCTGGGTTCAGAGATATGCCCAGACCCTCCTCACACAGCCCCTCAACCTCCAGTTCTTGGTGACCCTGAGGAACAAAGCCACCAATGGTCACGCCCATTGCAGGAACTGAGGGAGGGGAATGCGGAGCCTCTCCCAGTCCTTTCACTGGGATTGTTCCCATTTCACAGATCAGGAGAGGGACTTGAGAAAGAGATGGAGTTGTCTGAGACACAACAGCAGAGGAATGAGGAAGGCTCAAAACCCACTTAGGACTCCTGGTCCCAAATCTCCCACTTTTTCCATCTCACCAGCATGTGGCTGGTCTCAGGTGCTGGCTGAAATGGTCTGCATCCATCACTGCCCCTCCTGGAATTCCTGTCCATAAGGCTTTTCTAGCCTAGCCGCAGGGAGTAGATATGGAAGTAAAGCCAGCATGAGTCACCACACACAGCAGAAGGGCTGCCAGAGCATCAGGAGAAGTGCTTCTGTTTCTTACGATCTGTGAATTGGGGAAGTCAGAACATGGGAGGATCACTATTGAAGCTAAGATTTATTGGGCTTTTCATTTTCACTCACATGACTGAACACCTACTATAAACTTGGACAGCAGGGTTGAAGAAGAAAGATCCAGTGCCTGTCTGGTCTGGGAGATAGACAAGTAAACTGATAGTTAACCCAAGGAGGTCAGTGGAGGGGCTATAGGAGCTAGGAGGGAATCCGCAATCCTGGGAAGGCTTAGAGGCATCTTCCCACAAAAGGTGATGCCCGTCTGAGCAGAACCTTGAAACAGAAGTAGAAGTTGAGCAGCAAAGAACATAAAGACATTTCCAGCAATGGAATGAGTACAAAGGCACACATGTAAGTGACAGCAGGGTGCTGTGCGCGTGTGGTGGTTCTGTGTGGTGGTTTGTACTATACATAGTAGATGGTAACAGTGAAGAGCACCAACACTCATTACCTGTAGTCCTTAGAGCAGTCCTCTGAGTTGCTGTTAGAAACTTATTTCATGGATGAGAAAACTGAGGATCAGAGAGGGCCTGAGCAAGGCTTCCTATAGAGAGAATAGCACTGAAACTGGATCCAAACCCTGGGTAGCTGAATGTATTTTAACACCCTCAATGTGAAAAGATGGGATTCAAATTCAGATTCTAGAATATCATTAATCAGGAGACTGTTATTTTCTAGTAGCAGAAGCCCAGTTAAAAGAGGCTGCAGGGCGCCTGGGGGGCTCAGTGAGTTGAGCATCATCTGACTCTTGATTTTGGCTCAGGTTGTGATCTCAGGGTTGTGAGATTAAGCCCCACATCGGGCTCTGTGCTGGGTGTAGAGCCTGCTTAAGATTCTCTCTCTCTCCCTCTTGTCTCCCCCCACTCATGTGCACACACACTCTCTCGCAAAATTAATTAATTAATTAATTAATTAATTAATTAATTAATAGAGGCTGGGATTGATGGAGGCGGAGAACTGGCTCATAAAACTAAAGAAAACAAAGGTAGCTTCAAACATAGCTGGATCCAAATGTGCAAATGTCAAGAGAAATTTGTCTTTCTCCAGCTTTCAACTCAGTTTTACACTATGTCAACTTCATTCTCAGAGTCTCCCTGTGGTGCCACCTGCAGCTCCGAGCTTACATCTTACCATCTTAGCAACTCCAGTGGAAAATGTGTCCCTTTCCTACTGTTCCACCAAAAAAAAGTTTCAGGTTTTCATTGGCCAAGTGGGTCATGTATCTACCTCTGTACTCACACCTGGAGCCACAGCAAAGAGTAAGAGGTCAACCCCACCTAGCTCACATGGGCAAAGAGTGAGGAGGGCTGGATCCCAAAGAAACGAGGTGCTATTACCAAGAGGAGGGGAATAGATGACGGGAAGGTGAAAATGACAAGTTACCATAAGCACTCACTGTGTTGGCAGACACCATATCATTTGCTCTTGAGAACCCCATTAACATCCCCTAGTTTCAATATTTAAGGTTCAAGGCAAGATGGGCCATAAGGCTATGAGGGGCTCAAGGAATATTAACCTACTGGTATCTCTAGACTCTGTAATGTAATAGAGTCAACACAGTATTGGAATTTAGCTTAGTTTCTCATTCCAACTTACGTTTGGCATGGATGGCAAACTAAGTGAATGAAGAGAGCTCCATGCCACTAGACTTTATTATGTTAAATATGCATGTTAAAATTATTTTATAAGAGGCTAAAAATTCTACAAGGTAAGAAAGAGAGAGAATGAAGGGGGAAAAGGCAATTTAAAGCAAAGCAATAAAAGACAGGAAAATTTAGAGAACCTCCAAACCCAGCCTCCAGACTCAAATCTTGGTGGACAGCCTAGCAGAAGAAAGCAAAGGGATGACCACTTACAAAAAGAGAAGGGGAACAGTACTAATATGGAAGATCCTCTTGTTTCTCAAGCAGTGAAGAGATGACCTTTCCATTCGGGTCATCTTTTGTCTTAACATTGTATGTATTAAAAGAAAAAAAATTGTGTGTATTAAGTAATGTATTTATTCTCCCAACATTACCAAAATATATCACTAATATTTGTAGAAAATCGGGTTTCTGCAAAACATTTAGCCCCCTCCTGTTTTACTACATTTGTGAGTAAAAGCTAACTCTGTCATCTAGCTTGTTGGATTTGACTCAAAAGAAAATGCATTGTTTCTTTAGAAAGAATTTTAAAGGTTTTTAAATTTGTGAGAACTGGAAGGACTTTTTAGTACCCTGTATATTCTCCAAAAAAACAAGATTCAGGTCTTTATAGCCATATGCTCTGCCCTTTAACAAGAATACATTGATTACATTTCCTTCAGGCTGGAATTACATGGATTTGTAGAAAAATTCATTTATGTTTTTAAAAAGCATTTGAAAGAACATTAAAGCCAGAAAAAATGAGAAAAAAAAACACAAAATCACATTGAACACAAAATCACATTGAAGAAATCACAAAACACAAAATCACATTGAAGAAATTAGTCAACATATATTAGTAATCACAATATATGTAAATTGAGTAAACTATCCAATTAAGAAAAACAAAGGTTGTCAGATTTGATTTTTTAAATATCCAAATGTTTTTACAAGAAATAGACTTAAGGAAACAAAAAAATTGAAAGTATAAGGAAAGAAAAATACAATATGCTAGACAATTATTAACCAATGGAAATCTGGGTAGCTATATTAGTATCAGACAAGGTGAATTTTAAGCAAGATATTTTACTAAGATAAAGATGGTCACCATACTTTGAAAAATATTCTATTTACTGCAATGATAATAATTCTAAACATCTAAGTACCCACTAAACTAGCTTCAAAAATATGTAAAGTAAAATTGACAGAACTACAAAGAGATATTAATCACAAACATCATAAGTAAACAATATTAAGAGTTTAGAGAAGATAGTATTTTAGATGTCACAGAAAGATAAAAAAGAATATTGTAATCAATTATATGCCCCAAACAAGGGAAAACTCAGATAAAGGGAAATATTTCTTTTTTTTTAATAAATTAATTTTTTATTGGTGTTCAATTTACCAACATACAGAATAACACCCAGTGCTCATCCCGTCAAGTGTCCCCCTCAGTGCCCGTCACCCGTTCACCCCCACCCGCCGCCCTCCTCCCCTTCCACCACCCCTAGTTCATTTCCAAGAGTTAGGAGTCTTTATGTTCTGTCTCCCTTTCTGATATTTCCCACACATTTCTTCTCCCTTCCCTTATATTAAAGGGAAATATTTCTAACAAAATAGAACTTGACAAAACTGACTTGCAATGAAATAGAAACCTGGAATGGTCCTATAAGCTTTAAAAATAAATCAAATGAATGAAACACCAGTAGTACTTGGTTTTGCAAAAGAGTTCTACCAAATACTCCAGGAATAGATTATTCCAATTCTGCACAAACTCTATCAAGGGGAGAAAAAAAGGGAACTTCTCCTATTCATTTGATGAAGCCATTATAGTGTAAAATTCAAAAAACAAGTATGAGAAAGGAAATGATTTTAAGAATGGAAAACAACTCAGATGTCCATCAACAGATGAATGGATAAATAAATTGGAGTATTTTCACATAATGGAATACTTTATAGCAGCAAAAATGAACTACAATTACATGCATCAGCACAGTTTAATCTCAAAAATATAGTGTTAAGCAAGAACAAAAGGTAGCTTTAGAAAAAAACATAAATCATGATTTCATTTGTATAAAGGGAAAATACTAAATTTTAAATACTTTCATTTTGAAGTTTTAATCTTTCTTTGGATTTTTGGTTTTTTTTTTTTTTTACAAGTGGTAAATTTTGTTTAAATTCCAGAATAAATTATAGTTACTACATAAATTTATGCTTATTACCTAAGTGATAATAATTGAGATGTATGCTGAGAGATTATGTATGGCAAAGACCACTAACTGCATTAAATAATCAAAATTTTAGTATCTGAAACTGTGTGTTAACTGATAAATAAGCCAACATTTTTCTTTTTAAGATTTATTTATTTATTTATTTGAGACAGAGAGACAGAGCACAAGCAGGGGGAGGGGCAGAGGGAGAAGGAGAGAGACCCTGAGATCATGACTTGAGCGGAAACCAAGAGTTGGATACTTATGCCACCCAGGCACCGCTAGATGAAAGTCTTTTTTTTTTTTTTAAGATCTTATTTATTTATTCATGAGAGGCACACACACACAGAGGCAGAGACATAGGCAGAGGGAGGAGCAGGCTCCACGCAGGGAGCCTGACGTGGGACTCGATCCCGGGACTCCAGGATCATGCCCTGAGCCGAAGGCAGATGCTCAACTGCTGAGCCACCCAGGCATTTCTAGACGAAAGTCTGTTGGTTGCAAGGGACAGTAATTCAGTTGGTAGCCATTGACTGCCTGCCTTACTGCATGTGCTTCCAGCTTCTCTGCCTTATAGGAAAGATGCAGTAGTCCTGGGAAGGACTCTCTCCCAGTTTGAATTATGAACTCACCTCTCACGCTAGTCACCATTGCCATGTGAAGAGGTGAATCCACACACATTCCCTAGAGGATGGGGCCAAGTGACTGCAGCCCCACTTGACACGTGAGGCAGAGAAATCACATGTATATGCTCAAGTTTCATTTCAAGATGATTGTCATCCATGAACAGCCTTGTGGGGACTAAATCTGGATTGTCCACACTTGGAAAATGACACCTACTGCTGAGTTCGTCATTATTTTGTAAAAAGAATAAAGCTATAATTTGCAGCCACCACCTCCACCACCACTGCAGACCTCCACCAAAAAAATAATAATAATAAAGTGCAAGCAGGACGCCACACTATGATGATTCGGGATCCCAAAGTTATTTGTTGAAACGAGTCAGGTACTAGTAAATTCTGTCCCTTAACCTGAGAGGTGGTTATACTGGTACCCACTTTAGTATTCTTTAATATTCTCTAACCTGTGCATAATTTTTTTTACATAGTCTCTTTGGATGTATGATGTATTTCATTTAAAAATACTTAATGACAGAATCAACACAACAAAAAGATATGTCTGAGTAGAAGAATTATTTGAGATGTTTATTTTCTTTGATTTGTTAATCTCTCCTGAATTTTTTTACAAGGAACATGTGACCTTTCCATAATAATATTATTTTAAGTGATCTGTAAGCTCTTTAGAAGGGAGCTGGTTATTTCCTAGCCAAAGCTAGTTTCTTTGATAATTTCAGTGGAAGTCGCTTGATCAGAGCCCGTCTGGAATGTTAATCCAAGGGTAGATACCTGCCTGCCTAGTCAAATATGCACAGTGCTAGCATGGAGGACTGGGGCCTCTGAAGTGCCAGGGGTACGACCTTGAGATCCAGGTGAGGGCACATGTTCTGGGGAAGGAAGGGCTGGCCAAATCTCAGGGAGAGCTTGGGCCATTTGAGATCTACACCAGTAGCTTAGCTGGAGCATACCTACACATGAGGGAAACTTGGGGTGTCCAGGGCAGCTGTCATCTGCATCTTACAAAGTCAGGTGTCCAAATGCACAACCCCATTAAACAGATGCTAAAGGGAAGCTTGAGCCTCTTCTCCCTTTCCATGTGGAAGGGAGGAGGAGCAGGGAGTATGATTCCTCTGGCAGCCAGATTACCTTAACAGATGATGGCAGAAGCTGAGGCCAGGTGTGATCTTCATGGGATGATCTCCACCCCAAGGAATTGCAGTGGGTCTCAGGACCAAAGCAACAGGTGGCTCCCAGCACAAAACTGGCGAGGAAAGCTACCACTCCAGCCTAGGCACAGAAGCCAGAAAGTAGAGAGCACTCATGGCTTTGGACAGAGCTGAAGCCAGATTTTGTCCTACCCTAGAGTTACAGAGACACCAGAGTCTCTAGGGACACTGTGCAGTACTCAGCTTCTCCTGTGTTGGGGCTCAGGGTGAGGTGGGATGGGTCGAGGACTTGGAATGGCACTCCCCAGACCATGGCCCCTGGCACTCCCTTCCCCGTCCGGTCCAGCCCATTATCTTCTCCCACCTGCATTATGTGCACTTAAAACTCTACACTAACTCACTGTTTTCACAGAAATGTATTTATGAGGAGACTTCATACTGTCACCAAAAATGGAAATGCAGTAATCACTTGTGGAATACAAAAAGAACTTGTGAGCAGAGATACAATGACACAAAACAATGTCATCAAAGTTTGAGCGGATCCAATTCCTTGATTGAAGCTCTGAGCCTGCCTCCTGTTCTCTGCTCTTTAATAAAGGGAGATCTTGAGGTGCTGGGTGCTGAAAACACAGCAGCGCCACCTTGAGCCTTCCCCTCTGGCTTGAAATAAAAGTGATAGAGGAATTCTTAGTCACCATAAGTAGCTAAAGAGAAAAGCAGGTCTGCCACCTGCACCTTAGCAGGCCACAGGACAAGGAACTCTGTATGCCCAGGAGTGAGTGAGGGAAACCCTCTTTTTCCTAAAAATATATGCCAGATACTTTGTTAAAAACTTTCCTACCAAGATTTAAGCTAACTCAGTCTTCAGCGCTCTGTTCTTTGATGAGATCAACCCAACAGCCGTTAACTGAGGAACTACTATATGGCAGCCCTAAATGCCAGGGCAAGAGCCTCGCCTTTGGGGAGCACTCATTCTAATGGGGACAGATGTGCTCACAACCGACTTGAATCCGAGGCTGAACAAATCTGTGTGTCTTCTCTCAGCCTTCCTTCCATCCATGCAAGGCATACTGTTGATGTTTAGGAATCATTTCATTAAGGAGCGAGAAACAGTAAACATTAATTGGGCAGCAGGCATAATATTATTGTGAGTGGGCAATGTGTGGGGTACTTTTGTACATACTTGTAACACTTAAATCTCCCAAGCATTGGGAAGGTGGTTATTTTTTCCTTCATTTGGCGTTCAGAGGAGTTAAGGGGCACCCAGCATGTTGGAAGCAGGCCTGAGATCTGAAAGCAGGTCTCCTGAATGCTCTCCTCTGTGGGTTGAGGGAAGAAGTCCCTGCTGCACGTGGGCTGCCTTGGTGGCGAAGGAGGGGCCCACACCCATCCCACCCACCCACCCCACCCCCACTCCTGCCTGCCCAAGGCTGGCTTAGAAGAAGCAAAGGCCAGAGGGTGGGCCCTGGGCCCACTGGCCTTGCTCCGTGGTCACCTCAGCCCTGACCTGTGCTTGTGTCTCCTCAGGAAGCCAGCGCTATCCTGCACTGTGTGCTCCAGCAACCTTCTAAGCTGCTGCAAGAGCCTTTGGGGACTTAGGTTCCTCCAGAGACACATGAGAGGCCCCTCAGAGGAGCAGCCAGGCGAGCCACTGTCTGAGGAGCCACCGAGGACACCACCCCAGGAAGCGGTGAGGACTCTCCCCTCCGAGGCTGTCTAGACCCCGCCCAGGACACAGAAGATACTGCTTCTGGTCACCAAGATTTGACTCCTGGAGCCATTAAGGACCCAGAAGCCCCCAAAGCCACCGAAGATGCACCCTAGCCTGAGTCTAGGGACTCCCAGAGCACACAGTGGAGTGCTGGGGTCCTTGGGTCTAGTGTGGAGCAGCCTGTTCTGTGCTCAGTATTCCCAGCAGATGTTCAGAACTCTCCTGGGCCTGGGTCCACTGAATCCCAGGGGTTCAAAGCTCACATTGGTGCTGGCCCTGAGTCATGAGCAGAGATGGCTGGATGCGGGTGAGGTATGTGCACAAGTGTGTGCATGGATTTGTACACATGGGAATGCACAGACCCTCAGAGCACAGCAGAAGGTGTGGCTGTAAAGAGTGAAGAAGTGAGACTTCTTCATGGATTCTGTAGGATGAAGGAAAGGAAAGGCAAGGGAAGGGAAAGAAAGGAAGGAAATTAGCCTTTAATGAGCACCTGCAGTGTGCAGGTACTTCACCTGCACGAGCTCATGTAATCCTTATAACGTGGTAAGAAGCACCAACCTACTTTATGGAGGTAGAAACTGAGGCTCTAAAGAAGACGGGACCTGCCCCCAGGGCACTCAGCTAGCAGGTGTGCCTGGCTCGCAGCAGGCACTCAAAAGATCGTTGTTGAGTAAATGAATGAACAGGAGCAAGGGCAGAAAGTCTGGCCTCAAGCCCACACTCAGGGGAGAGGTCAAGGTGTGTGCTTGACTCAGCCTACCCTATTCTAGCTCAGACCTGGAGCCTGAGGGGTCCCTTCACGCTGCAGTACTGCCCCTCTCTGGTGCTTTTCATCAACAAGAAGCGGTGCGGAGCAGAGCAAACAGGTGGGGCAGGTGCGGGGACAGATGGGTAGGATGCCAGAGTGAGGGAGAGGTGGCATGGTTGGGGGGAGTTGACCCCCCAGCATCCTCTGCTGGGTGCGTGACCTTGGCTGCATCAGAAGTGATGGTTCTGAGCAGCTCTTGGCTCCTCCATCCAAGGGGGTAGATCCCCCTTTGCTATTTACAGGGTTATTGAAGAGACCCAAGGAGGTCGGGGTGCTGACAGCCCCGGAGAAACACGAGGGTGTGCATGGATCCTCCCTGCTAACCACCGCCCCTCCCTGAGCCCACTCCACCCTCGGTTCCAACAGCCCCAGGTGGCACCCCCCTCTGTGCACACCCACGCCTTCCCTGCCCTCCTGTGGCTCACAGTCCCCTCCCAGGCTGTCAGGTGTGCCTGTCCCATGAGCCTTCTCTTCTCACTGCGATTTCTTTCCCTCTGTGGCCTCATCCGCACCCTCGTAACGGAAGTCACCAGGACACTTACTGTGAGGAAATGACTCACAGATATGTGCCTGGAGCCCAGGCTTCCTCTGGGAGCTTTCTGCTCATGGCTGTGCACCTGACACCTCCACCTGGGTGTTTCGAAGGTACCGACTTTTAGTTTAACATGTTCACAACCACACTCTTGACCTGCTCCCTGCACCTGCGCCTCTGCCAGGTTCCTTGTCTCAGACAGAAGCCTGCCACTGGCTTCAAGGCCCGAGGGTCAGCCTTAGCTCCTCCTGGTCAGCTTTCTCAAGTCCTAGCTCCACATGTACCCATCATCTGCTTGATTCTCTCCACCTGCCCTGTCCTCACTCGGTCCCACACTGCCATCCCTGGAGACTGAGACAGCTTCCTGACAGCTTTCCATGTCCCCCACCGGCCTGCCTCAACCCTCCACTCCCAACAGCCACAGCGGGCTGTGCAGAAGGCTGCCCTGGTCATGTGGTCACGTGGCACACGGAGGCTGTCATCTTTCTCATGGCCCAGTGGTCCTGCGTGCTCAGCCCCGACATGGAGCCTCCTGCCTCCTCCTGCCACGCTCCGCTCTGTCTCTTCATCCCAACCCTCCCGGCCTCTCCTTTCCTTTTGTTTATTCTCCTGCTGCTAGCTGCTACCGGGCCATGCACCAAACTGTTTCCATGACGTGGAATACTCTTCTTACCCGTCTGGCCATGAGACCTCAGCTGAAATATCACTGTTTGAGGAAGTCTTCCTTGACCCACCCCATGAGGTCAGGCCTCCCCCCGACACACACCACAACTGTCCTCAGAAGCCATCACGTGTTTGTAATTTACAGCCATCTATCTGGTTTCCTCACCCCTGTCCGTCTCCCCCACTCAGGAGGTCATGGGCCCTGCCTGTTTCTATTAACTTTTGTATGTCTAGCCTCTAGAAGAGCGTTTGGCACATAGTAAGGGCTTTAAGCAGTTTATCTGCCAATATACCGGAAGGCATGATTTGCCCCAGTAGCCCTCAGAGGTGCTCAATCTCTTGGCTGGATTCCTTCTAGAAGCCCCAGAAGCCCCTCCTCAGACGTTTTCCCGGGAGTCTGAGGCAGGTGGGTCTCTAACTCATGGCCAAGTAGTTGGAGGCATAAGACCAGTCTGGCTGGTCACGGTGTCAGTTGGTCAGGGTTCTGACCCAGTGTGCCCACCCACTGCCTGCCATGGCAGGGGCCTCCTTGGGTCTGTGTCTCAGCTATCCCCACCCTTCTGGAGGCTCCCCGGAGCCTCTGCTGGCTGCAGAAGTGGGGCCCATGCTGTCTAGAGGAGCATCTGCGATGGGCCCCCAAATCCATGTTCTGTGTTACCATCATGTTCCAATAAAGCTATCGAAACAGATGCTGCCTTGCAGTTTTATTTTTTAACTTCCTGGTGAGGAATACTCCCCAAACTTCATCACACGGTGTGTCTTGATTTAGAAAAGGACTTATGGTAAAATGCTGGGGTAAAGAAATTTGGAAGCTCCCTTAGGAAGTCAAGGAGTTCTCAGGGAACTAGAGAAACACCACACTGGCAATGAAGGACAGGCTGGTCACAAGGGTCAGGCCTTTGTCTCGCTCACCAGATGAACCTGGTACATGGTGGGTCCTCAGGAAGGATTGGGGAAGACACTGTTTCCTCAGTGGTCTGCTTCAGAGATGCCTTTGTTCAGGAAGAGGAAAAAACATCTTTAACATGGAAACTGTGTCAGTTGAGGAAGTCTGCAGTAGACTAGGCGGTTGAGGAGCAAATAAGATTGACCACCAGATCAAGAAAAGGTTCATGGATTTGGGGCCAGGAATAAATGCCAAAGACACCAGTGGGAAGGTTTGGAAGATGAAGAGAGGATGCTGACCAGATTTGCCATGACAGCAGTGATCAGTGTTCCCCTGGGAGGGAAGGGAGGAGGCTGGAAAAGGCTGCAGAGTCCTGAACTTTGGGCCTTCCAGCAAATGCAAAATGGCATACCTTGATGAATGCCCACCAGAAGCAGAGAAGAGATTATGAGTCATCTCAGTCAAGGCTTATGGGAACTGCTTGGCTCAAAATGGCTTTTAATATGGTTAAATATGATTTTTCAGGGGAGAGAAGACAAAGCTGTGTCAAGGGAGACTTGGGAAAGATGAGTAGCAGATTGAGTCAATAGGTGGTATTAAGCAAAGGACAGGGAGGTGTCCCCTGAACTATAGCAGTGGATGTGATGAATAGTGGGGTACTATAAAGGCAGCCAGGGCTGGAAGCCTGGGAATCCTCTTCCAACAGGTTTAGATCCCGCCAATAGGAAGCCAGAAAGAAGCAAAAGCATTATTGCCAACTAGGCAGAGCAGGGAGGGAAAGAGAGGGGACGGGGAGGAGACCAGAGAGCCTAGAAGGTCTTACCTCAGGGAGTGAGAGCAGGCCCCTGTAGCAGCTGCCTTGGGGACATGAGTCTTGGGATGGCTTGGAAGGGTCTTCATCAGGAGGGATTAAAATGATGAGGTCTGTGTTATGGAAAGATCATTCAGACTCCAGTTGAGGGAGCAGCCCCACTGCTGGGGAGGGTGGACTGTAGATCTACTACAGGCTCTCCTGCAGACTGTGGATCCATGCTGGGAACCCAAAGGGACAGCCCCGCCCCACTCTCCAGAGAGACTGGCTTGTACCTAAAATTACTAGGGAATCATGGAAAGAATGGGACACAGGGGCCAATGCTGGGTTGTCTAAAGCCTGATGGAAGATGCAGGGAGCAGAGCATGGGAGGATGTGGCCCAGGCAGTCATGACCCTCTGAAAGGATGCATTCCTGGGGCAGGCTGGGGATGTGCTAAAACTCAAGTTAGAGGCGTGGTGGGTGGGAGGGAATGTTCAGTAGTCCAGATTGAGGAGATCCCTTTGGAACCCTATCTCAGCTAATTAGCCACCAGTTCACCTTTGCTGACCTGACTCCATCTGGAGCTTTGAGGGTGAATTTGTCATCTTCTTTGTCCATTTGAGTGGGTTCTTGAGAGACCACTCAAGCAGGAAATAATAGCCAAGGACACACATGTCCCAGAATTCCAAGCATTCCAGCGAGAATTCAGGAGCCATCAATGGTCACTAACAGGCTGGAGGGTGACTGGGAAAAGCTCCCCCTCACCCAGCCAGCAGCTCTGAGGCGTTCATAACTTGTTATTTTTGAAGATCATTGCAGATGTCCCTGCCATGCCCTTGACTTCCCTACTCAAGGTCACACAACACAACATGCTTCTCATGCCCTGAGATGCTACTGTGTAAGCCAGAGCACTGGTCTGGCTGGACTACAGCCTTCACTTGCTGGAGTGTTGCCAGGGCTCTATGTGTCCAGTAGTCCTGGCAGGATGCCCGAGGAAATGGGGCTCCAGAGGGACCTGCAGGCTGGGCTGTGTAGGTCTCAGATGGCCCTATCTTTTGTTTTCAACTGAGATTAATGAGCCCCTTCCTGCACCCAGACATTGTGTCAGACCCTCCACAGGCACCAACTCATTTCCTCCACATCCCCATCAGCTGGGGCCTGAAGAGAGACACAAAGTGCCCAGAGTTAAAAACCCAAGTATGTGACATGGGTGAGGTTCCAATCCAGACCCACTTGTCTTCAAATTTGCAACATTACAGAGAAAGCCAGAGTCCCTTTGACCACCCCTCCCTGTCCTTTCCCCTAGCAATTCCCCCTGAGGCAACCACTGCTGTACAGTTGGCTGTGTTGTGTTTGGTTCAGTTTTGTTTGCTTTTCAACATAAACGTTATACTCTACTTTGTGAACTGAATCCAGTAATGTGTCTTCGAGATTCAAGATGTTAGCCCATAAAGGGCTCCTTCATTATTGTTAACCACCAGAGGCTGTTCCATAGAGTCCCCCTAGCCATGAACATTTGAGTCATTTCTAATTTTTAGCTGTTTAAACAAGTATCTTGATCGTCTGACAATATTTCCTTGTGCACATATGCAAGTGGGTTTTGGTGGCGGTGGTGGTGGTCGTGGTCGTGGTGGTGGTGGTGGTGGTGGTGGTGGTGGTGTGTGTGTATGCTCGTTTAGCATACCTATAGGTGTAATTCTGGAAATGGAGTATACATGTTACCTAATCACCCTTCAGAGAGGCACAGATCATCTGTACTCCCCCCAATACCCTGGCGGGTGGAAGGCCTGGCTCTCTACAACCCCACCCTCCCACCTGTGTCTTTTCTATCATGCACCGTGCCTTCTTTCATTACCTAGAAGTTAGAATATTCCCCTTAGAGATGCCCTACCTCCAGTTAGTGCAGGACAGGACATTTAACTAATTCCGTGAACTGTCCTCGGGCTCACCCCAGGCTTTCCATGAGCTCTACTAAGTCCTGCCTTCTTCCTGTGGGTCTCCATGGAGGAAGCCAGCTTTCCCAAGTCACACAGTTGGTGAGAGACTGTATTAATTAGCTCATGATGGCCACAGTAGTGCTGCATAATAAGCATGCCAGAAAATGACAGTAAACATTTATTTAGCTCATGAATCTGTAAACCAGCTAACCTAGGATGGGTTCTGCTTTGTTTTACATGCCTCCCATCCTCTCTTGAGACCAGTAAGCCTACCTAGGCATGTTCGTGTCATGGTCATGTCAGGGATACACCAGACAGCAAGCCCAGCAGCACAAGTACATTTCAAGTTCCCAAGCATCTTGCCTATGAACATATTAGGCAATGCAAGCCCCATGGCCAAGTCATGGATAGAGGGAGTAAATCTACTCCTCCCATGGAATTACAGTAGAGGTGGGGGTGAAAGTTACTGGATGACCATCTTATCCAACACAAAGGCAGAGACTGAAGAGGAACTGAAATCTGCCCAATTCCAGAGGTCTACAGAGCCAAAACCCATCAGATGGAGGAGACGTGGGTCTCCCTAGCACCTGGCAATTCCTGGGACCTCTCTAAGCTTTCCCACTCCCCAGTAGTACAGTTCCTTCCAGTCTCTTATCTACCTTCTGTTCGTTCTCTACCCTGGCCTCTTCATTCTCTAGCACCTGGCAGCAATATGTCAAAGACTCAAATCTGGTCCCTGGCCCTGGCACTGCCTTCCAAGAATGCCATGCCCCAATGAGGAAGAGAGAGGGAAGCCTCTCATACCTTGAGCTCAACCTAGGATGTGAGATCAAGTCAGAGTTGCCCTGGGCACCCAACATCTCACGGAGATTTAGGGATAGAGTTCATTCTGAGTTTACTCCAGACTCTTCTCCCAGAGAAACAGTGTGCATCTGATCTGGGGGACTGAACCAGACAGGACAATGGGAGTGACAGACACAGTTCTCTCTGACCCTCACTTTCTCATCCATGAAATGGTGGTACTGGAGACATTTTTCTTTATGCTATTCATAACCTAACTGATTTTTCAAGAGAATGTCCCTTTATTGATAAATAGGTCCCTTTTGTTCTGTTGAGCACCTAGTTGAATCCGAAAATGCATTTATCTGTGTAACGGTGGGGAAGAAATTTGGAGTTCCTGAGGTACCATGTGGGGTGGCAGATGATGAGGAGAAGCGATGGGAAAAGAGGAAAAAATCAAGAGCCGCTAAGATGGGGACAGGGTGATGTTTTCCTAGTACACTTTTCCAAATGATGCTTTGGGGAAAGGGGAATGCCTAGTGTTCATTTTATAGCCATACACATTGATTCTCCATCTCTCCTCCTACACACACACAAAATCTCCAGGAAAGTTCACTGTACTTGTACATATTTTGTGTAAATGGGTCTTGGGAGGAATTTAGGAAGGGGGTGGAGTTTCACATCTGGGTCTACAAGGAACATAACAAAAAGGGTCCCAGAGGAGACATGTGCCCAAATGCAGAGGAAAATCTGAGAATCTGAGTCCTTTGGGGGGCACCAGAATCTCCAGGAGGGTTTTAGACTTCCTGAAGGTTGTGAGTTGGGGGGAGATCAAACCAACTTTGCCCGGATCTCAAGAGATTAGGAGGCCCCACATGTCATTTTGGTTGCACAAGGGTAATAAAATCTACCCTGCAGGTTGAGGTTTAAGATTAAAGATTAAGGATTAAGAGGCATGATCAATAAAGACATTTGATGAAACCATGGAGAAAACAATTATTTAAGGTGAATTTTCCTCATGGTTACATCCTCAGAAAATGGTTGTCTCACAAAAGCCACATGCAGCATGATAGTGTTTTCTGACGTGAAGATCATGTCTCACACAGCATAAAATGGGAAACACTGACTGGATCTAAGCAGGTGTTTCAAATAGTTTGAAACATTTTCCACTCATATTACAAAGAGAGGAGGGGGAGGGGTATCTTCTCAGTTCATGGAGCTTACAGCCCCCCTTAAACTTGTCACTAAAGGTAGACCCAGCCCAAGCTGAGTTGTGGTTTGAGCCGTCTAGATAGGGGAGGGAGCCCTGAAACATCATGAAGATAACCACCAATATGTTCACTCAGCTTTCTAGAACCATTCTTCTCTTATAGCTGGCAAAATGTGCACTGACCCCTATGCTTCCAGCAAAGTAAATGACTCCCTATTGTGGAATTTTTAAAAATAACTTGCTGTGCTTATCTGTCTCTGGATATTTTTTTTTATTAAGATAGCATTCACATACCACAAAATTCATCCTTTAAATTATGCAATTCAGTACTTTTTAGTATATCCACCAAGTTGTGCAAGCATCACCACTGTCTGATTCCAGAACATTTCCATCATCCTGGAAAGAAACCTCATACCCACTGGCAGTTACTCCCCCACCCCTGACAACCACCAATCCCCTTTATATCTCTACGGATTTGCCTATTCTGGACATTTTGC
Organism: Vulpes vulpes; assembly: GCF_048418805.1. Classification (NCBI taxonomy): domain Eukaryota; kingdom Metazoa; phylum Chordata; class Mammalia; order Carnivora; family Canidae; genus Vulpes; species Vulpes vulpes. The sequence goes on along the minus strand of NC_132783.1, from coordinate 96,159,729 downwards.
TGTATACACGTGTCATCAGAGCAAGCTTGGCGTTCACAGTGACATCTGTTGAAATTCCAAAACCCAGCCATTCCTGTTGCTTACCAATTAAAAAAAAAAAGTATTATCTAAAATTAAAACTCTTTACTATGCCTCCCACTAGTTATTTGATTTGGATCCTCCCAAAGGCAGCCTAGGAAGGAATAACAACCACCAAAAAATAGGAAATGTTTTGCTGAGTATTTTCAGAACTGACTCGCTGGGACCATAGACACGAATGAGTGACTTTCTTTCTGTATCTAGTTTCTGTTATAGAAAAATCAGTTGTCCATGGCTCTACTAAGTGTTGACCAGAGACTGAGAGATGTTAGACCTGGAGAGGTGCCAAACTATGCCCAGGTACCTACCCATCTACAATCAGCCCTGACCCCAGTAAGAACTTGCCCAGAAAAAACCATTTTGTTCTTAAGAAAATTTAATTCAAGATTTGGAAATAAAGGTGATGGCATGTCCTCTGAGGGTCATACAGGATGTTTTCCTAGTACACTTTTCCAAATGATGGGAGTGTGACCATACGGGAGTGTGACCAGCAGGCCCAACCAGTATTACATGATTCTCTAGGGGAAAGTCCTTTTATTGACTATTTATTATTGATCAGGGACCAGACTCTGCAGTTACATGCTAATTCGTACAAGACGGATAAATTGCTAATGATTTTCTTGTGGTCCAGTAGAAATGCATTTGAAAAAAAAAAAAGAAAAAATGCATTTGACTTCTGTTCAGTAGAAAAGATAATGCTAAAAGTTACAGTTTACTGCCCCATAGGACACTGGCCAGTTTTAATGTCTCGGTAGCCTATTTCAAGATTCTTCCTTTCCAGATGTATAGCTGCCTCTCAGATACCACCTAGAGCCAGCTCTACCATCTTGCTTGTTCCCCCAAGAATGGGTTAAATTAAACTCTGTCACGTGTTGACTATACATTTGTATGAGTTATGTTTTTAATCTTTAGAAAATTAAGCTTCAACAAAATCTGGTTTTTCTAACCATGGCAGTGGGCAGGGGTGCCCTCTGCTGGCAGGGTTACTCTATCCATTAGGCACTATAGATTTTTTTTTAAATTATTTATGATAGTCGCAGAGAGAGAGAGAGAGAGAGAGAGAGAGAGAGGCAGAGACACAGGCAGAGGGAGAAGCAGGCTCCATGCAGGGAGCCCGATGTGAGATTCGATCCCGGGTCTCCAGGATCACGCCCCGGGCCAAAGGCAGGCGCTAAACCGCTGCGCCACCCAGGGATCCCCATTAGGCACTATAAATACAAGTTTTTCGGAGACTCCAGAGATATTTAGGAAGTGCGGGGGGGAAGGGGGAGTCAGAGCTCCCCAAATACAAGAAAATGTAAAGTTTGAAAAAAAAATTAAACTCTCAGCTAAGTAACTACAAAATACAAAATTTTAGATGTCTACAAAGTATAACTTGTTAACCATAGCTCAGCTCAACTCATGATTATATAAAAATTACTTTTGATATGGTATATTCTCAGTGGTCACAATTTCTGATGTTGAGAATCCCTCAGGACAAAGAGGGAGGTATACTCTGTGTATCGCTTTCACCAAGTGTAAAATGGAAATAAAAATAGTTATGGACCTGGGGACATTCTCTTGGAGGGGCAGCCTCTCCCACCAGCCAAATGATCTTTTTAACTATCCTAAATTTTGACTTGGATAATCTAGAAGTATTGATTTTGATCCATCGTGGACAACAAGTGAGGTTATAAAATAGCATTACCATCCCTTTCAAGCACAACAAACTCTGGACCAGACCTAAATCACTCTTAACACCTGTGGCCGGGGTGGGGGTGGTGGTGATTAAACCGTCCTCATCTCTCTGAAACTGTGATCAGGCCCACCACATCATTGTTGACAAGCCCGGTTCTTTTTTGACCAAAGATAAGAGAAAGTAAAGAGGTAATCTGTGGGTCTCAAGGTTTCGAGATCTTTTTATTTTTCCAAGATTTTATTTATTTATTCCTGAGAGACACAGAGAGAGAGAGATAGAGACATAAGCAAAGGGAGAAGCAGGCTCCCTGCAAGGAGCCAGATGTGGGATTCAATCCCAGGACCCCGGGATCACGACCTGAGCCAAAGGCAGATGCTCAACCACTGAGGTTTTGAGACCTTTGCTGAGAAGGACCTTCACTCCTTTCTTGATCTCGGAACCCTCAGATCTGAATTTAGGCTCCAGTTCAAGTTCTAAGGAAGCTTTAGGGCCTGTTGCCATTCCTGTGTACCTTGGTTTTCCCATCTGTGAAATGGGAGTAGCCATTAGTATAAGGATCAAATCAGGATTGAATGAGATCATGTATTCAAAGCGCCCAGCACCTATTCTATATCTAGTGAATATTCGTTTTAAAAGCCCCATAATTTTAAAGTAAATAACTGGTTTACATGTCACCAGATGAAGGTAGTTAAGGTTCCAAGTTTTAAAAAATCAAAGTTTGAAGCTTGAGGAAGGCCTCCCTGTACAGATATGCTAATCTGAGAGGATTTACTCCATGTCTTATCAACGTATGCAAATGTTTTCAGACCCCACCTTAAATGACTCTATTAGTGTTGAATTCAACTGCAGTTCACCAGCTGGCATAATATTACCGCTTGCAGAATATGTTTAAATATAAACATGGATTGGTTTTGATTTTGCAGTCTTATTTTTTTATTTTTACATTCTGAAATCAACTTTTTTTTTTTTTTTTTTTTTTCAATATGCAGACAAAAACTGGTGGTGGGGGGGCGGTCAGGAAGGTGACAACCCAGTGAGAAGGGGGAGGAAGTCCCAGGCTGGAGGTTATAAACTGCAACAACTGCCAACAACTGTTCATTCGTGGGGTTGTTAAAATATTTGCCCCAAATGGAAATAACATGTGACTCGCAAAAAAAAAAAAAATATTGGAAGGGATTGAAAATCCTTTATTTGGCAAGATCAGATCCATTCTTCTTCCTCAAACCAGTGGTCTCCAAAAGCAAGTGGCCCGTTATTAGCAGGAAACGTCCGTGCTTCGCCTGGGTGCAGGGGTGAGCGCCGCTGCTGCCTTTGGCCCTGGGACTCCCGAGTCCCTGCTCTCGTTGCCATGGAGGCAGCTGTCAATCACGGCCGCCCACGCCAGCGCCCTCCCACCTGCACAGGGTTTCCTCTATTGCGAAGTCCTCCTGCCCAATATAGGACGCAAACATCTGCATTTCATCCATCGCCCTTCGGGTACAAGACGTATGACTTAGAATTTCCTGATCAAAGGCAACAAGAACCTGAGATTGAAAAATAAACTCCTAGCAGAAGGCTGTGGGCTCAGGCAGCAGGGCATCAGGCTCTTGGGCAGGACGGGCTTCAGAGGGCAGCCGGTTCTCCCAGGGATCTATGAGCTTCCTAATAACTCCTATGCTAATACGTCCCTCCTGCTTAATACCCAGCTCCTGGCATGTAATATGTACTCAGTCCATTCTAATTGAATGAAGGCCTGTAAAACAAAAAAACTTCTCCTATGTGTAGGTTTTTAAGAACCGGCTTGCTTGGGGAGAAGCACTGGGTCTATTTTGAGCTTCCCTACTAACCGGGAAGGCAGCAGCTGTGTCCTTCAAATTTCTGGTTGCCAGAGCCTGGCATGTGTTTGGCACAGAATAGGCCCCAGTGAACACTGAACTGGTATTATTTTTTTAAAATTTTTATTTATTTATGATAGTCACAGAGAGAGAGAGAGAGAGAGAGAGAGAGAGAGGCAGAGACACAGGCAGAGGGAGAAGCAGGCTCCATGCACCGGGAGCCCGACGAGGGATTCGATCCTGGGTCTCCAGGATCGCGCCCTGGGTCAAAGGCAGGCACTAAACCTCTGCGCCACCCAGGGTTCCCTGAACTGGTATTATTTAATTCCCCCAACGCTTCCTGTCTTTCCAGGCTTATGTTTGTTCTGGCCTATCCTTGGGGGTGCCTCACTTCTGTCTGGGAAGGTCGGAACAAGGGGCCCTCCCAAGGTGGCCCTCAGACTTGGGCAAGGAGGGCCCCTGCTGTGATCCCTGAGCCTCAGACAGTCCTGCCCTGGACCTCCAGCAGCGCCTCACAGAAGTAGGAGTCTGTGGGGCCAAGAGGATGTGCCCACTAGCAGCTCAGCTGTCCCTTCTAAACCACATTTGAGACTCTTGATTTCCTCAGCCAGATTAGCACTAAAGCCCAATTCTATGGCCTGCACAGGCCCTTTCCCTAGATCCAACCTCTTGAGGCAGACCATGCCAATGGTGTGAGCCAGTGGGGGGGGGGGGGGGCTGGCGTATGGAGTTTTAAGCCTCAGGCATGTACGAGATCTGGGGCATATGGGATGGAGCTAGGGTGTGAAGAGAAGGGGGGTGGCCTCATGCCACGGTCCAGCACCCTCCCTCCTACCATGTGCTGGTGCAGAACTCCAAGGAGTCCAAAGATTCTAGATTTGAACCTGACCTCTCAGGTAGTCTTTAAAGTATACTTTGTCAAGGTCAAGGGACAGAACATAGTTCATTTAACAGTTTGTCCATGTACTAGTTAACTGTTGCTCTGTAACAACTTAGACCAGAAAGCAGCAGCTTAAAACAACACACGTTTACTATCTCACAGTTTCTAGGGTCAGGAATCTGGGATCTGTTTAGTTGGGTTTTCTGTGTCAGGGTTTCTCAAGAGGTTGTGATCCAGGTGTGTCAGCCCAGGGGTCTATGGTCTCATCTGAAGGCTCACATAGGGAAGGATCGGCTGCCAGGCTCACTCACTGGTTGTTGGCAGCATTTGGTTCCTTCCTGCACAGGCCTCCCCGACACGGCAGCTGACTTCCTCGAAGCAAGCAAGCCAGGGGCAGTAAAGAAAGTTTGCTGACAAACTAGAAGTCGCAATCTTTTGTAACCTACTGTGGAAGTGATAGAAGCAAGTCACTAGGCCAGCCTACACACAAGGGCAGAGCCCCAAGCACCCACTTGCTGTACCCTGCCTGTCCCACCCCAGGGGGCGAGCAGAACCCAAATGCTTCACTTTGAGCCAAGCCCCCACCTGTGTGTAACTGCTCCCACCCAGGACCCCAGAGCTCCCCAGAGCTCTACCCTGCACCCTAGACAGACAAGCAAAGCTCAATTCAGAGGGAGTTTCTGTGAAGGACAGAAATTACCACCTCCTGTTGCAATTACCAGCTGAGCTAATTACAAAAGTAATTGCAATTGAAGGGTCTAATTATCAGGCTGGGCCAGACAAGCACCTCCTCCCCGCCTTTGGGGAGCCTCCTGCTGCCTTCTAGGGCCTGCAGACATGGTGGGAATCTTGTTCCGGAGTGAACAGGAGGTCTGGCCTATGTCCCAGAGCCCAGATTGCCAGAGATAGGTCCCCATGGGCCCCCAGCCCCAACAGTGCCCTCTCCTCTTGTGCCTTTACCCCAGTCCTGGACTCTTAAGCCACTTGACCTACTCCTGAGCTACACAGCAAGAGCCAAGAAATATGAACTGAGGACTCCTCACATTGGCATCTGGGTCCTAGCCCTTTCTCTTGTCCCTCCCTCCCCCATGTATCTACATCAGGCACACAGCAGCGCTAGGACTGTCTCCCCTGTTTGGCCTGATGTCCATCCTCAGCCTGGCTCCTCAAAGAACACACTCATGCCTGTGTGCAACCCCAGCCTCTGGATTCCCACCTACAGAACCCATTCTTGGAACCTCCCACCAGCAGCAGCCTGCAGAGCACATCTGGCCCAGGAGACCACTGGGCCTGGCGTGGTGAGCCCAGAACATAGCACAGCGCAGGGGCTCAGAAATCTCTGGAGGAAATGAAGGGCAACAAAGAGACACCACAGTCACATGCCATCTCCTACCTTGCAGCAGCTCCAGCTGCCTGCTGCCCTCTATCTCCTGGTTGGCACCCTCCAACTCCTTCTCCACACCCCCCAAATAGCTATCCTTAGACCTAACCATGCACATACCATCAGCATGGTCCACCCTCTGGAGGCTGGAGCCGGGCCAGTCCTGTACAGATCCAGGAGTCAGGTCGCAGCTTCACAAGGTGTGTTCTGGAAGAGGGGTTTGGTGGTGGACTCCGGGGGGCACAGCCTCCTGGCCCATGGGCTCTGCACTTGTTGGGAACCACATAGATAGAGGCCCAGGGCAGGGTCTGCCAAAAAACGGGAACCATAGCTGGGGGGCCCTCTGCCTGGGTCTGGGGGTTGCTCTGGGAGAGCTCTCTGTTCTGTCAAAAACTTCCTAACTCAGGGGTAGCCCAGCCACTTTCCTGCTCAGAACCTTTTAATAGGACCCCATTGCTCTCAGGACAGAGCTGAATTTCTTAGCTGAACCAACCTGCTACTCCTTGCCTCTCCCCTGCAGCCTCAAGGCCCTCCCCAGGGCTCTGGCCACACCACCCCCACAGTCTAGTGTACCCCTGCTTTGGCTTCTCCTTTGCCCAGGGGTCAGAGCCCCATAAGCTGGAGCCCCCGAAGCTCATGTAATCTGGGCTGGGTCTCCTGAAAGAAAAGGATCCAAAACGATGACTGCAACATGAAGTCAGAGCCCTGAAAGTGAGGGCCCTTGGAGCTTCGGGCCATTGTCTTCACAGTGGACATACTGCTCCCTCTGTACGCGTCTTACCCCAGCTCCTCTCCATACTCACCGGACCTGTTACCCAGAAACCTTTCCCTCACTCCTCTCACCACTCCCCATTCCTACCCAAGTTAGAATTGCCAGGATACCCCGGGCCTGGCTTCACAGTGCCCTCATTTTCCCCACATCGTGGGCATCTATCTGTGGGCCTAACCCTCCCATGAGGGCAAGGGCAGTACCAGGTCATCAGCTTTTGGGCAGGGGTGTGCAGTTGTCTCTGGAGACAGGTTGAAAGCATTAAGGAATAAACACTTTTCACACAAAAAAGCAAATACACGAACATCTGTTCCCTCATCTGGAAGGCTTAAGCATTCAGCTGTCCAAACGCAGAGGCTATTCCACCAGGAAGGTTTCCCAAACCCACCCATAGCCACCATCAGCCTGAACCTCCCAGCCCAACCCTCCTACAGCCAGGAGGCCAGGCTCAGGGAGTCCACCAGGGGGCGGTGCGGGAACGTGGATCCTCTCCCAGCATGGCCTGCAAGCAACTGCCCTCCCAGAAGCCTTCTCCCTGCAGAAAGCATCTCCGCCCAGCCCCACCATCCTGCAGGTCCCAGAGCTCCAGCTGCCCGTCCACACTGCTCCCAGGAGAAAACCAGGGCTGAGGGGTCAGGCATATCAGGATCGAACCCCAGCTACACCATTTCCACCTTGCTGTGTGAATTTTGGCAGGTGCCTCCCCATCTCTGAGCTAATCTTCTAACCTGCAGGGTTGTTGTGACGCCCATGGGAGTCTCTGAAAATGGTAAACTGCCAAACTCAGGTCAGTTATTGGCTAATTTATCATAAACAATCGTCTCAGTCCCCTGATTCCCAAATGATGCCACATTAACTTGATTTCAGCTTTGGGGAAAAACACTGAAAATGCCAACCCTATAATAAGGTTATAAAAAGCTCTGATTTTGTCTTTATTAAAGACATTATGAGCAGTTTATTGATTTTTTTAAGGGAAATGAGAGGAAGCAGGAGCAAACCCTTCTGGGTGCCAATTGAATTAGCAGTTGGGAGTTTATTACATGGGAGACACGGCACAGCAGAGCACGGACTCTGTCTCTCCACCACCTGCTGCCACAGACCATGAGCTCTTCCAGGCTGTGAAGGAGATAGGTACCTCTCTGGAGCCCCAGTGCCCAGCACAGGGGCTAGCACACCGTTGGTGCTCAATAAATGTGCACTACATTGTTCTAAAGAAGGCTTTAGAAAATCTTTCCTACTATCTACTTGGGGTCCTGTCTGCATCAAGACTCCTTGGCTGCAAGCCCTAAACCCTGATGGGAGGGAACTGTATCTACTGGAAAGATGTCAGGTAGCTCCCGAAATGAAGGGAAAGCCAGAGGATTGAGCTCAGCAAATGGCCAGAGCAGCTTGGGATGAGAGGGCTTTGCCTCTTCTCTCTGCCACATGCCACCACTGTGATGACCTCTGGTGGTCTCTCCCTATGATTGAAAACCCCGGGAGTAAGGCCAGGCCCCGGCCTGGTCTGGAGAACACAGCCACCTTGTTAGCCCCAGGACAACCCCAGCAACAGTGCAGGAGGTACAGGTTCCCCAGTGAAGGGGGTGGGGAGGCTGAGTGGCCAAAGACCAGCAAATGTCAGTGGCCCTATCCAATACAGCAAGTCCAGGCTGGAACTCCAGCCCCCGGAATCCCACCTCAGTACCCAGGGCCCAACCTGGCAGCACAGGGCATGGAAAGGTGGTGATGATGGGGGAAGCAGGTGAGAGTCCCCCTTCAGAGTGCAGGGGAGCCAGCCAAGGAGGCAAGGCCAGTGGTGAGCGGGGCACAGTGAGTGAGTGATAGATGGGGGCCTTCAGTACGGACAGAAATCCTGGGTGCTCATTGCAGCTCATCTGGCTTCTCTGGGGCTCAGGTGTATCATCAGGAAAGATTTTTCTGGGCAAGCTTACCCGCCCTTCACGGTCTTTCTGTCCAGCAGAATCCCAGTACTTGGGGTCACTGAGGCTTACAGAAATGCAAAGACTCCACTGTTATCGACCCCCCCACACACACACACATAAGGGCACCCGCGATCACCAGGCTCCAGTGATAAAGACGCCCTTCCACATCTCAGTCATTAAACAGCAAATTTCTAGAGAGGGGAAGGGAAGCTGGCCTTGGATTCGCTCCCTTGCTCATTAGCTGTGTGACCCTTGGCAACTCATTAATCCTGAAGCCTCTGGATCTGTCTTCTGAAAAATCTGAGTAACACCTTCCTCATAGGTTTGGCACATCATGTGAGATCCCAGATGTGAGAGAACTTTGTAAATCATAAAACTAAGCAAATACAAGAGATTATTTCCAAGTTGTTAACTCTGCCCTTGCCTTTGGTCACCCAGGAGCCAATTCTAGTTTTCAGTGGCAAAAACCCGGGGCCTTTTATTTGGGGGAGCAGAGCCCTTTCTGTCTCTCTCTGACTGTCACAGACTGGTTCATTGGGAATCCTATAGCTGGACCTGTGTCTGGCCTTCTGCCGCAGACGCAAGCCACAGATTGCTGAGTGAGCCAGCCTGGGATTGGGGGCTCAGCATGGCCCATTCCTGCCACCAGAGACTCAGCCCAAGTGGATGTTTATACCCAAAGGTGGTAGTTACCAATGCCATGTGTGTCATCAGGTCATGTCAGCTGCTACAAAAATCACCTCAGAGGCCAAGGAACACTCAAACTCAGTAGAAGTTTATTTCTTGCTCAAGCAATAGTCCAGAGTCGAAAACCCAGCCAACCCAGAGTGGCCCTGTGTTTCTGAGCTCTGTTGCTTCTCATTGCAGCCCGCAGACTGGACAGTTCTTTCTTGAGCTCGTGTCTTTTTCATAATATCTTGCTGTGGGCAGCAAAAAGGAACAAATGCATGCTAGCTTTCAGGCTCTTTCCCTCTTCCTCTGAAACAACTGCTTCCGTGGCCCATTTTAGGCAACGATTCATTAGATGTTCTCACCTGCATAACAGGAACGCTCAGCTTTGCTGCCTGGGACTGCTATGTCCTCCCCACCCACGGCTCGACCCCAGGCCACCACCTCAATTTCTGTACCAACTGTATTGATTTGAGTCATACAAGCGAGGGGCCTCCACCACTTGTCTCCTTGTCCCCCATCTAGCAAGAGGAGCAAATGTGGAAGGACACACCCGCTTCTTAAAAGCTTCAGCCCCAAGAGGGAGCCCATGGCTTCTGACTGCATTTTATGGGCCAGAACTCAGTACTTGGCCTGCGGCCACATCTAACTGTAAGAGGGGTGACAACCAGGAAGAAGAGACAACGGATTTGAGGGGGCACAGCCAGGAGTCAGGTCCAATTCCATCTTTGGTGGGAGGCAGTCTCCCAGACCCACCCCGCATGCCTAGTGCACACCTATTGTCATAACTCATTCAACAAATATTTACTTAGCACCGACTGTGTGCAGGCCCTGTAAGGGGAACCAGTGGCAGGAATCAGACACCGCCTATGTCCTCAGTAAGCTCACAGCCTAATGGAAGACCAGAGAAGCAGGCAGTTACACCCCAGCATGATTCAAGCTGATGGAGAGTGTGCAAGGAAGGGGGCGCTAATGAGGTGTTGAAGTACACGGAACACTTCTCCGGGTGGGAGAGACGGAGGCCTGTCAGTGTGCGTTAACCCCATGGAGGAGGAAGGCTCCGAGTAAGTCCCAGGAGGTGGCCCATCTGTGAGCCTTGGCACAAGCTGCTGGGCGGGGCAGGGCTGGTTGAGAGGAACAGACCTGACCCCCAATCCTCCTTCAGCAGTGACCCCTGGGAGATGACTCTCTGGGTGAGGGAGGGAGGCCAGTGCAGAGCAGGATGTCCAGAAGGCAAGATATCGAGAACTAAGAGGTGTATTAGTTTCTTCTGACCACTGTAACAAATTCCACCAACTTCATGGCTTATAACAACCCACATGTATTAGTGACCATTCTGGGGGTCAGAAGTCCAAAATGGGTCTCAGGAAAGCTCTGGATGAGAATATTTTCTTTCCTTTTCTAGCTTCTCAAGGCCACCTGCATCCCATGGCTCATGGCCCCCAGCCAGAAATGGCACCCCTCCAATCTCACGTCTGCACTCACATCCCCCCCTCCTGCCTCTCCTGCTTCCCCCTCATGCACAAGGATGCTTGTGATTACATGGAGCCCTCCTGGATAATCCAGGATTGTCTCCTCGGCTCAAGACTCTTGACTTCATCACATCTGCGAAGTCCCTTTTGCCATGTCAGTTCACATATTCACAGCTCCAGGGGTTAGGATGTGGGCATCTGGCAGTCACCAAGAGGATGCTCAGACAAGAAAAGGAGCCTCTGTGCAGTGGGTCAAAGCATAGTGACAAGGAAGCCAAGAGAGCTCAGAAGTCAGAGGAAAGGTGGCAGCAGGCCACAGCAGGAAGCTCATCGGCGGCAGGATCAGGCCTGAGCCACAGACATGTTTCACCTTACCTACCCGTTCTCCCCCTTCTGGTAACTGCACCCCAGTCTTCCTCATGGAAATATTTCTGCACATTCTTAACCCAGGATTGGGCTGTGACTCAGTCAAAGCCAACCAGAGCTTTCCATGCCTGATTCAGGGCTGGGCATGGCCCAAGCCAAGGCAATAAGACTGTTCTTATTACAGAGCTATCAGAGAAGTGCTGTCAGTGACCTTCGCTGGGAGAGCCCCTCACAATACATGGAGAGAGCAGATTTGAGTAATGGAAAGAGATGATGACATTGTTTGAAAAGCTGGATCTAGCTATGCCTGAAGCTAACTCTGGACTTTTCAATTACATGAACCCCTCCAAAAGTCCATTTGGGTTGAATTGCATTGCTAGCAATTGCAACCAAATAGACATTGATGAACCCAGCTTTTGGCTCTAGTCTCAAGTTTAGGGATTGCCTGCAATGTCTCTCCCCCTTTTCCCAATCTTCCCCATCTTTTAAAACTGTTTCACAGCACCTCTGCAAGGAAGTCATCCTTGATTCTGCACACTCCCAGCTTACCTGCCCTTACCTAGAATGTTCCCCGTAGGATCCCAGCCTGTCTCGGTGGCCACTTCACCCAGGTGCCCATTGACTTTCCTTGTCCATAGCCCATTGACTTTCCTTGTCCTTTCAACCTTAAGGATGCACCACCTGTCTGCCCTCTGGTCACTTACATCTACTGGAACATGACCTTCTGCCAATCTGGAAGAACCAGATGCCAAGCTGCAGGAGAGTCAACAGCTGCCATCCTTGAAAGCAGGGAAGGGAAAGCATTATTGGTCTCTCGCCAAGGGTTGCTGCTCCCTGTCCTTGTCAGGGCCCCAAAAGCCAGCTCAGAGCTTCTCACCCCAAGGTCTTCTCTCCAAGGCCAAGGTCATCCCTCACAGAGGAACAGTCAGATCATCAGTCATTTCCCCAGATATAGAGAGTCGGGAAGGGTCCTTGGGGATCCCAGCGCCCTAATCCTTCCATATCTCTGCTTGAGTGTACTTGAATACCTCCAGAGATAGGAAGCTCACCACTTCTCTGGCAAATGATTGTCTTGCTAAACAATAGGTCCAAGTCTGCCCTCTAAACTTACTTTCCTCCAATCTTTTGGGAAAGCTGGCAGAGCACCTCTCCACTTGGCCTTGACCCCCCACTTTCCAGCGCTGGCCCCAGGCCCAACACTCACTGGCTGTGCAGTCAGTCCCCCGCCACTGATGCCCCACCCACATGTCCACAGGCCCCTCCCTTCTACTCCAAGCATCTCTGGCTGTATCCTGAGGGGTCTCTGACATGGGGTCCTGCACCACCTCATGCTGCAGCCTTCTCAGCCCTTCCTTGACCAGAACACACACTATAAATGTCACAGCATGGTCGGGGCTGCACCTGCAGAGAATGCGTGTGGCCGCTACTGCTCTTCCCACAGAAGGAAGATGCTGCCGCTAAAAGGAAGACGTGATGAACACTTGGGGCAGGGCTGGAGCACAGCCATGTCTCTGGATCAGAACATCAGACTTCAAGAAGCCACGTGCTTCTCAGGGAGGCTAGGCAAGGCCTCGGTTCTGTCCCAAACCACCCGTCTTCCAGAAGCTGTCCCCAGACCTCTTGTGTAGAGCCTGGCTCTCCTCCCCAGCCAAGCACAGCCCGGCAAGCTGTGTGGTACGCAGTCTGGCCAAGCGTGGGATTTAACAAGAGCACAGATGCCCCCGCTGGCAGGGCAGGCAGGGCAGACGGGGGGCAGTGTGATCGGGGGTGCCCACCCCGTCATTCCATGAATGTTTATTATTACCGCAGGCACCACTGAGTCCTCGTTGTGCAACTCTGGGCAAATCAGTTCTCATCTCTCAGTCTATTTCTTGTCTGTGAAATGTGCATGATTCTAGTCTCTGCCTTAAAATATTATTGGAAGAAATGAATGAAATGATTAAGTCCTCAAATAGCATTAGTTACTGTTGCTGCACTGTTTCTAGCCTGACAAGAGCACGGCTAGCAGGTATTCCCATTCCACAGAGGGGAAAGCCGAGGCTTGGGGAAGCTCTCGACCCTGCTCCAGGCCTGGCCGGGAGAGCTGTGGGTAAGGCCGGGAACTCTTTACACTGTGCCATTGTGTCCAAACTGAGGAGCTCCAGCGTCACTCCCAGCAGCACGCCAGGGCTCAGGGGCTCTGAGGCACATCAGGCCTGGTCCCCTGCCCAGCGCAGGAGTACAGACACACAGATAGTAGCACTTCCAGGGAGGAAGAGCTGTGGTGGGGACCTGAGGAGCTGGGGAAAACCAAGGAGGGTCCTAACCCAGACTGGGGAGCCCTGGGGAGACACATGAGAGGTGACTTCTTAGCCGGGCCCTGAGGGATGAGGGCTATGTTATGGAAGCAGCCCTCCATTTCCTCAGGGAAGCTGCTGAAACGGTGGTAAGGACACAGGTTTGAAGGCTGGCTCTGCCCCTCACCTGTGTAAGGAGGAAGTTTGCCTCCTTGAGCCTCAATTTCCTTATCTGAATAGCAGGGGGCTGAGTGACAGCAAGGTCACGTTGGTAAAGATGCCTGGCACCTGGTGGGAATTCATGGTTCACAAAGTCCTCTCTCCTCTCAGTCTCCAAACCCTTACTAAGTGCCTCCTGCCTGCCCAACCCTGAATGCGAGATTACCATTATCCCATTCTGCAGACAGGTGCTTGGGCTCCGGGGGCTGAGGGACTTGCCTCAAGTGGCACAGGTCCACCGCCAACTCTGCATTCACTGAGCGCTTACTAAGGGCTCAACACCTCAGTGAGTCCTCCAAGCATCTCTGGGAGGATAGCGTTGTTTGTTTCCATTTCACAGATGAAGGAATGAAGATCCTGCACAAGATCATCAAGGGGGGCCCTTGACAAGGAGCCATGATGAAAGCCACCTCAACCTTCTTTGGCACTACACGAGAGCTCCTCTGCAACCACGCCCCATATGGGGCCCTGGACCTATCTAGAAGTTGACATAAGCAACCTGGTTCCAATAAGGGTTTTTTAAGTTGACTATGTGATACCCAGGTCCTGTTTTTCAAAGGAAATACATTTATTAGAGGGGGTTGAGTTAGATGCTAATGGAACAGTGGAGGACATGGGTTGTTTCTTCACCTGTAAGATAGAAATGATAATAATCCTCACTGATATTCCCTGCCTCGAATAGCAGAAACCACCCTGGTTTCCCTGTGGGACCCACCCCCTGCTGCTCTCAGCCCAGGGGTTTTGGAGGGGACCAAGCCTGGACCCCCAACTCCAGGTATGGAGCCCAGCAGGGCTGGCCAGTCCCCCAGCTGCAGCATTTGGGCCCAAGTCCCAAGACCCTTGATGTGTCTAATGAGAAGGGAAAGCTCTTTCAATGATGCTTTTGAGAGGAGACAACAGAAGCAAAGGCTGCCCCCGAGGAAGGGTGACGCAGGAGAGCAGAGCCAAGACCCGGACTCTGCATCCTAACCCACCGTCTGATTGACTGCGTGGCAGCCTTATTCTGGCCAAAGCAACTCCCTAGAATATTTAATTATAGGAACCAGTAAATGTCTCCTTTTTCTTAACTCCCCTTTTGAATCAGGTTTCTGATCCTTGCAACTGCAGAAACTTGACAAATAACCCCAAGTGGAGCTAAAATATCACATTTGCCATGAAAAAATACAAGAAAGCATTAACGTCTTAATGGTAGTAATTAAACAAACAGAAAAACAATCAAATTAAATAAGAGAGTTTTCTTTATCTTGAAGGCAGTACTTAAGGAAAGAATTATTTAGGGAAGAGTAAGTGGAGGGGGGGGGAGGTGGAGCCTTCTGAAAAACTAAAGAAGGCAGCTGGGCACTCAGAGGAGAGAACCCATCTCTGAGTTCTCTGAGCACTAACTATATGCTAGGTGCTTCTCCAGCTGTGATCCTTTCCATCCGCAAAAACTCAGCCTAGTGGCTGGCTTTATACCCACTTTTGCAAATGAAGAAATTGATGTTCAAAGGAAAGAGACACTTGAGCAAGAACACATAAAATTTACATCGAGCTCCATTCGCCCCAAGTCCAAGGCTATTTGCTCATCAAATAATTCGTTCGGCAATCATGTTTTACGTACGTGTGGAATTCCAGGTGCTTAATCCCTTGGGTAGCTCTACCATCACAGTCTCTGTTGGTCACCATATTAGGGAAGGTATCCAGAAGTGGAAATCCATCGTGCAAATCAGAGCCACCACACCAGTGAGGACGAGGCACCAGAGGCTGCCTCCACCCCCACCCACTCTGGGTCAGCAAGCACAAGGTGACAATTCAGGACCATCCTGACTATAGAGTCTATACATGTCCCAGAGGACAAGCCCATCTTCTGGCCCTAAGACCAGAACACCCTCTGTCTCCAGGACCAGCACAACTCCTATGGCTTGGAACTTCCATACCCTCTGCTCTTGAGAAAAGCACTGATAGTTTGGCCTAGAAACCTGTCAATTCTTCCATCTACAAACAAGAAATCCTCATGGATAATTATATCACCTCCGCCCACTGGTTCAAATGAAAAGTACCTGCTTTGTTCATCTTTTTATAAATCCCATCCATAAACTCTGCATCGGATGGGAGACTCCAGGAACTCAGAGCCACACAGGGTCAAGCTGGACCTAGTTTAGCCAGGACAGAGCATGGAACTGCTATCATATGAGCACCTGCTGCATGCACCCAGTGTCAGGCTGTAAGCCTACAGGCTACTGCTTGCTGAAGGTCCCTAGGCCCCCAGCAGGGAAGTAGTGCTGGTCTCCATAGCACAGAAGGGAAAATGGTAGCCCAGAGAGGGGGAAACACAGAGTGACCCAGGGCAGAGCAAGACTGAACCCAAGATCCCTCTGATCCCAGAAGTTATCCTGTTCTCATCCCGCCATCCTTGCCAGCACAGTGAGAAACAGTAACTGGGCAGGAGCAGAACTGAATTTCAAAACAGACAGCTCTTTATTGCTGCAAAAAGAAGCTAAAAGCCCCTGTCCCTGGGAGCTGCAGGGTAGGGCTGCAGGGACTCCAAGGAACAAAGTCACTCACATTCTGCCCTGACATCTTCAGAATCTATCACGGCGCTCTGGGAACGTGTCTCCTTAGGTCCATAAATAATTGAGAACCCATGCGTCCTGTGGCATTTCTGCTGAAATCATCACTCACCCACACTCTCTGTGCTTCCTGCAGAGGCCAAAGAAATTCTTGCTGATTTTTTTCAAGTGCAGCCTTTTATTGAAACTGGTTTTTGAATTTAGCTTCTACAGAGCCCCTACCCAGTGCCATGCCCTATCTTGGGCACTGGAGATGCAGAGATGACCTGGACAGGGCCCTGCCCTCAAAGAGCTCAGATCCTGCTGAGAAGGGAGAGACTCCACAAACCACTGGAATTACCACATAAAGCACTGGCCAGAATGAGGAGGAGTGGAGAGCAGGGAAGGGTGGGAAGATGGTGAGTAAGCGCAGACCAGAGCAGCAGGTCTGTGCCTTGCAGGGGGGAACAGGAGAAGTCAAGGCTGGGTCCAGTGGGAGGCCACCCCGGGGAGAAGAATGTTCTTAGAAGGGGGTGGGGCTAAGTGGGGGTCACCCTAATGGCAGAAGGCTCTGCCAGAGCCATGGGATTCCTCTGTCACCCTCAGGTCTTCAGTCAAGCTAGAAAATTCACAAAAACACAAGTGTGATGAGATTTTGTTGTTGTTGAGATGGAGAGGGTGTCAACGTGTGCACACCAGTGCCAAGCTTAGGTGACACACACAGATGTGGAAGCTGAGTGACACATGGAGGAAAGCCAGGGACACATGGAAATCAGAGAAGGTATGGATTGGCACAGGCTCTGAAACTGGATGTTTAGCCAAGTTCATTAACATTTTCCATAAGCAGGTAACCTCGAGAGACACAGGCAACATAACATTGAGTGATGGGAGGGGCCCACAGAGAAAGGAGTGGCTTATTCTAGAGTTGGGTATGAGGTCTCCAAGAGGGATGACACTGGAGGTAGAGCTAGGATGAGTCGGAGTTTGCCAGGCAGAGAAGAGGGAAGCATTGCAGGCAGAGGAACCAGAGGGTGGGGACGTCTGTTGTCTAGGCTTCCCCGCCTCTGTTCAGCACTTCATTTGGTAACCGCCCTCTGATTTTCCCCAGGGAAATCCCCACTCTGGGTCCCTGTGGTTTAACTGGAGCTAATGCCACTCTCCAAGATGCAGGAATGGGTTTGTGATGCAGGCCTGCCAATCAGTACACTCCAACTCCAACAGTCATTGGTTGAATGATGGACACATGATCCCAATCAGCCAATGAGAGTCAGCCCTGGGGCCTTTGCTGGAATATCTAGAAAAAGACTTCTTTTCTCCTGAAGCTACTACTACTGATGACCACAAAGGGAGTGCCTGCCTGAGAATGGAGTAAATACAGAGGAAAACATACTCTAAACAGCACAATTTAAGCACATCTGCATGCCTGAAGCTCCCTCCACCATTAGATATTCGATTACATGAGCCAACAGTTTTCCTTTTCTTCTTTAAATATGTTCAAGATGGCTTAACACACTGGTGACCTCCCAGATTGTGACAGTGGGTGCAAAGGCCTATAGATGGAGGATATCCAGTGAGTCCAGATGCTTTCCATGAGCAGAATGTGGCGGGAAATGCAGGTGCATAGGCAGCTGTGGCCACGTCACAAAGAGCCATGACATGAAGCCAAGCTGGGCTGCAAGAGCCAGGAAAGGACTGTAAGCAAGGGGATGATAGAGGCTGATATATGTTTGTGGGATCACTCTGTTTATTCGAATGTATTTAAAACCTAGAAAGAATTCACCAAGTAGAATCTGAGCCAGACGTTTTACTTCTCCAGTTTTTCAGCACAAAGGTGCTATTCAAGCTCCTAAGATCCCCAAGAAGACTCTTCCAGGAAAAGGAGCTGGCTGAGTTTTTGGGTGGAGACTGGCATGCCGGCTTGTACACTCAAAATGCCAACTGGTCCTAGTCTCTGCGCTGTCATTCTCTCTGATCCAGTTGAGGGAGACGGAAGACTAGTTGTGTATTTGCTGCTCCCCAAAATCGACCTCAGGATTCACAATAGTCTTTTGTCCTTGCCTCTGCCTGGGCTGATGGGATAAGGAATCATTAAAGCTTACAGACAGGAGGACCATATAGTGAGTTCTTTAACACTAGAGGTGGGCAAACAGCTGGAATGATTAACACACTGTAGTAGAGCTGGTGATAGATTGGCCCAAGTTCCATCACCTCTCCCTGTATCCAAGCCCTTTGTCACCTAAAGTTAGAGTCCTTCTCATTAACAGAATAGAGTATGTTTCCCCTTTTCTTGACTTTGGGCTCAGCCGCGTGACTTGCGATGGCCAACAGAAGGTGAGAAGAAGTGAGAGTCAACCTGTTTCATGCATAGGCCTTAAGAACCTAGGTGATTCCACTTAGCTTCTGCCATCACCATGAGGAGGACATGCTCCAGTGAGACCACTGTGGAGAATAATTCTCCACGTCTCTACACAGCTTTTATGAGAAGACACCAGGCCCGGCTACTTAATTTGTAGGCCCCACTGCAAAATGAAAATGCAAGATCCTTTATTTAAAAATTATTAATACTTTCAAGATGGTTGTAACAGAGCATTCAACCAAGTGGGGATCCCTTCTTTGTGCAGGACCATGTGCAATTTTGCAGGTCTGGCAGAGGCAGTGACAGCTTTTGTTTTAGGCCAGGGTGAGCAAACTATAGTTCTCAGTCAAATCTGATCCACCACTTGATTTTGTATGGCCCTAGAGCTAAGAATGTTTTTACATTTTTAAATGGTTGAGAAGAGGGCTCCTGAGTGGTGCAGTTGGTTAAGCATCCAACTCTTAGTTTTGGCTCCTATGGTGATCTTGGGGTCATGAGATTGAGCCCCACACCTGGCTCTGTGCTCAGCACAGAGTCTGCTTAAGAGTCTCTTCTCTCCCTCTTCCCCCTGCTTGTATTCTCTCTCTCTCTCTCTCTCTCTCTCTCTCCCTATCTCAAATAATTCTTTGAACATTTTTCAAATGATTGAAAAAAATCAAAGAACACCATTTCATGATGTGTGAAATTATATGAAATTAAAATTTCAGTATTCCTAAAGTTTTATGACACAGCCCTGCTTATTCACTTACATCTTGTCTGAGCTGGTGTCACAGCACAACAGTCACATTGAGTCATTGCACCAGACCCTGTGCAGTCCACAAAGCTTGAAACATTCACTTCCTTTTTACAGAAAAAAGTTTGCCAACCATGTTCCTGACTAGACTGAAGGGCCACCTAGTCAATTCTCACCCAGCTTGGCCAAGGAAACCACAGGTGTCTGGGGTTACTGCTGTATGCCCCCCCGAGATTGCACTGTTATGTGCAGTGTGGCAGTCACAAAGCATTCGGGCTTCCATCTAAGTTAAGGTTTCTCTCAAAATGGAATGTGGGGTGCCTTCAGGTGTACGTGGAGGAGGCCTCTATGGCACTGAATTGCATCAAAAGAAAAGCATAGCTGCCTTCCCTCTTCTCTGTGAGTCCTTATTTCAATCGAGGAGGGAGCTTCAGCTTGGTGCTGGCAAGTCTTTAATGCTTTCCGCACTCCCGGTCATTCTTCATAAGTTTGAATTCAGGAATTCCATTGGGTAACAGCATCCCTCTAGAAACAATAAGAGGGCTGTTTGCATTGCATTTCTTTTGATGACTTATCTTCTCTTTCTGTCAAGCAAGACTAGATTCTCATTTATGTCAGTGTTCTTGTCCTTTTTAAATGTGATTGTTGATACCAAAATCATGAGTTTATTTTAATGAAAAGCATAAAGGTGATATTAGTTAAATAAAAAAGTTCTGAGGAAATCAGCAGGTGGGTATAAGTAAATCTGAGGGGGAAATCACAAACATGCTGGACAAATGGCTAAAGTTCGGGAAGCACTGACACAGCTGACTTCTGGTGGCAGAGCCGCATGTTAAGTGTGTTAAATCGAGGAAGACTGTCCCTAGTTCAGGTTCTCTCTCTGCTGCTCTCCGGCAAATGAACAAATTGAGCAAATTATTTCACCTCTCTGAGCCCCAATCCCCTTGCTGCAAAATAGAGATGACACTTGCATACCAGCGTGCTTCCCCTTTGTCCCCTACTAAGAGAGCCCCAATTTTATTCAGGTATCTATGACTCCCTTAGGTAGCCACGAGCTTTGTGGAAACTGATCCCAGCGCCTGCGATGGCCTAATTGCCCTTCTTCCTTACCAGCGAGTTGTCTAGGAGTAGATGATAAACCAGTGCTGGTCACTGAGACATGAGAGACGTTTTAGGACATTTTGCAGCTTCTAAGAGAGAGTTGCTAGAAATAATGTGTCCTTGTATTTGCCTGGGTATGATTGAGTCTGGAACCGGTGTAGCCAGTTGACTCTGATGAAGCCAATGTTAATATAAGAGAAAAGATAGATGGACAGATCCCAGGCTTGAGGATGTTGTGAAGCTGCTGAATCAACCACCCTTGAAGCTAACTCTACCTCTGTAAGTGAAATATGTGGCATTATAAATGTCCTTATTGTTTAAGCCAGTTAAAGATGTGGTTTCTGTCACGTGCAATCAAAAGAATCCCAACTAATACAGACATTGGTATTTTATATTAAATAGCTGTATTAATACATCTGCAAAATGTTCTAACTTGGTTTGTGATCATACATACAATCCTTTGCACATAAGCATCTGCAACAGAGACTCCCATTTGCCAGCCAGTGTTCCTTCTCCCATTCTTCCTTGCAAACAAAACTCACACTTTTTTCAGGGTAGCAATGTGCCCAGTTAAAAGACTACATTTCAGGCAGCCCCAGTGGCGCAGCGGTTTAGCGCCGCCTGCAGCCCAGGGTGTGATCCTGGGGACCCGGGATCAAGTCCCACATCAGGCTCTCTGCGTGGAGCCTGCTTCTCCCTCTGTTTGTGTCTCTGCCTCTCTCTCTCTCTCTCTCTCTCTTTCTCTCTCTGTGTGTGTGTGTGTGTCTCATGAATAAATAAATAAAATCTTTAAAAAAAAATAAAAGACTACATTTCCCATCCTGCCCTTGCAGGCCAGTTTATATACCTGACACATGACTGAGTTCTGGCCAATGATGTGCAAATGGAAGCAGATTGTAAACATTCCAGGAAGACTACTTAACGGTGCTTGACTCAGCCAAAGTACACACTTTTCAGCCTTTCCTCTCTTCCTCTTGCCCCTCTCCCACCCCGGCCGGTGGAGTTGTTGAATCTGGATGTGATTCCTGTAACCATTGTAGCCAGTTGCCTCTGATGAAACCAATGCTAATATAAGATATTGGAGCTCCAGGAGTCTTCTTGGGCCATGTGGTAACCTTGAGGATGGAAGTTTTGTGCAGCAGAGCATAAAGATGGAAGGAGCCTGGGTCCTTAATGAACTCCTGGAGCATCCACACCAGAACTACACTACTTTTATGCAATAAAGTAAACCATGTGTGTTTAAGCCTCTGTTACTTTGGTTATTCCATTACATATAGCAACATCTAACCCCAACTGATAGTGTATATAATTGGAATTTCTTTGTTCTTTATCAAGAGGCTGATGTCTGCAAATATATAAAAGTGTGCCTAGAATAACCTTCAGATACACAAAAGACCAAGATCTTATATGATCTTTATCGACATTTGGATTCTTAAAAGAAACTTAGAGTTGGTGGGAGAACAGATTATCTATGTGATATGCTTAACCCAGAATCCAGTTCATGCAAAGCATCCAAATAACAATGACTTCTAGATTATTACGATCAATTAGTCCAATCCTGTGATTTGATATGTTCAGAAATGGAGGTCCAGAAAGGGGAAGCACCTTGGCCAAAGTCATGTAGCCCCTTAGCAGTGCAGGCAAGACTAGAACTCTCATTTCTTCACTTTTGCCTGTGATCTTTCCCATCTCCCAATCCCTTTTGCAAGGCAATGAAGAAGTAGCCAGGAAGCTCTGGCTGACCACACCCTCTCCGGGAGGCCCTCTGGCAGCCATCCTTTGTCTTGGTCCATCTGAGCTGGTGTCACCAAATCCAACAGACTGGGGGGCTTAGCAACAACACAAATTTATTTCTCACAGTTCTGGAGCCTGGCAGTCTGAATTCAGGGCACCAGCATGGTCCAAGGAGAGCCCTCTTCTGGACCACAGTGTTCTCGTTGTGTCCTCACATGGCAGAAGATGATGAGGGAGCTCTCTGAGGTCTCTTTTGTAAGCGCAGTAATCCCAATCATGACAGAAGGCCCTCACAACCAAATCAATTACCAAAGGCCCAAAGGCCCCACCTTCCAATACAATCATCTCAATTCACCACTGATGAGTTTAGGGTGGACACATACCTTCAAACAACAGCATCCTTCTCCTGGGCAGTCAGCTCAGTCAAACAATCTCTGGGTTCTCTTCCAAATCTAGGGTCCTCCAACTTGTTCAGGACCAGAACGAAGGGAAAGGACTAGGAGTCCTGTCCTCTTCCATCCGTGTGTCCCCTTGTCTCTGTTCCTATGATGCCTGGACGTATAATAACGTGTAATAGAAATGAGGACAAAAGTGGGTTAAGGAAATAGTCTGAGCCTCTGAATTGTACCCAAATCTGGAACATGCATAGAGGGAGTTTATAGCCTTCTTCCTTCCTTCTCAGGGGTCTTTGCAGTCCTTTCAGCTTTCCTGTATCCTATAGGGAAGATGCGAACCATAAGATATCAGGGTGGCTAACACAGCCATAGAAGAGGTTCTAGGGATCCCTGGGTGGCGCAGCGGTTTGGCGCCTTGCCTTTGGCCCAGGGCGCGATCCTGGAGACCCGGGATCGAATCCCACATCGGGCTCCCGGTGCATGGAGCCTGCTTCTCCCTCTGCCTGTGTCTCTGCCTCTCTCTCTCTCTGTGACTATCATAAATAAATAAAAAATAAAAAAAAACTAAAAAAAAAAAGAAGAGGTTCTAGAGGTGTCTGACCTCACTGGAAGACCAAAAGGGAAGATCAGAAGTCTCCAGAAGCCATTTTGATGCTGCCTCCCTGCCAGAGAAGTATCCGTTATTGGAAGAAGCTTATCAACATTTCTTAGTGCTGTTATTAAGACAGCCAACTTGCCCTAAGCTGATGAATTTTGAAAGAAGCATAAAATAATTTTTTTAAAAAACCTTGAAGCTGAAAGAGTAATGAATGTTTAAAAGCTTGGCTCATTTGAAGCTTCTCTCTGAAGCAGATTAACCCATTCACTGATTACAGCTTCCAAAAAAAAAATTAACAGATTCCAAGAACTATGTCAGATATTAAAATATCTCTGACCACTTAATTCTTAGAAGACCCCGTGATGCAGAAATTGGTGTCACGCCCCCTACCTAGCCAAATACAGGGAAGCTGTTCTATGAGACTGTGGCAGCTCACACTCTGGTCTCCACACTGGGCCCAGCCACACTCTGGTCCTCCACCATGGGTCCACCCTGGAACTCAGCCAGGACAGATGGCCCACTTAGCCTACCCAAGGACAATCTCTCATGCTTGCCTGCCAGCTCTCAAACCTTCCAGCCTGGCCAACAAGGTCAGAAAGCTCTTTGGGGACAGGGGGAGGGGATGCTGCTTGGGCCACCTCCTCCATTCTGGTTCTCCTGGACTCAGAGGAGCAGGCCGCTAAGCAAGAAAATGAGGGAAAGCTGCTCCTGGTGGCCCTGAGGGCAGAAATGGAGACTCCAGAGAGGAAGCCCACATGGAGAGAGGCAAGTTTAAACTCTACCACCAACCAGCTTCTAGCAGAGCTTTCGACTCAACAGGAATGAGTTTCCTGTCACTAGAGGTATGTAAACTGAAGCCAAGCTGCCACCTTCCAGGAATGTGATATAAGAAGTCCCTGCCTTGGGTGGTTCTGGCACTCAATGATACTGAAATAATCCTCATTATAGGAGATCTTATCACAACGGACATCATATTAGCATGTACCAAGGCCTGCTCCTGGTGCTCACCCAAACCCAACCGTTCTGCAGGTGGGGATCCTTAGCTCCATTTTCCAGATGCTCAGAGAAGGTGAGTGACTTCTCCAGGGTCACACAGCTTGACGCATATCCAGCTGCTCCCACACCTGTGCTTTTGCCACTCTGAATCTTGCCTGAAGTCAATCCAGTTTGTGAAAAGCAATCTTCCCATAAGGGATGAGGATCTCCTCTGCATTATACCAAAAAACACTACTTACTGAAAGTTTGCTATGTGCCAGGCACTCTTATATGCACTTTTTTTTGTAGATATTACCTAATTTAATCCACGCAAAGCAACTTTCCCTGTTGCTATATGAAGAAACTGACCTGCAAAGGTGAAGTCGCTTGCCCAAGGCTACAGCCAGTCAGCGGCAGAGCAAGCCTTCTTGTTTCTCTGAGGTGTTCACTGTCTGCAGAGAGCAAACCCAGATGCAAGGGTGGGCTAAGAGGACAATGAGAAAGGAGGGAAGAGCAGCATTCACAAAGCTGATGGGAAGCTAGGAAGGACCCTTCCAGCAAAGGGGCCTGATGGCAGAAGAGGTTGGCTATCCCAGACCGGGGTGGTCTGTATGGACAGCCGTATGGCCTTGGTCAAGTCACTGCCTCTCTTCCAGCTTGGGATAGACCATAGCTTAAAGCAGAGTTCCTAGTCCATCAGGAACAAGAGAACAGTTGGGGAAACTGAGGGAAGCAGACAGAGTTGGTTAAAGCTATGATTCCATAAGCCCAGACCCTGCAGGGCTACTCACCAGTTTCCCAACAGGGAGTGCTAATTTACTCTTCCTGCTCTGGGGGGAATTGAGACTAGAGATCCCACCACTCATAAACCATTAGGTCCCAACTATTCAGAGAATGAGCACGGGTGGCCCTTAGCAGCTGTCATCCCAGCCTTTTGCACTCTCAGATCCCATTCGCACCCTATGCTTTCTTCCAACCAGGACCTGCAAGGGCCCCGTCCCCAGCCAGCTTCCAGGGAGCTGCTCCTAGAGGTCTCACTCAAGGTGCCCACATTTACTGGGCACCAGGAATATCCCATCCCAGAGCTAGGCACTTTCAGGCCCATACCCCTGCTACTTGGGGTGGGGCTAATGACCCACCATGGGCCAGGAGAGAGGAGGAAACTCAGCCATGGTCGTACAGCTAAGGAGTGGAGTCCATATTCAAGCCTATGGCCTTGCTGCCACACCAGGCAGCCTTGGCCCACTGTGCCTGAGAGAAACCCACAAACTCAGGCCCTGCTGCCTGAGCCATGTGTGTGCCTGTCTGAAGGTCCTGGATTTCCCACCGTCCTGGCACCTGTCACAGTTTAGCAGGTTACCATGGTATCACTCCCCAGCACCCGGGCAGCAGGGACCACCATCTGTTTACACGGCTGTCAGAGGAATTGATGTCATGCGAAATTGTCAGCTCAGCAGGATGGGAGGAGGAAGAGTGGGCGGCTCTGAAAGCTTCCAAGCCATCAACACTCATCTTGATCAAAGCCTGAGCAAGTTGCTGCTCCCCTGGGAGGAAGAGAGAAGGGGGATTGAGAAGAAAATACATCCTGCGAGGAAGAAGCAGGTGGCCGTAGTAATAGTAATAGTATTATTATTTCCATTTTTATCATCATTTACAAGTCACCAGCTCATTTCAGCTTCTCACAGCCTGTAAGGTCAGCATCACCATTAGCTCCATTTTACAGATGTTCCAAACTACAAAACTGAGGCTCAGAAACATGGAGAGGCTGCTCAAGGTCATAGGGAAACAGAATGGCAAGACCTGTAGGAAATGGCTCCTGGTCTTCAGACTAGGAGGCAGGGAGCTGCTTTTGGCGAGGATGGGAGGCAGGTGTGCCCCAGGCGGCCCTGCCCAGAGGCACAAGCACAGGGCAGTTTGCTCGTTGACCACACCCGCAGAAAGTGGGAGGGAAAGGACGTGAAGAGCATTGGGCTGAGAGCCCGGAGCTGCGGGTTCTAAATTACAGCTCTAACAGACACAAACACTGCTGCAGGAAGGGGCAAGCAGCTGGTGTTTGCCAAGGCCAGGGCACAACTAAGGGACACTTAAATATTCCCGGAACCATAACTGGAGGGTGGAAATCTATTCCTTGCCTGTTCAGCATCCATTTTCTTTTTCAAAAATAGTCTACAGATCCTCCCCTGGGGAGTCCAAACCCCTCTAGCCTCACTCCATTGAGGATTGGAGTCACCCGATGACCAGTCATCCACTTACTGGTCACTCCCAGATGACCTGGATCCAATCCACCTAGTATATCTCAGCTCCTGGCCATAGCAATTGGCTCAGGCATAGGCACATGACCCAAAAGGAGCCAATGAGTCAGGAAAGAGAATCTCAGGGCGCCTGCGTGGCTCAGCTGGTTAAGTGTCTGCCTTCGGCTCGGGTCATGGTCCCAGGGTCCTGTTTCTCCCTCTCACTCTGCCACTCTCTCACTCTCTCTTGTGCTTTCTCTCAAATAAATAATTTTTTTAAAAAAGGAAAAAGAATCTCTCCAACTGGGCTCATAAAAGGAGACAATATAGGCCAGAACTTGGCCACCGTCTTGCACCATGAGGACAGAGCCTGCCTGAGAAGGGAGCCGGCACAGGAAAAGCAAGGCCAGGAAGGGGAGAACAGCAGAGTTCCCCTGGATCCAGCCAGTCCTGAAGGAGAATCTATTGGTCTCCCATTAACCAATAAATTTCCCTTTTTGCTGAAGTCATTGAATTTTCTGTCAGTGCCACTTGAAGTGCATGCACATAGTCCTGGTCAGTTCACCCCAATTCATTTCTGCAAGAGAACCCTATGGGGTTGGGAAGAATCACTGAAGAAGCTGCCTGGGTTAAAAGTGAGACACCCACCCACACATACACCCAGAGCAAACTGAGTAACAACAGATGGTTGCTGAACTGCCCTCAAAGGAGAGTGGACAGGTTAACTGCAGGGTTTGGTTCTGCAAGTTGGGACCAGAACAGAATTTCAAGAAGAGGCCAGGCTGAGGCTGCCACGAGGGTCTCTTCTTTCCATTCTTCCCCTTGCAGTACCCAGCCTCACTTCTAAAAAAATGTTCACCAAGTATTTAGAAAACATTGACTCGAAAGGACCCAGAGTATGAGCCTGCATAAGTGACCCACTTAAGGGTCACTTTCTCATCTCTGAAGTGGGGATCTCATTTACATTTGCCATGAGGAAAGGGAAGCAGTGAGGGGCAAGACTTGATTGACATGCACCGTGGAAGGGCCAGGATGAGCTGGGGGTCTCAACCCACGTTGTAGGGCCACAGCTTCCCACTCTCAAATAAGCAAAGGTTTCCAGTTGGGAAGATTTTCTCCATTCAAAAATCTGTCCCTCCTCACTTCTTAAAGACATAAACTGAAATATTTATGGAGGAAGTGATACGATGCCTGGGATTTGCTTCAAGATAATATGGAAGGAAAGAGTAGGTGGAGGTATGGATTAAACAGAATTGGCTGGGAGCTGTTGGAACGGGGATGATCGACACATGAGGGCTTATTATGCTATTTTTCTAGCACTATTCTGCACAAGGTTGAAATTCCCATAATAAAATTTAAACAGGAAAACAAGCCCCCGGGCTTGCCATCAGTGTGAGCTGCTCTGACATGCTTCATGGGCTACACCCAGCACCTGTGACAGTCTCAGCCCCAGGGACTGAAAACAAGTGTTCCGGGGTCATCGACACAGTTGATTATTTGAGCTTTGCACTTGTGCTTTTTCTCTTCCTGCATCTCAAACAAGGTGGCAACCTCCTGCTCCCTGACTTGCAGGAAGACTGAGGCAGGGTTAGGAAGGCAAAGATGCTTAAGTCTTCAGTGAAGGAAGGGCTGGGAGAACTGCGAGCAGTCTGGAAATGGCCAGGTCTGCTGGAGCCGGGGCTGAGACTACCTTTGTGGTGACCAGGAGGCACGGCCAATGTCCAGGGATGGGAGGGGACCTCCCAGAGACTTCGGCAAGGCCTAAGAATGGGCAGCCTTTGCCTGAAATACAGAGAGGAGGTCAGGTCCGGATTTCAATTGAAATCAGTTTAAAGAAAATGAAGAAATATATACTGGTGGCCCCATGACGGGGATGGCAAGGTAACACAGGAGGCTCTGAAGCCCAAAGAGCCACACCCTGGTCCTGGCATTGCTGCTCACAAGCTGTGAGACCGCGGACAAATCATTTCATCTCCTCAGACTCGGCTTCTCCCTTCGTAAGGTGCGGATGACAGAACCTACGTGATGGGCTCGCTGGACAGCGAGACGGGAGGATGTCCCTCACAGCACATGGCACTTCCACTTCCTTCCCTCGTCTCTATCCTGCCCACCCGCCACCAGCCTGCATTTAGGAAAACGCGGTTGAAATAGAACTGTGATTGATATGCAGTCAGCAGAGGCTAATTAAGAATTTAGTTTTGCTCCTGATTAAATGACAGTTTCAAGTCAGGTTTCTCATTTTCTTGGTTGGCTACCCAAAGTCCCCTGGAGTCTTCTGCACATAGTGAGGAGGCCAGCGTTAAGTCTACAAACAAGAGTGGGTCATCTCTAGAGCAGACGACCCAGTTCAGGATCATTTGGCCTGCCGGGCCCTGCCATGCAGAGAGGATGAGATTCCCACTGGCAATTCTCAATTTCCTCCAAACTCGCTCCTCTCCTGGTCTACTCCAACCCAAGAAATGGAACCCCACCCCCCACCCCCCGGACTATCCTTAATTGTCTCCATTCCTTACATCTCGCATCCCATCCATCACCGAAGCTGCTGGCTCCATCCTGCCCCCATCACCTGCCCACTTCCCTCCACTTCCACACGATTTCCCAATTCAGAGCACCATCTTCTCTTCCCTAGAGCCTCCTCATTGGTCTCCCTGCTTTCCCTGCCCCCCATTCCTCCTCTCTCCACATACGTATTTCCAAATATAAACCAGAATATTTAAAATATTAATCAAAATCCTCCAATGGCTCTGAACTGGGTTTAGAATAGAAATCCACTCCTCATTCGGCTTAGCAGCATCGTCCGGCCCCGCTGGCCCCCATCACATCCCACCAATCCAGTCCCAGCTCTGCTCACTGGGCTCCAGCCCCTCTGGCCTCATTCTGGGTCCTGAACACACATGCTAAGGTTTTCCTACTTCTAAAGGCTTTGTACCTTCCCACAGCTGCCCCCTTGTCATTCCTCAGGTGTTGATTCAAATGTCACCTCTTCAGAGAAGCTCTCCCTGACTTCTCCATCTGAAGTAGTCCTCTCCCCACCCCCTATAATTCTTTGTTATATAAATGACCCAAAGATACCCCTGTATATTGGCCCCTAGGTCAATTTCTTTGTGGCAGGCTAAGACTTGTAAGCCCAAAAGCCTATCAGAGTCAAACTCAAATTTTACAGTAGTCTAAACAGGCAGACTTTTAGTCACTTAGGGCCTGCCTGCTTTGCACACCCCAGAAAACTACATGCAACATTTGCTGGCCATTGGTGATACACAAAGCCTGTGGTTAAAAGACCCCAAGCTACTACTGCTTTTCAGAGTTCTGACCCAAAGGCTCCCTTCTGTGCTGCTGAGTGACACCACCTAGACATATAAGCACCAACTCTGGCTCCCCACTTCTGGATGGAGCCCCATTTCCATAAGCCTCTGGACAGACTCCTGCTACAAGTCCCCGCCCCCCCACATTATACAACCCTGGCACCACTCAATAAAGTTTATGTGTTACTACCTCTCATGACTATATTTTTCCTTTGATGAGCCCCAAATCCTTTGATCCCCCTATACTCTTACCCACTATTTGTTTTATTTTCTTCGTAATACTTATCATTCTTTAAAATTACCTAATTTGCTTGCTTTTTCCCTCTCCTCCTCATTAGAATGTAAAATCCATATAATCAGTCAGTAAATCCATGGAAAGAATATTCGCCCTCACTACTAATCAAAAAAGTCACAGCATTAAACAAAGAAAGATTATTTTTTCGCAAAGTTAGTAAAAATTTTAAAATTTGACAATGGTACATATTCAAAGGTACAGGGGAAGACACCCTCATACCCTCCTAATGGGAATATAAATTAGCATTTTGGAGGGTAATTCAAAACTTAACAGATACATAGTCTATGACAGAGAAATTTCACTGTTAAGTATCTACCCTAGAAATTCATCTCCACGTCTACACAAGGAGGAATGTTAAATAAATCAAGAAAAGAGGATTTGCATCTCCAGGAAGATGGAGTATAAGCACTTTTCCCCTTTTCCCTCAGTGTCATATATATATATGACTATATATATATATATATATATATAAAATGAAAAGATTCTGAAAAGTGGAGAGAAGAAGGCAGACTGGTAAGAGACCTCAGAACCCAAGGGATAAGAGAGTGATGAGTTCCCAGGTTTTCTTTTAGCCTCACATATACCAGATTTTTGAAGCTAAAGAATCCACCAACCAAAAAAAAAAAAAGTCCAACAAAAGCTTGCTTTTTCTAGCCAAAGGATCAGGAAACAGGCAACATAGGAAGACAGAAAACTTGTAGATAATAACTAGTTGATTCCATAAACACTATAGTCCTACATCACCCACACCAGCAAAGGCCACGTGGGGAGCCCAGAGCTCCATCCTCACCAGTTTCGAAGAAGGTGTCCAACTCTCCACCCCATCAACCTCACTTGATGTCAAAGAAGGCCACACAGGGAGCAGACATGAGCCCCCTATCTGCCCATGGTTCAGCTGAGGTGTCAGTGGAGACCACACTGGGATCCAACAATCCTATACCCACCTAGCAATAATGGGGAGCTCCTTCCACCTTGGGTATCAAAGGAAGCTGGATGGGGATTCTGAACTTCTACTCCTATCTGACAATAACAAGGCAATACCCACTTCCCTTGCCAGAGAATCTTCAGAAGAAGTCAGCTAAAATAGAAGGCTTAAATAAGACACGGAGTCTCAAAACATGATACCCAAAATTTCTAGGTTTCAATCAAATTATTTGTCATTACCAAAAACCAGGAAGATCTAAAATTGAAAGAGAAAAGGCATCAACAGATGCCAACACTAACACAGCATAGATGTTAAAATCATATGGCAAGGATTTTAAAGAAGCTATCCTAAAAATGCTTCAACAAGCAATCATGAACATGCTTGAAGAAAATGAAAAAAAAAAAAAATAGAAAGTTGAGCAAATGAAGAGAAAGCCTTAGCAAAGAGATTAAAAGTACAAAAAAAAAAAAAAAAAACCACAATCAAGTTGAAATTTTAGAACTAAAATTCAATAACTGAAATTTTAAAACTCAGTGAATGGGTCAACAGAATTTAAAATACAGTGGGAAGAGTCAGAGAGTTTGAAAACAGAATATAAATTACCCAACCTGAACAACAAAGAGAAAATAGATTGAAAATTAATTAATGGAACCTCAGGGACATATGCACAAAGATTGAATGCACAAAGATTGAATATTTATATCATCAGAGTCCCAGAAGATGAAGAAAAAAGAGAGCAATGCTGAAAAAGCACTAGAAAAAATAATGGCTACAAACTTTGCAAACCTAGCAGGACACATAAACTGACAGTTTCAAAAAGCTGACCAAATCCCAAATAAGACACAGGAATGAAATCAGGGATATGACTTTACTTATAGAGGAAAAGCAGTTTAAGGACAGGATAGTTCTCATCAGAAACCATGAATTCCGGAAAGAAGTAGCATAGCACAACACTGCTGAAAGAAAAAAACCATAGACATCAAAAATATTCTTCAGGAATGAAAGGGAAGTCAAGACATTCTCAGATAAAGAAAAACTAAGGGAAACTGCCTTAAGCAAAACTACCCTAAAAGAATGGCTAAAGGTAGTTCCCTAAACAGATAGGAAAGGATAAATCTTGAAATATCAGGAAGGAAGAACAGAGTAAGCAAAAATGTGCATAAATACAATTTATTTTCCTTCTGTCAAGTTCTCTAAGTTAAACAAGAGTGGTGGTAGTAATACCAGACAAAGTAACTTTGGAACAGAGAAAATTACCAGAGACAGAGAAGGATATTCTATAATAGTAAAAGAGTAGTCCACCAAGAAGACAGCAATTTTAAATGCATATGCACCAAATAACACAATTGCAAGGCACATAAAGCAAAACCTAATAGAACTAAAGGGAGAAAAAAATAAATCTGCAATTATATTTGGAAACTTTACCATACCATATCAATATGTGATAGAACAACTAGACAGAAAAGCAGCAAGGACATTGAAGAATATCACCAACAACAAACAAGATCAAATCAACATTTATAGAACACTCTACTCAGTGACAGCAGAATTCACATGCAAGTGCTCGCAAAATATCTACAAGTGTAGCCCATATCCTGGGCCATTACAAAAAAAGGAAAACCAACAGATTTTAAACCTTTGAAATCATACAGACTATGCTTTCCAAACATAATGGCATAAACATAAAAATCAATAACAGATAACAGAAAAATCTCTAACCATTTGGAAATTAAGGAAGCACACTTCTAAATAATCCGTCAGTCAAAGAGACAGTCTAAGGGTTATCAAAAAATGCACTGAACTGAGTGAAGTTGGAAACAGAACATAACAAATTTGGGGGCACAACCAAGTGCCAAGAGAAATTTATAGCACTAAATGCATATGTTAAGAAAGAAGGAAAGTCTTAAATCAATCATCAAAGCTCCTACCTCAAGAACCTAGAGAAACGAGAGTAAAATAAACCCAAAGCAAGAAAGTAAAAGGAAATAATAAGCATCAGAACAGAAATCAATGAAAGTGAAAACAGTGAAACAATAAACAAAAATCAGTGAAACAAAGAATAGGTTCCTTGAAAAGATCAGCAAAATAGACAAACCTTTGGCAAGATTAACAAAGGAAAAATCAAAGAAGACACAAACTACTACTATCAGGAAGGAAACCAGAGATATCCCAGACCCTGCAGATATCAAAAGAATAATAAGAGAATACTATGACAATTCTACACATATACATTTGACAACTCAGATAAAATGGATCAACTCCTTAAAAAACTCAAACTCCTCCCAACTCACCAAATATGAAATAAGTAATTTGAATAGCCCTAAAACTATCCTAAAGACATTTAATTCATAATTTTGAAAATTCCAAAACATAAATCTCCAGGCCCAGATGGCTTCACTGGAGAAATCTACCAAATGTTTAAAGAATAAACACCAATCCTACACAATGTCTTCCAGAAAGTAGAAAAGGAGGAAAGACTTTACAATTTATTTTACAATTTACTTTACTGACATGAGTCAGTATTCTCATGATACCAAAACCAGACAGTACAAAACAAAAACAATCTCTTATGAATATAAACACAAAAAATTTAACAAAATATTAGCATATAGAATCTGCAATATAGGGAAACCTGGGTGGCTCAGTGTTTGAGCACCTGTCTTTGGCTCAGGGTGTGATCCCAGAGTCCTGGGATTAAGTCCTGCATCGGGCTCCCAGCAGGAAGCCTGCTTCTCCCTCTGCCTGTGTCTCTGCCTCTCTCTGTGTGTCTCTGTGTCTCTCATGAATAAATAAATAAAATCTTAAAAAAAAAAAGAATCTGCAATATATGCAAGGAATTAAATGTCATGACCACACTAGTCTAACATTTGAAAAATCAGTCGATGAAACCCATCATATGAATAGACTAAAGAAGAAAAATCAAGTGATTTATCAATCAGTGCCAAAGAAAAAGAAGAAGAAAAAGAAAGAAGAAGGAGGAGGAGGAGGAGGAGGAGGAGAAGAAGAAGAAGAAGAAGGAGAAGAAGAAGAAGAAGAAGAAGAAGAAGAAGAAGAAGAAGAAGAAGAAGAAGAAGAAGAAGAAGAAGAAGAAGAAGACATTTGACAAAATTCAACAGCCATTCATGGTCAGAACTCTCAGAAAGATAGAAATGAGGAATATCCTCAACTTGATAAAAGTATCAACACACAATCTACAGCTAACAGTATAATTAATGGTAAAAGGCCATTGAATGTTTTTCTGCTAAGATCAGGAAAATAGCAAGGATATCGGATTTCATCACTCTTCGTCAACATAGGGCTGGAAGTTCTAGCCAGTGCAATAAAGAAAAACAAATAAATAAAGGAAATAAAAGGCATACAGACCAGAAAGGAATAAATAACACTGTCAGCATTTATAGATGATATGATTGCATATGTAAAAATTCCAAATAACCTACAAAAACAAAACAAAAACCCTAGATCTAATACATGAATTCAGCAAGATCGTAGGACACAAGATAAACATAAGCATGCAAAATTTAATTGTATTTCTGTATACTAGCAATGCACACATGGTTGATGAAATTGAAAATACAATAGTATTTAAAAGCACCTAAAAAAGAGAAATACGTAGGTATAAATTTAATAAAACATATATGGGATTTAAATCCTGAAAACTACAAAACACTGATGATAGAAATCAAAACAATCTAAATAAATGGAGACATGCTCTCTTCATGGATTAGAAGACTCAGCATAGTAAAGAGGTCAGTTTGTCCCCAAATTAATATATAAATTTAACACAATTACTACCAAAATCCAAGCAATGCTTTTTGTAAATATAGACAAGATTATTCTAAATTTTATATGGAAGTGCAAAAGAACTAGAATAGATCATGGAATTTTACAAAAAGAAGAAGGAGGAGGAGGAGGGAAGGAGAAGAGGAAGAAGGAAAGGAAGAGAAAGGAGGAGGAGGAGGAGGAGGAGAGGAATTAGTCTACCTGATTTCAAGAATTTTTTTTTTTTTTTGACTGGGAAAATAGTTTTATTTTCTTCAGGGGTGTAGACAGAAGTCTTGTCTCAGAACTTCTGGAACTGCTTCTTCGTGCCAGCAGCTTTTGTGACTTGGAGCACGTTGAAACGCACAGTCTTGCTCAAGGGCTGGCACTCACCCACTGTGACAATGTCGCCGATCTGGACATCCCTGATGCAAGGATACAAGGGCACCGACATATTCTTGTGGCGTTTCTCAAAGCGGTTGTACTTTCAGAGGTAGTGGAGGTAGTCTCGGCGGATGACAATAGTCTTCTGCATCCTCATTTTGGTCACCACACCAGACAAAATCTGCCCTCGGATGGAGACATTGCCAGTAGAGGGTCATTTCTTGTCAATATAGGTGCCCTCAATGGCCTCCTTGGGCGTCTTGAAGCCCAGACTGCTGTTTTTGTAGTACCGCGGGAGCTTCTCCTTGCCAGTTTCTCCAAGCAGGACCCTCTTCTTATTTTGAAAGATGGTTGGCTGCTTTTGGTAGGCACGCTCCGTCTGAATGTCTGCCATCTTCCCGGTCACCTGGAAAAAGGCTGATTTCAAGAATTATTATAGAGCTACAGTAATCAAGACTGTATGGGATTGATGGAGGGATAGACATAGATCTGTGGAGCAGAATAGAAGACCCAGAAATAGACCCACACAAATCCACCCAACTGATTTTTGAGAAACAACAAAAACAATTTAATGGATTTCATTCAACACATGGTGCTAAAGTAATTGAACATCCATAGGCAAAGAAAGAAAGAGAGAGAGGAAGGTGAAAGGGAGGGAGAGAGGAAGATAGATCATGGACTTAAATATAAAATGTAAAACTGTAACAGTTTGGAAAAAAACAAAGAAGAAAATCTCCAGGGTCTAGAGCTAGCCAAGCGTTTTTAGACTTAATGCCAAAGTCCAATCCATAAAAGGGAATTGGATAAACTGGACCTCATTGAAATGTAAAAACTTTTTCTCCATGAAAGACCCTGTTAATAGGATGAAAAGACAAGTACAGACTAGGAGTAAATATTACAAACCACGTATCCAACAAAGGACTGGTATCTCATATACTATATATATATATATATATATATACACACTAGTATATGATATATGTACATTCATGTGTGTGTATGTGTGTGTGTGTTCTCAGAACATCTCAAATTCATTATGCTACATGAAAAAAGCCAACTCGAAAGGTTGCATACTCTATGGTTCCACTTATATGACTTTCTGAAAAAGGCAAAGGCAAAATTATATAGCTAGATAATGGATCAGTGGTTGCTGGGAATGGGGTTAACTAAAAAAAGGGAATTTGGGGGGATGATGAAACTGTTTTATATATTGATTGTGGTAGTGATGGTTACATGATTGTATGCATTTGTCAAAGTTCATCAACTGTACATCTAAAAAGAGAATTCTTATAATACGTAAATTTAACCTCAGTAAACCTAACCAAAAAAACCTCTCAGAACTTACCAGTAAAATAATAACCTGTACATGAATGTTTATAGCAGCTTTGTTCATAAGACTCAAAACTTGAAAACAACCCAGATACCCTTCCATAGACAATTGGTTAAACAGACTGGGGTCCACGCATTCCTTCCAAACCATCAGCAATAAGAAGGAACCACCTATGGATACCCTGATGAATCTCCAGAAAATTTTGCAGGGTGCAAAAAGTCAGTCCCAAAAGCCTTCATGGTGTATGCTCCCATTTGTAACATCTCTTTGGAATGAGAAATGTTATAAACAGGAAATAGTTTCTTGATTGCCAAGGGCTAAGGTAGGGTGGGGGTAGCAAGGACGAGAGTATAGCCATCCAGAGATGTGAAGGACCTGCTGCTGATGGAATGTCCTGTATCTTAACTGTATCAATGTCACCATCCTGGTTTTGATACCGTGCCATGATTTTGCAAGATGTTACCATTGGGGGAACTGGGTAAAGGATGCATGATATCTCTCTGTACTGTTTCTTACAAGTGCATGCTAATCTATAATTATCTGAAAATAGTTTAATTTAAAGAATAATATAGTTGTTCACAGCATTGCTCATATTCAGGGGAAAACTTGGAAACAGCCTACATATTCTTGAGTAGGGGAATGGCTGATTATGTCAGCTCCATAAAATGGAGTAGTGTGCAGAACCAAAAGAAAAAAAAGGGGGGGAAAACCACCTCGGACTTGTAAGGCAATGTTGGAGTGCGCTTTATACAATGTGGTACCTAATTAATGTTAAAATGCACACACACTGGGATGCCTGGGTGGCTCAGTGGTTGAACGTCTGCCTTTGGCTCAGGGTGTGATCTTGGGTCTGGGGATGGAGTCCCATGTCAGGCTCCCCCCAAGGAGCCTGCTTCTCCCTCTGCCAGTGTCTCTGCCTCTCTCCCTGTGTGTCTCTCATGAATAAATAAATACAATCATTTAAAGAAATGAAATAAAATGCACACACACAGTGTGCTCCTGGGTAAGGGCCCACATCCCGCATCCACATGGTAGTGATATGGCCTCCAAGTGGTCGAAAATCGATTCTTTGAGGCTTACGAAGTCTTGCCTGTCTTGTGTATAAAGTACAGATATACACAGAGTGCATAAACAAATAAAAATTATATCTGTAGAATTAAAATACTTCAGAGGGGGTGGGTTTAGGAAAAAATTATCTGGAAAATACTTTAGGAAGGCAATATTGGTGGGGAAAAGGGGTTAAAAACTGTTAGTCTCTACCAAAATTTCTCAATTTCTGCACTGTTAACATTTTGGCCTAGATAACTCTGCTGGGGGGTAGGGGAGGGGGCTGTCCTGTGCAGGGTAGGATGGTCAGCAGCATCCCTGGCCTCTACCCACTGGATGCCAGTAGCGCCAACTCCTGGTTGGTTGTGACCATCAAAGATATCTCCAGTCATTGCCAAACATCCCCAGAAGGCAAACTCACTCCCAGCTGTGAACCGTGAGACAAAGGACTAGAAGTAATTCACCAAACTGTGGCCATGGGATGGGCTGTACAGTGGGAGTGATGGATTCGTAGTGCTTTCATTTTTGACAAGGAGAATATATTCAGGGCTTACTTGTGTCATTAAAAATTAATTTTTCAAAAATTGCTCTAGCTGGGAAATTCAGTCCTGGAATGGAGAGGAGCCCTGGCTGGCCCCGGGGACTAGGATCTAATCCCAGCCCTTTTCCTATCTCCTGTCTGCCCTGAGACCACCAGCAAGTCCCCTCCCCGCTCAGTGGGCCTCTGTTTTTCTCCTTCCTCTCGTACCCGTATGCCCACACTGACACTCCGCCATCGCCTCCATTCTCCACACTTCACTCCCAAACCTTGGTGCTCAAGCAGCTCTGTCAGGAACACTGTCTGCTTCTCCTCTGCCTGGGACACCAGTGTCTCATCCTCCAGGAAGCCCTCACCACCTCCCACAAGCATTTAAAGGGCCCTCCGCTGTAATTCCACAGAACGGTCCCTCCATGCAGAGTGCGTACACCATACTCACCTGTCTACAGGACAGGGTGCATAGTCCACACTGAGCACCGCTCCTCACCACCCCCCTTTCCCCTGCTCTCAGCTGCACTCCTTAGCCCTCTGCATCTGGTTGGCTCAGCACAGGTCAGGCACCAGCAAAGGGTGGAGCAGGGACGAAAGAGAGCTGAGTGTCCAGTCCTGGCTTCTGCCCTGCTGGGTTCCCCTTAGGCAATGCCTCACTTCCTCTTCCTAAGGCCACAGCTTCTGTGGGCAGCCTCTTTCCTCAACCACAGCTCTGGCAGTGCTCCCGTAACTGCTTGTCCTTTGTCCCCACAGGTAGTAAGAGCTTCCCTGCTGCTATGCCACCTCTTGTCACACCTTGACCTAGTCCCCACCTTGTAAATGCTGCATTAGCCAAGCCCTCCTCAGCTGTCCTTCCTGAGTGGTTCCAGACAGTGTCCTGATCTGATACACAGATCTGTCCCCGCCACTCAAATATGAGGTCCTTGGGCACTAAAGCTGTGTGTTTTTATTTTATTTGGTTTTGTTTTTCATCTCAGAACCTCCAGTGGTCAGCGCTGATGGGACCTAGAGCACAGGTAGGGCTGAGTGAAAGCTCACAGAGTAAGTGGATGAATAAATAAAGAACAGCTAGATGGAAGGACAGATGGTAGATGGACAGATGGATGAACAAGTGGATGGTAGATGATGGGTAGACGTACAGACTCTGATTTGCAAAGATTAATAACAGCTGAAATTGCTTGAGTGCTGTCTGTTGTCCAAGCCCTTCAGTTACATATTCACCCAACTTCCATAACCAATCCAGTTACATATTCACCCAACTTCCATAACCAATCCAGGAGGCAGGAACGTCATTATGAGGCAAGAGAGGCTCAGAAGGGTTAGGGGACAGGCCAGGATTCAAGCCCAAGGCTACCAACCTCTAGAGCCTTCCATCCTGATAACATAGAGGTGCAGGGGATGACTCCAGGACCCCTAGGTCCACACTGCCAGTAGGGATGCTCTCCTATCCCCCACTCCTCCCACCCCCAGGTCCTTGGTGGTCCTTGCTCTTTTCCCAGTGGGCCTAGCTTCTGCACACTTCCCTCCAAGGCCACCCACCACCCCATCCACCCTGAGTGTCTCTGAGGATGCCTGCTTTACATGTGTGGGGCCAGGGAGGCACCAGCTCCTCCCTCAAACCCTCGTTCATCTCCTGAGCCCACAGGAGCTTTGCAGGTCTGTGGATTTCTGCTCAACAGAAAAATCTCCTCCTTGGGAGAAGAGTGGGCTCCTGAACAACAGCTTCAGTACCTGCATTCTGTGGATTTCCCCCACATGGAAAAGAGTGTGGGTTTTAGAGACAGGAGGTGTGGTTCACAATCCCAGTTCTGGGATGTTCCCGGGCCATGTCCCCTCTGAGCCTCAGGAGATGGACTGCTAGTGCTTTGGTGCTGGGGTCTGGAGAGGAGCAGCTGTGATGTCCTGTAGCCAAGCTGCAGGTAGTCACCAGTCCTCAGGGTATTCCCTCCACCTGCCTGTCTCACCTTCTCACATTTCCCCAGCACTGGCTTTGGTCATCTCTGTGAGGACTGTCACATGGCTTTTCTCCTCCTCTGGCAGATTAGGAAATTAGAGCACAGGGTACTTAAGAGGCCTTTCGGAGGTTACGCAGCAGGACAGAAGCAGGGCTGGGCTCAAACCCTGGGAAATCTCTGCATCTTCCCAGCCCCTGCCTCCCGTGTCCCCTGTCTTCTGTCCCCCATCCCCCGTGCCTCACCACACTGCCCCAGACTCTGGCTTTGTTGTGGAAGCTGTAGGCGTTATTTCGTTATTTCGTTCCTTCCCTTCCGTTATTTATGCACAGCAGTTTGGAACAGGGCCCTTGATGATTAAAACGCCTCGGGACAGAAAAGCCGAGCTGAAACATTCATGAAAATACAGAAAGGAAAACAGCAACAGCATCTACAGGGGCATCCAGGCGGGAGCTCGGGAGTGCCGCTGAGGACGTCAACTCATCCCAGTGCCCAGGCGACTCCTGCTTCCTTCTGGGCCCTCCTTCTGGATTCCAGGTATCCCAGGACCAGCCCATTCGCCATCATTATCAATAGTTAGCATCATCCCTAGAGTTTTGGGGTCAAGCATGCCTGTTTTACATCCTGGCTCTGCGAGTTCTGGCTGGGTGACCTTGGACAGGTAACCAGCCTCTCTGGGCTGCAGGATGCTGGGCTCTGGTTCCCAGGGCAGCTGGGGAGTATACGGAATGATGTATATGAAGCTACCATGGAAAATCTGGCACCTTAGAGTCCTACTAAGCAATCGATTTCTGTTCTTCCTTTACATTCAGAAAAGCCCTTCTACATACATTATCCGGTAGGGTGACATCCAGACTCAGAAATGGAGTTTTGGCAGCACAGCCCAGCTCCAACTGTGACTACCTGCTACTGAGGAGAAAGTTATAGAACATCTTAAAGCCTCATTTCCACATCTTTCAGAGGAGGGCTAATCATAGCCCCTACCGTTAGGTGTGTGTGAGTTTAAATGGAATAAAATATTCACTATATTATCCCTGACACAGGACAAGTGCTCCCTAGCTGTCATTATTAATATTTGCCTGCTTGGTAGTCTGGGTATATATCATTGCCTCGTTTGAGATGATGGAAGTGAGGCTCAAGGAGGTAAAAGGACTTGACCAAGGTCACACAGCCAGGCAATGGCAGGGCTGGGACCTCAGAGCTGGGCTCCTGACTCCATAAGTTAGGGCTCTTTCCTTTCCAAGAGTCCTAAGGTGATTCATTCAACAGGACTCTATGGTCTTGGTAGCTCTGCCCAAACAGAAGGAACTGGAGGACATCTCGTGCAAAAGCTTCAGGCTACTCTGGTTTCAAACCCTCTTCCTAGCTGTGTGACCTTGGCTGGAATTTAGCCTCTCTGGGCTTCAATTTCTCATATGGAACTTGGCAGTACAATTACTGCCTTACAGCTTGGGGTCATCGTGAGCAGGAAATGAGGATGGGTGTGAAAGTGCCCAGCACCGAGCCAAACACACAGCAAGTGCTCAGAAATGCCACCATTCCTTCCCTGCCCCATCAGTGCATTTGTCACTGCCTCCTGTGGGGATCCTGGCACCGGCTTCGCTCCCAGCCAGAGAGACCTCAGTGACTGACAGCCCCTGACATTCTGGCTGACGGAGCAGCTTTGTCTCCATCAGCCTGCCCCAGCCTCCCAGGCACCTGACACCAGAGCTAATAACGCCACAAGGGGGTGAGACAGGCCCAGCCCACTGGCGCCAGCTCCTGCCTTTGTCTCTTGCTCACCCCCATCCTTCTTCCAACTCTGACTCTTGCTCTCTCCTTCCCCTCATCACTCCTGACACTTTCAAGGAAGCAGCCTCAAGGCCTCTGACCCTGATCCAAAAAGTACTAACATCAAAGAAGTACAAGATGATTTAATTCTACAGACTCTTAATGTATTCTTACTCTGATCCAGGGGCACGGAGGATACAAAGTTGAATAAGATGAGGTCCTGCCCTGGGGGATCTCCAGAGGAAAATGAGGCAACAACACAAATGTACAAAATAATAGGATGTCTCATAATAAATAAGAATTACAACAGCTGTGACTTATTGGTTAGGCATTTTATATGTGCTCCTGTGGAAGGTCTTAGCTCAGATTCAGAGAGGTCCTGAGTATTGTCCAAGGCCACACAGTCAAAATAGGATATTCAAACCCAAGGCTGTCTGGTCTCAAAACTTGGGCTCCTTCCACTTCATCAAGTTTACCTCTGTTGGGAGAGTCCAAAACTTGAAGAAAAAGAAGAAGGAGGAGGAGGAGGAGGAGGAACCACGCAATGTGAAAAGTGAAATAAAAGAACACACACAAATGCCAGAGTGAATGACTTCGCCTGGGGGAGGGCCAGGAAAAATTGCAGAGAGAATCCTCCTGAGCTAAATATGGAAGGATGGTGATTATGTATATATATATATGTATATATATATACATATATATATATATATATATATATATGCTTCTGCTTCCCTCTCTGTCTCTGCATATCTGTGTCTGTAAGCATAACCTGGTCTCCCCACTCCCAGGCTCCCTGAACAAAACTGTTGCCCTACTCTGCACCTTGTATGGTGATTATAATTGAATAAAGTACATACTGTTGGGGCTGACTGGTTAATTTAAAAAGGGAACAAGTGAGTGGCTCAGTTGGTTAAGCATCTGCCTTCAGCTCAGGTCATGATCCAGGGTCCTGGGATCAAGTTCCACTTCAAGTTCCCAGCTCAGTGGGACATCTGCTTCTCCCTCTCCCTCTGCCCTTCACCCTCTTCCCCCACTTGTGCTCATGCTCTCTCTCAAATAAATAAATAAAATCTTTTTTTTTAAAGAGTCAGTTAAAGTAAGAAGTTATTTCAATAATAAAATATATACGGCCCATTTCTGTCTTGGCCCATCCAGGCTGCTATAACAAAATACCACAGACTGGGTAGCTTACAAATAACAAAAATTTATTTCTTCCAGTTCTGGAAGCTGGAAAGTCCAAGATCAGGGTGGCAGCAATGTCACATCCTGGTGAGGGCCTACTTCCTGATTCATAGCCAGCACCTTCTTGCTGTGTCCTCCTGTGGTGGAAGGGGCAAAGGAGCTCTCTGGGGTCCCCTTGTTAAGAATATAAATCCCCTTCATGAGGGCACCACCCTCATGATTTAACTTCCCCCCAAAGGCAGCATCTTCTAATACCAGCACATTGGCTTTTAGGATTTGAACATACGAATTTGGTGGGGACACAGATACTCAGAACATAGCACTGCCTAAACATCACATTCTAATATAGAGCATATAAGTGTGCGTGTATCTGAACACTATTTAGGTGAAGACTCCGCGGGCTTTAAGAATGGATCTGTGGATGGAATTCTGCTTTCTCTTTTTTTCCATAAACCATAGCCATAAGACATCTAACCTTGACACTTCAGGCATCCTCAAAGCAGAACAAGAAAAAGCAGCCTCAGTGCAGAATCCTTCTGGATTTTTATGCTTATTTTCTTAATACTTTACAAATCTTTCATCCACACATAATTGGACAGAATTTTTTTTTACCACTGACCTTTATGGAGTGTCTTCAAAGCATTCGACTCAGTTCTCAGAGAAATAGAACTTTCTTCTCTTATATGTCACGTGTCTTGAACTCATTATTGTAATCACGTTATTTAGTTGAATATGATGAGAACTGATGAAACATGAGCATGAAAAAGAGAAGGTTGTTCTGATGGAAGCTCAGTTGAATGCTTTGGAAATCCTCCATAAAAATGAGTTCTTGCAAGGTAACAAATATAACTGATGGCTATACACTGTGACAGAGGTGGCAGGGCATAAAAACTTGTGTCACCTTGACTGGAGAGTAACCTGTCATCCTTTGTCTTCCACCTGCTATCTGCATTAGGGAGTAAGGAAAAGAGTCATGTATTGGGACAGGCAGGTAAGTGGAGTCCACATAGAGACAATTTTCTATTTCTGAGCCCCCTCCCACGGTGTCCATACTCTAGCCTGCTCCTCATCCCCCTTCTTGTTCTTCCAAAAGGAAGGCAGGCACCAGCTAACAAGACCCTAGGACACTGAACAGACTATTTTTACTAGTGGGCAGGGTTGCCATGCCAGAAAGGGATAGCTCGTTGTCACAGCTCTGTCTCTCTTCTCTCGATTCCAGGACTCTCAGCTCTTGTCTCGTATCTTGTACTGGTGGC
The DNA here is from genome assembly GCF_048418805.1 of Vulpes vulpes. Classification (NCBI taxonomy): domain Eukaryota; kingdom Metazoa; phylum Chordata; class Mammalia; order Carnivora; family Canidae; genus Vulpes; species Vulpes vulpes. The sequence goes on along the minus strand of NC_132783.1, from coordinate 96,115,823 downwards.
AGGAAGTTGTAAGAACATATGCCATGAAGGGACAGCGAGAGAGGAGGGCCCAGATCTCTGAAGATCTTGGACATGGGGCAAAGGCATTCTGACTTTATCCTATAGGCAAAGAGGAGTGGTTGAGGTTGAATGGAAAGGTCACTCGGACAGTCTATGACATAGAGAACGGGTGTAGGGAGACACGGAGGAGACTGCTGCAGTCAGGTACCTGGGCCAGACGTCATGTGCCCTACACTATTATGGAGAGCCACGGCGGGGATGGGATGGGTAACTAGACCTCACAGTGGAGTTGGACACGAGGAGAAAGGAAGAGGAGGTCCCTGATAATGCTGAGGTTTGTGTCTTGGCCCCACGCAGTGAGCCAGGAAAGACAGGCATGCGAGCAGGCGTGGGGCCAGGCAGGTGAAGTCCTCAGTGTGGGCCATTTGAGTTTACGTTGTTTGAGAGGCAGCCAGAAGGAGGATTCCAGGAGACCAGAGACATTCAGACTTATGGAGGGGATGGCATCTTGGAAATGGGGCTGTTCTAGCTGCTGGAATCAGGTGAAAAGCATCTCCTGCCTCGAGGATGTCTGATTGCTCTTACTCAGGTCAATAACTGGCAGCACCACAGGTGGAGTGGAAAAAGCCACGGCTTTGAGATCACCCCGATCTGGGCAGAAATTCTAACTCTGCTGGTATGAGTTCTGGGTGGCTTTGGATGTGAGATTTAACATCTAAGAGCCTCTGTTTCTTTATCTGTGAAGTGGAAATAAATAAAAACACGTTCTTCATACTGCTGGGAATCCAACCAGACAGTGCAGGGAAGCAGCAGGCTAGTGCCTGACACATAGCAGGTGTTCAGTAAATGCTGCTAGCCAGACCTAGCCATGGTATCTTATGTGTAATTTACACAATACCACATGTTATTTTATTAGTCCTACAGAAATCAAAGAATTACAGTTCTAGAGCAGAAGGTCTGATGACTCCAAGGGATTTGAGAGACAGATATTTCTTGATCTTCCTTCGACAAAACTTTTCCAGGGCTCTCCTGGGTGCACAGGCCTGTGATAAGTGCTGGGCATTTAGGAGCTTCCAGAGTTTGCCATGCTTCTCCCCCACCATCCCCAAGCAGCTGGTCATGATCACCAAAGGGGGGATTCCCCCCAGTTGCGTAGGAACGCTCTGAAGAGCTGAGTGAAACAGACATTCCACGCTGGGCACTGGGCACAGAGAGAAAAGTCGCGCCAAACCTGCGCCCTGGGGGCTTAGAGCCCAGTACCGGGCATCAGTGAGTCTTGAATGAGCTTTTCTCCAGGAACCAGTGTCCACCCCCGCCTCAGGCTCCCTGCCCAGGCACAAGGCTGCCAGCCCATCTGTGTCCTTGAGAACATGCTGGGCTCCTGACCCAGGCAGCAGCTGGTCCTCTACCTGCTGCCCCCCGACCCGGCACCTGTCCAACTCCAGGGCAAGGAGGACAGAGAGGATCTGAGAGCTGGCAAGAAATGTGGAACTCATCCAGGGCATAGAATGTGCAACTCACTGAACCCGGAACCAGAGAAAGGCTTGATTTCCAGCGAGGTTGGCCCTCTGCCAGCTGTGTGGGTTGCAGCAGCCACTTTTCACTCTGAACCTCAGTTTACTTATCTGTACAAGGGCAATCATGAATTGACCTACCTCAAGGGTTTGTTGTAAGAACTGTGTAGGAGATAGATGATCAGGACCTTTTTGATTGAGAACGACATTCATTGAACCCCAGCTTAAGGGGAAAAATAAGAGGGTGTTTATTGGTTCGAATGTGGCTGAAAAAGCTACAAGTGAATCTAACTTCAGAAACCAGGTGTTCAAACATCATCAGAAATATACCCCTCTGGGACGCCTGGGTGGCTCAGTGGTTGAGCATCTGCCTTCAGCTCGGGTCGTGAACCCACGGTCGTGGGATCAAGTCCCACATCAGGCTCCCTGCATGGAGCCTGCTTCTCCCTCTGCCTGTGTCTCTGACTCTCTCTCTCTCTCTCTCTCTCTCTGTGTGTGTGTCTCTCATGAATAAATAGAATTTTAAAAAAAAGAAAGAAAGAAAAAGAAAGAAAGAAAGAAAGAAAGAAAGAAAGAAAGAAAGAAAGAAAGAAAAAAGAAAGAAAGAAATCTGCCCCCCTCCCACTCTCTTCTCCTGTCCCCCAGAATTGCTTTCTTTTCAGGTGAATCTTCCTTTGAAGCAGCCTTAGGCTTACATTCTACCTCAGCAAGAAGAGAGTGCTTCTTTACCAATGGTCTACCTCTAAGACTGCCTCTAAGTGGGCTCTCCTGGGCACCTTTTAGGTTAAACGTCCACCCCACAACCATTCACTGCAGTCAGGGAGATACCCTATTCTGCTGGCCAAGCTGGACCACGTGTCTGTGTTTAGAATCCTGGATTCCAGTTTGGCTCACCCCCACCCAGATAACAAGGACTGAGTGTGAAGAAAGAATTAGCTAAAGGAAAATCCAGATGCTATTACAGATAAAAAGGGGAATGGATACGGGGCATGTGAGAACAACATCCTAAGCATTATGAACACCACTGTCATCATCATCCTCATCATCATTCAGGAATAAATCTCACCTCTGTGTTCCTGTGAGTCACTGCTCCCATGTGCCGTCTTCCATAACCATTCTGTGCCTAGAAGAAGACTCTTGGCACTCAGGTGGGGTCTCTGAGGGCCTGAGGCTCCTCTGCTTGCCTGCCCCCTGGAAATTGTCCAGCCCAGCCCCTGACCTCATCCTTTCTCTGCATTCTGAGATCAACCTGCCTCAGGCATCGTCTCTGCTGTCACCCAGCATCAGACCCCAGCCTTTACATTCCTCATCCTTCATAGCCAAGGCCCCTGACCATTACTCTTTGAACCCAGTTCTTCTCTGATTCTGGACAAAATCAGGAAGTCTGAAAGAACTCCAGATCCATTCTATAAAGCCCATCACACAGAGTACCACACTTCTGCCCCTGACATTAGGACATGTTTTCATGTCTGGAATTTATCCTTGGCCCTATATCCTAAGTTCCTATCTGTATTGGATGAGTATTATCAGCAAACTTTTGGTTGCAAATAACAGAGAACCTCACTCAAATTGACTTTTCAGAACAAAATAAATGTATTGGCTGATGGGAACAGAAAAAAAAAAAAAATCCAGAAATAGTTTAGGCTTCAGACAAAGCTAGATCTATCAGCTCAATAACATCTCCAAGGATCTGGTTTCTTCCCCCTGTTAACTTTGTCTTCTCAATGTTGATCTCATCCCAAGGCTGTTTCCCTAGTGTTCCCAAGATAGATTCAAGTAGCTCCCTGGCTATGTGCTTCCACCTTCATAGCCAGCAGGGAAGAATATAACTCTTTGTCTCCAGAATTCCTAGTGTAATTCTAACAGATTAATTCTGATTGAACCAGCTTAAGTTTTGGAGTGGCTTATTATGTAGCAAAAGTAACTGGAACACCATGTAAATGGATGCAAAGGCACTTCAAAAGAGAATAGTTTTGATATCAAAGTATTAAGAGACACCCTTGGGGAAATTTTTTTAATCCATGAATATTTGTTCAAAAGAAGCCTCTTGATAAATGTGCTGCAAAAGTCAAATGAAAAATAACAAATGTTGTAATGAGCTGTCCAAATTTACTGGAAAAAAATATACCCTAAAAAAATTAAATACTTTACTCAAGTCCTGTTTGTCCTTAAAATCAGTACATAGTTTCAATTATGATCTATGTTTTGTTAAATATAGGTTATCATCAATTTTATTTCAAAACTCTTGACAAAGTCCAAATCAAAGCTATAAACTTGCATTTATGACAGAATCATAATCCCTCCTTGAAGTGATTTATATTGAGTGGGATTTTTTTCTGATCCCCAATTATTCTTAGGAATCTAAGATTTCCTTCTGTATATCTGGACCATCACATGTTCATGTGGTATCCTTTTGCTTTTTCCTTAGCACCAGAAGAAAGGAATGTTCCCCAACCTTACTGCCCCTCCTACAGTAAATTCCAAGCCTCTACTTGCACCCACTGAGAAAGGGTCTCAAGGGCTACTCCCTCTTTCCATAGCCCCACCACACCTGAACTACCTCTTCCTACCTCCCACTGTGCCTTTCCAGCATCTCCATCTCCTTGTTTTTCATCTTCACCCTCTTCTCTTTGCTGTTCTCGGCTCTCCTCTTCATTCCAGATGTATACTTGGATTATATCAGCCTCTTCCAGGAAATAACCAAGACCGATTCTATTCAGTCATTGACACCAGCTCATAATGCTGACATTCTGCCAGACTGGCCTCATTTATCACCAAGAGAAAGAAGCAGCAGTTAACCATCCATTCTCAGAGAAAACTGAGATTGACAAACCTCACACTGCTTTGGGGCTGCGTCTTGGGGCAGGAAGCTTGTAGAGGGGACTCCACATCAGGAAATTTCAAATCCAACATTTTTTTCATCCAAACTTTGGGGCTCAGAAGCCACTATATGACAGTAAGAATTCCTTATGTTGAAAATATCAGAACAGCCAACTCAAATCAGTTTAAGCAATAAAAGGAATATGTTACCTCACATAACTGAAAAGGGCAGAGGCAGGCCTCACTTCAGGTAAGGTTTGGCCCAGACACTCAACTGATGCCAGCAAAAATTCAATTTCATTCCATCTCTCCTTTCTGCCTACCTCTCCTCATTCTAAATCTGGCCCCTCTCTTGGTCTCAGGACATATGTCAGTATCTCCAAAGCTTACAGAAAGCCACTCGCCAACAGCACATTACAAGTCTCAGAAATGAGTTGCTATCATTATCTTAATTCAGTCTTATCAGAGAGGCCATGATCCTTCCCCCAGCACTCTCTGCCCCTCAACCCCAGCCTCCAGCATACACGCACACATACCCTGAAAAGCATAAAGGGATAAAAAGCAAAATATAAACTTTGTCCCACATTTCAGACAATCCTGGTATATTAGTATGTTTTTTCAACCTTTTTTTAAAGATTTTATTTATTTATTCATGAGAGACACAGACAGAGAGAGAGAGAGAGAGAGAAAGAGAGAGGCAGAGACACAGACAGAGGGAGAAGCAGGATCCTTGCAGGAAGCCTGATGTGGGACTCAATCCCAGGACTCCAGGATCACACCCTGGGCCAAAGGCAGGCACTAAACCGCTGAGCCACCCAGGCGTCCCTGTTTTTTAAACCTTTTAAAAAGAATCTATATGTTTATATCTATATGTGCTAGATATAGAGAAAGATTGGTTGGGACGCCTGGGTGGCTCAGTGGTTGGGTGCTTGCCTTAGGCTCAGGTCATGATCCTGTGATCCGGAATCAAGTCCCATATCCGGCTCCCTACAAGGAGCCTGCTTCTCCCTCTGCCTATGTCTCTGCTTCTCTCTTTCTCAGTCTGTGTCTCTCATGAATAAATAAACAGATCTTTTAAAAAAATAATAAATAAAATAAAATAAAAAGAAAGATTGGTTATATGTATGTATGTTTATACATAAAAATGTCATATATAATTTATGCTTTTTAAATTTAAGTATAGTTGACATACAATGTGACATTTGTCTTAGATATACACATAGCTTATACTTAACAAAATGTTGACTATACACACTCACTTTGAACTTTTCCTCATGTGAATTAATACTCTTACAATATAATTTGTAATGGTAGCATCTAAGAACAACCAACACTACATCAGCATTTCTTTGTGGGCTTCCTAACTACCACTGTTTTATTTGGAATCCCTAGCCAATGTTTCAGTCTGCTATTGTCAAAAAAAGAAACTTTATAAAATTATTATTATTCAATCAGTTGTGATAATGGCATTATGGTTATATTTAAAAGGAAGAAAAAGGGATCCCTGGGTGGCTCAGTGGTTTAGTGCCTGCCTTTGGCCCAGGGTATGATCCTAGAGTCCCTGGATCGAGTCCCATGTTGGGCTCCTTGCATGGAACCTGCTTCTTCCTCTGCCTGTGTCTCTGCCTCTCTCTTTCTGTTTCTCTCTCTCTCTCATGAATAAATAAAATCTTTAAAAAAAATAAAAGGAAGAAAAAGTCTTTATTGGTTAAGACATACTAATAAGTCAAATGTGAAGATATTTGGGACTTGCTTTAAAATATTCCAGGAATTGGGGCGCCTGGGTGGCTTAGTCAGTTGGGTGTCTGCTTTCAGCTCAGGTCATGATCCCAGGGTCTTGGGATTGAGTCCTGAGTGGGGTCACTGCTCTGCGGGGAGACTGCTTCTTCTCTCCTGCCTGCCACTCCCCCTGCTTATGCTCCCTCTTACTCTCTCTCAAATAAATAAATAAAATCTTTAAAAAAAATAAAATAATTGAGTCTAATTGGCCCTAATAATTTGTTGACTTGGATTATGTCATTGGCTGATCCTCATGTAATCTCTGTGGGCAGACTGGTGAGAGACACTGTCTGGTTTAAGATAGTTGGGCCCACTCTTTGGGTTGGAGTTAATGCCAACTAAGCCACATGGATGAGAAATGCAAGCGACTCTTAGGAAGGCAGACATGGATGTTGGAAGGCTGAAAATTAACTCCAGACCACAAGTCCCACATCCTTCCATGATGGCAGGCATGTTAAGGTACTTAACTGCCCCCAAGATGGCAATAACAATATGTGTCTGGGGCAGCCCGCGTGGCTCAGCAGTTTAGCGTAGTCTTCGGTCCAGGGCATGATCCTGGGGACCCGGGATCGAGTCCCATGTCAGGCTCCTTGCATGGGGCCTGCTTCTCCCTCTGCCTGTGTCTCTGTCTCTCTGTGTCTCATGAATAAATAAATAAAATCTTTTAAAAATATATATGTGTCTGCACACCTTTTCACAATTTGCCAAATTCCTTTCCATCCATTACCTCCTTGGAGCCTCACATTTTCTCTGAAAGCTAAATATTAGTAACCCTGATGTCCAGATAAGCAAACTGAGATTCAGGCCAAGAACACATAACTAACTGGTCAGTAGCAGAGATATGACTCAAACTCCTAAATCCTATATTTCTTCATGACAATGCCACTGACTTCTAGAAAAACACATTCAAAGCTGCCCCCAAACGGTAAAACATGGTCTGAGCCCCAGTTCTTGATCCCTGACTCTGTACACAAATTGGCCCACCAGGACAGCCTATTTTATGATGTTCATAGTTCTGGAAATCCTGAATTCTACCATCTGTGAGACCAGGGGATGACACAGCCTGATCTAAGGCTCTGTGACAGGACTATTGTTTCCCATTGGGCAGATTCCCCAGTTGTATCCAAGCCAGCTCCATTGGATTCCAAGTCCTTTCCTCTTGGACTCTCTTCAACCAATGTTTATTAGATATCTACTAAAGCCCAAAGTCCTCGCCATAGCAGTCAAGCTCCCCTACCTGTTTCTCTGGCCTCCCCTACAACCACTTTCCCCTCATTCACTCAGCTTCCTTCAACTTTCTCTTAAACATCCCCTTATCGTGAGGTCTATCTCTGACCCTTCAGAAACAGTATTAACATCCCCAGCACTTACCAATCCCGTCTCTGTTTCAACTGTTTCCATAATAATTATCACAACAAATGTCTTACACATTTATATTGTATTGTGTGTTTCCCTTTCCAAAAGGGGGTAAGCACCTCAAATTCAGGGATCTTATCTGGTTTTGTCCATTGATGAATTCTAAGTATCTGGAACTGTTCTTGGCATGTAGCAGGTGTTCGTTCAACAAATATTTGTGAAATAATGAATGCTATCAACACAACCAACCAGCCATATTCTTTTACCTTTAGAGTTTTCCAGGCATGGGTGACATCAGCCTAGGTGCCCCCCAATGTCAGAAGACTCAGATGAGGTTTTCCAGGGGAATGTCCTCAGAGCCCTTCTCATTCTTAAGGTGTTCCTCCTCCTCCTCCCCCACGACAGTGGGAGGCTGGGGTTGATATCCAGAACACCAGTAACTTCAAAGAAACCCTCTCTCCTTAACGTCAACTTTTTATGCTCTCAGGGCTGGTCAAGCTTACCTCAAAATTGATAAGTATGTCCTTCATGGGTTTCAGAATACAGCCTCACTTTACCTAAGGGTACTTGGCACCTATATTTTGTTTCTGGCTTCTGTGGCCTTAGCTGACATTGAGATACAAATAACCCCTTTGAACACCCTGCTGCCTGAGTGTTCAGGATACCACTGCAACACAGATGTCTTTATCTCCATTGTTGCAGATAGGGAAACTGAGTCCCAGAGAGTCCTTCCTGTCTGGCCTCTGAGACTGTAGAAATGCTCACCAAGTACTTGTTTCTCAGTACCCCAGAGAGCTATGGGTATTGTTGTCCTCCGCCCCTGGATATCACCTCTAGATAGAGAGTCAGTGTCGGTCATCTGCTGTTTGCTCTGTAGGACCCTGCTTCCCACCCAATCATTAGAACATTTTCTACCCCCAACCAGGCAGCGCCCAGAGAAGCTACTGACCCTGATCAGCTGGACCTCTTGTCCACCGCTGCGATAAGCAGCTTGGTAGGGAGATAAATGGATGTGATGATTAGCCTCAAATGAGGTTTAGGGATTATCTGTGGATTTTCTCTATCCTTGCGGGCGGACACAATGGAGAGGGGAGGGGCTATGATTTCTGAACCCAGGGAAAGCGACCAAGCACATTCATGACTTGCATTGTGCCAACTCTCAAGAGTCAAGGGGGTTTTGGTTTGAATCTACATTCTGAGACCTTAGACAGTCGCCTCACTTCTCTGGACTTCTCTTTACAAGGGTTGGAGACATGCTGACAATGTTCTTCCACATCAGAAGAGGATCACTCTCCAAAGCTCTGGTTTGAAGGATTCTACGTGCAACTGCAAGCTCTCCATCAGTTCCCTCTAAGCACCTTATCTCCTAGTGCATCTCCTCAGCAACATCTTGAAGGAGCAAACTGAATTACTATATAAAACAACAACACTGATACTAGCAGCCAACATTCGCCGAGCTTCTTATGTGCAATGTGCAAGCACTTCACTGGCATGTGACCATTTAATCCTGTCAATAATCCTAAAAAATAGATTCTATTTTGTTCTCACTTTACAGACGAGTAAATTTGGCCTCACGTGGCTTGCCCCATGTCACAAAGTTGGTGACAGGTAAGATCAGGCCTAGAATCCAAGTTCTCTTCCTCAAAGCCACCCTCTGCTAAATGCCTCAATTGCATATGCCATGATTTCTGTAGACTATTCTGACTGAGGCTTGAACTGGCATCATTAGAATAATCTTTATGCAATCTGAACTATGTTGATGAGCACATACCATACTTACCTCTCCCTGTCCCTGTTTCTTCATCTGTAATCTGGGGGTGATCACATTTCCCTTCAAATGGCTGTTTTGAGGATGTAATGAGATTATCATAAAAGTTCAAGAAATACCAGCTTTCCTTCTTTTGCCCCTCAAAAAATTAATATGAGTTGATTTGCTGAAATAATGACAGCTGGGATGTTAAGAATATCAATAAAAACAGGAAAATAAGCCAGGCATGAAATTGGTAATGTTGGAATTGTCTACCTACCCATTCAGCACATCACAGAACGCCACGACTTTTAAGATGCTATGCATGGCACTGACACGAGAGCTAGATGACACAGAAAACAGAGTGGAGAAAGTGTCATTCTCCCTGACTCGCTTTCTTTTCCCAGCCCCGCAGTTTCAGAGGAAAACACAATCGACATAGCACTTGCTTTCATGGAGATTATATTCTTGTGAGAGAAATGACAAATTAAATAAGATGTTTTGAATACGAGCAAGTCTTATCAAAAATAAAGCAAGGTAATCATCTAGAGTGTAACTTCGGAAGAGAAGGGGCTATTTTAGGGAATGTGGGCAGACCAGCCTTCTGTGAGAACACATTTGTATGAAAGCCTGAAAGCACAGAGCTGAGGCCTCTGGCTAAGAATGAGAGGTACATATTTAAGGAATGAAAAAAATGCTATGACTGGTGTGGAGTAAGCAACAGGTTAAGTGATGGAATAATACCATCAGATAGATAGGTGGGGACCAGGCCAGGCAAAACCTTTAAGGAAGTTTGTGTTCTACTTTGAGTTCAACAGGAAAGATGCCATTAGAAGTCTGGCAGATTAATAACTTGAGCTGTTTTATACTTTTTTTTTAAGATTTTATTTATTTATTTATGAGAGACACAGAGAGAGAGAGAGAGAGAGAGAGAGAGGCAGAGACACGGGCAGAGGGAGAAGCAGGCTCCATGCAGGGAGCCCAATGTGGGACTCCAAGGTCTCCAGGATCACACCCTGGGCTGAAGGTGGCACTAAACCACTGAGCCACTGGGGCTGCCCTGTTTTATACTTTTAAAAGTCACATTGGACCCAAACAAATAAGGACAAAGGGTTTATAACAAAGACAGCATGCAGAATAGTGCAGGGGGGATGGTTTTTCTTTCAATAAATGGTGCTGTGTCATTAGAGTAGCTATATGATCAAAAAATATTTAATCTTGGGACACCTGGGTGGCTCAAGCGGTTTAGCGCCTGCCTTCAGCCCAGGGCATGATCCCAGAGTCCCAGGATCCAGTCCCACGTCGGGCTCCCTGCATGGAGCCTCCTTCTCCCTCTGCCTATGTCTCTGCCCCTCTCTCTCTCTCTCTCTGTATCTCTTGTGAATAAATAAATAAAATCTTTTAAAAATATATTTAATCTTTCACACCACACACTAAAATCATTCTATGTGGATTGTAAATCTAAAGGTACAAGGTAAAACAATAAGGATTCTAAAAGGTAACGAGGAGAATGTTTTCTTGACCTTGGGTAAACAAAAATTTCTTAAACAGAACACAAAAAGCACTAACTGTAAAGGAAAAAAATGGTAAATTGAACTATGATAAAATTAGCAACTTTTGTTCATCAAATGACACTAACAACAAAGGGAAAGGGAAAGCCCCAGCCTGGGGGAAGATATTTGCAACACATATGGTATCACAGCACCTAGGTGGCATGGTGGGCTGAACATCTGACTCTTGGTTTCTGCTCAGGGTCACAGAACTGAGCCCCACATGTTGGGCTCCCCACTCAGCAGGGAGTCTGCTTGAGATTCTCTCCTTTGCCCTCACTCTGCCCCTTCCCCTACTTGCCCACTTGTGCACTCTCTCTTTCTCTCTTTCATATATATATATATATATAGTTTCAAGGGATTCCTACCCAGGGGATACAAAGAACTCCTACAACTCGATAAGAAAGTAACAGATATCACAATAAAAGAATTGATTTAAAAAAACATAAACAGGGGGGCAGCCTGGGTGGTGCAGCAGTTTAGTGCCGCCTGTAGCCTGGGGTGTGATCCTGGAGACCTGGGATCGAGTCCCAGAGTCCCACGTCAGGCTCCCTGCATGGAGCCTGCTTCTCTCTCTGCCTGTGTCTCTGCCTCTCTCTCTCTCTCTCTTTGAATAAATAAATAAAATCTTTAAAGAAATACAAATTAAAAATAAAAAAATAAAAAAAAAACATTAACAGGCACTTCACAAAAGAAGTTCTCCAAATTGTCATTAAACCTGCTGAGAAGTACTTCATTGGCCATCAAGTAAATTCAAATTAAAATCATTACATACTCGCTCCATACATAGAACGGCTAAAAGTAAAAATAGATTGACAATACCAAGTGTTGGTGAGGATGTAGAGCAAGAGAGCAAGGAGAACTCTCATATCCAGTTTATGGGAGTGTAACTTGGTATGCCCCACTTTGGAGAACTGTTTGAAAGTGTCTAATAAAGCTAAATATATGCACCTTTTACCCGTTTATTCCACTCCCAGGAATATATCCAATAAAAATAAACTATATATATATATATATATATATATATATATATATATATATATATATATATCAAAAGATCTATATAAAATTTGGAAACAACCCAAAAATCCATCAATAAATTGAGATATAGTCATATGGGGGAATACTACACGGTAATGAGAAGTAAGACACTGACACAGGAAACATGAATGAATCTCACAAACATGATATCAAGCAAAAGAAGCCAAACACACAAGAATACACACTGTATGATTTCATAAGCCTATAGCATCCATCTGTAGAGTCAGAAGTCAGAACTGCAGTACCTTTGAGGAGGAGTAAGGGGCCAACAACCGGGGTGCCATGATGGGGACTCATAATGTTCCATTTCACTATCCGGGTGCTGATTGCACAGTTGTGCTCATGGTGTGATAATTAATTAAACTGTCTACATGATTTGCGTTCTTTTCCGTATAAGATACATATTTTAAAAATCACTTTGGGAAACAAGAATGGAACTAGAGAGACCTTCTAAAAAACTTATAGTAGTCCAGGAAGGAGATTATGATGCCGTGGAGGAGAGGGATTGGGTGGAGGAGACAAGCAAATTAAGTTGGAATGCATGTTGGTGGAAGAGCTTAAATGATCTGCTAACGGATTGGATGCTGAGAGAAAGAAAGAATTCTACAGCGACCTCTGGGTTTGTGGTCCAAGCGTTTGGGCAGATGTGGAACCACTGGTCCAGGTGAGGAAGACCAGGAAAGGAACCGGCACCAACTAGATGCCTTCATTTGTGACTTCATCTACTTCCCCCAGCAACTTTCCTTGGTAGTTACTTTTAATCCTCATTTTATAGAAAAAGAAACTGAGGCTGTCAGAGATGAGATGAAATTATTTCTCCAGGCTTACACAGGTCTGGAAGGAAACAGAATGGGAAGATTTTATCCAGGAGGCGATCAGGTATCACGTTGGAGCCTGCAGGCTCAAGTCAAACAGCCAAGATTTAAATCTGCCTCTGTCAGCATGCAACCTTGGGCAAGGCTCTTCTTTTTTCTTTACCTGTCAAGTACAGATAAGAGTCATACCCTCTTCATAGGGTTAATATATGTTAAGGAGCCTGATGCAAGGCAGCGGTCTGTAAGTTAGCCACATCAGGGTCTGTGTGGACTTCCCAGAGGGGTGGAGAAACAGAAGGTGGATTTTTAGTTCTTGAGCCAAGACTGAATTTCATTAGCATGGTGATTGCCCCTAAAAACACTGAAACAAATGATGGCATATAATGTTATTGTCACATAATAGAGATCATCAGGACAAAAATCCAAGAGCCAAAAGACATCAAGTGTGTACAACAGAGGAAATCCTGGCTTGACTGGGTGTTGGCCACCTGGGTGCCAATATGCTTTTCTGTATGTTGGAGAGGAAAATTGTTGTGATTATTTCAGCAACCATTTTGGAGGGCTATATTCCAGCTTCCCCAAGGTGCTCTGAGGTAGAAGGCGACAGGTGTTTACTTTCTTGAGTTAGTAGTCAAAGAATTCTGCACTCTTGGTTTAATTGGTGCTTCTCATCACTTCTCTCTTATTTGAATCATTGTAGTAGCCTCCAAACTAGACTCCTCCAATTTCTCCCTTGTCAACAAATACTTCCTGAGCACTTACATTGTTCCAGGGTCATTGTAGGTGCTAGGGAACAATAACAATGAGCCCACAGGTATGATGCCTTCATGGAGCTTCAGATCCACATCACTCCAGAGTGATAATTCTGTTAGAAAGAAAGCACTTTACAGATTGTAAAGGACTGATCCAATGTTGTTACTGTAGGATGATCAAGGTAATGACGGCAGTTGTTAAAGCAGAGTTCCTGCCTTCCCACGTGGCTCTCCGCTGCTTGTAGGATAAAGGCATAAGCCAATTCCAAACTGGATCCCAGTCTCATTTCCCAGTCCCTATCCCTTATATTAGTCTTATACTCCAACCACACCAAAACACGAACAGTCCCTTTATTTCCACACCCCAAGGCCCTTGAATATTCCTCTGTCTGAAATACCCTTCACCTACTGTCTGCCTGGAAATTCCCACCTACTCCCTCAAGATCTAACCCCAACCTCCCATAAACCCTCCCCAGAGGTAGGTTCATCCCTCCCTCTTCTCCTTTTGAAGCATCCTCTCTATATCGGTGTTTCTCAGTAGGGATTAAGATGTAACAGAATAACTTAAGAATCATCTTCAAATCTTGAGCCAACCCTGCTCACCAGTCATTGGGATTCAGTTCATCTGGGGTGCATAATGGCTAGGAACTCAGGACTCAAGTCAAACAAACTCAGGTTAAGTCCAAGCTTACCTCTTTACCAGCCTCATGACCTTGGTCAGGTTATTTAGCCTCCTTAAGGTTCTGTTAACTCCATATGTGGGAATAGAATTAAGCAGGAATGATCAGTTGAGACAAAGTATGTAAAACACTTAGTATGGTACATGACACCTAGGAAGTACTGAACAAATTGTAATGGTTATTGAAAGAATTTTTCTTTATTCTGATCTAGGGAGCCTATCCATTTCTTCCCCACTCCACCCATCTCCAGGTTTGAGAATTAAACTGTATTATGATCCATTGTTTATGTGCCTGTGTCCCCTACTGATGTGAAGCCCTGGAAGGCAGGAGGTATACCTTAGTTCTAGATGCCCTGCACGTAGCACCGTTCTGGGAATAGCATCACCATTTGCAAGCTGAGTGATCTTGGTCAAGTCCATCTGCCTCCTGGGGCCTGGCCTCAGAGATTTTCAGTGTTGGGGCAAATGATGCTTACCAAGTAAGGCTGTTATGAATACCAAATGAGATTATGGCTGTGAAAGTATTTTGTGTGTTGTGAGGTAAGTTGTCATTATGGTTATGCCATCCAGGGTGAGAAGGGGCTGTCATTTCATAGCCACATATCTGTGGCCCTCCATTCATCTTCTTTTTCATCCCATGGAATATCAGCATGACCCTTTTTCCTCAAACATGCTTATTCTATTTATACCATATAGAAGATCCCACCCTGACCTTCACAGTAGCTCCAGCCTTTCCAGGGAGAGAGGGGCTATGGATGCCCTGGTGTGAGCTAAGTTCCTCTCAGCCACTGAGAAAACTGCAGCAAGCCAGATAGACATGATCCTTGTCCCAGTAGAGTTGTAATTCCACTTGAGGGAAAGCCAATGATAAATAAGCAAATCTAAATCTGTAAATAAAATAATTTCAGAGAATAATAATTACTAAGAAAAATGAAGTCGAAAATGTTATAGCATAATTGGGGGAGCGAACATTATCTAGAGGGGCCAAAGGTCTTTTGAGCAGATGACAGTTGAGCCCAAATCCAAAAGACAAGAAGGATTCAGCCATGTGAAGATCAAGGTTAAAAGGGTTCCAAGCAGAGAAACAACAACAAATTTTTTAAGTAAAGTGGTACAAAATGGAGGTTACTGTAGGTGGAATTATTGGGTCAGGAGAGAGTTGGTGGTGATGAGGCAGGAGGGGTAAACAGGAATGGTACCATGTGAGGTTTTACAGGCTGTGATTAAAAGAGAGATGGAGAAAAAGAGAGAAAGAGAGAATGAGAGCGGGAGAGAGAGAGAGATTGAGAGAAATCAAATGAACAATCAAGGGCAAGGAAGTTACTTCGACCTCCGCTTCTCATATGTGCATACATTCAGCAGACACAATTCAACATCTCTTGTGTGTCAGTCATTGTGTCAGGAGATGGAGATACAAAGAAAAAATAAAATATGGAACCAGTTTTTATGAGCCTGGTAACTGAGAATATAGATGCATAAGTAATTTTAATACAAAATGATAAGAAGTCTCCTAGAGGGATATAAAGGCTAAGGGAGCTTAAGGAGGGAGTGATTGTGCCTTAGGGATCAGGAAGTTCTCACTGAGAAAGAGGACACTTTAACTTGCAAATAAAGTGTAAGCAGTAAGGGGAAAGAATGTTCCAGTCAAAGGGAGCAGCAGATGCTAAGGCACTGGGGTGAACCTGTTCAGAATGAGTGGTTATCTGTTCCGGTGGGAACACACCTAGAAAGGAGGCCCTGGATCTTGCTGGAGAAGGACCTTCAGTGCCACACCAGAGAGTCTGCATCTTATTTCTGATGCACTGTATATGCGGAAGCTTTGGCAAGCTCTCTCTAGGACGGGGTAGGTAGAGGATTGCCTGGAGGGAGAGATCAGAGGCACTCGCTAGAGGTACTGCGACCGAGCGAGTACGCGACCTGCGTTTGCCTCTTGGTCACGGAAATGCGGGAGGGGGCGGGTAGGGTAGACTCCCAGGGCAGGCTGCCCTCTGTCCTCCAGGTAACAGGGCCCCATGCTCCCAAACTTCAGGGCAGAACTGAGTCTATGGGGAGCTCCCCCCGTCTCCCTGCAGGTTTCGCGGCTGGCGCCCTCTCTCGTCCCCGTCGCTAGCCCCCGCCTCCTCTCTCAGGAAGCCTGGGTCTCCCTGGGAGCGGGTCTGCCCCTGCGGGAGGCCTCTCGGCTTTGTGCCCCGCGGCTCGGCGGACCTCGGGGCGGGCCGAGAGGGCTGGGCGCCCCCCGCGAGCACAGGTGCTAGCCCAGGCAGGAGGCAGCGCCCCGGCGGAGGAGTGCGGAAGGGGGTGGACGCGCGCCGGAACCTCGGTCCGGGCGCCCGCGTCGGCCGCGGAGGAGCTGCAGCCTCCAACAGGTTCGTAGAACGCGCGCTCGCTCGCGGCCGCCCAGCCGCCGCCCTCCGCCCAGCAGCTTCGAGCAGCTTCGAGCAGCTTCGAGCAGCTTCGCCGCGGCGACCCCGGCCGCAGGCCCCGCTTCTCCGGCAGCTCTCGGCCGCCTCCGGCCCCTCCGGGAGAGGCGGGGGGCGCCGCGGGCTCCTGGCTGCAGCACACCCCGGGGACGGCTCCCGCGGCCGGGTCGGCCCTGCACCCCCGTCCCGGGGTCCGGGCTCAGCGCCACGGCCTCCGAGGACCGCCCCGAGTCCCCGCGACTCCGCTCCCCGCGTCAGCACCGCGGCGGCAGCAGCCCCTGCCGGCCGCCCGCTCCCCGCTCCCCGCGAACAACGCCGCGGCGCCGGGGCCTCCGGCTTCGCCGACCGGGGACGTCGGCTTCCCCCGGGGCAGCGCCCGCGGCGAGTGGCGGAGGGAGCGCAGTCACGGGCTCGAGGCTCCGGCTTGGGTCTGCAGCTTGCCAAGGCCTGGCCGCGCAATGGCGGGTCCCAGCTGGAAGTCGGAAAGAGGGTGGGAGGGGAGGCAGGCACGGAGGGGCGCCGGGCTCCCGGGCGGCGGGCTGGGCCCAGGCTGGAAGGGGGGAAGGCGCCGCCCGCCCCACCCCCACCGCACCCCGCCCCGCCCCACCCCCACCCCCACCCCACCCCCACCCCGCCCCCCAGACCCCCGCCTCCGCCCTCGCTCAGGACCGCGGACTCCCTTCGGAGAGCCCAACACCGACGCCCGAGGCTGACGAACTGCAGTCTCCGACTCAGGCTGTCCCCGGAACATCCCTAGAAAGTGTGAGGCTGAGTTTCCGTGGGGGGAGGGGGCCGAGAAGCCGCGGGGAAGCCTCGGGAACCGGGCAGCCACTTGCTTCCCCTCCTTCCTGCCCAGGGTTCCGCCCCCGCCTCCGAAGTGAGGCCCGAGAGGAAAGAGGGGGAAGGGAGGGACCCCGGCACCAGGTCCTGAATGGCGGCTTGGCTCCGGGAGGCTGCAGTTAGTAAGGAAAGAGGTTGAAAGAGCATGAGAAACGGGCAGCTCCCCAAACTGGGAAGCCAGCTCGGCGGGGCGGCAGAAACCAAACGGGTAAGAGGAAACCTTTTCCGTGCGAGCCCAAGCCCGGAGGGCCCTTGCCTCGGTGACCCTCTCCATCACTGGTAGTCTCTACCAGAGACAAGGAGAATCCAGAGTTGGCGTAGAGGGCTGAGGTGAGTTGCCCAAGGTCACTCAGCCACTTAGTAGCAGAAATGGGCCTAAAGCTCAAGCTCCCCCAAATCCTGCCCCTGTTGTGTAACATTCACGGAGAAGCCTTTTCAAAACCCCAGATGCAGACAGAAGAGCCGAGCTTTTTCCATTCTGAGTCCAAAATCTGAGCTCTGTCACTTACTAGCAGGTAACCTTACGAGACTGACCTTCTGAAAGGCCAGGTTAAGATACCCACCTGTGGTGAGGATTTAATGAAATGCCTATATAATGAGCTTAGGGCAGTGCCTGGTACACAAAAAGTACTCAAAAAAAAAAAAAAAAAAAAAACGAGCTACCGTTTCTGCTACTAGTCCCTCTGTAAACATGCACTGAAGATCTCTTATATGCACTGGCTGTGCACTGGGGAAACAGAGAAGTGTCCTGGGGAGGGCATAGACCAGCAGAGGAAGCAGAAAAGAAATCAGTTGCAATAGGATGAGATAAGTGCTATAATTAAGGTGAGTACACATGGCAATGGGATCTCAGAGGCAGGAATGATGAGCTGTGGGGAGACAAGGGGAAAGGTATCTCAAACAGATGGAACTGTGTGTAAAGGCCAGGAGATGTGAGATCAGAGCCACCAGGGTGATGCCAATGTGCTGGAGAGTCCTCGGGATGGGGACTGTGAAATGAGAGTAGAGAGGAAAGCTGTAGCCAGTCCCCCAAGGGCCTTCTGTGATGAAATATTTCAACCGTATTTTAAAAAATAGAAAGAATAGTATAATAAACCCCCACGTATCCATCATCAAGCTTCAACAGTTGGCCGATTTTGTTTCATCTATACCCACACCCACTCTGATCACACTCACACACACACACATACACACAGAGCTTATTTTGAAGCAAACCCAAGACATCATATCATTTAGTGCAGAAAGATTTTAACATCAACAACAACACCCTGCCATTCAAATGTTGTTCTACCTTGGAAGTCTCTAACTCAAGCTATGGCTTTCCTTCCACAATCTGTTCTAACTGTTCCTGTGCTTAGCGGCAGGTTTTGAGAGAGGTCCACTCTATGGTGATGAGCCATGTGCATTAGAGAAACTAGTTCAGAAAAAATGGAGGGTCATCAGCCTCAACAGATTTTACCAAGCCAGAATTGTTTATCTCCACTATCTACACTGTGGCTAGAGACCAGTAACTATTTTCATGGCTGACCCAAAGACAAATTGAGCCCCTTAATAAAGAAAAAGACAAAAGTAAGAGCTTCCCTTTCAAACTAATCTGAACCATAATGTTATGAGAACAGAAGGCTTGAAGTCATGGAAGTCTCTGATTTGAAAATCATCAAACCCAACAGCCACATTTTATAGATGAGGAAGAGTCAGAAATAGAGAGGAATTTACACAAAGTTCTACAGTGCTGAGACCAGAGACAAGAGCTTTGAACTCATAATCAAGAGAGAGTTCTTGTCAGTTCACCATTCTGCCTGGAAGATTAGGTCTTAGAGTTTTTCAAGCCATAAGCTTGGGATGCCATTTCCTTCCCAAGCTCAAAGAGCTGGAAGGAAGAGAGGGAAGTAGGACAAGAAATGTCCTTCCTGGTTCTCAGAGGATGGCAATGTATGGTAGTTGGTCTTTGAGACACCTTGACATGTTTCCCTTCCATATCCTTCTGAAGAATGTCTATGACAGTGGTACCTATATTCTGGCCACTATGTGCATCTCCTGTCTCATCACTTGGTTCTCATTAACAAATTTCTTCAGTCAGACACCCAGACCTCATTTCTGTACAGTTTTGCCCATCCTGCTTGAATGATGAATATTAAGCCTCTCTTTTTCCATTTGCCCTGAATTGGGCTGCACATCTCTCTCAGCTACAGACTCTGAGGTACAAATAGTGTTTGGCCCAGGTTCTGGCACAACTCAGAGTTCTTGTGCCTTTCTGGAGCATGAAGTCTCTCCTGTTACTGATGAAATGTGATGACTGTGACAGGTATGTGTGCTCCCATCGGGCTCTGGGCACTTCACAAGTCAGCATTTTGCTTTTCAGGGACGTCCCTGCCTGCAAATGGAGAAGGCAGTATCTCACAAGTCCGAGTCTTAGGTGGGCAAATTAAAGCACACATAAGGAGTTCTAAGCATCTCTGGTGAAGAGAAGTCAGCAGAGAATGGTCAATAAAATTGTCTCACTTCTGGAGTATGACTGTAGGCCAAGCTGTAGGAAGGTGATAAAGATAGTAAATTTCAGTTTGTGAAATTATCCCAGCTTTTAGCCTGAGGTGAGACCAATTCGGATATATTACATACATTATATTATTAAATTATATTTTATTTTATTAAGATTATCCATGTTTTCCCTGCTAGCTACAAGTTTGCATTATGTCATATCACTTTTGTGGAACCTACATTAGTACTCGTCTTTGCTAACCAAAAGAAATTTTTTTTTTTTTTTTACCAAAAGAAATTTGAAGAGGATTTCACTTTTACAAAAGGGTGAT
Organism: Vulpes vulpes; assembly: GCF_048418805.1. Taxonomy (NCBI): domain Eukaryota; kingdom Metazoa; phylum Chordata; class Mammalia; order Carnivora; family Canidae; genus Vulpes; species Vulpes vulpes. The sequence continues at coordinate 96,095,700 of NC_132783.1, read as the reverse complement.
TGCTTCTTTGCTTTACACCATTTCGGTTTACAAAAGGTTTCATAAGAACACTCTACTTTCAGATAGAAGGGGAAGGCTGTATTACATTATATTATCCGGGCCTAGTTGAATTGCAATAGGTAAGATTCCAAAGGGACCTTAGCGAGCATTTATTCCTCTTCCAACATTTACTCATTGAGTGGCTGTTCTGGGTCAGGCATGGTTCTAGGTATGAACAAGACACCTCACATGCCTGTTCCCATGGGACTTACAGACTTGCAGTAGACATAATTGTTAATAACAATTTAAAAATTAATAAAAAACATTTAAGCAAACAGATAGATAGGAAGGGTCTATCTGAAATGGCTACGTGAAACTCAAGCCCAAATAACAAGAAGTCAGTCATGTGAGGATGTGGGGCCAAACACCCCAGCAAAGGAAATAGCTCTGGAAGAGGCCCTAAATGTGAGCCTGGTCTCTTTGGGGACAGACAAGAAAAGACCGGTGTGGCTGGAGCAGGAAGCAAGGGGAAGAGTGGCAGCAAATGAGGGTGGAGAGGGGACAGAGACCAGTCCCTCACACAGAGCCTTCTATGCCAGGGTCAAGATTTGGGATTTTATTCTAAATGCAATGGATTGTCACTGGATGATTTTAAGCAGGAGAGTGATATAAACTGATTTTGCTTTAAAAAGATGCCTCTGGTTACTGCATGGAGAATGGATGATGTGAACCTGCTGGGCTAGGCAAAGAGCAAGCAGAGAGGGTGAGACACAGCTTCACCCACTGAGGTGCTCAGCAACCATTGAAGTGTTCAGCACCCAGCAGAGGAACCAGAATAGCAGAGCCCTGGGGGAAGGGCTGCCATGGGGAGGGATGTGCAAGGCATTGTGGGAACACAGAGCTAAGAACTCACTGAACCTGGGAGGTATCAGGGAGGACTTTGTGGAAGTGGACAATGGCTGTTGGAGCACAGCTAGGAAAGGAGAGAGCAGGGCTGGTACCAAGGACAGAGGGCATGAGCTGGTGGCCAGGCTGCCGGGGTTCAAATCCCAGCCACACCATTTCATAGCTGTATGGACTTAACACAAGTTGCTTACTTCTCCGTGTCTCAGGGTCCTCATCTTGAAAGTGGGGATGACGAGAATCCCAATATTTATTTTAAGGGAGTTCTGTGAGGATCAAGGAAGTTAAATTTTGTGAAGCCCTCAGACAGTGCCTGGCAAGCACTTAGACAGTGCTGTTATGTGTGTTGGTAAATAAAAATGGAGTGAATGGAAGTGGGAGAGCAGGAACCTATGCTGGGAAAGGTCAAGTAGATAGAGCCCAACTCTGAGGGACCTTGAAGACCAAGCCAGAGATGCTCATCTTCTCTGTGAGCAACAAGGGGCCATCAGAGGCCTTGAAGCAGGAGAACCAGGGGAGGAGAGTAAGCTTAAACCCAAAGGCCTGGAGAGGGAGAGGGACCTACCCACAGTCACACAGCCAGTTACGGGTGGAACACTGTCATTGGTCCCCCTACTGCTTCAATATTGTAGGAAGGGTAGGGCAGTATATCTTTTGTTCCCCCATTGCATCCTTAGGAGTAGAAGGGTGCCTAGGAAATTCTCAGGATTTGCTAAACCAATGACTACATCATGCAAGGAAGATCAGAAACCTTGAATCCTCAAGGTCAGTGTATTTCCAACAGTGGAGAAACTGCCCTCAGGAAAACTGACCAAACTCCTAGTGATATTGACTTGGGGGCCTCATGCCCTCTAAACCCCCACTCCCCCTGTGACTGAAGATACTGCTGCCCACACTGCCCCAGACACCCACTCAAGCTGCAACAAGCATTGCTGCACAGGTTCAGAAGTTAATCTTGGTGAAGTGCTTGGCAGATGAAAAGCTTTCCCCAGACATCCAGCGTAGTGATTGCCAATGCGGAGAAAATGTATCTCTACATTTGCAAGAGGCAGGCCTTTGTGTTCCACAAGAAAACAGCCATTAGAATTCTCATCTCTGAATCGTCAGGAAGCTGTGACAGCCTGGCAGGCAAAGGAGGGTCTTGCAGTTCAAGCAGCAGATGGCAAGAGACTCGGAGGAACTCAGATCTAGCTATCCCATTCCTGGACTCCTGCTCTGGGCAAGGTGTGGGGCCAGGCACTTCTCCAAACTGGAGAGAGCCCCAGCCCCTTCATTTCTTGGCCGGTGACTTTGGACAAGTCCCATATTTCTCCGAGCTTCAAGTTCATCAGCTAAACAAGAGGGATAATACTGCTGGCCCCAAACTGGGTCATTTTACTTTTGATTCTGACCGTGCTGGGTTCAGGTTGCAATTCCATTTCAGAGAGCTGGAAACTGAAGCCCAGGGTATGGTTCACTGATTCCTCAATACTCACTGAACACCCATGATTGGCCAATAACTATCTGAGAGCTGAAAAGCCAATGAAGAATAAGATAGACAGGATAAGGTCCGTGCTTTCCCTGAGTTCACATTCTAGAGTGGAGACAGAAAAGCAATAAAATAATTTCACGAAGTCATAAAGGTGCTAGGAAGGAAATAGGAGAGGATGTATCAAGGAGGCAGGAGCTGTTGGTGTAAGACAGATAGGGATTTAAGGAACAGGCACTGAAGCTGACATCTAGACAGGGAGAAGCTGCTGGCCATGGGACAAGTGTCGAGGCAGACCGTGCTGAGGTAGGAAGCTGAGGAAGAGAGGAAGCGGGTGGTAGAGATAAGGGCAGAGAGCTGGAGCAGGCAGGGCCTTAAAGACTGGGTGAAGCAGAGGGGTGGCATAATCTAAACTGCAGTGAAGTCACTTCGCTTCCTCTTCTCACTGGTAAGGGGCCTGATGGAGCAAAGCCCACATCAGAGGGATCACCCGGACCCCCATTAGGCCCACAGTTCCTGCTTCCATCTCTAGAGCAGGTCAGCCAAAAGGCAAGCAAAGTGATGGATTCCCCTGCTGAGAAATAAATGCATCGGCTGGCTGGCTGCTGGGTGGGCACCGCAGCGCCTTGCAGGCAGCATCCTAATGCCATGAGGCAGGAGGGGGCGGGAGAAACATAGGGCTGGCCAGAACTGGGATGAGGCAAGGGAGAGAGGCACCTGTCTCAGGTACAAAATGTAAAGGGATGTTAAAAAGCTCAGTCACCAAAATGAATAACATCTGGTGCAATATTTTTTAAAAACAAAATTAGTGCCCCCAAAATCCATGATGAATGAAACATTACAATTTTCAAAGAAAGGGGCACCTGCCTTTGGTGGCTCAACTGGTTAAGCATCTGCCTTTGGCTCCAAGGTCATGATCTTGGAGTCCCAAGATTGAGTCCAGGCTCCCTACTCAACAGGGAGTCTGCTTCTCCCTCTCGCTCTGCCTCTCCCCCTCCCCCTGCTCTCCTCTGTCTCTGTCTCTGTCTCTCTCTCTCTCAAATAAACAAACATAGTATTTTTAAAAATAAACATAAATAAAATTTTCAAATAAGGACAGGATTCCAAAAGGGCCAGGTTGAGGGTAAGACACATGGGGTGAGTCATACATGCGCAGAATCTAATCCTGATTCTGAGATGTTCACTCAACTACAGGGACACTTCCTGGGCCAGGGCAATGTTCTCACTGGAAGCCAGAACCCAAAACTGGTCTGCTCATGACAAACAGTACGAAACAATTCCCAGTAGGTGCCTCAGGGACCACCCTCTGCCTTGGCTGTGGAGACAGAAGCCTAAGCAGGGACCTCACAGCCAGGAGGTAACACCTGGCATGCAATCCCTGGCACCACGTACTCCCAAGCAGACCTAAGTTCGAAATCACCCCTTGTATGCTATGGGACCCTGAGTGAGGTACATTGCCTCTCAAGCCTCAGTGTCCCCACCTGTAACCCCAGAGCTAAAAAGACCTAGCACCCAGAATTCAATAAGATAATATTTGAAGTCCTCCAGCACCTGGCTGCTGGAAGTGTGGTCCCTGGACCAGCAGCATCAGCATCTCCTAGGAACTCATTAGAAAAGCAGAATCTCAGCTGCATCTCAGACCCACCCAACCCCCCTCTCCCACCAGGGATTGGCATGCACGGAAAAGCCTGAGACGCTGCTCAATTCTTGGACTTTGAAGATGCTCAATAAACAAATGATAGTACTGCCCCTTTGCCCACCCACCAAACCCTGAAGGAGATCCTGACTTCGGGCAAGGGGAAAAACTTGAGCAATAGAGAGAAGGAATCTGAGGTGAGCACCTCATTAAATATTAAGTGGTCAAGTTTTAAAGCTGAGCTCCTTCTATACAGAACCATATCAGCCTTCCCTTGTTCATCTGGAAAATGGGAATAATAGCAAATACCTTACATGGTTGTGGTGAAGATGAAATCACATAATATGAGTAAAACCTTAGCACAATGCTTGGCACACAGTAGGTGTTCAGTAAATGCTTGCTGGTTGTGGGAGAGGTGGAGGGGGTTCAGTAAATGCTTACTGAGCACAGCCCATGTGATGAAATAGGTCACGTTTGCATAGTTCCTTGCCACTTATATTTTCATTTATACCATTTCAATTGACTCTTCTCATAACCTCTTGGGCACGATACCATAAAATATATTCATTTTACAGAGGGAAAAAAAATCTAGGCTCAGAGAGGTAGAGTGATTTGGCCAAGTAAACCAGGATTTTTTTTAAATTAATTTATTTTAGAGAGAGAGAGAAAACAGGAGCAGGGGGCAAGGAGCAGGGGGGACAGAGAGGGAGAGAAATAGAGGGCTGGTGGAGCATAGAGCCCCACTCAGGGCTTGATCTCATGACCCTGAAATCATGACCTGAGCTGAAACCAAGAGTTGGATGCTTAACTTACTGAGCCACCCAGGCGCCCTGCAAACCAGGATTTAAACCCCCAGAATCTGACACTAAAATCTGTGCCAGCAACAGAGCATCCAACCAGTAACCATGGGGAAAGGTCAGAAATGGAATAAGATAATATTAGACTCTAGAGATGGTGTTGTTCAATCTCCTTATTGTACAGAAGAAAAACCTGTGGCCCAGGGAGGGGAAGAGGCTCATCCAAGGTCACTCAGAGTGGCAGCCCAGGGGTCAAAAGCCACCTCACCAGGCTGCAAGTCCAGAGTCCTATCCTGAGTCCACACCCATGTCCTGCATCTGATTAGCCAGCCTCTGCCTCATGAACCCCGGACTGTGGGGCTGTGCGGTGGGGGTGCCCCAGGCTGGTTCCCTGAGTAGGTCTAGTGGACCGGTGGCATTCCAGCCCCACCTTCCTTTCCAGGTCTATCTGGAAGAGAGTGCAGAAGCCCTCGTTGCCAAGGTGAGGGCTGTGAGGTTGCTAGGACACAGTTTGGGAGCAGTCAAGTGGCAGAGGAGGGCTTGGCTGGGGCTGGGGCTGGGGCTGGGGCTGGGCCTGGGACAGAGACTAGGACCTGCCACAACCTTCTTGAGGGTTGGGGAGGACCTCCAATTCCACAGGGCGGATCAGCCAATGGGAGAGTTGATTTTCACAGACCCTCCATCTCCATGCACCACCCAAGCCAGGCAGAGTCCGATTCTCCCTCTAGCCCAGACCTCATCAAGCACAAGTCCTGCTACCAATCCTTCCATTCCCCCACTCCTGCCCCTGCCCCAGGAAGGAGCTCCCTAGAGCACAAGGCTGAGCCCTGCAGTGGCTCTCCATCATCCTCTGGGTGAAGCCCGCGCCCCAATATAGCTCCTTATAACCTGCCCCAAAAACTTCCACCCTCATCTTTCTCCCCAAGAATCTGGCCAAACGAAATTCCTCCAAGTGAGACCATGCTTCCTCCACACCTTTGCAGATGCTGCTCCCTCTAACCTGGAAAGCTCTTCCTGCTCCTCTGTCCTCTGAGCCTCAGCTCAAGACTCACCTTCTCAGGGAAGCCCTCCCCTGATACCTCCTGGCAGTGTGGCACCTCTGACAAACGTGCATTTAGGGGGATGTCACGCTGTATTTTAACTCTCTGCTTTCCTGTTTGTGTCCCCGTTAGACTGTGGGCTTTTTACGTCTCACTCCTAGAGTGAGACCCAGGTTCCAACTGTGCAAGATCAGGACTTCTCTTGAGTCTCTGTACCCTCCTCTGTGTGATGGGGATTGTGACCTTGGCCTTGCCAGGCAAATGGGAGCATTCACGCTTGTGGATGTGAAGGGCTTGGCCCATCACAGAGACACTGAAAGTGCTGCTGCTGTCGCCCTGTTGTTTATGTCAATACCACGAGCACCCAACCCAGCATGCTCACCTGACGTGTTCTCAGTGTACCCCTCACCTGCACCGGAGAACAATAACTGCCGTGTGAATGGGCTCGGAGAACAGTGAAGCCCCATTCAAGTGTATGTCATAATAATTCCAATCCTTAGCACTCTGGATCCCCACAAGCCCTTAGACCTGAGTCATCCTGACACACTCTGCCTGCCCCTTTGAACAAATGGCTTTATTCACTGAACAAAAGTTGAAGTACCTACTCTGTGTCAGGCAGTGTGCTAGCTGTTGGGGACTCAGCAGCAGGTAGACGTTAAATACATAATTGCACCACCTTTCTTTCCTGGCCTCCTTACAGGTCAGCCTCCCCACCCGGAGCACAGATGGCTCTGCCAGAGGCCAGGGAGGCCACCTTTTGCTCCAAGGTGCTCCGTGGGCAGTCAGCAGGCTGGCAAACACTCCCTCCCCACTTCCCCACCCAGCCAGTCAGAGAACAGTCACAGCTGCCCGGTTTCTAATCTAGTCACTAGTTTCCAATTCAAATATTATCAGGATCCTGAGAGCCAGAGCATACTTGCCCTTTTCCCTGCGGTGTCGCCAGCATTTCGAACACAGCCTGACAGTCATTCAGCCACTATTTACTCATTCATTCACTCACCCAACAGATATTTATCAAGTCCTGCTAAGTGCCGGGCTCTGGGGAATCGGCGGGGCCCTTCCTCACTCAGCTCCTAGTCTAGTGGTGGGACTGGGACAGGAGGAGATTGTAGGAGGAGGTAAGAGTGCCTTGGAGCTGTGGAGACCGAGATGTTAGGTGCCGTGTTCCCAGGATTGTCCCAGAAGACCACCAGTCCAAGGAAGGCGCTAGGGTCAGCTGATTGGTTGGAATCCGTGCTTCACCCGTACTGTATCCCGGGCACATCCTCGGTTCCCATTTCTGGAAATGATACAAGAATGTTCCCTTCTATGAGTCACAGCAGGACTGTGGTTAAAGGAGGGAGGGAAAACAGTGGAGGACATGGCACCATGTTGTACACAGGTGCCTGCGGTTGCTGGAGCTTTAGCATCCAGCCAGGAGAGGCCCTGATTGTGGGGCTCTGGAGGGGGGATGGCCTAGAGTGGGGACTGTGGGCTCTTGCCTGGCCCCACACTAACCCCCAGGGGAAGCAGAGCAGATGACCTCCCCTCTCTGCACCTGTGTGCTCCTCTGTAAAATGGGAGAGCATCAACCTCAGTAACCCTAACTCTGAGAAGGCAAACCTAGCAACCTTGCAGAGCACTGTTCAGTCGACTCATGCAAGGCTCTGGAAATGTCATGGAACCTGCCCTTGCCTTTTACGGAATGTTTGGTTCCTCCCAGGGGAAAGCAAGGGAAGGTAACTAAAATTTGAGGGGTTACAACGTAATAGATATCTTCACAGATATTCCTTGTCAACAAGGACAACAGTGATTACAACAAGCGCTTATGTGGCACTGAATGTATGAGGTCAGCACTGTCTGCAGTTCCATTTTACACATAAGGACACCGAGGCTTGGAGAGATGTCATGTATTTTCCCAAAGCTAGAATTCAAACCCAGATATGACTGACAGTAAACCCCATCCATTGACATGGATCAGAAATCACATTTAAACCAGAAAGCAGTGTGGTCAGGGATACCATACAAGCATTGCCTGAGCCAGTGCCCAAGATGGGTAACTGGTGTCAGGGGAGTAGGTGAGGTGGGGCCAGGGGTTGGGTCTGATGCCAGGTAGGGTCCCATCTTGCCCAGTCCTTTGCTGGAACCCAGGGGATCAGTGGTGGCCTTAGGAGAAGCAAGGGCATGTCCTCAGTGGAGTCTGGGGTTCAGTGCCCTTTCAGAAAGCCAGCTACCTCAGAAGTCCTCTCTTCTCACCCTTAGCACCCTCTCTCCTGCTCCAGGAAGCTGTACATTTCTGGCATGCCACCTGCTCTGCTCGTTGACTGAAGGCTCCTATATCTCAGCTCAGCCAAGAAGCAAAGGTAAGGGTACTTCCCAGGGTCATGCCCATGGGTGGTGTTCAGGGCCTCCGCTCCTGGGGCCCTACTGGAGGGGGTCATGATGACATTTCCCCTCTGTGATCACCAAGAACACTTCTAAGTAGAAAGGGGTTGGATCAACGGGGCAATGTGGTGGAATGGTGCTAGCTTGCATCGTCAGAGCCATTTACAGCAGAGAGGCACTTTCTTGTGCATTAGACCTTTGGGAGTATTGTCCCCAGTTTACAGATAAGGAAGCTGAGGCACAGAGAGGGGACAGCATTTACAGCTGGCAGGTGGCTAAGCCTGAATTCTCACCTACATTTTCTTGACTGTATCCCAATATGTGGCCTGTGCATGTTGTCTGTGCTTGGTATATGCTTTAAGAATGAATGAGTGAATTAGTGAGCTGCTCAAGATCAATGGCAGGGCAGAACAAGGCTGGAACCTGGCTCTCCTGTCACCCCAGTTCCTATATTCTTTCTGCTAACTGTGGCTTCCTGCGCTGATGAGCTCAACACTACCCACCCCCCAGCCTGCACCCTCACCCCAGCATCCCAAACATCTCAAATGGGTGTCCATTACCCCTCCTGCTGCAGACAGAGGATGAAGGTGGAGTGGTTGGCCTCAGCCCCTCTGTCAGATGGCCCCCAAGCTTGGATCACACCCAGAGTCCCTTCATCCACATCGCCTCTTCCCCACCACCCACTACCAGTAATCCAATGTGCATAGTTGTAAACTTGTTTCTTTAAATAAACAGTCTTGAGTTTCATACCAAATAGTCTTTTAAGAGGAGGAACGTCTCCAGGCCACCTCGTATTTAGCATACAGTGAGCCACATATTTGCACAGAGAGAGTGTGTGTGGATATAGAGATCGCTTGATCGCTATAGATATCGTTGCTCATCCAGATGGGAGCTATTTATGATGCTGAGTCACTTGCAATGAATGCCACTGAGGGATTCCAGGCTGGGCTCTGAGCCCCAGCACCACAGACCTCATGGCTCTCTGCCTCATCCTCATTCTTCACAAATGAGAGAGACAGAGGGAGAGTGTCCCCCATCTCAGTGCAGGGACAGAAGGAGACATTTTTGCCACAAGAAATAAAGACTTTCTCATAACCAGGTTCTATTTCATATCCTTGTCCTCCATCCAGAAAACCACACCCTTACAGAGCATCTAGTCCAATTCCTTCCTTGTATAGGAGGGAAAACTGGGACCCGAAAAGGGAAGGACCTTGACCAGTGTCACACAGCAAGTCAGTGACAGAACTGGTCCTAGAGCTCAAGTCTTCTGATTGCTGCATGGGGGCTCTGTCCTTTTCCCTGGCCATCTTCTTCAGTTTTATCTCCAATGTCTTAGCATTTCAACCTCTCCAGAGCTTCCTGTCCTCTGAAAACTTGGAGATATCACTGAGTACTTCTCTCTTTGGGCTTCTCCAGGAGAAGAGCTAAGTCTGTTTTTTGGGGGGCTATCCCCCATACTTACTGCAAGAACTGCACACACTGGGCACTCAATGCATGTGCCTCAAGTGTTATATAAGACCAAACTCAGCACCAATTCTTGGGGAACCCTAGTTCTTCATTTGAAAAAGCATCCATTTATCCCCACCCTCTCTTTCTTGTCTCTAGAAGCCAGTTCTCTATCCATGCAAAAATAGACTCCCTCCCACTCAACACCCACCTCTGCCCAATTCTATAATGAATCAATTTTATTAATAGGCTTTGGGATGGAAATTTGACAAAGGCTTTTTGTGAACGTCACCCTTTATCTCCCTATATAGTTCACTTCTCAAAGAATTCTAATAACCTGGCTCAGTGAGATTTTGCTTTATATAAAATATTCATTAATCCATTCTTTCCCTCCATATGAAAGGTGTTTGTTTAAATGACCTTTATTATGGATGCTATCCAGTTGTTTCAAGAGACAGTGGGGTGAGAAAGAAAGAACATGGGCTTTGGAATTAGCACTGGTCTAAATTCTAACTGGCCATGTACTGGTTTTGTATCCACAATGGTTGTTGTGAGAATTAAATGAGATAATGTCTATAAAGTGTTTAGCACATGGTAAGTGCTCAAGGCAAGTTTGTGAATAAGTGAATGACTCAGGACCCATATAAACCATATCCTAAAGGATAAGGGACCAACTGACCTGCAATCTGAAGTCTTGAAGTCATGCAATCCCAGGAGGGTAGTTTGAGAAGTCTTGAGGAGCAAACTCTAGATATTACATTGCTGGTTGCGATGTCTCCAGGCTAGAAAAGGAAGCTCTTTCTCCAACCCCTTGTGCAAGGATTTCCCTCAGCTCAAGGAAAAATCAGAGTCTGGAATCTAGGTTCAAAACAGAAGACTCCTTGAGAGTAAACATTGTGTCTTATTAACTGTTGGATCCTACTTCTCCCAAAACTAGAACCTAGCTCAGGGTAGTACAAATAGGCAAAGAGATACAAAGTAAGTATGCATTGAATTAAAATGAGTGAGTTGAGTTGAGTTGAGTTGGCTTAAATTGACTTGTTTTGGTTTTGCTAATAGACCCAACTCTAGGACCTACCAAGGAAAAAGCTTCCTAGCACTCAAGCTTAGCTTAGCCCAGGTCCCACAGCACAGGAGAAACCCCAAGGGTGATGGTTCTGGGGACATTCAGGGCCTTCCAAAGATGGAGGCATCTTGGAGAGAGCCAGGGCTGTTGCCAGGGCTGAGGAAAAAGGGTAGAAATTTTGGCTTGGTCAGAGGGCAGGCACCATAAGGCTGAATGTCCTTTAGTAATCTTTAAAATTTATTGAAAATCAGACAGGATCTTCCTATATTTTTAGAGTGACAGATTCTTCTCTTCATGGCAGAGAAGGGTCCTTTAAGGGAACCCACTTCAGTGGGAGATCTCTAGGTGGGAGCAGGGGGTAGTCATAGACTGCCATGAGGGTAGAAGGCAGGCTGAGGCCAGGAGCCAGTCAGAGCTCCATACTGCAGATGCTGGCACAATTGTAAATTGGAGTGAGGTTTTGGGGGTCTGAGTATGGTATGAGTCTAAGTCCAGACTTAAATCAGGCATTAGTTGCTAAAGGAACAGTGACCCAAGAACCATAGGGGGGAATCAGACAAGATCTCTGGCACCACTGGGGTCCCTTCATTGGCTCCATCTCAGGCACTGCTTCATACAGGATGCAACCAGGTACCTAAAGGAGGCAGGATCTGAGACAACAATAAGACTCAGATGAACAGGGGCTGCTCCACATCTTATTCCATTTGACTGTGTCTATCCGTCTCCCATATGGGCTTGGGAATCCATCAAAGACACTACATCTATTCCTCTTGTATTATCTAAAAATATGGATACAGGTTAGACATCAGTGTTCGATGAATGAAAAATTAGGTCAGAGAAAGCCTTCAACACCAATGGAAGATTTCAAGATAGTAAGATGGAAAATTTTAAGATTTCAAAATGGCAAAGGTCCAAAGTAGCAAGGCCCAGCCAGGAAAGATAACACAGACCCAGAAGTTGTCCCTCAGGAATTTGGCTCATGAGGAAAATTGGACTAAATGAAGTCAAGAGATAGGGTGGTTCAAAATAACATTCCTCAGAGTCCTGGGCTTCTGAGACAGGTTCTCAAGGGCCATTGTATGATGGATTAGGGCAAGAGAAGTTCCCCGCCCCCCAAAAAAGAAGCTCTGCATCCAACAATCCCATTTAAATAATTCTTTAAAACCCCAATTTTACCTGCTTTATCTATTGGATTTCCAAACACATTTTCATTTTTAACGGATTCTTTGGATTTAAAAAAAATCCATTTGGAAAGGACTGATGTTGAAAGAGCCTTGGCATTTGGAGTTAGACTGTCTGGATTCAAATCTCAGCCCCAAGCCTTTCTGCCTGTGGGACTTCAGGAAGAGAATCCTTTGAGCCTCTACATTCATACCTATAAACTATCCTTCCAGAAATGTGTGAGAATTAACTAAGGAGCTACAGTATTTCCCAAGGGCTGGTACATGGGTGATTGATGGTGTACACAATGATTTTAAGTGGTAGATGGAAGAACATTTATTATTTTAATAGCTCACAATTGATGCATGTTAGAAAAATATAACTGACGCACCGAACTCTGTGATTTATGGAAAAAATATGGCATATCCTTTTGAAATAAAATTCTGAGCTTTCTAAAAGACAAATCAATTTAAAGAAAACTACAAGGTAAATGAATAGTACCGATATGGCAGAAATTATGAAGGTGGTAGTTGAATGAATGAAATGTAGGGAAAACTGAGATAACCTGAGTAAAATACCTATCAGTGTCTGTCACTTAGGAAGGGCTCTAAAGACTTCATTCTTGTATTCTTCTCTCAATTCAAGGGCTAGACCTAGAACCAAGTTCATCAACTGGGGCAAGGTAAGCACCCAGGCCTGGTCAGCCTGGAATAGTGTGGTGGGTATAAGTGGGGAGCCATGGTCAAGTCTGGACAGACAGCTAGCCACGGGATCTTGGAGCAGGCACAGGCTAGATAGGAACTGCTTTCCACAGGGTGGGGACCAACCATCAGTGGTCCATGATGCCATTTTAAGAGTTACTCAGGCACAAGTTAAGTAGCCCTGGGAGAGAGTTATCTCCTTGTCGGTTGATTACATCAGGGAGGAAATCTCATTTGAGGTTAGCATCCACTTAATGCCTCTGTAACACTTACTGGTCTTCCTTTTGGACAAAGAGGCCCAGATTTCCAGCACAGTATCCCTCTGAAATTAAATAACAATGTTGTATTTTCTGTGTCCTTGTTTTTACCATTATCTTCCATTTATAGAACATGATGCAGGTTTCTTGTTTATGAGAATGATCAGCATGTTCCCCTTAGATATATATGTATTAAAGGTTAAAAAGTCAGTGCATTATTTTTGTTTGGTGTAAAGTGAGTAATAGTACAAGATGATATATGCATGGAAACAAGATAAAGGTGGTCTTGATCGAGAGAAAAGCCAGTCTGTCAGAAGCACTGAGAGGAGTCCCACAGCTCTAGAGCCCCTGCTGGGCTCACAGGCAAGATGTGTCCAGACTTATCTACAGACTTAGGTTAAGCCTTGACCTGGGAGGCAGAGGGGGCCCCATCCTAAGGAGCCAGACTGCTGGACAAGTGACCCTGAGCCTCCAGACTAAGCTGCTAGTTCAGGGATGACAACAGTGGCCCAGCAGCAGTCAGTATAGTCAGGGCTACCCCCAGAGGGTGTGCCTGGAAGAAATACCAGTCCTCTGGTTTCTGGTGAGGCTGGGACTGCAAAGGATGACCTAGTGATTCCAGAAGAGGAGAGGGAAGGAGCTGAGGGTAAGGAAAAGCCTGCCTCTACAGCCTATGTAAGCTTGGCTTGGCATTCAGGGGAATCCAGTGTGAACCCAAACCATTCACAACTGCCTTTGAGAGGGGCTGTGTATGATTGTTGGTAGCAAATAACAGAAACCAAATCAAACAGAACCAGGGGTTATTGAGAAGTTATCAGATAGCATCTAGAAGCAAAAGGCTGGGGATCAGACCCAGGAAAGGACAGGAACCAGAACAGACCAGGGCTCTGGCAGCAGGAACTGAGGCCAGTTTTTCTGAGTTCTTCCTGTGGGATATATTAGCCACTATGTCTGTTCCTCCTTGCATCACTCTGCTCATGATCCATAGCCCCAGGAGGGGCACCAGCTGGCCTGGCTTGGGTCCTGTTTCCTCCGCTTAGCCAGCAGAAAGCACGAAGCTTGATCAAACTCCCTCCAAGATTTAAACACTGAGGAAGGGATGACTCTCAAAAAGAAAATCAAAAAGAGGAGACCTGGACTCTGGGCAGCCAAAAGCAGCAAATGTCTACTATGAGGAGCCAAGGGAGGAGTGAACAATGAAGTCCCCTAGGCCCAACTCTTTGGAGCCATCCCTGGGGTTTCCTTTTGCCCACACTGGCTGGACCAGGGTCACTGTCCTGATCTGGGACCAGTAGTCAGCCATAGTCAAGACAGGAGCCCCTCAGACTTCTAGGGAGGGGCGGAGGGGCTTCTGGATCCTCTAATGAGCTGTGGGAGGGAGAAAGCTAGATAAGCCTGTCCCTTAGCCCCATGGCTGAAAAGGATCTCTGGGTTGAAGAAGTCTAATGAGGATTACTCACTCAGGGGCAGCAAACCCAATTGTCTGCAGGGCTGGCCAAGAGCAAATACATGAAAGGAATTATGGTGATCTGGAAAATGCATGCCTGTCTAAGGGGGCAGCCACTGCCAGCTCCAGATAATTCTTGCTATACAGACTCATGGCCTCAGTTGTTGGTTGATATCCTGACTTTTTAAAGTAAATCCCCAATTCCAGATTTTTTTATGAGACTCCTTCTTTTTAAGTATTGCTAACTATCAGAAAAACAGTTTAAATACTGTGCTGACCAAACAATACATCCACCAGTTTGTGACCACTGAACTAGCTTCTCTTCATCCACTACAACTCAGCTAAGAAGTCACTTCCTCCAGGAAGCCTTCTGCCCTCTGCTTTGCCACCCTTTCTCTGGATTCCCACAGACCCTGTATTTCCTCCTATCACAGCACTCCAAGTTATAAAAACTCATTTGTTTCCATCTGCTGCTCTTTAACTATGCTTCCTAGAGGGTGAGGGTGTCCACCACACCTTCCATCCATGCCCTGCCTAGTGCCTGACACATTCGAGGCACTGTGGCATCAATAAAAGGGGAGATATGGGGACTGCAGTCAAGATGGCTAGGTTAAACAATGGCAATGAAGGAGTCCTGAAACCTCTGTGACTTTAATACAAGAAAGGCATGTGTCTCCCTCATCTCCTGTGGAGCCAAGCAGTTGTCCAGGTAGCTTCCTTCCAGGCGATGACTCAGAGACCCAGGCTGGCTCCACCACTGGTTGCCAGGGGAGGAGAGCCAGCCGAGAACTCCCACCCACTCCAATAAGTCAGCCTACAAGTGGCATTTGTTAGCTCCCTTCACAGTGCCTTGGTCAGAACCAGTCCTGTGAGCTCTCACTTCAAGGGCAGAGCCCATGGGACCCACTGAGTCCATGTCTCTGTGGCACAGACCCGGGGCAGCAGCTGCCAGTGCTGAGGCTTCCTGGGGTCCAACAGGTAGACTCCAGCTGCTGGTGGGCAGAGGCAGCCAGGTTCATGGGAAGCAATGAGACTCTTCATAGTCAGCACATAGAAGCCACCTCTTAATTTGTACATTTAACTCAAGACATCTGGAAAAATGGGACGAGCATGAGGAGAGAATTTCATTAGCTTGAGCTTTCCACCTCTCCTTATTTTCCAATCAGTAAACATTAGGAAATGGAAATGAAGTTGATGGAAAATAGAGGTCAAATGCCAATGAGCAACCCATTTAGAGTGAAATTGCCACCTGGCCCCCTTAGCATCTCATTTGAGGTCCGTGACGACCTGGGAGTGACTGCAGCTGCTCATAGGACCTGTCTCTTCTGTGATCAAATGCCAGTGCACTCAGGGAACCGGATCCCTACTGTCAGCCTTGCCCAGAGCTTCAGCCAATGGTGCGTTCCCCAGGCCCCACCCGGGGGCTCCAGGGCATTTGCCAAGCCTTTCATCAGCCTGGGAGCAATGCAACAAACAGCTAATGTTGCCTTGGAATGTAATCATGGGATTTTAGAGATGCTCTAGAAAGAGGGCCAGCTTGGGAGCCAGGAGGATCTGGGTTCAAATTTCAACTCTTTCCTAGTAACTCAAATTCCTAACAAGACCTTTCACTTCTCTGAGCCTCAGATTCATCATTTCTAAAATAGGCACAATGATAACACCTTCCTCCCAGACTAGCTGTGCAAAGTCTATGAGATTACATATGTAAAGAGCCTGGTACACAGAACCTCAGTTGATGTCCTTTCCCTTCCTTTTCCCCATTGGGCTGGAGGGATAAAGTCTAACCTCCCACCCATATCACCCCCAACTGCAGCCAGCCAGTTTCCATTTGCATGCTTCTGGTGACAAGAAGCTCACCACCACACCCTCACCTCTTAAGCATCCCACTCCACTTTCAGACCACTCCCATGGTGTTTGTGGTGAAAGGATCCAATGTCACTAGGGTCTAGGCTTTGAGGGAAAGGCACCTAGCCCAATTCTAACCTCTGGCTGACCAGACACTGCCTTGGCCCCCAGAAGTTATCAGGGGAACTGATTGCAGTAAAAATGGAGGACTTGGGGACGCCCAGGTGGTTCAGCGGTTTAGCACCTGCCTTTGGCCCAGGGTGTGATCCTGGAGTCCCAGGATCGAGTCCCACATCAGGCTCCCTGCAGGGAGCCTGCTTCTCCCTCTGTCTATGTCTCTGCCTCTCTCTCTGTGTCTCTCATGAATAAACAAATAAAATCTTAAAAAAAAAAAAAAAAAAAAAAAAAGGAGGACATGAGGGTAAGGGAATGTGTGTCCATTTCCCAAAGAGAAGACAAAGAAATCCATCACATGGGAGATAGGATCGATCACAACTGGAGACATTTATCCCAGAGAAGAGAAATCTCTCAGAGACTGTCACAAAACAATGATGGAGGTTTAGCTTGATTAAATGAGGGGAGCATGAGAGGGGCAAATAAGATCCCCAAATAAGAATGTCTGCTCCTTCATTCATTCTGCAAACACTCAGTTTGTCTTCCATGCCAGACCCCCCATACTGAGCATTGAGGACAGAGAGACTAATCAGCCACAGGCCCTGATCTTATGGGAGTGGGCAGGGATGTAATACTAATATTAAAACCACATGGGGGAGTGTGGAATGGGACCATGAGAGATCAGAAGAGGAGGGGTACCTGGCCCACCCGGGGATGGGGTATCCAGGAAAGGATGAGGAGACAGACAAAATGGGGAGAAAGAGAGGCCTGCCTGGCTAAGGGACAACATGAGCAAAGGCCCAGAGTTGAGAAATAGCCTGGCATGAGGGAAGACCTACCCACTGTCCCAGAAGTGATGACGGAGGCCAGAGCAGGCAGCAGAGGGCCTTGATGATGGCAATGGAGCCAGGACCCTGTCCTAGGCTAGAAGGGCACCGTGGCAGGTGGAGGTTTTGTAGGAAAATGTTGTTGAAACATCACCTACACTCATAGAAGTACTCTACTCATACTCTACATCTACAGCTCAATGAATTTTCACAAAGTACACCAGCCCCACATCAAGAAACAAACATTACCACCGTTCCTGAAAGCCCCTTTTCCTCCTTTCATCACCACCTCTCAGAAAAGGAACCACTATGCTGACTTCTAACCTCATTGATTAGTTGGCTTATTTTTGGATGTCACGTAAATGAAATCACGCATTCTTTTACAATTTGACTTCTTTCACTCATTGTGTTTGGGATTCTTTCATGTTATTGCATTATGTTGTGGCACTCTCTCATGTTCTTCATTCTCACTGCTAAATTATATGCTGAATATAATCACATTTGGAATTATATATATTATATTATAATATTAATACATAATGTATTAGACCATACCAAAATGTATTCATCCATTCTAGTGTTGATGAGCGTTTGGGTTGTGTCCAGCTTAGGACTCATGAAAATGCCACTATTAAGATCCTTATGCTCTTTGGATGAGCATATAAACATATGTCTTTTGGGTCCATGCATTGGAGTAGAATCATTGCATTATAGGGGATATGGGTTCATTTTTAGCAGATACTGTCAAATGTTTTTTTTCCAAAATGGTAGTCCTGATTTACACTCTCTATGGTACTATGTGAAAGTTCTAGTAGTTCCATGGCCTCACCAATATTTAGTGTCCTAAATAATAATTATAATAATTATAATAGCAATATTATAATTATAATAACAATTATAATGATAATTTTCTGTCCTTTCCATTTTAGCCATTTTGGTGAATATATAGTGGTTTGAATTATAATTTGCATTTCCCTGATGACTAGTGAGGTCTACCACCTTTTCATATGCTTACTAGCCATTTGGACAACCTCTTTCTTAAACTGCTTGTTCATGTCCCTGGAATTTGAGGAACAAGGTCTGCATTTCATTTTAGAAAGTCATCTCAGGCAGCTGAGTGGGGTGACCGGGATTATAGAAGCAGATTCTCTGGAACCTCTGGCTAACTCCAATGGCGTCTCACTTAGGCACAGAGCTTAAGCTACTTCCTCTTTAAATTCTTACAGCCTCCTTGAGAGGTCAGAATTGTTATCAACCTGTCAAAGATGAGGTGACCAGGCTAAGAGAGGGAAATGACTTGCCCAGGTTCTCATTGTTGGAGCTAAATGTAGAGCCCCAGCATGAGGGCTTTAGCCCTAGGTTCATTTCCTCATCAATCTCAGGCAGGAGCAGGAAGGCTGGGAAGGAATAGAAGAGAAAGGAACAGAAGGAAGGATAAACAGGGGAACCCATGTGGCTCATTTGGTTAAGGTTCTGACTTTTGATTTTGGCTCAGGTCACAATCTCAACATCATGAGATTGAGCCCCATGTGGAGCTCCACACTCAGCACAGAGTCTGCTTGAGATTCTCTGTTTCCCCCCCCCCCCGCCCCTCCCCCTGCTTATTCCCTCTCTCTCAAAGAAAATAAATCTTAAAAAAAAAAAAAGAAGAAAGGTAAAGAAACAGCTGTAAGAACATCTATCTCACTATTTTACACAAAAGGAAATTTTCTCTCCCTTTCTTCTCTTTCTCCCTCTTCCCTCCGCTCTCTCTGCGTCTCACCAAAAGCCCCAGCAGAGGTGAGTAGCCACCAGAAACCTAGTGACTCCCAACTCCATTATCATTTTAGATGTCCAGTGATATGAAGGGAGGAATTGGGCCAACCTGGGTTGCCTGGTCTGTCACCACTCACTCTCTGGCCCAGAACCAGTCACTTTACTTCCTTGGGCCTTAGACTCTTCCCTTGTTTTTTTGTTTGTTTTAAAGATTTTATTTATTTATTCATGAGAGATACAGACAGAGAGGCAGAGACACAGGCAGAGGGAGAAGCAGGCTCCATGCAGGGAGCCCAATGTGGGACTCGATCCCGGGTCCCCAGGATCACACCCTGGGCTGAAGGCAGCGCTAAACCGCTGAGCCACCCGGGCTGCCCTTCATCTGTTTTAATAGTCCCTTCCTCGGAGCCTTATGGAGAAAGGCCAATGAGCCAGCATGGTGCCTGCTACAAAGCAGCCCCTGGTTCAGATGGCACATGCTCATTCCTTCCCTGGCCACTTCCAGGACTTGTGTGGCTCCATGTCCTGCCTCCAGCCCAGTCCTTTGGCTCTCTGCTCCCTCAGTAGCAGGGGCAGCATCCCTTCTGTCTCCTGCAGCTACAGCAGGCCTCTAGTGGTTTCCTCCCTGCCAGAGAGCAGGTGTGGCAGGGGCAGGCAGAGCATCCCTCCCCTAGGACCTCCCCGCAGCTGCCCTCACTCTGGCTGCCAGCCAGACAATTAGCCCCAGAAGGGCCTTT
Organism: Vulpes vulpes; assembly: GCF_048418805.1. Taxonomy (NCBI): domain Eukaryota; kingdom Metazoa; phylum Chordata; class Mammalia; order Carnivora; family Canidae; genus Vulpes; species Vulpes vulpes. Next base: position 96,076,157 of record NC_132783.1, on the reverse strand, counting down.
CTCTTCTCAAGGGCTCTCATCTCAGAGCCCAGACGCCTTTATTTTGGGAGCCTTGCCTGGCAAAGTGCTTTGTCAAGGCTACCTGCAAGCAACATCCCCACCCCCACCACACACGCACCGCACACTGCCAGCCATCCAGCTTCTTCTTCCATTCATGAATCCACTCAGCGTTTGGTGAACACCCCAGGCACACTGCTAGGCACTAGCAGACCCACAAGGTCCATATCCTCTTGGCAATGCCCCTGTAGAGAGAGAGATAGATAAGAAACAAGAAGATGGACAGAATAAATAGGATCACTTTTGGATGGTGCTCCAGACTATGGATGGTGATGGCCAAAGTCATGATGGAGAGGGGCCACTGGTGGACCGCCCAGTCCCAGAACAGAGTGGGGCAACTCACAGGCCTGCTGCCTTCTCTGGTCTGGGCTCCTCGAGGGAAGGCTCACAGCAGAGCCACCACTGGTGGGGAGGTCCCCGGATGTGGCACAGGAAGGTTCTAGGTGCCACTCCCCCCAGCTGCCTTGTCCTTCCTTTCTGTCATTGTGGAGCCCTGCCAGCTCCTTCAGTTCCAGCAGCTCTCACAATTGGCTGGTCTCTCCCACCCCAGTCTGGTAGTGAGAGTGGCTACAGGGACTCTTCTTGACTCCCCAGCTACTCTCCACCCATCCCATGGGGTTTATCCTTCCAACCCTACCCGGTTCTGGGCAAACCAAGTCCTTGCCAGAGGGTTCCCTTACAAAACACCAGGAGTAAGGTCACCTGAACCCCAGTAAAAGCCAGCAGACCCTCCCAGATCTCCATACCCAGAGCATTCTCTCTGGCTTTCCAGCTCAGGCCTCCCCTGACATGCTCTCTTTCACTTCCTCACTGACTCATTCTTCCTTTCTCTGTGCGTCTTTCTGTCTCTGTGTCTCATCTCAATTTTCCTCTGTCACCTTGTCACTCTGATTCACATCCTAAATGTACTTCTTATATGGACATTAATTTACTTCAAATACTTATTTTAAAAAAAAAAATGCATTGAACCCCTATTGCGTGCCAGGCATGGGGCAAGGAGCTCAGGTCTAATCAAGGATGAGTAAAGTACAGACCTCCCTGAAAGAGAGATGAGTCATGTACTGACATAAGTGAAAGAGGGAGGCTGAAAGTGACTGACGCTATGAAAGAGATGTTGACCAGGGCTGAAGAGCATCCAGGAGCAGGGATTCCTGAGGGCTTCATGGAGGAGGTGACTTTTCAGTAAGACCTTGAAACATAGTCATGTAATGGAATGTGGGCTGTGGGGAAGAAGGTCCTCTCCTGTGGACCAGTTCTTCAGTGTCCTCTCTGCACAAAACTGAAACCTACTCCCTAGCATCCTTCTTGTTTAATCTCCAAAGTATCCTTAATAAAACATGGGCTTTGGTGCCTGACAGACCTGGGCTGCATCCCACTGACTCAGCTCTTTGAGCTTTCATTTCACCATCTGTAAACAGATTTCTAGAGCTGTTGTGAAAATCAAATAAGACAAAGGATGTGAAAATGCTTTCCTACTGTTAATGAGATTCTTTACTGTTAATGAGGGCCCTTTTAACTGCAAGTGACAGAAACTTAACACAAAATGACTTAAAATAAAAAGAAAAGTCTAACATTGCTGGCATCTGGCACACCTGGATCCAGGGGTTCAAATGACGACTGCAAGACTTTCTATGTCTCTGGATTCTGCTCTCCTCTACACTGGCCTTTCAGGCAGGATCTCCCCCTCAGGGAGGCAACACAGCAACTACCTTTCTACAAACTGAGCAAGTCCGGTGGAAATAGGATGCCCAACCCCAATGGTTCCAGCATAATTCTGGGACTGAATTTCAGTGGTCAGATCTGTAATCCACCCTGTAGCCAAGCCTGGATCACAAGCCCATCCCTGGAGCTGGTAATTACGTGAATCTCCCACTCAATCCATGAGGACAGTGAGAAGGAAAGGGGGAGGTGCTCTGGAAGAGGTGTTACACTATTACAAGAAGGAACAAGGAACACAGAGGAAAAGAAAGTTCACTCTTTCTTACCACTCAGGTCCAAAAACATCTCCAGCTTCTCCTCCAAAAAAGTCTCTGATCCCCCAGGACTATGTTGAGTAACCCCTTCTGTGCTCCTGCAGCATCTTACACTTCCCTTATCATCATCCTCATCACCTTTATTATCATTTTCTGTTTATTTGTCTGTCTCTTTCACAACAAAGTATTGGGAGGGCATACGCAGTGCCTGTCTTGTGTGTTGCTGTACCCCCAAAGTTGACAAATGCTACATACTTAGGAAATGGTGGGTGGATGGATGGATGGATGGATGAATAGATGGACAAATGGATCGATGGATGGATGGGTGGATGGGTGAGTGGTTGAATGTATGGATGATGGATGGATGATTAGATAGATGAATGAATGAGTGGGTAGATGGATGAATAGATAATGGATGGATGGATGGATGGATGGACAGTTTGGAAGAAAACTGTGAGATCAGTTTGGGACATTCTAAGCCTAGGCTGTCTGTGAACACAGAAACAGAGCTATCCCTCAAGTCATTGACAGGTGGACCTGGAGTTCAGGAAAGAGGTCTGCGCTAGAAACAGAGGTTTAGGAGCCATTAGCATGGAGACTGTAATGGAGACCATGGGAGTGGATCAAGATCACCAAGAAGTGGGCAAAGTTGTGTAACCACTTGAACCCAGGGCTGTATAATGTCAAAGTCTGATCTCATTCCTTCATTCCAAGGCAACCTGGCCACTACTTGAGGTGGCCATACACGGTTAAAGTCTCTCCTTTCTCCCCACCCTCCCCCTCCTCAAACCACTCAGCCAGAAGGGAGCAGCTGCCTGGGAGGACAGAGAGACAGATTATGTAAACTGTGATTGCCACCCACAGGAGGAGGAGGAGAGTGAATAGGTATTGAAATGCGCTTTCAATAATGCATGTCCTCCCCCGCAGAGGCCTGGGGCTTGGCTGCAGGGAGAAGAGCCTTAAAGGGACCGAGGCTCCCATCCCTAGCGGCAGCACCCACTGGCCCCTGGCCACACGGGTCTGTTGTCCACAATTGGAGGGCTCCATGGACATTGACCACAGGGGTCTCCAACCTCTCACCGTCAAGGACACCTTTTTTTTTTTTTCCCCTCCCAGCCCCAGTGGATCTAAGTTTTTAAAGATTCTGTTTCCCAAATGCACTGCATTTAAGTCATGATTAATTCATTTTCCCCATTTTTTATTAATCAAAGACACTTAACTGCCAGTCAGAGCTTTGATCAGCAAGAAGTAAGCCATGAGGTGATATCGCTCCAACCCAAAGCTCAGAAATATGACAACACCATTAACCAGGCCTACCTTGCTACTGGAAAATGCCCTCTCTCCCTAGCCCCCACTCATTACTGTCTTCCCCCAGATTGGGAAGAGTGAGCCTGACCAGCACTCTCATTTCACAGAGAAGAAAACTGAGACCCAGAAAGGTGAATGGACTTGGCTGGGGTCACAGGGTCTGTGGGATCTGAAGGCTGAGACCTGACCTCTCTGGTTTCAAGTGACTTAGAATTTGACAATGTGATAGGTCATCCAAGGATTCTGAAAGTCCAGAGCAGGGCGGGGGGCGGGGGGGGGGGGGGCAGTCATCATAGCCAATACCTTCACTGTACCACTATTATGAGCCAGACGCAGTAGACATGTTTTCCCACTTTGTTCTCACACAACAGCCATGATCGGTGGGACTGTCATTCCCAATGAGCATGTGAGAAAACTGAGCATCAGAGAGGCTTCGTGGTTTATATAACCTACTGGGTCAGAAAGTGGAGGATCAGGATTCCAGCAGATTCTCATCGACTGTTTCACCTGACTGGCCTGGCTGGAATGAAGGGGAAGGGGTCATTTAGACCAGATTTGAAGTTCTTCTTACCACTTACCAGCTGTGTGAATTTGGCTAATGATCTTACATCTCAGGGCCTCCAGTCCCTCACCTGAGGAATGGGGATAGCCCCTTGTTTCTAGAGTGGTTGCAGAGCATGAGAAGAGATGATGGGGTTCAGGCCCCCAGCCCAGAGCATGGCAATGGCATCCTCTTCCTCCCTTCACCCTCTTCCTTGTTAAAAAGCCTCCAAGCTGGCAGAAGCCAGGGTAAGAGATTTGATTGCTTATGTCTTTGGGTGTTTCCAGGCTGAGGATTAGGAGAACATTGCCCAGTTCTCCCTCTGTTATTAATTAAAGGGACTGTCCTCTTCTGGTCCAGTAATTCTAAGACATGAGCCAAGGATGGGATGAGACTCTCTCCTTCCAGCAGGAATGTGCTTTTGGTCATCACCATCTGCTTCTGCATCTGGTTTTATTGGCATTTGGACCAGGATACCTTGAAAATTCCCAACATCCTCCTGAAAACCCCACTGATTTCCTCAAAGCAGCCTATGAAAGTGGAGTAGAAATCTCAGCTCCCAGCAGCTAGAGGGGGTGACCTCCTGGACTTGTCGCTGTTGCTCCCCTGGACAAGGTGGAGGATGAATAACTGACTCTCTGGTCCCTCTCTCCCCTGGAAGTGGTTTTAAATGAGTAAGCACAAAAACACATGGCAAGTGGGGTGGTAGCACTAAGCAACTCCCTGGACATGATGCATGATGTATCAGAGGTCTGCGCTCCCTGCGCCAGGCGCTGGAATGAATGGGGCAGGGCTCCGCCCTCAAGGAGCTCCCAGAGGGTAGAAATGGACACAAAGACAGCCTAGGACCACTGGGCAATTTGAAGATGGTGATGGAAGGATGTGCAAGGTGCTGAGAGGATGCAGGGGTGGCTGGGTCGGAGTTGAATAGGGAGAGAGGCATGAGGAAGCTTCACAGAAGATGGACTCTTATGCTGAACCCACTGAGAAAAAGCCATTTCCAATAGTGGGACAGACAGAAAGATGGGGCCCTGTGATAGCATTTTAAGGAAGGTGAATGGATTGGATTTGGTGGCTGATTGGATGTGTGGATGAGAGACAGGAAGGACTCTCCCAGGATGCCACCCTGCTTTTTGGGCCCTACCAGTCCCTCTACTCCATGTAGGTGGGAAGAGAGAAGGCACTGGTGTGCATCCCCACCCAGGTTCCCAGGGAAGCTCAGAAAGGGAGGGCTTCCTGTTAGCTCTCTCTCTCTCAAAACCCGAAGAGAAACTTTGCCTCTTGCACTCTCCTACCGGTCAACATACTTGCAGTTGCAAGTGAAGGAAACTTGACTCAAAGGGTCTGGAGCAAAAGGGACAATTTATTGGTATACATGATAAGCGGCTCAAAGAAGATTGGTTTCCACCACAGCTCAAATGATGAGAGCAGAGCTGTTTCTCTCCATGTCTTAGCTTTGCTTTCCAGTGTTAGTTTCATGTTCAGGCAAGTTCTCTTCTCACTGTGGCCCCTAGGCTCCAGACTTAGATCCCCTTAGCTTAGCAACCTGCCACACAAGAAGGCTTCCCCACAGCTCTAGCATAAATTCCAGAAAGAGTCTCATTGGCCTCTCTTGGTTCACATGCCCATCCTTGAGCCAATCACTGTAGCCAGAGGAATGGACAGCACTGAAAGATAAAACCCCTGTCACATGCCCTCTATTGGAGCCCCAGGTTGGGGGTTCAGTACTACCTAAAACCACATGGAGAAAGACTGGGGGAGGAGCAGTTCCAAAGGAAATTGATGCCGTTATTAAAAGAAAGGGAGGGCAGCCAGGTGGCTCAGAGGTTTAGCACCGCCTTCAGCCCAGGGCCTGATCCTGGAGACCCAGGTTCGAGTCCCACGTCCAGTCCCACGTCCAGTCCCACATCCAGTCCCACGTCCAGTCCCACGTCCGGGCTCCCTGCATGGAGCCTGCTTCTCCCTCTGCCTGTGTCTCTGTCTCTCTCTCTCTCTCTCTCTCTCTCCCCCTCATGAATAAATAAATAAAATCTTTTTTAAAAAATTAAAAAGAAAATAAAAGAAAGGGAAATGGATGCTTGGAATGCAAAACCACCAGTTAGCCTATGACCTCCTTTCAACAGCCTGGGGCTGTCCAGAGTGGTTGCCATTCCTTCCCTTAGGCATCCCTGTCATGGTCTTAAACCCAGGACTGCTCAACACACCTCTAAGGTCCAGGAGGAGATGAATGAAGCAGGGACATGCACCTGACCTTTTATACATTCAAATAACCATCAACTGAACTTACCTATCCATTTGTATACTCATTCACCTCCTGTGTGTCCTGGCCAGCTCTAGCTGCTGTGGGTAACAGAAAGACCCAGACTCTCCCCCAAGGGGTTCACAGTCAGTAGAATCTATTTTAGGTATAATTCTCTGATAAAATAGTAGAGTCAGACTTACTCTCCAAAAAAAAAAAAAAAACATTTCACTGCATATTTTTTTTCTGGCATTCAGATGCTTTTATTTGCTTTTAGATTAACTGCCCCACATGAAAGTCACAAATTGAAAAGGCCTTTAAAAATCCTCTTTACCTCTGAGTCAATTTTTTCTTCACTAGTAAAATTTCCTAATTGTTATTGCAGTATTGAACATCCTCAATGAGGCGGCCTGTGGTGTTTTCATCATTTATTCTTTGGAAATCTGGATCTGAATCCTGAGAAGGTGTGATGATCCTTTCACCAACCAAGAGGGTGAGGGTCTGGAATCTGTCCTGTTTGCACAGGGAGCTGCAAAATTGGGAGTCCTGACAATAGAAGACTTGGGACACGTGAACTCTGTTGATGACTATCTACCTGTGGAAGCAATGCATATTGATCCTGAGGGCTGAGGCTGGAGTGACTGGGAACAGATTTTCAGTTCAAGGTGAAAGAGAAATATTCAGAGCTATTACAAATTAAGAAGCTCCCACATAAGGTGGTGAGCTCCTTGTCCCACAGGTGTGTAAACTCTTCCACTCTTGGGTGGGAGGTCGGACCAAATGATTTTTTTTTTTAAGACTTTATTTATTTATTCATGAGAGACACTGAGAAAGAGGCAGAAACACAGGCAGAGGGAGAAGCAGGCTCCATGCAGGGAGCCCAATATGGAACTGGATCTCAGGACCCTGGGATCACGATCTGAACCAAAGGCAGATGCTTAACCACTGAGCCATGCAGATGCCCCGCACCAAAGGATTTCAGTCTCCTCCATCCAAGAGATACTTGAACTATAGGTTGTAGTTCTGGCTCAGTCACTATCTTGCTGTGTGAACCAGTCACTATATTGCTTTGGTAAGCCCTGTCCCTCTCTGAGCCTCAGTGACCTAGATAACCCCATAGCTCCCGCCTGTTCTAAATGCTTCTCCTCAGGTTTCATGCCTGCCTCTGCACACTCAGATGATTTCTGTCCCATGCACATTTCGAGGCTCCCAAGCCTAAGTAAAGCAGCCCAGCAAGCCCTGAGGTGTGAGGCACCTTCTGTTCCTAGAGACACTGTGATTCATAGCCATGGGATGCCTCCCCCATCTGACAGGTGGAGACAGTGAGTTCTAGGGAAAGAAACCAGCCACTGAGACAAGATGCACCCACACACACCTGATTGGGTCCTTGCACTGCACCATCTCCTGGCCCCATGATTGGCCCGCAGTCCACAGATGATCTTGGGAACTGGCCTCACCTCGTGGGGTCAGGCAAAGGGCACACAAAGGCAGATGCAGATACCAACATCTGCAAGAGGTAGAAAGTTTGATTCCCACAGGTCTTTTCATGAATGGCCTTAAGACCTCTCTCATTTGATTTTTACAGCAGCCCTGCAAAGGAGGCATTATCACTCCAGCTTGTCAGGGATCTGAAGCTTGTCAGGCTGGTGATGGCCTGAGGCCAGCCTGCAAACAAACAGCAAAGAGGGCATTGGACCAGGCCCACACCATGGTCCCTCCCCACAATGCTCAGAAACCTACTCTCTAGAAACAGGCATCTACTCCTTCTAGGAAGGTGCCCTTTTGCCAGGACAGTTGGCTAGAGCCCAACCACACCCTTAAGTCCCTCTGTCAGTGTTTGTCAAAGGACAAAGAGAATTAGGTGGGCCTGGAGCTCCACCTGCCCTCTGAACTCTCCTGGGGGCTTTTGGAGAGACCATACTACCTCCAGGTTTCATCTGGCTGGGGTGGGGTGCTCGCTTCGGCAGCACATATACTAAAATTGGCTGGGGTGGGTGCTTTCCGGCCATACACAGGCTGACAAAGCATCTTCCACCACCTATCCTCCCTGAGACATGAGCAACAGAGTTCCAGTTGAAGAAATGAGAGGCTGCATCTCATGCCCAAGGCTACACAGTCAGAAAGTCACAGAGCCAGAGATGAGGCCCAGACTCTTCACTCTTCAAAGTCAGTATGTTGATATGAATCTGTGTGTATGTGAGGATAACTGCCCCGAATTCCTGCCTAGGGCCCAAGGCCACAGGCTTCACAGATGTAAAGTTCAGCCCTGCGTCTCATCAGCTGCCAGCTCCCCCATCCCAGACCTGTCCTGAAGCCTGATTTCTGCACCATCAAAACTGCTAAGCTAGTACTTCTGTACACCACTAGCGTGGTGGTCCCCAGGACCTCCCTTCCAACACACACACACACACACACACACACACACACACACACACACACGGCTGCTTCCTGCACTGTGCTCTCTGGGGTTCTGAATGCAGAAATACATGGTTCCTGGTTATCCAGAAGAGAGGCACTGTAGGCAGAGGAGGCCAAAAAGAAAGACGGTAAGGCACAGCAGGCCTGGGGATGCCTACATGAACCAGGCCTCTCCTTATTTGGAGGGCAGTGAGGGCTTGGGGAGTAGAGGAGAGAGATGTCTGCACCTACCTTCTGTGGCTTAACTTTCACAACTCAAGAGGGAGAGGTGATTAGCCCCATTTTTCAATCAAAAACACTGAAGCTCTGAGACATTAAGCAACTTGTCCCAGGTTACAAAGCCAGGGAGTGGCACAGCCCACGTATAAACCACTAAGTAGGTCACGCTGCCTCCAGAAGGTGCATAATGCTTCCACCCAGTAGGGCAGAGCCAGCAGCTGTCCTCTGGGAGGGGAAGGTTCAGCCATGAAGCCACCCCTGCCTGCCGCCCACCTCAAGCATTCAGCCACCTTAGGTATCTTCCTCCTAGCCACAGGTAACATGACACAACCAGGGAGTCAGGGCAGCGCTGGTGGTCTCTTGGGGGGACCATTGCACACAGCTCCATGGGTAGGCAAGGAACAAGTCAAATCCAATCTCTGGAGTCCTCATTCCCCAAGAGCTTTCCTGGGAGCAGTAGGAAGCTATTTTTAAAAGCAGCATCTACAGGCAGTAACCTGGAAGATGAGTCCCCAGCCCAATCCTCACCCCTGCAGACCACGGGTGGGGTTCACTCTGCTCACCTCTCAGCCAAGAAGCCAAGCAGCTACTCTGCCCAGCCCAAGCCTGAGAGAGAGGCCAGAGAGACATGCCACCTGCCAGAGCAGAGATACAGGTCTGCTTCAAATCCCCCACTGCAGCAGCTTAGATCCCCAAAGGGAATGTGTGTGCTTGTGCTCGCATGCCTGCTGGTATCAATAAGACTGTGTGAGGATTGAAAAATCAAGTCTTTTGTATCTACAGGGATATGTGTACACAGGAGGCCAAGTGTCTCCATATCCTGTGCAAGTGTGACATTTAGGCACATGTGTGTCTCTGTGTCTCTAAAAGTCAGTATGTTGTTATGAATCTGTGTGTATGTGTACCTGGGCAGGCTGTGTGTGTTCCTGTGTGTGGCTGTGTGTACACAAGAGAGTTTACGTGTGTCTCTCAGTCTCTAAGAAACCCAGGAAATAAATGAATAAAACTTTAGAAGTGAGAGGAGCACCAGCTATCTCTACAGGACATTCTCTCCTCTCCCTAGTCCTCGAGTCACAGAGAAGTCAAAGCTCAGAGAGGTGAAGGGACTTAGCCCAGGTCAGGCAGTGGCAGAGAGAACTGGAGCCCAGTGTACTTCTTGGCTCTTAGAGCCCACCTACCCAGTCAGTAGCAGTAGCCTCCCTGCCACCATGCAAGTCAGATCAACTGGGTCCGTCATCTCCATTGGCCTTTGAATTGGCTGGCTGCTGAGAAGGAGCAAGTATCCAGACACAAGTGCATTTGTTCTGGGCTCTGAGTGGAACATTCACTAGTTCAATACACCCTTGCTGTGGGGACATAGCATGACCTGAGCCTTCTAGTTCCAGAATCCCAGAGCCATGGAGATCCCAAGAGAGGCCAGACATAGTCCCTGCGCTCAGGGAACCCACAGTCTAGCAGGAGGTCAGTCAGGCAAACCAAAAATCTATGACATAGGATTAAAAGTATACAAAGGAGGCATGAACAGAATCTTGAAGGGCACTTGATTCTGCCCAGAGGGTTGAACAAAGCTAGTGAGAAGGTGACATTTGAATTCAGATTTAAGAAATAAGGAAGTATGTCAGACGAATTTCAAGCTGGGGCAGAGCTTAATCAGAGGTATCTTAACCACTTCCTGATACTTTGTTCTAGAGAAATCCAACTCTTCCCTGGTCTTCCCATAATATTCTGCTTTGTCTGCCTTTCATATCTGTAGTCTGTGCTCCTGTTCTTTCCACCATCTGGAATTTATTCATTCCTTCAGCAAATGTGTCCTGGAGACCAAAATGGTACCTGGCCCCAAAAGTGGCACAGGAAGTACAGATGGCAATCAGGCATAGCCTCCATCTGAGGGCAGGAGAGGGTAGTGGGTGAGAGTCAACCACCCATGGAGCCTTATGTTCTGTGTGCCTGGCCCTGTGCCCAGTGCAGCAAGGGACAAGAAGACTGTGGGAAAGGAGAAGGAAGCTCTTAAGTGCCTTGCTCTGCAGGCAGGAGTCTTCACAATACAGAAAGGTATGTCATCATGGCCCCATTTTCAGAAAAGAAAGCTGAGACTCAGAGAGATGAACTAACTTATTCAGAGTTGAGTCAGGTGTGTAGTGGGGGGATAAAGGGGACATGGCTTGACCCCCTCAGTCTTCCACACCTTCCAGGTAAGCCTCTCTGCCCAGAACTCTTTGCTGCTCGGACCAACAGAAGGAAGCATGTACTAAGAGGATCCAACGAGGTCACACACATGAATCTGCTTGCTCCAGAGGAAGCCTTCCTTAACATTAGCTAAGAAAAAATGACTAGGCTCCATTGCATGTCAGTTATGACATTTTTGAGGTTTTTGAAATCTCACTTGCGACTGAATCTTCATAATCCACCCTGTGATTAGGAATCGCCACATCCAGTTTACAGATGAAAAGCACTGCCTACTACAGATGTAGAGATGAGTAAAACAGTCCTTGCTCTCAGGGTCAGGGTCAAGAAATATGAACACACAGTAAGCCTCTAGGGAATGGTAGGACTCCTTTCCCAACAGGGAAGGCTTCCTTGAGGAGGGGACATCTAAGCTGAGACCTGAGAATGAGTCAGAGTTAGGCAGGCAAATGGAAAGAGGAAGGAATGGAAAGCAATAAAACAAAGCCCTGAGCCCAAAGCCCAAATCTCATTCTGTGGGTTCTTAGAAGCCTTGGTTTAACACATCCATTAGATCAGTGAGGTCAGGAAAGGTTTGGCAACAAGGATTTGGGGTGGGGTTGGGAGGCTGGAGAGGTGATAGCTGAACCCACATCCAAAGTCAGTTGGTCCCCAGACTGGAGGGGCCTCTCTCCGCCCCTGCCTGCCATGGTCTAGCCCTGCTTTGGAAACGCCCTTCCACAGACCTTGCGCTGTGCTACTGCCTACCTTCTGCTGCTGAAACTCCAGTTTCCCTGTCTCTTGTCTCCTTTCCTGGTAAGCTGTGGACCCATCTCACCTGGAAGCCCAGGCATATCTGTAGGGCCCTTGTCTCCAGCCCCCATCGTGGCCCAACACTCCTCCCTGGAGCACAGTTTCAGCACCAGATTTCACCAGATTTAGGGGTGAATCCTAAAACACTTTCCAAATAGCATCCTGGCATGTAACTGAGCTGGAGGGGAGTAGTTGGATTTGGAGTCAGGAAGACCTGCCTCTGCATGCCAGTCCTGCAGTTTCCATAGCTCGGCAAGTCACTATTCTCCTGTGGGCTTCAGTGTGCATGCAAACAGTGACACCGACCACACAGAATTACTGTGAGGATTCAAATGAGAATAAGCCCATGAGAGCTCCTGTAAACTATTCAGAGGTGTGTACACATAGGTGGTTACTGTTGCTATGGCTGTGGGCATGAATAGCAATAAATGTTCATTCACTCATTGAGGGTCTGTCAAGGGCCCATGTGCCAGGCTCTGTGCTCAGAGCTGAAATCTAACAATGAACGGAGTAGATGTAGGGTCTGCCATCTAGAACTTCACAGTCTGGGACAGAGACAAACACAGACCACAGATGACGAGTTTAATATAAGATGACTCCAGCTTGGGGGCAGTGTTGGGGGGGCAGTGGGGGAAGAGAGCCCAGAGAGTAAAAAGAGCCAGGAAAGTCACCTAGCCCAGCCTGGGAAGCCAGAAAAGTTTAGTAGAAGTGGTATCCCAATGGAGTAAACCAGGGCAGGGTCAAGAAAGAGAGCTCAAGGTAGAGCGAAAGCATGGACAAGCATGGGAGGTGAGATCGACAGGTCAATCTGAGAGATGAAGCTGAAAATTGATCAGGGCACAGCAACTTTAAGATTAAATAAATATTAACTGTATTATATCAAATTTTTAAAAAGATCACAAACAATTTGTTGATTTTTTTTTAAGTCAAAACCACAAAACCGGACACAAATTTAGATCAGAGTTATCAGAGGCTGGAGCAGCTCAAAACAAGAATTTAGGTCACAAAATGTTGGGAAATAGTCCAGTCAACACATAAGACAGAAATCGTGAACAAAACAGCTCCTCGGTTGTTTTTTTTTTTTTTAAGGGAATTTATGGCATCACAAATCTGCCTCATGCTTTTCTGGTGAATCCCACCAAACATTTAAGGAACAAATAATACAAACTGCACAAAATCTTTCAGAAAACAGGAAGGAACCTTCCCAAGTCATTTTACAAGGCCAGCATTAGCTTGATCTCCAAACCAGACAAAACATCACAAGACCATTATGCCTCATGAACACAAACACAGACATTTTCACAAAATATTAGCAAATTAAACCTAAATAAATATTTTCATCTTATTCCCAGATGCTTGAGTCTGCGATATTCCCATTGTCAAAATCAAAGGTTCTGTCAGAATCACATTATTTATTATAGGTGAGTTAGTTTAAAAAAAAAAAAAATTCGCCAGTGGTTTTTAGTTTTTAAAAGCTCAAACTGCTCTTAGGGAAAAATGAAAAGGTAAAGTAGTGGTTCACACTGCTGAAAGCGCATGCATAGCTGGGTCCTGGTTCTTCGTAAGGTCATCAGGAAGCTAGTTCTCTCCCTCTCTCTCTCAGCCCTGCCCTCCTCCGGGTCATCCCATTCTCAGGCAGGCTCTCCCTGCCCCCCAGGGTGGCAAGATGTTGCCATTAGCACCAGTTGTTTGTCCAACTGTCCCAAGTAACAGGAAAAGCAGGACTTCTCTCCCGGGAGCACCCACAAAAGTCCTAGGTTTCATTCTGATTGGTTTGGTTTAGGTCACATGGCCTCCCTAAACTAGAGAAGTGAGGTGATCTGATGGCAGCAGAACTCCAGTAGTTCCCCAAATAACAGAACAAGGAGCTGTTGCCAGACAAAGGAAAACAAAATGGGAGGTAAAGATAATGAGAGGTATAGATGATCCCCCGAATTGGTAGTCGTTTCCCTTTCTACTCTCTTTTGAGAAAGTTCAGAGTCATCCCAGGAAACATTATGGCTTTGGGTTTCATATTTTCTCTTATTTGATCCTTGCTATGGCTCTTCTAAAGGGCGTTATCATTCCCATTTTACAGAACAGAAAACTGAGGCTTAGAGAGGTGAAGCCCTCTAAGGGCTTAGAGATAAAAGGGTCCCAGAGATAAAAAGGGGCAGATTCCAGATCTGAGCCCAGGTCAGCCTGACTCCAAAGCTCATCCTCTGCACATCACCTTCTGCCCCATTGGTCCCTCTGGTCTCCCAGTATTTTGAGCAGATGAAGCCTTTTAAACCCAGCACCATGGTGAGCTTGACTGGTACTGCCTTGTTGGCTGCACTGCTCTTTGTTGCTCAGGGTAGCCCCTCTGTTTCTTAGAATCCAGAGCCTGCTTTTGAACATTTGTGTTCTGGGTCCTGGTCCCCTAACTGAATGGGGGCAGGAGGAGAGGCATGGATAGAGCCCAGAACGGTGATACATTCCCAGCCAGGCCGGGTTACATAAGGATTTCGTCCCAGCATCCTACCTCCTTCAAACTATCTCCCCCCCAAACCCCCCCGCCTCTAGTCCACAGCCCAAAAGACAGACTGTGGGGCAGAAAAAGCGAGGAAACAGAAGCAGTCATTCCCATGTGTACCTCCCTCTACAGTTTCCAAGCCATCGTCTCAGCTAATGTCCACTCCGCAAGGCGGCAGAGCAGGAGCCACAGTCGTGCCCATTTTGCAGATAAGAAACGTGAAGAATGAAGGAGATCACACAAGAGTTGGAGCCACTGGCTTGTGTTCAGATCTGCAAGATTCCACCTCCCAGGTGTTTTCAACTCTATGAAAGCCTCCCCAGAGTAAACCAAACTCATGCTTGGGTGTCCTAAAGGAGTCAGGGAGAAGGGATTTGTGTTTATTGGGCACTGACCATGGCCAGGGCACCAGGGCCAGTGCCTTCTCAGTCGGGTCTCGTGTACCCACTCCATCCCCTCAGGGCAGATATCCTGGATCTGACACTTCGAGGGGAGCCATGACCTGCTCAAGGTCACGCAGCTAGGAAGAGGAATTCAGCCCCCAAGCTGTGTTTTCCCTTGCCCTTCACCTGGCTTTTAGGATAAAGACCTCTCCACAGCCACACAGCCATGGCCCTGGGCTCCTGCATCAGGCAGGGGCTAATTGGAAGCCAGAGCGCTGAAAACCTCCTGCTGGTGCTGGGTGGCCCCGCCCTCCCTTTCTCCACCTGGAGCCAGGGCCATCTGTTCCCTTTTGTTGGGATGCAGGGGGAGATGAAACTAAATTAAATACTAATCATACTTAACACTGGTCTGGAAAGTGTTTTGCACACTAAATTGCTGGTTAATTCTCTCCAGGACCCAGAGAGATCCTGTCTTTGTGTCCCCATTCTACAGACAGACCATAGGGGACCTGGACTGGGAGGCTGGAGAGTAGATTCGGGGCTTATGGGGCAAAAGTCTGGTCTCCATCTCTACTCCGCAGGATAGGGATGGGTGAATAAATCCATCCAACTCACTGCTGCTCCACAGCTAACAATAAAGCCAGAAGCTGGTCCAAATTGTGGCTTGGCTGTCTATTAGCAGCTTAACCGAGCTCAGCCTTATGTCCGTGAGTCTTTGTTTCCTTATCTGTAAAATGGGAATGATGTTCCCTTTTATTCCGGTCAGTCACTCACCTTGTGCCTTCTGCTGGGCCAGGCCTTGGGAACCCACACTGAATATGACAGCCAAGGTTCCTGCTCCCTCATGGCCCACAGTCTAGTTGGGGAGACAGATCAAACAAGATCAGTATAGCCAGTGATCATGAGGTTGTTGGCAAACAATTTGTAACCATATTTTTTAAATCACAATACCCCTCAAAAGTACTTCTGGGTAATAAAGTGACTCTTATCTTTCTTGCAATGTTCATCTAGCAATCAGAGATACATTCCCAAAGTGGAGGGAGGCAGAGGCTGCCCCCCCCCCCCCCCCCCCCCCGCCCCGTGGGTTTCCCAGCAGGGTGCCAGAAAGCCCCAAGATACCACAACAGGCCCTGGGGGCCACCTCAGGGATGAGAGGGACCCACGCAGAGGTCTCCAGGCACCGCTATCCTAGCCAGCACAGCTTCATTCCAAACTTCTTACATTCTGTTTCTTTAAAAGAGGTGGAAAAATAGGTGTCTTGGTGGAGGTGACCTGAGGTCAGAAGGCCAAGACTCAAATCTGACTCTCTTGCTTAATGGCAAGTGACCCTGAGCAGGCTGGACGCCTAGCCTGTAAAATGGGGCTGCTGTCTGACCAGAGGAAGTGAGACCACACAAGTGACAAACTAAGGGCAGCTCTTGACTAGGGGGAGGCACTCGAGCATTTTTTAATCTGAATCATTTCCCAGGTATTCAACAATAGAGCTGGGTTGCAATGTCCAATTTCACCACCAGGCGGACCCTGCCTAAAAAGACCGTAAGATCTGCAAAACAAACTCACGCCTTACTTTATAAAGCCTACAGCTTAAAAAATTCCGTGCATTCCATTCATTTTAAAATAGGAGTGCCTCCCTTTTTAGTTGAAGAGCTTAATGTCTAGCCTTCCACAGAGGGTGAAAAATCAGCACAATTCATCTCAAGGCAAAGTCTAGAAAGCCCACACAAGCCACGCTGTCCCAATGCCAAGGTGTGCAGTTATTCTGAGTCATGCAGCAGGTCCGAGAGGATCTCGCCTCTTCTGCATTACTTGGTGCCAGAGAAAAGGATACACATGGCCAGGAAGGAAAGAGATAGTCTTGCAATGATGTCAAGGAGCTATCCCCTGCTTACACATGGTTTGACAAGATGTCTTTCTATAGCATAGTCACCTCGAAGAACCTCCTGTGCACTGGGCACACAGGTGTCATCTCCGGTCATTACAATCGTCTGACAGAGGAACCCGGGGCCTGGGAAAGTGGGTAACTCACCAGCCTCCCGCACAGCAGATGGTGGAGCTAGGATTTGAGCTAGAACTCTCTAACTACAAAGTCTGTGCCAGAAATGTTTTAAGGTAGAGACAAGGAAAGCATTGAATTTCATTACATGAATGATTCTAGAAGCAGAGATCTCGAGGGGGACCGTGAGGCTCAGTGGCTGCTGGAGGCCCCTGTCCCCATATGTCCCCTTTGGCAGCTCTCACCTTCCATCCCAGCCCCCGACACAGACACAGACACACACACACACACACCCTAAATTGCAAAGTTGTACATGGATACAAACATTCAGATGCACAGCCAGAACTCATGCCTGCACAGGTACGCACTTCATGCAAACCCCCAACAGGTGCACACACAGTGACACACAGAAGCCCACCCGGAGAGCAGTTACACCCATAGAGATGGCACCTGCACAGGGGAGATGCACAGGGAACACACAAGCTGAGCCTACTGGTGGGGAGGACCCGAACATAGAGCTGCTGTGGTCCTGCTTCGAGCCACAGGCTCCTCAGGCCCAGGCTCCTGCTACTGACGAAAATACAATTTCTGATCCGGAGATTCAAGAGCCCCTAAGCCTCCTCCTCCCTACAGGCTCCAGAGGACCAAGGTCCCACACCGTAGAGACACACAGGCACCTCAGCTGCAGAGGAGTCCTCTGAAGTGGCTCTCAGACACGTGGGGGCCTTTGGTGCTCAGGCATGGGGGCCAGGGCAGCAGTTTCCCTTCCTTGCCTCAGACCAGAATGGAACAGTGACTAGAATCTCTCTGAGCCTCCATTTTCTCATCAGCAAAATGGGGGTATGATACCTACCTTGCAACGTTGTAGTGAGACAAGAGATAAAGTATGTAGAACATCTAGTAAGAGAAGAATAAACATTAAGTATCTTCCCCTTGACCTTGCCCTTCCACGGCTCATGGAACTGTCAGTGCAGCAGACAGACAGACTGATCCATTTAATCAGCCATAAGCATTCCTCCCAAGGTCCCTCCCTTCCAGAAACTCTGAGAATTATGGCAAAGACAGAGATAGGGACAGATACATTGTCCAGCAGATAAGGCTGTGAAAGAGAGGGACACAGACCCTGCGGGAGCCCAGAGGACAAAGAAGCAGAGCAGGCCACCCGGGCGGGGGGCTGGAGCTGGCCTTGCGGGATGGGCCACTGGGCCACATGTCCATCCAGAACAGAAGGTCCCTTAGTGTGCCTTTCATAATCGCTTCCTCAGTCACTCCCAGTGTTGACACTTACTGAACACCCACTATGTGCCAGACCCTTTACATACCTGTCCCTATCTGATGAATCTGCTCCCCATAACACAGCCAAGAACTTAGTACTATCTCATCTTACAGAAAGGGAAGCTAAGAGAAGGTCTGTGACCTGTTTAAGGTCACAGAGATGAGTATCAAGTGTGGCTCCAAACTCCATATGCCTCCCCCATGTCACCCTCTCAGCCACTGCAACAACCCCCCACCACCAACCTGACTGTGGTCCTCCCCAAGTTCATTGAAAGCCACGCTGTATCCCCTCCCCGCCCCCCAACTGACCTCTCTTTAGACTCTCAGCGCCTGGGAAGGATGGCCTTGGGGTCAGTGTTCCCCAGCACCCAGCCCTCCTCCTCTGGTCCTTACTGGCCTCAGTGGCCCTGCATGCCCTCTTTCAACTGCAAGATAGCTCTGTGGTGGCCATGGCCCAGGCTTGCGCCTCTGGGTATTGAAGCAGCCCTTCCAGAGCCTGAGCATCTGCTAGCCCTACCCTCCTTAAACTCTCAACATGCATCTGCCTGGTGACAACCATTTTGCAGATGGACTGAGAAAGTAAGACCAGAGGCCCCAGAGAGAAGGGCCAGAGGCTCTGGGAAAGCAGTGAGTCTGAAGGCCTAAAGATGCTTCTCACTGCATCCAGAGAATCAAGAGTCATGGCTCCAAATAGCTAATAGCCCACAGGCTGAGCTAGGATTTAGGCAGGTTTTCCAGAGAATGGGCTGCTGAGAGAGATGAGTCACTCAGCCTCACGGGGTCAGCCAGCCTGTGCCTGGGAGGGTCAGTGAGCCGGGCAGACATCATCAGCCACCCGTGGCCAACGGGCAGACTGAGTCAGTCAGGCAGGGTCAGTGGGTCAGACTACAATGAGCTGGCCCTGGCTCACACCCTCCTCCAGGCCTCTCTCCCCATCGCTGCCTCCCGGGGAGCCTTGGGGGAACACACTCAGCTCAGAGGCATCACTGTGATGGCCTGACCTTCCTCAATGCATCCGCCAGAAAGCACCAAGGTGTAAACAGTGAAACAGTAGCCCCTAGGAGCACACATTGTGTTTCCCCTGCTCTCCCCACATACACGT
Organism: Vulpes vulpes; assembly: GCF_048418805.1. Lineage (NCBI taxonomy): Eukaryota > Metazoa > Chordata > Mammalia > Carnivora > Canidae > Vulpes > Vulpes vulpes. The sequence continues at coordinate 96,057,179 of NC_132783.1, read as the reverse complement.
GCCTATCGTGTCATGTCACACATATGCACATGCTCAGACTCCTGCACACCCACACATGCACACACCCACCACATACACACATGCGCATATTGTATGCACGTACTCACAGAGGGTGGTGCACATCCACCCGTGCACACATGCAGATACACACACACACACAAACACACACACATGCGCATGCACATGCTTACTGCCTCCTTCCTGCTCACGTTTTGCAATGAGGGCACTCAGGTTTTCCCCTGTGGAGGGGGCTCCTGAACAAGGGAATGCCCCAATCCCTGCCTAATCTGTCACAGAAAGGGCAGAGGAAGCCTTCAGGGGAGAGGGGGTTATTCCTCACCAGCAAGGGGTTAATGAGGGAGGAGGTGGCTGGCTCTCTGGGGCCCAGGGTCGTGCTCTATGGAAGCTAAGCAGTGACCCTTCAAAATTATGCACATTGCTCCTCTCATCCGGGCTCCTCTCATGTGGACTGGGCAAATCAGCGATGAGGAGGGTTTTCTGGGAGCAGAGAGCTGTGGGGAACCCATGGCCCTCTGAGACCTCTTCCACTGCTGAGGCCTTTCCTCACCATACCCTGCATAGTCTACTGTGCCTGTTTTACTCCAAGGCCTTACCTGTGTGCCCAGATTTGAGGGCAGACGACGTGCATGTCCCCTAGAAATGCCCCTTGCCCAGCTCCTGACCTCAGGCACACTCATCTCTCTTGACCTTGGTTTCCTCGTATGTGGGACAAGGTCAATGAGTCTTGTTAAAAGGAGGGTGTGGGGTTATATGCAAAGTTGTCTAGGGAGTAGTTTGCAGATTTCTCATGAAGCCACCAGCCAGGGAAAGAAAAAGAACAACCCAGGCATAGCAAATGCAAAGGTCCTGGTGCAGGAATGAACTTGTCATACCTACAGAAACAGAACAAAACCCCTCAGAGCAGAAAAAAACAGGAATGAATTAAAAAGGAGGAAAAAGAAAAGTACCTTTGCAGGGTGAAAAAGGGGCCAGATTATATAGGACATTTAGAGTGCCGAATGCAATGTTTGTCAACCACAGGGGCTGGGAAGATAAGCCTCTGTTTGGGGGCTGGATTGTACTTTAGGAAAGAATGTTTCAATCAGGAGCCCCTAAGAGAGAAGGAAGAAACAGAACCCCAGAGACACGTGTTGGTGGGCTTCCAGTCACTGCTCTGCCTAGAGCAACCCCTGACAAGGACCGGCTCCCAGATGGGGATGCCCCAGGCAGACCTGAACCTCCAGGAGGCCTTCCCAGTGCCCATGACAGGGCATATCTGCAGGTGCAGCGGTCAGCAGCTCACGCTCCTATAGGTTTTCTCACTTTATCTTCATAACTAGCCTATGTGACAGTCCACAGCAGACCCCTTTTCCAGAACACAGAGCTTAAGTTCCAAGATGTTAGGAGGCCAAACAGTTTTTGGTGTCTCTACTGTCTGGTCCACACCATGACCTCTTGTGGGGAGCAGCTGCAGCCTTCTAACCCATCCCCTGCTTTCAGCCTTCTCCCCTAATCTGTCCTCCATACAGCAGCCAGAGGGGTCTTCTTAAAAGGCAATCAAACCTGTTCCGCCACTGCTTACAATCTACAGAGACCCACTATTCTCAGACAAAAATCCACAGTCTGCTCTGGGAACCTCGGCCCTGGGTGACCTGGCCCCCACTAGCCTCTCCCAGCTCATTTCCCCAACTTCCCCCACCCCGCTCTCCCAGCTCCAGCTGCATAGACCTTCTCTCTACTGCTCCAAAGCACCAAGTTCATTCCTGCCCCAGGGACTTTGCACCTGCCTCTCCCTCTCCTTGGCACATTGTACCATCTCTACCTCCTGGCAAACTCTACCTCCTTGTGAGGGCTGCTCTATCTAGAGTAACCCCTCCCCACATCTCCTCCCCTGAACACCACACCCTGTGTTATTCTTTTTGGCATATTTACTGACATCTGAAATTATTTTGTCTTTTTGTTTGCTTAAGTATTGTCTATAGCTTGTTCTAGACTGCAAGCCTCCTAAAGGCAGGGATCTCATTAACACCGCTCAGTAGGGCCCAACACACCTCCCGGCACAGAGTAAGAGCCCAGAGGATATTTGTGGAATGAATGGATGGGTAATGTGCCCAAGGTCACATGATTGTCAGATAGCAGAGGCACGATTTCCACCCAGAGCCAGAGACCTCAGGACTCCAGTACTGCGAGGGAACCCAGGATGGTGGTCCTAGTATAAGGAACTGTGAGTTCATCCTCAGCTGTCTGACTGGTAGGATGGCCTATCTCCTCACCCACCCACCCCTCTCTTGAAATCAGGGGGCCAGACCTGAGACAATGACTCCTGCCACGTGACCTTCATGGCCCTTTCCTTCCCTCATTCTGAGGCTCAGCTTGCAGTCATTCACTACTGACCATGCACATACCCACCCATTTCTGGACTGGCACCTGTCCAGTTCTCCTTGGGGGTAGGCGCAGGGACACCAGAATCCCCACCCGCGACTCCTCAGGACAAGCACAACACAACAATTGGCCATGCCCATTGGTTCCCAGGAGCTCAAGGGCATGTGTGATCAATCAGTAGGCCTGCAGCGGGGTGAAGATGTGGAGGTCAGGATGAGGAAGCCAGAGGCACAGGCCCCAGGCCTCTCCACCTCCCTCTAGCTGTGTGACCTTGGGCAAGCACTCTGCCTCTAAGGCTCTGTTCCCTCATCTACAAAAGGAAAGCAGGGTGGATTTAATGATCTCTGAGAACTCTTCAAGCTTCGAAGAGAAAGAAAAAGACTTTTTAGATGCCAGGCATTTATTAAACACCTGCTGTATACCACCATTGTATTTTATTCTCACACAAACATACAGCTACACTCAGGGACTCAGAGAGCCAGAGGCCTGCCCTCACAGCCTGTGGGTGGCACAGCTGGGGCTTGCACCAGGCCTGGCACATTCCCTTCCACCTGCTGCTCTAAGAGCCTGCCCTGCCTCCGGACCTGCTCAATGCCCTCTACCTCACGCCTGTATGTTGGGCCTTCAGCCTCTCCCTCTGAAAAGTTTGCTTTTGTGTTGAAGCCCTCCAGGGCTGCCAGAGTGATTTGCTGCCTGACAGCTGGAGGTCCTCAGAGTGGCAAGGCTAGCTCCACCCCACAGGCCTAGCTGAGTTCAGGGACCCCAAAGCCTAGGGATCTCCAGGTGCAACTAGACCCCACCTGGGTGACCTTGGGCAAGTCAGTCAACCTCTCTGAGCCTCGTCTTCACCATATATAACATAAGAAGCATACTTCTTATCTTTTGGGTGACACTGCAATGACTCAATGAAGTGTTGGCACCAAGCAGATGAAAGGAACACTCTAGACTGGACCCTAGGCACATAAGCCAAGAGATGTGGGGCTATGGAGGGCTTGGGGTGCTGGCAAAGGAGCCAGGCTCATCCCAGGCAATGTGAGGTCACTGCAGGAAGTTTCTGAGCAGGGGAGTGATATGATGTGAGGAGTATTTTAGGAAGATTCCTCTGGCAATGCAGTACAGGTTGGCTGGGAGGAGCTGTGTGGAGGAGTGTGGGCAGCATTTATGCCTGGAAAACACTTGCAAATGAGGCCCCCTCTCCCAGCCCTCCAGCATCTGAGGGAATCTGAGAAGCAGGAGCTGTGACTAGAGGTCCAGTCTTACCCCCACCCACCCACACTGCATCCACAACCCCAGGGCCATCAGCATGCCCCAGAGCAACTGCAAGCTTGCTTCCTCCACCCCCCCAGCTGCAGAGCACCTTTGCCATTAGAGGGTGCTTTCTTGCATGTCCCATTTTGTCACGTCCATCCAGCTCAGAGTGGCAGCAAGAATAGGAAGCTGGAACTTGAACCAGGTCTGTAGGACGCCAAGTCCTATGCCCCTCCACTCAATGTCAGAGATATCCTGGGAGGAAACAGGCTATCCCCAGAACCCTGTCTAAGCCTCAGACAGGTACCCTCTGCCCCACCTCAGTCCAGGGCAGGATCAGAGAAAGGCTCAGCCTTGCTCAGCCCAACCCCTCTACCCCAGGAGGGGCCTGACAGGTGACTGCAAAACTTCCCAGATACAGACAGGGCCCGATACTTGGTACCAGTCACAAAGGAGTCAATCCCAGATTCACCAGGCCCCACGAGACAATAGAGAGGAGAGAAGGCCACAGGCAACGACCATGGAGGAGAGGATGCCACTGGCCCCACCTGGTCCCTGGTCTCTGTGGTTCCCCCTGCAAGGCTCAACATGTCTCACTATCAGAGAGCTTTCTGGCAACTGGTAGTAGCAATATAACTCTAGTCCCTACCCGGCTGCTGCCTCGCAGGGTGGATCATCACTTCTTCTTCCTTCAGCAAATCCTCTTCTGTGCTTGCTTTCTGACAGGCCCTGGACATTCAGACATGGCCCTGCCCTCAAAGAGCCCACAGACTGGTAGTAGAGGCCAGAACAGTGCAGGGTAGTAAGTGCTGCAAGCGATGCAGGCAAACATAGCCAGATGCAGGAGATGGAGGGGTAGGGGGTGCTCAGCCAGGCACAGGGGTAGGCAAGGACAAAGGAGGAGTATCTCAGGACAATAATGGGGTGGACAGATTGCTATCAGTGGGGTACCTGTTGGGGTCAGGACATGCATGATTCAAGTGGTGCTGAGCTGAGTCTTGCTGGGCATGTAGGAGTCAGCCTGGTGACAAGAGGAAGTCAAGGTACTCTAGGCAAAGGGAGGGGCAGGCACACAGGCAGAGGCAAGAAAGAATAGGCTATTTCCGGAAGATTGCAGGTAGTTCAGTATGCCTAAAGGAGAGGGGGCTGGAGGGCAGCTTGGAGCAGTAACAGAGACCCTTTTCCACTGTGTTGAGGAGGTAGGGTTTGTGAGTGCTTTGTGTGCCCTTGGGTGACCTGGAGCAGGTTACTAAACCTCCTGGTGCCTCAGTTTCCTCATCTGTAAAGTGTGATGTCATCCACTAACAAGTGGAAGGACTAGGATCTGAACCCCAGCTATCAGCGCAAGTCTGCATTCTAAAGCACCTCCTTGTCTTCCTACTCAGAGAACAAGTCTCTGGATTGTCCTCTCTGTGCCACTGTGGGTGTTATAAGCAGCAGGACACAGCAATAAACGGGGCAGATGGGGTTCCTCTCCTCATGGCAATTTTATTCTAGTCAGAGAGGCAAGCAATAAACACATAAACAAATGTATTTAAACAAATAAAATAATTTCAGACAGTGGCAAGGGTTATAAAGGCCATTAAACAGAGTAAGGAGATAGGAGGTGACATCCTCATTTAAATAGAATTAGATAAAAGAGGCATAGTCTCTTTGAGGAGGGGACATCCAAGCCTCAAAGTGAACACCAAGAAGGAGCCAGCCAAGTAGGGATGTAGGGCGAAGGTGTTCTAGATGGAAGTAACAGCAAGTGCAAAGGTCCTGAGGCAGGAAGAAGGTTGTCAGCTTGAGAAAGACAGAGTCCTTGTGGCTGGTTGGAGCAAGGAAGGGGAGAAAGGTGAGCAGAGGGATAAGAGGGCTCAGCTCATGTGGAGACTTGGAGATCCAGGAAATGACTTTGGATTTCATTCTAAGTGTGGTGATTTTATTCTAAGCTAATAGAGGGTTTTGAAGAGAGGTGTGACATGATCTACTTTGCATTTTTTCAGGATTCCTCTGCATACTGCAGGGAGAGACTGTGTTGGTGTGTGTTTTAACGACAACCAGTATTGCTGTGCAGCTCTAATGACATACACATTTCAACAGCTAGTCAGTTTGCTTGTTTGGGTAGTGCTGACCCATCCATGTAACCAGCCACCTCCTATTGGGGGTTAGTGGCTCAAAATGATGCTTAGTCATCTAACAGGCCATTCACCCTTGAACGAGAAGAAAAGGATAGGACTTATTCCATAGGAACGCATGATGGTGAGTTTCAAAGCACTGGATCTCTCAGTCCGTATCTTCCTAGGGCTGTTCCCCCAAAGACCTAGAATCTTCCTCAGGCCAAGAAACATCTATGCCTCGCCCCATACACACAACCTCATGCACGCAGCCAAACTCCATGCTAGATACTGAAAGTGCCAAGACAAATAAGACTTGACCTTGAGGGCTCCTAGCCTGCTGGGGATGATAATCATAACACAAGCGGAAGCTCTGCCCTAGCATGGGAGTGGGCACACTCTGGATGAGGACAACGCCCCAGCAGGGGAAGTCCCACACAGAGGTGAGGGAAACTCCTGGAGGAGATGTGCTCTGACCTGAGTCCTGGTTGGGGGCCAATAGGAGAGGCAGGCTTTAGCACTGCATTTAGCTGGGTTCCTATCCTGGTGTTACTACCTGCCACCAGGAACTGCTTGAGCTGCGCAAGTTTAAGCAGTTCCCTCCAGACTCTAGCTCCTCCCAGGGGCTCCCAGCTGGCAGGGCTCTGGCCATCAGGTGACCTGAGATGTGTAAAGCATCAAATACAGTGTCCTGCGCCTCACAGGTGCTTAGTAAACATGAGTCCGCTCCTACAACATTAATGGAATTGTCCCTTGGGGGGAAACAAACATATGACAGAGCATGTTCATGTATTTTAACTTTGGGTGCTGTCTGACCAGGGTGCTCCTTGGGGAATGTAGAGTCCACGCAGCAGGCTACAACCACTGCATCAGGATATGTCAATGGTAAGATGCCTCATGAAGGAGGGACCTGCGCCGATGCTGATTAAGATACTCAAGTTTGCAAATGACTTTTTTTTAAAGCAGATTAGAGTGGATCCAAAGATTTCCGTATAATAACATCATATTCAGAATGACCTAACATTGGCCAGACTGGAGCCCAAGGGGCAAGATTTCTCTCATGCTACTATCACTTGGGAAGGCTTGAGAAAGGGTTACATTTAGGCTGGGACTGCCTGGAGGAAAGTTGGCTTTGGAGGGAAGGAAAGAGTGAGTCTGGCAGGAGGATGAGTGGGCGGCAGACAGAGGCAGGAAAACCACAGCAGGCACAGGGAGCATCCGGAGGTTCTTTTTGCCTGGAACTTTCTGGATCTTTGCAGACTGGCCAGACCAGCCATTGGAAAGGTAGGCTTGGCCATGCTATAAAGGACCTTGTCTACCCAGGTAAGGAGTTTAGGCTCTAGCCAACATGCCAGCATTCCCCAAAGTGCATTCTTCAGCACACCCCTTCCCTTGAGACTCTGCATTGAAAGGTTCCGTGATCCTATATGTGCTAGAAACACCACACATTGTGTCACCTCCCCGAGAATCATCATCCACAATAGCTCAACCAAAGGCCCCAAAAATTCCTGAAGGGAAAAATCCGTTTGACTTCATTTAGCCCAGCAATCCCCACTCACCTGACCAAGGGGCCCCTATTCACAGAGCCCCTGTTAATAGCTACACAATCCACTTTGAAAAATGCCAGCAGAGAAAAGGGTGAGTTGCTGACTGTTTTGAGCAGGGTCAGCGCTGTGTGGTCAAAGCTGAGCTCACAAAGGATCTATGAGTCAGCCCCATACAAGGCAGGTGAATGGAGATGTGACCCAGGGAGCCAGGTAGAGGAGGGGAGACGCAATGAGGAGGCTGGGCCAGAGTGCAGGGACCTTGGGGGTAATGGGGGTAAGGCCTGAGGAACCCACAGGCAGTGGGGAGGGAGGCAAGAAATGGCTCGGGGCAAGTAGTCTGAACTTGGACCTGCACATCCATACTGACCCGGGCTTTCAACTTGAGGAACCAGGGAGACAGCAGAGCCCCAACTGTGACAGCTCTGGCGGGAGATGAATGAGTCAGGTTCGGGGCATCTTGTACGAAAGAAGCCTATGAGCAAGTGGCTAAACCACTCCAGAGCCAGGAGCCTGTTTTCTTGTCTCCCTGAAGCTACCCTCAAGTTAGGAAGCTTGAAAGAGGTCCTATATCCTCTCTTGCCTGACTGAGTGCTGAATCAATCTCTATGGTTTGAGTTGAGGAGCCCCTCAAGGAAACACTCCAGCACCATTCACTCCTTCAGTAAACATTTGTCAGGTCCACACTGGGCAGGCCCACACTTGGTCCTGCACCCAGAGATGACTTTGCCCTCTCTGACAAGCAGCTGTGCCAAGTTGCTGAGCAAGCAAATAAGGGCCAACATGAAGCCCCCACTAAGTCCCGATGAGGGAGTTGCCCAGAGGAAGAGACCTGTGTACTGGTTGGGAATGATTGTAAGAGGGAGGAAGAGCATCCTAGGCAGAAGCCACAGCAATTCAAAGATGCAGAGGAGGGCTCGGAGAAGAGGACCATGTGGCTAGGATGAGATCTCATCACCAGAAGTCACTTCATGGACTGCACCTCAGCTTTCTCACCTGTGAAATGGGTATGATAATCCCTCTGCAGCCTCCTCTGCAAGTTCCACAGAGGAAGAGCTATGGACAACCCCATTCCACTTGCCAGACCCTGCCAGGCCCAGTGCCAGCCATGAGGACCACAGAGACAAGCAAGCATGGAGACCAATCTGGGTTCTTTCATGCCAGACATAGGAAATCTATTTTTCGCCCTCTAGTGCTTGGAAAGTGGTTATTGCTGGAATCAAAGCCAGAGCTGTCCTCAGCTCCCAGGGGCCGAGTTCCAGATGTGCACGTCTGGCAGCCGTTCTTTGGTCCTGGCGAGAGTCTGAGGATCCGTGGGCCGCTCAAGAAGAGGCAGATGTATTTTGACAAGCCTGCCACAGCTTCTGCAGCATCCTGAGTCAAAATAAGCCCTTCTCTTGGGCAGCCCCTGGGACGGGCTATTTCTGCACCACGTTCCTTTTTTCCACATGGGGGGCTGAGCAGCAATGATTCCAGCTAAAAACAGAAGCTGCCTCAGCTGGAGCCCACGACATTCCCCTCAATGACAGAGGCATCAGCATGCAGCCTATCGCAAACTCAGAAAGCCTTTCTGTGGACTCAAACTCAGATAATTTCCCCTGAGGGTGTAGATAGTCCAACCCAAGGAACACTCTGATAACCCTCCCATCCCAGAGGATTACAAATCACAAAAATAAGTCCTTATGTGGGTACAAAACTTTGCCAATGACAAAAGTATTTCCTAATCCATAGGGGAGCAATGGGCTCCTGCTAATGGGCTGCTGTTGCTCCCATTTTACAGATGAGCAAACTGAGGCTCAGGGAAGTGATCTGACCCTGGAGGGAATAAAGGAGAGAATATTTGAGTCCAAGGCTGTTGGACTCTCTAGGTAAGAAAGAGCCTGCAAGAGAGGAGCTGAGGTGAATGTGTCTGTGAGCAGAATTTCTAAATTTGAGCAGATGAGAATCAAAGGGCAGGAAGGCTCACTGCCTGAGTCCCTACTCCCTGTGCCAGACACCACACAGTCACTTTGACACTTTGATGTAGCATCTCATTCTAATCTTCCAAACAGCCCTGGCAAGAGGACTCGTCATCCCCATTTTCTAGATGAGGAAACTGAGAATCAGAGAGTCAAAGGCCTCGCTTCCTTGGTGCTGGTGGAGCTGAGGCCAAGAAGAAGTTCGGGAGGGGAAGTGAGGCTGGCCCCAGAGACAGCAGGTGGCCAGGCCACATGTCTGCCTGCCGGTGTTTTCCAGAGCACGGAAGCCTCAGCACCTCAGGGGCTGGCTGGAGGTTGTCAGGCAGGTTCCGCTTTCAACAGCAAGTCAGACACAGACAGCTGCAGGGGCACCCACAAGGAAGTCTCCCGCTGGTGCCAGGGAGTCCCTACCACCTCTCTAATATTAGCCCCCTCCCTCTCAATGACCAGAGGGCTAGCCTCGGACTTAGGGCTGGTGCCAGGCCCGCAGAGCACAGAGCTGGACATCAGCACACGCTTCCCTTTCATTGAGTTTATGTGCATTGTCACCCTCCGTTCTAGCAAGTGACACTGGTTTTCCACTGCGAAGTGGCAAGATGAAGTTTCCTTTTTAAGTAAACGCAATGAAGGGTTTTATTTTTGCAAGTGAGTGAAATTAGAGGGCAATGTTAAGTAAATAGCAGAGGTGGTGTGTAGACGTGGCAAAAACCGCGGAGGAGCTACTTCAGTGTGCGAGAGGCGGGCGCAAGCCGGCTCCTCCTTTCGAGGCCAGGCCCGGGACCAGCCCCACACCGGCACCACCACAGTTCACGATGAGACCCTTGAGAAACCTGGCGCCGACGCCCCTCCTCCCATGTGCAGCCGAACGGGCTGTGCCCGACTGCCAGCATGGGCACCACAGGTTTGCTGACAAGTGTCTCTCCATTGCCCCCTGAAATATGTTAGGGAAAAGGGAAATTGTCCCTTGGAGGTAAAACCATAAGCACAGAAACTTGCCAAAAGAGGCAAGAGTGAAAACTGAGCAACCCCCAGCCCCTTTTCTCACTGAGATCCAAGTTCAAACCTTGAGAAGATCAGAATGATAAGGTGGAAGTTCTGGAACCACGAGGCCAGAACTCAGAGCCAGCTGCCTTGCATGTGCTTGATGACCCTGAGCAAATGGCTTGCCCTGCCCTACCCAGTCTCCTCCTCTGCAGAATGGGATCAGCGGGGAGCCCTCTCCCTCGGGTGGTGGAGAGGATGATCCAAGTTCATGCAGATGAAGAATGACAGCAGCCTTGGCCCGTAGCCTACACCACATACACAGTACCTGTTACTCTTCCTCAGACCCTGGCTAAGCAATTGCCACGTGTTATGTCAAGGCTGGCCTCAGTATTGCAGTGGGCTTGGGAGGTGCAATGCCTTGCCACAGGTCACACAGCCAGGAAGTGCTAAGGCCAGGGTAGGAGCCCAGAGTCTCCAGCTTCATGCCTGGTGCCCTTTCTCCAACACCCCTGAGATCTCCCCCCACACACACACACACTCTCTCATTCTGAGGGTCCCCTTCTCTCCAGACTGCTTGGCCCTCCTTTGACGTGCACGAAGAAGACTCTTCCTTTCAGCAGGGCACAACCAGGCCTCCACCTGCTGGGTCAACCTTTTAGTTCCCCTTCAGCCTCCCGCTGTTCTCGCTGCCTTCCAACCCAGCCTGACAGTCCCACATTCAAGTCACTGGGAAAATAAGTTCTCTTTTGATTGCATGAGGCAGACCCCAACTTTTGAAGCAAAAGAGGCCACAGAACCTCTCTGAGCCTTAGTTTGGAAGTAACTACAATGGGGTCATTATAGTATATTTGCATACAATTGAAACAAAGATTCGGTAAGGTAATGCGTGTAAAGCCCTCAGGGCTGTGCTTGGCAGGTGGTAAGTGCTCCTAATTAGTATTATGCCTTGTTTCATTGTTGTTAGTATCATTACTACTATCAAGGGATGATGGTCAGACACCCTGCCCCAGTCTTCAAAGAACTTACTGCCTAGTAGGGAAAACCATCTGTCAGTATTTCCACAAAGATAAGGAAGCATCCAAGATCACAGGTACCCTACAAACAGCAGAGCACAAGCGAATTCTGCAGTGTCAGAATGATACAACACTGCAGTCAAACAGGTGTACAATGATCCAGGGCCGCAGTGGGAATGAAAAAGCTGCACACTTCATTTATTCAGCAAACATTTACCAGGTGCCCACCACGACCCAGGCACTGTGCCAGGCTGCGACGCTGCAACAATGGGCAAACAGACATCATCTTTGCCCCTGTGGGACTCCCCCCACCCCAGCCAAAGAGATAAACCTAGAACAAACCATTATGGAAGTTCAGTTGAGCTAAGAAGAGTACCTTGTGCCATAAAAATGTCTACCAGGAAACAGAGCTTAGTCTGAGGGTGTAGCCAGGGAAGGCTTCTGAGGAAAGGGGAGATTAAAGGGAATGACAGGAAAAGCAGGGAGGGCAGTTGGACATGACCTGGAGAGGAGATATTACAAGAGGTTTTTTGGGGGTGGGGGGGGGTGGGGCTGGTGAACGAGGGGGAAAACCAGCCTCTTGCCATACAGCAATCTAGAGTCAAAATGTCTGGGGTCTAATCCTAAGTCTGCCTAGCTGGGACACCTTAATCAATAAAAGTCTCTCTGAAGCTAAAGTTCCCTCATCTGCCTAATGGACACCCTATCAACTACCTTGTTGGAGTAAATGTAATAACATACATGAAGTAGTTAGCATAGTGCCAGTCAACCCTATTTTACATGCAGGTAAATGCTTTTTTCTATCGAAAAAGCAATCAAAATACTTTAAGGGCAGAAAACAGGATTGTTTGAGTTAGTGTGACTAAAAAATTCAAGGGTGGATTCTGGATTTCAGGAAGAGCTTGATCCAGGAATCAGACTGCATCCTTAGGGCTCAGTCTCTATCTGTTCTGGCTTGCTCAGTTTCTCTCTGGCTTGGCTTCCCCCTTACAGTCTCCTTTCACACTGTGACCTTGCAGCTCCAGGTTCATACTTTCTTAGTTCAGTAACTCCAATAGAAGAAGAATTTTTATAACATTTCCAGAACAATTTCCATGACTAAGTCTTATTGGACCAGCTCAAGTCACACGTCCATACCTTAATCCTAGGCCTGGGTATGCACCAGTTCCTAGAGCTTGAACGAAAGAGGATTGGAGGACCCCATCCAAACCACATGACCAGAGAATAAGGGAAGGGTGGATCACCAAAGGAATATTAAGCTGCCATACAGAAGAGAGGCCACAGGGCAAGCTAAGACAATCTATGTCCACCATAGCAAGCACACAGAGACACAGGGTGACCATGGTGCAGTAGTCAGTGGCACACTGAGAGTGCTGAATGATCACTTAGGGTCTCCTCATCCTACACCCAGCCGTGGAGTGAGCCCTGTCTCCCATTCTGACCTCCTGGTCCCAAAAGAGCAGAGAGGCAAGTGCAGACTCCAGGGCCAGACAGGATGCAAATCCTCAATGGCACCTTCTAGCTATGTGACCTTGACAAGATCCCTGTCATCTCTCTGCCTCTTTCCTCAACTGTGGAAAGGGTATCATATCAGTTCCTCACCTCATAAGGTTGCTGGGCAGCTTAAATAATATATAGAGAGCACACAGCACAAAGTAGCTTGGTGAAGTGTGCTCCTGTTATTATCATTATTCCACAGGCTCTGGACATTAGGGGTCACGTTGGTTCACCCCTCCCCATAGGTAAAGCCCCTTTCCATTTCTTCCAGAAGATCTACCAAAACCCAGAGAAAGGCCACATTTGACTTCTCCCATCCACTTGGTGAAATAAAATGTATATATGAAAGTCCGGTTGAGCAGGAAATCTAAGTAAGTGGATCCTGCAACGTGAGGGAGCCTGCAGCCAGCCCTGAGTTGGAGGGAGCCCTTAGGAGGAGGCACCAGAGACCCCTGGACAACCCGGGCCACATCCTCCCAGTGACCAGCCTCCCCCAGGTTACAGGCCCTGTGCAGGTCTGCTCTGGAAGCTGGCTGCTTCCCATGCCCTTACCAAGGAGTCCAGCAGCGTCCCTTCACTGTCACCTGCCTGAGCCTGCAGGCATCCAAGTGTATGGACCCTGACCTCCACCCAAAACATCTAGAGGCAAAACTGATCAGGGAAGGAAAAGAAGAAAAGGAGAAGGAGAGAAGGGAGAAAAGAGGAAACATTTTCATTAGGCACTCACATGTGTTCCACACTCGGCCCGGCACCTGTGTACAAGCCCTCATCTAATCTCCATCACGGATATGAGCTACTATCCCCCCTGCACTTCTGGTGAGGAAACTGAGGCTCAGAGAGGTGAAGTCGCCTACCTAAGGTCACTCGGCTAGTGAACAAAGGCGCCTGCCCGCCCAGGCCATCAGATGCATGTTGCCGCCATGCTCCGCACTGAGCCAAGCGGGGAATCTCACAGCCCTGCAGCCTGAGTCCAAAGAGAAAGCAGGTTTCCAAGGAGAAGGAGGAGAGGTGTTGGGAACATGCAGTTATTTACAGGGTGCCGTGTGGGCTGCTGCGGGAGGAGGGAGACACGTCCTGAGGTGAGCAGGGAGTGGGAGAGGCTGGGTCCTCAGTTTCCTCATCTACAGAGCCGAGATGATAACAGCAGCCGCCCATGGAGGTGGGAGCCCAGGAAAGGAGATAGCGCATGCGCAGGAACTCTAGCACCTGAAGCACAACAGGTTCTCAGGCTGGAAGGGATGGCTGTGGTCTCCCTCAGGTGGATCAGAGCAGGACTCCTGGGGTGGTGGGTCCCAGTTTCCTTAGAATTGAGGGGGAAAACTGCTTGGATCTTTAACAGAGACTCTTAGTTCTCCAAAATGGCAATTTGTTAAAGAAATAGTTTGGGGGGCCTGGGGGGCTCAGTTGGTTAAGTGTCCAACTCTTGATCTCAGCTCAGGTCATGATCTGAGGGTGGTGAGTTCAGGCCCCATGTTGGATTTCAGTGTGGAACCTAATTAGAAGAAAAAGAAAGTGAGATAGATAGAGATAGAGATAGAGATGATATAGAGATAGAGAGAGAGAGAGAGAGAAGAAAGAAAGAAAGAGAAAGAGAAAAGAAAGAAGAAAGAAAGAAAGAAAGAAAGAAAGAAAGAAAGAAAAGAAGAAGAAGAAGAAGAAGAAGAAGAAGAAGAAGAAGAAGAAGAAGAAGAAGAAAGGAAGGAAGGAAGGAAGGAAGGAAGGAAGGAAGGAAGGAAGGAAGGAAGGAAGGAAGGAAAGAGGGGGCACTTGGTGGCTCAGTGGTTGAGCATCTGTCTTTGGCTTGGCCCAGGGCATGATCCTGGAGTCCCAGGATTGAGTCCCACGTTGGCTCCCTGCATGGAGTCTGCTTCTCCCTCTGCCTGTGTCTCTGCCTCTCTCTGTGTCTCTCATGAATAAATAAAATCTTGAAGAAGGAGGAGGAGGAGGAGGAGGAAGAGGAGGAAGGAGGAGGAGGAGGAGGAAGGAGGAGGAGGAGGAAGGAAGAAAGGGAGAAAAGAAACTGGGCAAATGAGGTCAGAGGAAGAAGACTTGGAACTGGAGACAGGAGAATCCACAAACTCACTGCAGGTTGGCCAGATGGATGTCCCCCATTCCAGTTTGATAACATCCAGGCCCCTCCCCTGGTCTGACAAGGACCCACAGGACCTGGATAGCCCACTTCTCTGTCCTGGGGCACTACCGCTACCACTGTTCCCCTCCTTCCCCACACTCCCCTATCCTGGGCTCCATTCTGTCCCAGGAATGAGCCAAGTTCTCACCCAGCTTGGGGAAGTATCCTTCAGGACAAACTTTCTGCCCCAGATCTTCACACAGGCCTCTTACATTCCTTCAGATCAAGCTGAAATGTCATCTCCAGGAGGCTTTCCAGGACACCCTGCCCCATCTGTCTCACATCACCCAGTTTTATTTCTTTAGAGCTCTCATCACTCTCTGAATTATCTTTCTATTGATTTGTTCATTGCCTGTCCACTCCTACCAGAAACACTGTGCGAGGCAGGGACCTCTTCTGTCTCCTTCACTCTGTATTCCAGCACCAGATATGCTCAGCCCAGAGCACGTGCTCCGGGAACAGTGTTAAATGAGTTAATAGATGCTGATCTTTCCAAGCATGGATGTGATGGTTAATCTGGCTGTGATTTCCTGCAAGCCTCCCATGAGCCAGGGCCTATGTATGCTCTAGCTAAGCCCTGCAATGTGCCTGCAATGGAAGTGCAATATGTTTTTACAAATGAAGAAATGTAGGCTCAGAGAGGGATGTTGGCTTGCCCAATGTCACACAGTGAAAACCCAGCCAAGTCAATGCAGAAGCCCCTTGCATTCCATGCCAAGGGAAAGGTGCTTTGAAGAGCAGTGTGCCACAGGAGGTGTGAAAACTCCTTGGGAAGAACTTACTGGACTCCCAGACTGCTCCATGCCGATGCCTGGGAGCTATCTGCCTGTGGTGGAGATGGCCAGGGCACACCCACACCTGTCTTAATTCTCTCCCTGAGCACAAGCAGCTCCATGCTTCCCAGCCCCTTACAGTCAGCTGGCCCAAGGCACTAGATCTGGCCAGTGAATGGGGAGCAGAAGTATGAATATTAGTGAGAATCTTGTCAGGAAACACGGGACATTCCATGACGGCCATTTGAGAGCTTCACTAAGGGTGGGCAGAACACGCAGATTTCACAAGGGATAGCACAGTTCCCAAGGGCCAGCATTAGTGCAGAGCCATTGCCACCTCTAAGCATGAATGACAAGGAGGGAGTGGCTACCAAGCCTGCAGAGAGGACATGTGTAGGAAGGACCACTGCCAGGAGCAGTGGCCTTCAGCCGAGGGACACTCTGATCTTGTTGTCCTCATGCCTCCAAACACTGCCAAGGCCTCCCTTTGATAGAAGCCAACCAGAGGACAAAGGGAACCTGCTGATGGATCCATACCCATATGCCTCCTGGGTTCACATACAATAGGGGGAGTGAATTTGGAGGAGGAACCAGAATTGAGCCTGCAAGATCACTTCCCACCTGGGGCCTCGGGGAACTCTGTGACACTCCAGCTCTCTCTTCCTACCACAGTGATCCTAGAATCTACATGTTGAGGTGGTGCATCCCAAGATAGCACAGAACCTCCTCCCTCCAACCACAGCCCAGCAGAGTCTGACCATAACAGTGAGAAACAAAACAAAACAACAGGCTAAGGAGAGGCCATTGCAAAGAGAAAGGAATCTTTTGGGAAATGTTTAAAACTGATGGCTTAGACTCAGGAAGCCTACCTGGAACAGGGGGGCTTTGAAATGATGCAGTCCAAAGACACCCTGAAAGTCACCTTGAGATGGACTGTAGGGCCCAGGATCAGAGGTCTTGCAAATCCATCAAATGGAAAGCAGGTCAGATAAAGGACCAGTGAGATGCTTGATGATCACAGCTCTGGGAGAGAGCTCCGAGATGAAAAAAAGATATCCGGAACAACTGAGAGCCTCAGCCTCAGCCATGATTGAGGAGGACCTCAGGGCAATTGCTGCTCCCAAACTGTCTTTTGGAAGTAGGGGCGCCAAAGGCACTGCTCCGGCAGGCAAATGTTCCAACTCCAATTGACAAACAAGATGCAGACAAATTGCCAGGAACGGATGGCACCCACCCAAGAACGCTGATGCCACTCAAGGGTGAAATTGCAGAGCTGTTGGCAAAAAAAAAATACATGCATTTTTGAGGGGCTGTGGAGACATGAACTGGGATCTGTGCATATAAAATCTGAGCTTTGGCAAAGCTTTGGGTGTGGACTCACAGTGTGAGATCCTTCTCTCCCCTAAATCAGCACAACCATGGATCATACGATACAAGGGAAGAGGCTGCTTTAAGACAGAGATCCAGGAGTGGGATTATCAGCTCCTTCTTGGAAAGTGAGAATATTAAAGGAAGAATCCAAAGTCAGATCCTGCTTGATCAGAAGTTTTCTGCAAGAAGGGACACAGCTCCAAAGTTACAGATTCCAGCAGGCTTCTCCTAGGTGGAAGAGACAGAAACCTCATTCAAAAGAACTTAAGTAGAAAGGCAACATTTATTGATCACATAACGGAAAAGTACAGAAGATGAGGCTTAAAGGCACATCAGAAACTGGGCACTCACACACTGTCACCAGAAATGTGTCTCCTATCCTCCCCTTGGCGCTGCTTTTCTCTGTGTTGGCATCACCCTCCAGCAGGCTGTCCCTGGGTGGTGGCAAAACAGCACAGCTGCTCAAGCCCACAGTCCGCCAGCTCTGCAAATCCTATAGAAATAGAAAGCATCTTTCCTATAAAATCCCAGGGCTGGTTCTCATTGGCTTACCATTTGTCACTCGCCATCCTTGAGTCAATCTCCATGGCCACAGCTAATAATGTTTTAACTGGCTGCTAGAGGGTCTAATGCTCACCCATGGGAGCAGGGTGTGGAGTTAACTCCACCCAGACCATAAAGTGAAGAATAGGGGAGGACAGGGACTCCAAAGAGATACAAAATAGGCCAAAAACATATGTCACACAGCAAATGCCACCAAAGACATTCCTCATCACTGGCCACAGTGATGAAGCCAAAGCACAGAAGGAAATCATGGGGTTATATGTATGTATGGACTAAGAATGAAAAAAAAAAGTTGTGGGGGGACAAGTACAAGATTTAAACAAGGATGGCAGAATTACTATTAGCCCAAAGGGGGACTAAGTCTGCCCCTGAGATGGGGAGCCAGGACAAGCCATTTCAACCCCAAGCACGTGGGGCAATGCTATGCACAGATTTCACCTTGAAGAAGGTTCATTGAACAGTTACAAGTGAGAAGGCTTTGGGTCTGATGTTGATGTTGATGATTCAGGGATGAGTAAAACATGATTCTTGCCCTCAAATAGCTTATAATCCAGTGGGAGGAGACAACCAAGGGTGTGTAAATTAATTAAACCAAGGAATAAAATGAACATCAGAGGTGTTGAGTGTTCTGTAGCAGTGAGCGCTATGTAGGAGAACAGTTGTGGTAAACAGGCTGCAAAGGAGGCAGAAGGCAGATCAAGGGAAGCCCTCATGGGTCTGGACGTGATGTCGTTAGGCAATAGTGAGTCATCGAAAGCTTTTGAGCATGGGAGCAACACAGGCAGGATGAAGCTTCATCGTCTTAATGGAGCCAGATAAAGCCCAGAAGAGAGTCACAGGGATGATCAAAGGGCTGGCAACAGGCCTGTGGAGGAGATAGATGAGTGAGGACTGGAAGATGAAGGCCAGTGGAAGTCTTGATCAAAGTAAGGCAGAGGAGCACACAGCTTCCTGATGCTGGACCAAGGCAGGGATGGAGCCATACCATGAAGTCAAAGAGAAATGTGGCTTTTGTTCAACTCTCATCAGGAAAGGTGAGTGTTGTATGCATTAAAAAAAATGTCATTTATATAACTATACCCCAAGAGGGGGTATAGGCTGAAAATGGGGAATAAATGACTATCAAAGAGGTTCTGATAGAGTCCAGAGTTACCAGTAGAGTCATAAAGAGAGGCTGAGGGGCACAGGGATGTCTGGGGATGTTCTTTATTCATTCATTAAATGGTCACTTCCTGAGGGCCTACTTTGAGCCTGGCCCTCCTCTAGGCTCCAGGCCCAGAGACAGGAAGCCAGGCATCCCCACATTGTATTATTTCACAGCCCTATCACTTTCTGAAATGACCTGGACCCCATGTCGTTTCCTCATTTAGCATCTGCTTCCCCTAATAGACGAGAGATGGAACTTTGAATATATATTTTCACTGTTGCTTCCCCAGCACCTAGAGGAGTCTCTGGCATGTAATAGATGCTCACTACATATCTGCTAAGTGAATGCATCCCTCATCTTCTTTTTTTTTAATTTTATTTTTATTTATTCATGAGAGACACAGAGGGGGGGAGAGAGAGAGAGAGAGAGAGAGAGAGAGAGAGAGACAGGCAGAGGGAGAAGCAGGCTCCATGCAGGGAGCCCGATGTGGGACTTGATCCAGAGACTCCAGGATCACACCCTGGGCCAAAGGCAGGTGCTAAACTGCTGAGCCACCCAGGGATCCCCATCCCTCATCTTCTAAGAGTTCAAAATCTTGGGAAAAAGTCAGACAAGGAAACCAACCTTAAGTGCCAAGTTTAGTTTCATTGGTGCTACAATGTAAAGGTCCACATGGGAGCATATAGGAGACCTCTGTTTCAATCCCATTTCCCAGGAGGGATTTCTTTATGCTTTAGCTGAGCCACAATGGTCCAAGTAGAGGCTTACCAAATGAACAGAGCAGACAAGGCCATTTCTCCAGGAGCAAACAGCATGGGCAAACGCTCATAAACACCAGGCAACAGCATGTCCAGGAGCAACATGGAACACAGGTGGCTGGAGACAGAGGTCAGAGTCTGATCATGGAAGGCCTTAAAAGCTGATTTGAAGGATTTAAACTTTCTCTTGAAGGCAATGGGAAGATGAGAAAACATCAAAGTATTTTTGTATCAAAACTAGTCAAGAGGGCAGCCCGGGTGGCTCAGCGGTTTAGTGCCTCCTTCAACCCAGGGCGTGATCCTGGAGACCCGGGATCGAGTCCCGTGTCAGGCTCCCTGCATGGGGTCTGCCTCTCTCTCTCTCTCTCTCTCGTTCTGTCTGTCTCTCATGAATGAATGAATGAATGAATAAATAAATAAATAAATAAATAATTAAATAAATAAATAACAGAAAGAAAGCTAAAGATAAAAAAAAACTAGTCAAGATCCTTTTGGTTACATGTAAAGAAAACAAAAACAAAATAGCTTTAACAAGAACAAGGGGAAAGAGGTAGTTATTGGCTCATAAAAACAACAAGACTTAGGAGAGCTGCAGGCACAGCTTGATCTAAGGTGTTAATGATGTCAGCAGGCTAAGGGTCCCCCACTCTACTTTTCTTGACTCTGCTGTCTCTAAGCTGGTCTCCATTCTGAGGCTTCATGTGGTAGCTCCTGAGAACCTCAGTTCACATCACAGTGGACCTCAAAGGAGAGTCCATTTCCCTCAGCTCAGGCAAAGTCCCAGAACTGAGTCACTTTGGCCCTGAGTGATCTGATTTTGGGTCTGGTGCCTATTGCTGAACTGATCTGGGGGATCAGGGAGACCCTTTGTGCTGATTGGCTCAGTCCAGGTCATGTGATGCGCCCCGGGGTTCAAACGAAATACATGTTTGCTCCTCCAAAGCTGATGCCACGTGAGGGAGGAGTGGCAAAATAAGCTGTGACCACCATGTGTTTTAAGCATGGGAATGAATGATACAATCAGATCCATGTTTTAGAAAGCTATGATTCTCCTATAGATCTGGAAACCAACTAGAAAGTCAACCTAAAGGTAGGAGCAGAGGCAGGAGCAGTAGTTACACTGCTGGTGCTAAGAGCTAGGCTGTGCCAAACTGAGCAGAGGTGGGCAAAGGGCTACCACAGAAGGAGATTTCTTATATAAATCCTTTGGGCATAATTTAGGGCTGAGCTACAGCCCCAACACTCTTGATTACCTTCAGATCTAGAATACTCAGTCGCATTAAGAACCACTGTGTGGCAAGGTGTCCTAGCAGAGTCATCCAAACTGTGGGACCAGTTGTCTTGAAGCTGCAGACCCAGGCTCAGCTTCCAGAAACCCATTTAATCTCCCTCTGGAAACGTGGCCAGCTGCACAGTCACACCAAACTCAAATGCTGATGCCACTACTTCTTGGCTGTGTTATCCTGAACAAGGTGCTTAACCTCTCTGAGTCTGAATATCCCTATATGAATATGAAGTGGAGGTGATGACATTTAAAGTAATGGAAGTGCCAGTGTGGGGATTAAATCAGATAAAGATTATGAATCACCTACTGCAGTGACAGGCTTGGGGGATGAAAATTTCTTCATTCCCCTTTCTGCTTTTCCCTGGCTTCCTCTGCCTGAGACCTCTCCAACCCTTTGTTTGTTTGCCAAGTAAAAGGTGGTTTGGTTTTATTTTGTTTTCTTCCCAGGAGGAAACAACTGGAGGCTGAGTGGTACAGAGCAGCCATTTTTAGATTTGTGGGTGGAAGATTCCTCATTCTTAGGCCTGATGTCTAAGCCCCCTCTGGACTTCCTCCAGGTGGTTCCCATTTGGGAACACAATATCCTGGTCCCTTGTGTGCTGTGCAGGAGGGGAAGAAGGGGCAGAGATGTAGAAGAAACATCTCTGCTATTTTCCTCTAAGCTTCAAATTATCTTCTTTCTTGTCCCAACTTAAACAAACTCAAGGAAATCATGAGGCAGAGTTCTCTGGCCAAGACTAGAAAAGGGAGATTTTTGTCTAATGGTTGCACTGCCGCCCCCCAAATGCCAGAGGAGACCCCCACCTTGCACAGGTGTTGGAGGGAAAGAGAATCCAAGCTTGCTGAGGCTCGACAGCTGTCTCCTAAAACAGTGTCTTTATGTGAGCCTCACAATTGCCCTGGGAGGGTGGGATTATCCCTTCACTTTCACTGAGGTGGAAACAGAGTCTCCAAGAAATCTCACACTGTCTGGCTTGGTGGCAGGGCCGGGATGGGGGCGGGCAGGGCAGAGGGCTGTTGAGCTTGAACCCATGGCTCTTTGTGGCTGGAGCCTGAGATGATTTGGCCGCCCTGGAGGCAGCCACCCTGTCCTTTCCCTGCTTTGGGCTTCCAGTCCCATCTGGCTTGCAAGCTGTGTGTATTTCATTCTGCTCCCCAGAGCTGCCTCTTCACTAGGACAGCACTTAGCATGTTGTATTATCGTCAACTGTTTGTGGCCATCTCTCCCCCGCCTACTTCTGAGTGCTTCAAATCGGAGGCTCCAGTCTGAAAGGATCTTGAGTGTGCGAATCGGTCCGTGTGCTATCCCTCGATGGAGTATATGCATCTCTCACTGCGGACTAAAGAGGGGGAGAGAAACTCTGAAACTTCCTATACGTCTTTGTCTGCCTCGGAGAGTGCCTGGCATAGCACAGGCCCTCCATACATGTTGGATGAACGAATGACTGAGTGAACAATACCTGCCCTGGAGGGCTGAGGGCTGACGTCCATAACATCCCTACAGCAATGCTTGGGACGCTGCATGTGTTCTAAGAAGTGTGGAGCTATATGCTGAGCTGTGACTAAGAAGGAATACTTAACACCGGCGCTAGGAGTTTCCTTAACCAGCTGTGTGGCTCTAAAAAAAAAAAAAAAAAAAAAAAGGCCCTTCCCTTTTCAGGAACACTGGGTTAGATGACTAGAAAGTTACGCTTTCACTGCTGATTTTCTTATGCATGCTTCATCTCCTCCCTTCACTCCACTCCCCTACACACACACACACACACACACACACACACACATACACACACACACGCCCATCAATCTCCAAAATAGCATTCTGCTCTCCCTCAGAGTTCTCTCTCTCTTTCATT
This sequence comes from Vulpes vulpes, assembly GCF_048418805.1. NCBI lineage: Eukaryota > Metazoa > Chordata > Mammalia > Carnivora > Canidae > Vulpes > Vulpes vulpes. The sequence continues at coordinate 96,034,572 of NC_132783.1, read as the reverse complement.
TTTTTGACCAGAAGCTCCATGAGCTTATTAACCTCTGTTGTTTAGTCCATGTGCCTCAAATATGAAACAGCAATGATGTCCCCTCCGATTCATTTTATCAAAGAGCAGGATCTGTTCTGTGGGCCAGGGTGTGCAGGTCCTAAATGGAAAGCATAAGTCATTTCCAGCTCACTAGCTCCATAAATGCAGGGGTTCTGCCAGCTGCCTTTGCACCAAGATGGAAAGAACATTTATCTTCACAAATGTAGGCGACACCGTGGAGGCAGTCCTACAAGGGACAGGGGAAAAAGCCTTCCATTCCAAAAGGAGTGATGAGGCTGAAAAGGAAAAGTTCCTCCTAGAACAGGAACAAAATCGCACTTGAGGGTCACTTCCAACTCCACAATTCTAGGTGTTAAGATTCATAGGATCTAAGACCCTAAAGTTGGGAGAGAATGTGTGTAATTAGTTGGATCTAAGCTTTTGTGCATCCTAAAATATTCTATGATTTCATGATCCAGTATTTTTGTTTACTATAACACTACAGCCCAGAATCATCTGAGTCTCAGATTTTAGTGGCCCAAGGCAAGGGTTTTTCAACTAGTGCATATATCAAAACCACCTGGGGGCTTGATGCTGATGCAAATTCCTGGGATCCTATCTCAGAGATTTTGGTTCGGTCCACATGGGAAGTGGCCCCAAAATCTTTTTTTTAACAAGTCTCCCACCCCCAGTGGCTCAGAGTAAGGGTGGGCCACTCTTGGACATACAGTGTATCAAGAGCCTGTCATTCTAGATGTCATTCTAGATTCTGTGGCTCTAAGTGTGATCCTGAAAAGGCCTTTGCTCGTGATTCTAGTATTCTGGAACTCTGTAACTCTGTTTCCGTGTGCCTAAGAGAGGATTCTAAGGTGTAAAAATTGCCTTTCTGAGCATAAGCTTCACAGGAAGGAAGGGGAGAGGATGTCTCGAGGATGGAGGGACATTCTGGAAGGGGAACCTCTTGAGGACACGGAACACACTGATGTTTCACCTTTTGTGCCTGAGCAAGTCCAGGGCTAGGACACAAATGAGGAGACTTAGAGGGATGGACTGTCTGGCTCTGCATTGACATGAGCATATAGGGCCATCAGGAAGAATTCCTGATAGAAAGGGTGGTCCAACCACATGCTGGAGAGCTGGAAGGGCTTAGATTGGAGGACGGGAGGCAGAAGTCCCAGGGTTTACACCAAAACATCCTCCCTGTACCAGATGGTAGGGGAACTACAGACTGGTGTGGCAGGCAGGAAAATGTAAGGTTTCAGGGAAGCTCAAGACGAGAGGGAGTAACTGTGTGGGGATATCCCAGGGTACAACACGTGGGCTGAAAGAGGACTGCTTTGACGTGCTAATAAGTGCCTGGATCCGGGAGGGTGGGGATGGGATGAAGGATGGGATGAAGGATGGCAGAGGACCTCTGAGGAGCTGGTAGGAGGATGCTGGGCTGGGGAGGGGCTCTGAGTTAGGGGTAGGGCTCTGGGATAGAAAGGGGCTCCTCAGGGGATTTACACACACACACTCTATGCAACACCAATGAGTCAGGGTTCAGATGGGGAGCCTGGAACCCTCCTTTCGAGAAACAAGTGGATAATAGAGAATCCAAAGGTTTATGCAGCTTCCCAGGTGGGGCAAGAGCTAGCAGGTGAGGTTGCCAAGAGCCTCTCTGGTGGGGGAGAAAGGGAAAGGGAGAAATCGGTCACACTCAGTGACACATTTATGCCTGCACAGTGATAATGACACACTTTTGGCTACACATACACACCCTTTCTGTCCCAACAATGACAGTGACACATAGGCTAGTCCATTGTGACACACACACCTCTATCCTTACCAGTGATGATGGCATCATTTCATATTGATGGCAACACCCTATCACCTGTGTCATCTCTCCTGGACAGTGACACTAAAACATACACCATTACACAGAAATGGTGATGTCCCAAGAGCCTTTGCATCTGCCACACTAAATGGTACCATCTGTGGTTGTACAGTGCAGAACCTGCACAGCTGTAGGTGGTGACGTTGCCTTACCCTCAGCCCATCATACAATGCCATTAACATATTCCACTGTGACAACAACCCACTTGGCTTTAGGGCTGTGATACACTCACACCAGAGACACTCCACATCAGGAGGGATACACCACCACACACTGAGAATCACATGGTGACAGGCCTACACCTGTCCTACTAGCACCTGTGTCCCTCCATATAGATGCTGCCTACTGCCACCTGCATGGTCCCTTACTGGTGGGCACAAACACTTATGCACCACTGCACACCAATGGGTGTACCTTCACACTGCCACTCCATGTTGAAGGAGACAGACTGGGCCCCTGGCCTCACATCCTGACAATGTCACTCTAGCTATTATCAGTGACAAGAAGGGAGGCACTCATTAGCTGAGTGAGGTGGCCTAGAGCCCTTCCTGTGCACCACCCCCATGGTTCTGTTTCTGCCTCTGGCACACAGGCCACCCCCTCAAACCAAGACCAACTCTGCCCCTCCAGGCTCAAGTTAGAATGGCAGGTGGTGGAGTCAGTGTCTGGAGCATTCAGATGCTTCCCCGCACCCACCAGCTCAACTCCCAGCTGAGGTCAGCCCAGCCAGCAAGCTCTTCCTCATATCCCGCATTGCATCCAGAGTGCCTTCTGGACTGAGGCAACTGCAGGAAAGAAATGGGCTGACCTTTGGACAAACGCCATTCTCACTGATCACTGCATTTATGGTCTGTGACAGTTGTCATTCTTCACACACTGTTCCTCGATCCTCACACAAAGTACTGACATTAGCTCTCTTGATTGGTTTCCTAGTGAACATTCAAAGCATGTACATACTATTTTAAAAATCTGTTCAAATCTGGCCCCCTGCCCCAGACCACAGGGCTTATAAATAGAAGTGGAGATTCAGCACAAGCTAGGGTAAGACACCTTAAGCAGAGCTACATCCATATTTTACCAGGTGACTCTTAGAAACTATCTACAGAGAGGGCTAGGCAGAGCTGCGGCTGCCTGGGGGAGGGGGGGGGGCGCACAGCGGGCTAAATTAGAGATGCAAGAGATGAAGGAGATGCGGACAACCCACATGACATGAGGACCCCAATCTGGGTGTGAATTCAAGGCAGGTTTTTTTTTTTTTAAGTGAGAAACTGGAGAACAGGGAAGATGATAAATGTCAATGTAAAGAAAATCTGCAGAGCAAAAGTTACATTTCCATAGGCTGTGGGATGTGTCAGATGAGAAAGCAGCCCAGGGGGGTGAAAGGACCCCCAGAGCTAGGTGGCAGGCAGGCCTGGGCTGGAATCTTGGCCATGCCAAAGACTCACTGTATCTCTCAGGGGATCAACTACCCCATCTTGGAAATAGAGGTTTGTGTGAACTAAAGGAGAGAATGTAATTTGTGCAGAGCACCAAACTGAGCATCTGACACATAATGGGGGCCTGATGGTTGCTATGATTAGTGGTATTATAATCATTAGGAAATGGCTAAAATATTTAGTGATTTTTCTACGTGGACAGTATTTAGGAACCATGTCTAGGCTGGCAAGAGCAGTCAGGGAGCAGTACTCAGCTCTCCACCATCTTTCTTCAACAGAAAGCATCAGTAGCCACAGTGCCCTGATTTATCCCTAATCATTCAACGAGACGAAGCCAATTAGGCTTGACTGAGCTGTCCTTTTATTCACCAGTAAGATTTTCTATAGCTAGACATGATTCATGTCAGCTCATACAGTTTTTTATAGACTCACAGAAGCTTGAGTTCAAAGGGGACATTAGCTGTCACCTGCCACCCAACTGTCATTTTCCAGGGAATGGGGAACTCACTACCTAATATGAGGCAGTCCGTGCTATAGCTGGACAGCTCCAAATGATAAAAGATTCTTCCTCGTAGAGCTTCTGTCTGCCTCCCTTTACCTTTCCCCCATTGCCCTAATTCTGTCTTCAGGGCTGGTAAAAACAATAGTACTCTTTCTTCCTCACAGTGGTCATTCATTCATCCAAAAAGCATTTCCTTAGCACCAACTTTGTCAGGCACCATGCTAAGTGCTGGAATTACAAACTGAGCAAGTCTTGCCCCTGCAGCATTTTCTCCTCCAGGTGAAACACCCTTAAATCCTTCATCTCTCCTTCATTTGGTCTGATTTCCAGACACCCACCATCTAACCCACTCTTTCTCTCCTAAACATACACAAGCTTATTAAATCCATCTTAAAGTATGGTGTCCAGAACTCACCTCAGTATTCTTCTGAAGGCCAAGTTGGATTTTTAGCCCAGCTTGGTGGATGTTCATGTTAAAGAAAATGCCCATTGTGGAAAAACCCCAGTTGTAACTAAAGTGCTGCCAGCCAGGCCCCATTCACTGAGCTTCTGTTCTAGAAGCACAGGGAGAAAGGAGGGAGAAGGAGAGAGAGGAGGAGGACTGTGAGTCTTGAAATGACATGGTGTCTATCTCCCTACCCAGAACTCCCCTCAGGCATTAGTGGCAAGTCTAAATCACTCTAATCAAACAGCCTCCCCTCTACCCTTCCTCCATTAGTGTCTGCCTCAGGAAAGGTAAGAAAAATTTTAAATGAGCATGCTGATGGCCCAACACATTGTTAAACAGAACTCAGACATAAATGAAGGGCCTTCCCTATACCAAGCCCCAGAGCCTATAAGGGGAGAACAGAAGATGACTCTACAGGTGAGGAGGATGGTTCCATCAGTAGCCTCTGACCTGTGGAGGCCCCTTGCTTTAAGGTCTCTGCTGTGAACTTGTGCAAAGGAACAGTCCCCTCCTTTTGGAACAAAATCATACACCCTTCCTCTCTCAATCCTGTCCCTCTGCAGCTCTTGCTACTCCCTCCTTGGAAGGAAGCCATCCCCTTACAGAAGCAGAAGTCATCTCCACTCTGACATAACCTCTGATTGATGCATAAACTCCTGCAAATCTTTCAAAGGCCTGATGCAAGGTCCCTCCTCTCCTAAGCCATTTTCTTACACATTGGTCTGGATTAAAGGAAGATTTTAGAGCCGAAAGATGGCAGGCAGAATGAAGAGGCTCAATAGGAGAGAGTAATAAAATGAGAAATGAGTGTGAGAGGAGAAGGAAAGTCCTGGGGTGGGGGTGGGGGGCAGCGTAGATGTTGCCCTGCCTCTTGAAGGTCCCTTTTCTTCCCTGGGCATAGAAAGAATTAGCTTTCTAGAATAAACTTTGCTAAAGGATTCCTTATTACTCACAGGATATCAGATCTACAAGGGATTGGCAAGGGGATTTTATACCGTATTTTGCAGCAGTCTTCTTCCTCTGGGTCCACATGAAGGATTCCTTACTTCTTGTTGGGGCCTTACCCACATGATCCATTGGTGTTTCTTCAGCACTCTTGTGCCAGGACATGATGCTGAGGGGCTGTAAAGATGATGTGATGGTGACCTGTAGGAGCTCACAGGAAAAGACAAGCAAACAGGAACAAGAGCCTCTGAAACAGGGGTGTGACTAGGGGTGACAGAAACCCTGAGAAGAGCGTGACCAATTCTTCCTGGAGGAATCAGGAGGGCTTTCCTGAGCAGGTGATCTTTGAGTTTTGCTTTAAAGAACCCTCCACCCTCAGTGCATTGAGGCAATAAGCTTGTGGTCTTAAAAGCTCCGGCCAGGACAAGTGGCTGTAGGGGAGGTTGGGGGGCGTCTTGGGGGGAGGGGACAGCAAAAGGTGGAGGAAAGGGACTGGAGAGAGAAAAGAGGGGAGAAGGAGGAAGAATGGGAAAGGGAGAGGAAGGGGGAGGAGGAAGAGAGAGGAGAGAGGGAGGAGACAAGGGGGAGAGCAAAAGCAGGGGGAGGAGAGGGATAGGCAGAGGAAGAGGGAGAGAGGGAGGGAGAGAGAGAGAGCGAGGGAGAGAGAGGGAGGGGGAGAGAGAGAGAGATTTGAATTTCCCATCTGGAAGGGGAGCGGTAGCACGTCAGGACCAGGCTGAGGGGCGTGATTGGAGGGCGCCTCCGGCAGCCGCCGCGGCCCCAGCTCGCCCGGTGGAGTTGCACGAGGCGGCGGCGGGAGCTGGAATAGCAGAAGGAACCGCCTCGCTGAGTACGCCCGGCGCCCTGCAGCGGCTCAGACGGCTTCGTGGGCCGCCAGGTCGGTGCAGACCACGGGCCGGGAGGGCGGAGCAGGGTCCCGGCTCTCGCTGTGAGGCTGCGGGGCAACCTGGGAGGCCGGGGTGCGGCTTTTGGGGGGACAGCTCCCCAAGGCCCGCCGGGCGCCGCGAAGGGCGGCTGCGCGGCCGCAGCTGGGACCCTCCCGGGCGCGCTCGCTGCGGTGCTGAAAGGACAGCTCCCCGCGAGGGCGCCGCGAGCCGCGGCGGGAAGGGGTGAAGCCTGCGCCAGCTGGGAGGGAGCGGTGGGCCCGGGACCCGGAGACCTCGGGCAGGAGCCCGGGACAGCCTGGCTCCCGGGAGGCAGGACCGCCCCGAGGGCGGCGGGAGACTCAAGTCTGAACCCAGAGAACTTCGAGCTCCCGGGGTTGGGGATGGGGTACGTCGATATAAGCTACTTCAGGCTGTTGTTAACCTGGAAGCCTCCGGAGCCCTCTTGCCCCAGGAGGGGGGAGCCGCCCCGGAGGGGGTTAAGGCTCCGGGAGTGACTCAGAGGGCGCCGGGAGGGGGGCGGACAGGCCGAAGGGGGAGGAGAGGAAAGCCTAAAGCGTGGATTGGAGGTGAGAGGCCAAGGGGACTATTTGTCCTCGGAGGAGGAGCAGCCGAGGTTTGGCCAGCGCACGTTCTCTACTTGGGGTCATTAGTTACTGTCCCATCCAAGACCCTCCCGGCCCCACTCTGCCCCCTCCCCCATCAAAGTTTGATACCTGGCTGGGTCTTGGGGTTGGAGCTTTGTGTGTTGGGGGAGGGGCGCTCTCAGTGGCCAACGAGGAGCTCCATGGCAGAGCTGCTGGCAGTGCTGGCCTCCGCAGGGGACCCGGAGAGGGGCGCCTGGATTCTTACCCTCTTCTGCGGGGGGACCGCGAAGCCCCCGCCAATTCCGCTTTTCTGACGGAGCGGGTTCCCTTACCCCCTCCCATCCTCCACTGCCCCATTCCCCTCCCCCAGTGCTTCTCCCTTCCAGGGGCGTAGAGCGGGGGTGGGGTGGGGGATAAAGGGACATCCCCTGTCTCAGCCATCGCCATTAGCATTAGGGTCCCCTGTGAAAAGCAAATGAGTGTTGGATTGAGTAGCGGTGAATACTGCCCGGACTTAAGCCATAAGAACAGAAAAACAGTCACAAGGACAAACACTGCAGGTGCCCGAATCTGCTTGTCGGATGGGGGTGGTGGGCCAGTCCCAAAACCGCTTGGGGCTCAGGAGGCCAAGCCAGAGGAGATACCTCCGCTGCCTTCGGGCTGGGACATGCTGGAGGAAGTCCGAGAGGGAAAGCTGAAGGTATGTCCTAGGTCTTGGATGCGCTAAAGGCACGGAAACGTGCTGCAGCAGCATCCCTCTTTCTCCCTGTTTTTGTCTCCCCTCCCCCAGCGCCGCACCACCACCACCACACCCCACAACCACCACCACCACCACCACCACCACCACCACCACCACCACCACCACCACCCTTCCCGCGCAGGGATACACCACGGTTTCCCATAGAACCACTGAGGAGCGCCTCCTGGTGGTCTGGCCAAAATCCTCAACTGCATGCAACCTGCCCGACCTCAGCACTCCTACAGGCATATGGCAAAATATCTACACACACGCCTGCACACACGCTCACGCAGACTCACATGATGCCTAAGTTCAGAGTTAAACACACAGGATCATACTCTGAATGCGTACAATCACATACTCGCTGATATACACTAAATTCAACCCAGCGAATATGTCAGGAGGTTCTACCATGAACCAGGAGATGTTATGGACTCTGGGATAACGGAAATAAATGAGATACAGGTCCTGCCCTGAAAAGAACTCAGAGTGATCAGGAAGGGAAAGACACACAGCTGGGCAGAGCACATGAGCTGGAGGCAGGCAAGGCTGCCCTAGAAAGTACCATAGATCTCTGAAGAGGAAGACACCGTCACGTCTCACCCAGGAGATGCAGGATATTTCATAGAGGGAGTGATTTGAGAGGGATCTTTGAAAATTAATATTGCTACTGCTAAGTATGATGATGATGATGATGATGATGATGATGATGATGATGATAGCTAATACATACGGAGCACCTACTATGTGCCAAACACTAGGCTGAGCACTTTATTTGCATTATCTCATTTAATGTTCACAATATGCCTTAGGCATAGGCATTATCGTCTCCATTTTACAGATGAGAAAATATTAAGTCACTTGCTCAAGGTCACTTAGTAAGTTGTGAAGCTAGGATTTGAACCGGCAGAGATAACGTTAAGAGGCTCCCGGGCTGTAAAAACAGCATGAACAAATGCCCGGTGGTTTTCAAATAGAATATGTGTTGGAGTATAGCTGAAGCAGAGCCACATGCAAGGGATGGGAAACTAATGGCAAGGTAGGCAGGTGCTAGATCCTGCAGGACTTGAAGGTCAGCACAAGGACTATGGTAAGTTTAACAAGGCCATGGGGAGCCATTGCAGGTTGTTTTTGAAGAGCAGATCTGCCCTTTTGGACAATTAATTGAACAGCCATGTGGAGGATGGATGAGAACTGAGGGAGGGACAGACTTAGAGGTTATGCACAAATTCAGAACCTTGAGGCCCTGAACCAAGACATTAGCAGCCTTAGGATAAGAGGGTGTGGATGCAGGATGTACCATGAAGCTACAGTCACTGGACTTCTCTCTTAGCACCCCATCTCAATTTTAACTCACCAATTCCTTGTGTGGTCTTTTGTCCAGTGTCTTCCTCCCCCAAACTGAATGCTGTGAGAGCAAACTGACTCCCTTCTTCCCTGCCACAGCCCAGCATTGAGAACAGTGTTTGGCAGAATAGATACTCAAAGAATATCGGTAGTGTGAGTGAGTGAGTGAGTGAGTGAATGAAGAAGTCCCTGACTCCAGAATTTTCAGCTGAGGCAACTGGAAAAAACACGCTAGAAGAAAAGATGATTGGGTGAGGAAAGCAAGGGTGAGACTGATCTTTGGACAGATTGAATCTGAGATTATCCATGTGACGATATCCAGCAGAGAATTAAATGTGCAGGTGCAGGGGAGTGTCTGTGAATAAAGAAGGGCATAAATCAATAGGTTTGGTGAGATTCCCAAGGCAGACAGTGGGGGGAGGAGGGACAGCAGAAGGGGGAAGAGGGAGAGAGATTGGGGGAACATTTACATTTTAAAGGAAAGAAGTCAGCAAAGGAGAGAGAGAAGACTTGTCTGAGAAGCAAGCTGAAGATCACAGGAGTGCTCTGTCATAGAATTCAGGAGATTCAAGAAGAAGGCTGAAAAACAGAGAGATGGGGAGAGAATAGGGGTCCATCAACAACATCTAATGCTACAGAAGGATGGGAGAGCTGGAGAGCTGTGAAAACACTCCAGGGTCTGGAATCTGGGAGGCCTCTGGTGATTCTGACCAGGGCAATTTCGGTGGCAGTACAGAAGCAGCAGATCTCTGATCTCACAGAGCTGCAGCTGACCCAGAGGTGAAAGAGTGGAGGCTCCAAGTGGAGACCCCTTCATCACAATGGAAGAGGGCAGAGATTAAGGGAAAGGTGGTTCAGAGCAGGAACTGGAGAAGAGAGGGGATAAGAGACCTATAGAGAAGAGACTGAGGATGTGAGGAAGAAGGAGCATGAAAGACTCAAGGAGGAGGTATAAGGAGAGAAGATTTGCAGCTCAGGCAGACAGATTAACTTCAGGGGGAAGGAGGGAGCCCTTGTCTTCAGAAGCTAGGAAGGAAGGTTGCAGGAGCTGGCATCAATCATTTTGATAATGATAGCAGTCACCATTTACTGAGCCCCCCTCATGTGCCAAGCACATTGCATCCATTGTTTCTAAATTTTCAAAGTGGTATTGTAATCCTCACTTATAAGGAAGAGAGGTTAAGTCAATTATTCACCATCATAGAGCTAAAAAGTAGCAGATTCAGGATCGGAGTCAGGTATGCCTGACCCAAAGCCCACAAGCCTTCCAATGCACCACATGAAGTGGGAGGAAAGTCACCTGCTGAAAGGAATAGGGTAGGAAGACATTGAGCCTTGAGAAATTGGCTAGAGGAGCCTCAACCAGATGAACAAGAAATTACTTGAATGCTGAGAGAGCCTCACTGGAAGTGGGCAGCAGGACTCTAGGGTGAACCCAAGAAGCTGCTAAAAAATCCCAGCAGGCTTCAACGGTGGGGGGCGGGGGGCCCCTAGAAGGACAAGTATGTAAGTATCCAGAAGACTCAGTCCACAACGGAGTAGATGTACTTTGCATATGTGGGGGGGGGGTGGCAAGGAAGGGTAATCAATGGTAATCAACGTTTACTGAATGAATACTTAGAAGCATAGAGTCCGGAGAAGCAGATGGTGTGGTGATAGAGAAATGGCATGTTGACTTGAATGGTGCCATGGGATATCCAGAGGGAGGTGTTCAAGAGGAAGGCAAGTGTATTTCTTGACTCATTTATTGCCTATTTCCCTATGCACACACACATACGTACTCACACCACACACACTCCAGAATGTAATCTGCATGAGGGCAGGGTGTTGTCTGTCCTTTTCACTATTATACCTCCAGTGCCTAACACACTGCCTGGTACATAGTAGGTGCTCAATTAAAACTTGTTGGATAGGGGATCCCTGGGTGGCGCAGCAGTTTGGCGCCTGCCTTTGGCCCAGGGCGCGATCCTGGAGACCCGGGATCAAATCCCACATCAGGCTCCCGGTGCATGGAGCCTGCTTCTCCCTCTGCCTGTGTCTCTGCCTCTCTCTCTCTCTGTGTGTGACTATCACAAATAAATTAAAAAAAAAAAACTTGTTGGATAAATGAATATAGTGGTCAGAGCCCACGGAAGATGTCTAGGTATCATTAAAGCCCAAGTAAAGATGAGTTCCCCTAGGGAAGCATTACAGAGGAAAAAGAGGCAGGGGCTAAAGTCAGAGTCCTAGGGAACACACTAACTGAAGAAAGGAAAAGAAAAAAAGAGGAGGCAGCAAAACTGAGGGGTGGGGGAGAGAGGGATTAGTAGGAGAGGAGAGTGCAGAAGGAGATGAGGGAGGGGAAAGAACTGAGTCACAGAACCAAGACAGGAGCATGATTTGAGGATACAGTGGGGTGGCCAGCAGTTCAAATGCTGTAGAACTACTCCAACAGAACCACTGGAAAGAGGGCCCAGAAAATCATCTGGTCCAGGAGAGAGACTTGCCAGAGCAGCAAGTTAAGGATGAGGCTGGACCTAAAGCCCAGGTGCCTTGTGGACCCATTTGAGACATCTCAAATTGGAGTCCTGTGTCCTCCACCACCACCTGCCTATTCCTTGAGCTGCATGTAAACACAGAGGAGGAACCCAATAGTTCCTGAAATCATTTGATTATTAAATCGTTCCTTTCCTGTTCTTAGAAATGCAGACTCTTTGCAATGTTTTTGAATTGAGTGAAAACATCTTAATTGACTGAGCTGAGCTGCCTTCAAAACTCAGAATTTTGGGCCAGGGTGGGTTCTCTTGCATTTCCTGGAAATCCTGCTCCTTTTTTGCATGTCCTTAAAAATATGCAGTCAGCCACTGCCAACATTAACTGGTAACGGCTACACACAAGGCACCTGACCAGTATCTCCTCTTCTTCAAAAGTCAGTACAAGGGCAGACTTAATCCTCTTCTCACTGGCAGGAAGCACACTGCATTCTCAGGGGGTCACAGCCAGGGAGTATTGAGCCTGGACTGCGGATCAGGTATGTCTGATGCTAAAGCCCCTGGCACTTTTTTTCTACTCCATCATGATTTGCTGTCCTCCAAACAACCTGTCAGGTGGTATGATCATGTAGAAGTCCTCAAATAAACTCTTGGGCCCCATTTGATGGAAAGATCTCAGTCTGCTGATATGTTTTCTCATTTTGTAAGAAATGAGGAAAATCCATCAACCAACAGCCAGTGACCTTGAACTCAACCTGGTTGTGATACCGCCTTTCGTCTCTGCCACCATTTCCCTTTTTCCTCCCAGCAAATCATAAGGACCCCAAGGCCTTGGGGAGGAGGCCTGGCCCGAGGCCACTACATCACAATTTGGATAGCTCATGGATGTTCCCATCCACACCCAAAAGCGGATTTGTGGTGGCTTTGTCTATGGAAAAAAAAAAAACCAACAAACAGTGAAACTAAACGGTGAAAATAAAAAGGACATCTCGGAGAGTTACAACATCAGGGTTCAAATTCTCCAGGATGTGGGGGGGGTTGGGAACAAGGTAGAAAGAAGTCAAAGGTGGAGGGAAGCTCTAAGCTCTTACCCCTCCCCACTAACATTGGATGGAATAGTTCTACTTTTACGTATCTTACATATTGAGATTCCCATTAAGATTTTATTTGGAGAAAACCTTCTGAGGCCAAAATAAAATAACAACAACAAAAACATAATAAAAACTGAAAGCCGATAATTTAGAGAGAAGGGGAGGGCTAACATAAGCTGAGTGCTTACAAGGCCCGTGCTTGGTACTTTAAAGGCCCTAAGCCTCAAGAAGATTATTATGTCTCCAACCCCCCATGTGGTATTCAAAATAAAAATAAGCATTAAGCTATAAAACATGAAAACTTACATGTTTGCTTCAATAAAAGTAACTTATTTCTCCATTTGTCTAATTTCAGACGTCTGGATATGTTCATCCAAGCTGACTATTCTTTTTCTTAGCCAGCCCCTGATCTGCCAGGGCCCTAAACATGCTTATCACCTAGGGATTGATCCAGTGGTCCAGGCTGAAATTTTCTCCAGTCTCCACAGTAGCCCTGGCAAAAGAGTCACCGCCATTCGTCAGTGCCTCATACAGATGAGGAAACTGAGGCCTGAATGTCACATGGCAAATAAGGAATGAGGGTGGCATGAGAACCCAGCTCTGCCTGACTCCAAAATCCAGCTTCTTTCTAGCACTCCTGGCTTCAACCAAATAAAAGCAATTCAGTCAAGATGAAGGTTTTAAAATCGGAATCCGAAGATAGGTGACCACATACATGTGCCTGGCATGCAGCAAGTACTCAGGAAATAGCCCCTTTCCATCTTCTTTCCAAGGGTGGCAGGGCATTGGGTCTTGGCCTCAGCTGATGGAGCCTAGGGTTTGAACCAGGGTGAGGCTGCCATCTGTCTGTGCAGAGGCCTCTCCCGTTTCATCCCCGACTCCTCTTTTGCAGGTTGACACATCTCCCTGAACCAGGCCTTGCCAGGAGCACTGCATGCAAACTCGGCTGCGCACTAGGGCACACTAACTGGAGCTGGAGTCATGGACTTTGTCATGAAGCAGGCCCTTGGAGGTGAGGCCCGAGCCCAGCACCCCTCACTCCCGAACCAGGTCCCAAACCAGATGGGAGGGGTCCGCAGAGAACCAAGGCCCTCCTCTATCCCCAACCCTGTCCCCCCACCCTGACCCCACCTTCTCCCTCCCCAAACCATCCACTGTAGGGGCCACCAAGGATATGGGGAAGATGCTGGGGGGAGAGGAGGAGAAGGACCCAGACGCTCAGAAGAAGGAGGAGGAGCGACAGGAGGCTCTGCGGCAGCAGGAGGAGGAGCGTAAGGCCAAGCATGCGCGCATGGAGGCTGAGCGTGAGAAGGTCCGGCAGCAAATCCGAGACAAGGTTGGCACCTCCCACCGCCCGCAGAGTAGAAGGCACCAAGGTCAAGCCCGTCCCCCTCAGAGCCCGGCCACAGGCTTCCCTGAATCCCTGCTCTCACCTTAGACCGCGCTTTCTCTGAGCGCCACTCTCCTCACAGGGTAAAAGGAGTATCACAGGAAAACCTCACTGGAAGGAGCGTTATGGGGATTAATAAGATAATGCACATGAGAAGTGCTCCCTAATGTTTGCTGCTATGGTCCACAATCTTGTACCCAAGACGCTGAGACCAAATGTTTACCATCCAGAATTTGGGAATTTTAGGGAAGTACAGTAGTGCCTTGAGCACCTGTTACTGTTACAAGTCATTCTCAATGGGTCTGCTGCTGCTACCTATGCCAAACAGTTCAGTGCATGTCTAGTCTCACCACTGGGGGAAAAAAAATCAAGGCATCCCATTAGCTCAAATCAAGTTTCATCATCCAAACATATAGGAGGATTTTCAGATGTCAAATCTTGGGGGATTTCAAAAGAGTGGAGAAGTTATTACAAACAGGCATTAATTTTAAAGTAAACCCTATGCACTGACTTTCTTTTATGGAGCACCTGTTAAGACAGGCACAATCCCATAAGGAAGGCATCCTTATCCCCATTTTATAGATGAGAGGACTGAGGCTTGGGGAGTTTCCATGAGAGGCCCCAGCTGAGCCTCCATGATCTTGAGACCCACCCAGCTCTCTCTTTGTTGCATTCATGCTCATGTCTGCCCTCCTCCTCCCCAGTACGGGCTGAAGAAGAAGGAAGAAAAGGAGGCCGAGGAGAAGGCAGCCCTGGAGCAGCCCTGTGAGGGGAGCCTGACCCGACCCAAGAAGGCTATCCCTGCAGGCTGCGGGGACGAGGAGGAGGAAGAAGAGGAGAGCATCCTGGACACGGTGCTCAAATACCTCCCGGGGCCACTGCAGGACATGTTCAAGAAGTAATTGGCCCTCCTGCTCTGTTCCCACTCCACCTGTTACTTTTTTTTGTTTTGTTTTGTTCTTTCTTTTCTTTTTATTCAGTTAAGTCTCAGTTCTGAAGGGGAAAACCTCAATTGACCTCTGCCCCTCTTCCCTGGCCAGGGACTCCTCCCTCTCAGTATTCTCTCACATACCCTTCATCCCAAGGTATCCAGCCCCCACCTCACTTCCACATTGCTTGAAAAAGGGAAGGCAGCTTCCCCCCTGTAGGGGGCATTGAACCCAGTGCCAGAGACACTGAGGGCCCCCTCCAGAAGCCTAAGGTCTATGCTAGTGTGGTAATCCCCATACATTCCTTCATGCACCCCACTGCCAGGAGGACCACCGTCCCCAGCCAGCCAAAGTAATGACACATTCCAGCCCTGCCCAGCATGCCGACCTTTGGCCTCTGACCCACAGTGGGCCTCTAGGTCAGGGCAGGGGCGTTGAGTGGCCTGGCCCTGAGGAAGGGAGTCAGGGTAAGCCTGCCCTGTGAGGACCCTGCCTGAGAGGCCCCGCTATATTCTGGCCAGGCCTAGGTCTGGGCAGGAGGCTGGGGCTCTCCTTCTTCCCTCCCCCTGAGATGACACCCACCCCAGGAACACTCCTCTCCCAACCCCCACCTGAGGAGGCATAGCCCCTGCCAATTCGGTCCCTCCAAATGGATCCTCTTTGGACTTTAACTCATATGTAGAGAGGCCCCAGGGTAGAGCAGCCCCTTGTTTCCCCCTATTCCACTTAGGTCCTGGGCCCCCACTGCCAGGCTAGGCCCGTTTGCCCAGCCAAGGGGCTGCCCAGACCCCCAGAAAATACTTGGAGCCATTGGGCAGCGATGGCCCATGCCATGGGACCCCACCACTGGTACAGCCAAGCTGCCCCCATTCCTATCCACCCCTCTTCCCCACCCCATCCTGTCCATGTGCCTCCAGGGCCCCATGGTCCCCAGGAGGACCCTAACTGGCCAAAGCCCCAAAGCTTTGGGGAGAAGCCAGTTCCAACTTGACAGAAGGCATCTGTTCATTCATCTCACTGGCCAAGAACAAACTCTCCTCTGGATGTGTGAAAATGGCCTTTGTTCCACACTGCCCCACCCTGAACTGTCAAGACCTCCTGTTCAGGCAGGTGTGTAAGAACTGGTAGGGGAGGGGGTGGAGCAAATGAGACAGGAAAATGTGTGTTCACGCATGCATGAGTGTGTATGGCAAAGACTGCATCAGCATTGTGTGTCCAAAGATTGTACATATAGGTGTGTTGTTAGAGTGTGGGTATGTCTTGAGATTGTGTGTGTATGTTAATTGCATCCCTGTGTTAGATAGAGATCGTGTATGGTAGGCAGCCTTGTGTATGTGTGCTTGTTTGATGGGCTGTGTATGAATTGAGATTGTGTCATATCTGTTCTCTGGCCATCTTGTATGTGTCGTAGAATTTGCATGTGTTAGCTTGTGTCTGCATGTGTTTTCAAAATGGCATGCACGTCTGGAGAGATGGATATGTGTTAGATTTTGTAGAAGTATGTGTTTGAGAGAACGTCAGATGTGCTGAGACTATTGTGTGCATGTGTGTGGCTCTGAATAGGTAGTTGTGTGCAGAATGTGTGCTTGGGGAGAAAGAACCTAGGTAAGATGCCCCCCCCCCCCCCCGTCTTGGCCCTAAAACCATTGGTCATAGGTGGCCACATCCAACAGGAGACCTTGTCCTTGGCCTAGAGTCCTCCCACCCTTAGGGGGTTCCTGCCTGAGGTCCTCAGAAGTCCACTGGGACTGACCTGGCAGTGCCCCGAGAAGCCATTCTGGGCCCCTACCAGGGCCTACCCCCAAAGCAGGGCCCAGGGAGGGGGCGACTTGCCTGCCCCCGAAGCTCCTGCCCCATGGACCCCAGTTTGCATTCTGCAGGTTTTCCATTTTAGTGGATTTATGCTTTTATTTCAGAGAGAGACATGTGTCCTCTCTGTCCGTTTCCAATAGTTAAAGCCATATCAGTTAGACTGCAATACTTTAAAGACGAGACAAAACAATCCATATGTTTAGGGAACCAGAAAAATCCCCTGGTCTGTCCCTTTTCTAGGGAGCAGGGCTCCAGCAGCTCCAGCTCCCTGGATTTGCCCTTCTCCCCCGCCCCCTCCCCTGTATCCCTGTGTCTGTGCCTGTGTCTGTGATGGGGAGCCACCTCGCACCCCTATTGTCTGCTTGTCTGTGTCTCTTTTCCTGGGCAGGATGGTCATTCTCTAGAGCCCCGGGGTCCAAGGACAGAGACAGGCAGGGCCCAGTCCAGGGGCCCCAGGCTTTCCCAGACCCTGTGTGTGAGCCCCACCCAGGCACAGATGTGGATCCCAAGTATTCAAAAAAGTCTGCCCCTTGACAGGGGCACATAGATCTCACAGGTAGTGCCAGGGAACAATGGGTGCCAGATGGGCAGTGGAGACCAAGGCTCTGGAAGCTTCAGAAGAGCAGGGGAACTCAACTGTGCAAGATATCCCCGGTGGACCTGAGGGACCCCAGGCCCTCAGAGGATGTCCCTGGTGGCCTCCACAGCCCCCCTGTACCCCCAGAGCAGGCTCAGGGATTTTCCCATAGGACAGCACTCTCCAGACTGGCTGGATTAGTCTGGTGCACAGCCTAGATTCCTCCAGACTCCTCAGGCCTACTCCTGAGAAGCAGGACTAGAGGTCTTCCTGGAAGTGGGAGCAAGGGACAATTTCAGCATTGGGCATGCCTTCCTCTAACCACTGCCAGGTGATCATTGTCAGGTCCAGGGAGACATGATGACTGTCATTACTGATATAGACCTGACTGTGGAAAGAAGCTAAGGTGTGACCAGTGAAGATGTTGTGTGCAACACACTCAGGTGGAGGGAGAGGGGAAACAAAATATGTATGTAAATATGTCCTCTAGCAGGGAAGGGATGGTCACATGATGTACTTGGCGTGGGAGGTGTGTGTGGCCCACTAGATGGGAGGGGGATGAGTTTATCTCACATAAATGGGGCAACGTGCATATGATACACTTAGGAGGCTAGGATGGGGAGGGAGTGGTCCCAGAATTCAGCACACACATACAACATATCAGGGAGACATTCTCCAGCTAGGGAAATAAGAAGGAGCAATCATTTAGATATGGCAAAAACAGTGAGATGCAAGGGAGTGGGCACACCTGATGTGGGCATGCGTGGTTGCCAGGGAAGGCCACTGCCAGATGTGCATGCCTGGGAGCTCACACCATCAGAGAGGAGGGAGAAGGCTTCTCCCATGCTGGGTGCTGGCAGTGACCCAGGACTTCCACACATGGACATTCTCAGCTCCTGGAAGGTGTCCTTACTGGCAAAACTGTGTGGGGTCTTCTCCAAAGGCAAGCAGGAAGTCCAGAGACCCTCTTCAGTCGGGTGTGTGTGAGAGAGAGAGAGAGAGAAAGACAGAGGAGACAGCGGGGGGAGGTGGGGAGAGAGAGACAGAGAGAAGGGGAGAGACAGTGAACAGAATGAAGTATCTCAGCACCCATCTCAGGTAGGACAGGTGGGTAAAGAAGCTACCCCACAGGCTATGGCTAGAGTAAAGTGAGCAGAACCCCAACCCCAAGAGCCCCCAGCACCTAGCTGGCAGGGTTGCCCACCCCACCACCCAACTGCTCCATCCTAGGGTCCTACAAGCCCTTAACTGGAAAGGCAGCTGGGGGTCAGATGGCTCAGGGGAGGTGTGCCTCCCAGGCCTGAAGACTTGCCTTCCCTGACCCATCCCCTACTCTCTTCCCTGCTCCTGCTACCCAGTCTTCACTAGGGAGAGACCAGGAGGTGCTTGTGCTGGCCCCAGGGTGGGGGCCCCAGTGAGACCCAGGTGAGGACGACCATCCTGCTCTCGCGGGGGAATCCCTTTCCCACATCTGTGCTGTGTCCTTGTTGCTCTGCTTTCTTTAAATGTGTCAGTGCCTGGGGGGAGGGGAGGGGCACCCTCTCATGCCCCCTGAACCTGACCAAAAGCCATGGCTGTTGCTCCCCCCTTTGTATGACGCAGATGCTAAGATGTACCAAACCAACCATGACAACAAAGAAAAGACCTTGTACAGCAGCTCTTGGTCTGTCTGCCCTCTTCTGTTCATTGGCATCACCAGGGCTACACAGGGCACCAGCTGAGGTGAAGGGGGGCTGACCTGCAATGCTCAAGAGGCCCTAGAATACCTTCCATTTTACCTTCATGTCTGGTTGGGACACTGGAAATGATCCCAGAAATCAACTGAGACCAGAATCCAGGGCTGATCCAGAGATTCAGGGCCACTCACCTCCTGCCCCTCAAAGTAAAAGGCACAACGAACCCCTGGAGCCAGTGTTGCAGCCTGGTCACAATGCCCTGCACCCCATACCCCATCTCTGGCCATCCTTCTCCAAAAGTTCCTCGGGATATGGCATGCCAACATGAAGCCAGGTCCCATGGGTAGGCAAAGGTCACCAGTCATCCCACCAACACTGAGGGAGTTCCCACTGTGTGCCAGGCCATGTGTGGGAGCTGGGGACACATAAACAGGTTGCCACTGAGCATTGCTCCTGGACACAGACACTCCCCAGGCCTTGTTAAGCCAAGACAAGAGAACCCCCTTTCACCCTTGTCTGCCCCCACCATTGCCCTGCCTTAAGCTGGGCCTCATCTTTCCTCTATGTGGCTAGGTACCTCCTTCTTGTCACACACTGGCCTCCCAGCATCGGTATCTGCCCTCTGTCCATCTTCTCCCCACCACCTCACCACACCTAGAAGACACAGCAAAACAACAAACTTAACCATGTCACTCCCTTGCCCAACACCCTTCAATGGTCTTTAGGAAAGTACCTGCCTATAAGATAACATCAAAATTGTCAACATGGCCCTGTATGATATGACCCCAACGTGCTAGGTCAGACCCACACCCAACTCTGAGCCAAGCACCCTCTCACATACCATGCTGTTTGCAGGCTCCACCCCTCTGCCAGGAATGAATGGTACCCTCCCTCCAGCTCCCCGGAATATTTGTTGAACTTCTCAAAATCCAGCTAAGATGTCACCACCTGTGTGAAGGCCGCCCTGACACAGCCCCACCCCCCTGCCCACAGCAGTCTGTTGTCATGCTCACAACAGAGCATCAGAGCTGCGTGCTCAGACAGCACTGGGTTTGCTGGTGGGTTCTGTCACCCAGCAGAGTGATCTTGAACAAGCCACTTAACCCCTCTGAGTATATTCTCACAAGTAAAATGGGATAATAATTGTTCTGACCTCCACAGTTGTGAGGAGTAAATGGGGTCACACACTCACACTCTTAGGACAGCGTGCCAAGCATTCAGTGAACGGCACCTTGCAAATTCTACTATAATTTACGTCACTGCAATGTCTCCCTCTAACTTGGGAGCTCTACAGGGGCCTCCCAGCACCCACGGCAGAGGGTCCTCAGGAACCCCAACGCTAGCTCAAGGTCCAAGCACTCAATCTCTGTCTCTTCAACTTGGTGGCCACAGTCACTTTTCCTTCAGCTCTCTGTACCTACCAGACAGTAGGGGGAGGGGAGGCAGAGCCTGACCCCTCTCTCTTCTATGCCCTAACATCACCCATCTTGCCTTTCTCCCAGAGTAGCCCATCACTCTGGGCTCACTGCACTAAGGGTAGCAGGTCTCCTGGACTCTCAGAGCCAGGGGAGCTCAGTGTGTGACAGGAGGCTACATTAGTTATCTACTGCTGCAGAACGAATTACCATAAACTTGGTGGTTTAAAGCAACACATGTTCATGATCTCAGTTTCTCATAGGAGGCCAGGCACCTCTGCTTCAGTGTCTCTCACCAAGCGGCAGTCAAGGTGTGGGCCAGGGTTGGGGTCTCAGCTGATAGTGAGGACCATTTCCACGGTCATGTGATTGTAGCCAAGATTTAGTTCCTGTTGAATTGGGGGCCTCAGTCCCTGGCTGGCTGTTGGCCAGAGGCTGTCCTTTGTTTCTCACTATGTGGAACCCTCTATTAGGGCAGCTCATGACATGGCAGCTTTCTTCATCAAAGTGTGCAAGCCAAGAAGGCAACAGAGAACATCAACTGGTAAGATGGCAGCTTCGGTGTTATGTAACCTGATTGGGGAAGTGACATCCCATCACTTTGGCCGTATTCTCTTGGTTAGAAGTCCATACCTATAGGCCCTGTCCATACCTATATAGAGAGGGTTACACATGATGTGAATAGCAGGGCAGGAATCACTGGGTGACTGCTTAGGGTCTGCCCCCACAGCGGCTGAAGCAACTCCCCCCTTCCCTACAAAGAAGCAGGAGTTGAGCAGGGCCTCAGAGGAGCCAAACGTCATCTACCACAGGGTCCTGAGTGGTGGAGGAAGTGTGTCAGAGCAGAATTAAGAGCCAACAGTGGGCTCTTCCCAGGCTTCTTCAAGACCAAAGCCATTCCCAGAGCCAGGGGCTGGGCTCTGAGGGCCTTCCAAGCTGGAGATTGGAGAAAAATGGAACATGAGGGATTTAGGCTTCCCTGGAAGTCCATGTGTGTTCTTTCAGCATGCCAGATGCTGTCTTCCCAAGACCCAGGTACCCCCCTCAGTAAACAATCCAGCCCCAGACACTCAGATGCTTCTTCCCTGCCTGCCTTGTCCCTCCTTCCCACTCAGTGGCACCCCACAGTGCCCTGTGCCCTAGTGGGGAAATCTTACTTTCAATCCTGAAGGTTTTCTCCTCAGTCCTAACTCTCTCTTAAAGAGCTCTTCCTGAGCTCCCACCACTTACTAGGCATGAGACTAAGCCCCACAACACTAATCACACAGTCCCTCTCACCAGAAATTTCCCTGCTAATGGGAGAAACAGATAGAGAAATAGTCCAATTAGCCACCATAACAGGTGTGGTGACACAGGCAAACTCGCGGTGATCGGGGAAGGCTCCCAGGAGGAGGCAACATTTGAAATGAGTCTTACACAAGAAGTCAACCTGGTGGCAAGGAAAGCACTCTAAGCAGAGAGGTTGGCATGGGCAAGGGCATGGAGGAGACAAATGTAGTCCACATGGGTGGTGGGTATCAGGGAGGGAGAAGCAGAGGACATCTGTAGGAGCTTATTACATTCTTGGTGAAAAGTTGAAAGCCTGGGAACAGCAATCAGGGTGCCAGGAGAAAGGACTCAGGCTCTCCCTGTAGGCCATGGGGAGCCACTGAAGGGTCTTGAGCAGAGATGTGATATGATCAGATTTGCAGATCGAGGAAGATCATTAGGGCTGTGAGGAGGAGGAACTGGGCTCCAGGAAGGAGCTGGTACAATGTCAAGGTTGCAGACTGTGAGGCCTGGCCTTAGGCAAAGGCAAAGCGCCTGGGAGAAGCAGATAGACTGGGGGGTGACATAGGAGAGCAAACTGGCAGGATTTGAGGACGAGACGTGTGGGGTATGGAGGAGGAAGGGGCTGAGGCCAAAGCCTGTATCTCCATCTTGGGTGGCTCCATTCTCCAAGATCTAGAAAGCTGGCAGAGACTGATTTAAGAAAAGATAATGAGTTTGGTTTGGAGCTTCTGGATTTGAGGCACTTAGGGACAGTCTAGTGACCAGTCTGCTGTCCATGCCAGAGAAAGACAGGGAAAGCACAAACTTCACTGTGCATGGCTGGCCCCCAAATGGAGCAATGTCTCGACCATTTACTTTACTTACTACAAAGATCTAAGCACAGGAAGTCAAGAATCCATCCTTCCATACAACCCAGGAGTCCCTCTTGTGCCATCTTGGGCAGAGGGCACTCTGCTTGCATTCCCCAGTGTGAGAGAGCTCATTACAGTTGGACACGGGCCTTCTTTCTCCTAAACCAAAAGTTGCCAGGAGGCAGGGGGTTAATGAAGCTTCCTCCAGCATCCCTTTAATTGACTGCAAAACCCTGCTTCCAGACCACTCACTTAGCACTTGTAATTAATTGGGGCTTCTTGCCTGGACTAAGAGATGATTTGATACCCCTCACCAACCCCAGACAATGTTTTCTCAGCTGGGATTCCCCAGATGGAACCATCTTCACACAATGGCCTATTTATAGGCACTGACCTGGATCTGAATACAGGTTTCAACCCTTTCTTCAGCTCTGGGTAAGCTGAGGAAAGCACGTCTCCACCCCAGGCACATGGCTAGCATGAAGTAAGGGTCACCAGGTAGGACCAGAGTTGCTGGTGCTACCATAGCTTTGGACTCCAGGTGCTGGCATCCACCCCATCCCAGGGCAGGCCCACCGGTCTCATCAACTCCCTGCTGCTCTTACATTAACAGACAATGACATGACCCTTTCTACATGAGGGTTACAGTAGCCCATCTTAAATACGTCAGGGGAGAGAGAAGAAAAGGGAGGAAGAGCAAGGAAGCCTCCACTTCCTCAGTCCCTGCAACATGCTGTAGCAAGAGTTGTTGCTCTAATGTAGCAAGAGTTGATGCTCTAAAGGCACCACCTCTGCTTATCCTGACAGGCATCTATGAAGTCAGGATTATGTTCATTTTACATATGACAACACTGGGGCTCAAAAGTAGAGGCATACAATGGGAATGAGCATAGGCTTTGGTTTTCAGACAAACCTGGGTTGGAATCTTGATTCCTTCTGTTTGGTCTTTGGTATATGACTCCCTGGACCTTGGTTTCCTTACCTATTTAAAACAAATGAACATAGACTATATGCTATCTATACTGAAATTAAAGTAAAAATAGGGCAGCCCAGGTGGCTCAACAGTTTAGTGTTGCCTTTGGCCCAGGGCATGATCCTGGAGACCCGGGATCGAGTCCCACATCAGGCTCCCTCCATGGAGCCTGCTTCTCCCTCTCCTGTGCCTGTGTCTCTGCTTCTCTCTGTGTGTCTCTCATGAATAAATCAATAAAATCTTTTTTAAAAATAAATAAAGTAAAAATAAAATAAAAGTATAATAATCCCCACCACCACCAGGGGCATTAAGGTAACTAAATAAAATAATGTCTGTAGATATCCCCTAGCACAGTGCCTGGGCACATAATGGTACAGAAATAATGACAGCCACTGCTACAAAATGCTACTATTACTATGGCAAGACTGATGAAGCAAATGAGAAAAGGAGAATAGGAAATGGGAAAGAAGGAATGAAAAAGATAAGGAGAAGAATTAATTTCAGTAAAAATCCTCAAGTCACCCAGGGCGCCTGGGTGGCTTAGTCTGTTAAGCATCCAACTCTTGATTTCAGCTCAGGTCATGATCTCAGGGTCATGAGATCAAGCCCCATGTCAGGCTCCACACTCAGCATGGAGCCCACTTGTGATTCTCCCTCTCCTTCTCTTCCTAACCCCCCACCCATTAATCTTAAAAAAAAAAAATCCTTAAGTCATTTAAATAGTAAACTGGTAACCTGGATTTAAAACCAACTCTCATGTCTTTTCACATAATATATACAAAACAAGCTGAGAGGCAGGGGTTGCAAGTGAGAAGGGGGACAGGAGGGAAGAACTGCCTCTTCCAGGAAGTTCTCATTAGCTCAAAAGAGACTTAGCAATGTGATTAGTTATCTGTTGCTGCATAACAAATTATCCCAAAATTCAGTGGCTTAGAACAATAAGCATTTATTTTTCTCTCACAGTTTCTGAGAGTCAAAGATTCTGGAGTGGCTTCACTGGGTAGTTCTAGATTAGGGTCTCTCATGAAGTTGCAGTTACCATGTCAGCTGGGGCTGTGGTCTCATCTATAAAGGCTTAACTGGGGCCAGAGGATACAACTACAAGATGGCTCAGTCACACTGGTGGCAAACTGGTGCCAGCTGTTTGGCAGGAGGCTCCCTCTCCAAAGGGCTTCTTAAGTGTCCTCACAATATGGCAGCCAGTCTCTCCTGGAGTGAGTAATCCAAGAGAGCAAGGTGGAAGATGCAATGTCTTTTACGACCTACCCTCAAAAATCACACCATCACTTTTGCAGTATTCTGCTGGTCACAGTGTGGGAGGATCCTACACAGGGCATGAACAGCAGGAGGGAAGATCCCTGGGAGCTGGGGGCTATCTTGGAGGCTGTCTGCCTCAAAATGCATCCTTCCACCCACCTTCAGCCCCTAGTCAGCAAATACTCCTTCATTAATCCATCCACTCAGCAAACATATCCTCATTCCTTTTTGCCTTCAGCAAACTCTTCCCAGGGTACCTCCCCATGGCCAAACACTGGGCTAGGCCCTGCCTTGTAAACCTGAGTCTGATATGGTCATGGGAGCTAAGAATCCAGACATGCACACAAACACACAGCAGAGCATCATGAGACAACATTTGGATTTTTCCCAAATAGACTTGGCTATAAGCCTAACTTGTTATGTTGAAGCCATTTGATCTTGAGCACATTATCTCAGGGCCTCCATACAAACAGATAATAATACTTGCTCTGCCCAGCTTTGCAACAAATGTATTAAAGTGCCCAGCAAATTGCACATTCTCAATAAATGATGACTAATGCTATTATATTAATATTGCTGCCCTAATAAAAGGAGGATTGTACTCCCAAACTGGACAGCAGCCCCATCTAGGTTTCCCGTGCCCCTCAAGAGAAGGCTGGGCTCTTGTACCCCACGGCTGGCCCCCAGCACCTGCCTGCCACTTCCACTCAAAGGCCTGGCTGAGTCCTGTGGTGGCTGTGACAGCCAGAGGTCTCCCTGGCTGCCAGCCCTAATCAGCAGCTCCAGCCGAGACCTCAAATTGATTTGCCATCGTTTAGCTGGGAAGCGAGAGTTCTTCTTGACTCGCGGCCAAAATCCATTTTGAGAGCAAAGTAATCACCTCCATGGCGGGTGTCCGGAGAATGTTATAGAGATCTAGGACAAAAAGTCTCCATCCTACCACCCAGAACCACTGTGTGTGTCCTCACAGGGCAGCATGTCCCCCCACCCCATGCTTCACGCGTTCTAATGCAGTGAGTGCCTCTCAAACTTTGCAGCAAATGGGACAATCTGGGGATTTTTAAGAAATACTGGGGACTGCCTTGGGCCCCCAGATGTTCTGACTCAATTGGTAAGGGCTGTACCCTGGGCATCGGGGTTCTTACAAGATCTTCAGGTGGTTTGAAAGGGCAGCAAGCCTGGTGAACTGGTAATCTAAAGCACATAGCATCCGCATGCACATACCTCTGCATTATTCAAACAATTGTTTATCGAGTACCTATGATGTGCCAGGCACTGTTCTAGAAGCTAGAGATAACACAGAGAACAAAGTGGTTGTCCTCATGGAATTGACATTCTAGACAAAGAAGGCAAACAAAAAAACAGAAGAATAAGAGAAATATATATTAGACAAGAATAATTGAGAAGCCACGTGTGGCCAGTCAATTTTATATGGCACTTGGGTCCCCCAAACATCAGCTGATAGCATCTGTGCTGTCTACTGCTGACCAGCATCTGATCCCCATCCTGGACCCAGACTGAGTCTTCACCCCAGCCACACAGAGATGCCAACTCACACAATAACCCCAACCGTGGCCACATGCTAAAGCCCGACATAAGCAGAGTGAGGCTTGACCCCATTGACAGACAAGCCCTAAACTTGATAGTCCCTGGCCATTTGTTCAGGACCCCAATTCTCCCATGAACCCAGCACTTCATTTGCTCTAACCCACCTCCCTGGCCCTGTCTCAGGTCCCAAACTTGGCCTTACTCGGTGCAACTTCCCCTACAGAAAAAACTCAGGTTTTCTAAGGATCTTTACTACTAGGATCTAGACGCACAAGAAAACAGATGGGCTAAACAGATGGGAAAGGCCTCAGAGTGGTAAGGTCCCTTGGAGGGCATCCCACTTTACCCCCTCATTCTATAGCCAGGCCCAGAATGGTTAATAAGTAACTCACCTCAAAGTCACACAGCAGCAAGTTGGCAGTGGAACCAGAATCAGGACCCAGGTCTCTTCTTAATCCAGGGTTCTTTTCACTACTCCATCTTGCCTTCCTCCAAGAACCACGGGAGCATCACCTATCTGGGAAAACAGCCCCCAGAATTTCCTCTAGGAACCCACTCTTCCTTTGTTCTCTACCCATGACTTGGGTAAAATCCAGTCCCATAGTCCCCTGATTCGTTCGGGGCTAGACGCAAGACTCGGGCAAGGCAAGGCAGGACAGGGAGGCCTGCTGAGATGTAGCAGGTGCTCTGGTTCACTAAACCTCAGGACCACAGGTGACAGTGGCTGCTGCCATGTTGCCATCTCGTGGGGGCTGAGGATGAAGCCCAGCCAGGATGGAGAGGAGATTTGAGAAATGAGGGAAATGAAGGGAGGGAAATGAAGTTGTGGGACATCCTCTGACCCTCAACCTACCCATACCTGGAGAAATTCTCACCTGCGACCTTTTAGTCAAATGGATCAGTAAATCTCCCTGGTGTTTAAAGCCAGTTTCGGCTGGGTTTCTGCCACCTGCAGGCCTGACCATTATAGACAGGAATTCCTTTCTGGCTCTCCCAGAAACTCTCTTACCTGCATCAAATCATCCTACTCTGACCCAGGCTGTCCTTTTGCCCTTTGTCTCCTCCATTCTTAGAGTCTCACAGAGGGGTGCCTCTCCCTCACATGGCACTGGCTTCTCTAGCTTCTTCTTTATTGTGTTGGGCAGGACAGTGGCTACCCAAAGATGTCCATGTCCTATTCCCTGGAACATGTGAATACATTGTTACCTTATATGGCAAGAGGAATTAAGACTGCAAATAAAATTAAGGCTATTAATCAGTTGACCTTAAAATAGAGAGATTATTCTGTATTTTCCAGTTGGGCTCAATGTAATCATCAGGGTTCTTAAAAGTGAAAAAGGGAGGCAGAAGAGAGAACCAGAGAGATGGTAGCATGAGAAGGACTCAGACCACCCTGCTGGCTTTGAAGATGGAGTGCCCACAAGCCAAGGAAAGTAGAAAAGGCCCCAGGAACAAAAGGCAAGGAAATAGATTCTCCCCTATAGCCTCCAGAAGGAACGCAGACCTGTCCACACCTTGATGATGGCACAGTAAGACTGAGCCCCATCAGATTTCTGGTCTTTAGAATTATGGGAGACTAAATTTGCATTGTTACTGAGTTTGCAGCAATTTGTTACAACACAGACAGGAAACTAATACACATATCAAAAGATCCTGATGTTGGAATTTGAGAGATTGGTTGACATTTCATTTCTTCTGTAGCCCTACTTAAGCACTTACCATATGTCTGACTCCGCTGGATGCTAGAAAGAGCAAGATCAACAAGACACCCAACCCTGGCTCTCCAGGCTCCCACAGCTAGCTGAGGGCAGGAGACAGATCTGTAGTCAACTCTGATGGACAGTGCTAAATGCTATGATGCAAAAGCATGTGGGATCCTATGAAAGCCCACAGTAGAGATACCTAGACCTGCTAAAGTGGGAAGTAGGGTGTTCAGGGAGCATCTCCTGGAGGCGGCAAAGCTGATCATACAACCAAAAGTGGGGAGAGGCATTCCTGGGAGGGGGAACAGCATGAGCAAAGGCTCAGACTGGGAGGGAACACAACACATTGTGGTACCTGGAGTATGCAAAGGATTGGAGGGGAACATGCAAAAGGTGGAAGCAGAGGCTGCAGTAGAAGTGAGGCCACATGGAGCCCAGAATACCAGGACAAGGAACACAGACTTCATCCACAGGTGCTGGGGAGCTACTGAGAATTGTAAGCAGGAAAGAGATATGGACAGGCAGCATGGAGGGTCAACCAAGGGCTCAGAGACCAATGTGGAGACTCCAGGAAGAAAGGAAAGTTGTATGAGCCAGAGAGCAGCCATGAGAATGAAGTGGAAGGAGACAATGGAAAGCTAGTGAAGGGTTGGCTTGCCTGTGGCAAGTCAGGGGAGGAATGGAGTTGGGAGTGACTGTGCTCTGGTCTGCACTAGTGGGCAGACAGTGGAGCCCTTCTCCAAGATGGGATGCCACAGAGGCAGAGCAGGGCAGGGGGATGAGAAGAGGTGGAGTCTGTGGAGCCTGGGAGCACCCCTGGGAGATGTCCAGGAGGCAGCTGCTCAGCAGGAAGTCTGAACTGGAGGTAGCATTTGAGCCATCACTGCTGACCTTCAAGGCCCTACAAGCTAATGACCCAAGGGGCTGGTGGTAAAGAAGAGAAGTCTGGGGGAAACTTAACAGATTTCTCTCCACATGAGAAAAGGAAAAATGACGTGGGAGATGGGTCTACACTATGGAAGCAGCAGTATGCAGCCTTAAGAGTACAAGTAGAACTAGTGGGATTCTCAGAAACAGTACTAGGGGTGAGGTTCCAATAGACACCACAGCCCAGCTCAGCCAACCATAGTAGCCAAGAAGCCCCCCGGATGGGGGTACACCTTTCAGAGGCCCTAGGAACCAGCACTGAAGTCAATCCAGCTCCCTGCCTGCGTCCAAGGATGCCCATGACACTATCCCTGCTGACAAGGAGGGGCTTGCTCCATGGTGACAGGTGTAGGGAATCCCCAACTCAGCCTTACCCTCATATGATGAAAGGAAGGTGTCCCCTAGCCCAGAAGAGGCAGAACCAATTGCAGCACCACCCCCCCCACAACTCCCATGGCTGTTTTGTTCCCTCACCTGCCAAGCTCACCATCCTAGGGAGCGCCTAATAACTGGCTGCCAAATTCCCTGGGGACAGACTAATGAAGCTGCCCTCCCTGCCTCCCACCTCCTCTGGGGCCTTGGCTCTGAGCCCCACCCCTTCCCATTTACTCCCACCCCTCCTGTCCCTCTCTGAAACCTCCCATGCTCCCTACTGAAGTGCTCAGGCCTAAGGGCCTCCATCTGGGCCCCAAACTGCTGGCCTTTACATAAGAAAAGGAGCTATGGGCTCTGGGAGAGGCCACAAGGGAACTATCTGGGGCAGGACACCGTGGGGCCAGAAAGAGAAGCCCCTGTCCATGCCTCATTTTCGAGCATCCTCAGCATGGGGAATCTCTCATTGAGTATCTGCTGTGTGGCTATGGGATACAAGTAGCTCAGGCCACTCGCCACATTTCAGGGGGTGTTGGGCTGCAACTGAGTCTCTGGGCCCCAACATTAAAGGAGCCCCAGCTGAGAAGAACCAGCGCTTGGACATCAAATGGGCACCACACCCTCTTAGTATGTGACCTTGGGAGAAGTTTCCTAGCTTCCTGGAGCCTTGGTTCCTTTCTCTGTAAAATGGGGACAATCGGATACCACCACCTCACACAGGGAAGATGAAAGGAGGTCTTATATGTAAAGCACTTGACATAGGGCCCGGCCACAGAATGTTTGCAATAAATTACATGCCAGAATGTTTCAAACTGCCCTCCTCACCAAGGTGAGGTGTCCAATCAGGATGTGGTTTCCCTGGAAACAGGTTTCTCTGTACAAAGTGTCAGTGGATGCCCTGGGGACTGGACTCCCCTCTCTTGGTTCCCCTGGGCTGGTTCTGTCCCTCCTGGAGTTTGTAAAACTCTTTCCTCCTTTTGGTTAACCACTGAGAATCCTTGGAGGCCCTCAACAGGCAGAGTCTTGATGCCTACTCCATGAATCATGGAGGCTCAGATGCTTCCATCACAACTCCTTGCTCCAAACAGCAATCCAGAGAGTGCAAGGAGGGCATAGGACAGCTGCCCGCCACACCCAAGGTGTGGACCATGACCAAACCAATTCACTGGCATAACTCCTCCAGCACCAGGGACTATTGCACTGCCATGCATGCTGCTCCTGGGGCCAGGTGCCTTTCCCTAAAGGGCTCCAGGTAGGCTTTACTGACTCTGGCCCAGATGCCCCAGGCTTCCCTCAGACCGAGGTCATAAGAGATCAATGGACGGGTCTGTCTCCACAGCCCAGGCTGTGGGGATCTTCTGGGGCTCTGTGAGGAACACCCACTGAGTTCTCCAGCCAGCCATCTCCCCTTTTTTCTGGGTGCAGGACCCCAATATCCCCTGGCTGCAGGTCGGTCATGTGAGAGGCCTGATTTGTGAGAGGACCACATTCCCCTAGCCATTCAATTGTTCGTTGAAGGTCATGTGACCAAGTATGACCAATGAGAGGACCATATCCTCTTAGCCACTTGATTGGTTCAGGATGGTCACGTAACCCCGGTGTGATTAGTGAGAAGACCACATTCTCCTAACCATTAGCTTGGTGATGGCCTTGTGACCCAAGTTTGACCAGTGAGAACTCTCTCTAGGACTTTAGCTGGAACCACTGGGAAGAGACTCCCTCTATCCTTTGCAATGGCTCTCCCAGCCCAGTGAAGGCGTGGAGCTGCTAGCAGCCATGTGCCACCTGGGACGGGAGCTCACAGAGCAAAGCGGAGCTGAATGATGGTATCCCAGTTTGAGCACCAGGCAATTTTTCTTCCTTCAGATGCCAAGGCTGCCCCACATGCCACAGCAACCCAACTTAACAGCTCTGAGCTGCACACAGATGGTCTTGAGAGTGCTCACACTCACATTCTGAGGTGAGCATTAACCAGTGGGCTCAGAGTCAGACAGAACTGGGTATGGAGCTCTGCATTCCTGTATGCTTGATTTTGAGCAGCCACATCTTCTGCATGAGATTTGGTTACATCCTCCTTGAAATGGACTTAGCACTTGAAGGCAAGCTGGGAGACCCCATACTATTTCCTGCGTTAGAATGTACTACTCCCATTGTCTTGTGAACTTCTACTTAGCCTTCAAAGCCCCACTCACTGTCACCTCCAAGCAGTCTTATTCCTTCCACTAGGCCTCCACAGAGATAATACATATCAGAAGTTTACTATATGCTAGACATTGTGCTGTTGCATTTAATCTGCACAATAATCCTAAAAGACAAGAACTAAAATATCCCTGTTTTTGCAAATGAGATACCAGAAACTCAAAGAGTTTAATTAATTTACCCAACAACCAAGATCATACCCTCCACTCTAGTCTTATAATTATCCATTTGCTTCATTTTGCTTTCCTGCTGCCTCCAACAAGACTTTTAACTCCTGGATCTTGTTCATCCTTGCATCCCTATCCACTCACCAGGGAGCTTTTAAGCCAGACCAAAGCATCCATTCACATGCTGACCACCGAACCCACAAGTACCACCTCCTATTCATCTTGTCCTCCCATAATCCAAATGCTTGCCCACCCCCCCACCCCCCACTCAGGCCCTAGCATTTGCTGAGTGTCTACAGGATAGACAAGGAAGACTGAAGTCTAATGTTCCCAGGGGCCCACTGGATATGCAAGAAAGAAAAGTGGTATAGGGAGATTTCAGTTAATGGGGTACCTGTCCCCTCCGGAGCGCCGGCATCTCTCTGCAGATTTGGAAATATCTGCTAGACACATCATTAAGTAATCAAAACAAAGGTAGAACCTATTATAAATGAAAGAGAGCTGAAGGCATAGCTATTCATATTTGTTTGTATCTGCATTTTTTAAAAATGGAAGGATACAGGAGAATCTGATACAAGGCTTTATTTGTGGTGAGGGGCTGAGAACACAATGAATGATGACAGGTTTGGGAGTCAGACTTTTCATTCTTTACTGCCTTTTATTGTTTTGGTTTTCGAACCCTAAGAATGGATTGTCTATTTAAAACAAATTTTAAAATGTAAATCACAAAAGAGTAAAGTCCCACTCATCTCTAGCAGACTGTTGCTATGCAAAGGTACAGGCCCTGGGTTGTAGGAATTTGCAATTATTCAGAAGAAACCAGAATATAGGAGTTTAATGTGAAACAGCCCC
Organism: Vulpes vulpes; assembly: GCF_048418805.1. NCBI lineage: Eukaryota > Metazoa > Chordata > Mammalia > Carnivora > Canidae > Vulpes > Vulpes vulpes. Next base: position 96,002,284 of record NC_132783.1, on the reverse strand, counting down.
ATTTTTTAAAATGTTGGTAATTAGCAGCACATTTTTCATACGTTAACATCATTAAAGTTTTGGGGTTTATCTTATAATCACTGGCATGTCAGAGTTTGTGAACTTTTTTTCCTTAATGGTACATAAAATAGAAGCATATTTTGCAAGAAGTCTCATAGTAGAGCTGATGAGATAATACAGTAATGGTAATATAAATAAATGTTTTCACATGTTTGTCAGCCAAAGAGAGCATAATTGAAGGCCTGATAGGTTCAGGGGCCTAAGGGTCTGGCCCCCCTCAGCCATCCAGCTCCCTGATGCCATGTACCACGGCACACAATGAGGCCAGGTCCTTAGTCACCCTGGTTCCTCACTGGGGAGAGGGCGTCAGACACTACCACCAGGGCCCAGTACTGGGGCTGGCAAAAGTAGATGCTAATAAATTGTATTGAATGGATACAAAACTGGCAGAGAGAATGATCTAGAAGACAAATTGGAGTTGGAAGTTGCCTCTCAATCCACCTAGACTTGACCTCAGTCTCTGGACCCAGCAGGTGCACCTCAGAATCATGTCTGGTAGACCATGCAGCATGTTTCTAGGCAGCCACATGTCTACATGTGAGACATATTTTTGAACTTACCACATGCCCTCACATGGGCAAGATTGGTCTGATGCTCTTCCATCCTCTAGATGGAATAAAAGAAGTCTTCCAAGGCGGAGAGAGTGCAGATTTCTCTCTCTCTCTCTCTCTCTTTTAACCAGCATCTGCTGCTTTTTATTTTGCTCACAGTGTCTCAGTTTTCCTTTGAGACACCTCCAATCCCTAACTTCCCATCAAGAGAGGCTGACCTCATCCTTTCTCCTGGGCCTCCTTCTCAAGATGGCCATATGACCCAGAGCTGGCCAGTGTCAGCCCTGGAGTGTATCCTAACTAGTCATCACTGGGGGCAGGTTGGCCCCTCTTTCTGCCAATGTTCCTCAGCTGGCTGGATGTGGGCCTGGAACTTTTGGGGGTCACCTTTAGCTCCACGAGGGCAGATTGCCCGAGAGTGGAGGCAACACAGAGGAATTCAGGACTTAGAGATGTGTGTGTGTATATAGAAAAAGAGATTTAGATTTATCCTGATGAAATCCTTTGAGCTCCCGCATCCATCCATTCCTGAAGTCAATTAATTCCATGTTGCCAATTATGTGAACATGTGAATTCCTTTCATTATTTGAATTATTTTGAGTCAAAGTTTTATCACTTATAAATATCCTCAGGAATGCCTGAGTGGCTCAGCGGTTGAGTGTCTGTCTTTGGCTCAGGGCATGATCTTAGGGTTCTGGGATTGAGTCCCGCATTGGGGTCCCCACAGGGAGCCTGCTTCTCCCTCTGCCTTTGTCTCTGCCTCTCTCTGTGGCTCTTATGAATAAATAAATAAAATCTTTTTAAAAAATCCTCAAATAACTACCTATAAAGTTTGCAGGAGCTACCATTTATGGAGTCCTTATCAATTAACCAGGCAATAGCTAGGACTTTTTTTTATCTCTGTCTTACAGACAAGTGAACTCACAGGTTTGGGCGTAGATACTGTGATAGAAATAAAGACCCTATTACCCACTTGGCAGAAAGTAAAACCATCAAGCAGAGAGCCCTCAGCTACCAGTACCTTCAGGGACTGCCTTAGCAGCAGAAGACCATCTCACCTGAGGTGACACCTTGTTCCCAGGGCTTCCAGGGCCTTTTGCCCCAACCTAGAACAACTCTAAAGGATCATACCACCTTCAGGACTCACTGCAGGGTTGAAGCTGAAGCTTCAGTCAGCAACCTGATTTCTCTCTCTGTTCAATCCTGTTTCTGTCCCTCCCCCTCCACAGGTGTTGATCCTAAGAATAATTCTTAATAAATACCCCACATGCTGAATTCTGTCACAGAGTCTGCTTTCTGAGAACCCAAACTGTTACATACAGTTGGTACCAAAATTGGGTCAGTAAAGCAGACACCAGGATGGGAGTTTGGAGCTGAATCACCTGCAGCCCAGCTGGCTGAGTGATGAACTAGGACTGACAGGGAATCCATTAATTGGTGTGGTGTATTTAAGAAATATGGAGGAATCGATAACTTATAAGGACAATTGAATTGGGTAGCTGTCGTTAAACCTCATTGATCCGGAAAACGATAACAGAGCTGAGTGTAATTAGTCAGCAATTAAAAGCTAAATGTGAAAGCTAGGGGCCCTTCTTTTGGTGTTTCTCATCTCCTGCCATGGAAGGGCAGAAAACATGAAAACTTGTCCCAGGCTCAATTCCATCCAAGACACGACCACACTCAAGATCTGCCCCACTTCTCCTGATGCCATTGGGCCAATAACTAGGGTTAAATCATAACATAAACTAGCTGTGGACACATTGGGCCCCATGTGGAAAGATGGGGGCTATCCCCCAAAGTGGCTGCAGTACCTAGTCAACACAGGACTGGATTGGGATGGAGGGTGAATGGTCAACAGAGCCAGAGCATAAATCCAGACAAACGGAGCGTTTATCAGTATGGCAGCACCCACCCAGAACACAAGATTTAACACCCTCCCAAGTGCCCTTGGAGATAGTACAAACTCACTCCTGCAACAGTCTCCAGAAGCATGGAGAAATCAGTGGCCCACGTGTAGTGAGAAGTGCCACAGCAAATGTTGAAGAAGGGATTGAAAGACTCAGAGAAGCAGGCCTGGCGGAGGGGACGTCCTATACTATGTAAGGTCAGAACCCCCCGCCTCCAACCAGAAGCCTATGTTGCACAGAAGACCCAGAAGACATACCACCTGCAAGACTGTCAGGAGTGCACTGGTGAGTGGTTCCAGCATAATTTGGGGATTCAAGGATAGCTCTTCTCTCTAGGCTGGGGCTGATAGGGAGGAGTTACCATTGTAAATGAATCCACTCATAGCAGTGGGGATAATGGAGCCCTGAAAACATGGGAGACACCTGAAGGCAGGAAGATCCAATTTCATGAGTGGTAAGGTAGAGGGACAGGCAGGAGAGCCCAAGCTGCAGAGGGTCGGAGAGTTACTAGAACATGGCATCCCTAGAAGCAACATAGATGGGCTGCCAACCAGGGTACTACTCCATCTACATAATAAAAAAAAATCTAGGATAGTCTGAAGGTGAATTCCTGAAGTTTAGGATAGGTAACTAAAGATAGTCACCCCAATAAGAAGTAACAATCCCTTCCCCCGTTTCATACCTGGGCAGGTTTACGACCTGGAAGCCATTGGTTGAAGGAAAGCCCATGTCCCCAGGAGGAAGGATGCTGCAATAATACACAGCAATGATTCCCCCAGTCCTTTCCTCACGTTACTCAGGTAACTGAATACTGTGGAAAGGGAAATACTCAACCATTTCTAGGACAGATAGAGAATGGAAGATCACTTTGCTACCTGGAAACTCAAAGCATCAACATGGTCCCTGTTAAGGGGGCCAAGTGATAAATGGAGTTCTAGCCCAGACCCTGGTCACAGCAGGTCCACTGCATCCCACCCAGTGGTCTCCAAATGTATCAAAATACACAGACCTAGTAACCAGCACAACCTCCCTTATTCTGTGAGGTAAGAGCTGTCAAGGTGGGGAAGAACAAGTGGATGCCTCTGAAACTGCCCCTTGTGGGTAAGATAGTAAATCAAAACTAGTATCATATCCAGGGAGGAATGGTCCTCTCTCTTAGTGCTACTCTCAAAGATCTAAAGAATGCAGGGGGTGGTAATTCTTATCCTAGCTCCATTTAATTCACAAGTCTGGCCCCCATAGAAACCAGGTAAATCCTAAAGGATTGTAGACTGCCAGAAACACAACCAGTAGTAGTCCCAAGTACATCCCCCTTGCCAGGGGTGGTCTTGCTGCTAGAGCAGATCTGTGTGAAATCAAGTACATGTTACAAAGCCATTGATTGCTCAGTGTATTCTCTTATATCCCAATCAAGAGAGAGAATCAGAAACAGCACATGTTTATAAGAAAGAGACAACAACATACACTCGCCACTTTCACCAGGGCTCTGTCATGGTAGTCCAAGATCAGGACCATTCATACATGCTGCAGAATATCACACCGTCCCATTACACTGATGACGTCATGCTGCTTGAGCCAATGAATAATAGGTGCCTAGCTTGCTGGAGGCCAGAGGATGAGAAAGAAAACTAATGAGGATCCAGGGGCCCACTATGTCAGTAAAATTTCTAGGAATTCTGTGGTCTAGTAAAGACTGGGACACACCTTCAAAGACAAATTATTTCCCCTTTTACCTCCCATCATAAAGAAGAAAGCACAGCATCTGATAGGTAAGTTTAGAAGCAAAATATTTCGTACCTGGGAGTACTATGACATGAAGGGCTGCCAAGGCCCAGAGCAAGGAAGAACTCTGCCAAAGGTTCAGGTTGCTGGCACCAGCACCTGTATGGCTTGGGCCATCAGACTCAGTAAACTGTATGATGTTAGACATCATACACTGACAGGTGATATGTGAAAGGGTGCTCTGTGAAGTGCCACAAGCTTTGAGGGGATACCCCAGAAATTCTGGAGCAAGTGCATATAATTTGTAGCGAAGAATTATACATGTTTTGAGAAAAGGGTTGTGGTGTGCTCCTAGCTCTGGTAGAGACAGAGTGCTCGATTATGAGACATCAAGTGATCATGTACCCAGAACTGCCCATCATGAGTTGGGTCTGTCAGAACCACGGAGTCAGAAAGTGGGTTATCCTGAGTTGAATATGAGCAGGACTTGTGTTCACCAGCAAGCTGCACAGTAGGTAGAAAGACTCCTGTCATCCACTACTGTTGGACTGGTACCCCACCTGGGATCCTGGGCCACCAGCTACAGAGGAGGACAAAACCTTAGATTGATTTGGGTCATTATGTGGTAGATGATGACTTTGGACTCTTCCACCATAGAAAGACCAGGAATATAGACATGTTCCTGACACAGATTGCTCTTCCTTGCACACGGCTTTCTACACAACAGCATATGAGGTGTTAGATCCACAGGTACTTGATCCCACATAACATCACTTCAGACCAAATAACCCATCTTATAGCAATAACCCAGAAGGTGGGGGAGTGAGCTGCCATCGCACACCCCAAAAGCTGCTGGCCAGATGGAGCAAAATAACAGCCTGCTGAGACATAGCTGAAAAGCAACCTCAGAAACAGTACATCATGAGATTTGGGCATCATCCTCCAAGACACAGTATCACTTTAAATCAAATATCTTATATGGCACTGTGTCCCCAGTGGGTGGGATACATGGGTCTAAGAAACAAGGGGGGACGCTGAAGTGGCCCAGCTTACCATCACTCCCAGTGACCCACGTAGGAATCTGTGCTCTCCATCCCCTCAACTCTGGGTTCTGTGGGCACCTTGTTCCCAAAGGGAAGGTACTTTTTATTTAGTGGGCACAGGAAGAGTCCCTTAAACTATAGACTACAAAAATAAAATAAAATAAAAAATAAACTATAGACTACAACCACCTCCTTGGTACTTCGGGCTTCTTGAGTCAGGGAACCAGCAAGCAAGAATCGTCGCCATCCTGGTCAGAGCAACTGATTACTCTGGTCATCAGGAGGAAGTCACACTTGGGGACAGAGAGAATATGGTGACTCATAGGTGATCCCCTTGGGTGCCTCTTAATGCTCCTTTGCTCATTTTGATGGTAAATTACAAGTGCAGCCACCCTGGCCTAAAAAGGGCATGGTGACCAGAGTCTCGTCCCCACAGAGCTGTCACCTGACAGTGACACCTTGAGTGAAAAATACAAGCTGAAACCCCATTGCTGTCCTCATGGCTAATGGAGGAAGAAGCTGAAGAATGTTGGTTGCAGCTGTGATACCACAAAAGCTTCAGTAGGAAGGGTGAGGGGTTCTGTAGTTCATTCACTAGCCTTCTTTTTCAACTTCCCTCCAAGAGGAGCCTCTCCCCAGAGAGGCCCAAGGAATAGCCTGTGGTGGGCTCTGTGAGGTACCACCCAGGTCCCCCTGCAAGAAGAAAGCAGTAATTCCCCCAGCTTCTGGGTGTGCTGCTGGCAGACTGTTTCCAGCCCCTCATGCTCCATGTAGTGGCCTATATACAATGACAGATCAACATGGGGCGCAAAGGTCCAGCTCTTTGCCTCAACTCAGAACAGCCCTGAAGAGCCATCCCATCCTCAGAACTCTGTGCAGGGCCAGCTGAACTTTCATCAAGACAGCATTATAGGTCTGCTTCCTCCTCTGGCTAGTCCTGTGTCTGTCTCCTCCCTTCATACTGATCTCAAGAACATCCCCTGGATAAACTCCCTGGATATTGTATTGCAGAGACCAGCCCAAGACCATACATTGCCCTTGAGTGACAAATACAAGCTAAAAACCCACTGCTGTCCTCATCCGAAGCCCATGCATGCTCCTTCCTCTAGAGCTTCTCTGGCCCCTTTACCGAGAGGTCCCAAAAGTCAGCACCCAGAAGGGGAGACACAGAGCGAACCTCCTGATGGAATTCCCAGCACTAGTTCAATTACCTAAGCTGCTCCAGAATGACTGGTGGCATTGCTGAGTCCCCATTCCCGGGATGGGGGAGAGCAGATGTTCAGCCTCAGTTTCCCCAACTCTAAAATGGGACCAATAAAGATGTACCTGTGCATCTTGTGCAGCTTCAAAGTTTGCACATTTGCAAGGCTCCTGGCATGCAGACACCTCTCCGTGAATGTGGCCATTATTATTCAGGAGCAGCAGAGCTAATTAGCCACGTCGCTGATGCAACAGGAATTCACAGCCAGCAACTGGCCTGTGAGGGGAGGATGAGGCTAGAACATCTCATTTTGACAAATGGCTTTTGTTTACCCACGACTGGCAAACAAACACTCCATGACATGCGGCTAATCACCTAAAAATAACAGCACATATGTTCCCTCTAAGGAGTGTTCCTTGCTAACAAGCACAGTGGCCGTGGGGTGCTGGAGGGGGAGCAGGCTTTGCAATCCTTTCCCTACCCCACAGCCCCATGAAAGCCTGAAAGCTCTGGACATGCACGTTCTGAGTACCCACACTCAACTCCATCAGTCCCACACAAGCCCACCCTGGCTCCAGCCCCCAGCTGCAATCCTGGGGTCAGTCCTCTCTGCCTCTTGCCAAGACTGGCACCCCAGTGTCCCAGCTGGAGCTCCCAGCTCCAGCTCCACAGTGCCCCTCTCCCCCCTGCCCTGGATTTAACTCACAGATCTGGTACAGAATCCTCTTAGAACCCTCCATGGCCTCCAGTCCACAAGGCTGGGCCAGCCTCATTTTCCATACCAACTTGGCCAGCAGTACTCAACGTCTCCTGGCATCCTGAGCACACCATGAACTCTCAAGCCTCAGGCCTTTGCAGATGCCTGGATTAGGGCCACTTCCATCTACCTTCTACCTCAGTACTCTCAGCCAAGCCAGGCACAGCTTTCAATGACATCTATACTAGTGACATACAAGGGTCTTCTCCCTGAAGCCCAGGTCCGTGTGTCCAAGCATGTCCTGGATATCTCTTCTTGGTTGAAGAGTAGGTATCTTAACAATGTGTCCAAGCATACACACATGCATGCGCGCGCGCGCACACACACACACACACACACACACATACACACATACACGTGCACACATATCTCCTGCCATTGTCTTAGTATTTCCAGTTGCTAAGGCCAAAAGCCATTGAGTCTTCTTTGACTCCTCTCTTTCTCTGCCACCCCGCAACCAACCCATTAGCAAATGGGGTCCCCTCCATCTTCCAAACATGTCTGGTGCCCCCTCAGCACTTCCACACTGGCCCCCATCTCTCACCTCCCATGGGCCCCCCAGCTTCTGCCCATGCCTACTGCAGTCTGGTCACAACATAGCACCCAGAAGATCCCTTTAAAATTGATCACATCCTGTCCCTCCTCCGCTCCAAATCCTTCAGCGGCTTCTATCTCAAAGTCAAGCCAAAGACTTAGAGAGAAAGCAAAACACTAGGGTGGCTAAATTTAGCAAATGAAAATACAGGACACACAGTTAAATTTGTATTTCAGAGAAAGGCAGTCTTGCATGGCTCATACTTATACTAAAAAATTATTTGTTTATATGAAATTCAGATTTAACTGGGTGTTCTGTATTTGTCCAGCAGCCAAACCCACAGGGCAGTCCCTACTCCCCACACTACCTGCACGCCCACCACCCTCCCGGCAACTCCCTGGTTCTGCAAGGGTCCTCCACCTCAGGGACTGTGCACTGTGTTCCCTCTGCCTACAGTTTTCCCCGAGTCTCCATCTGGCTCACTCCCTTGCCTCCTCCAGGCCTCTGCCCAAATGGCACCTGTCACCAATCCCTACCCTGAGCACCCGATACAAAACAGCAAGCACCATCACTACTCTGCTTTACCCCTCTCCACAGTACTGTCACCCCCCACCAGAAAGTCATTTCCTTGAAAGCAGAGATTTGTCTGTTTTGTTCACAACTGTATCCCTGTCCTTAGAACATTGCTTGGCACACAGTAGCAAGCAAATATTTTGTTTGATTAATGACATCTCTGCTGTCCCATGCCTAGGCTACCTAGGCTACCTCTAACTGCAGGTACAGCTCCATGTCCCCTCCTCTGAAAGAATCTCCTTGATGACACACATGTGCTCCAGGCAGAACATGTCACCCCTTACCCCAGCTTCCAGGGGCTGGGTTGGCCATTGCCACAGCATTACCTAGTCTGTCCTGGCTGATTCCAATCCCACAGCACCAAAGAACTTCAGGTATGTTGTCACATTTTGCCACAAAAAATAAAAACAGTGATGGAGATTAGCAACGTGTTAATGAGGACCATGAGACAGTACATTTGAAATCAGGATGTGTGGACAAAATCCAGGCTGCAGAGTCCCTAAAATCAACAGCCTGCCTTACCCAAATTCATGGCAATGGTCTCTCCCTTTACCAGAATTCCCACTCAACTGGCGGCCCCGCAGAGGTGAGAATCATGTTCTGTTCACCGTTTTATTGCCAGTGCCCAGTCAATAGCGGCCCATGGGAAACACTCAATAAATGTGTGAGTGAGTGAATGAATGGAGTGAATATTTGAGTAAAGAAATGCATAACTTAGGAAACAGAGTTCTGTTTCTAAGGCTCCCCGTGGAGGCTGGCTTAACTCCCATTGTCCCCAAAGGCATAGAATTTTGCTGTTTAGCACCACTAAAGAACAATCTTGAAAGAGAAGCAAAAGGAGAAGACGAATATGCCATCACATCCCTCTGGTTCACACTCCACAAAGCACATCCACATTCATGAGCCTCTCAGCAGCCCTGAAGAACTGCTTTAACTACCCCCTGGTCCAGATGAGGAGATGGACCCAAAAAATGGAGTTATTTACAGAAGGCCACACCATGAGAGGTGAGAGGTGCAACTGGGACCCAGCCACCACACAACACTGCCTCTCCAACTGACCAGACATTACAGTGACCCATGGGGAAAAGGTATTATATTCCCTGGATTCTTTGCTGGACAGTCCAGGGAGGGAGGAATCAGACTGCACAAGAGGACAGACTCTGCCCAAGTTAGAGCTGCTTTGCTCCTCCCTTCCCACTGGGCATCCTTGAGACCAGGCCTGGTTCTCCTCCCACCACATCAGCATTGTTCCCTCTCTGCCTCTCACCACAGTTCCTTTGCCCGCACCAGCTTCAGAGCTATCCCTACACAGGCACCTAGCCTGAATCACTGCATTTGTTTCACAAGTTTTTGGATATTAATGTCATTCTGCACTAATGAGTCCAGCCTACTTGGTCCCAGCTGGAGCATAGAAGATCGGCTGATTAATTGGTGCAGAGCTTTTGGAGGGAGGCGAGGAGAGTCAGGGGGGAAGGCAGAGAAGAGTGGTTTCCAGCATAGAAACACTTTTCCTTGGCTTACCAGTGATTCCTCCCCTCACTCCCACTCCATCCTTAAGTTTTCAGCTGGTTATGGGGCAGAAACTAGAAGGCCATCCCATCCTTAGCAGCTTTGTCCCCAGTTCAGGAGGAATGAGACCCATGGACACAGCCCCAGGGTGCATAGGGGTGGGCTGGAGAACACAAGTCAGGAATTGGAAGACTTGGTATCTGTCTCACCCCAGCTCTGCTCAGTGCTCCCTAGGGCAAGTTGTTGACCTCTGTGAGCTTCATTTTTCTTGTTCGTAAAATAGGGACAAAAATCTTACCATAGCACAGAGAGCTTAAAGTTCTCAAGTTTGATTATTTGGCTTCTGATTCCTACTCCTTCATTTATAGTCTATGTGGCCTTGGGCAAGTCACTTAATCCCATCTGCCAAACAGGAGAGTGAACACACCTACCTGAGTAGCAGTAAGGACTGAATAAGCTAATGAAGATGCTCTGCTTGGCCTGGCACCTGGCAGGATCAAGCGCTCAATAAATGGTAGGTACTATCACCATGTCCAGCAACAGTCAACTGGTTAAGTCTGTGGAATACCACACAACCTCCAAAAAGGATGCATACAAGATGGTGTGGCCCAGGAAATGCCTGTGTTAAAATGCCTCTGTACTATATCTACTTGAGGGAATCTTACCTCCAATTTACAGAAGGGGTGGCCAAGCCTCAGAGAAGGGGCTGGATTTGTCCCAGGTTGCAGAGTAAGTAAACAGCCATGCGGGAAATGGAATGCAAGGAAGACCTGCCTCAGAATGCAGACTCTTTCTTCTTTGCTACAATTCCTGCACGTCGAATTTTTAAAAATGATTTATTAAAGTCTTGAGCCTTGCAGCCATTTCGCTCTGATTTCTGTCCATGTGATCATGATGTTCTTCTGCCATAGATAATCACTTTTTAAGGCAGATATTAATGCCTGTCCTGTGCTCCCCATGTGGCTCATGGGCAGATCAAAGGAGCTAATGGCTGTGCAAGGGCTTTGGGAACAGAAAGTGCTGGCCTATAGGAGCATTACAGGATTTGGGTGGTTTGGCTTAACATTAAACATTCATTCATTCACTCATTCATTCACTCCGCATTCCTAGAGCCTAAAAGTACAAGTTCTAAGCTTCGAAGACACAGCAGTGAACAAAAGAGATAATACTCTGTCTCCTTGCATCTGACATCACCATGGAGGAAACAGACAGCAGGCAAACAGAAACAGGTATTACAGAAGAAAATAAAGCAGGGTAAGCACACTGGGGAATGAGGCTTTTTTGTCTACAGTATCATGGAAGGCCTCTCTGGTAAGGTGGCACTGGAGCCTCAGATTTAAACAAAATAAGGCAATAAAATCATGACTCCAAGGGGAAAGCTTTCCAGACAAAGGAAACAGCAAGTGCAATGGCCCTGGGGCTGGAGTAGCCTTTTTTTGTTCAAGAAACAGCAACGCCAGTGTGGCTGGGGTGAGAGGAAGGTAACAGGAAAGGGGGTGCAGTTGAGACAGCAGATGATGGGGGCCTTGTGGGCCATCATAAGAACTTCAGAATTTATACTGTTCTACTCAAAGAGTCTAGCGTATCACGTTCTCATTTGTATTCTTTGCATGACCTTTACCTTCCAATAATTTCCTATTTCCAACTAGATAAAACCAAACTCCTTGGCATGGCATTCAAGACCTTTCAGAGTCCCAGCCCCTACATAATTTTCCAGCTTCCAATCTCTTGGCTCCCTGCCCCACCTCTAACCCTGCATCACACACATCACAGAGCTCCCCTCCCCGCTCCTCAGTCTTCACTCAAGCCACACTTAAATACTCGGTGAGCACCTACCAGGTGCTGGGCACTATGGAGGTGCTGGGAAACCATGGGGAACAAAATCATCTCTGTTTCTGCACTTCCAGCATCTAGCAGAGAACACAAACAGTAACCAGCGAAGTAGGGGAAGTGAGTAGGTGGTTTCCATGAGCTGTGGGGCCATGGCTAAAGCTAACAGGGCACCTACCCACTCTGGAGTGGGAGGTGGTCAGGGAGATCTGAGAATGACCAGGAGTCAACCCAGGGCAGAGGTGGGAAAAGAAAGACCCACCCTCCTGCCGCTCCCAGGGAGCAGCACATGGGACATCTGCAAGAGGAGAGAGGAAGAGGCAGGTCTCACAGGACCCTGGGGCCCCAGCTAGGACTTTATACTGAGGCCTGTGCAGGGTTTGGCCGCCAAGGAGGCACTCTCGACTCCCCTATCTACCACATTCTCTGCTGCCCCAGCTTCCTCTGGGGCACCTGAGTCAGGCCAAGAATAGAGCTCAGCAAACAGGCAGTGCCTGCTTGGCTCACTGCTGGGTAAACAGGACTCTGCCCAGCACCTGCGGCCTCCACTCAGCCCACAGCTGCACAGGGATAAATATTTGCCAACAGCCCCATCTTGCCTAATGACTGTTTGGGCATCCGCTAGGCAGGCTGGTCCCAAAGGGACCTGGCAGGAAGGGGGACAGCCCTGGGGGACCCCAGCACCCCACTCCCTTGGGCCCTGCAGTGCAGGACCCAGAATTGGAAGGTCCACAGCCAGCACGTCATCACCAGCACATCAGTGGGATTCCAGGGTGCCTGATGCCTAGAAGCCAAAGAAAGTGAATGACCTTGAGAAGGGCAGCCCTACACCTGGCCACAGAGTATCAGCCAATGCACCCCATCCACCCTTCTTACTCATTCTCTTCCCCCTCCTCCTTCCAAATATCAGAAATACATGCTAAGAATACATTACTTCTCTATCAGGTAGCTGGAGAGGGTAACTGTACACTTCCCTTTGTGCGTTTTGATGAATGTTTTCACCTCATGCATTATTATTAATGGTAGTCAGATTCAAGGTAGTCAAATAAGCAAAGTAAGTAATATATGTTTATAATTTTTTAAAAATCTAATTATTAGTAAGTTGAAGATAAAATCTCCTTATCCATTATTTCAACGTTCTAATTGAATTTCATCTGAATTTTGGTAAGATTTCATTTTTGTTTCAACACAAACAGCATTGTGCCACCCATCCTGTTCTCCCCTACCAATATGGTGTACCCTAGACACCTTTCCACACCCACACCTCCAGGGCTACCTCATTCTCAGCAGCAGCTGAAATGTATTCCATAGTTTGGATGCACTGTGTTTCATTTAGACAGTCTCCATTTTTTTAAAGATGTTATTTATTTATGGAGAGAGAGAGCACATGCACTAGCAGGAGAGGGTTAGACGGAGAGGAAGATAGAATCTCAAGCAGATGTGAGCGGAGCACAGAGCCTGATGCGAGGCTCATTCCCGCAACCCTAAGATCAGGACCTGAGCGGAAACCAAGAGTCAGTCACTTAACTGACTGAGCCATCCAGGGGCACCTAGACAGTCCCCTTTTAAAGGGCATTGTTTTCAGTTTTTGCTGTTATAATATTGTACTGAACAGCCTTTTACTTGCATCTTTGCATATTTGTTGGTGTTTACCTGTAAAGTAAATTTCAAGCAGGAAACGTGCATTTTTACATTCAACAGACATTGCCAAATTACCCTCCAAAGAAGCATGTGCCAGCCCATGAAAGTGTCTGTCTCCTCAGCCCCAGGTGTTAGGCAATATTTAGCTCTTTAACAAACTCACGAGTGAAAATGATCTCATCTTTATTTGTGATTCTTAATTATTAGTGAGATTGGACATTTTTCAGGTGTGTGTTTGTTGTCTATATTTCTTTTTCTGTGAACTGCCTCTTCATACACTTTGCACACTTTTTTGTAGGGGTGTTCTTTCTTTGCTTTACTTCAACAATGTTTGAGCACCTACTCTGTCATGGGTATTGTGCTCAACAACCTTTTGTGAAACTTGGGATAAAGTATGTCCACACATGAGTAGGCATTGGAGGCAATGAAGAGTTCCCATATGGGACATTCCCAAGACAAAAGAGAGTCACCAAGCCTTGATTTTCTTTACCAGTAAAATAGAAAAAAAATCAGTAATTCCTATCTGTTAATGGGGGGGGGGGGGGGGAGCACAAAACAGTTTGTATAAGCCAGAGTAATTTCAGGTGCAAGTGACAGAAAGTCAATCAAAATTGGCATAAACAGGACAACCCGGGTGGTTCAGCGGTTAAGCACCACCTTCAGCCCAGGGTATGATCCTCGAGACCTGGGATCGAGTCCCGCATTGGGCTCCCTGCATGGACCCTGCTTCTCCCTCTGCCTGTGTCTCTACCTCTCTCTCTCTCTCTCTGTCTCTCTCTCTGTCTCTCATGAATAAATTAATAAAATCTTAAAAAAAAAAACTTCAAAAAAATTGGCATAAACAGGAAAAAAGAAATGCATTTAGGCATGGCTGGATCTAGGTACTCAAACAACAATATCAAATATCATCTGTCTCTCTCCATCTTTCAATTCTGCTCTCCCTGTATTGTGTTCATTCTTAATTTAGATGTGCTAAGATGGCATCAGCAACTTGAGACACATCCCATGGATATGTCACAGATTCAACAACCTGTGAAGAGTGACTGTTTTCCATTAGGCCCAGCAAAAATCCAGGGATGAATTTTGATTGATCCCAACTGGTCATATGTCCACCATCAAGCTAATCAATGAGGCCTGATTAGATCACATAGATTAGCCCTTATGAGAGATGAGGATGAGTCCTGCATGAAGCATACACCCTGAGTCTGAGGATGGGGAAATTCAACATCCATTACTGAAAGAAAGGGCAGGCTAAAATTACAGATATCCCTACACTGGATTCTAGCCCAACCTCATCTATGTGATGTTGGACAAATCACTGCTCCTCTTTGACTTATAAGTTCCTCATCTGTAAGATTTGGACATCAAGCTCAATCACTGATTTTTATATGTTATAGCAGCAGAAATTTTTGTTTTTCAATTAATAATATATGGAGCTTGATATAGAAGAGATAAGAGCTATGTTTTCTTAGAAACTATGTTTAATCCCGTTTTAGAGTAGACCAGGACTTGTTGTAATAACAAACCCCAACATCTCAGTACCTTAACACACAAAGACTTGCTTCTTATTCATGTCACAGTTCAGTGACATTCAGGAAGCACTTCGTGGCAGATCCCCAGCTCTCCCAATGACCCACCATCCCACTATCTTGTGATTCTGCAATGATAAAGCCCTGACCCCTACAGAAGGAAAAGAAAAAGAGCATATACCATTTCTGCCCATATCCTGGTGGCCCTTGACACCCAGTCACATGTCTCCATTCAAATGCAAGGGACTCTGGGAAATGTCTTCCTCTGCCAGTAAAAGACAAGTTTTTTTGGTATCTCTGCCACAAACTATAACATTTACTTATTATAAGGTCAATCACTGAGAACAATAAGATTTTTTTAACAGATCAAAAAGAATAGGAATTTTTTTTTTTAAGATTTTATTTTTCTTGGGCAGCCCCGGTGGCGCAGCGGTTTAGCGCCACCTGCAGCCCAGGGTGTGATCGTGGAGACCCAGGATCGAGTCCCACGTCGGGCTCCCTGCATGGGGCCTGCTTCTCCCTCTGCCTGTGTCTCTGCCTTTCTGTGTGTGTGTGTGTGTGTGTGTGTGTGTGTGTGTGTGTGTGTGTCTCATGAATAAATAAATAAAATCTTAAAAAAAAAAAGATTCTATTTTTCTATTCATGAGAGACACAGAGAGAGAGAGAGGCAGAGATGCAGACAGAGAGAGAAGCAGGCTCCATGCAGGGAGCCCGATGTGGGATTCGATCCCAGGTCTCCAGGATCATGCCCTGGGCTGAAGGTGGTGCTAAAGCACTGAGCCAACCGGGCTGCCCAGAATAGGAAGTTTTTTTTAAAAAGAATAGAAAATTAGGTATTATGATGACAGATGCAGTCATGTTTCAACCTCAGCAATAACTTTAAAGCCCTACTCTTTTTACAATTATAAATATGAAGGTAATCCCTGGTTGCAACGAATAGGAGTTGGAGATACTAGTGGTATTTAAAAGTTTGCTTTGTAATTTCAGTATTCTTTTCAATTACACATACAGAAACAAAAGGAGAAACTTTAGGGTCAAGCCTACACATACCTGAGTTAACAGCTTAAGAAACCATGCTGGTCACCTCCAAAATGTTAATATTTAGCATGCAGTGTATCTGAGGTTCTTGTTGCATTTAATACAATGTTTAAACAGTTAAACATATTTAAAAGGTGAAGTTCAAGTGTGTTTGTGGAAGCCTCTGCTTTGGAGAGCACAGTGATGGGTGGGTGACCTCTGAGCTTTACACTCAGTCCAACAGAGTGGAGCCCTGCTGGGTGTCCTCAGGCAAGATGCTTTACTTCATTAGGTATTGGTTTTCTCATCTGTCATAAGGACGGCTTAGCAAACTCAAGGGACTTGATCAGAGAAATAAAAATAAAAAAAAAAAGAAAAAAGGACAGACCAAGGTGTACCACTGTACCACACAGACATCTGTACTCAGCTGGCTGCCTGTAATTTAGCAATGTGCAAAGAGCATTCAGTTGAAACATATGAAACCCCTGTTTTAATAGATCAAAAACAGCGAAATATAACCATATATTTGCAATATATTGCATATTATATACAATGTAATTTTGCATATAATATAAACTAATATATGAACGCTGGTAGCCTGTGGTCCTTTTCTAGCCCATAAACATGTTTTATTTTTATTTTTTTTGACATGTTTTATTTTTAAAAACACAAACTGAGATTTTTCAGATGAAAAGCAGACTTCTGGCCTCTCTTTAGAAAAAAAAAACTGGGCAGCCCGGGTGGCTCAGCTGTTTAGTACTGCCTTCAGCCCAGGGCCTGATCCTAGAGACCCAGGATCGAGTCCCAAGTCAGGCTCCTTGCATAGAGCCTGTTTCTCCCTCTGCCTGTGTCTCTGCCTCTCTGCCTCTCTCTCTCTCTCTCTCTCTCTCTCTCTCTCTCTCATAAATAAATAAAATTTAAAAAGAAAAAAAAACTGTGAGCAAACATAGGAGAAAACCTTTATGATCATTGGTTAGGCAAAGATTTCTTGGGTATAACATAAAAGAATGATTCAAGTAAAGTTGGTAAATTGGACATCATGAAAATTAAGAATTTCTGCTCTTCAAAAGACACTGTTAAGAGAATATAAAGACTACATACTTGGGAGAATATGTTTGCAAATCATATATCTGACTTAAAACAATATGTATCCAGGCCATATATAGAACCCTCAAGTCTTTAAGGTCACATATGATTCCATTTATATGAAATGTCCAGAATAGGCGAATCCCTATATAGAGAAAGAAAGTAGATTAGTGGTTGCTTAGGCCAGGGGGAAGAAGGGTATCCTGGGGAGTTGTGGGGTGATAGCTAAAGTCAATATAGTTTGAGGTGATGAAAATGTTTCGAAATTGACTGTGGAGATAGCTCTTTGAATATACTAAAAATCACTGGATTGTATACTTTAAATGAGTATATTTATGGCACATGCTTTTTCCCCCATTTCCTGGAAGGTACTCCCTCCTGATGGCCATGTGATGCTTCCCTCCATTTAGGTCTCGGCTTAATGGTCATCAGAGGAGCTTCCCTGAACCTCCTATATAAAACAGGATCTCCACCTCCCAGTACACCTGCCCTGTACCCTATTTCATTTTTCTCCACAGCACTTAACCACCCTCTCTCAAGTATTTATTTGTTCACTACAATAGATCAATGACATTGATAGAATAGATCAGGGACATTGTATCTTATTCACTCTATGTCCCTGGTGCCTACAACAGTATCTGAGTCAAAGCAAGGGCTTGATAAAATATTTGTTGAATAAATGAATCCCAATTTTACAAACAAGGAAACGAAGTCCCACAGGTAGTAGGTGGCAGAGCCAGGATGCAGTCCCAAAGCTCATCAGTTTGACTTTAAAGGATGTTCTTTTAATTAGGATCAAGTGGAGGGGGCCTCGGAGCACAGGCTTTGGAATCAGAAAGACCTCGAGCTAACCTCGTATGTCTTTACCATTTGGAATCACTGACCTTTGATAATCTGTTGAAAGTTTAGGCTCTATACTCTCAAAAAGGGACAGAAGTGCAAATGTAAACCATTTTGCAGATGACCATAAGGAGCTCTTGGGTACTCTTTGGTAGCTTTCCTGAGCTTCCCGGCTTGTATCTCTCGACAAGTCACCTTAGCCCTCTGAGTTTCAGTCACTGCCCTGAGGTGGAGATAGTGACTGCCCTCTCAGGGTTGAAGGCAGATGTGAGGACATCAGCATGATCATCTAGTGTTCAAATACTGTCTGTCTGCACTGCCCCTGACCCATCGAGCCACGGTGTGACAAACTGGGGAAACAGACTCAAGAGGCCTTGTTCCAGCCTGTGTAACTCTGAGATCCTTATTTTCTATAACCCGTGCTTGCACCCACCAGGAAAATGAGATTATTGCTCATTTAACAGACAGGATAAAATGAAATAGTTGAAAGCCCTTAGGAAACCCTAAAGTTTCCTGGAAACATTTCCCAAGACATTCCCACTGAATGCCACAAATTGTTTTACTGTTTCAATTTCAGCTACAAAAAGCATTCAACAGACCCAGGCCTAAGGAGTTCAAGGATAATTCGGGTCAAATCCCATTATACCAAATCCTCTCATAGTGCCACTTTGCTGCACAGAGGTACCTGGTGACTTTAATCCCAGAGCCTCTCTGGAGATGTATGGTGCTAACTGGCCAGCTTCTGGGTTTCCACCACAGGTGGCCTAGCTTTCTGTTTCTTCTGTTCTGCTAAAACAGTTATCATCCATCCAGTTTCTTTCCAGCCTCCATAATTTTGTTGCTCCTGTTACATCCTCTCCCGTTTTCTTAGTCATTGTGAGTGAATACCCTTTAAAGCTTTCTTTGTAAAAAAAAAAAATAAATAAATAAAAAATAAAAAAAATAAAGCTTTCTTTGTCACTAGAGGGGCCCTTGGTGAGGGAGCAGAGGAATGTGCACCTGCTCAACCCACCATGTCAGACCAGAAGTTCATCTTTGCTCAAGCTCATTAGTTTAGGATTTCGTCACTTGTAAGTAGAGTTGTGACCCATGTAATTATTATTTCCCTTTGCAGATGAAGAATTCAAGATCCAGAGAGGGCAATCTATAGGCCCAAAGTCACACAGCTGGCATTTGGAGTGATGTCAAGATTGGATCTCATATCTGCCTGACTCTACAGCCAGTGTTCTCTTCCTCCTTCTCCTTACCCCTTACCCAGTCCTACTGTGTCTAGCAAATAAGATATTTTAGTAAATTAAATTTGGAGGAAGTAAATCTTGGTGGCCAAACATTTACACAGAAGTCTGACAAAAATCAGAAGTCAATACATTTTGTCCAACAGAAGTGGGGAGTAGTAGCCTTCTACACTGACTGGAAGGCTGATATCTGCATCTGAGGCCTCCCCTTTCCTAGAATTACACAGTAAACAAGCCAAGGAGAATTATAATCAAGTGTTTTAAATAGTATCCAAAAATTTAGTCTGGAAGGTTGTTATGGGCTGACTTGTGGTCTCCCAAAGACCATATGTTGAAGCCCTAACCTCCAGCACCTCGAAAGGGGGCTGTATTTGGAGATAGGTCCTTTAAAGGGTGATTAAGTTTAAATGACTGGACCAGCTTCACTATTGCTTATCTCTGGTGATTTCTGTGATAGGGGAAGGGAACATGCTGCACGGCCTCACCCAGGCCATCAGGACCCTCTGGAGTTAGAGGGCTGAGTGGAGTAAATGCGTTCAGAGTCACATAGCCCTCTAAACAGAAATCAGGCCTTCAGAAGGAGGAAAGAGAAATGTCACTAGAATTTCCTATTTTCCTTTGCTTCTATCTGCATGTCTGCTTAATTCTTTCAAGTCAGTGTCTCCACAGGGCAAAGAATGTGTCTGTAAAATGATAGCTATGCTATGCTAAGGGGGTAAACAGGGTTGTCAGCTCTACTTTAAAAAAAAAAATCCCTAAGAGAGGATATAATTGGCCTCGTTTAGGTCACATGCTCATCATGGCCCAATCACTGTGGCCAAGGAGATGGAATACCTGCCTGGCACAGCTAGGGCCAAATACATACACTACCTTGACTAGTGGCAGGTGCTGGGTTGCACAGACAAAATCACAGGAATCCTCTCAATCATATCGATAAGGCATAGTTGTTGCAAGAATGTACTCTAAGTTTCTTTTTTTCTTTGGTATCCAATGTGTCTTCAATTTCTTTTATTTTCTCAACCCACCACCCTCACCCTGCTCTCCAGCCCCAAATTTGCCAAGCTAAAGAGCAGGTCCTGGGAAAAAACACAAAAAAACAAAAAACGCATGGGTAAGTTTTGTCTAAGCAGGCTCTGGCTCCCTTATTAACATCTCTCTCATTTAAAATAAATAAATCCAAGCCAAAGGAGCTTGAGTAAACCACCATGTCCTTGAGACTCAGATTCTTCAGCTGTCAGGTAGAGTTAGTAACAGTCCCTACCTCAGAAAGTGCTTGTGATATGAACCAAAATGACACATATGAAATGGGCTCTGAACATACGGTAGCGACTTAGTGAATGGTAACTATTATGTTCCATCCCATTCTGTACTTTTACAAACCCAGTCAAAAGGCAATCTCACTAAAAAGAATTATCCAAGAACATTTCAAAGCCTCCTCCATGGCCAAAAAAAGACCATATCACCTTCTCCCCAGGGAGCCCCTGTCCCTTGGTATCACCCTCCATACCTCCACCTGCGACTCTGCACACCCAAGCTGAGTCCTCTCCACCCGTTTCTGAGAGTTCAGATCTGCACACTCCCCTCCAACTCCTCCCTCCCCACCCTCCAGTCATCTGTGCCACCCAGCCCAGCTGGGCAAGCTGCCTATCTCTCTAACACCTCACCTACTTCATTATTTTATTTTCCCACTTGTCCCACTCTGCGAAAGCTTGGAGCACAAATAATCACGCAAGGCAGGAGACCCTGAGAGCCAGCCAGATGCAGCCCCTGACCCCTGGTGCCATGCCCCCACCCACAGCTCCCACAAACCTACCTCTGGCCTTCTGATGCTCCCCTTTTCCTCCGCATACCTCTCCTATCACTCCCATGCTGAGCAACCAGTGCTTTCCAATCCCCACCTCTCTTCCCTTTTGCTCTGCCCAAGACTGCTCACAAAGCCAGGCCAAGTTCCAGCCCCTCCATGTCCACGGCTCTGGCAAAAATGCTCAATTCTTCTATTGGGCAGGATTTGTTAGCTAGGGCACACTCTGAAGTAGGTTGAGGGAAGGTGTAGTTGGAAGACCACTCATTGAGATCCCTAACCCTCTACAAACTGTAGGCTCATTAGCCCTGTGACCTTGGAAATGTTACTCTGTGAGCCCACCTATTTATCACCCCTCCCCCAACAAATACTTCTAAAAATGTAATACCAACCCTTACTTCATGTGACTCTGTTTCCCCTCCGGAACTATGAGGGCAGCACAGTGAGTGAGGACGAGACTTAATCCCCTTCTAGATTGTGTGATGTTGGACAAGTCCCTTTGCCTCTCTGCAGCTAGGTGCCTTCATCTGTAAAATGGAATGATCTGACACCTGCCTCAGGCTTGATTTGAGAGACAAAACAATCACAGCATAATAGGAACACACTTTGTCAAACTGTTGGTTCTCACGGAGGAAGGTTTCTTCTAAGGTGGATTTTGAAAACAAAATAATGGAATAAAAAGATCAAGAACACTTCTGCTTGCAGCAAATTGGAATAATGGAACAGATTTAACACAACAACAACAAAAAGTGAGAATATGAAACCATTTTCAAGACAGTGGACACAAGGCAATATAAGGCAACCAAGGATAATGACCCCTGTAGAGAGAAAATGAATGAAGTGAGCCCTACAGTTACCATACCTCACTGCCTGGAAGGAGAGTCCTGGCTTGTGGTTCAGGGAGCAGGAAGACACAGGCTGGCAGACAGCGTGAGTTGATGAGACAAAGCTGAGAGCTGGGAGGTACCAGGGTGTCTATAGGATGAACCACAAAGTGCCAGAGAGAAGTGAGCACATGGGGAAAGCTGTGGAGGCCCCTGGAGCCTTTAGCAAAGCACTGAGCAGTGCATGTGAGTTTGTGAGGAAACTAGCTGAGGCCCAGAAAGGCTCATCCTGTGAGAGTGTTTGAAGGACAACTGTAGGCCCTTGCACAGGCTGGGAACCATGCCTGTTCCTACCATCTGGTCTGTAAGGCCCCAAGCTTCACAAAGTTTAGGTAGAACACTCACAGTCCTGCCTTCATAAGGAACAATTAGCCCTTCACTAATACAGGCTCTGCTCCTATGTAGTAATCTTGAAAGTGAAATACAAAAAATAAACTGTTTTCAAGTAATTAAACTGCTTTCTAAAATAAAGCTCAAGACTTTTTGTAGAAAAATTAAAACAGCTAGCAACCAACCAGGTAAAACTCACAATTTTTGATATCCAATAAGAGATTTATAGGCATGGAAAGAAGCAGGAAAATATGACCCACAATGAGAAGAAACATCCATCAAAATAAGTCTAGAGCCAATACAAATGTTAGAATAAGGGCAGCCTGGGTGGCTCAGCAGTTTAACACAGGCTTCAGCCCAGGGCATGATCCTGGAGACCTGGGATCGAGTCCCACGTCGGGCTCCCTGCATGAAGCCTGCTTCTCCCTCTGCCTGTGTCTCTGTCTCTCTCTCTCTCTCTGTGTCTCTCATGAATGAAAAAAATAAATAAATTCACTTCAAAAATGCATATTGGTATCAGTCCAGCTGTGCCTTCTGATGATAGCAGACCTGGGTAATATCTGACTGCAACTGCAGGAGGGACTCCAAGGGAGAACTAAGAAGGAAAGTAGAATTTTGGGTCACGGATTTTTTTCAGTAGCCATGGACCTTCTTTTCAAAGGAGTCTTTTCTACAAAAGGAATGTGTATAAGTTAGAAGTGACTAAGACAGACCTTCCTTGGCTGACTCTGAAGAGGCTAGTGTTCCCAGAATGTTGCCCTTGGCCCTCTCCTTTTCTCTGCATGTTCTCTCTGAAAAATCCCAAACTCCACCATGATCCTAACCATAAGCTTTATGTCTGTGACTCTCATATCTATACTTCTAGCTGTAGGAAGACCTACCCAACTGAGCCCTTCCTAGTTTTTAGACCCACAACATCATGAGCAAAATAAAATGGTTATTTTCAGCCACTAAGTTTTGGAATGACTTGTTAAACAGCAACAGTGACCAGAGCCATGGCTCACCTTCACTACTTTTCTTGCTCCTTCCCTCACTAGTGCTGGTCCTGCACTTATAAGCCTCCCTTATCTCATAGCCCTCTATGCAGGGCCTCATCCAGATATTGACCCATCCTGACTTTCCCACACCTGATCATTTCCAGGATCCGGATTCAGAATAGTCTGGATGGCATATCAAACGTGGATAAATCTAACCAGTCTTTTGTGTTCTCAAAGTTGTTCACAGTAGTAATGTACAATTTTGCTTTCCCTTTTAGTGTATTAGTATGGAAAGGGAAGAGATGTAGGCATAGGGAGGATTCACTTTATTCTTTGTCTTATTTTCCTTTGATTATGATGGCAAAAAACTTTAGAAAAGTTTCTAATATCCCATAACATTATGTATATTAATACTTTATCATATTCAATATATTATGTTAAAATATATTTATATATAATTCATACTTATATATAATATATAATAAATACAAAATATATTTAATATGTAAGAATGTATTTGATATGATATATATTTTTCAGAAAGGTAACTAAAGGTCCCCCTTCCTCTGTCCCTCCCCCTGCTCGTGCACTCTTTCTTTCTCTCTCAAATAAATAAAAATCTTTAAAAAAATTTTAAAAACGCATGCACACAAACTCTTAGATACAGAGAACTGATCAGTGGTTGCCAGAGACTGGGAGTGAGGAGTGGACAAAATGGGCAAAGGGAGTCAAAAGATACAAACTTCCAGTTGTAAGATACATAAGTCATGGGGATGTAATGTACATCATGGTGACAATAGTTAGTAATTTTGTATTGTATATTTGCAAGTTGCTAAGAGAGTAAATCTTAAAAGTTTTCAACACAAGAAAAAAATGTTTGTAACTATGTATGGTGAGGGAGGTTAACTAGACTTACTGTGGTGAACATTTCACAATACATACAGATATCAAGTCATTATGTTGTACACATGGAGCTAATGTAATACTGTATGTCAGTTATATCTCAATTTTTAAAAAATGGATCCTAGATCTAAATGTAAAACCTAAAACTACACAGCATCTAGAAGAAAACATAGGGAAAAAATCTTCATGGCCCTGGGTAACACAGTATCTCAAAGAGTTCTTAGATCTAATACCAGAAGCATTACCATTAAATAGATCAAATAGATAAATTGGACTTCATCAAAATTAAACACTTCTGTTCTTTGAAAGACACTTTTAAGAAAATAAAACAAGTCACACACCGATAGAAAATACTTGTGAAGCATATGTCTGTTATCCAGAATAAATAAGAACTCTCAAAACTCAACAGTAAGAAAACAAACAACACAATCTTTAAAAATATGAGCAGAACATTTGAACAGACTCTTAACTAAAGAAGATATACAGGTGGCAAGTAAGCACATGAAGAGATGCTGTACATCATTAGTGATTAGAGAGGTGCTACCTAAAACCACAATGAGATATCATTACATGCCCATTAGAATGGTTTAATTAAAAAGACTAACCATGGCAAGGGTTGGTGGAGATGCAAAGGAACCAAAAGTCTCATGATGGTGAAATTAAATGTATACTTACCATATGATTCAGTCATTTCACTCATAAGTGTTTACCCAGGAGAAAAGGAAATATATATCCAAAGAGTTATACACAAATGTTCATAGCAGCTTTGCTTGTAATAGCCAACCACTGGGAACAAAGCAAATGGCCATGAATAAGCAAATGGATAAACAAATTGTGGTATACCTATCCAATGGAATACTATTTAGCATCCAAAAGTAATGCTGTCTACAGAAAGAACATCATGGCTAAATCTCAAAGTAACTATGCTGCTTGAATGAAGCAAGACAAAAGAGCTATATGATGCTATTTACATAGAACTCTAGAAAATGCAAACTATGGGGTGCCCTCATGGCTCAGTCAAGAGTCTGCCTTCAGCTCAGGTCATGATCCCGCGTCCTAGGATCAAGCTTTGCATCAGGCTCCCTGCTCAGTGGGGAGTCTGCTTCTCACTCTCCCTCTGCCTCTTCCCCTTGCTCATGCACCCTCCTGCTCGCTCTCTCTCAAATAAATAAATAAATAAAAATCTTTAAGAAAATAAAAGAAAAAGAAAATGCAAACTAATCTACAATGCCACAAAGTTGATCAGCGGTTTCTTGGTAAGGAGATGGAGAACAGAGATAAACAGACACGAAGAAGTATTTGTGGGTGGTAAGTATGTTCACTACATTGATTGTAGGATCGGGTTTCATGAGAAAATGCACATGCCAAAATTTAGCAAACCATACACTTCAAATATGTGTAGCTTATTGTATGGCAATATGTACCTCAAAAAAGCTGTAAAAAAAAAAAAGATAATGCTTATATAAAGGATCACTGCTACATCCAGTACAATTCACTTCAGGTCTTTTTTATTTTTATTTTTATTTTTATTTTTAAATAATTTTACACTTACAGAAGAATTGCAAAGATGACACAGAGTTTCCAAATTATCATTCACCCAGCCCCACTGATGTTAACAACTTACGTAAGAATGTACACAATTTCACCACTTCCTCTTCTTCTCTAGGGCAGCCTACTGTAGTCCAAAAGACCAGTCCTCTCCAGTAAGAAGGTCTAGGCCCTGGCCTCAGCTCCAGCTTTATGCCTGCTGCAGTCAACACTCCACATTTCGGACAGCTTACCATGTTCAATTCCAGCCCCATCTCTCATTACCTCCAGATCCTACAGCTAACTGCATCCTACATGTCTCCCCAGCTATTACACAGATGGCTCAAAAGCAGCACAACTAAAAATGAATGCATAATTGTTTCTGCACCCCAAAAAATCCTCTTCCTCCTGTGGTCTTGAACTTAGCAAATGGCATTGTACCTATCATGCATCAGACATCTCAGAGTCTTCTCTGACTCCTCTCTCTGTTAGGGTCCACAAACAGTAAGAGACCATTCAAGTTCTGCTAACTCTTCCTCCACGTCATTCAACTCCACCCCTTAGGCCCCATCTCCACTGTCCACATCTTTATTCAGGCCCTGAGGTCAACTCTCCTACAGTTGTCAGAACAGGCCTTAAACACTCCTGTACTTCTAGTCTATCCCCCTGACCCTCCTGCTTAGGATGATCTTTCTAAAATGCCCAGTACCCTAAGTTACTTCCTCCTTCCTAAAAACCGTACTGGTTCCCAAATGCCCACAGGGTGATATTGTGGCTTCAGGTATGATATTCAAGGTCCTTTCTGAAACAGCCTTCAACATCTTCTCTTAACTATTAGCCAGCCAGTTCACACCTTGAAGGAGCCATCAAGTTAAATGGAAGTCCTCCCCATCCCAAGCCCACAAGGCATCCTCATGCTTTTGTCCCTCAGCCTAGAAAGGTGTTTTTTTTTTTTTTTCCCATCTTCCCCACTAGGAAACTCCTACCCATGGTGCAGCTCGATTTTTACCCTCAGAATGAGCCTTCTACGAAATAGTAGGAAGAACTCCAAGTCCCCTTTTGCATACCACCAGAGCCAATCATACATACTCTAGAGGCAGTTTTCTGTGTCTTCATCCACAGTATGTGAAAGGCCACCAAGCAAAGACTGATTTTTACTGATCTCAATCCCTCACACCACCATAGGATTGGGGACCTTACAGACACATTGATGGCTACAAAAATGGATAAAGACATAAGCAGACATATCAATCACAGAAGGGTGGAGACAAAAGAAGACTCACAGAAAGATGAACAGAAAATGGATGCCTGGACAAATGGACAGAAGAAGACATAATAAGCACTTTGAGGGCAGAGGCTATTTCTTATTCAACTCATTTGCATACTGTCTAGAATGGAGCTGATATTCAGCCTATGTGGCTGAAGGAGTGAATGAAGCACTAGGTTATTGTGGTAAAGTTTTGGACTAAGAGTTAGAAGATCGGATCTTTAACTCTATCTGTATCATGTCATCTGTATGAACACGAGTGACTTCGCTCAACACCTTCAATTTACTCTTCTGTAAAATGGGTAGACTGGCTTAAGTGATTTTTAAGGTCTTTTCAAAACACTGTGTTCCCTGATTTGAAGCTCCCCAAATCCAAAAGAAGGCTATGGGATAGGAAGTGGAGTTACAGTAAAGCAAACGCATGTTTATTTACAACTTGTCCTAATGCAGAGCCAATTCCAGATCCCTGCCAACAATGGGAGAGAAAAGTTAACACACTCCAGATTAGACTGTGTTCAAACTGTCTGGCTGAAAGCCTTGTGGTGGAAATGAAAGACAGGCTGATGGTGGAGCCTGAGGGGTAATTCAGAGGGAAACATGAACCCTCCCCAAGTTGAAAGGAAGGAGGGAAGGGACAGGCTACACAATGCCTCCCAAGGCCCTTGACTGATGGCCAAATGCACTCTATCCAGAAGGATGGTTGTTTGTTCACAGAGCACGTGGCCTGTCCTCCCAGAGTCACACCTGGACTCCCAACATGCTCTGGAGTCATATTTGTGCTCAGAGCGCATCTATCATTAGTTACAGACTGCTGTGTGCCAGGCACTGTCTATCACCTCATCGCTTCTCCCAACAACCCGGGGAGGCAAGAGCGATGATCCTCACTTCTTGGAGGAGGAAAACGTGGCCAATAAGTGGCAGATTGAAAACTTGAACCCAAGGACTTTGGCTGCCTGTCTGTGGACAGCTGCCCTGGAATTGGTCAGGTAGCAATGCAGAGACTTCAGATTTCCTGCCACACCAAACTATAGTGACACCTGCTGGAGCCTGCCTGATCCCTCTGCAATATGCTCCCACACTGCTCAAGCCTCCAGTGTTGACCCATCACTCCCATTTCACAGATGGGGACACTGAGACTCAGACCAACAGGTGAGTGAGCCAGCCACGGTCACACGGCTTGTAAATGGTGACTCTGGCATTCCCTCTTCGCTAGTGAATCAATCTATTCCCATGTGGCAGCTGGAATGGACATCTGTGATTTTGCCTAAACATGCATTCTACCTACCCCTAGGAACAGCATCTGAATTTTCTTTGGAAATTCACACCCACACCCCACCAGCTACCAACTCAATCCATGTTATTTGGGCCAACCTATATACCCTGTACTTTCCCAACCCCATGCAGGGTGGGCAGATGATCCCCTTCGTTCCAATGAATGCATGTGACCAAAGATGTCCAGTGAGACTAAGTCCCAGGACATCAGAGCACATCATTGAGAAAGAGGCACCCTCTTTCTACTAGGATTTCTGAGCTGGTAAAAGGGAAGCCAGAAGCTGCCAGGGGCCACCTGAGACATCGCAAAGGGACAGCCTGCCAGAGAGTGAAGCCAACACAGAGAAAAGCAGGAACAAGAGATGGGGAGACACAATTTTCTAAGGACCTGTTTTGAGACCTGAATATATTCCAGGTACACGAGCCAAATAATTGTCTTTCTACTTAAACCAGTTAGAGTCAAGTGTCTCTCACATGCACCAGAGAGGCCCTGAGTCAATAAAACCCCTTCATCACACTGAACTATCATCACTAGTGTCCTTGGCTGTTGACTAGTTAGACCCAGGTCACTTGAGGGCAGAGACTGGGTCAAGGCCACCACTGTGTCTCAGTGGCTGATTCCAAGCATGCCTGATGAATATTTGTTGAATAAATAAAAACCCAGCTTGGCTCAATGCTCCCTCGTGAAGCTGGGGGCATATTGGGCCCAAGAAGACTGACTTCTTTGGCCGGGCCCATTCTTCTCTCTCCTCCACCCATCATTTAAGGCCTAATTCAAAGGCTGTCTCTTCTGAAACTGGCCCACAGCCCTACCCTACTCCAAAAGTGCTCTTGCACACATCAGAGCATCCATAGAATGTTTCTACCTTGTGCAGTAATGAGCACCCATGACTGACCTCTCTACCCAACCAAGAAGTCCTGAATACAGGGTCTAAAATGGTATCATTTATATATCGAGCTAGCACTTGTCACTCTCCAGAGCTCAGAAAATAATTCCTGAATTCAAGGGCTCATCTCATTCAATAAACATACACCAACCCCTAGTATACACCAGGCACTGAGAATACAGAGGTGAACACAGCATGATGGTTAAAAACAATGACAATAACAAGAGCTAACATTTACTGAGTCATTTATTACCTTGTGCCAGGCGCTGATCTAAGCACTCTGCCTGTATTAACTCCTTTAACCCTCAAAGCACACTAGTGAGTTAGCTACTACTATTATCCCCCATTTTACAAGTGAGGAAAGTAAGGCTCAGGTGTCAAAGAGTTTGCCCAAGGTCACAGACACGGTAAGTGGCAGAGCCAGGATTTGAACCCAGGTAATCTGGTTCCAAAGCCATACTTGCAGCTGGTCCACTATGCTGTGGGATCATGAATACTTAGTAGGCTGATCTGGCATAAGCCCAGCCTTCTCCTTCCTAACGTCTTTATACCCCACTGCTGGAAAGAGGTAAAAGTAGAACTGAACATACCCAACATTGCTGACACAAAGACCTGGATTCTGAATTTCTAATAGCACCATTCTTTGGCCAAATGTATCCGACTGTAACCTCTCTAAGTCTCAGTTTCTTCAGGATTAATAATACCTCATAGGCAGTTCTGAGGGTGAAAAGAGTAAATATGTGAATATCACTTAGCACAATCAGCAAGAGCAGATTGCTATCGCTGGTACCTTTTATTATTCATGCAGAATAAAGCAACTCATCAATGTACAGGACTTGGCACAAGATGTGCCATCAAATACTATCAGTATAGTTCTAGTTTCTTTTCCTTCCTGCACCACACTCTATGACCTTGGAAGAGCACCCACACTTCTCTGGAACATTCAACCAGTGCTGTTTACCACGCCCCTAGAAAGCCCTGCTTCCAGCCAGCCTCCAAAATGGATTAAGGATTTGGAATTCCCTTTCTTTCTCCACCCACAGGATCAAAGGGTACAGGCAAGGGCTGAGGAGCGGGGGAGGAATGCAAGATGGAACAGGCCGAGCTTTGAACTGGCAGAAGAACAACTGTGGTTCATCCTAGGCTCTCCTGAGCTGCAGGGCCCAGGCCCCCATGGTCTGCTCTGCTTGTGCCCTTGAGAAATAAACACAGCTGCCAAGAAACAGGACGCTTCAGCTATGGTTAATCCTCAGCCACAAGACAAGCAGGAACTCAGAGGTGCCCTGTGCTGCGAAGTGTTTTCCAAAAACGTCAGCAAACACACAGAGCAAGGAGGGAGGGGAGAGCACAATGCAAACACACAATTAGGCTTCAGAGCACGAATAAAGGCTGCGCGCGCACACACACCAGCGCCAGCCTTCTGGACGCCCACCTCCCTCTGGGCGGTCTTGCCTCCTCTGCCCTCTAGTGGCCAGACAGGGACACGCCCGCGGGTTTGAACCAGTGCTGGAAAGAGGTAAAACCCGGCGCCAAGGGGAGGATCACAGGGCTTGGAGCCTGTCAGAGAAACCAGGTCCCCAACTCTCCATCCCTCACCACTGGCCTCGCTCAGCCTCTCCTTCACCTCTCGCTAGCACCTCTGCGACAACCTCCTCACTGGTTTTAATAAAAACGAACAGCCAAGGGAATGCTGACTGCAGGCACTGTGCTGAGAGCTCTTACGTTATCTCATCGAATTCTTATACCACTCTTTGAAGTGGGCAGTATCCCAGCTACAGATGAGAAACACACAGAGGCTCACACGGGTGAGGAAATGTACCAAATGCCCCATGGGTACCTACAAGTGGAAAAGAGGAGTGACCACTGATGGGTCGCGTTTTTCGAGGACAAGGGTAGTAAAATGTTCCAAAATTATCGTGCAGCTCTGTGAATATACAAAAACCCACTGAATTGTATTGCATGTGTATCAGTTTCCTATTGCTGCTGTACAAATGACAACTCAGTGGCTTCAAACAACACCAATTTACTCTTTTATGGCCTGGAGGCCAAAAGTCTAAAACCAAGGTGTTGGCAGGACTGTGTTCTTCTGGAAGCCTACGGAGGAATCTGTTTCCTCGTCTTTTCCAGCTTACTGAGGCTGCCTGTACTCCATGGCATTGGCCTCTTACTGTATCTTCTGTGTGTGTCACTCAAATCTCAAGTTCTAATGTCACACTTCCCTTTTATCTTTCTCACCCATTTGCCTCCCTCCTTATAAGGACCCTCGTTATTACACTTGACCTACCAGCATAATCCAGGATAATCTTTCCATCTCCAGATCCCCAATTCATTCATATACCCAAATTTGTTTTTGCTAGGTAAGGTAACATATGCACAACTTCCGTGGATTAGGACATAGACATCTTTGGAGGCCATCATTCAACCAATCACAGTATGTGCATAATAAAACTGTTGTTTAGAAAAGCATGGGAGTGCCTTCTGAATTAAGATGTGAATGGTGAGAAAGACGTGGTGTGGGAAGAACAGATCTGGGAAAGTTCAAAGGGAAGCCACTGCAGTATTTTCAGCAAGGGAGAGACACGATCTGACTTACTCTCCCGCAAAATCACTATCGCACTGAATTGTCACCATCTCCACACCAGGCTGTGGGTTCCCAGGGGGCAAGGACTGGCTGATCTTCATACCTGTACCTTCAGCACTCGGCCCAGGCCTGCCACAGGGTAGGTGCTGAGTGGCTAGCAGAATGAGCCCCCTTGCCCCTCATAGCTTATTTCCCTTTGGTTCACCAGGCCAAACCTTTCACCTAGATTCTGCCCATCAGCATCATGACAGCTTTGCCACAAAGTACCACATGAAATCCAGTGTTGATGGTGCACGGTCTTCTAAGAATCCCAAGCCTTTATATCTGTGTGATTGGTACGAGACATCAAGATCCGACTGAACCTAAACAGTTGGAATTCTGGACTCATGCGTGGGGCTTCAAACTAACACACTGACCAGGTGACCCAGGGCAAGTTCCCCAACCTCCCTGAACCTCAGCTTGCATCTGTAAAATGGGTCCAAGGTATAGTAGTCTGATCTTCCCCTCTTATACAATGCCCAGCACTCACAGGAAGCTCACACGTTTGGTCAATCCCACAAAGATTCCTTTCTACAAACAGGGTAAGAGGGCAGAAACTCGACTATGCACTTCAGCCACCATTATGGATACAGACCACCAAAGATGTTCAATAAACAAGCATAGGCCTGATCGTCTTCAACCTGAACTCCATGGTGCCATCTCATTTCAGGAGAGAAACTTTTCCCCAAATTAACTTTAATCCTCACTCTGGGTACAGTTGACGAGCACGTACAAATGGGCCTGTGCCCAGTCCAGATCTCCTTTGGGCCTCAAGGACATGCTCAGATGTTTTGACAGATTCCTTGCCTTACCTGCGCCATTGCCTGACCTGTATCCTAGCAGCCTTACCAAGAAGGTAAAAGGAAACAAGCTGAGCTTAGTAACTTGCTCTTGGCAAATCTAGGGTGGTCCCGGTGACCACTGTTCCTTTTAGATACAACACTTCTTAAGAGTGATTTAATTTCCAGGAGAGGGACTTGGTGATGCTCCGGCTGGGTAAATTGTACCCAGTGACTTTGTTGATAGGCCACTGCTGGCTGGACGGGCATATTTTTATACTCTGCCTGCTTCTTCTAAGGGCTGAAAGACTGAGGTGATGGATGCCTTGAGTTCAACAGCTCACGGCCCCATTTGAGCAAAAATTCAAACATGTAAACTGCTAGTAAATTTGTAAATCATTAAATAGTTTTAAATTTAGTGTCCCTAAATGCTAACAATGGGTCGTACGTAGCTCTATAAATGGGCACTAAAAAATAAGCGTTAATTATTTCTTTGTCCAATTCCCGCTCCCTTTCTCCCTTTCTCCACTGTCTTCTTTATAACCTTATAACCCTCCCTTTTGCACACAATGTGGTTAGCTCCGGCACAGGGAAAGCCTCATAAGGTAGGAAGACTTCTATTGTACACAGATATAATATGAACACCTACATAATAACAGCCGCTGTTTACTGACCATCCACAATGTGCCAGGCATTTTACAAATGTCAACTCAGTTCTCATAAGCTATAGTATTATTATGTACATTTCAAGGATAAGCAAAACTATGGAGGTGAGGTAAGATGGCCAAATTCTTCCAGAACAAGGATTTGAATCCAGGTCTATCCAAGTCTGCCCTACTCAGCAGGCCGCACTACTAACCAGTATGAACCAACATCACCAAGCCCAACACCTCCCTCCTTTCTCTCCAACCCCACCTCACATTCCACCTGACCACCTCCTCCACATCCCAGAACACGGATGCCACCTCTGCTCTGTTCCAAGCTGAAGCACCCCTTCTCACATGCCCCTCTCCCACAGCCACACCCTCTGTATTCAAGACTTGCACTGAGCCCACCTCCTCTCCATCCAATCCTCTCCCAGCCTGCTCTGCTAATAGGAGCTTTACCCTCCTCCTCCTCTTACTTCCCCCACTGGTGTGCACAGCTCTGGCTTACACTCCGCTTGTCCACTTGCACACACAGCCATCACGGACCCAAACAGACTGCAACAGAAAGCAGATGGGAGTATTTCTCCTCTGAACCTCCCATCACGTCCAAGGGTGGCAGATAGGTCTCCTCTCTTCACAGCACCTACTTCTGGAATGACGGATGTGGCTCACTCAGTTCTAGCATTTAGAGCCACGAAAGCTGAAAGACTGCTGACATGTCTCTGCGGCCAGCCTCTGTGGATTCCCATTAGAGGCTGCTCCTCCCCGAGGAGAAGGGATGTGCTAAGCATCTCCCGCACACCAGGGGCTGTGTTAGACCCTCTTTACAAATATGTTATGTCCTTTGGTTCTCCAAACCACCTAAGGAGAAGAGGATTTATCATCTGCACTTTATGGGATGATGCAAGTGGGCTCAGGTCAATCACTGCTGGAGTCAAGATTCAAATTCCGTTCTGCTCACCTATGAAGACTGCCCTCTTTTCACTGTACCGCACTGTCAGAGGGAGCAAAGGAGGTAATACTTACCTACCCGCATATAGGTGTTGCTGAGTGTGCAAGGCACTTCTAGGTGTACGATCTCTACTCCCCTTCTGAAGGATAGGACTCACCTTTTAACTCTGTTCATGGGCTTTTCTTCCCCTTCCAAAGAAGGAAGACATTTTCTGGTCCCTTTTGTGATTAAAACCCTTAGGGAGTAAAATACATCTTGGAAACAGGAAAGGGAGTATGGGGTTTATCTACCCCACTGCTGGTCATTCTAAACTAAAAGGCCACACCCCTAGCAGCTCATAACACACCCATACACAGATACACACACAGTCTTCACTCCAGAGCTCACAGAATTGAACTCTTCCTGATTCCCTTTTTTGGATTTAATTACATCTGGTCAATACTCCCTGCACTAGCCTCCCAATCCACTCCCAGGACACCTGCTCCCCATCCCCATAGATCAGGGTAGGGAAATAATCCTCAAGGCACACACATATACCTCACAGGATCTTAACATCTGGCAGGTTTCATCCTTCCCTATTACCTAATGCCATGGGGGAACCAGAATCATAGCACAAAATATACTATAATCTTAACTATCTATTTCTCAGCCTTACTTGTAACTCAAGTCTACATAGCAATGGGTCATTGGCATAGCAAATCCCAAACTTTCTTTACCAACTATAGCCTAACTCAGAGCAGAACTCATCATCCACTTCTGAATTGCCTGTGTTTAGACCTGTATTACATGGCTGGACTGACATCAATTGCTAGGTGACCATGACTGGTTCCCTTCCTGCTCTGAATTAGACAACTCACTCAAACCACAGGGGCATCAGGTCTGGGACAAATTATGCATTTCTCCAAAAGGAACCCAGCTTCTACATCTCCCCAGGACTCTGAAATCAAGACACAGAAATGTTGTGAGCAAGGCCCTGAGAGTCAGCAAACATTGCCACAAGCTGGAGCTCTTTCCCCACAAATCAGTGTTTCCTGTTGCTACAAGTGTCCCCCTAGTTGAAAGCAGCAAATCTCTTAGTGAAAAGTTGAGTGGATCACTACTTTACACAAACCCAGAGGAAAAAAGTCTACATGGATCAAGGGAGAGGGAACTGATCAAATACTAAGATCTAGACTAAATCTTGGTGTCTGATTCCAATGTTAAAGGGGCTATATAGAGAAACATAGCAGCATCCACAGGAATGACAGACAACCATAAAAATAAAGATCAGTGCACCACAGTTTGCTCCTAGTGACACGAACACTGAACTTCTGACATAATGAGGTAGCATGCTGGTTTACAACTAAAAAGAACCATCTTCAGGGAAGGTCACAGGCAGAGCCTGTTCTGGGCGCTGAAGGAAACACTACTGACTGAACCTGAAGAGTGGACTCAACCAATCACTCATTAAGTTGGACTAAGAGTCAACTTCTTAGAGCCAAGGTTTACTCATTTGTAAAATGGGAATGGCAAGTGAAATAAGAACAGCCATTGTCAATAGAAGGCATGTGGACCTCTAAGCAAACCTAGATTTAAATACTGTCACTTAATGAGTTAAATTTCCTAAAGTAGTAAAATGGTGATAACACCCAACTGCAGGAGGGTGTTGCAAAAACTGAGTAAAGTGCTTATTACAGTACCAAGCCTAAGAAATATCTAATAATTAAAAATTTCTATTAAGACTTACTGAGTGTTTATAATACTGCTTAACATGGTGCTGAGCATTCTGCATGTTTTACCTTATCATACTTGTCTACTCTGCAAGATTTGTATAAACATGTTTGTGTAAACATGTTTCTATACATAAATAAGACAACAGAAAAACTCCTAAAAGGATACACACAAAAATGCTAATAGTGGTGAGTGTCTCTTGGGAGAAAAATACAATTTTTTCTTTTCACCTACTTGCTTTTTCCAAAATTTTCTATGAGTATCATTTAGTGAGGTGTATTTTTATGTTTTCAATCCCAAAATACATTAAAATACAATGAAAATCAAAAACTGCTCACAGGTAATTTCCTACACAAGCCACTTCTTTTGGAGGTAAGAGCTAACAAAAGTTCTGTTTTCCCTGAAGAACGAGCATGTGCCCTGCTTTTCAGTAAGAATTGACTTATCCCTTCTTCACTTTGCCGCCAGGGGGCACAGCCAAAACTTTAGTTCAATCATTCAGTCAGGTTCTCATTTTTTGCATATTTCTATTTTAATTTCCCCAGTCTCGCCTTCCTATTCTTATCTATTATGTCTTATTCTGATTTTGGATTTATTTATATTTTATTACTTTTCTCAGTGTTATATCATAAACGTAGTCTATAAATCCTTTGTATATTAAGGTGAGGTATACATACACACAAAATGAAGACTTTAAGGACTGCTATTGCCCATACACTTCAGGCTGGGCATTTCATAGAATTCATGCTGCATTTCACAGAATTCTTGGTTAGGACATTAAATGACAGAATTAATTACAACCTCTAAATTTAATTTGAGATTTTTTTTAATGCAAAACTGCAACATCTTCCAATATGAGCAACAATAACAACACAAATACCATTAACTTTTAAAGTCTTAGAAGTCCCATAAAGTCATCTTTATTAAATGTTCAACTCGAAAAATTATATACATTTCTTTTTACTATAAAAAAATCTCCATTCCCATCTCACCCTTCCTCACTCACTCCCCCACTCAAGGTAGGTATTGTCCAAGCAGAAGCAAACCCAACAAAGTCTACCATATACCAAAAAGCAGAGAAGACAGGAGGTCCCCAGAGGATAAGATATGCTGATGTTATCGTGCAGAGCCCTCCTGCCCTCCTCTAGGGAACTAGAATAGGGAAACTAACAAAGCCTTGTATAATTTATACCAATTTACAAATACCTTAGGTGTCCACCAACTCCAAGAGAACAGACCAAACTAATACACAAAGGAAGGCCTCTGCCAGGGCCCCCTCTCCCTGAGATCCTCCTATCAGGAGTCATTAGGAAGCCCAAACAGCTTCACAGTTCCTGCTTCCCGACTGCTGTCATATTTGCCATCTTTGTCATCACAGGCAAACGCCAGCAGAGGCCTCTTGGGGTGCCAAGCCACGGTGAAAGTTGGAGACTCACACTGCACCTCCCATAGCTTGTCTCCTATAAAAATCAATATAGGGAAACCAATCAATACATTAATAATAAGAAACCATATTCATTCAGTACTTGCCTACATTAAATCATTTAATCCATTTTTTAAAAGATTTTATTTATTTATTTGAGAAAGAGAGAGAGAGAGCATGAGCTGGGCAGGGGGGGCAGAGGGAGAGAAAGAGGCAGACACCCACTGAGCAGGGAGCCCGATGCAGGGCTCAATCCTAGGACCCTGAGATCATGACCTGAGCTGAAGGGAGACACTTAACCGACTGAGCCACCCAGGTACTCATCATTTAATCCACTTATTAACCCTGCAGGATAGGTACAATTATTATCCAATTTTATAGAGAATACTGAGGCACAGAGAGAGCACAAACCAGTAGGTGGCAGAGCAAGATCTGAATGTAGAGCCTATGGTCTAAACATATTCTACACTCCCGGGGAAAACAGTAACAGCAGTTAATATTTGTTGAGCACCTCTTAAGAATCAGATGGATTATATTTTATTTTAATAAAGGATAAATACAATACAGCAAGGCAAGTAATGATTTTAAAGCCCTTTTTACAGGGACGCCTATGTGGCTCAGCTGTTGAGTGTCTACCTTCAGCTCAGGGTGTGATCCCAGGGTCCCCGGATCAAGTCCCACATCGGGCTCCCTGCATGGGGCCTGCTTCTCCCTCTGCCTGTGTCTCTGCCTCTCTCTCTCTCTGTCTCTCATCAATAAATAAATAAAATCTTTAAAAAAAAAAAAACAAAAAACTCTTTTTACAGAAACAGGTGACTGAACAGTTAAGTCATACCTCAAGGAAGCAACAAAGTCAGCACATGAAGTCTGTTTCCAAAGCCACAGATCTTTCTGCTAAATCACAATGCTTTGCAAATCGATTTTTTTCCCCAAAAATGTCATTCTTCCTACTC
Source organism: Vulpes vulpes (assembly GCF_048418805.1). Lineage (NCBI taxonomy): Eukaryota > Metazoa > Chordata > Mammalia > Carnivora > Canidae > Vulpes > Vulpes vulpes. The sequence goes on along the minus strand of NC_132783.1, from coordinate 95,964,316 downwards.
GTTGAAATTAAGTATGATTTTTCTTTTTTTTTCTTTTTTTTTAAGTATGATTTTTCTAAAGCCATTATTCCTTTAGTCCTGCTTTACATTTTTTTCAACTTTAGGGTTAAGATTAATGTAGTAAAACATTAACAATGTGGTGCTAACGATGCAGGATATATCAAATTATATACTTCAAACTAGACAACAATACAGTAAATAAATTATATTTCAATAAAGCTGTTTAAATATATATTTATATACATTTATATACATTTAAATATATATTTATATACATTTATATACATTATAAATATATATTTATATACATATATGTGTGTAGACAGAGAGATTCTTTCTGTTAAATAATCCAATTTCAGGGACAGTTAACCACTCTTCATGATGCTAGTATCTGGCAGTCTAGCTTTATGTCTGAGCAAATTTTTGTATTACACAAACATAAGAATTAGTTTCAGAGGCTGCTACTCCCCCTTTTACTCCTTTTTAGGCCTTTAACTCCATCATTTGTCAAATCATTTGGGATTGTTGACAATAAAGAAAGTTATACAGTTCAAGAAAACCAGAGTAGACATAAAAAGGCCTTCTAAAACGTTTCCTAAATAACCATGTGGCTTCATAAACTTTAACATCTTGACAGTTAAAAAAAAAAAAAAAAAAATCTTGACAGTTTTATTGGAAAGTTTAATCTCTGAATGATAAACAAGGTGCTATCTGGGTGAGACTGACATTACTACTCCAGACCACTGAAGTTCTAAAAGACTCAGTGCAGTATATATGGTGTGTGACTAAAAAGCTGAAAGTGGACTGTTAAAATACATGCTATCAGAAATAAAATTAATTCTTACTTTGTTTTACCTTTAACCACTAAAAATACATAAGACACAAAATCTCAATATACGATTCCAATTATACATAGTATAGTGTGTGTATATACACACACACAAAGATGTATAGATATCTATATATAAAATATCTTCATAGATATATAAATATCTATATATTTAAAGAAGACTGGAAGGAAATATACTATGTTAGGAATTCACTATCTCCAAATTATGGACCCATGTGACTGTTAATTTCTTCTTTATATATTTGTCAGCATTTTCCAAATACTCTATTATATGCATATATTATTCTTATTTTACAAACTAATATACAAAGCATGCTTATTGCATAAAATTCAAATAGTGCAAAGGCACAGAGCAGCACTAGGCAACAGAAACTTTTGTGATGGAAACATTCTACATCTGCACTATCCAATACAGAAATCACCAGCCTTATGTGACTACTGAAGTCATTAAAATGAGCCTAGGGTGACTGAGGAATTAAATTTTTCATTTTATTTAATTGGTTTCAGTAATAGTAATTAAATCATAATTTAAATTAAAATTTATCTTCTTCTAGTCTTCTAAGTCTGAAATAAATTCTTTCAAAAGTCTTTCTACGAATTTGGCTTTAGTGTTTTTATCTAAATGGGAACATAATACGCATTGACTGGCTACTTGCTTTGCTCATTCAGTAAAATGCCTTACCAATCTTGCATTTCAGCACATATAGACCTATGTTTTTCTCTTGGAACACTGTAATATGTATGTATCACAACTTATTTAATTAGTCTATCATAATGAAAATTTAGACTATTTCCCTTTTATGTGTAAAACAGTGCTATAAATAAATTGTGCTTCCCTTTGATAATCATCTGACTTTTAATTTTTAGCCTAGGTTATAGAGAAAAAATTTAACGTTAAAAGTATTTGTCTGAACCACTTAGAAAAGTTAATACAGCCATCTGTGATATATTCCTGAAAGACTGATTATATGTGAACTAAATCATATTTTAGGGGCACCTGGATGGCTATGATAGTTAACAGCCAGCTCTTGATTTCAGCTCAGGTCATAATCTCAGGATCCTGGGATCGAGCCCCATGCTGGGCTCTGCCCTCAGCAGGGAGTCTGCTTAAGGATTCTCTCCTTGTCCCTTGTCCCCTTCCCAAGCTTGTGTACTTTCTCTCTAAAATAAATAAATAAATCTTAAAAAATGAAAAATCAGGGGCACCTGGGTGGCTCAGTGAGTTAGGCATCTGCCTTCAGCTCAGGTCATGATCCCAGAATCCTGGGATCAAGCCCTTCACTGGGCTCCCTGCTCAGCAGCAAGTCTGCTTCTCTCTCTTCCTCTGCTGCTCCTCCTGACTCACGCTCTCTTTCGCTCACGTGCACGCTGTCTCTCTCTCTCAAAGAAATAAAGAAAATCTTTAAAAATAAATTAATAAAATAATAAAATAAATCATATTTTATATGTATTAGGTGAGGTAGACAAACTTGCACAAAGATGACATGGGAAAAACAGGCACATGCAACAACCCTTCTGTAAGTGGTTTGGTCCTTCACAAAATGTGAACACCTTGGAGTCAGTCAGCAATCCCACTTCACTGGTTTACCCCAAAGGATGACCTAAAATGAAGTCCATGAAGAATATTTCTCACAGCACTATTTATAATGGTGCAAGGTGAGAAACCACCAAAGAGCTGGGCAAGTAAAGTATCTATAGGCAATACTGGCAGTTTAAGAATATACTGATACATTCAGTAGAAATCTAAAATGCATTAAATGTGGCAGTGGAACTCAGCCATCACCATGTTAAGAAGCTGTAACATTCTCAGGTGTGCCAGGCATAGCCTGGAGCAAGAGACTATCCATACATCACACAACAAAGGTGACACAAAGGAGCTTTGTATCTTTTTTTTTTTTTTAATTCTATTTATTTATTATGAGAGAGAGGCAGAGACATAGGCAGAGGGAGAAGCAGGCTCCACACAGGGAGCCCAACATGGTACTCGATCCCGGGACTCCAGGATCCCACCCCGGGCTGAAGGCAGCGCTAAACCGCTGAGCCACCAGGGCTGCCCAGGAGCTTTGTATCTGAGTGGCTGGACAACACTCACCATAATGTTATCAACAGTAACATTTTTAAATTGTGGAATTTCAATTTTTTACTTTATTCTTTGATGTTTTATATACAGTTTAAATTCCTTTACTAAAGTATCATCTATTTCCAAAAACAATAAAGCTATATTACAAAATAAATCTGAGGGTAAAGCACAGAAGATGGCATCCTAAGCTCACCTCCTCCCACAGACACACTGAGGCAACAAGTGTGTCTACTGCATTAACTCTGAAAATGATCTGAAGACCATCAGAAGAGACCTTCCACAGCTAATCACAGAGAGAAGGCCACACTGAAAGGGTAGAAAGGGTGGAGACATGGCCAGGAACCAAACCCCTGGTGCAAATAACCACAAACAGGAGTGCCATCACAAGCATGGAGGAGTGAAAGGATCAAATTCCACAAAGGGCAATCCTGGCCCTAAGAATCTACATTGGGAAGACAAGTTCCCATAATGTCTGGCTTTGAAAATCAGCAGGGCTTAACTCCAAGAGCTTTAGAAATCAGTGGGCTTAACTCCAGTTGAAATGGAGGGCAAAAGAGCCAGCACAATACTAAGTATCTCAGCCAGAGACAGCACTGAAGAAGCAGCTTGAAAAGCACCTAGGGTATACATGAAGGAGACGTACTAATTTTAGGGTGTGTGCAGAAGGGCAAACATGCAGATTTCTCCAGGTATAAAAGAAGTACTGGTGGGTGCCATTTTTCTTGCCCTCCCTGCGTCTAGATAGCTAGATGCTTGCAGAAGCCAATTCTAACACCCTCTACCTACCTTGTTAGCAACACATGCCATGCCCCAGTATTACCCTACCACCCATCCTATCCAACCCACTGGCCTCCGCAGGTACCCCTCCAAAGTGACTCCTGCTCTGGAGGACAAAGGAGATAACCCTACACACCAGCTTGCCCACAGTTCCTACAGCTGGGCCTCTTAACTGGCTGCACAAAGATCAAGCCCTGCCCTTCTATGTACCTGCAGCTGTCGCAGAAGCTAATTACACACAGCTAGGCTGAATGCCAGCCTCACCCACAATTAAGCCCATAGCAGCTGCAGCCAGGCCTCTCAACAGCATGGGAGGAAGTAACCCTGCACAGTGCTCCTGCAACAGGCAAAGCAGGTCACTGCAGCCAGCTGGGCTGAGGGTCAGACCCACCCATCAGCATGCCCATAGCAATCACAGCTCAACTACAGCAGGCAGCAGGAGGGTGCACTCAGCCCACACAGGGGACAGCCCTAGTGTGCCTGGTTCTAGTGACCAACGCAGATAAGTCTACAGGGCACCACAGGGCCTCTTCTATGTATAGCCACACTTTCAAGGTCAGGAGATATAGCTGACCTACATAACACATAGAAATAAACACAGCCAGACAAAATGATGAGACTAAAGGATATGTCCCAAATGAAGAAACAAGACAAAATTACAGAGAAAGGACTAAACAAAATAGAGATAAATGATATGTCTAATAAAGAGTTCAAAGTAATAGCCCTAAAGATACTCAACTGGACTTGAGAAAACAGCTGATGAACTCTGTAAGAATTTCAAGAGATAGAAAATGTAAAAAAGAGCCAGTCAGAGCTGAATACAGTAATTGAAAAGAGAAATACACTAGAGGAAATCAACAGCAGGTTAGAGGATGCAGAAGAACGGATCAGAGATCTTGAAGACAGTAACAGAAACCAACTAAGATGAATAACAAAAAAGACAAAAAAATAATAAAAGAATAGGTGAAGGAACCTCTGCAATACCATCAAGCATGATAAGATGTACACTGTAGGAGTCCCAGAAGAAGAGAGAGGAAAGTGAACAGAAAATTTATTTGAAGAGATAACAGCTGAAAATATATCCTGAATCTAGATCCAGGAAACAAAGAAAGCCCCAAACAAGATGAACCCAAAAAGGTTCACACCAAGGCACATAACAATTAAAATGGCAAAAATTAAAGATAAAGAGAGACTCTTAAAAGCTAAAGAAAAGCAAATAGTCACATGCAAGGGAAAACCCCTAAGGCTACAGACCAGAAGGGAGTAACATGAAATATTCAAAGAGCTGAAAGAAAAAAACATACAGCCAAGAATACTCTACCTGGCAAGGCTATCACTCAGAGGTGAAACAGAGTTTCCCAAACCAAAGGGAGTTCATCACCACTAAACCAGCCACACAAGAAATATTTAAGGGAATTCTTTAAGTGAAAAAGAAAAGGCCATAATCGGAAGAAAATAATGAAAGGAAAAAATATCATTGGCAAATGCAAATATATGATTAAAGTTAGTGGACTAATCACTTATGAAAGTTAAAACACAAAAGCAGTAAAGTCGGTTATGTCTATAAAAATTACTCAAGGGATACACAAAATAAAAAGATACATAATATATACATACATAATATGGTATACACATAAAATGTAGAGGGGGTAGCAAAAATTCAAAAATTCTGCTTAGAATGTGTTCAAAATTAAGCAACCATCAATACAGACTGCTACACACATAGGATGTTATATATGACCCCTATGGTAACCACAAATCAAAAACCTATAATAGATATACAAAAAGCATTAAGAAAAAGTAATCCAAACATAACATTAAAGAAAATAAACCACAAGGGAAGGGTGATGGGCATTAAAGAGGGCACATGATGTGATGAGCACTAGGTGTTACACTATATGTTGGCAAATTGAATTTAAATAAAGAAAAAACAATTAAAATCCCAAGGGAAGAGAGCAAGAGAAGGAACAGGGAAGAACTACAAAAACAACAGAAAACAGTGAACAAGGGCAGCCCTGGTGGCGCAGCAGTTTGGCGCCGCCTGCAGCCTGGGGTGTGATTCTGGGGACCCAGGATCGAGTTCCACATCGGGCTCCCTGCATGGAGCCTGCTTCTCCCTCTGCCTGTGTCTCTGCCTCTCTCTCTCTCTGTCTATGAATAAATAAATAAAAAATCTTAAAAAAAAAAAAAGTGAACAAAATGGCAATAAATACATATCTATGAATAATTACATGTAAATTAACTATGTGGTCCAATCAAGAGACGCAGGTTGACTGAATGGCTGAAAAAACAAGATCCAACTATATGCTGCTTACAGGACTCACTTCAAACCTAAAGACACATACAGACTGAAAGTGAGGGGATGGAAAAAGATATTCTACACAGATGGAGCTGAATAAAAAAGCTGGGGTAAAAATATTTTTATCAGACAAAATATACTTTACAAAAAAGACTGTAGCAAGAGACAAAGAAAGGCATTAAATGATAAAGAAATCAATCCAACAAGAGGATGTAACAATTTTAAGTATCTATGTACCTAACATAGGCACTAGGAACACCTAAATACATAAAGTAACATAAAGAAACATAAAGTAACATAAAGAAATATAAAAGGATAAATTGACAGTAATACAATAACAGGGGACTTTAACACCACACTTACATCAATGGATAGATCATCCAGACAGAAAATCAACAAAGAAACAATAGCTTTGAATGTTACATTAAACCAGATGGACTTGACAGATACATACAGAACATTCCAACCAAAAACAACAGAATACAGATTTTTTTTTTCTTAAAGATTTTATTTATTTATTCATGAGAGACAGAGAGAGAGAGAGAGACAGACAGACAGACAGGCAGAGGAAGAAGCAGGCTCCATGCAGAGAGCCCGAAGTGGGACTTGATCCCAGGTCTCCAGGATCATGCCCTGGGCTGAAGGCGGCATTAAACTGCTGAGCCACCCAGGCTGCCCCACATTATTTTCAAGTGCACAGGAAATATTCTCCAGGATGGATCATATATGGTAGACCACAAAACAAGTTTCAATGAATTTAAAAAGACTGAAATTTTATCAAGCATCTTTTCTGACCCACAGTGATATGAAATTAGAAATCAATTACAAGGAAAAAAAAACTGGAAAAAACAGACACACACAGAGGTTAAACAACATGCCACTGAACAACCAACACATCAATGAATACATTAAAGAGGAAATCAAAAAACCCATCAAGACAAATGAAAATGGAAACACAACAATCCAAAATCTTTAGGATGCAGCTAAAGTAGTTCTAACAAGAATGCTTATAGCAATACAGGCCAACCTCAAGAAACAAGAAAAATCCCAGATAAACAAAACAACCTTATACCTAAAGACACTACAAAAAGAACAAAGCCCAAAGTTAGTAGAATGGAAGGAAATTAAAAGAATTAGAGCAGAAATAAATAAAATAGATACTAAAAAATATTAGAAAATATCCATGAAATCAAGAGCTGGTTCTTTGAAAACATAAATTTGATAAACCTTTACCAGACTCATCAAGAAGAGAGAGAACTCAAATAAATGAATTCAGAAATGAAAAATAATAACTGACAATACAAAAATACAAAGGGTTATATGAAAATACTATGAAAAATTATATCCAAATTGGACAACCTAAAAGAATGAATAAATTCCTATACACATACAATATTCTAAAACTGACTCAAGAAGAATGAGAGAATTTAAACAGATCAATTACTACAAATGAAACTCAACTGGTAATCAAAAAACTCCCAATAAACAAAAGTCCAGATGGATTCAGAGGTGAATTCTATGAAACATTTAAAGAGTTAATACCTATTCTTCTCAAACTATTCCAAAAAAAAAAGGTGAGGAAAAACTTCCAAATTCATTCTATGAGCCCAGCATTATCCTGATACCAAAAACCAGGCAAACACACTACAAACCAAACAAACAAACAACTGCAGGCCAATATCCCTGGTGAACATAGATGCAAGAATCCTCAACAAAATATAGTAGCAAATCAAATTTAACAATACATTAAAAAGATCATACACCATGATCAAGTGGGATTTATTCCAGGGATGCAAGTATGATTCAATATTTGTAAATCAATCAATAAGAGAAAGGCAAAAACCATATGGTCATCTCAATAGACACAAAAAACAAATTTGACAAAATAAACATCCATTCTTGATAAAAAAAAAATTCTCAACAAAATGGATTTAGAGGAAATATACTTCAACATAATAAAGACCATATATGAAAAACCCGCAGATAACATCATACTCAATGGTGAAAAACTGAAAGCTTTTCCCCTAAGATCAGGAGCAAGACAAGGATGCCCACTCTCACCATTTTTATTCAACACAGTCCTGGAAGTCCTGGCCACATCAATCAGACAAGAAAAAAACCAAAGGCATCCAAATTGGTAAGGAAGAAGTAAAACTGTCAGTATTTGCAGATGCTATGACACTATATACCAAAAACCATAAAGATTCCACAAAACACTATTTGAATAAATGAATTCTGGGGTGCCTGGGTGGCTCAGTTAAGTGTCTGCCTTTGGCTTAGGTCATGATCCCAGGGTCCTGGGACTGGGCCCTGGTCGGGCTCTCTGCTTAGCAGGAAACCTGCTTTTCCTTCTCAAACTCTCTCTGTGTCAAATAAATAAATAAAATATTTTTTAAAATAAATAAATTCAGCAAAGTCGCAGGAAACAAAACTAATACACAGAAATCTGTTGCATTTCTATACACAAAAATGACGTAATAGAAAGAAAAATTAGTAAGAAAACAAACCCATTTACAATTACACCTAAAAGAAAAAATCTGGGAATACATTTAACCATGGAGGGAAAAGACCTATACTCAGACATTGAAGAAAGAAGTTGGGATCCCTGGGTGGCGCAGCAGTTTGGTGCCTGCCTTTGGCCCAGGGAGCGATCCTGGAGACCCGGGATCGAATTCCACATCAGGCTCCCGGTGCATGGAGCCTGCTTCTCCCTCTGCCTGTGTCTCTGCCTCTCTCTCTCTCTGTGTGTGACTATCATAAATAAATAAAAAATAAAAAAATAAAAAAAAAGAAGTTGAAGATGTCACAAATAGAAAAATATACCATGCTCATGGACTGGAATAATTAATAGTTAAAATGTTCACACCAACCAAAGCAATCCACAGATTCAATGTAATCTCTATCAAAATACCAACATTTTTCACAGAACCAGAATAATCCTATAATTTATATGAAATCACAAAAGACTCTGAATAGCCAAAGCAATCTTTGAGAAAGAAGAACAAAACTGTCGGTATCACAATCCCAGTTTTTAAGATATACTACAAAGCTATAGTAATCAAAACAGTATGGCACTGGCAAAAAAATAAACACATGATATATCAATGGAACAGGATAGAGAACCCAGAAATAAACCCACCCCTATATGACCATTAATTAATCTACAACAAAGGAGAAAAGAATATGCAATGGAGGGCAGCCTGGGTGGCTCAGCGGTTTAGCGCCGCCTTTGGCCCACGGCCTGATCCTGGAAACCTGGGATCGAATACCATGTCGGGTACCCTGCATGGAGCCTGCTTCTCCCTCTGCCTGTGTCTCTGCCTCTCTCTCGTGTCTCTCATGAATAAATAAATAAAATATTAAAAAAAAAAGAATATGCAAAAAAAAAAAAGAATATGCAATGGAAAAAAGTTTCGTCAACAAATGGTGCTGGGAAAACAGGACAGCTACATGCAAAAAAATAAAATTGGACCACTTCTTACACCATACACAAAAATAAACTCAAAATAGATTAAAATGTGAGATCTGAAACCATAAAACACCTAAAAAACAAAGGCAGCAACCTTTTGGACATCAGCCTTAGCAACATATTTATGGATATGTCTCCTCAAGCAAAGAGAAACAAAAGCAGAAATAAACTACTGGGATTACACCAAAATAAAAAGCTTTTGTGTAGCAAAGGAAACCATCAACAAAATAAAAAGACAACCTACTGAATGGGAGAAGATATTTCCAAATAATAAATCCAATAAAGGGTTAATATCCAAAATATATAAGATTTATATGCTCAACACCGAAAAAAAAAAAAAAAAAAAAAAAAAGGTAAGCTAATTAAAGAGTGTGGTGCCTGGGTGGCTTACTCGATTGAGAGTCCAACTTTCGATTTTGGCTCAGGTCATGATTTTAGGGTCCTGGGATCAAGCCCCACATTGGGCTCCATGCTTACCAGGGAGTCTATTGAGATTCTTTCCCTCTGCCCCTCCCTCCACACTCTACTCATGCTCTCTCTCTCAAATGGGTGAATGAATCTTTAAAAAAAAAAGAGACAGAAAATCTGAAAAAACATTTTTTCCAAACATATACAGATGACCAACAAACACATGAAAAGGTGCTCAGATCACTGATCATCAGAGAAACACACATCAAAATTACAATGAGATACCACCTCACACCCATGAAAATAGCTAGTATCAAAAAGATAATAAAAAACAAATGCTGAACTGGAGGGTATTATGCTGAGTGAAATAAGTCAATCAGAGAAGGACAATCATCATAAGGTTTCACTCATATGTGGAATACAAGAAATAGTGAAAGGGATTAAAGGGAAAGGAGGGGAACTGAATGGGAAAAATTAGAGAGGGAGACAAACCTTGAGAGACTCCTAACTCTGGGAAACAAACAAAGGGTTGTAGAAGGGGAGGTGGCCGGGGAATGGGGTAACTGGGTGATGGGCACTCAGGAGAGCACTTGATGGGATGAGCATTGGGTGTTATACTATATGCGGCAAATCGAGCTTAAATAAAAACAAATGTAAAATTTAAAAAAAAAATGTTGGTGAGGATGTAAAGAAAAAAGAATCCTCATACGCTGCTGGTGGGAATGTAAATTGGTGCTGCCACTATGGAAAATGATATGAAGCCTTCTCAAGAAATCAAAAATAGAAATACTATAAAATCCAGTAATTCCACTACTGGGTAATTACCCAAAGAAAACAAAAACACTAATGCAAAAAGATATGTGCGCCCCCACATTTATTGCAGCATTATTTACAATAGCCAAGATATAGAAACCACCTAAGTGCCCATGGATAGATGAATGGATAAAGAAAATGTGTAGATAGATAGATAGATAGATAGATAGATAGATATACACACACACACAGTAGAATATTAAACAGTCATAGAAAAAGAATGAAATCTTGCCATTTGCAAGAACATGGGTAGACCTAAGGAATATTAAGCTAAGTGAAATAAATCAGACACAGAAAGACGAATACCGTATGATTTCACTTATACATGAAATCTAAAAAACAAAACAAGTAAATAAACAGAAACACATTCATAAATACAGAAAATTGTTGGGTGTCAGAGGGGAGAGGGTTTGGGTGATAGGTGAAATAGGTGAAGTGATCAAGAGGTACAACTTGCAGTTATAAAATAAGTCATAAAGTACAGCAAAAGGAATATAGTCAATAACATTGTAATAATGTTGACAGTGACTACATTTGTTGTAATTAATGACTAATGCACTTAAGTGTCAAATCACTGTCGTACATGAAACTAATATAATACTATATGTCAAATATACTTTAATAATAAAAAAAATTAATTAAAAATAAGTAAATCTGAGAAAATTCTCTGTAAAATGTACACTCTCCTCCCATTTTTCTATTTTCAAACTCTGTTGGTTGTTTTTAAAGCAAATTACATGTATTTTGGTAATTCCTAAAATTATTTTTAAAAATATGCATTTAAAAAAATATATGCATTTTTTTAAGTTCACATACAGGCAAAATATAGGGAAAAAGTATACCACAACACTAAAAGAGATTGTATTTAGAGGTGGGACTACAGGTGACACTTTATTCTTTCTCCTATTTTCCATATTTTAAAAATGTCATCATAATAGAGGAATTAACAGTTAATAAAATGCAAAATATTTTCCTAAATCACTTTCTTTCAGACCCGCCCCTTTCTCAACTCTTTGCTCCCTTATGCACCTGACTATAACAGTCATAATAAACAAGCCTGTCCTAAGAAGAAAATTTATTTATGCTAATGCAGGTGTAGTAGTAATGTGAAGATGAAAACACACGACAGGAAAAGTCCTGATGGCTGCAGATGACAGACAGAAGACTCATTACAGTAGTGAAGGTTTCAGTTACCTGTCTCTACTTCGGCAATGTCAATAAAATGATCTTCTGAAGCTGAGGCCAGCATTTTTCCATCATGGCTAAAACTGAGGGTCCTCACAGGCCAATCCAGCCTAATAACAGAGAAGAAAGAGGAGATGTTAGAATAACCCAGTAAGAGAAGGGCACAATTTCACCCAAAATGAAATCAAATTAATTTATCCAACAAGGAAAGTGCTGGCAGAACCACTTACCTGGAAAAGCACCGAACACACACCAACTCATCCACATCCCAGAGGCTGACCAAGGCATCTGCACTTCCTGTGGCAAAGTACTTCCCCATGGGGTCAAACTTGATACAGATGCAGTTGGAAGGATGGGCATTGATGGACTGCACAGGCTTCAGCTCTGGGTAGCTGAGAAACAAGACAGACAGCAATTAAACTAGGGGAGGGGACTATGGTCCTAAGATGACAACAGGAGATACTGAAGAAGAAATCAAAGACAACAGAACAAATATCAGACTGCAAGTAAAACAAACTTTCCTGGACTTAAAAAAAAAAAAAATTAGATTATCGTCAGGCTTTTCTGACACTAAGACTTTATGACAAAAGAAAACGGGGATAATATATTTAAGATGTATAAGAAAATATGAATCAAAGATTTTCATGTACAGCAAAATTGACTACCAATTATAAAGAGCTCAAATACTAAGCAGCACAATTAAGTATCTATAAGTTTAATAAGCATATAAGTTATAGTAAATATGAACTCAGGGAATACTGTCCATGAACCTTTCCTGAGGAATCTAAAGAATGAACTGTGACAATCAAAATGACTAGAGACTAATCAGCATAAGACTGGTGATGAGTATTACATATACAGCCTCTTGTAGAAACTATATATGTAAAAGAAAAGCATAGTATATTGTAGCTCTATACTCTGACAATATATAGTATTAAGTATATTTTTTAATACAGAAGAATGAGGAAAGCAATGCAAAAAGCAAAATTTACTATTTTAAGTAATCATATTGGTGGCAGTAGTGGTAATAATGTTATTCTGAGATATCTCTACATATAACATGGATAAATGTAATAAGAAACTGTGGGATATTCTATTTCTATAAATCCCTTGTGTCCCTTGAGAACCAGAATACTCAAATACTCAGTTTGGAAGGAGTTATTTATAATATAGAAGATGTTTAGTAAAATTCCACTCATCTTGAATGTTTTTTTCTTTTCTTTTTTCTAAAGATTTCATTTATTTATTCATGAGAGACACAGAAAGAGAGGCAGAGACACAGGCAGAGGGAGAAGCAGAATCCCTGCAGGGAGCCTGACGCAGGACTCAATCCCAGGACCCCGGGATCACGACTGGAGCCAGAGGCAGATGCTCAACCACTGAACCACCCCCGTGTTCCTCACTCTTCTTGAATTTTAATTGAAGTCATCAATATAAATTCACAATGCACATAGTTTACTTTTTTTTTTACAATATACACATATAATTCTTTGCTCTGTCCACTAGAAAGGTCTAGAAATAATGACCAAACCATGAGAATGATAAATGCTTCCATAGCTCCAATATCATTTTCTCATAAAAAGAACCCAGCGATTCTTAGAGGAATTTCTGATTAAAGGTCTGAGGCAGAAAACATACAAGATGAACTCAGATATCCTGTCAGACCAGAGAGCAACAACCTGAAGACTACTAGGATTATGTTAAAAAAAATGACTCAGGAATCAACCTGAAGAGGCTCCCATTAGCTAAAGATGGGATAATTTGAGTTTCTATTAAGGATAATTACTCCAACAGATTGAAATACATCTACCATGCTTAAATACATGAGTTTATGAGTCTTAAAAATACAACCTAGCTCATCATTTTTGGAGGCAATAGAGAACTAATTCATTATCTGATGACAAAGGGAAAGAAGCATTTATCCCGCCTTTTCTAAGTAAACTATATTCTTTTTTTTTTTTTTTTTTTTTTATTTATGATAGTCACAGAAAGAGAGAGAGAGAGAGAGGCAGAGACACAGGCAGAGGGAGAAGCAGGCTCCATGCACCGGGAGCCTGATGTGGGATTCGATCCCGGGTCTCCAGGATCGCGCCCTGGGCCAAAGGCAGGCGCCAAACCGCTGCGCCACCCAGGGATCCCAGTAAACTATATTCTTAAGTAACCAAATAGTTGATAAGAAGTATCTTATATTCCAACAAATAAATTAGCATACAAAATTAGTAAAATCGAAACTAGGAGAATCTCTGCAGGTTAACAGCCTAGCTTTCCAACAGCTATATTATAAATAAAAGAAGGATGAAGAGAAACTTGGTAGTTTAACAAACTTAAAAGACACTAATTTTTTTTAAACAGATGAAACCAGAGTATCTAGAAATGCATACTTGGTAGCTAAAACTATACAGAAATACTATAAAAATCAAGATAGTGTTTCCTTTTGAGGAAAGAGAATTATGACTAGGAAAAATACATAGACAGATTTCTGGGATGGCCAGCAAATTACTATTTCTTGACCTGGATGGGGTTACACAGATAACAGTTCATTAAGGCATAAGTTGTTTTAAGTGGCTTTCTGTATATGTTTTATTTTCTAATAAAAAGGCTTTTTAAAAAAACTAAAGAATCCCCACTTGAATAAAATTCAAGTTGCTAAGCACAGAATTCCAGCCTTTTATAATCTGGTCTCAGATTATACTTCAACTTTATCTTCCCATTTTCAGGCCCTCTCTTCAGACACCTTATCATCCACCATTCCCAGCAATTCTGACCTACCAACTACTTTCCATATAGAATACGCTCATTCACACCTGTTTCGTCCATTGTATGACTGCCTTGTGCTGATTCTTTAAATTCTACTCAGCTTTCAAGGTCAAGCTCAGAAGCTGCCTCCTTCAATCCTCAACTCCCACAGTCAATCTAAGTTTCTTTCCTGGGATGCCACAGCAAACTCTCAGCCTCTCTTCAAGAACCTATTTTATACTGCCTTGCACGGCCCATACAGAATAGCAGAAAGAATAGAGCCCACAGACCTGAATTTCAATTCCAACACTCCATTCATTTACAGAATATTTACTGAGATCCTAACTCTGTGTACCAGATATTAAAGTAAGCACTAGGGATTCAATGGTAATATGTGGTCCCTACATTCATGGAATTTAGAGTCTAGTGGAAGATATAGGTAAGTAAACATGTAATTATAATAAAGAATGAGAAATGCTTCCAACAGGAAGTACATAAAATAAGCTTCTAACCTGGAAAGGTAGGAAACTGATGAAGATGGCTTCCCGGAGAGAAAGTGATATTTAAGGAGAGACTTTACGGGTACAAATTAGCCATAATTCAAGGTGCACCTACTTCCAGTGCTCAATAGTTGACTAGTGATTTAACCTCTCTGGATCCCAGATCCTCATCTGTCAGATAAGACTCATACTATCAACCGCATAAAATTTCTCTAAGGACTCATATAAGGTGCCTGGCTCAAAGGTGCTCAACGGAGGTTAGGATTCTTTATTACCATGTGTCCTTTAAGCTCCTTCAGCACATCTAATTCATCTCTGTATCTAACACAGCACCCAGGGCAAAGATATGACAGTCCCTAAACTACAACCCCCTCACCTGAGGATGTTGATACAACCATTGCCATTTGTCAGGAAGAACATGTTATTGTCATTATTCCAGGAGATTTCATTTACTTCAAACTTGAACTGCTCTTCCGCCTTAGAACGGTGTGTCTTGGCATCAATAAAGGTCACCACATCATCCTTGTTGCCTACAGCTATGGTCTGCCCATCAGGACTCCAGCAGATATTTATATTCTCCCCTAGAAACCCAGATATAATCAGTAAGATATTGTTAGCCCAAAATCCTGCAGAAGTTTATTTTTTTTTAATCTGACAAAGACCAGAGCTATTATCTCCAAATTCCATTTACTAAGGTCCGAATCAATAGAAGGGAATGGGCAGCCTGGGTGCCAGGTGGCTCAGCAGTTTAGTGCCACCTTCAGCCCAGGGTGTGATCCTGGAGACCCCGGATTGAGTCCCACATCAGGCTCTCTGCATGGGGCCTGCTTCTCCCTCTGCCTGTGTCTCTGCCTCTCTCTCTCTCTCTCTCTCTGTGTGTGTTTCTCATGAATGAATAAATAAGATCTTAAAAAAAATAAAATAGAAGGAATGACCACTTACTCACCAATTATGAGTCCAGAATATTCATCTACAAATTTCCCGCTGTGGGTCCTCACTATAATTCTCTAAAGAACACATTATTATCCCCATTCTACATATGAAGATATGGAAGATATGAGAGATGAGTCAAACTGTCAAAGCAGTGAAATAAAAGAGCCAAGATCTAAACTAGATTTGACTCCAATGCCTGATTCTTTTTTTATTTAAGATTTACTTATTTATTCATGGGAGACACAGAGAGAGAGGCAGAGACATAGGCAGAGGGAGAAGCAGGCTCCCTCCCAGGACACCGGGATCACAACCCAAGCCAAAGGCAAATGCCCAACCACTGAGCCACCCAGGCGTCCCCAAAGCCTCTGCTTCTCAGACCAGCATTCCCTAAACTCTGGTCATTTATACTCTGGTCATTTATATGCCACTTTCACAATTTTGTTCTATCCACGTTAACAGCTATATTTCTTGATTCAAGATTTTTCTTAAAATTAACTTAAAAAATTTTTAGTTAAATAAATTTAGTTTCCATTTAGTAATAAATTTTATGGGCTAGTTCTTTTTTCCTGGTAGGCATTAAAATAAACACACAGCCGACTTTTAATGTTCATCCACATACCACCTAAATCATTCATGCATCACCAGTTGTCTACTTGGAGAAAGCACTGTAACATTCCGCCTCCACAGACAAGACTTGTCAACAAAGCCCAATGGACCACAGTGAACACATCGATTAAAAATTTCATCAACTTTATCAATTCTATGATGCATATATTTTCACACTTAATTCTTTACAACGTATCTTAAAATGCATCAAGATGCATCTCAAAAGTTTTGGTGGATCATGGTTATCTAGAAACTTTTCTTTCTTAACAACACATAAAACGTCGGTACACCTTATAATCTGTGACATGTTAGTCGATAAAATATAAGTGGCCTCAAGGTTTATAGGATAATACCTGGTAGAGAATAGATTCTACAAATGTACTGCACAACCCCCAGGTCATTTTCTCCCAGACCTCCAAAACTATTCATTCCAAGATCAGCCATTCTAGCCTAGCAGGAGTTTCCCAAATTCTCCATACATCTGCACATGCAGCTCCCTCCTAGAGCTGCCGCTCACTCCTCACTCACCCACTGGACCCCGGACCACTAAATCCCTATTAGCTATTCTAAGAGTTTGCTCAAATTTTGTGAGATCTTGCTTGTCTCCACAGGCAGACTAAGCACTTCCATTCTATTTTTTTTTTTTTTTTTTATGATAGTCACAGAGAGAGAGAGAGAGAGGCAGAGACACAGGCGGAGGAAGAAGCAGGCTCCACGCACTGGGAGCCCGATGTGGGATTCGATCCCGGGTCTCCAGGATTGCGCCCTGGGCCAAAGGCAGGCGCCAAACCGCTGCGCCACCCAGGGATCCCCGCACTTCCATTCTAGATATCCCTCTTGTAGACATCTCCAGTATAACATGAACCATATTAGGGTTTTAGGCCCTAGGAGCTGGAGATTGTCATATTCAGCCCAGGATGTCCCCTACCTAACACAAGGCCAAACACAGAGAAAATGTTCAGGAAATGCTTGTTGAATTAAATTACTAAAAGTAGCTCATCTTCCTATTGCCCTCTCTCTGAAGAGTCACCTTTAGTGTTCACAGTGGCAATGCATTTTGTAGTCCTCACGTCCCAGATGCGAATGGTTTTGTCTCCCGACGCGGTGACAAAGAGGTCAGGATTACTCGGATGCCAACAAAGCTGGTCCACACTATCCCCATGTCCCCGATAATTGTTTTCTTTGACCTGAAAGAACAGAATCCAAATGTCACCTTACACTTAAGTACCTGCCTCCACATGTAACTTCTCAGCTTTATTTAAACCAAGGCACCTTATGCCTAACAAAGACAATTTAAAAGAAACCAGTCCTTCCAAGTTCCTTCCCCAAAATTCTTCCCAATATCCCCTTCTCTTCCTTTCCAATCATTCTGAATTGTTCTGAGGTTTGGATTCCACATGAACGCCCTTACTCTTTTGCCTTCCCTGGACTTCCTCCTTCTTTCTGGTTCTCCACACTTACTCTACCACCGACGTTCCCGATTTTCTTGCTCACTCCCACAGGAAGTGCTATTATTTTCAAAGGGGCCCACCACACCCTCATGGGGACCCCACCACACCCTCATGGGGACCCCACCACCACCACAGACCCTAGCCACTCCTCACCACCACACAACTCCTTCCATCACTCTCACGCACCCTCACCTCACTCCAGGCCCGTCCACCACCAGTCTTCATCCTGTCCTAGCCTCCACTCCCCGCTCATCTTCACAGCTCCTTTACTGCCACACTCCCTCGCACCCTCACCTCCCTTTTACCACCACCACCTTCCTCTCCACCACACCCCCCAGATCCCCAAGCACCACTCTGGTCACTCCAGCACTCTACCGTGCACTACATATCCCCCTTAG
This sequence comes from Vulpes vulpes, assembly GCF_048418805.1. Classification (NCBI taxonomy): domain Eukaryota; kingdom Metazoa; phylum Chordata; class Mammalia; order Carnivora; family Canidae; genus Vulpes; species Vulpes vulpes. Next base: position 95,945,811 of record NC_132783.1, on the reverse strand, counting down.
CCCCACACCCGTCCTCTCCCCTCGCCCCCACCCCCCTTTCCGCTCCCACTCTCGCGCTCAACACCACACCTCGCTCTACCTCAGCCCCTCTCTCTCCGGCCTGGACCGGTCAGCTTACCAACCGGTCCTTCTCCAGTAGGAAAACGCTGGCCGTCTTGTCGAAAGACCCCGAGGCCAGGCGACGCCCGTCGCAGCTCCAAGCCACCGAGTGCACCTTGGCGCTGTGTGCAGGGAATTCGCGCGTCTTGCTGTGGCCGCGGAACAGCTCCTGCATTCCCAGCACGTAGCGTGTTGGGCCACTGGTCACTGAGCACCAGGGAGCCATTGAGCCAGGACCACTCTGGCCCAGCGCCGAGGGCCCCATGGCCGCCGCAGGGACCGCCATGGCGAGCTCCCAGTACCCCGCGTCGCTACCGCCGCTTCGGTGCAGTCAGGCCTGCCGCCGCCGCTGCACGCATGCGCCTGGAAGAACGGCTCGCCCCTGCACAGCCGCAGTGCGGGCCATCCGGGAGGGGACTACAAATCCCGGCATGCAGCGCGCGCTCCCTTTTCAAATAGTAATGATTAGGATTTAAGTTTCCTTCATAGTTAGTGATTCTGAGCTTTTGAGGGCATATTTCCCCCTTATCTACTGTCTGGTAGATATATTTGTATCCCTGTGTAATTAAAAAAGAAAGCCAGGGATCCATGGGTGGCTCAGCGGTTTGGCGCCTGCCTTTGGCCCAGGGCGTGATCCTGGAGGCCTGGATCGAGTCCCGAGTCGGGCTCCCTGCATGGAGCCTGCTTCTCCCTCTGCCTGTGTATCTGCCTCTCTCTCTCTCTCTCTCCCTTTCTCTCTCTGTATGTGTGTGTGTCTTATGAATAAATGAATAAAATCCTTTAAAAATAAGTAAATAAATAAAATAAAAGCCAACGTTATCCCTCCAAACCTCAATTCCCCATCAATAAAAAAAGAGTAGATTCTCCACCCCTCAATCCCCTCCCTTAAGAGCATAAGGCCTCCGACTCTGGCCGGAGAAGGACCAGCTGGTAAACTAGAGGTTTTTAGGGGTCCAGAGCAGGGAGGGAAGGGATTGAGAAGGGGCCTGGGTATGTCTTTAAATAAACGAATTCTCCGATTTTTAAAAGTACTATTGATGAAGGATAGAAGCAGGAAAATGTTCACCTCTAGTCCAAAAGGCTGATCTGCAGCCTGCATAGTTCTGATGAGGATGAAATACATACTGATTGCTACATTCTTAAAGGGTCTCATGACTGCGTGTATATCTCACGAATACTTAATATCAAGATGAATGATAAGCACCAGAGAACTCTTTTGAAAATAGTTTTATGAGTAGAAATTTGAAGAAAAGACATAGGATCTAATACTCCCTGCACATCCTGACACCCTTGAGCACTAAGCATGTAACTACTGTAAAGTTGCTCCCGCTGCCGGTGGTGAGAAAAGAGGCTACGAGGCCAGTGGATCCGAGAAATGAACTTTATTGCAAGCACCCTCGGGCGAGGTTTTCCCAATTGGGAAGTTCCTGGGTGGAAAGTTTCAGTTTCCTGATGGTGATGGGGAAAGTCCGCCGTCTTGGAGAGGGTTGGGGGGGTGATCCTCCATTTTGGAGTCTCGGTTTCCCAGCCGGCCCATCAACTACTAACTTCATACAGCAGGAGTGCAGATCCTTCTGCCCTTAAGCCCTAACCCCATGCCACTTAAATAAACTTACTAAGTTATACCATAAAACATCTCAAAAATTCTTTCTTGACCATCATGCTCAATGATGCCACAACACTACATGCACATGATTATATATACAAAAACATAAAAGATACAGAGTAAAAAGTAAATGTCCACCTGTGTCACCCCCTCTCCTTGGATTATTCCCACCCTCTGATGCCTACTTTAAAGCACAAGTCCAGCAGTTTCCTGCTGAAGAAACAACTAATGAGCTGCCAGAGCCAACCAAGGCCCTGGAAAAGGACTGTGGGCTCCGGGAGGGTTTTGGTGTTAAGCCGGTGGGTGGAAATTTGTTTAAAAACAAGCAGCCCCTGGGTGGCTCAGTCTGTTAAAAGTATCCAACTCTTGATCTCAGCTCAGGTCTTGATCTCAGGGTCAAGCCCCTCGTTGGGCTCCACATTGGGTGTGAAGACAACTTTAAAAAAAATTTTTAAAGGTAATATGGCACTTGGTAACAAATGTAGAAAATACAAAAGGGAATAGAGGGGATGCCTCGGTGGTTCAGTGGTTGGGTGAAACCTTTGACTCAGGGCATGGTTCCTCTGTCCAGGATCAAGTCCCACATCAGGCTCCTGCAGGGAGCCTGCTTCTCTCTCTGCCTATGTCTCTGCCTCTCTCTCTCTCTCTGTGTCTCTCATGAGTAAATAAATAAAATCATAAATAAATAAATAAATAAATAAATAAATAAATAAATACACACACATGTAAAGCAAATAGCTCTGAGAAAAGCCTTAGTAAGTGAGGCCCTTCTCTTTCCCCAATTTCCTTCTCTACCCCACTACAATCACAAATCCTTGTAGACTTCAAAGCTTTCTGGACTCCAGAAAATACCAATCAAGCTCATTAAAATCTTAGGTTAGGAGATTGTTTGGTGTTTAGTTTTCTCTCCTTAAACTTTTATTTTCAGGAACTGACTTCATATGCTTGCTTTTTCTTTTTTCCTCCATACACAGAGGATTTCTATCTCCAGGTTCCAGGTAAGGAAACTAAAGAACAAAGAGGCAAAATGTTCTGCTCCAGATCACATGGCTGCTATTGGACAGAGCAAAGATTAGAACTCAGCTGTTACGACTCCAAAATCTACACTCTGATTCTCAGTACCTGAAATCTCCATGTTATGAACATAATTCTTTGTGTTTCTATATTAACTTTGTATTTTTGAACATCATATATGTTCTTTATTTCACTTTCCCTTGTGCTCTTTTTCTATATTCTGTAAACACAAATGTTAGATAAGTGTATGCTTCTGCTCTTCACTGAGACAGAATCTGATACAACTGTTTTGAAGTTAGAATAGTATATGTGGCTATGTGACTGAAGCCAGAGAATCTCAAAGGAGAGATAAAATTCAGGGAACAGAGAGGCATGGGCCATTTTTTTGAAGACTTATATTTGGAAAAAAATCAAATGTACAGAAAAGTTGCAATATAGTAAGAATGCTGTTAGACCTACTACCCAGATTATCTAGTTTCAGCATTTTGTTTCATTTGCTTTCCATATACATATACATATACATATATTTCACTTAAATGTTTGGGAATAAGTTGCATATATTATTATACTTTACCAATAAATTTTTCAGTGAATATTTCCTAAGAACAAGGATATTTTGTTTCCTATCCCCAATATAGTTATCAACTCTGGTAATGGTTAGTAACAAAGAATTTAATCTACTGTCTATATTTCAATTATGTCAATTTAGCCAGTAATATCCTTTAGAGCATTTCTCCAGTTCAGGATCTAGTCTAGGATCTGATACTGTATTAAGTTATCATGTCTCCTTAGTGTCCTTGAATCTATAAAAATCCCTCAGCATTTCTGTAACTATTGGGATATTCACAGTTTTTGAAGACTATAGTTGATCTATTATTATACCCCCTTTGTCACCAGAAATTCTCTTTCAGGGGCTGATTTTTGCTCAAATGCTCAAACTCCAAAGAATATTTTTATATATCGGTGTAATTAGGATTTTTAGGGTCACTCAGGGCAGAATCAGGACATAAATAATAACACCAGAGATGTGAGGCTGTATAGAGGGAATTTTCAGGGGGAAGGGAGGTTGGGAGCCGCGTGCCAGGAAGGGGTTAATGGATCGAGCAATGGCTTTCGGTTGACTCTTCCAACCGCGGCCCACCTGTCTCACCCTTGTTGTTGAAGGCTTGTGGCTCAAGGACCCATACTATTGCTATCTATTCAAGGGCGCATACTGTTGCTATCTACTGTGAAAGGACATGTCTGGAGAACTAAGCTTAAAATATCCTGCTTGTTAAACAACCCTGCTTTATAAAAGAGTGAATAATACAAATAAAGTTGGCATTGTGGCTGAATCCAGCCATATGTCCCTCCTGCTCCCACTCTGTTTATGTCTCTTTTCTTTTCCTCATTCCCTTATCCTCATCCCTGGACGGTTGTCGCCCCGCCCCCAGCGCCCACGACAAAGGGAGACATCCTGCAGTGAAGGAAGAGTAGAAAAGAAAGAGGGAGGCTGGAAGTAGAAGTCTTTTGATCCTGTAGGACTTTGGAGAGCTAATGTAAAGAAAGCAGGAAGGAGCCTGTCACTCCAAGCAAAGCATCACCGTGTAGGTGTGTATCAATCAGGGTTCAAACAGAGAAGCAAACTGGTAGAAGATATATATTAAGAGACTTATGGGAAGGAATTGGCTTACAAAACTGTGGGTGTTAGCCAGGCAGATCTAAAATCCACACAGCATACCAACAGAACAGGCAGGCTGGAACTCTGGGACATGGACTTGGAAGGTATTGTCCACAGGAAGAATTCCTTTCTTTAAAAAAAAATATATTTTATTTATTTATTCATGAGAGACACAGAGAGAGAGAGAGAGGCAGACACAGGCAGAAGGAGAAGCAGGCTCCATGCAGGGAGCCCAATGGGGGACTCAATCCCAGGTCTCCAGGATCACACCCTGGGCTGAAGGCGTCACTAACCGGCTAAGCCACCCAGGCTGCCCAAGAATTCCTTTTCTTTTTTTTTTTTAAATTCTTTTTTTTTTTTTTTTTTTTTTTAATTCTAATTTTTTTTTTTTTTTTATTTTTTATTTATGACAGTCACACACAGAGAGAGAGAGAGAGAGGCAGAGACACAGGCAGAGGGAGAAGCAGGCTCCATGCACCGGGAGCCCGATGTGGGATTCGATCCCGGGTCTCCAGGATCGCGCCCTGGGCCAAAGGCAGGCGCCAAACCGCTGCGCCACCCAGGGATCCCAAGAATTCCTTTTCTTGGTGAAGTCTCAGTCCTAGCTTAAAGGCCTTTCAACTAATTGAATCAGGCTCGCCCAGATAATATAAAATAATCTCCTTTATTTAAAGTCAACTGATTGTGTACTTTGATTACAACTTCAAAATACCTTCACAGAAACATCTAGATTAGTATTTGATTGAATAACTGGGGACTATAGCCTAGCCAATCTGACACATCAAAAAGACTATCACAGAATAGTAGAGGTTTGGGTCTCCCGAGCAAGATAGACTCATTACAATTATCAAACAAGTGAGGAAATCAAACTACAGGAAGGATACAGAGCTTGAGTTCAGCAGCTTAAAATTTTACTTATGAAGCCGATAGTATTATAATTCTATAATATAGCTAACTAATATTGGGAACTAAAGAAGACTTTTTCCCCCCCAAAAATGACCTCATTACTGCAAGGATTATTTAGAGAAGATTCTGGGATGATGGCCAAGTAAGAACCAGGAACCTGTCTCCCCAAATAGATAACAACTGCACTAGAAGAATCTGTCTGATGTAACTATTTTGGAGCCCTGGAGATTATTTAAGGCTTGCAACCTCAAGGAGAAGGTTAGGACAGTAAATTGCAGTTAAGTTCGTTTCAGCTTTTAGAACAGAAGCAGCTACCTGTCTTCCATCTCTAGCACCATGGCAGACAGCTGTGCACATGTTCTGGAAAAAAACCTGCACACAGCCGGCCCTGGGTGAGCAGCAAGGACCAGGACTCTGTCCTCCAAATATCAGGAATATGTACTCTGATTGCTGATGTCTACTTCTGATCATAGAGGTACAAAGAGGCAGACAGCCATTTTTGTTAAACCTGCTCTCCCTTGCTACAAGCCTCTCTTCTGACTGAAGTGACTTGCAAGATATTTAAAGGTCCATACCTTTTTACTCCTTCCTTTTGTTTTTCTCTCTTTCTCCTTTTGGAAGCCACACATTAAATACCAGACATTCCAAAACAACTGCATATATGGGGAAAATTAGAAAGTAAACACATGCCCAGGGAAAGGTTCAGAAAAGACCTGAGAAACCTTAAGTTTGTACTTTGGGCTAATCCTCACAGAGGGAGAACCTACAACAATAAAAAAAACAGGAACAGTAAACAAAAACAATAACAATAATGGAACACCTGGGTGGCTCAGCAGTTGAGCATCTGCCTTTGGCTCAGGGTGTGATCCCGGGGTCCTAGGATCGAGTCCCACATCTTGGCTCCCTGTGAGGAGCCTGCTTCTCCCTCTATCTATGTCTCTGCCTCTCTCTGTGTGTCTCTCATGAATAAATTAAATTTAAAAACAACAACAACAACAAATAGCTAACCCTGGGAAATGAAGAATCTTATTTCCAGAGTTATCACATTCAAACGTCCAGTTTTCAAAAGAAAAAAATCACAAGCCATAGAGAAAAACAGAAAAATATGTCCCAAAGAAAAATAATAATAAATTAATAGAAACTTTCCATGAAAAAAGATCTGATGGAAGATATACTACATGAAGCCTTCAAACAACTGTGTTAAAGGTGCTCAGAGAATTAAAAGAAGATATGGAGAAAGTCAAGAAAAAAAAGGTATCTGAACAAAATGAAAATACAAATAAAGAAATAGAAAACCTAAAAAAGAAACCAAGAAGATATTCTGGAGATGAAAAGTACAATAACTGAAATGAAAAATTCCCTATAGGTATTCAAAGGCAGATTTGAACAGGCAGAATAAAGAAACAAAGAACTAAGGATAAGATCATGGCCATTATTGAATCCAAGAAACAGGAAAGGGAAAAGATTGAATTAAAGTAAAGAGTGTAAAGAGGCTGTGGGATGCTACCAAATAAACCAACATACATATAATAGGGGTCCAAGAGGGAGAAGAGAGAGAAAGGGGCTGAGAAAGTATCTGAAGAAATAATGGCTTAAAACTTCCCAGGTTTGATGAAAGACAAATATAAACATTCAAGAAGTTCAACAAACTCCAAGTAAGATGAACTCAAAAGGACCCACACAAAGACAGATTATAATCAAACTTTCAAAAGCCAGAATGGATACAGAGACTCATGAAAGCAGCAAGAGAGAAACAACTCATCCCACACAAGGATCCTCAATAAGATCATGAGCAGATTTCTCATAAGAAGTTTTATAGGCTAAGAATCCTACATCCAACAAAACTGTCCTTGAAAATTGAGAGAGAAATTAAGACATTCCTAGACAAACAAAAGTTAAGGGAGTTTGTTACCACTCACCTTTCATATAAGAAATGCTCAAGAGTCCCACAGGATGAAAAGAAGAGGCAATAGAAAATAATTCAAAACAATATGAATAAATTAAGATCCCAATAAAGGTAAATATATGGGCAACTATAACAATGGTTTGTAACCCATGTTTTGTTTTCTACATGATTTAAGAGACCAATATATTTTTTAAATTATCGGTCTAAAAGCTAGTGTTATTGTAACTTTTTTTGTAACTCCACATTTAGTTTCCTACATAAATTAAGAAACTCAGCACTTAAAAGAATTACTAGTTTATGTCTGGGGACACACAATGTATAAAGATAGTAATCCCATAATATCAACAACTAAAAAGGATGAAGACAAAGCTATTAATGGAGCAGGGTGTCTATATATTGTTCAAATTAAGTCAGAGTGTTATAACTTTGGGATGTTAAATATAATCTCCAGAGTAATTACAATGAAAATAGCTATAGAAATATACAAAAGGAAAAAAAAAAGAAATATACAAAAGGAATTAGAAAGGAATATAGATATTTTGAGATAAAAAATCAACTAAACACAAAAGAAGACAGTAATGTAGGAAGCAAGGGACCAAGAAAAAAGCCATAAGGCATGTAGAAAACAAACCGAAAAGTGACAGAAGCAATCCCTCCTTGTAAGTAATTACTTCTTTCTTTTAAGTATAAAAGAAAACACACTGGGTGTGAAGCCCAACACAGGGCTTGAACTCACAACCCTGAGATCAAAACCTAGGCTGAGATCAAGAGTCAGAACACTTAACCACTTGAGCCTCCCAGATGCTCCTCCATCCTTATACGTAATTACCTTAAGTGTAAGTAGCTTAAACTCTCCAATCAAAAGAGATTGGCAAAATGAATAAAAATATATGAACCAACTATATGCTGTCTGTAAGAATTCACTTTGGATCCAAAAACATAAATATATTGAAAGTGAAAGGATAGAGAAAAATATTTCATGAAAATCATAACCAAAGGGGAGCAAGTTAGCTTTATTAATATTAAACAAAATGGACTTCAAATCAAAAATAGTTTTCAAGAGCCAAAGAAGGACATTATGTATTAATAAAAGTTTCAACAGCTAAAAGATATAATTACAAACATTTATGAACCTAATAATAGACCACCAAAATATATGCAGCCGAAACTGAAATCATTTTTATTAATGTCTGTGAAAAATAAAGATATATATGAAGAGATCCCTAGACCTAACCTCCAGAATACACTGACTCTTGTTTTATCTATTATTCTTCCCACTTTACTAAACCATTGCAAAGAAAGATACCTGGGTAGGAATTCTTGCAAAATATTAAAGCATCTTCCTTCTAGGGAAACAGCATAACCTGGGCAGAGGTTAGAGTGGCAACTAGGGCTTCTATTCACAGTCAAATCTAGGTGACTGTAAAGAGGGCTCCAGGAGAAAATCTCTGGATTCTGGGATCCTGCATTGGATAATTAAGAAGTTTGGAATTTGCCCATTTCTTCCAGATTGCCTAATTTGCTGGCATATAATTTTTCATTGTATTCTCTTATAATTGTCAAAAAATAGTGTTGGGAAAGCTGGACAGCAACATGCAGAAAAATGACACTGAACCACTTCTGACACTATACACACAAATAAATTTAAAATGGATGAAAGACCTAAATGTGAGACAGGAATCCATCAAAATCCTAGAGAATAACACAGGCAGCAAACTCTCTGACCTCAAGCCATAGCAACTTATTACTAGACATACCACCAGAGACAGGGGAACTAAAAGCAAAAATGAACTACTAGAATTTCATCAATATAAAAAGGTTCTGCATGGCGAAGGAAACAACAAGACTAAAAGGTAGCCTACAGAATGGGAGATATTTGCAAATGACATATCCAAAAAAGAATTAGTATACAAAATCTACAAAGAACTTACCAAACTCAACACCCAAAAAAATAAATAACCCAGATAAGAAATGGACAGAAGACACGATTAGACACTTTTCCAAAGAAGACATCAGATGGCTAACAGACACATGAAAAAATGTTCAATATCACTCATCATCAGGGAAATACAAATCAAAAGCACAATGAGATACCACCTTACACCTGTCAGAATGGCTAACATGAACACAAGAAACGACAGGTGTTGGAAGGATGCAGAGAAGGGGAACCCTCTTGTACTAGTTGGTGGTAATGCAAACTGGTGCAGCCACTCTGGAGAACAGAATGGAGATTCCTCAAAAAATTAAAAATAGCTACCCTACAACCTAGCAATTGCACTACTAGGTATTTACCCAAAGGATACAAAAATATAGATTCAAAGGGGTACATACACCCCAATGTTTATAGCTGCATTATCAACAATCGCCAAACTATGGAGAAAGCCCAAATGTCCATCGACTGATGAAGGGATAAAGAAATAAAGAAAATCACATATTGAAAGCAGTTTTTTTATTTGAATTTTTCAAAGAAGGATCAACAGAACATATTCTTATCCATTTTAAAAATGAATAACAGGGAAAGAACACAAAGATCCATGAAACTCAATGCAGAAGACTCCTGACATATTTATTGTTCATGAATAATAAATATCCCTCTTGTCTAGAGAGAGGATAGTGTGATTTCCAGATGCTCATTCTTTTCTAGTCTCCTCGTGTAAACAGAGAGTAAATAAAAGGCTGGCCTCATATAACCCCACACTCTTCATGATATAAAAAAATGCAAGATCAAGGATCTCCCACACCAGTGGAAAGAGCCACCTTGCTCAGAACAGCAGGATAGTAGAAACTTTTTAAGTAAGACACCCCAGATCCTGCAATGGTAGGGACAGGCTCTTCACAAAAGTAAACTCAGACAAAGGAGTCATTTGCTTCAGTGGCTTCAGCTCAAGACAAAAGGCAAATGTTAGGAGAGCCCCCTGAAAAAAGCCACATTGATTTTAGCCTTGTACAGAGCCCAGCCCTGTTCAAACCAAAACTGGCTTTATGGATTGTGAGGATACTGTCAGGGGCCTGAATCCAGAGGGGAGACTGTGGCTTAGGTGTATGTCTCATGAGCAGAAGGAAAGTCAGAACAAGAAGGAACCCCAGACCCCGGCAGAGCCCAGAGCTGTACATTCCTGTGATTATGGAACCTCCTACCTTGAACAAAGTGATAAATGCCACAGCCTCCGAAGGTTTGAATGTTCTAAGTAGAAGCTGGCAGTTCAGAGAAAAAGACAGACATCATGAGAAAATTATGGAATTCAAAGCACAGCAGCTCTTTCCATGTTCCCAGGAGTCAAGGGTGCCAGGTCCCACAGGCTATGCTGATCACTGCGCTGGGTCCTGTCTCAGTGTGTACACTTCTACTTAGCCACAGAGTTCTCCTCCAACCCCTCCTAGGAAGAAAATTTCTCTCAGAAATCTTTCATTCCCTGTAGAGAAAAAATAATACTCATATTAGTACACTCTCTGAAGAGCATATTTTCCTTTCCAAACCTATTTGTTCCTTTTAATAGGAGTGTGGTGTGTATAGTCTCCATCGCATTTGAGATCAAGGTTGCTGGGATAGCAGTAGCTTGGACTAGAGAAAGGAAGAGATGAACATCTGTGCCTAGTGACTGTCTACTTCAGCTTCTAAACTGTGTCCCAGGCCATGGAGGGAGAATGATAGTAGCACTGCACGGCTACTAATAATTGTAGCACTACAATTCTGGCTTCCTCCATTTGTACCTGTTCACATATCCTAATATTAGGTTCATTATTTTCCTAATCCTTCCATTAGATAAGACAAAAAAAAAAAAAAGCTTCCATGCATATTTTCAGGAGCCTTCAAAAGTGACAAGCTCCAACGAAGACCTAATCACAGGATCTGGTCAATATTGTCACTTTATACAATTCGAGGGTAAACTGTAGCGTGGGTGTGGTTATAAGGATATAATAGGGCAATAAATGCTCCACTTAACCTCCAGGGATGATAGGAGACAAGCAACCTCATATATCACAAAAGTAAGAAATGAAAATTTGAGGTAGCCCTCCCTGAGTTCAGAAGGGTTAAGAAAACTCTATGTCTCCGTATCTCTTGGTATGAGACTAGCTGACACCCACACATAAGAGTCCTTCCCCTTCTTAACGAGAGCTGAGAAGTTGGGTAGTGAAAATGTGGAGCAGTTACCCCTTCTCCTTTGCCCCTTTCCCATATTCTAGAGCATTACAGAACACAGAACTGAAGTGTGTGTGAGGGCAGGGGAGTTGTCAAGGAGGTTGCTGGGGACTGGTTCATCTCTCTGTCCCAAATGAAAAGTGTTCATGGGTTCCCTCCTGCCTACCTCAACCCCAGAGAAAGGACAAACTGTGTAAGAGAGCATGAGTAGAAACATACATGTAGTGATCTCGGCTACTGATACCTGAACACTATGGCTCTCCAGGGGTGGGATGGTAAAGCAGTTTTCTTTATTCCTCTACCCACCCCCAACAAATGAATGACAAAGGGAAGGGATGGAAGTTCTTTTTTAAAAAAAATTCTTTTACTGGAGTTCAATTTGCCAACATATAGCATAACACTCAGTGCTCATCCTGCCAAGTGCCCCCCTCAGTGCCCATCACCCAGTCACCCCAACCCCCCCAACCTCCCCTTCCATTACCCCTTGTTCATTTCCCAGAGTTAGGTATCTCTCATGTTTTGCCACCCTCACTGATATTTTCACTCATTTTCTCTCCTTTCCCTTTATTCTCTTTCACTAATTTTTATATTCCTCAAATGAATGAGACCATATAATGTTTGTCCTTTTCCAATTGACTTATTTCACTCAGCATAATACCCTCCAGGTCCCCCCAAGTCAAAGCAAATGGTGAGTATTTGTCATTTCTAATGGCTGAGTAATATTCCATTGTATACATAGACCACATCTTCTTTATCCATTCATCTGTCGATGGACACCGAGGCTCCTTCCACAGTTTGGCTATTGTGGACATTGCTGCTAGAAACATTGGGGTACAGGTGTCCCGGCGTTTCACTGCATCTGTATCTTTGAGGTAAATCCCCAGCAGTGCAATTGCTGGGTCGTAGGGCAGGTCTATTTTTAACTCTTTGAGGAACCTACACAGAGTTTTCCAGAGTGGCTGTACCAGTTCACATTCCCACCAACAGTGCAAGAGGGTTCCCCTTTCTCCACATCCTCTCCAACATTTGTTATTTCCTGTCTTATTAATTAACTTTTCCCCATTCTCACTGGTGTGAGGTGGGATCTCATTGTGGTTTTGATTTGTATTTCCCTGATGGCCAGTGATGCGGAGCATTTTCTCATGTGCTTGTTGGCCATGTCTCTGTCTTCCTCTGTGAGATTTCTGTTCATGTCTTTTACCCATTTCATGATTGGATTGTTTGTTTCTTTGCTGTTGAGCTTAATAAGTTCTTTATAGATCTTGGATACTAGTCCTTTATCTGATAGGTCATTTGCAAATATCTTCTCCCATTCTGTAGGTTGTCTTTTAGTTTTGTTGACTGTTTCTTTTGCTATACAGAAACTTCTTGATGAAGTCCCAATAATTCATTTTTATTTTTGTTTCTCTTGCCTTCATGAATGTATCTGGCAAGAAGTTGCTGTGGCCAAGTTCAAAAAGGGTGTTGCCTGTGTTCTCCTCTAAGATTTTGATGGAATCTTGTCTCACATTTAGATCTTTCATCCATTTTGAGTTTATCTTTGTGTATAGTGTAAGAGAATGGTCTAGTTTCATTCTTCTGCATGTGGATGTCCAATTTTCCCAGCACCATTTATTGAAGAGACTGTCTTTTTTCCAGTGGATAGTGTTTCCTGCTTTGTCAAATATTAGCTGACCATAAAGTTGAGGGTCCACTTCTGGATTCTCTATTCTGTTCCATTGATCTATGTGTCTGTTTTTGTGCCAGTACCACACTGTCTTGATGACCACAGCTTTGTAGTACAACCTAAAATCTGGCATTGTGATGCCCCCAGCTATCCAAAACCAGACAAAGACTCCACCAAAAAGGAGAATTATAGACCAATATCCCTGATGAACATGGATGCAAAAATTCTCAACAAGATACTAGCCAATAGGATCCAACAATACATTAAGAAGATTATTCACCATGACCAAGTGGGATTTATCCCCAGGATGCAAGGCTGGTTCAACACTCGTAATGAAATCAATGTGATTGATCATATCAGCAAGAGAAAAAACAAGAACCATATGATCCTCTCAATAGATGCAGAGAAAGCATTTGACAAAATACAGCATCCATTCCTGATCAAAACTCTTCAGAGTGTAGGGATAGAGGGAACATTCCTAGCATCTTAAAAGCCATCTACGAAAAGCCCACAGCAAATATCATTCTCAATAGGGAAACACTGGGAGCCTTTCCCCTAAGATCAGGAACGATGATGTGGTATATATACATACCATGGAATATTATTCAACCATAAACAAGAATGAAATCTTGCCATTTGCAATAACATGGATGGATCTAGAGAGTATAAGCAATAAAATCAGTCAGAGAAAGACAAATACCATATGATTTCAGTCATTTTGGAATTTAAGAAACAAAACAGAGAAAAAAGAAAGAAACAAAAATCAGACTCTTACCTATAGAGAATAAATTGATGGTTACCAGAAGGGAGGCATGTGGGAGAATGGAGTGATATAAATGAAAGGGATGAAGAGTACACTCATCATAATGAGCACTGAGTAATGTACAGAACAGAATCACTATACTGTACATCTGAAACTAACATAACACTGGGTGTTAACTATACTGGAATTAAATTTTTTAAATTTTTAAATTTTTAAATTTTTAAATTTTAAATTAAAAACAAAACAAAACAAAATCAAGGTGGCATTCCCTCCAAAGCCTCCAGGAAAGAATCTTTCCTTGCCTCTTCCAGTGGCTGGTAGCTTCTGGTGTCCCTTGGCTTGTGGCGGCATAACTCCAATCCCTGCCTCCATCTTCACATGACCTTCCTCTCCAAGTGTCTCTGTGACCCATCTGTCTCTCCTTCTATTATAAAGATCAGTATGTAAAATTCAGTTGCTTTTCTAAATATTACCAATGAACAGCTAGAAACTGAAATAAAAATACTCTTTACATAGCATCAAAAAATAGAAATACTTAAAGATAAATCTGACTAAAGCTGTGAAAGATCTCTAAAAACCACATAATAGGGCAGCCCAGGTGGCTCAGTGGTTTGGCGCCGCCTTCCACCCGGGGCGTGATCCTGGAGACCCCAGATCGAGTCCTGCGTGGGGCTCTCTGCGTGGAGCCTGCTTCTTCCTCTGCCTGTGTCTCTGCCTCTCTCTCTTTCTGTGTCTCTCATGAATGAATAAATAAAATCTTTAAAAAAAATAAAAACCACATAATATTGCTGAGAAAAAAATCACAGATGATCTAAATAAATGGAGAGATACTCCATGGATTGAAAACCCGATATTGAGAAGATGTTAATTCTCCCCAGTTTGATCAATGTAATACCAAACAAGATGCAGCGGGCTTTTTGTGTATGTATAATAAACATTGACAAACTGATTCTAAAGTTCACGTGAAATGGAAAATTCCTAGAATGGCCAAAACAACTTTGGAAAAAAAACAAAATTGAAAAGCTTATATCACCTGATTTCAAGACTTGTTATAAAGTTTTGGTAACCGGGGATCCCTGGGTGGCTCAGTGGTTTAACGCCTGCCTTCAGCTCAGGGTGTGATCCTGGAGTCCCGGGATTGAGTCCCATGTCGGGCTCCCTGCATGGAGCCTGCTTCTCCCTCTGCCTGTGTCTGTCTCTCATGAATAAATAAATAAATCTTTAAAAAAATAGAAATAAAGTTTTGGTAACCCAAACAGTGTGGTGTTGACATAAAAAAAGCAAATAGATCAATAAAACAGAATATATATAAATATACACATAAATAATGGATTTTTAAAATATAGACTTCATTTACTAAAACAGTTTTAAGCTTACAGAAAAATTGAGAAGATAGCACATAAAGTTCCTATATACCTCTCACCAAGTTCCCCCATTATTAACATTCTACGTTAATATAATACATTTGTTATAATTAATGAACCAATATAGATACATCATTAACTAAAGTCCATCATTAAGTCAAATTCCCTTAGTTTCAACTAGCATCTTTTTCTGTTCCAGGATTCTACCCAAATTACATCTTGCTGTTATGTCTTCCTAGGTTCCTCTTAGCTAAGACAGTTTCTCAGACTTTCCTTCTTTTTGATGACCTTGACAGGTTTAAGGAGTACTGGTCAAGTATTCTGTAGAATGTCCCTCAATTGGGATTTGTCTGATGTTGTTTTCATTAGGCTGAAATATGTGTTTTGAGGAGGAATACTTTAAAGATAAAGTGCTTTGTTATATCAATGTTATATCCTAGCAACATGATTTATCTGATGAAGTTAACCGTCATCCTCTGGCTGAAATAGGGTATTTCACTTTTCTCCACTATAAAAGTACTCTTCCCCTCCCCACTTTCCTATACCATACTCTTCAGAAAGAAGTCACTACACACAGCCCACACCTGAGGAGTAGAGTTATACTCCACTTCCTTACGGGTAGAATATCTATATAAATTATTTGAAATTATTTTTTAAAGAGAGATTTTTCTCACCTCCCTCATTATTTATTCAATAATTTATATCAATATAGACTCATGGATATTTATTTTATACCTTAGGTTATAATCCAATACTACCTTATTTATATCTCTTGTTCAAATTGTTCAAATTGGTCATTGGGAGCTCCTTCAGTTGGCTTCTGTGTTCCTTTGACAAAATCCCATTAAAATAGTATTTTCTTTTCTTCAGCACCTCCTACATTTTTGGGTCTACAAAATCCTCCGGGTCCCTCTTGTATACTTCCTGTCCTAGTGATAAAAATAATCCACTTCTCCAAGGAGCCCTGGGCCTTTTTATTGGCATATGGTATTTAAAAACCAAATTTTGGGCATTAGGTGTGCATTCATTGCTAACGGAGTCAATATTTGATTTTAACAAAGGTGCAAGGGCAATTCAGTAGAGAAGGCAGACTTCCCAACAAATGATGCTAAAGCAATTGAATATGCAAGTGAGCTTGGGTCTATACTTTGTTCCAAGCTCAAATTTATTATAAATAAAGATCCATTACAGAACATATTGATGAGTTGGACTTCATCAAAATTCATGCACTGTTCTCTGGAAAACACTATTAAAAGAATGAAGAGACAAGCCACATATGGAGGAAGAATGTTTACCTAACCAAGTGTTGATCTGATAAAAAAAAAAAAAAAACTTTAATCCAGAATTTATATTTAACTTTTATGACTCAACAATAAGAAAACAATTCAATTTCTTAAATAGATAAAATATTTGCACACATCTTCCCAGAAGGATATATGGGTAGCAAACGAGCACACAGAAGATGCTTGCCAATATTTGTCATAGGGGAAAACATATTAAAACCAGACCTATTAGAATGTATAAAATTAAAAAGATTGATCATGCAAAAAGTTTGAAAGGCTGTGGAGAAACTATAGAACTATATGTGGAGAACATATAGAAATATGTTCATTGGAAAACATTCTAGCAGTTTCTTAAAAAGTTAAACAAATATCTACCATACGATTTAGCCATTCTACTCCAAGTTATTTAATAAAAAGACAGGAAAGTATGTGTTCATTCAAAGACTCGAATACAAACACTTCTTACTTATCTCAGTCCTGAGCACCACAAACCTGCAGGCATACAGACACTCAAGAAATTCTGATAGATAAAGAGACCAATGGATAGATTAAAAGAGAAGGCCTGGGGATGCCTGGGTGGCTTAGTCAGTTGAGCGTCCAGCTCTTGGTTTCAAGGCTCTTGGTCTCATAATCTCAAGGTTGTAGAATTGAGCCCCACATCAGGCTCCACACTCAATGGGGAGTATGCTTGAGGATTATCTCTCTCTCCTTTTGCCCCTCCATGACTCATACACACTCACTTTCTCTCTCTCTAAAATAAATAAATCATTAAAAAAGAGAGAAGAGTAGACTGGAAGGAAATAGGAACAGATGATGAATGGACAGGAAAATAAACAAATAGAAAGCTGAATAATATGTGGACAAACTGGTGAGATTAAAATAAAGAAATGAATGGACAGAGTCAAATGTACAAAAGGTGAAGAATAATGGATAGAAAAAAGGACGGACAGGAAAAAAGTAGATAAAAACATGGAAAGATAGATGGGTGAATGAAGAGACATATGTATTACATGGATGGATGGACCAGTGAACAAAGAGTTCATAAGCACTTCAAGGGCAGACCATTCCTTCTTTATCTGTTTTTCCAATGCCAACAAAAGGACAAGGCATAGGTAGTTAGATACTCAGTACACATTTTTTAAAGGAATGAATGAATGAATGAGGTACTGGGTTATTGTGGAAAGGGTTTTAGACTAAGACTCAGAAGATCTCATTTCCATCTCTGTCTATATCCTCAAGTTGTCTATGTAAATATGAAGGACTTCACTCAACACCTTCACTTTACTCTTCTGTAAAATGGGTAGACTGGCTTAAATGATTTTTAAGGTCTTTTCAAAACACTGTGTTCCCTGATTTGAAGCTCCCCAAATCCAAAAGAAGGCTATGGGATAGGAAGTGGAGTTACAGTAAAGCAAACGCATGTTTATTTACAACTTGTCCTAATGCAGAGCCAATTCCAGATCCCTGCCAACAATGGGAGAGAAAAGTTAACACACTCCAGATTAGACTGTGTTCAAACTGTCTGGCTGAAAGCCTTGTGGTGGAAATGAAAGACAGGCTGATGGTGGAGCCTGAGGGGTAATTCAGAGGGAAACATGAACCCTCCCCAAGTTGAAAGGAAGGAGGGAAGGGACAGGCTACACAATGCCTCCCAAGGCCCTGGACTGATGGCCAAATGCACTCTATCCAGAAGGATGGTTGTTTGTTCACAGAGCACGTGACCTGTCCTCCCAGAGTCACACCTGGACTCCCAACATGCTCTGGAGTCATATTTGTGCTCAGAGCGCATCTATCATTAGTTACAGACTGCTGTGTGCCAGGCACTGTCTATCACCTCATCGCTTCTCCCAACAACCCGGGGAGGCAAGAGCGATGATCCTCACTTCTTGGAGGAGGAAAACGTGGCCAATAAGTGGCAGATTGAAAACTTGAACCCAAGGACTTTGGCTGCCTGTCTGTGGACAGCTGCCCTGGAATTGGTCAGGTAGCAATGCAGAGACTTCAGATTTCCTGCCACACCAAACTATAGTGACACCTGCTGGAGCCTGCCTGATCCCTCTGCAATATGCTCCCACACTGCTCAAGCCTCCAGTGTTGACCCATCACTCCCATTTCACAGATGGGGACACTGAGACTCAGACCAACAGGTGAGTGAGCCAGCCACGGTCACACGGCTTGTAAATGGTGACTCTGGCATTCCCTCTTCGCTAGTGAATCAATCTATTCCCATGTGGCAGCCGGAATGGACATCTGTGATTTTGCCTAAACATGCATTCTACCTACCCCTAGGAACAGCATCTGAATTTTCTTTGGAAATTCACACCCACACCCCACCAGCTACCAACTCAATCCATGTTATTTGGGCCAACCTATATACCCTGTACTTTCCCAACCCCATGCAGGGTGGGCAGATGATCCCCTTCGTTCCAATGAATGCATGTGACCAAAGATGTCCAGTGAGACTAAGTCCCAGGACATCAGAGCACATCATTGAGAAAGAGGCACCCTCTTTCTACTAGGATTTCTGAGCTGGTAAAAGGGAAGCCAGAAGCTGCCAGGGGCCACCTGAGACATCGCAAAGGGACAGCCTGCCAGAGAGTGAAGCCAACACAGAGAAAAGCAGGAACAAGAGATGGGGAGACACAATTTTCTAAGGACCTGTTTTGAGACCTGAATATATTCCAGGTACACGAGCCAAATAATTGTCTTTCTACTTAAACCAGTTAGAGTCAAGTGTCTCTCACATGCACCAGAGAGGCCCTGAGTCAATAAAACCCCTTCATCACACTGAACTATCATCACTAGTGTCCTTGGCTGTTGACTAGTTAGACCCAGGTCACTTGAGGGCAGAGACTGGGTCAAGGCCACCACTGTGTCTCAGTGGCTGATTCCAAGCATGCCTGATGAATATTTGTTGAATAAATAAAAACCCAGCTTGGCTCAATGCTCCTTCGTGAAGCTGGGGGCATATTGGGCCCAAGAAGACTGACTTCTTTGGCCGGGCCCATTCTTCTCTCTCCTCCACCCATCATTTAAGGCCTAATTCAAAGGCTGTCTCTTCTGAAACTGGCCCACAGCCCTACCCTACTCCAAAAGTGCTCTTGCACACATCAGAGCATCCATAGAATGTTTCTACCTTGTGCAGTAATGAGCACCCATGACTGACCTCTCTACCCAACCAAGAAGTCCTGAATACAGGGTCTAAAACGGTATCATTTATATATCGAGCTAGCACTTGTCACTCTCCAGAGCTCAGAAAATAATTCCTGAATTCAAGGGCTCATCTCATTCAATAAACATACACCAACCCCTAGTATACACCAGGCACTGAGAATACAGAGGTGAACACAGCATGATGGTTAAAAACAATGACACTAACAAGAGCTAACATTTACTGAGTCATTTATTACCTTGTGCCAGGCGCTGATCTAAGCACTCTGCATGTATTAACTCCTTTAACCCTCAAAGCACACTAGTGAGTTAGCTACTACTATTATCCCCCATTTTACAAGTGAGGAAAGTAAGGCTCAGGTGTCAAAGAGTTTGCCCAAGGTCACAGACACGGTAAGTGGCAGAGCCAGGATTTGAACCCAGGTAATCTGGTTCCAAAGCCATACTTGCAGCTGGTCCACTATGCTGTGGGATCATGAATACTTAGTAGGCTGATCTGGCATAAGCCCAGCCTTCTCCTTCCTAACGTCTTTATACCCCACTGCTGGAAAGAGGTAAAAGTAGAACTGACCATACCCAACATTGCTGACACAAAGACCTGGATTCTGAATTTCTAATAGCACCATTCTTTGGCCAAATGTATCCGACTGTAACCTCTCTAAGTCTCAGTTTCTTCAGGATTAATAATACCTCATGGGCAGTTCTGAGGGTGAAAAGAGTAAATATGTGAATATCACTTAGCACAATCAGCAAGAGCAGATTGCTATCGCTGGTACCTTTTATTATTCATGCAGAATAAAGCAACTCATCAGTGTACAGGACTTGGCACAAGATGTGCCATCAAATACTATCAGTATAGTTCTAGTTTCTTTTCCTTCCTGCACCACACTCTATGACCTTGGAAGAGCACCCACACTTCTCTGGAACATTCAACCAGTGCTGTTTACCACGCCCCTAGAAAGCCCTGCTTCCAGCCAGCCTCCAAAATGGATTAAGGATTTGGAATTCCCTTTCTTTCTCCACCCACAGGATCAAAGGGTACAGGCAAGGGCTGAGGAGCGGGGGAGGAATGCAAGATGGAACAGGCCGAGCTTTGAACTGGCAGAAGAACAACTGTGGTTCATCCTAGGCTCTCCTGAGCTGCAGGGCCCAGGCCCCCATGGTCTGCTCTGCTTGTGCCCTTGAGAAATAAACACAGCTGCCAAGAAACAGGACGCTTCAGCTACGGTTAATCCTCAGCCACAAGACAAGCAGGAACTCAGAGGTGCCCTGTGCTGCGAAGTGTTTTCCAAAAACGTCAGCAAACACACAGAGCAAGGAGGGAGGGGAGAGCACAATGCAAACACACAATTAGGCTTCAGAGCACGAATAGAGGCTGCGCGCGCACACACACCAGCGCCAGCCTTCTGGACGCCCACCTCCCTCTGGGCGGTCTTGCCTCCTCTGCCCTCTAGTGGCCAGACAGGGACACGCCCGCGGGTTTGAACCAGTGCTGGAAAGAGGTAAAACCCGGCGCCAAGGGGAGGATCACAGGGCTTGGAGCCTGTCAGAGAAACCAGGTCCCCAACTCTCCATCCCTCACCACTGGCCTCGCTCAGCCTCTCCTTCACCTCTCGCTAGCACCTCTGCGACAACCTCCTCACTGGTTTTAATAAAAACGAACAGCCAAGGGAATGCTGACTGCAGGCACTGTGCTGAGAGCTCTTACGTTATCTCATCGAATTCTTATACCACTCTTTGAAGTGGGCAGTATCCCAGCTACAGATGAGAAACACACAGAGGCTCACACGGGTGAGGAAATGTACCAAATGCCCCATGGGTACCTACAAGTGGAAAAGAGGAGTGACCACTGATGGGTCGCGTTTTTCGAGGACAAGGGTAGTAAAATGTTCCAAAATTATCGTGCAGCTCTGTGAATATACAAAAACCCACTGAATTGTATTGCATGTGTATCAGTTTCCTATTGCTGCTGTACAAATGACAACTCAGTGGCTTCAAACAACACCAATTTACTCTTTTATGGCCTGGAGGCCAAAAGTCTAAAACCAAGGTGTTGGCAGGACTGTGTTCTTCTGGAAGCCTACGGAGGAATCTGTTTCCTCGTCTTTTCCAGCTTACTGAGGCTGCCTGTACTCCATGGCATTGGCCTCTTACTGTATCTTCTGTGTGTGTCACTCAAATCTCAAGTTCTAATGTCACACTTCCCTTTTATCTTTCTCACCCATTTGCCTCCCTCCTTATAAGGACCCTCGTTATTACACTTGACCTACCAGCATAATCCAGGATAATCTTTCCATCTCCAGATCCCCAATTCATTCATATACCCAAATTTGTTTTTGCTAGGTAAGGTAACATATGCACAACTTCCGTGGATTAGGACATAGACATCTTTGGAGGCCATCATTCAACCAATCACAGTATGTGCATAATAAAACTGTTGTTTAGAAAAGCATGGGAGTGCCTTCTGAATTAAGATGTGAATGGTGAGAAAGACGTGGTGTGGGAAGAACAGATCTGGGAAAGTTCAAAGGGAAGCCACTGCAGTATTTTCAGCAAGGGAGAGACACGATCTGACTTACTCTCCCGCAAAATCACTATCGCACTGAATTGTCACCATCTCCACACCAGGCTGTGGGTTCCCAGGGGGCAAGGACTGGCTGATCTTCATACCTGTACCTTCAGCACTCGGCCCAGGCCTGCCACAGGGTAGGTGCTGAGTGGCTAGCAGAATGAGCCCCCTTGCCCCTCATAGCTTATTTCCCTTTGGTTCACCAGGCCAAACCTTTCACCTAGATTCTGCCCATCAGCATCATGACAGCTTTGCCACAAAGTACCACATGAAATCCAGTGTTGATGGTGCACGGTCTTCTAAGAATCCCAAGCCTTTATATCTGTGTGATTGGTACGAGACATCAAGATCCGACTGAACCTAAACAGTTGGAATTCTGGACTCATGTGTGGGGCTTCAAACTAACACACTGGGGGATCCCTGGGTGGCGCAGCAGTTTGGCGCCTGCCTTTGGCTCAGGGCTCGATCCTGGAGACCCGGGATCGAATCCCACGTCGGGCTCCCTGCATGGAGCCTGCTTCTCCCTCTGCCTGTGTCTCTGCCTCTCTCTCTCTCTCTCTCTCTCTCTCTCTCCCCCTCTCTGTGACTATCGTAAATAAATAATAAATAAAAAAAATTAAAAAAAACAAACAAACAAACAAACAAACTAACACACTGACCAGGTGACCCAGGGCAAGTTCCCCAACCTCCCTGAACCTCAGCTTGCATCTGTAAAATGGGTCCAAGGTATAGTAGTCTGATCTTCCCCTCTTATACAATGCCCAGCACTCACAGGAAGCTCACACGTTTGGTCAATCCCACAAAGATTCCTTTCTACAAACAGGGTAAGAGGGCAGAAACTCGACTATGTACTTCAGCCACCATTATGGATACAGACCATCAAAGATGTTCAATAAACAAGCATAGGCCTGATCGTCTTCAACCTGAACTCCATGGTGCCATCTCATTTCAGGAGAGAAACTTTTCCCCAAATTAACTTTAGTCCTCACTCTGGGTACAGTTGATGACCACGTACAAATGGGCCTGTGCCCAGTCCAGATCTCCTTTGGGCCTCAAGGACATGCTCAGATGTTTTGACAGATTCCTTGCCTTACCTGCGCCATTGCCTGACCTGTATCCTAGCAACCTTACCAAGAAGGTAAAAGGAAACAAGCTGAGCTTAGTAACTTGCTCTTGGCAAATCCAAGGTGGTCCCGGTGACCACTGTTCCTTTTAGATACAACACTTCTTAAGAGTGATTTAATTTCCAGGAGAGGGACTTGGTGATGCTCCGGCTGGGTAAATTGTACCCAGTGACTTTGTTGATAGGCCACTGCTGGCTGGACGGGCATATTTTTATACTCTGCCTGCTTCTTCTAAGGGCTGAAAGACTGAGGTGATGGATGCCTTGAGTTCAACAGCTCACGGCCCCATTTGAGCAAAAATTCAAACATGTAAACTGCTAGTAAATTTGTAAATCATTAAATAGTTTTAAATTTAGTGTCCCTAAATGCTAACAATGGGTCGTACGTAGCTCTATAAATGGGCACTAAAAAATAAGCATTAATTATTTCTTTGTCCAATTCCCGCTCCCTTTCTCCCTTTCTCCACTGTCTTCTTTATAACCTTATAACCCTCCCTTTTGCACACAATGTGGTTAGCTCAGGCACAGGGAAAGCCTCATAAGGTAGGAAGACTTCTATTGTACACAGATATAATATGAACACCTACATAATAACAGCCGCTGTTTACTGACCATCCACAATGTGCCAGGCATTTTACAAATGTCAACTCAGTTCTCATAAGCTATAGTATTATTAGGTACATTTTAAGGATAAGCAAAACTGTGGAGGTGAGGTAAGATGGCCAAATTCTTCCAGAACAAGGATTTGAATCCAGGTCTATCCAAGTCTGCCCTACTCAGCAGGCCGCACTACTAACCAGTATGAACCAACATCACCAAGCCCAACACCTCCCTCCTTTCTCTCCAACCCCACCTCACATTCCACCTGACCACCTCCTCCACATCCCAGAACACGGATGCCACCTCTGCTCTGTTCCAAGCTGAAGCACCCCTTCTCACATGCCCCTCCCCCACAGCCACACCCTCTGTATTCAAGACTTGCACTGAGCCCACCTCCTCTCCATCCAATCCTCTCCCAGCCTGCTCTGCTAATAGGAGCTTTACCCTCCTCCTCCTCTTACTTCCCCCACTGGTGTGCACAGCTCTGGCTTACGCTCCGCTTGTCCACTTGCACACACAGCCATCACGGACCCAAACAGACTGCAACAGAAAGCAGATGGGAGTATTTCTCCTCTGAACCTCCCATCACGTCCAAGGGTGGCAGATAGGTCTCCTCTCTTCACAGCACCTGCTTCTGGAATGACGGATGTGGCTCACTCTGCTCCAGCATTTAGAGCCACGAAAGCTGACAGACTGCTGACATGTCTCTGCGGCCAGCCTCTGTGGATTCTCATTAGAAGCTGCTCCTCCCCGAGGAGAAGGGATGTGCTAAGCATCTCCCGCACACCAGGTGCTGTGTTAGACCCTCTTTACAAATATGTTATGTCCTTTGGTTCTCCAAACCACCTAAGGAGAAGAGGATTTATCATCTGCACTTTATGGATGACGCAAGTGGGCTCAGGTCAATCACTGCTGGAGTCAAGATTCAAATCCCGTTATGCTCACCTATGAAGCCAGCCCTCTTTTCACTGTACCGCACTGTCAGAGGGAGCAAAGGAGGTAATACTTACCTACCCGTATATAGGTGTTGCTGAGTGTGCAAGGCACTTCTAGGTGTACGATCTCTACTCCCCTTCTGAAGGACAGGACTCACCTTTTAACTCTGTTCGTGGGCTTTTCTTCCCCTTCCAAAGAAGGAAGACCTTTTCTGGTCCCTTTTGTGATTAAAACCCTTAGGGAGTAAAATACATCTTGGAAACAGGAAAGGGAGTATGGGGTTTATCTACCCCACTGCTGGTCATTCTAAACTAAAAAGCTGATATATCACACTGATATATCACACACCCCAAGCAACTCATAACTCATACATTCCTCTGGTACCTCGCAGAACTGGTCTCTCCTGCTTCTTCTGCTGGTATTCCATGCTGCATTCTCCTACTGAGGAGAGCTTAGCTTGCTCTCCTTGGAACTAACTGCTTCAGGCTCATTGAATGTAAATGCCTCTGGCTAGGACTCTGTCTCTCAGCTCTGGTCTTCCAATTTTTCACACCAGGCCCTCTTCTAGGATCCCAGTTACTCAACTTCATTCCTAAACAGGATAACATAAAGGAAATAATCCACAAGGCGCAGGCATACATCTCACACCTAAATAGTGGCATGATAAATAGGTTCATTCTTCTCTGGATCTTAGGCTACAAAATACTTGGGTCTCAGTAAAAGACTAGGAACAACAACAAAAAACACAGCAAAACAAAATGAAATACCATCCCTCCTAGCTTACTAGCTAAAAATTTAGATGAGGAATGATGAGATATGCCTAGACTGACCAATCAATAAATAGCCAGATGTGGGGTGCCTGGGTGGCTCAGTTGGTTAAGCATCTAACTCTTGATTTCAGCTCAAGTCATAATCTCAGGGTCCTGAGATTGAGCTCTTGTCAGACTCCATGCTCAGTGGAAAGCCGTCTTAAGAGTCTCCAGGTTCCCTCCACCTACCCCCTGTGCCTCTCTCTCTCTCTCTTTCTCTCTCTTTTCCCCTCTTACATGCTTTCCCTCTTCCCCTTCCCTCCTGCACTCTCTCTCCTTAAAAATTAAATAAATAAATAAATAAATAGCCAGATGTGACCTTGACAAAATTGGAGAACTGGCCTAACTAGAGTTCTGAGTCTAAGTCGCTGTATGTCATTTCTCTGGCAGATCCTCAAGCTCCACACTCCCTTTCTTGGCTGCTCTCTAGGGCTGGATATCAAACCATTTAGGATTGTGTAGCCAAAGAAAGAAGGGGGTGGACCATGACCTTCACAATTAGCTGAGGCAGCCACAAGCTGAGGCTTTCTTCACTGATAGGTGTATTAACAGTTTTCCTGTTGCTACAATTGCTCCTTTAGCAAAAGGTACGAATCTTTTCTTCTTTAAATGATAAGGGTTAGGGTTTGCTGCTTTTGTTTACCACGTACCCAGAAAAAGAAAATAAAGTAATCTGTATTGATGGGGAATTGCTGTTAATAGATCAAATAATACCTGGATCAAACCCTTGAAATTAACAGAATTAAGTCTGCAGAAAGCCACATAGCCTGTAGGTAAAGATTATTGGGAAAAACACAGGATGCTTTGCTTAAGATAATGACAATGTAGCCTGAGGAGGTAACAAATGAAAAAGGCTGTACATTCATTGCAGTCACAAGGCAAAGGGCCACTGCTTTTGCTAACAAAGATAGCATTACTGACACACGTTGCTGAGATGTTCAGCCAACTCAGACCAGGAAAAGGAAACACTTACCACCTGATCACAATCTTTTTTTTTTTTTTTTAAGATTTTATTTATTTATTCATGAGAGACACAGAGAGAGGCAGAGACACAGAGGGAGAAGCAGGCTTCCGTGCAAGGAGCCCAACATGGGACTCAATCCCAGGTCTCCAGGATCACACCCTGACCTGAAGGCTGTGCTAAACCGCTGAGTCACCCAGGCTGCCCACCTGACCACAATCTTGATGAAGCCAAATGGACCAGCACTAGAAGGACAAGCCAAACAATCTTGAAGTTTACCCAATCTCTGACCAATCAGAAGAACCCATAACCCCAAGCCCCCTACTCTTGATTTTTGCCCTTACAAATTCTCACTTGCAAACCATTGGGGAGTTTGGGACTGTTTTCCTAGGTAAGTGCCACACCAGTAAGTAAGCCTATCTTTCTGCACTGCAAAAGCTTGGTGTCAGTTTTGTTTGGTTTTATTAATTGTCTTGCTGCACATAAGCAAAACCAACTCTCATTTGGTTATACCCTTTGCATTTCCATTTTTTTAAATTTATTCATGAGAGAGAGAGAGGCAGAGACACAGGCAGAGGGAGAAGCAGGCTCCATGCCAGGAGCCCGACATGGGACTTGATCCCTGGACTCCAGGATCATGCCCTGGGCCAAAGGCAAGTGCCAAACCACTGAGCCACCCAGGGATCCCGACCCTTTGCATTTCCCAATGCCAACGAGATATATACAGAAATGGAGCAACAGCAGCCGTTAGAATGGTGGATAACTGCAAAAGCAACCACCAATACATCCCAGTTTTCTCTCATTGGCCTTTCACGGAAATCATGAGAATTAGTGCTCCCCTGGCACCTGAACAGCAATATACTGCCAACATCAAGTAGTAGCGAGCTTGTTTACAACATTCTTCAGGAAAGATGGGAAGGAGCTGTTCTCAGGGCAGAAACTGGAGATATGGCTGCAGAGCTCACTAACCTAGGCCAAAAGTCAATGCCTCAGAGCCATGGTTTACTCATCTGTAAAATGAGAATGGCCATAATTGCAGAGACAGCTTAGCCCATTGCAATAGAAAAATTTAGACTTTTGGGGGCACCTGGATGGCTCAGCTGGTTAAGCATCCAACTCTTGATTTCAGCTAAGGTCACGATCTCAGGGTCATGCGACCAAGCCCCGTGTTGAGTCCTGTGTCAAGCTCAGTGTCAGTCTCCACACTCAGTGGTGAGTCTGCTTGAGACTCTCTCTCCCTCGCACCCCATCCATGCTCTCTCTCTGTCAAAAAAATAAATCTTTAAAAAGAATAATATAGACTTTTCGACAAACTTGATCCTAAATACTGTCACAGTATAACCTTGAGTTACTTAATTTCCCTGAAGCTATAATTGGTGGTGATAATTGAGTTTGAGAGAGATCTGTTGAGACAACTAGGTAGCGGCTTATATAAAGTGCTTATTACAGTACAAGCATATAAGACATGCCCGATAAATGAAAATGGTCTATTAGCAGTTACTGGATGTTTGCTTACACTTTGGCTACAATATTACTTACAATTGTACTGAATACTTCACATGATTTATCTTGTCATACTTGCTTTTGCTTTCTCTACCCCTCAAAAGATTTTTATGAAGATAAAACAAACTAATATATATTTTATATGGAAATATGAGCACAGGAAAAGTCCTAAAAGGATATACATAAAAATGTAGTGGTTATCTCATAGAGCTATGTTTATGGATGATTTTTTTTTTTTAAGATCTTATTATTTAGTCACGAGAGACACAAAGAAAGAAGCAGAGACAGGCAGAGGGAGAAGCAGGCTCCCTGCGGTCAGCCCCATGTGGGACTTGATCCCAGGATCCCAGGATCATGACCTGAGCCAAAGGCAGATGCTCAATCACTGAGGCACCCAGGCATCCCTTACAGATGATTTTTGTCTTATTTTTACTTACCTTCCTTTTCAAACTTTTCTACAAACATCACTGATGCCATTTTGGTTCTGGTTTCTTTTTTATGCCAAAATACTAAAAAACAAACAAACCTACATGAGTCATTTCTTTTGGACATAAGAGCTAAAAAAAGTTTTGCTTTCTCTTAGAAGCTTGCATGTGTTTTTCTTTTAATTTATTTATGTACTTATTTTTAAAGATTTTATTTTTAAGTAATCTCTATACCCAACATGGGGCCCAAACTCACAACCCTGAGATCAAGAGTCATGTGCCTCACTGACTGGGCCAGCCATATTTTTCTTTTTAATAATAAATGTTAGCTAATGGTATACCCTCTTCACCTTGCCAAGGGAACTAAAGGCAGATTTTTATTTTATTTCATTTTTCTGAGCCAATTTTTTTTTAAAGATCTTATTTATTTATTCATGAGAGACACAGAGAGCCAGAGACAGAGGGAGAAGAGGCAGAGGGAGAAGCAGGCTCCATGAAGGGAGCCCCACGTGGGACTCAATCCGAGGTCTCCAGGATCAGGTCCTGGACTGAAAGTGGCACTAAACCGCTGAGCCACCAGGGCTGCCCTGAGCCAAATTTTAATTCAATCATTCAATTAGGTCCTTAACTCTTTGTATATTTCTCTTCAATTTCTCTGCCTGCCCTAGTCTTGACTTTCTATTCTAATTTATATTTGTCTTATCCTGATTTTATATTTTATTACTTTTCTCAGTGTTTGTCATAAGCCACCACAAACCCTTTATAGAATGAAGCCTGGTATACAAACACACACATATACAACTGCTAATTTTTAAGAATTGCTGTTGCCCATGTATTTCATTGCACATTTCACACATTCCACAGAGTTCTTGGTTACAACATTAATGATAGAATTATAGTAATCTTTAAATTCTATTTCTGATATTAAAAAAAAAAGTAAGGGTACCTGCATGGCTTAGTTGGTTAAGTGTCTGACTCTTGATTTTGGCTCAGGTCATGATCTCAGGGTCATGAGATTGAGCCCCAAGTGGGCTCCACACTGGGCATGGAGTTTCTTAAGATTCTCTTTCTCCTCTGTCTCTGCCCCTTCTCCTCCCCCACTCTCAATAAATAAATAAATAAATATTAAATTTTTTTCAAAAATGCAAAACCACAAAATCTCCCTGTAATGACATAATTTTAAAAGCCTTAGAATTGGGTCACTTTTATTAAATGTTCAATTCTCAAAATTTTGTGTATATTTTATATTTATATAATTAAATTTATATATTTTATGATATATAAAATTTTTAGAATTTTTTTTTTTTATGATAGTCACAGAGAAAGAGAGAGGCAGAGACACAGGCAGAGGGAGAAGTGGCTCCATGCACCGGGAGCCCGATGTGGGATTCGATCCCGGGTCTCCAGGATTGCGCCCTGGGCCAAAGGCAGGCGCCAAACTGCTGCGCCACCCAGGGATCCCTAGAATATGTTTTTTAATTTTAAAACCTCCACACTATATGTTCTCATTCATTTGGGGAATATAAATAATAGTGAAAGGGAATATAAGGGAAGGGAGAAGAAATGTGTGGGAAATATCAGGAAGGGAGACAGAACATAAAGACTCCTAACTCTGGGAAATGAACTAGGGGTGGTGGAAGAGGAGGAGGGCGGGGGGTGGGGGTGAATGGGTGACAGGCACTGAGGGGGACACTTGATGGGATGAGCACTGGGTGTTATTCTGTATGTTGGTAAATTGAACACCAATAAAAATTAATTTATTTTTTTTTTAATTTTTTTTTTTTTAATTTTTTTTATTTATTTATGATAGTCACAGAGAGAGAGAGAGAGGCAGAGACACAGGCAGAGGGAGAAGCAGGCTCCATGCACCGGGAGCCCGATGTGGGATTCGATCCCGGGTCTCCAGGATCGCGCCCTGGGCCAAAGGCAGGCGCCAAACCGCTGCGCCACCCAGGGATCCCTAAAAATTAATTTATTAAAAAAAATTCCTCCCTTAAAAAAAAAAAAACAAAAAAAAACAAAAAACCTCCACACTATTCCTCTCCTTCCCTACCTACTCCACTAAATTCTGACACATGTAAGCAATAGCAAGCCCAACAAAGTCACTCCTAAGGAAAGAGGTCAGAGGCACTAATAAAACCACTCTCTCAAAACCCTGGAATAGAATTTCAAGAGGTCCTCAATCAGAACCTAATGCTACAGCCAATGAATCATCCCACAGTAACTTTATGCCACCATTCTTAAACGAGGGGCCTCCCTCAGGCTGGGGAAATAGGAAGTTGGCAATTTCCTACTCCTGGAAAAGATACTGAGGCAGTCAATTCATAAATACTTAAGATGTTTACCAACTTCAAGAGAACAGTTCAAATACACAAGGGAAGGCCTCTGCCAGCACCTCCTCTCCCTACATCAGGTCCTTTTATCAGGAATCCACAGGAAGCCCAAACAGTTTCACAGTTCTTGCCGGCTGTTGTCATACCTACTATCTTTGTCATCATAGGCAAATGCCAGCAGAGGCCTTTTGCAGTGCCAATGCATGCCAAGGTCAGAGACCCACACTACATTTCTTGCTTGTCTCTTATGGAAATCAATATAGAAAAACCAATAAATTATGTTAATAAGAAAAATGTACATTTATTAATATTTGCCAACATTAACTGACTTAACCTGATTAATAACCCTATAAGATAGATACAACATTACTGCATTTTACTGAGAGCACTGAGGTACAGAGAGGTCATAAGCCAGTAGGTGACAGAACAAGATTTGAATGTAGGCCAGTTAACTTAAGAACCTATGCTCTGAATCCCTATTCTCTATTCCCTGGGAAAACAGTAATAGCAGCTGATGTTTGTTGAGCACCCCTTATGAATCAGATAAATTATATTTTATTGAACGCCAATGACAACCTAGCAAGGCAGTTTTCTTTTTAAATTTTTAATTGCAAACAGTAAAATTAGCTTTTTTTCATGTACAGTTCTGTGAGATTTTAAACATGCATGCATTTTTATAACCATTACCACAGATAGGATATAGAATAATCCCAACCAAGGAAATAATTCCCTTGTGGCTAGCCCTTTGTACTCAAACTTCCAACTCTAACTCCTGGCAACCACTGATCTGGTCTCTGTGCCTCTATTTTTTCCTTTTCCAGAATGTTATAGAAATAAAATATTATGTAACCTTTTGAGACAAGGTTTTTTCCTTACTTAACACATCTAAGATTCACCCATGTCTCTGTGTGCCTCAATAGTTCATTCCTCTCTATTGCTAAGGAGTATTCCACTGTGTGAATATACCACAATTTGTTTATTTATCCATTGACAGACATTTGGGTGGTTTCCAGCTTTTGACAACTTGAAGTTACTCTGCTACACACATACACACACACACACACACACACACACAGATGTTTGTGTGAACATAAGTTTTCATATCTCTAGGATAAATCCCTAGATGTAGAATTTCTAGGTCATATAATACTTATATGTTTAACTTGTTGAAACAATTGTCAAGCTGTTTTCCAAAATGGCAGTACCATCTGGCATTCCTACCAGAAATAGGAATGTTCCAGTTACTCCACATCAGCACTTCATGTTGTCAGTATTTTTTAATTTAGCCATTCTAATGAGTATGAATATTTCATTGTAGTTTTTTTTTCATTGTAGTTTTAAACATTACTAGTGGTGTTGAGTGTCTTTTTAGTTGTTTATTTGCCGTCTTTATATCCTCTATGGGGAAAAGTCTGTTCAAATCTTTTGCCCACTTTTCATATTGGTTTGGTTAAGTTTTGCTGAGTTTTGAGAGTTCTTTTTTTTTTTTTAAGATTTTATTTATTTATTCCTGAGAGACACAGAGAGAGGCAGAGACACAGGCAGAGGGAGAAGCAGGCTCCATGCAGGAAGCCCCACGCGGGACTGATCCTGGATCTCCAGGATCACATCCTGGGACAAAGGCGGCACTAAACCGCTGAGCCACTGGGGCTGCCCAAGTTTTGAGAGTTCTTTAAGTACTTCAGACCAAATAAATTTTCTTATGTATGTTTGCAAATAATTTCTCCCAATACGGGGCTGGCTTTCTACCTCTCTTAATGGTGTTATTTTTCAAAGCAAGAGTTTTTCATTTTCACTAGGTCCAATACATCAACTTTTACTTTATGGATCAAGCTTATGTTACATCATCTAAGAAATACTTACCTAACCCAACAGGAAAATTATTTTCTGCGATTTTTCTTTCTAGGAGCTTTATAGTTTTATGTCTTATGGGTAGGTCTGTCATCCGTTTGGAGTTAATTTTTGTATGCAACATAAGGTGTAGGTTGAGGCTCACTTTTTTGCATGTGAGTAATCAATCCAGCACCATTTGCTAAAGACTGTCCTTTGTCCATTGGACTGCCATTGCACTTTTGTCAAAAATCAGTTGGCTCTATTCATGATTTTATCTTGTATATATATATATATATATATATATATATATATATATATATATATATTTCATTTGTCTATATGACTTTCCTTTCACCAATATGCTGTCAACACAGCTGCTTTACAGTGTATCTTAACACAGGTAGTGAAATCCTCTCTGCTTTTTCAAAGCTGTTTAGTTTTTCTAGTTCCTTTCCATATAAATTTTAGAACCAGCTATATCTACAAAGAAGCTGTCTTAGTCCTTTCGGGTTGCTTTAAGAGAATATCATAGAATGGGTGACTTACAAACAACAGAAACTGATTTCTCTCAGTTCTGGAGGCTGGTAAGTCTAATATCAAGAACCTGTAGATTCAGTGTCTGGTGAGAGCCGCTTGCAGTTTCACGGATGGCTGTCTTCTCGCTGTATCCTTACATGGTAAAAGAGGCAAAGGAGCTCTCTGGGGTCTCTTTTGTAAGGGCACTATGCCATTCATGAGGGTTCCACACTAATGACCTAATCACTTCCCAAAGGCCCCACCTCCAAATACCATCCCACTGAGGATTAGGTTTCAACATATGAATTGTAGGAGAGTTGAGAGCATAAATATTCATTCTGTAGAATAAGCTTTCAGAGGCTTTGATTGGGATCGCTTTAAATCCTTAAGTCAATTTAGGAAGAATTAACGATATTGAGTCTTCCAGCCCATGAACACAATATGTTTCCATATTTATCCAGGTCTTCTCTAATTAGTGTTTGGTAAAGCATTAATTTCAATCTCACTATATAAATAAATAGATGATTTAACTAAGGTCATACTTTGTAATGGTGCCAGCATTTTGAAATAAGTTTCATCTGCCTCCAAGGATTTAATTCTTTCCACTAAACCACACTGCCTTACAAATAGATTGGTTGTTTTTTTTTTTTTTTTGCCAATGTTTTATTTCTTTGATTCATTGAAATAATATATGACTTTTCCCCAAGCTGTTATTCCTTCAGCTGTTTTTTTTTATCAATATCAGGATTATGATTAAAATTAAAATAGAAAAATGCTTACAGTATGCTGTTTAAAAATGCAGGATATAAAATTATATCTACTATATGATACCACCCACATAAAAAATACATATATAGAAAAAATGCATTAAAATATATTAAAATTGTTAATGATTCTGACATAGGCAGGCCAGGTCCAAGGACCTCAAGCAGGTCCCACAGGACCAGCCAAGAGGAAACCTGGTTTCACATAGGATGGAATCAAATGCAAGCCAGGAAGAAGTGAGAGTAGAGTTTATTGAATAATGTAAGTGATAGACTATAGCAGAAAAAATGGCTGGGAGACTCAGAAAGGGAGAAGTCTCCCCATTGCTCGGGGTTAGGGGCCTATATTGGAAAGGCGTCCAGGATATGTGTTCTTTCAGGAATCCAGGGTAGGATCCAATCAAGGCAAATGTGAGGTGAACAATAGGTGTTATTCCTTAAGTCGCCAAAATTAGGGGGTATTGACGCCAGTGTTGACAAAGGTTTGTTCTAAGCTAATATGCTGTAATATGCTCAGGATCTGGTTCTTCTTAGAAGTTATCAGGTGTATGGGGGCCTGTGACAAAATTCAGAGAATGATTAACTTTCTTGCATCCACCTTGGAGTGGGAACATAGCTTCTTTGGCTTATTCAGATGCAAGGTGAAATACAGAACATGAGTAAATGGGGCCTAGGGGAGAAACAGAGCATTTCCAAAATGGAGTCCCTTCAGTTTCCTTACTCAATTCTGAGTTATAGATCTATGGGTAATTGTTAATTTCTTCTTTATATCTGTCAGCATATCTAAATGTTCTACAATGAGCAAATATTATTACTATTACTTAACATATAAAGACATGCTCATTGCATAAGATTGATACAAGAATAAGACATCATATGTACCTTTCATCCCCTATCCACTTCATGCTCCCAATGTATTGAGCCTGATGTATATACTTCAAGGACTATTTCTAATCACTTAGTTTTAGTATTTTTTGACTAAATGGGAACACATCACACAACACATTGATTTGCTACTTTCTCTTCTCATTCAGTTATCTTATCTTGCCCATCTTATACTTCAATACCTGTAACTCTTCCTCATTCTTTGGTACCTCATACTATAGGATGAAACTGTAACTTATTTAATTATTCCCTTTCTAATGAAAATTTAGGCTATCATTTATGCTATTCAATGATGCTGTAATTGACATTCATGTTATTACTTATATAAGAACACTGTTTTTGTTTTAACTTGGGTTATAGAAAAAAATCATATATTAAAGGTATCATGCTGAACTGTTTTTTGAAAAGTAATGCAGCTATATTTGTAATATCCCTAAAATATTGTAAGTGAATTAGTCACATTTACATGTTTTAAGTGAAGTAGATAATTAAAAGAAACTTGCACACAGATGGCATGGGGAAAACAATTCATCCAGTGGTGCTAAGAGCATACACTGAAATAACCTTTCTGCACGGTGGTTTAGTCTTTCATAAAATATGAACAACTCTAATCCATCAATCCCATCCCACTTTAGTGGTTTACTCAAAAGGATGATCACATGAGTAAAATAGAAGTACATAAAGGATAATCACTGCTGTATTCTTTATTATACGTAAAGATTAGAAACCACCTATTAGTTGGAAATTTTAAGTACATTCTGGTATAGTCAATGGAATTTTAAGTAACCATTAAAATTGACAGTAGAGCTCAGTAGCCATTGCCATGAGAAGCAAAAACATACTGCTAGGGAGATGAACAGGCCACAGAGCAGCAGGAGAATATCCCTATTACATGAATAAAGAGTTACATAAAATTGCTGCATATCTGGATGGCTGGACAATGCTCACCAGAATGGTATTCTTCACAGTGGTTAACTCTTTCTTTTATATATTTTTTAAAGTGGGCTCCACACTCAGCATGGAGCCTAATGTAGGGCCTGAACTCAGGACCCAGAGATCAAGACTTGAACTAAAATCAAGAATCAGATGCTTAACCAACTGAGCCACCCAAGCATCACATTCTTTTACATTTTTTTTATTGGAGTAAAATTCATATACCATAAATTCCAAATCTTTTCTCCAACTGTGTCCTTTTTTTTCAACATTGTTTTGGCTATACTGGGATCCCCTGCATTTTTACTTTATTTTCCTTATTACTACCTCACCAGCATTAGCAAGAAAGAATTTGTCTTCTTAAGGGACGCCTGGGTAGCTCAGTGGTTGAGGGTCTGCCTTCTGCTCAGGGAATGATCCCGGGGTCCTGGGATGGAATCCTGCATCAGGGAGTCTGCTTCTCTCTCTGCCTATGTCTCTGCCTCTCTCTCTGTATCTCTCATGGATAAATAAATAAAATCTTTGAAAAACAAAGAATTTGACTCCTTAAGACAGGTTTATGTTATGACTATCACTATCAGGTAATGAGGGAGCAAAGGGTTTGGAAAGTATCAGGTATCAAGGAAAGCTATTTATGTAAAATATTTTACATTTTAATAATTGAATTCTTCCATAATGATGACATTTTTTAAATATAGAGTAGGAGAAATGAAGACTCACCTGTGGTGTCATCATATAGACCATCTCTAGTCATGTGTATTTCTTTTTATCTTTTTCCTATATATAAACCTAAACAAGTATATTTCTCATGTAATTTAGAGAATTAACAAAATATTTATGCTTCACTTTAAAAAAAAAAAACAAAATGAAAACAAAGCAGAACTTGAAAATGGAAAATTGAGAGAACAGTATTCATTTTACAAAAGAATTCTCTCAGACTTTTATTTTTCAATGTGGCTTTATTGTTTGTGGAAATGTTATAGTCTTAAAATATTCAAACTATAGGGACGCCTGGGTGGCTCAGCAGTTGAGTGTCTGCCTTCAGCTCAGGGCATGGTCCTAGAGTCCTGGGATAGAGTCCCACATCGGGCTCCCTGAGTGGAGCCTGCTTCTCCCTCTGTCTGTGTCTCTGCCTCTCTCTCTTTGTCTCTCATGAATAAATAAAGAAAATCTTTTTTTAAAAAACCTCAAACTATACATAAAAATTTTTAATTTTTAAATTAAACTTAAAATTCTCCTATTTAAAGTTAATTACTATTGGGATACAGTGATAGAAGAGAAACTTATAAATTAAAAGAAGTTGACTTTGCTAGCCTAGGGAAAAGACCTGACCTATCTCCTTCAAAGACTCATTCAAGATAGTCCTAGTCAGTAGAAGGGAACTACCATTTATGGATCACAACTAGAAGTCCAGTACATTCACCTATAAATTTCCCCATCAGTCCTTACAATACTCTCAGACACATTTTAACCCCATTTTACAGATAGAGAAATGGAAAATAAGAGAAATTAGCCAAAGTGTCAAAGCTATTACATGGATGAGTAAAAAATATGTAATGAAGTTTCACTCCAAAACCACTTAATCTTTTACACAGGCATTAATCATTCACACATCATCTTCAGAATTTTTGTCCTATCCACTATCAGCTACACTTTTCTTTATTCAATAATTTTTTTAAAGTAGGCTCTACAACCAACGTGGGCCTTGAACTTATAACCCCAAGATCAAGAGTCACATGCTCTACAACTGAGACAACCAGGCACCCCTCTTTATTCAATAATTTTTAAGGGGGCTCATTTTTTTTTAACTTAAATAAATTTAGTTAATCTTAGGTAATGAATTCAATGACCTGGCTATATGTTTTTAGTAAGCTTGAAAATACACCCCCACTCTGTGTTTGTCTCACTCTTCTCAGTCCTACCCTCTTATTTACCCCTATCCTTCTCCTCACCACAGTCTCTATCCTCTCCCCTCTCCTCATCCAAACACCTTCTCCCTCCTTATTCCTCCTCCTTCCTTCTCCTCATTCCCACCCCATCTTCTTCTGTACCACCATTCTCTCCTCTCCACCACAATATACTTCTCTATCTTTCTTCTCCCTGGCTCACCCTTGAGCCCTGATAGCTAACTGATAGGTCCTGGTCCAGCAAGAAGACACAGACCATTTTGTTCAAGGACTCCAAGGCCAGGAAGGCTCAATGGCAACATATACCCTATGCCATGAACTCTCACATCCTGCTGTGGATGTAGAACAGCTCAAAATCCTAAACACTTATAGGACAGGCTTTAAGTCACTGAGTTCCAGAGGGCCACTGAACCTCGACTGCTGGTCCTGAGATAGGATCCCATTGCTGCCAGAACCACCACAAGGAGCACCTGATCAACAAAATCACTGTGAACCATAGCCTGTTCTCTGGCTGCTTCCATGTGAATGCATGTGCCCAGAAGTGAGGCATGAGGCAGAGGACTACAAAGCCACACTGTGTCCCAACACACTGAAAATCCCAGCATGCAGCACATGTTCATCTTTGTCCTTTCAAATAGTGATTTTGCCTTAAAAATTTTGAGAGAGAAGCAAACCACAAGAGACTCTTAACAATAGAGAACAGGGGATCCCTGGGTGGCTCAGTGGTTTAGTGCCTGACTTTGGACCAGGGCATGATCCTGGAGTCCCGGGATCGAGTCCCACATCGGGCTCCCTGCATAGAACCTGCTTCTCCCTTTGCCTGTGTCTCTGCCTCTCTTTCTCTCTGTATCTCTCATGAATAAATAAAAAAATCTTAAAAAAAAAAACAATAGAGAACAAATTGAGGGTTGATGGAGGGAGGTGGGTGTGGGATGAGATAGATGGGTGATGGGTATTAAGGAGGGCACTTGTGATGATGAGCACTGGGGTGTTACATGTAAGTGATGAATCACTGAATTCTATTCCTGAAAACCAATCTTACACTACTTGTTAACTAACTAGAATTTATTTTTTTAAGATTTTATTCATTTATTCATAAGAGACAGAGAGAGAGAGAGAGAGAGAGAGAGAGAGAGAGAGAGAGAGAGAGAGGCAGAGACACAGGCAGAGACACAGGCAGAGGGAGAAGCAGGCTCCATGCAGGGAGCCCGATGTGGGACTCGATCCTGGGGTTCCAGGATCAGGCCCTGGGCTGAAGGCGGCGCTAAACTACGCTAAACCGCTGAGCCACCAGGGCTGCCCAACTAACTAGAATGTAAACAAAATTTTGGAAATAAATCAATAAATCACTCATCTATTCAAGAAAAAAAGTATATAATTTAGTGCTTTTAATATGTTCAAAAGTTGTACAACCATCACAACTACCTAATTTCAAAACACTTTCAGGAGCAGCCCCGGTGGCGCAGCGGTTTAGCGCCGCCTGCAGCCGGAGGTGTGTGATCCCTGAGACCCGGAATCAGGTCCCACATCGGGCTCCTTGCATGGAGCCTGCTTCTCCCTCTGCCTGTGTCTCTCTCTCTGTGTCTTTCATGAATAAATAAATAAAATCTTAAAAAAAAAAAACTTTCAGAAATTAACAAGTAACCATTTACTGATACAGTCACTCCTCATTCCCTCCTCTCAGCAATTACTAATCTACTTTCTGTCTCTGTGGATTTACCTTATCTGGACATTTCATATAAATGGAATCACACAATATATAGCCTTCTTTCACCTAACATAATGTTTTCAAGATTCAGTGGGCAGCCTGGGTGGCTTAGCGGTTTAGCGCCTGCCTTCAGCCCAGAGCCTGATCCTGGAGACCCAGGATCAAGTCCCACATTGGGCTCCCAGCATGGAGCCTGCTTCTCCCTCTGCCTGTGTCTCTGCCTCTCTCTCTCTCTCTCTCTCCCTGTGTCTCTCATGAATAAATAAATAAAACCTTTGAAAAAAAAGAGATTCATCAATGTTATGGTAGATATCAGTGCTTATTCCCTTTTATGACTAAATTATATTCCATTGTGTCCCATGGATATTACATATTTTGTTTATTTAATCATCAGTTGGTGAACATTTGAGTTGTTTTCACTTTTGACTATCATAAATAATGCTACTATAAGCATTCATTTTTCTGGGAACATACGTTCAATTGCAGATTTCCAAATATTTTCTTCCATTCTACAGGTTTTCTTTTCATTTTCTTACTTGTGTCTTCCGAAACACAACAGTTGCTGCAATTGGTTTTTCTTCACTTATGTGAAGTCCAACATATCTAGTTTTCTTTAGTTGTTTGTGCTTTTAGTGTCATACCTAAAAAAAAAAAAAAAAAAACCTAATCCAAGGTCACTGCCTAATCCAAGGTCAAAAAGATATTTTATTCTTAGAGTTATTACATTTAGGTCTTTGATACATTTTGAGTTAATTTTTGTATATGGTATGAGATAGGGGTCCAAATCCAGTAAACATATTAAAATCAATTACAACTTGGGGCACCTGGCTGGCTCAGTCAGTGGAGCATGCAATTCTTGATCTGAGGATTGTGAGTTTGAGCCCCATGTTGGGTATAGAGGCTACTTTAAAAATATGAATAAAATCAGTTGTATCTTATATATTGGCAATAAACAACTAGAAAATAAAAATTTTTTAAATATCATTACAAAAGCTCCCTGACATGAAATAATTAGGTATAAACTAACAAAACATGTTCAAGATAAAACTATAAAATTCTGATGAAATAAATTTAAAAAGATTAAAATATAATAAATTAAATAAATAAATAAATAAATCCTACATAAATGGAGAGGCATATCATGTTCCTGAATTGCAAAACTGAACATAATAAAGATCTCAATTCTCCTAAATTGACCTATAAATTTAACAGAATTCCAGTCAAAATCCCAGCAGGATCTTTTTCTATAGCTATAGAAAATTGATTTTAAAACTAACATGGAAAGGCAAAGGAACTAGAAAAACAAAATAAGTTTTAAAAACCAAGTATAAAGTTGGAAGAATCACATTATCCAATTTTAAGACTTATGATACAGCTACTGTAATCAAGACAGAATGGTCCTGGCAACGGAGTACACACAGATAGAGTCATACAATATATGACTTTTAATGTAGCATATCTTCAGAAGTAGACCCACACAGATATGACCACCTGATTTTTGTCTAAGACACAAAAGCAATTAAATATAAAATCATAGGGTTTTTTTTAATCAATAAGTGGCATTAGAACAACTGGACATCCATATAAAAGGAAAAGAATATCAACCTACACCTTACATTTTATACTAAACTAACTCAAAATGGATCATAGACCAAAACCATAAAATCTTCATGATATGGAATTGGACACAATCCCTGGTGATTTCTCCAAAAGCACAATTCACAAAAGAAAAGCTCATAAATTGAAATTCATTAAAATTAAAAGCATTTGTTTTTGCAAAAATACTGTTTAAAAATTAAAAGACAAGCTACAGACTCAGAGAAAGTATTTGCAAATAACATACTCAAAAAGGATGGATTTATGCTCAGAATATATAAATAACTCCCCAGAAAAACAAAAGGAAAACAACTCTATTTATGGGCAAAAGACTTGAACACTTCACTAAATAGGATACAAATAGAAAAGAAACCCATAAAAAAAAAGAAAAGAAACACATAAAAAAAATACTCGACATCATATGCCATTTAAACATGATTTAAAACCATGATGTCATACCATTGCACATCTATTTGAATGACTAAAATAAAGAATAATTATAATAATTCCAAGTGCTGACAAGGATGCAGAACAAGTCAAACCCTCATACACTGCTGATGGGAATACAAAATGATACAGTCAATCTAGAAAACAATTCAGCAGTTTCTTACAAATCTAAAAACACTCTTACCATTTGAACCAGCAATCTCTTGGGTATTTATCTTAGAGAAATGAAAACCACTATTTACAAAAAGAGCTTATGGCAGCTCTATCCATAACTGTCCAAACTGAAAACAACTCAAATGTCCTTCGATTAGGTAAATGGATAAACTGGTACATCCGTCCAGTGGAACGTTACCCAGCACATATCAATAGTGCCTAGATGAATCTCAAAAGATGTGCTATTTGAAAGCCCATATCAAAAGTTATAAACAATATGATTCTATTTATATGACATATATGATAAGACAAACTACCAACGGATAGCAGTTCAGTGGTTGCCAGGTTGGCCCCAGGGAAGGTCATCTCCATAAAGAGGTCCATAATGGAGGGCTTGGGGGTATGTGTTAGTTTCCCAAGGCTGACACAGATAAAAGTACCACAAAATTGGTTGTCTTAAAGCAACCAAAATTTATTCTCTCACAGTTCTGGAGATTAGAAGTCTGAAATCAAGGTAATAACAGGGTGATGCTCCTTCTAAAACCACTAAGAGAGGAGCTTACTTACCTCTTCCAGCTCCTAGTAGCCACATCCTTACATTTCTTGGTTTGTGACAGCATAACTCCAATCTCTGCTTTTATCTTCACATGACCCTTTCCCTGTGGGTGCCTCAAAATTCACATGGTATTTTCCTTCTTTTTAAAAAACACTGGTAGAGCCTGGAGGACTCAGTCAGTTGAGCAACAGACTCTTGGTTTCTGCTCAGGTCATGATCTCAATTTCATGGGATCAAGCCCGACTCTGTGCTCAGCAAGGAGTCTGCTTGTCCCTCTCCCTCTGCTCTCCACCCCACACCCCTGCTCTCCTTCTCTCAAATAAATAAATAAAATCTTTAAAAAACACCAGTTATATTAGATTAGAGCCCACTCTAATGGCCTCATCTTCACTTGATTACATCTCCAAAGACTCCTTCCAAATAAGGTTACATTCACAAGTACTGGAGGTTAGGACTTCAACCTACCTTTGAAGGAGCAGGGGGGCAGGAAGGATGTAACTCAACCCATAAAAAAGTGATAGAACTGTGTTGACTGATTACAATGGTGGTTTCAGGAATCTGTTCATGTACTAAAACTGATAGAATTGTACATTTTTAAAAGCTACTATAAATATAAACACAAAGCAAAAAAAAAGGAAAAGCACAGGTATAGGGATGTCAACTTTCATTTTGCCAAGTAAAGGACATTAAAATATATATAACTGCCACCATTTAATATTGTCCTCATTTTGTTGAAGAAAGGATTGATGACTACCAAAAAGTAAGAACAGATCCAGCAAATGTTTCATTGACTCTGATTGGCTTGCCTTAGATTATCTATAAAATAGTCATTGAAGCAAAAGAGATGCATAGTTGCCCACTTTTTTTAATAGGCAAAATAGGTTAAACAGAAACATGTTCTATAAAAATAGTCCCTTCCTCTCCTGTTGCCCAGTTCATCAGCTTTTCCCAGAGACAACATTGCTACCAATCTTCTGGCAACCTCCCCCCCAAATTCTTTTACTATACAGTCACATATGTGTGGGTGCATGCATGTGTACACTCCCACACACACTCCCACACATACAGATGGTGGCATACTGTATACACTGTGCTGTATCTCCCTTTTTTTTCCACATAATAATAAATCCTGGAAGTTGTTTCATTTCATCACATAGAGACCTGCTTTCTGTTTTTAATGAATGCATAGTATCACAAAACATGAATATACTGTAAAAATTTTTTTTTAAAGATTTTATTTATTTATTCATGATAGACATAGAGAAAGAGAGAGAGAGGCAGAGACACAGGCAGAGGGAGAAGCAGGCTCCATGCCAGGAGCCCGACAAGGGACTCAACCCCAGGACTCCAGGATCATACCCTGGGCCAAAGGCAGGCACTGAACCGCTGAGCCACCTAGGGATCCCCTGTAAAAATGTTTTTCATTTCATTCAACAATCTCTCATAACAGATATCAGAAAGTCAACATCATATAAGTAGAGTGTGGATTATTTTCTCTAAAATCATGAAATTGCCCCCATTTTTCTGCCCTCCAATATCTTATAAGCTATTCCTGTAAGGTATCCTTAAATGATTTGAGACTGTCCCATCCAGAAAAATCTCTTAGTCCTGCAAATGTATACATTTCACTACCCAATCAATTGTAGGAATCATTTCTAAATGTGTTCAATAATCACAGACTTGGCTGAAGGTGGAAAATTGGTCAGTTTCTCCATGCTGTTCTCTAAGCAATTTGTTCCTATTCTCATTTCATAAAGGAGACAGTTACTTTATGTTTGAATTAAAATGATACACATTGAAATAGTGCCATAGTTAAAATATAAATAAAGTCTCACCATATGCAGAAAAAAGAAGCAATGCAATCCCCATCCCACCCCCAATTTAAAACATCTGCCAAGAATTTCATAATTCAAAACTAGCAAGCCAGGTTAATTGTATACTGTGCTTACGTAGTTACCAAATTGGGCATCCTTCAGCTGGCAAAAAGAAAAACTAGTTTTTATGTGCCTTGGAAAATTTCCCGAAGTTAAATTTTTACTTGTCCACTCTACATTTGTTATTGTAATGCAATATCATCTCTATGTTGCATAACAATGTCCTTTAAATATTCTGTTAGGTAATACTTTGTTAGGTAATAATTCTGATTACAGAGCTATTAAAGGTGCCTCTCAAACATGAGGAAACCTTAAGAGGAAGACCAGTCATCATGAGATACCATGTTGACGATTTAAAGAGTACATTCTGCTGAAGAATATAAATCATGCTAAGGAGTTTTTAGAAATCAGCATTAAAACAAATACAAGTGACATTAGTTGTTAATTTAGAAATTCATGTGTTCTGAATTATACAAAAGTTTTAGATTTGTGTCCCCCTCATAATGACAACTGGCCTTGAAATTCCTTCAAAATTTTCATCTCTACTCTGGGTTTTAATAGCAGTGAAACAC
Source organism: Vulpes vulpes (assembly GCF_048418805.1). Taxonomy (NCBI): domain Eukaryota; kingdom Metazoa; phylum Chordata; class Mammalia; order Carnivora; family Canidae; genus Vulpes; species Vulpes vulpes. Next base: position 95,901,229 of record NC_132783.1, on the reverse strand, counting down.
CTGGCAAGCAACATAACTTCTCAGAGCCTCAGTTTTCTCATTGAGAAATGGGGATAAGAATAGGATTTGGTTTTCAGAGCTCTCCCGAGGATTAAATGAGATAATTCGCATAAAGTGCTTTTTGAAGTGATTCTTACAGAATAAATGATCAAGGAAGGCTCATAGTAAATGTAGTGGTAGTTTTGTTGTGGTTTATTTCAAAACATTAGTTGGATTATTGCTCCCTCAGATCTGATATAGCTGCCTTATCTAAATCCACCAGTTTCAATATAAATCAGAACAGTGGTTGCCTATTGAGAGAAAGGGGTTGAGGATTGACTGTAATGAGGCATGAAGGAACTTTCTCAGGCGATGGAAATCTCTCTATTGGGGTGTTGGCTGTCAAATTTCATTGAATCATATCCTTAAGATTAACACCATTTCACTGCATATAAACTTTCAATTCAATTTTTAAAAATTAGCATCTTATGCTAATGACTGCCCTACTGACAAAACAAAGGCATCATTTCTTAGTGTTTAGGAGGTAAAGGACAGAAATTATTTTTGAGGCCATACAAACAGAGAAAACTGGTTTTTCTTCCCGGCCTAAGACTACAAAGTCCCAGAGATGGGAGAGCGGTAGAAAACAAATAAAGGAAATTAGAAGCAATGTAGTAGCTTCAAGCTCCATGCCAGCTTCCGTTCATCTAGGTTTACGGCAGAGGGAGAAGGCGATGAAGTGCCGATTGAAATCTGGGGGACCCAAGGATGAGACATGTGTACCACCTCTTGTCTGGCTTTTGAGAGTAGTATTCCCATATATGTCTCCTGTATCAGTGGACAGGGGTGTGCAGTGAAAAGGACAGGATGTTAATCTGGGTAAGGGGTCAGGGAGACTGCCTAGATCTCTAGACTCTCCCCTGTACATCTGAATGCCCCAGACTGGTCAAGGCAGAGAGGACAGTAACAATAGTAACGATACATTTGAAGGCCTACTGTGTTCCAAGTACTTTTCTAAGTGCTTTATATGTATTATCTCAGTTAATCCTCTCAGAAATCCTATGTAAGTAGGTACTATTATTATTCTCTTTTTACTGATTAAGAAAGTAAGGCCAGGATGGCAAAGAAGTTTGACCAAGTATAGTTAATAAGTGGTGAAACTTGGCAGCGTGTATGCAGATCCCTCTATCCTCCAACTTTTCTTTTACAAAATTGTCTTTGCTATTGTGAATCGTATTAGAATCAGCTTGTCCTTCTACCAAAAAAAGCCTGCCAGGATTAGGGTTGGATTGATTCTATAAATCAATTTAAAGAGAATTGGCATTGTAATAGTACTGAATTCATGAATATAGTGTATTTCTCCATTTGTTTATGTCTTCTTTAACTTCTCTGAAATTTTGCACTATTTAAATTTTCAGTGTACAGGTCTTGCACATTTTTTGTTAAATTTATCCCTTAGTATTTCATATCTATTGATGTTATTATACTTTCTTTTACTTTTTCAATTTATTGCTACTATATAAAAATACAATAAATGTTCTTTATTGAGATATAATTCACATACCATAAAATTTGCCCTTTTAAAGAATATAGCTAAAAAAAAATACAGAATATAGCTCAGTGGTTTTAGTGTATTCACAAGGTTGTACAATCATCACCACTAATTCCATAACATCTTCATCACGGCAAAGAGAAACTCCATATCCATTAACAGTTGTTCCCCATTTCCCCTTCTCCCAGGCCTGCAACCAATCATCTGCTTCTATTTCCATGGATATATCTGTAGAATTAATTTTTATGTATTGACTTTATATCATGAGTCCTTGATAAACTCACTTATGATTTCTAGAGTTTTTGTAGATTTCTCTGGATTTTCTACATATGTGTTCATGTTAACTGAGTGACTGAATATGTGATAGACCATATATGACAACAGAACTCTAACCCACAAACTCTGCAGCAACTGCTCTAAGAAGCAAAATAACAACCTCTGAAGCAATCAATCCAGAATGGTCAGAACTTGATCAGTGACTGTTTGTGTACTTTTTTTAAATTTTATTTTAAAGATTTATTTATTTATTTATTTATTCAGGAGAGGCACAGAGAGAGAGAGAGGCACACAGGCAGAGGGAGAAGCAGACTCCATGAAGGGAGCCCAACATGGGACTTGATTCCAGATCTCCGGGATTAGGCCCTGGGCTGAAGGCGGCGCTAAACCGCTGAGCCACCCAGGCTGTGCCTTGTTTCTTGATACTACTTCTAACTCAAGACTAATCAGAAAAAGACAAACATGCTCCCCAAACCATCACATCAGATGCCACTTCTAGTTAATTCACCTCTAGCTTCCCTATGATAATAGCCCCCAATCTGGGCAGACTTGAAGCTTTCCCTTTTTTTTCACTATAAAGCTTTCCAGCCTCCCTATCTGACTTTGAGTCTCTGCCAAAGGCAAGTAGTAGTGGCTAATCTCCTATGACAAATTCTGAATAAATAGCCTATTTTCATTTGGGTGGTCTTCATTTCTGAATAACGAGTTTTACTTCATTCTTTCCAATCTGTGACCCTTTTATTTCTTTGCCTTGCCTTATTACTCTGGATAGGACCTCAAGTACGATGCTTTAAAAAAGTGGTGAAAGCAGACATCTTTAGCTTATTCCTCATCTTAAAATATCAAAGTATTTTTAATGAAATTAAACTGCTATAATATTAGACTTCTTTCGATATATCTAAAAATATGGAATAATAGTTTTCTTTTTTTTTTTTAAGATTTTATTTATTTATTCATGAGAGACACACACAGAGAGAGAGAGAGAGAGAGAGGCAGAGACACAGGCAGAGGGAGAAGCAGGCTCCATGCAGGGAGCCCGATGTGGGACTTGATCCTGAGAGTCCAGGATCACACCCTGAGCCAAAGGCAGGTGCTAAACCACTGAGCCACCCAGGGGTCCCTTAGTTTTATTTTTAAATATTGGAGTACCTGGGTGGTTCAGATGGTTAAACATCTGCCTTTGGTTCAGCTCATGCTCCCTGGGTCTTGGTATCTAGCCCTGCATCTAGCTCCCTGCTCATCAGCGAGTCTGCTTCTCCCTCTGCCTCTGTCTCTGCCTCTTTAAATCTTAAAAAAAAAAAGAGAGAGAGATTTTATTTATTCCCTTGGGAGAGAGAAAAGGAGTCAGGGGAGAGGCAGAGGGAGAAGCAGGCTCCATGCAGGGAGCCCGATGTGGGACCGGATCCCAGGTCTCCAGGATCATACCCTGAGCCAAAGGCAGATGCCCAACCGCTGAACCACCCAGGTGTCCATAAATAAAATCTTTTAAAAATAAATAAATATCAATATATGCAGAATGTTAATAAATCTTTTATAACTCTTTAAACTTATGATGAAAAAGCTTAAATTTTTGTGCCTAAGATTGCGAATCTGAGAAACCACCAAGGAGCCAACACCGATGCAAGTACACGAGGGTTTATTTACAAGCTCGAGCTTGGGTCCAAGTATACCCGACACAGCGGAGCAGGGACTTGGACCCCAAGGTGGGTTCCACCTTAGTTTTATGGGCTGGTCTAGGGGATCTCCAGAAGGGGTGGAAGAATTTCTCAAGTTCTGTTTACATTCTGATACGGGGCTCTCAAGGGCATTAAGCTGTAAGCTGTTTTTTCCTGTAGCTGAAGCAAGGTAAATTTCAGCTCTTATTCACAGGGGCCTGAGATGGCTGTACTTGTGCTAACGCTGAACTTAAGGACCGGGATGAGCAAGGAGTTGTCTGCCATTATACACAATGAGGATGCAGAATCAGAAATTAAAGAGTTATTAAATATAAATAAAATTGCTCTATGCACACCTGAGATTGTGACTGAAATTTAAATTCACATTATGATTATAATAATTATTATGATAATTAAAGAGCAGGGAGCCTTCTAAGACAGATGCTGTGTTTTGAAAACCTCCAGCTGGGGGGAATTACAAATAAGAAAGAACTTTCCTTAATTGTCACAATCCCTTCTCTCCCTGGGCATCACCTTACTAACTAGAACTGAAGAATCATATTTGCAACGCTAATACCTGGCCCTGGGGAAGGCCCACAGCTATCCATCTGGTCTATTTACAATCTCTAACTTCCGAAACAAAGAGCTGCCCAAGCATCAGCAGAAGTTCCCAGGAACCAAAAAGCAAGGATCCCCCAAAAGAGAAGAGCAACCACTGCAGGCTGGCATCAACTTAGTTGGGAGTCCTGTCTGTCCACCCATCACAGAGAACCATCTGAAGAAATAGTCAGGGATTAGGCAGAAGAGGTGCCTGCCCCTCATTTTCCCCCAGGAAAACATTACTTACCAAAACAAGGCACATTCTGCACACTTGGAGTCCTAGGTAGAGTCCCCCAACCCCAGGGAGCTAGAGTAGGGACTTAGAACAAAATCCAAGAAACCTCAGCTCCCCAGGGGATCCAGATCCTGGGACTACTCAAGTATGGAACTGGGCCAGAGGGGTTGTTGTTCAGTTTTAAACACCAATTCTTTTGGCATCTTAGTCCTTTCCCTGGTAGGAGGCATCCCAGACTGCACCTTTCTAGCCCTGATGAAAAGCAGGAATAAAAAGCGGGAGATGGGGAGCTGTACCCTCTAATTAATTCTGCATTGGAACTGGATTAGGTTGAGTAGAATGCAGACAACTGGGAGTTCATTACTGACAACAGAAATGGCACTGGAATTTGTCAGGACCAGAGCAAGATGGCCTTTTAAGTGAACTAGCCATACCAGCACTAACATAAAACTCAGTTAAATAAACAAATACTATGATACAAATAATTTCAGTTAAGTTCACAGGTTATAAGATCAATACATAAAAATCAATGCTTTTTCTATTTAGTAATGATGAACAATCTGAAAATGAAATAATTCCATTCACAATAGTATCAATAAGATAAAATGCTTAGGGAATAAATTTGGCAAAAGAAATGTAAGACTTGTACACTGAAAACTACAAAATACTGCTAAGAGAAATTAAAGAAGATTTAAATAAGTGGGAGATAAATTTCATGTTCATGGGATTGGAAGACTCAATCTTAAAATGGCAATTCTCCTCCAAACTGATCTATAGATTCGATACAATCCTATCAAAATCTCAGCTACCTTTTTTGCAGAAGCTGACAAGATGATCCTAAAATTCATATAAAAATTCAAAAAGGGGCACCTGGGTGGTTCAGTCAGTTAAGTATCTGCCTTTGGCTCAGGTCATGATCTCAGGGTCCTGGGATGGAGATTAGCATCAGGCTCCCTGTTCAGTGGGGAGCCTGCTTCTCCCTCTCCCTCTGGCCCTCCCCTTCACTTGTTTTGTCTCTCTCTCTCTCAAATAAATAAATCGATCTTCAAATAAGTAAAAATTCAAAATACCTAGCATAGTCAAAACAATTTTGAAAAAGAACAAAGTTGAAGGGTTTACAGCTCCCAATTTCAAAATGAATTATATATCTATATAAATCAAGACAATGTATGGTCATAAAGATAAACATATAGATAACCCACACTTAAGGAGATGGGGATTTGGGACGCCTGGGTGGTTCAGCAGTTGAGCATCTGCCTTCGGCTCAGGGTGTGATCCTGGAGTCTTGGGGTTGAGTCCCACATCGGGCTCCCTGCATGGAGCCTGCTTCTGCCTCTGCCTCTCTCTGTGTGTCTCTCATGAATAAATAAATAAAATCTTAAAAAGGTGGGGGGGAGAAGGGGATTAGACTCTACTCTTAAAGAGGAATATTAAAGAATTTGTGTCCATATTTTTAAACCACCACAGACCTTGGGTGATTTTTTTTTTAAGATTTATTTATTTATTCATGAGAGACACAGGCTGAGAGAGAGACAGGCAGTGACACAGGCAGAGGGAGAAGCAGGCTCCCCACAGGGAGCCTGATGTGGGACTCAGTCCTGGATCCCAGGATCATGACCTGAGCTGAAGGCAGGTGCCCAACCACCGAGTCACCCAGGCATCCCGACCTTGGATGATCTGAGTGAGCACTATATCTGTGGAGTACTGAGGGACAGGCTATAGTGGGTTGAGAAGTCAATGTGAGGCTAGGAAATGGAGGCTGCTAATGTAGATCATTCTGTGGAAGTTTATAAAGAAGACTAAAGAAATGGGATGGAAGCCAGAGGAGAAAGTGGAGTGACAAAGTTTGGGTTGTGGTTGTTTTTAAGATGGGACAGACTTATTCATGTTTAAGATCATAGGACAGAGATGGGAAGGAGTAGCAGGATATACAGGTAAGGGAAAGAACATGTGAGAGTGTAAGGTTTGAGGATGATGGGAGGGAACTGCATGCAGAGTATAGCTGTAGAACTCAGGCTTAGATGTGATGAGAAACAGCAAGAGGGGCAAGAGGAGAGGGTAGACGTGGTTGTGGGTGCATTTGGAGTTTGGCTTGGGGAGGATGAAGGAGTTCCCATCTGATGGTTTCAATTTTCTTTGTGTGAAAAACAGCAAGGTCTTCTGACAGTATGAAAGGAGATGGAATAGTCAGAAATTTAAGGAGAGTAGTAAATGTGACGTAAATAACTGTAGAAGAGTGGGAAATCAAATTGATGAGAAAAATAGAGAATCACACAGAAGTGTTGAGGGAGGATATGATGTTGCTAATCATATTAGTCTGCTGGAATTATAAGGAAATCTCTTAAAAGGAAGAGCAAATGGTATCAGATTAAAAGAGCAAAGCATGGGGTACCTGGCTGGCTCAGTCAGTATAGCATACAATTCTTGATCTCAGGGTCATGAGTTCAATCCCCATGTTGGGGATGGAGCCTACTAAAAAAATAATAAATAAAAACACATAAACACATGTGTTAAAAAAAGAGAAAATCATAACCTCAAATTTCCAGAGGGGGGAAAAAAACTGAAACAAAAGGGAAGAGCAACTTGAAGTTTCTCCAGCCTCAGAGCCAAGGGATATGGGGAAATAGGAATGAGACACAGGCAACAAATAACGTCATCCTCTGCAGCTTTTGTAAGCACCTGGCAGTAAGAGAAGTGAGTGTCAGTATAAGCACCTAAGCTAAAGAGGCAAGGCATTGCAGTGCCCATGGTAATAATATGGTTGTCCTCGGTTCTAGTTCTAGATATTAAAGAATATTCTACATTCAGCAGCAAGTCTGAATTCTTTCCTGAAATTACTGGCAACAAGATGTGATAAATAGATGTAGCACTCACATGTGGGCTAATAGGGAACTTCAAAAATTAAGATGAGTACCCAACCAAGAATGACAAAACATTTGAGGAATGTTTTAACATCAAAAATGAGAGACACCACATCCTACAAAAGAGAGAATTAACACCTAAGGAAATAGAATAGACCAAACAGAACATGCCTTAGTTCTTCTCTTCTCTGAGCTAGGGAGAAGAAACTGGCTCAGTGTGCCTTACACCCAAGCCCCAGCTTCAAAATTCACAAGTCAAGAATTTGCCTCTTTGTATTCTTGTTCTATTGTGACAATCTCCCTTAAGGCCAAAGGATGACTCAGAGGCTAGTCATCTGAATAGAGAATTACATATTGGATAAAAACACATGGGTTTAAATATCAAAATATTTTCCCAGCACACCAAACAAAAGATTATGTTGTGTACATTACAATGTTAATGTAGCAAACAGTAGAATTCAAGATAGAAAGCACTAAAAGGAACACGTAGTGATATTTCATATCAATAAAAAAACAGTTAAAAAAACTATTGAATTTTTGTATATCTCACATCAGAACTTTTAAGTAAACAGCAAAATCTAATATAAATGTCAGACTTTTTAAAAAGATTTTATTTCTTTATTCATGAGAGACACAGAGTGTGAGAGAGAGACAGAGACACAGGCAGAGGGAGAAGCAGGCTCCATGCAGGGAGCCTGACTTGGGACTTGATACTGGGTCTCCAGGATCAAAACCTGGACCGAAGATGGCGCCAAACCACTGAGCCACCCAGGCTGCCCAAATGTCAGACTTTTAAGTAAGGGGATGAATTTTCTCCCTTAATACCTAATGAAATGCGCAATAAATGGTATACACACATATTGTCAGCATTAGCCAAACTGGACTGGTGTGCAAGAAAATAACCAGAAGAGTCTGGAGTGAATAAAGAGGTCCAACTTAGCTTAGCCCCCAGGAGCATTACTAGTGAATTAATAAGATCCTGAAGATTCTTGCTAATGGCATCAAACCCAGAGTGATCAGAATCCTTATCATTTACCTCTTCTGACTAAAGAGTAGTACATATGGCTCCTGGAGAATGGGGAAGGTAAACAATGGGACTGACTCACACACAAAAGAATAAAATTCAGAACAACCCACTGAACTGGGAGAATGTCCTAAAGAAGAAATCCAAATGGACAATAAACTTTGAAAAGATTGTTTTAAAGCCCACTACCAAAAGCCTCCAGGAACATATCCATAGGAAAGAAGATTAGATTTACCCTCCTGCAGCAAGGGACAAAGTACTCCAGAGGAACTGTAGAGGCCTTAGCAAGGGGACCTCAGAAAAGGCTTCTCATAGTATTGAGACTTGTGCTGGATTATTCCCAGAAAAGTTAAAGAAGTAGGGTCCAGTTATGGATTGAAGGTTGTCAGAAAGTTGGGGCAATTTAGTGGCTGTATATCTCAATAATTTTTATCTAGGAAGCATGAGGATTGAAGCAAGGCTAAAGCTGTCATTGGTAAAAGAGAAGCTGTGACTCAGTTTAGTCAGAAGTGGGGGATGTTATATGGTTTTTATGGTCTTTCTCTGTCTTGTTCCAGAAATGGTCACAGAGTGGTCTTGTGTACCTCTTATTTATATTCTAAGAAGTATTGTTTTGTTGAAGATTTTATTTATTTATTAGAGAGAGAGAGAGAGAGAGAGAGAGAGAATTTATTTATTTATTTATTTATTTGAGAGAGAATTTATTAGTTTCTGTGAGAAACAGAGCATGAATGAGGGAGAGGGCAGAGGGAGAGGGAGAAGCTGACTTCCCTCCTGAGCAGGGAGCCCAACCTGGGGGTTCCTTCCTAGGATCCTGGGATCATGACCTGAGCTAAAGGCAGACACTTAACTGACTAAGCGACTCAGGCACCTGTAAGAAGTATTGTTTATGTTTATTTGGAAACAACATGGCCTAGCTATTGGTTGCCAACAAGGAAGTTTTATACCTTCTCAAGAAAACCAACCTTCCTAGTAATAAGATAAATAAAAACCATATCAACAAATATCTTTTTTCATATATCAGATTGACAAAAATAAAAAAGTAATAATACCCAGTGCTAAAGGAAATATAAGGAAATAGTTTTTCTCATACATTATATAGTATGAATTGCTATAGTTTTTATTATTATTATTATTGTGGAAACTTCAAACACATATAAAAGAAGACAACGAGGGGATCCCTGGGTGGCTCAGTGGTTTAGCTGCCTGCCTTTGGCCCAGGATGTGATCCTGGAGTCCCGGGATCAAGTCCCACATCAGGCTCCCTGTGTGGATCCTGCTTCTCCCTCTGCCTGTGTCTCTGCCTCTCTCTCTTTCTGTGTCTCTCATGAATAAATAAATAAAATTTAAAAAAAAGAAGACAATGGCATAATTATACCAACTTCAATCCACTTTTCTCCCTCCAGTACTTTTCTGAAGCAAATTATTTCATCCATAAGTATTTCAGTATGTATCTCACATCTAAAAAAGTCCCCCCATTCCTTAATTTAATGAAATATCTAGTGTTCAAATTTCCCATTGTCTTATAAATGTACTTCTTAATTTTATAGTTTACTTGAATTGAGATCCAAGTAAGGTCCACACACAGCTTTTTAAAGTAATATGGCATTATACATTAAAAACAAAAAATATAGGGGTGCCTGGGTAGCTGTCAATTAAGTGTCCAATTCTTGATGATTTCAGTTCAAGTCATGATCTCAATATGGTGAGATCAAGCCATACATCCGGCAAAAAAAAAAAGCCTCACATCCGGCTCTGTGCTGGGTATGGAACCTGCTTAAGATTCTGTCTCTTTAAAAAAAAAAAAAAAAAAAAAAAGATTCTGTCTCTTTTCCTCTGCCCCTCCTCCCACCCTGTTCCCCCCAATCAAAAAACATTTTTTTAATTAAAAAAATATACATATATACATACCCTCCAATCTAGTGATCTTCATCCTAACAATCTAAGATCTATGAGAATATTTATTGTGGCATTGGTTGTAATAACAAAAAACTTAAGAACAGCTTAAAAGCCCATCAATGGAGGAACTCTCTATTGATGAATAAGGTGTGTATCTATACTATGGGTAACTATGTGGCTATTAAAAAAAATCAACTTTGATCTGTAGCTACTGATCTGGCAGGCTGCCCTGATGAATAAATAAAGGATGTAACTGAGAAATATATTTAGTTTATGATCTCACGTCTGTATAAGCATATGACAACTCACAACCTCATATATATTTTATAAATTTATTTATATGTGTATACATGTATCTGTATATCTTTTCTACTAGGCTTACATGGTTATGGAGAAAAATACATGGGCTCACATACCTGCGCAAACACATTGGTTACATGACAGTGGTCAAGGGAAAGTGCATGACAGCAAAAGAAACAGTCAGCAAAACTAAAAGACAACCTACAGAATGGGAGAAGATATTTGCAAATGACATATCAGATAAAGGGCTAGTATCCAAGATCTATAAAGAACTTATTAAACTCAACAGCAAAGAAACAAACAATCCAATCATGAAATGGGCAAAAGACATGAACAGAAATCTCACAGAGGAAGACATAGACATGGCCAACAAGCACATGAGAAAATGCATCACTCACCATCAGGGAAATACAAATCAAAACCACAATGAGATACCTAGGATCTGGGATCACACCAGTGAGAATGGGGAAAATTAACAAGACAGGAAACAACAAATGTTGGAGAGGATGTGGAGAAAGGGGAACCCTCTTGCACTGTTGGTGGGAATGTGAACTGGTATAGCCACTCTGGAAAACTGTGTGGAGGTTCCTCAAAGAGTTAAAAATAGATCTACCCTATGACCCAGCAATTGCACTGCTGGGGATTTACCTCAAAGATACAGATGCAGTGAAACGCCGAGATACCTGCACCCCCATGTTTCTAGCAGCAATGTCCACAATAGCCAAACTGTGGAAGGAGCCTTGGTGTCCATCGACAGATGAATGGATAAAGAAGATGTGGTCTATATATACAATGGAATATTACTCAGCCATTAGAAACGACAAATACTCACCATTTGCTTTGACTTGGGGGGACCTGGAGGGTATTATGCTGAGTGAAGTAAGTCAATCAGAGAAGGACAAACATTATATGTTCTCATTCATTTGGGGAATATAAAAAATAGTGAAAGGGAATAAAGGAGAAAGGAGAGAAAATGGGTGGGAAATATCAGTGAGGGTGACAGAACATGAGAAACTCCTAACTCTGGGAAACAAACAAGGAGTGGTGGAAAGGGAGGTGGGGGTGACTGAGTGACAGGCACTGAGGGAGGCACTTGATGGGATGAGCACTGGGTGTTATGCTATGTTGGCAAATTGAACTCTAATAAAAAGTATACAAAAATAAGGGGGAAAGCCCATGAAGTAAGAGAAAACAAGAATAAAAACAGACTAGCAAAATGGGAAAATATTTATGGTATATGTTAAATAAAATGCAGAAATCAAAACTCTACCCATAATATTGTTGCAAATATGTAAAACTGAATATGCATGTAGTGTAAAAAAGACAAAAAAATTTTATTTAAATGGTGAATTTCTACCTAGAATTTTTTTCAAAAGAAAATAACATTGGAAAAAGAAAAATAGATTACATTATTAATGTTATATGTGTGTGTATATATATTCATAATAATCAAATAAATGCATATTAGAACAAAAAAATGACAGCAAACCAATTTTTGTCTATTTAATTTTGTCTATCAAAAATATTAATGCAGAAAATGTTCACATAATTATGTTGTACAAATAGTGTTGATGTAGTTTTGGAATGTTGGTGAGGTCCAGAGCTGATGGCCAAGAAAGAATTATTGAAATATCTTTGGCGCATAAAAGGTGATTTTATGAAAGCACAAGGACAAGAGCTACTGCCTCGGGGTTGTGAGGAATGGCTGATTATATACTTGGGAGTTGGGGGCGGTAAGGAAAAAAGAGAGGTGTTCAAGGCTTTCATATGCTAAAGAAGATTTACAGGATCTTTACAGATTTACTGGGGGCCTTGCTATTGTCAAGCTAAGGTTGTTTTTCCTTCTAGTAAGGCACTAACATCAAGATAATTGGAGCATTCTGGAGGAATCTTAAACTCCTTCTATTACAAGTTCTTGTTAATGGGCTGCAGGTAATAAAGAAACTTAATTTTGTTTCCTTTCCCTTTTGTCTCTGTTTCCCACAACTTTCAAGGAAGGGAAAAGTGGTGTTAGGACTCCAGGAAATTGAGTTATGGGTCTCTGGAAGTTAGGCTATAGATAAGAATGCTTTTTCCTTGTAAATCACTAAAACGTTGTTGAACTTATAGGGACTCCTGTCTTGCAGGACTGTGATCTCTATTAGTTAACCATTTGTTTTTTTCCTTCCCCTAGTTTTAGGGAAGCCAGGAGTACCTGAGGTGAGGAATGTCCCACAGACCCCACATGGTGGGGGTGTTGGTTTGTGGGATGTCAGCTAATGCTTTGTCTTCAGCTTGCCTTCTGCTTCCTCATCAGTGTGACCTACTTCATTTCTTTCTTAACTTTGCAGATACCAAGGCAAACCTCATACTCAGTCAAAACTGCCCAAGCAATCCTGGGATGCCTAGTTTAATGCAGTGTCACCTCATAACCCCTATAAAACTAAAGTTGGCATTGTGGTCATTAATGCAATTTGTGGTCTGAATTGGTGTCCTAATCCAATTATTACTCCAACCAGAAATGTAAATTTCTTCGCTCTGTATTTTCTACTACACTAACCGCTAATGAACAAGTTGTTAGGTACAAAGACAAGATTTATGCAATTCATCCTCCCCCAAATCATTTCCTACATTATTCTAATTTAATGGATTGCTTTGTGCACAGGTTCTTTCGAACTCAGCTTGCACAGAAGGCCACCAGTCCTTGAGGTAAGCTGACTCAAGTCTCCCACGACTTCCTCCATTCAGTTTCAATTAATGAATTACCATAATGCCAAATGTTCCTTCAAACAGTATGCACCACTCAGACAATTGTAAACAGAAATGTAAAGTCAACATTAAAATTGCCTGGCCATACAAGGATTCAAAATGTGCTTATAACTATGTTTTAATACTATTATTCACTTGAAAATTACTTTTTTCTTTTTTCCCTTCACAGCATTTGCAGACTCCCAGGAGATCCAGGCACCAAATGGAGGAGATTTAGAATTTTAAGAAGCTTATTGATGAAAGCAGCTAGGATGATAACATCACCAATTAGCCTTTTAGTTCAATTTTAATTTAGAGCAGATTACCCTTTGCAATCATGAGCTCCTATTTAGTTCCTCTTTCTTTTCTCCCACTCCTCAACTTGGGCTATTCTCCCACCAAACAATGCTACTTTGAAATTCTGACAAACGGGGCAGCCCGGGTGGCTCAGCGGTTTAGCGCCGCCTTCAGCCCAGGGTGGGTACCTGGGATCGAGTCCCTCGTCGGGCTCCCTGTGTGGGGCCTGTGTCTCCCCCTCTCTCTGTGTGTCTCTATGAATAAATAAATAAATAAATTTTAAAAAAAAAGGAAATTTTGACAAACAATCTGGCTTTTGAAAAATCAGCAATTTTACTTCTGTAATCTAACTTAAAGGGATGTTTGATTCAGATCACAAAAATGCAAGTACAAGAAGCCTGAAACTGCAGTATGATATTGTAAACATCCTAACTATTCATTATGAGGTAACTAGTTGAATAAATTATCCAAGTAGTGTAATACCTTGCTCAATAATACCTTATCTGTTTACACAAATTCTACTGATAGCTATTGAAAAAGATGTGCCTAGGAGGAAAAAACAGTGAATGTATACAAACAGCTTCAAGGAACAAAACTACAAACAGCCAATGAATATTTGAAAAGTATCTCAACTTCATTCATAATAAGTAGATGCAAATTAGAAAATAACAATTTTAATTTATTTGATTGGCAACAGCTTAAAAATTTGAGGTAGGAAACAAGCACTGAACACTTCTGTTGTAGTATTATTTGGTGCAACCTTTCTGGATGATGATTTGGCAATTTCTAGCAATGTGTGAAACACATACACCTTTAACCCAAGCCCCAGTGCTTAAAATTTTCTCTATGGATATGTGAGCAATCCTTGTTAAGATAAGTACAAATAGGGATCCCTGGGTGGCGCAGCGGTTTGGCGCCTGCCTTTGGCCCAGGGCGCGATCCTGGAGACCCGGGATCGAATCCCACGTCGGGCTCCCGGTGCATGGAGCCTGCTTCTCCCTCTGCCTGTGTCTCTGCCTCTCTCTATCTCTCTGTGACTATCATAAATAAATAAAAATTTAAAAAAAAAAAAAAAGATAAGTACAAATATGTTCTTGCAACATTATTGGTAATAGTAAAATCAAAACTGCATAATAAATCAACAAACAAGCAAAACCCTGGAAACAACCAAATATCCATCATTGGGAACTGGTTAAATAAATTGTGGCACATCCTAACAAATGACTTCCTTTAGGCAGCTGTTAAAAAAATATATTTACCTTGTAGTTAAGGAATGATCCCCAAAATACATCAAATGAAAAAAGCAGAATAAATACTCTATGTGTGATCTTTTTTGTGTTAAAAACAAACAAAAAAGAGAAAATACATATATGTAAGTAATTTTGTATGCTTTGAAAGATTCACAAGAAAGTAATAAAGGCATTTGGCCTTAGAAAGACTGAGCTAGAAAACGGAGGGTTGCTTTAAACTTTCACTTTTTATTTTGTAACTTTTTGTAGCATGAATTTTTCTAATCCCATAGATGTGTTTCTTTTAGTTTTACAAACTGTTCAATATAGGATATCAAGGTTGAGAGAATGTGATACACTTTTTTGTTTGCTTCTTTGTGCTTTTCTATTAAATAAGAAGAAACATGTTGTACTATTTAAAAATATTGGGAAGCCTGGGTGGCTCAGGGGTTTAGCGCCGCCTTCAACCCAGGGCGTGATCCTGGAGGCCCCTGGATCAAGTCCCACACCGGGCTCCCTGCATGGAGCCTGCTTCTCCCTCTGCCTGTGTATCTGCCTCTCTCTCTGTGTGTCTCTCATGAATAAATAAATAAAATATTTTAAAAATAAAAATAAAAATATTATTATCAGCCAATAAAATGGATAATGTAGATCTATATTCACTGACATAGCAAACTGTAAGGATATATTTTTTTGAACTAAGAAAGCCAATTACAATACAATGTGCATAGTATGATCTTGTTTGTGTAAAATTGTGTGCACCTGTGAGTATTCACCATTCAGAGATGTTTAGAAAGATGTTATCAAAGTGATGATATGGTTACACATTCTGTTTTATAACAATTCTCAATTGCTTTAATTTTCTCAAAATGAGGATGTATCATCTTTAAACAGAGGATACAACAAAATTTTTATGAAGATTTTGACATCTACTTGATGTCTCAACAAATTAGAAACAGGAATAGAAATGAGGAAAGGATAAGAAAATTATATAAGTTATGTACAATGAGAGGCTGCCTACTAAAGCAGTCCAGTGGAAAAGCTAGGAGTGATCTGAAACTGGGAGATCACACCTGGAATCCAGCAGGAAGGACAGAGTGTTCTCTAAGGCATGGTAGAAACCTGAGCTGGCTAGCTGTAGCATAAACAAAAGTGTTCCTTAAGCACTGACCTTGCCATCTAATGAAAAAAAGAAAAATGAAAGAAAATCACAACCTTTGAAAAATGTATATCCACCAAAAAAAATCCCATTAATAAGGCAGAAAGCTCTACAGCTTAGAACATTTTTACTGCAAATGGCAGTTTCAAATTTCCATCTAAAGCAGACATGCTCTTTGGATAAAGCTAAAAATATATGTTATTTTGCTAAGTTCATATGGATACAAACAAATAGAAGAGCTCTAGAGGAGGAAACACAGAACCACTAAAGATGGGGAACTGGGATCAGGATGAAGGAGGTGGTCAAAGGAGTCTTTAACATTGTCCACAATGGTTTAATTTTTTGATAAAAGGAAAATATTCACATATTTCATTGTGGTAAAATACCCATAGAGTTTACTATTCTAAGCATTTTTTTTTTTTACATAGGCTGCAATGCCTAGCATGGAGCCCAGTGTAGGACTTGAACTCACAACCCTGAGATGAAGACCTGAGCTGAGACATAGTCAGACACTTAACTGACTGAGGCACCTAGGTGCCCCATAAACCATTTTTCAAAAGACTTTATTTGACAGAGAGAGAGAAAGAAGCAGGGAGCCTGATGCAGGGCTCTATCCCAGGACCTAGGAATCATGACCTAAGCCAAATGCAGACACTTAACTGACTGAGTCACCCAGGTACCCCTCTTAAACCATTTTTTAAAAGATTTTATTTATTTATTCATGAGAGAGAGAGAGAGAGAGAGAGAGAGAGAGAGAGGCAGAGACACAGGCAGAGGGATAAGCAGGCTCCATGCAGGGAGCCCAACGTGGGACTCGATCCCGGGACTCCAGGGTCCTGCCCTGGGCTGAAGGCAGCACTAAACCGCTGAGCCACTGGGGCTGCCCCAAACCATTTTTAACTGTAAAATACAATGGCATTAGGATATGGACACATTATCATGCAACTGTTACCACTATCCACTTCCAGAACTTTTTCATCTTCCGAACAGAAACTCTGTACCTATGAAATAATGCCCCATACTCCCTTCCCCTAGCCCCTGAAAACTCTATTTTCTATTTCTATGAATTTGCCTATTCTGGTTAGCTCATATAAGCAAAACCATACAATACTTGTCCTTTTGTGACTAGCTTGTTTTATTTAGCATGATTTCCTCGAGTTTCCTCCATGTTGCAGCAGATGTCATAATTTTCATACTTTTTAAGGCTGAATGGAATTCTAATTTATCCCTTCAACTATTGATGGACACATATTATTTCAACCTCTTCCCTATTTTGAATTACTTTGCTATGAAGATAGGTGGATAAGTATCTGTTTGCACCCCTGCTTTTAATGCTTTTGGGTAAAATACCCAGTAGAATTGCCAGATCATATGGTAATTCTATGTCTAACTTTCTGAGGAACTGCCAGACTGTTTTCCACAGCTGCAACATTTTACACTCCCACCACCAATGAGCAAGGGTTCCAATTTCTCCACATCCTCGCCAAAACTTGTTTTCCATTTTTTAAAATAACAGCCATCATAATGGGTGTGAAATGGTTTGATTTACATTTTCACGTATTTTTTTAAAAGATTTTATTTATTTATTCATGAGAGACACAGAAAGACAGAGACACAGGCAGAGGGAGAAGCAAGCTCCATGCAAAGAGCCCGATGTGGGACTCGATCCTGGATTCCCTAAGCCAAAGGCAGACGCTCAACCGTTGAGCCACCCAGGGGTCCCACGTATTTTTTCATACTAAGTTTTTATTTATTTTTATTTTTTTATTTTTTAAATTTTTATTTATTTATTCATGAGAGGCACAGAGAGAGAGAGAGAGGCAGAGACATAGGCAGAGGGAGAAGCAGGCTCCACGCAGGGAGCCCGACGGGGGACTAGATGCAGGGACTCCAGGATCACGCCTTGGGCCGAAGGCAGGCACCAAACCACTGAGCCACCCAGGGATCCCCTGAGATTTGTTTTCTTCATTCATAAACTAGGGCAGCTAAGCTCTCTGAGAAAGAAGCCATGTCTATCTTGTTCACTGTTTCATCCCCAGGTGCTAATAAGGTGCCTGGCACCCAGTAGGCACTCAATACTACAAGTTTCTCCTGACATCCAAAACTGGAGTGCTCCTGTGAAAGCTTTCATAAGTTGAAGTGATATAATAAAGCAAAGAAGTAATTACCATGAACTTAAATGGAATTTTCTGGGTGTTTCCAGACCGAAAAAATAGCCTCTCTTAGGTTTTTCCATTATAGCTCACATCTTGCTAATAGTTGACAAAATAAATAGAGTAAAGCACAGATGTTCACGGATACAGTTCAAAGCTACAGTGGCTTAATGCTGAGATGTTTAGGGTAGTTCCTGGGGATGGAGCTTGGCAGGGCCACTCTCACTGCTTGGGGTGCATGCTGCCTTTATAACAGCTGGCAGCAAACAAATGCTGAACACTATGTTTTTTGCCTTCTTTCATTAGAGTGAAAATCCTCTTCAAATTTATTTTGGTTAGCAAAAACAGATACTAATGTAGGTCTTCCATAAAAGCAAAGTGGTATATGTGAAACTTTCAAAAAGTGGGAGATACCTATACAGTATTCATTGGATGAATAAATGACTGCATTAGCCTTTCAGTTTATATGGGATTAATGTATGACTTAAGGGGAATAAGTCTATGAACTACCACCTTGAAATACACACACAAATATTATTCAGCCATAAAAAAGAAGGAAATCCTACTATTTGCAACAACATGGATGGACCTTGAGAGCATTATGCTAAGTAAAATAATTCAGAGAAAGACAAATACTCTATGATCTCACTTTTATGTGGAATCTAAAACATCAAACTTTTAGAAACATAGAGTAGAGTGGTGGTTGCCAGGTTTGGAGGGCAGGTGGTGGAAATGGGGAGTTTTTAATCAAACAGAACAAACTTTCAGTTTTAAGATGGATAAGAATAGTAAGTTCCAGGCATCTAATGTATACCATGATGATGATAGTTAATAATACTGTATTGTACTTAAAAGTTGCTTTGACAGTAGAGCTTTAATGTACTCACCATAACAAAAACAACAAAATGGTAATTATGTGAGGTAAAGGACACGTTGACTAACCTTATTGTGGTAAACATTTCACAATATATATGTATCAAAATATCACATTGTACATCTTAAACTTACACAATGTTATATCAACTATATCTCAATAAATCTGGAAAAAAATAAGATAAACCACCCAGAAAAAAAAAAAGAAAAGAAAAATACACATACATACTAACCTTTGACTAAAACACCATCATTCTGGAAGCCTTGAGTAAACAGAGTATTTCAAGACAGAACCAGGATGACCAAGAAAATGTAAGTGACACTACTTACAGTTTTAAGAAAAGCAACTTCAGAGCCAGTATTCTTCCATCTGGATTGTCAAATAAGGACAAGGTACTTTTCAAGTGTACTCTTATTACACAACCAGGGTTATGTTTCCTGAATTTTAGGCAAGATGGCTGATGAAAAAGATATATACAATCAGAACATTTTTGTACCCCTAAAGTCCTATCGCTTTTTTTTTTTAGATAAAGAGAGCGTGGACACAAGCTGGGGAGGGAGGGGCAGGAGATGGAGGGAGAGAGAACTTAAGCAGGCTCCATGCTTAGCATGGAGGCCAATGCAGGACTTGCTCTCACGACCCTGAGATCATGGCCTGAGCCAAAATCAAGAGTTGGAAGCTTAACCAACTAAGCCACCCAAGCACCCCAGTCCTATTACTATTTTTATGCTTAAAAGTTAGTTACTAATATCATACATTCTGCAATAAAAGTAGAATTTTATTTTTTCCAATTAGTTCATATATCCATGAATGAATATTACTTATTGTAGATGGCAACCATCCATTACTTCTCCCTAGCTGAAGACTGGGCCATTCAACTTATTTCTACCCCATTCCCTTCCCACAATTTGAAAGTGCAGCAAACTACCTTTTCCCATTCCTCAAGCTGAGAACTTGTCTGAAAGTCACTGAACCACTGACTTAAACAAGTCCCTGATGTCCTTTGGGTGTGAAGGAAGGGGAGAAAAGAGTTAGTTGGCACTGAGATAGGGGTCATCAGGACGAAAGCTGCCTGCATTTCCATAACTTCTTGCTGGCACTCCCCAAGAAGCCCCTCCAGACAAGGATCCCCCACCAATAAAAGGCTATCTGTTAGATTGCCCCTGGCAAGCCCTGGTGGGGATATCTGGGAGAAAGACGTTGAGACTGATTTCTCCTAGGTTGGGAAGTACACAAGGGAGGCCCCAGAGAGCAACCATGTGCCCAGTCCAAGTAAGACTGCTGGCATCTGGACTCTGGACACACTGAAGAATTGTTACTGTAGTAGCAACAACCAACAGAAAGAGAGCAAACAACTCTTTCTGGACAGTCTTGCCGAGAACATTCTCTCTTCCTCCTCCTGATCCCTACTTGGGAAGAACAAGAGCCAAGGGGAGAGAAGACATTACCCACTAAAAGCTGTTGTAATCACAAGTCCACTTGCACCAGAAGAATGGGAAGAGCTATGAATAAAATATGAGAGTAAAGATTTAAAATGGCAAGCCTAAAACATTATACTTGGAAAGTTACTGAAAGTGACTTCATAGTTATGGGACCAGAGTAGGATATTCTTTTTCTAAAAATATTTTATTCATTTATTTATTTGAGAGAGAGAGAGTGGAGGGGGGGCACGGAGAGCCGAGGGGAAGGGAGAGGGACAAGCAGATCCCGCACTGAGTGTAGAGCCCCATGTGGGGCTAGATCCCAGGACCCTGAGATTCTGACCTGAGCCCAAATCAAGAGTTCGATGCTTAACCAACTGAGCTACCCAGGCACCCCTGGAGTTAGATTATTCTTAAGGAAATTCACTGTCAGGGAGCAAGAGGATTTCTGGAGACAATGATAATGGTTATCAGAGAAACAATGAAAGTGTTTCATATTTATATCTCACAAGTTAAGATTTCTCAAACTGGTTATTATCATAATTTATAATTATTTACTAGTTTATTGTTTGTCTTCCCCTCAAACTATAATCACCATAAACCAGAGGCCATGTGTAATTCTGTTCACTACTGTATCCCTTGAGTACAGCATATGTGCTCAACAAATAGTTAAATGAAGATTCCTTATCTTTTAAAGATACAAACTGAAATGTCTCTAGAATAAACAAAGTGATGTCTGGGATTTACTTTAAAATAATTCAGGAAGGTGGGATTGAGAGAGTGGGTGAGGATATAAGTGAAACAAGATTGATCATTCTTGATGCTGGATGATGGGCACATGGGGTTCATTATAATCTCCTTTTTTCAACTTTTTAAAACTGTGGGAAAATCATAATTCACTTTCCTAATTTTAATTTTTACTCATTATAATATGAAAACATTCAAATTTACATAAGTTAAATATCTATTTAACTACTATGTAGATTTGACAATGTTAACATTTTGATATATTTGATCTATCCATATTTATCCACCTACACATTTGTCTATCTTATTTTTGATGAATTTCAAAGTAACTTAGGACATCAGTACACTTCACCCTTTAACACTATAGCATACAAAATTTACCATGTCTTTTTTTAGGATAAAAAGTGAAATCATATATTTACTATATGTAAATATAACACATAATTTACAAATATATATATATCTTTATACTTAAAATTTGATAGTGTTATGTTTGTGTTCCCCTAAAATTCATATGTTAAAACTCTAACCCCCAATGTGATGGTATCAGATGATGGGGTTTTTGAGAAGTAACTAAGGTTAGATGAGACATGCAGATAGGGCCCTCATGCTGGAATTAGTGGCCTTATAAAGAAGAGAGCTCTCCCTCTCTCTTTTTCTCTTTTTCCCTTTCCCTCTTTCCCTTCTACTTTTTCTCTCTCTTTCCCTTCTCTCTCTCTCCCTCTTTCCTTTCCCCCCCTCCCTTCTTCCCATTTTCTCTTCCTTCTTTTTTCTCTCCTCCTTCTCTCTCTCTCCCCGCATGCACCCTCCGGAGAAAGACCACATAAGGATATAACAAGAAATCTGCAACCCAGAGAGAGAGGAACCAAATTGTCCAGCACCTTCATCTTGGACTTCCCAGCCTCCAGACTGTGAGAAAATAAATTTCTATTATTTAAGCAATCCAGACTATGTCAATTTGTTATGGCAACCTAAGCTAAGACCTATGTTACTAGGAAGCCACTAAAAGGGGTTTGATCACATACTCTTTTTTTTTTTAAGATTTTATTTATTTGTTCATGAGAGACACACACACAGAGAGAGAGAAAGAGAGAGAGAGGAGAGAGAGAGAGAGAGAAAGAGGCAGAGAGAGACACAGGCAGAGGGAGAAACAGGCTCCATGCAGGGAGGCCGACGCCGGACTCGATCCTGAGTCTCTAGGATCACTCCTTCGGCTGAAGGCAACACTAAACCACTGAGCCACCCAGGCTGCCCCTGATCACATACTCTTAAAGATCATTTTGCCTGAACGTGGAAAAAGAAATGAAAGAGGGCAAGAATAGGTTCAGGAAGCCTAGATAAGAGGCTGCTACATAGACTGGGCCAGAGGTGATTTTAGCTTGCCTAAAGTCCTAATAGTAGAAGCCTAAAGAAGTGAATGGGTGCAAAAAATATTTAGGAGATAAAGGAACAGGACTTGGTGACAAAGAGGTAGAAATCGAGCATAATGTTCAAATTTCTCACTTGAACAATTGCTGGCTAGTAGTACCACTACTCATTGAGATTGGTAACAAAGAAGAAGCAGGCTTTATTTTTTATTTTTCTTTTGAGGGGACAGTTCAGTTTTCGACATATTCAACTTGAGACACCTATAAGACTTGATACACATTTGGATATATATATCTGGAGCTCTGAGGACAGGGCGGAAGATAAACTTAGGGAGTCGTCGGCATGAAAATTATCATTTAACGCCACAGGAATAGGGATCCCTGGGTGGCACAGTGGTTTAGCGCCTGCCTTTAGCCCAGGGTGCAATCCTGGAGACCCGGGATGGAGTCCCACGTCGGGCTCCCCGTGCATGGAGCCTGCTTCTCCCTCTGCCTATGTCACTGCCTCTCTCTCTCTCTCTCTCTCTGTGTGACTATCATAAATAAATAAAAATTAAAAAAAAAATAATAAAGCCACGGGAACAGTTGACATTGTGTATGGACAGGTGTGTGAAGGTAGCCTATGTGACCTCTCATAGGAGGTCACCTCTCTGAGGAACATTAAGATTTAAGGAGTAGAAGAGCAGGAGCCATCCAAAGAGACTGAAAAAAAGTGGTAATAGAGGTGTAGAGTCACAGAAGCCTTGAGAAGATGGTGTTTCAAGAAGCAGGGAGTTAAATAAAATATTTAATGGCATTTGGTAAAGATAACTTTTTTAAAGATTTATTTATTTTTTCATGAGAGACACACAGAGAGAGGCAGAAACATAGGCAGAGAGAGAAGCAGGCTCCATGCAGGGAGCCGGATGGGGGACTCCATCCCGGGTCTCCAGGATCACGCCCTGGGCTTACCGCGGTGCTAAACCACTGAGCCACCCGGGCTGCCCCTGGTGAAGATAACTTAATGAATCCCTTCACATCAGGGATGATTTCAGCCATTAGACCAGAACTTCTGAAATCCATTGGCAGTAGACTCCTCGCCCACCAGACCAGTGGTTTCCAATGCGTGGTTTCCCCAGAAGAGCAGCATCAACATTACCTGGGAAATTTGTATTACCTCAGAAATACAAATTCAGAGCTCACATTTCCTACCCCAGATTTAGAAACTCTGGGGTGGGACCCAGAAATGTTTGAACAAGTCTTGGCGATTGTGATGGTCTCTAAAGTTTGAGAATCACTGCACTAAACAGTACTTAGGTAGCACCTGATAATCATCCCTTCCAGAACCAATCCATCTTTGGATAAAAACATTTTCCCAGTGAATCTGTCGACACATATTACCAAGCTGCTGGAGCGTGAGCAACGGGATTTTGGTCAATAACCGCACATTTATTGTAACACAGAACTTAATTCGATTTTAATTGTTGGTACAGCTACAACCAGCCAACTACCTACCACTTCTATGAGGTATATCTTTTTTTTTTTTTTTTGATCTTTATAAGTTTCCTCACTCATAACATGTCATTATTCCTGGCGTGTACCACCTCGTGGCTTCTCTGTGCATTTTTTCAAGTATGTGATCCTGCTACCAACTGGACAAGCGTCTAAATCTCACAGCGTAAATTCCTGAGTGAGTCACAGATTGTTGGTGAAACTGCCAATTGGTACGATTTAGCAGCAGTAAATTGGCATCATTCATCAAAATAGCAGAAACATCACCTCTGACCCAGTAATTCCACTTCTAGGAATTTATCCTACAGACGTCCTGCACGTGTGCAGAGGGGAGTGGGGCCTCCGTGCCCCGCTGGGCCACAGGCCAGGCCACCTACCCTCAGCCAGCGCGGGCTCCTCCACAGGGTCCTTCCGAGGGCAGGCCCCTCCCCTCCAGGCCGCTCCCCAGCAGCAGTCTGTGGACGCGGGCTCTGTCAGAGGCCTGTTCACACCTCGCTTCACACTTGGTCAGTTGGAAGCAGGTGAGGAAGCCCTCGCAGCCTCAGCGTCACGCACGCACCACCGCAACACCGGCCCAAGCCGGCTGCGACTTGCTTTTCTCACTCTCTTTTCCTCCCTCCCCAGGAAGGGAGGACCAGCGCCCCCGCCCCGCACAGCGCCCGCAGCCCGCCGCCCGCCGCCCGCCGCCGGGGGGCAGGCTCGGGAGGGGCGGGGCGGGGCGGGGCGGGGCCGGCCGGCGGGGGCGGGGCTCGGGGCGGGAAGGGGCGGGGCCGGCGGGGTGATGGCTCCGGTTGCCGCCACCGCCGCCACTGCCGCCGCCTCAGCAGCAGGAACCGAAGCCGCCGCCGCCGCCGTCGCTGCCGCTGCCGCCTGGGTCGCCGGGCGCCCGCGCGCTGCCTTGGCCGGGGCCCGCAGCCATGGAGGACTTCATCGTGATCTCGGACGACAGCGGCTCCGAGAGCTCCGGGGGGGCCCGCTCGGGCAGGGCGCGGAGGCTCCGCCGGGCCCTGTCTCGGACCCCCGGCGCTCTGCCCCGCCGGACCGTGGTGAGTGAGCGAGCCGCCTCTAGCGAAGCCGCGCCGCGGCCGGAGCGTCGCCCCCCTCGGGCCGCGCATCTTCGCCTCCCGCTCCCCGCCCCCCGGCTTGGCCCGCTGTCCCGCGCGCCCCCGCCCCCCGCCCGTCGGCGCCTCCCAGCTGCAGCCGCTTCCCGCCTCGCCGCCCGCCGGCCTCTCCCGCCCAGAGGAGCGCGTCGGGCCCGGGCCCGGGCCCGGGCCGCGGCCGCCGGGCCTCCCGGGCCTCCCGGGCCTCCCGGGCTCCCAGGCTCCCGGGCTCCCGGCTCTGGCCGCAGCGGGCCGGGGCTGGCGACGGGGGCTGAGCACATGGACGGCGTCGGGCGCGCCTGCGGCGGGGGGTGCGGGCGCCGGCTGCAGGCAGGGGTCTCCGGCCGGGCCGCGGGCTCCGCGGGACCCCGGGCGGGGGGCGGGGGGCGGGGGCGTCGCGGTCCTGGGGGCTGGCCCGGATCTCGAGGCCGGGACGCGGGAGCGTGTAATTGTGTGGCCTGTGGTGGGTACAGATGTGTGCAGGGAGGTAACAGGAGCCTGCGCTGGGAGAGAGGGAAGCGCGGGCCTGAGCCTGAGCCAGATGGTGGCGGAGCTCCAGGGCCTGGCAGCCGAACGAGGGGCCCGATTTTGGAGTTCTGCAGGAGGGCGATTTATTTCGCTTAGCAAACGTTTACCAAGCTCTAGAGGAATAGGGAGGGAAACATCTTGCTCTGTTTCCTTTTCCCTCAAGCCCCTTAGCCTTTGTCCTTTTTCCTGAGATGGTGAATGAAATATCTATGGCCCCTGCCTTTCTAGAATCCTCCACAGATATTTACTGAACCCCTAATGTGTGCTAGATGGACTAGGCCCAGGGGGATACAAAGGAGAACACAACATCCGTGGTGGTCCCTCTCACGGAAGGTGATACATTCAACAAGTGAGTATTGAGTACTCAAGGGGTGGGAGGTGGACAGGCTTTTTCTCTACCACAAGACTCAACATCAGACTTCCAGCAGTGTTCGCAGCCTCCTCCCCAAAATAAAAGAATTCTTATGCTGCTCTTATTTGTATAGATCTGTAACCAAGAGTTTAAGGAAGACACCTTTATTCATATGCATATCTCCTAGTTTCTGCTCCTTTGATCTCAGCCAGTTTGCAATCCCTATGTCTCCACAGGGAGCCCCTGCTGTGTCCCAGGTATAATGCTAAATGGTAGGTGCTCATTACAAAATGAATGCCATGCAAAGCCAATTAACTTAGAGTCCTAAGTGGCCATGGTTCAAGCATGAAGGATTCTCAGGAAATCTCAGTTAAGAATTTAAATGAGATGGACAGACAAGAGATTTTCACGGTAGAAGTGAGCCAACTTGGTAAGTGAATGGCAGTGTGTAGAACACAATAGATCCACAATTAATGTTTATTGGATGAAAAAATGGTTGAAGGAAGAGGAGAGAGAACAGTTCAAGCGGATGTTTGGTAAGTGAGAGTGAGTACAAGAGTAGGAGCAGGTTTGCAGTAGAAGGGATGCTGCATTCAGTTTGGACCTCAAAGAAGAGGACTGTGGAACTCCAGAGAAAAGTCAGGACTGGAGAGAATTGGTAATCATCTAAATAGAAAAGAGCGCTGGGGGCCGAATTGATGACGAAGATGAACAGTGAAAAGACTATAGAAAGGAAAAAAAGGTGGAAGGAAAAAATACTGCAGAATAACTCATAACTATGCCTTTCCTCCTGTCTTCCTCTCTCCTATTGCTCCTTCTCTCAGCCTTTCCTCCTGTCTTCCTCTCTCCTGTTGCTCCTTCTCTCAATCCCCCTTTAACTTTGTCAACCTACCAGCTCCTTTTTCTTCCAGGTATTGCCCAACTTTCCTCATCCTGGCCCAGCTCCCTTCTTCAAATGCACAGATATCATCCTTATCCCAATCTGTGGTGTCTCTTGAGGCCCTTCACTATATGAATGAGTACACTCAAACTGCTCCCCTCCCCTGTGACTACCCAACCAAGCATTTTGATCTTGAGCCTTTTGAATAGTACTCAGTGTAAATCTTGCTTTTCCATGTATTTACTCCAATTTTCTTAAAAACTCAAGGCTCAGTCCTTTTATCACTCTTGCAAATTAAATAGGGTGGTAGGATAACCTTGTAAAAGATCAGAAGCATTGTGCAAAGTTAAAGTGTAAAACTCCTTTGTCTACCTTTCCCTGAAGACCCTGAGGGAGACGCTCTCTCTTTGCCACATCTGTTGCTAGAATGAAGACCATTCTCAGCAATCACCCTGAAAGGACATACTGTGATCGTGAAGGCCCCAGAGGAACCCTGCGAAGGGACTTCAATCACATCAGCGTACAACTCAGTCTTCTCGGAAAGAAAAAGAAGAGTTGACAAATGGTGGGGAAATAGAAAAGAACTGGCTACCGTTCGCACGTTCTGTGGTCACGTACAGAACATGATCAAGGGCGTTACACTGGGCTTCTGTTACAAGATGAGGCCAGTGTATACTCACTTCCTCATCAATGTTGTTATTCAGGAGAATGGTTCTCTTGTTGAAATCCGAAATTTCTTAGGTGAAAAAATACATTCACAGGGTTCGGATGAGGCCAGGTGTTGCTTGTTCTGTATCTCAAGCCCAAAAAGATGAGTTAATTCTTGAAGGAAATGACATTGAACTTGTTTCGAACTCCACTGCTTTGATTCAGGAAGCGACAACTGTTAAAGACAAGGATATCAGAAAGTTTTTGGATGGTATCTATGTTTCTGAAAAAGGAACAGTTCAGCAGGCTGATGAATAAGATCTGAGTTGTCCAGCAACAGGAACAGCAAGATGCCAGATGATTTTTCAGATTTATTTGTGATACCTTAAGAATGCAATAAAAAGTATACTCATTAAAAAAAAAAAATAAAAAGACCCTGATGTCAACAGAGACCTCTGTTCAAATCCAGGTCTCACACATAGCAGCCGTGAGAGCTTGGGCTCCTTTCTCAGCTTTTGCACTTGAAAATGTTGATACTTGGCAGGACTATTAGAAGTTTTTTTATGAGGCAATGCAAGGAAAATGCCTAGCATCAGTGATAGCTTTTGATACACTTTGTGCTATTTCTCAACCAAGCTTTGACTTTCTCAAGCTCGGCAGGCAAAGAAATAAAAGAAACAAGTTTTATTTATTTTTCTTTTTTACAAATATTGACTGAAGAAAAACAACTTGCTTAAATTCAGGAAATCAGAAAACTATCTCCAGTGCTGTAGTTAACATTTCTGAACCCCTAGTCCTTAACTTGGGCTCTAGTCTTCATTCAGTTTCTAAAATGTTTCTCTGTTTTCCATAATACTTAATTGCTTTTTGTTTCCCACTTATAAAAGCTAAACGTGTTCAGATAATTTTTGTTGACCTAACTATAAAAAGTTTAGAAATATATGTAGGAGAAAATCTTAGAAACCAGTATTGACATTTTGAAGTATGTCTGTCCAAAGTTTTATCTGTAAATGCCATTGTGTATTCATACATACCTGTGTGTCTTCCCCATACATGTTTTTGCAAAAATGAAATTTCACTATACATGTGGGGTTTTTCTTAAGATTTTATTTATTTGTTCATGAGAGACAGAGGTGGGGGGCAGGCTCCCTGCAAGGAACCTCATGTGGGACTTGATCCTGAACCCCAGGATCATGCCCTGAGCTGAAGGCCGTGGCTCAACTGCTGAGCCACCCAGGTGTCCCTTTTTTAAGATTTAATTTATTAAAAAAAAAAAGATTTAATTTATTCATTTTTGGAGAGAGTGAACAAGAGCAACAGAGTGCTAATGCAAGCAGAAGAAGGGGCAGAGGGAGAGGGAGAGAATCCCAAGCAGACTTCATATTATGCTAGGAGCTGGACGTGGGTGGGGCTCTATCTCAGGACCTGAGCTGAAACCAAGGGTCAGATGCCTAACTGACTGAACCATCAAGGCTAAGCATGTGGGGTTTTTAGTTTGCCTTTCGATGCACTTTTTATCTCTTGCTGCACCAGTAAGTACTTGCCTCCCCAATATATATTTTTTTAATTTTTTTTTATTTATTTATGATAGTCACACACACACACACACACACAGAGAGAGAGAGAGAGAGAGAGAGAGAGAGAGAGAGGCAGAGGGAGAAGCAGGCTCCATGCACCGGGAGCCTGACGTGGGATTCGATCCTGGGTCTCCAGGATCGTGCCCTGGGCCAAAGGCAGGCGCCAAACCGCTGCGCCACCCAGGGATCCCCCCAATATATATTTTTTAATGAAGAGCAACTTTTTTAAAAAAGATTTTATTTATTTAGGGCAGCCTGGGTGGCTCAGCAGTTTAGCGCCAGGTCCAGGGCCTGATCCTAGAGACCCAGGATCGAGTCCTACGTCAGGCTCCCTGCATGCAGCCTGCTTCTCCCTCTGCCTGTGTCTGTGCCTCTCTCTCTCTCTCTGTATCTCTCATGAATAAATAAATAAATAATCTTTAAAAAAATAAATTAAAAAAAGATTGTATTTATTTATTTGAGAGAGAGAGAGAGAGAGCATGAACAGGAGGAAGGGCAGAGGGACCAGTAAGCTCCCTCCTGAGCAGGGAGCCCAACATGAGGCTTGATTCCAAAACCTTGAGATCATGACCTGACCCACAGAGGTGCCTGTCCTTCTCAATATTTTTAATGTATTTCATTGTACAGATTTATAATCTATTAAAGGATATCATGCTGACATTTCTCAATTTTCTCTGTCATAACCTATGTAAAGTCCTTATGGGGACAGTTGGGTGGCTCAGCAGTTGAGCGCCTGCCTTCAGCTCAGGGTGTGATCCTGAAGACCCAGGATCGAGTCCTATATCAAGTTCCCTGCATGGAGCCTGCTTCTCCCTCTGCCTATGTCTCTGCCTCTCTCTCTCTCTCTCTCTCTCGGTCTTTCATGAATGAATAAATAAAATCTTTAAAAATAATAATAATAATAATTTTTTAGCCTTGGCACGTCTGGGTGGCTCAGCGGTTGAGCATCTGCCTTCAGCTCAGGGCATGATCTTAGAGTCTCAGGATTGAGTCCCACATTGGGCTCCCTGCATGGAGCCTGCTTCTCCCTCTGCCTATGTCTGTGCCTCTCTCTCTCTGTGTGTGTGTCTCTCATTAATAAGTAAATAAAATCTTTTTTTTTTCTTTTTTTTTATACATGTCATTTCTAAGTGGCCAAAGTTTTAGGCATATCAGAATCACACACACACACACACACACACACACACACACCTCTTCATACCCTTCGAAAAATACAGTAAAATTTGATCTCAGTTATATACATTTCACCTTACGATTGTTAGCACTTGGCACAGTAACAGGTACATACATAGCCAGTATCAGTAAATGTTTGTCCAATGAGAAGTCACAGGGGAGTGCTAAGTCCAGAAGGTGAGCAGGATCAAAGTTTAATTTCTTGGACTAAAGACGTCATACTCATGAGCGTCTGCTCTTTAATTCCCCATTTCTGTCTCTTGTGTCAGAGAGGTAGTGAGTGGTATAGAAATAAGAACACAGGACTAGGAAAGGGAGAGAGAAAGACCTAAGTCTTGGCTCTGCCACCACCTAATTTTGTTACCCTGGGAAAAGTATTCTCTAGGGTCCTTTTTTAGCACAAAATACACACACACACACACACACACACACACTATGGCACTGTTTTTTTTGTAAATTATTTTTATAGCTGAAGAGCAAAACCACTTCATCAATTATAAAGTGTCATAAAATGTACAGGTCATAAAATGCACCACCGGGGCTGTGCAGTAAATAAAATCTTTAAAAAAAATAGTAATTGTTTATCCTTGTTCATTTGCTTGTTTAGGATAAGTTCCTCTTAAAAGTAAGAGTTGAAGTCAAAAGATATGCCCTCTTTGAGACCTCTTGATATATATTACCAATTTTCCTACAGAAATTGTGCACCAATTCTCACCATATCCTTTTCTCTACTACCTAGTCACCCCCAGATGTTATCAATTTATTTGGTAAAGATTTACTGAACTTACTATATGCCAGGCATTTGTAGGCACTGAGAATACAGCTGTGAATAAAACCAAGTCCCTGCCCTTGTGGAGGTTCTATTTAAGTCAGGAGGAGACAAACAATAAACAATCACCTAAATATAATGTCAGACAATATACAGAGCGTTAGAAAAAAATAGACATTTTTGTTTTTTTAATCTTTGCTAATATGATAGCCAAATTCTATGAGGTGTCATAGTTTTAATTTTTTTTCTTTGGTTGTGAGTCATTCTTTCAGTAGATACTTTTAAGCACATACTCTGACCCTGGGGACCAGAAGTAAATAAGGTAACAATGGACCTACATTCTAGTGGGGAATTATAAGCAATAAACAACTAATAAATAATAAGTGTAATAGTAACTTGGATGGAATTGGGAACATTAGATTGTGTTTTCAAAGAAGGCCTTTCTCTGAGGAGTTAATATTTGACCTGAGAACAAATGACAGACTAGATTTGTT
This sequence comes from Vulpes vulpes, assembly GCF_048418805.1. Taxonomy (NCBI): domain Eukaryota; kingdom Metazoa; phylum Chordata; class Mammalia; order Carnivora; family Canidae; genus Vulpes; species Vulpes vulpes. Next base: position 95,869,862 of record NC_132783.1, on the reverse strand, counting down.
ATGCGATTTAAGGAAATAAGGTAGCAGCAAAGGGTGCAACAAAAGCAAAGACTTGGAAGTAGAAATGGCATGACTAAATAGAGGAATGGAAAAGCTAATTACAGCCCCCTTAGCTTGTAATGAGTGAACAAGAACCCTAAGAGATGAGAAGTAGATAGCCTAGGTCATATAGGATTTTATAGACCACAATAAGAAGTTCAAATTTTATCCTTATGTAATAAGAAATCTTTGAAAAGTTTCAGGCAGGGGAATGACAAAATGTGATATACATTTTTTAAAAGGTGACTTTAGCTACTGTGAAAAGATAGGATTGAAAGGTAAGGTAACCCTATACTTTAGTATACAAATGGGAATCCTTTTGCAAATGAAAGGGGTTGCTGACTAGAGGGGATGTCAAGCAACAGGTAAAAATTGGAACTGTCCCAAACAAACCAGAAGTATAGTCACCTTTTTTTTTAAGAGGACCAAAGTGGAATTAAATCATTTTTTAAGATTGCTGCAGTAATCCAGACCAAAAATAATTGTAGGTTCGAATAGAGTGGGCAGGGATACTGGAAGGATTTGGTAGATATTTAGGAAGTAAAATCAACAAGTCTTAGGAACTTGGATGGGGACAGTGAGGGAAAGGGAGTAATCAAGAATGATGTCCTGGTTTGGGCCTGAGCCACGATGCATGTTGGTGTCCTTCATTGAAATGAAGACTTGGAGGAGGAACAAGATTGGAAGAAAGATACAAGAGTTCTGTTTTGAAAATGTTGTAAGTTAAGATGCTTATAGAACAGCCAACTGGAGATGCAAGGTATATTGTTTGTACTGAGTTTGGAGGCCGGGGGAGAAATTCTACGGACACAAATTTGGTGTCATTGGCACATAGATTGTAGTAAAATCATTTATCTGAATGAGACATCTAGGCTAAGAATCTACAAGAGGAAGAGCATCCTGGACATAATGGTAGGGCACACCACAGTGACTAACTACCTCAGGTGAAGGCAAGGGAAGGAGGAACAACTAGTGAAGTCAGAGGTCAGAGCATGCTCAGCATGTAGTAAACCTGGACATTTCTATCACCAGTAAATATATTGGATATATATAGAGAGAGGGAGAAAAAGAGATTGTGTGTGTACATGTGAGAATTACCTGTTCTCCTATTGGGGTGTTTTTGTAAATTTACCTTACATATTAAAGACTTTATGGGTTGAATTGGGTCCTCCAAAAAGATATGTTGAAGTCCTAACCACCACTACAGAAATGTGATCTTATTTGGAAATGAGGTCATTGCAGATGTTATAATTCAAGATGAGGTCATGCAGAGTAGGGTGGGCCCTTAATCCAATGTGACTGGTGCCCGTATAAGAAGACATGAAGACAGAGGAAGAACACCATGTGACAATGGAAGCAAAGATGGGAGTTGCAGCTGCAAATCGAAGAATGCCAAGGATTTCTGGTGATGCCAGAAGCTAAGAGAAAGGCTTGGAACAGATTCTTCCCTAGAGACTTCAAGGGAGCATGGCACTGCAGAAAGCTTGATTTTGACTTTTAAGCCTCCAGAACTGTGGGAGGAAAAACTTCTGTTGTTTTAAGCCAGTTTGCAGTAATTTGTGCTAGGAAACTAATACAGCCCGCTGTGTCATACATATTACATTTCCCCCCCAAACTTTTGACTTATTTTGGTTCTCTACAGAAGTTTTAAATTCTTATGTTGTCAGTCCTATCACTCTTTTCCTTAGAAAGGCTTTCCTCTTAAAATTATAAAAATATTTTTTACATTTAATTTATTAATCCACCTGAAATCAGTTTCAAAAAAGGGTTAAAACAGTAATATTTTTACTTCCGGTTGGTTAGCTAGTTGTCCCAAAATTGTTTATTGAATTATCTACCGTTTCTACCCAGTGGTTTAAAGAAATACTACATTTATCAAATGGTAAAATTTTATATATTTTTATGTTTATTTTTGGACCTTCTATTCTGGCCTTGTTATATGCTACTTTAATATAAGCAGAAGAGGGGCACAGAAGAAGAGCCTGGCTGTGTCTGTCAGTAGAGCACGTGACTCTTGGTCTCAGGATTATGAGTTCAAGCCCCATGTTGGGCCTGGAGCCTACTTTATTATTTTTTTTAAAGATTTTATTCATTTATTCATGAGAGACACAGAGAGAGAGAGGCAGAGACACAGGCAGAGGGAGAAGCAGGCTCCATACAGGGAGCCCAACGTGGGACTTGATCCCAGTTCTCCAGGATCACACCCTGGGCTGCAGGCGGCGCCAAACCACTGAGCCACCGGGGCTGCCCTGGAGCCTACTTTAAAAATAAAAATAAATAATCATAATCAGAAAAAACTCTTCATTGATCTTTTAAGAATTTTTTTGACTAGTTTTGTGCATTTATTCTGTCATAACTTTAAAATCATTTGGTCAACTTCCAAACAATTTCTACTTTTAAAATTGGGAATACACTAAATTTAGAAATCTATAGTTTGTGGGTGGTGTCTTTACACTTTTATATATGTATTTATGCATCTTTTATCTTTATGGGGTTTTTTATTTGTTTTATGTTTAGATAGATCTTTTCTTCCTGAGATTACTTTCTATTTATTTCCTTTTTATTGGTCTTTTACTATCTCATTTTTAACATGTAGGTCTTTAATTCATCTGAAATGTTTTATATGACTTGAAGTATGCTCACCATTTTCCATATACTGTATTGCCAAATTTCTAAGATAGTACCAAATTGTAATATTTGCTGTCAACTTACAAATAGCTTTTCAGGAAAAAAAGAAACTAATACGTGAAATGTGAGACCAACAACTAGATGCATTCTGATTCCATATGTATGGGAAAAACATTCTAGATGTTAGAGTTTATAATATATGATGTTAATCAGTTGTCTGGGAATAATTTCTCAGTTATCTTTTTCTTCACTTATCTCAAACACATTTTTTTTAAAGATTTATTTATTTATTTTAGAGAGAGAGTACAAGTGAGTAGGGGGTAGTGGATAGGTGTAGAGAGAGAATCCTGAAGCAGACTCCATGCTGAATGTGAGCCTGATGCAAGGCTCCATCCCAAGACCCTGAGATCACGACCTGAGTTGAAACCAAGAGTTGGCCACTCAACCGACTGCACCACCCAGCTGCCCCTTGAAACACATTTTTTTTTTTTTAAGATTTTATTTATTTGAGAGAGAGCACAAATGGGGAGGGAGAAGCAGACTCCCACTGAGCAGGGAGCCCAATGTGTGGCTTGATTCCAGAACTCTGGGATCATGACCTGAGCCAAAGACAGATGCTTAACTGATTGAGCCCCGAAACACATTTTTAACACCAAATTATTTTACACACTTATATCTGTTTCTGGATTTTCTTTTTGTGTTTTATTGATTTGTCTATTCTCAATGACAGAATTCTACTGTTCTATTTCTGTGGTTTGATAGTATTTGGGGGGGTATCTAATAGAGCAATTACATCTCCTTATTCCCCCCCCCCCAAAAAAATTTCTTGGTGATTGTACCCATTTAGTCCTCCAAAAGAATTTTAGAATAATTTTGTCAAGGATATCATATATCAGGATTTCTTTGGATCAGACAATTCTTTGTTGTAGGAGGCTGTCCTGTGTACTATGGAATGTTTAGTTGCATCTTTGGTCTTTGCCCACTAGATGCCAGCCAGTAGCAGCACTCTTCCTCTCCCCTGACTTGTAACAATGAAAAATGTCTTCAGACACTGCCAAATGTCTCCTGAAGGGCAAAATTGCCACTGGTACAGAACCACTACACTAGATTTATAAGTTAATTTAAAAAGAATTAATATCTTTATAATACTATCTTTCTAATTAGAAACATGGTTTAACTTTCATTTTATGAGGTTTACTTTTTTGCAATCAATAAAACTGTCTTTGAATCCTGTGCCTTTCTTATCCTGGAACTAGTGTTCTGATTTTGAATGACTGGTTACCACATAGGATTGAGCATGTTAATCATGGTGAGCCTCACATAGTAAAAGTAGCTAGCATTAATGCCAACCAGTATGCTAATCAAGTACTTTGCCTACATTAATTCATGTAATTTCACTGTAGCCCTGTAAGGTTAGTACTGTTACTTTCCCAATTTGATAGATGAAGAATCTAGGTAAGGTCAAGCAGGTGCTAACTGATAAAGCAGGTTTACCACTACTAGTCCCAATCTTGAAAATCCTGGGGTAAACTTGCAAACCTCTTACCAGGTTTCCAAGGGCACCTCCTCTGGAGATACTAGATATAAATGGATAAGTTGAATAAAGCAAGTTGCAAAATATAATTCTGTTTTTTTTTTTCAGTGTATCATTTGTAAGAATAGACCCATTGGGGCCTTTTAAATAAAAAAATTTTTTTTTAAGATTTTATTTATTTATCCATGAGAGACACAGAAAGAGAGGCAAGAGACAGGCAAAGAGAGAAGCAGGCTCCATGTAGGGAGCCCAGTGTGGGACTTGATCCTGGGACTCCAGGATCATGCCCTGAGCCAAAGGCAGACTCTCAACTGCTGAGCCACCCAGGCATCCCAAAAAATTATTTTTTAAACTCTATCATAGACTTTAAGATATTTTTAAAAATCATCTCTTTCGGGATCCCTGGGTGGCGCAGCGGTTTGGCGCCTGCCTTTGGCCCAGGGCGCGATCCTGGAGATCCGGGATCGAATCCCACATCAGGCTCCCAGTGCATGGAGCCTGCTTCTCTCTCTGCCTATGTCTCTGCCTCTCTATCTTTCTCTCTCTCTGTGTGACTATCATAAATAAATAAAAATTAAAAAAAAATAAAATAAAATAAAAATCATCTCTTTCTCAATCCCTTCCCCCAAATATAAGTTCACTGTTGGACATAGCCATATCCCCATCAACTAGCTTAATGCCTTAAACAGAAGCAGTGCTCAGTAACTATTTATTCAAGGAGAAACAAAATTTGTATTACTGGTTTTCTAAGGAATCTTTTACTCCTGGTAAGTTTTGTTACAGTAATGTCTCCCTTCTATAATGGGAGAGCCAAGAAATAAATAATGGTGCCTGGGATCAAGCCCCACATTGGGGATGAGCAGGAAGTCTTCTTAACCCTCTCCCTCTGCCCTTCTCTGCACTTGTGCTCTCTCTCTCTTTTTTTTTTTTTTTAAACATGTCTTTTGTTGTTTTCTTTTTTTTAATTTTTATTCATTTATGATAGTCACACAGAGAGAGAGAGTCAGAGACACAGGCAGAGAGAGAAGCAGGCTCCATGCACCAGGAGCCCGACGTGGGATTCGATCCCGGGTCTCCAGGATCACGCCCTGGGCCAAAGGCAGGCGCCAAACCGCTGCGCCACCCAGGGATTCCCTCTCTCTCTCTTTCAAATAAATACAATCTTTTTTAAAGTGGGGAGGGAGGATGCACCTGGGTGGCTCAGTTAATTAAGTGGCTGTCTTCAACACAGATCATGATCCCAGGGTCCTGGGAACCAGCCCTGCATCAGGCTCCCTGCTCAGTGGGTTGTCTGTTTATCCTTCTCCCTCTGCCCCCCCACCACGTGTGCTCACATTCTCTCAAATAAATAAATAAAATCTTAAAAAAAATAAAATAAAAAATATTAATACCTCATTCAGATTATTGCTCATTTTGCTTACAATGGTACTCCTAGTGCATAACATGATTCCTGACACATAGCATACATTCAACAAATATTTTATCAACTGCATGTTATTCTGATATTCTAAAAAATACCATAATTATTGGATCAGCCCCTTACAGATTTTAGGTTTTTTTGCTATTACACACTATGGTGTGATGAGCTCTCTTGCATGGTCATAAGAACATGCTTGTAGGACAAATTTCTTATGGTGGAATTTTGGAGTTAAAGAATAATGTGTATTTATAATTTTAATATATGCCATTTTGTGGACATAGTGCATTCTCTGTGGGATCCTAGTATCAGAACCCCAGAACTGTGTTTGCGGAACTCCCATCTTTGGAGATACCATCTGTTTTTTCCCAAATAAGCTGATATGCCAGATACCTTCTCAGGCTTCAGTCTCAGATACCAGTCAGATATACTTACTCTAAACTTTAAGTAGGAAGCTGATGATGGGAAGAAGCAGAGTCAGTGGACTCCATTTTGGTGAGATGGCATCAGCAATGACATTTAGCAATTATAACAGTTCTGGTGGCAGAGTACAACACTGGTGCTGCTGGCCATATAGGCTGGGGTGTTTGTACACAGTGACTGTGATAGTGGGGCATTCAGTTGTGCAACATGGTTTGCAGCACCAGATTCAGACTGTATAGATTCCAAGCTTAGTTTTCAGGCACTTGTCTGGATTCTAGAAGCTACTCATTAACCTTTAATAAGTTCCTTTTGTGGTTAAATTAGAGGGGTTTTGAGGGGGATTTGTTTTGTTTCATACTTGCAGTTAAGATCACTGATTGATACATAGCCACCAGATTATACTTCCAAAAGATTATAACATATATTCTTATACAAACTGTATATAAGAAACCTGTTTTATTGTACTGTAGCCAACCTGGGTATTATCAAACTTTTTAGATTTGTGCCAAATTTCATAGTCTAACGTTCCGATTTTCTAGAATTTTGCTGAAAGGAAAAACTCTTCTTAAATGGTTAGCTCATTAAATGCTGTCAAATTATCGATTCAATTATATGAAAAACTCATAAACTAAGTTTTCATTTAAATTGGACCTATTTTCTGTATATTTTAATTACTGAAGCTCTGCAGTTTATATTTAGTAGGGATTCCTATGATATTGTGATTTTTCCTATGATATTGTGGGCCAAGGATATTTGATTATTCAGATGACAATATATATGTATTTCTCATGTATATTTGGTCTTCATCCTTGGTTCTTGGCTCACAGCTCTCAAAACCCTTGAAACTTCTTAAGTGATGAGACTTTAAAGATGTTCTTTGTTATGTTAATGAGGTGGCATTTAAAAATCACCTAAGGATGGAGCTGTTTGCCAGTGAAGCCAGCCATGTGATTAGAGGATTGGAATTTCAGTCCCATCCTTTAACCTCCAGAGAGTGGAGAGGGCCTAGAGATTGACTTCAACCACCAATGACCAATGATTTAATTAATTGTAACAATGTAATGAAACCTTCATAAAAACCCAAAGGACAAGATTTGGAGAGCTTCTGGGTTGGTGAACTCAGAAGTGCTGGGAGAGTGGCACACCTAGAGAGGATTTAGAAGTTTTTGGAACTGAGCTCTTTACCTGTGGAATCTGATTCTATCTCCAGGTAGATAGTGTCAGAGTTGAGTTGAATTCTCTGACATTGGTGTCTGGGAGTTGCTTGTTGGTATGGGGAAGCCTTCACCAGATGCAATGAAATTGGATCCAGGAACCCTTTTCACCTCCTCACTTATCTTTTGTTTTCCCTTATAATTTTTTATGTTATTCTTGACCTTTTTCTCTTTCAGATGAACTTTTGAGTCATCCATTCCTTTTAAAAATACTATTGGAATTTTGCTTGGTATTTATTGAATGTATAGATTAATTTGGAAAAGAACAAACACTTTTTAAACTTTAAGATTTTTTTACAAAAGCTACATGAACAGACAATCTGAGTAGGCCTATATCTATTAAATTGAATCAATGATTAATAACTTTCCAAATTAGAAAGCACAAGTCATTTGCTGGAGTCAAATCTGTCAGGCAGCAGTGTTCCTGGATAGAGGAAGAACAGAGGCCAAGGAGCAGACAGTAGATTGCACTGTATAGGGATCCACTGGGTTGCACTGGGAGAAAATGTTCCTCTTCCTGGAGTACTTTTGTAAGAGGGTAGGTATATTGCCTCTCCAAGGACAAGGGATCCATTTAAGGCCATTCAACAGCAGAGGACAGAGACACGTGCTGAGGACGGATAACTTGGTCACAGCTTTTTGCTGTACTTCACCATAGACTCCAGGCACCTGCGTAGCTGTGCAACTGCTTTTCTGGGACAGTGGCACTGGATGCAGCACTGGGAGGCTCTCCTCCTGGGAAGGGGAGTGCATTTGCACCTTTGCCAGGGGTCCTTTAAGATTTGGAATTTTGAATCCTAGCCATGCACCAGAGACAAAACATGGGAGAATATTGGCACAGGCATGCCAATGCCCCATCACAGACAAATCAAGGGCAGGGATCCAAAGGAGGCCTGGGTCACAGGAGGGGAGATTGTTCCCTTTTCTGTGAGGGCTTCCTGAGCAATGGCAGCCACGAGTTCCCCTCCTTGGCTGAGAGGGCAGGGTGAGACCATTTTCCACCACCACCCCCTTCACCCCCAGCATAGTTGGTCTTCAGTGAGCAACACAGTGCCCTTAGTAGAGGCTAGAGACTAAATCCACCAAACCCTGCTCCACTGTACCCTGCAGGGGCATCTTTACTAGGACAGGTCTGACTGTGAGCCAGTACACCAAACAGCATCCCCAGAAGACCAGCAGTCACCTTGCATGTACGAAGTCTACTGATCACAGAGTGCTCCAAAGAGTCAGCTTCAGTTCTGGTGGAAACAGGACCAGGCTTTCCTTCAGGTAATACAATGACACTAAATTCATATCTATCAGTAATTACTCTGAATGTAAGTGGACTAAATGCTCCAATCAAAAGACACAAAAGGTATCAGAGTGGATAAAGAAACAAGACCCACTGATATGCTGATTACAAGAGACTCATTTTAGACCCAAAGATACCTCCAGATTGAAATTGAGGACATGGGGAACCATTTATCATGCTAATGGACATCAGAAGAAACCTATAGTAGCCATACTTGTATCAGACAAACTAGATTTTAAAACAAAGACTGTTATAAGAGATGAAAAAGCGCACTATACCATAATAAAGATATCCATCCAACAAGGAGATCTAACAATTGCAAATATTTAGGTCCCCAACTTGGGAGCAGCCAAATATATAAATCCAATAATAACAAACTTAAACTCATTGATAATACAATAATAGTAGGAGACTTTAACAACCCACTCACAGCAATGGACAGATCATTTAAGCAGAAGATCAGCAAGAAAACAATGTCTTTGAATGACACACTGGATCAGATGGACTTTACAGATATATTCAGAGCATTTCATTTGGCAAAATACACATTCTTTTCAAGCGCCCTTGAAACATTCCCCAGAACAGATCACATACTGGGTCACAAGTCAGGCATCAACTGGCACAAAAATATTTGGACTGAAACAGAAAGAAATAGAAAATTTCAACAGACCCATTTCCAGAAAAGAAATTGAATCTGTAGCCAAAAATCACCCAACAAAAAAGTCCAGGGCCAGATGGCTTCCCAGGGGAATTCTGCCACTTAAAGAAGAATTAGTAAGGGGCACCTGGGTGGCTCAGTTGGCTAAGTGTCTGCCTTCGGCTGAGGTCATGATATTGGGCTCTTGGGATGGAGCCCCATGGTCAGGCTCCCTTCTCAGTGGAGTGTCTGCTTTTCCCTTTCCCTCTCCCTGTGCTTGCTGCTCTCCCTGATTGTGTGCACACGCGTGTGCTCTCTCTCCTTGCTCTCTCTCTCTGTCAAATCTTTTTTTAAAAAAGAAGAATTAATACCTATTCTTCTGAAACTGTTCCAAAAAATAGAAATGGAAGGAAAACCTCCAAACTCATTCCATAAGGCCAGCATTATCTTGATTCCAAAACCAGCCAAAGACCCCACAAGAAAGGGGAATTACAGACTAGTATCCCTGATGAACATCGATGCAGAAATTCTCAACAAGATACTAGCTAATCAAATCTGACAGTACATTAAAAGGATTATTCACCACAATCAAATGGGATTTAATCTTGGACTACAGGGGTGGTTCAATATCTGAAAATCAATCAACATGCTACACCACATTAATAAAAGAAGGGATAAGAATCATATGATTCTCTCAGATGCAGAAAAAGCATTTGACAAAATACAGCATCCTTTCTTGATAAAAACCCTCAAGACAGTAGGGATAGAAGGAACATACCTCAACATAATATGGCCATATATGAAAGACTCAGAGCGAATATCATCCTCAATGGGGGAAAACTGAGTTTTTCTCCTAAGGTCAGGAACAAGACAGAGATGGCCATTCTCACCACTGTTGTTCAACATCCTGCTGGAAGTCCTAGCCTTAGCAATCAAATAGCAAAAAGAAATGCATCCAAATCAGCAGGAAAGAAAAGCAAACTTTTACTCTTCACAGACAACATGATACTCTATGTAGAAAACCTACAAGACTCCACAAAAGATTACTAGAACTGATAGATGAATTCAGCAAAATATAAATATAAAATCAATGTACAGAAATCTGTTGCATTTCTTTACACCAATACAATAACAAAGCAGCAAAAAGAGAAATCAAGGAATCCATCCCATTTACCACCAACACCATAAGATGCCTAATAATAAACCTAACGGAAATAAAAGATCTGTACTCTGAAAACTATAGAACACTTATGAATTAAGTTAAAGAAGAAACAAAGAAACAGAAAAACATTCCATACTCATGGATTAGAAGAACAAATATTGTATAAAACAATTTATACATTCAGTGCAATCCCTATCAAAATAATGCCAGCATTTTTCACAGAGCTAGAACAATTCTAAAAATTATATGGAGCCACAGAAGACTAAATAGCTAAGTAATGTTGAAAAAGAAAACCAAAGCTGGAGGCATCACAATTCTGAACTCCAAGCTGTATTACAAATCTGTAGTCGTCAAGACAATGTTGTACTGACACAAAAATGGACACATAAATCAATGGAACAGTATAGAGAACTCAGAAATGGACCCATAACTATATGGTCAACTAATCTTCAACAAAACAGGAAAGAATATCCAATGAAAAAGGTCTCTACAACAAATGGTATTGGGAAAATTGGACAGCAACATACAGAAAAATGTAACTGAACTACTTTCTTATGCCATACACAAAAATAATTAGAAAATGGGTGAAAGACCTAAATGTGAGACAGGAATCCATCAAAATCCTAGAGGAGAACACAGGCAGCATCCTCTTTGACCTCAGCCACAGCAACTTCTTTCTAGACACATCTTTAAATATAAAGGAAACAAAGCAAAAATGAACATTGGGATTTCATCAAGGTAAAAAGATCTGCACACAGAAGGAAACAATCACAAAACTAAAAAGCAACCTATGGAATGGGAGAAGATATTGGCAATTTGTCATTTCTTATAAAAGGTTAGAACCCAAAATCTATAAAGAAGTTATCAAACTCAACACAGAAAGCAAATAATCCAGTTTAAAAAATGGGCAGAAGACATGAATAGACATTTTTCCAAAGAAGACACAAAAAGGGCTAACAGACGGGATCCCTGGGTGGCGCAGCGGTTCGGCGCCTGCCTTTGGCCCAGGGCGCGATCCTGGAGACCCGGGATCGAATCCCACATCGGGCTCCCGGTGCATGGAGCCTGCTTCTCCCTCTGCCTGTGTCTCTGCCTCTCTCTCTCTCTCTCTCTCTCTCTCTCTCTCTCTCTGTGACTATCATAAATAAAAAAAAATAAATAAATAAATAAAAAGGGCTAACAGATGCATGAAAAGATGCCTAATATCACTCATCACTTCACACCTGTCACAATGGCTAAAATTAACAACACAGGAAACAACAGATGTTTGCAAGGAACTGGAGAAAGGGGAACTGTCTTATACTGTTGGTCGGAATGCAAACTGGTGCAGCCACTCTGGAAAACAGTATGGAGGCTCCTCAAAAGTTAAAAATAGAGCTAGCTATCTTTTGACCTAGCAATTCCAGTACTAGGTATCTATCCAAAGAATACAAAAATATAGATTTGAAGGGGCACATGCGCCCTAGTGTTTATAGCAGCATTATCCACAATAGCCAAATTTTGAAAAGAGCCCAGATGTCCGCCAATTGATGAATGGGCAAAGAATATGTCCATATGCAATGAAATATCAGCCATCAAAAAGAATGAAATCTTGCCATTTGTAACAACATGGATGTAGATAGGGTGTATTAAGTGGAAAAAGTCCGAGAAAGACAAATACCATATGATTTCATCATAATAATCACTAAATGGGTGATGGGCATTAAAGAGGGCACTTGTGATGAGTACTGAGTATTTTTTTTTTTTTTTTTAGTACTGAGTATTATATGTAAGTGATGAATCACTAAATTCTACTTCTGAATCTTATACTACAATATATGCTAGCTAACTTGAACTTAAATAAAACCTTGGGGGATGCCTGCGTGGCTCAGCGGTTGAGCATCTGCCTTCAGCTCAGGGCGTAATCCCAGGATCCAGGATCGAGTCCCACATTGAGGTCCCTGCTTCTCCCTCTGCCTGTGTCTCTGCCTCTCTCTGTGTCTCTCATGAATAAATAAATAAATCTTTAAAAATAATAAATAAATAAAATCTTGGAAGAAAAAAGAGATGGAGTGGAGAAGATGGCAGAAGAGTAGGAAGACCCTAGGCTCACTTCATCCCATAAATACAACTAGATAACTATCAAATGATCCTAAATACCTCAGAAATTGATCTGAAGACTGGGAGAACAAACCACAACTAAAAGTAGAGAAGAGGCCACATCAAAGAAGGTAGTAAGTACAGAGACATGGTTTGAAACAAACAGATAGTGGCTGCTGTAGTAGGGAGGGAGCCATGGGCACAGAGAAGGGTGAGAAACTGATGAGTACACAGGGCAAATGAATCCCGTAGCTAGCAGTTGGCTTGGAAAGCAAGAGGGGCCAAATTTCATGAGTTCTTGCAACCAGCATGGAGTTTTAAAGGTCATCAGGCTTGGCTGGGATAGAACCAGAGGGCATTGCTCTGCTGTTGGAGAGAAGGCAGGCAAACAATCCGCGGACATACAGCATGGAAACAGCAATCACAAGAGTACCTGGGGCACACAGTGAGGTGTTATCCACTCATCTTAGAGTGCATCCCAGAGAGACAGTGTCAGCGGAGAGACCCCTCCAGAAACAAAGGAACTGCTGGTACCATTTCCCTCCCTTGCCCCTCAACATAAATACAGAGCCACATGTAAGAATCAGAGCAATGCCAATACTCACTACCTAACTTATTTACACCAAGCCCCACCTACCCCACAGTCCAGTGGAACCAGCCCTGGACCACCCAGTCATGCTTGCCTCACTCCCAGCATAGTGGGCTTCCTCCCCCAAAAGACTGGCCCAAACCCCTGCTCACACCTTGTCTCCCAACTCAGGAGTTTTGCAGAGCCTCTGTTCTGGTGCCAGTGGTGACAGGTCTTATTTCACAAACAGACCAGAGCATGCGTAGCTAAAATGTGCCACATTCAGGCCAGGGACCAAACACTGCCCACTCAGTGGTCCAGAACCTTTGGGATGCAGCAAAAAATAGTTCTAAGAGGAAAGCTTATAGCAATACAGGCCTACATCAAGAAGCAGGAAAAGAATGAAATAAACAACCCAACTTTATAGGAGCTAGAAAAAGAACAAACAAAATGCAAAACCAGCAGAGGGAAGGAAATAATAAAGGCTAGAGCAGAAATAAGTGATATAGAAACTAAAAACAAAAACAAAAAACTGAACCAATAGAACAAAGAAACCAGGAGGTGGTTCTTTGAAAAAAATCAATAAAATTGATAGACCTCTAGTGCCAGCTTATCAAGAAAAGAGAAGTGACTCAAATAAAAATGAGAGAGAACTAATAACCAATACCACAGAAATACAAGAGAATATTATGAAAAACTATATACCAACAAATTAGACAACCTAGAAAAAATGAATAAATTCCTAGAAATATATAACCTACCAAAATCGAGGCAGTAAGAAATAGAAAATTTGAACAGACTTGATAACCAGCAAAGAAATTGAATCAGTTATCAAAAACTCACAACAAAAGTTCAGGACCAGATGGCTTCACAGTCCATGTCTACCAAACATTTAAAGAAGAGTTAATGCCTATTCTTCTCAAACTAGTCCAAAGAATAGAAAAGGATGGAAAACCCAAATTCATTCCATGAGGTCAGCATTACCTTGATACCAAAACCAGATAAAGATGCTACTAAAAAAAGAGCTACAGTTTAGTATCCCTGATGAACACAGATGCAGAAATCCTCCACAAAATACTACCAGAATGAATTCAGCAATACAGTAAAAAAAATCATTCACCATTGTCAAGTGGGATTAATTCCGGGGTGGCAAGGGTGGTTCAGTATTTGCAAATCAGTCAACATGATACATCATATCAGTAAGAGAAGTATAAGAACCATATGATCATTTCAATAAACAGAAAAAGCATTTGACAAGGTACAACGTCCATTCGTGATTAAAAAAAAAAAACCCTCAACAAAGTAGGCTTAGAAGGAACATACCTCAATGTAATAAGGCCATATATGAAAAACCCACAGCTAACACCATCCTTAATGGGGAAAAACTGACAGCCTTTCCCCTAAGGTAAGAAACAAGACAGGAATGTCCACTCACCATTTTTATTCGTCGTAGTACTGGAAGTCCTAGCTACATTCAGGCAGATAGACAAAGGGATGGATGGAAAGAGAGAAAGGGAGGGAGAGGGAGGGAGGGAGGGAGGGAGGAAGGAAGGAAGGAAGGAAGGAAGGAGGAAGGAAGGAAGGAAGGGCATCCAAATCAGTAAGGAAGAAGTAAAACTTTCATTATTTGCAGATAACATTGTACTATATGTAGAAAATTTTAAAAACTCCACCAAAAAACCTACTAGAATTAATAAGCAAATTCAGTAAAGTCGCAGGATACAAAATTCATATGTAGAAATCTTTTATGGGCAGTCCAGGTGGCTCAGTGGTTTAGCGCCGCCTTCAGCCCATGATCCTGGAGACCTGGAATCGAGTCCCAAGTCAGGCTCCCTGCATGGAGCCTGCTTCTCCCTCTGCCTGTGTCTCTGCCTCTCTTTCTGTGTCTCTCATGAATAAATAAATAAAATCTTTAAAAAAAAGAAATCTTTTACATATTTATACACCAAAAATGAAGCAGCAGAAGGAAAAACTAAGAAAACAGTCCCATTTATGGGGTGCCTGGCAAGCTCAGTTGGGAGGTCATGCCTCTCTTGATCTTGCAGTCATGAGTTCAAGCCCCATGTTAGGTGTAGAGTTTACTTTAAAAAAAAAGAAAAAGGAACAATCCCATTTTTAATTGCACCAAAAATAATAAGATACCTGGGAATAAACCTAACCAAAGAGGTGAAAGACCTGTACTCTAAAAACTATAA
Source organism: Vulpes vulpes (assembly GCF_048418805.1). Lineage (NCBI taxonomy): Eukaryota > Metazoa > Chordata > Mammalia > Carnivora > Canidae > Vulpes > Vulpes vulpes. Next base: position 95,854,675 of record NC_132783.1, on the reverse strand, counting down.
AACACTAATGGAAAAATTTAACACAAAGCAATAGAAAAGACAGTCCATGCTCATGGATTGGAAGAACAAATATTGTTAAAATGTTTATATAACCCAAAGCAATCTACACATTTAATGCAATCCCTATCAAAATATTAACAACTTTTTACACAAGTTGTTCCAACTTGTGTAAAACTTTAGAACTTAAGAATTGGAACAAACAATTCTAAAATTTATATGGAACCACAAAAAACCCTGAATAGCCAAAGCAATCTTAAGAAAGAAGAGCAAAACTGGAGGCATCACAATTCCAGACTTCAAGTTGTATTACATAGCTGTAGTGACCTAAACAGTATAGTATTGGCACAAAAATAGACACATTGATGAATGGAACAGCATAGAAAACCTGGAAATGAAACCACAACTATATATGGTCAGTTAATCTTTTTTTTTCATGGCTTTCCTCTTTATTTTTATTAAAGTTCGATTTGTCAACATATAGTATAACACCCAATTAATCTTTTTTTTTTTAAGATTTATTTATTTACTTTAGAGAGAGCACATGCATGTAAGCAGGGGGAAGGGCAAAGGGAGAGGAAGAGAGACTCTTCAGCAGACTCCCTGCTGAGCCAGGAGCCCAATGCAGGGCTGGATCCCAGGACCCTGAGATCATGATATGGTCAGTTAATCTTTGACAAAGCAGGAAAGAACATGCAATGGGAAAAAGACAGTCTCTTCAACAAATGATGTTGGAAAAACTGGACAGCAACATGTAAAAGAAACTGGACCAGTTTCTTACACTATACAGGAAAATAAATTCAAAGTGGAGTAAGGACCTAAATGTGACACCTGAAACCATAAAAAACCTAGAAGAGAACACAGACAGTAACCTCTTTAACATAGGCTGTAAGAACTTTTTTCTAGAAATTTCTCATAAGGCAAGAGAAACAAAACCAAAAATATTGGTACTACATCAAAATATAAAGCTTTTTACACAGCAAAGAAAACTATCAACAAAACTAAAAGGCAACCTACTGAATGGGAGAAGATATTTGCAAATGACATATCTGATAAAGATTTAGTATCCAAAATATGTAAAGATATTCTAAAACTCAACACCCAAAAACCAAATAATCTAATTTAAAACAGGGCAGAAGACATGAACAGATAACATTGCAGATAACATTGTACTGAACAGACATTTCTTCAAAGCTGACATTCAGATAGCCAACAGACACATGAAAAGATGCCCATCATCACTTACAATTAGGGAAATACAAATCAAAACTTCAATGAGATATCACCTCATACCTGTCAGAATGGCTAAAATCAACAACACAGGAAACAGGTGTTGGCAGGCATACGGAGAAAAGGGAATACTCATGAACTGTTGGTGGGAATGCAAAGAGGTACAGCCATTGTGAAAAACAGTACGGAGATTTCTCAAAAAGTTAAAAATAGAACTACCCTATGATCCAGCAATCATACTACTAGATATTTACCCAAAGAATACAGAAACTAATTCAAAGGGATGTGTGTGCCCTGATGTTTATCGCAGCATTATTTACAATAGCCAAATTGTGGAAGTAGCCCAAGTGTCCATCGATAGATGAATGGATAAAGAAGATGTGATATATATATATAATGGAATATTATTTAGCGATAAAAAGAATGAAATCTTGCCATTTGCAATAATATGGGTGGAGCTAGAGAGCATAATGCTAAACGAAGTAAGTCAGAGAAAGACATACTATATGATTTCATTCATGTGTGGAATTTAAGAAACAAAACATTTGAACAAAGGGGGAAGAAAGAGACAAATCAAGAAACAGATCCTTAAACTCTTGATTATAGGGGATCCCTGGGTGGCGCAGCGGTTTGGCGCCTGCCTTTGGCCTAGGGCGCGATCCTGGAGACCCGGGATCGGGTCCCACGTCGGGCTCCCGGGGCATGGAGCCTGCTTCTCCCTCTGCCTGTGTCTCTGCCTCTCTCTCTCTCTGTTTGTTACTATCATAAATAAAAAAAAAATAATAATAAACTCTTGATTGTAGAGGACAAACGGATGGTTACCAAATGGATGGGTTAAATAGGTGATGGGGATTAAGAAGTGCACTTGTCGTGATGAGCACTGGCCAGTATATGGAATTGTTGAATCCTCATACTGTATACCTGAAACTAATATAACTATATATTAACTAACTGGGATTAAAATAAAAACTTAAAAAGCCAAAAAATACTAATAAAACATATCTAAAATGTTTTTAAACAAATAACCATACATAGGCATCCATTCATGGTTAAAAACTCTCAGCATACTACAAATAGAGGATGAACTTCCTCAACTTGATAAAGAACATCTACAAAAATCCTATAGGTGATAACCATACTTAATGTAAGAAACTTGAAACATCCCACCAAGATTAGGAATAAGGCAGATGTCCCCTCTCACCACTGCTTTTCAACATCATACTGGAAGTCCTAGCTGATACAATAAGAGGAGAAGAAGAAGAAGAAATAAAAGGTATACAGATTAGGAAAAAATAAATAAAATTGTCTTTGTTCACAGGTGTCATAATCATCTATGTGGAAAAAAACCCCAAAAGAATCAACCAAAAAACTCCTGAAACTAATAAGTGATAATAGCAATATTGTCGATGCAAGATCAATTTACAAAAGCCAGTCATTTTCTATGAACAGTGAACAAGTGGAATTTGAAATTTAAAACATACTACCATTTACATGAGAACCTTAAAAAATAAGATAGTATAAATAAAGTAGGTAGAAGATCTATATGTGGAAAACTACAAAACGGATGAAAGATATCAAAGAACTAAATAAATGGAGGGATATTCCATGTTTGTGGATAGGAAGACTCAATATTTTTTTTTTAAATTTTTATTTATTTATGATAGTCACAGAGAGAGAGAGAGAGGCAGAGACATAGGCAGAGGGAGAAGCAGGCTCCATGCACCGGGAGCCCAATGTGGGATTCGATCCCGGGTCTCCAGGATCGCGCCCTGGGCCAAAGGCAGGCGCCAAACCTCTGCGCCACCCAGGGATCCCCAGGAAGACTCAATATTATGAAGATGTCAGCTCTTATGAACTTGATCTGTAGATTCAACACAATTTCAGTTAAAATCCTAGCAAGTTATTTTATAAATATTAATAGGATAAGTGAAGTTTATATGGAAGAAGCAAAAGACTGCAGATAGCTAACTCAATCTTGAAGGAAAAGAACAGAGAACTGCTACTACTTGACTTCAAGACTTGGTACAAACTACAGTAATCCAAACAGTGTGGAAAGAATAGACAAATAGTTTGATGGAACAAATTTGAAAGCCCAGGAGTAGACCCACATTAATATAGTCAACTGATCTTTGACAATGGATCAAAGATAGTCTTTTCAACAAATGGTGCTGAAACAACTGGACATTCACATGCAAAGAAATGAACCTACACACAGATCTTACACCTTTAACAAAAGTTAACTCAAAATAGATCATAAACCTGAATGTAAAACTATAAAAATGTAAAACTATAAAACTCCTGGAAGAAGGCAGCCCCAGTGGCGCAGCGGTTTAGCGCCGCCTGCGGCCCAGGGTGTGATCCTGGAGACCCAGGATCGAGTCCCGCGTCGGGCTCCCTGCATGGAGCCTGCTTCTCCCTCTGCCTGTGTCTCTTCCTCTCTGTGTGTGTGCCTCTCATGAATGAATAAATAAAATCTTTTTTTTTTTTAATTTTTTTTTTTATTATTTATTTATGAGAGTCATACAGAGAGAGAGAGAGAGAGAGAGGCAGAGACATAGGCAGAGGGAGAAGCAGGCTCCATGCACCGGGAGCCTGACGTGGGATTCGATCCCGGGTCTCCAGGATCGCGCCCTGGGCCAAAGGCAGGCGCCAAACCGCTGCGCCACCCAGGGATCCCTGAATAAATAAAATCTTAAAAAAAAAAAAAAAAAAACTCCTGGAAGATAAAGTAGAGAACACGTACTACATGAGTTTGGGCAATGACATTTTTTTTTTAAGATTTTATTTATTTATTTATTCATGAGAGATACAGAGAGAGAGAGGCAGAGACACAGGCAGAGGGAGAAGCAGGCTCCATTCAGGCAACCCGATATGGGACTTGATCCCAGGATTCCAGGACTAGGCTTTGGGCCGAAGGCAGGCGCTAAACTGCGGAGCCACCCAGGAGTCCCCAGGCAATGACTTTTTAGATGCAACACCAAAGACATGATCCATGAAAGAAATGGTTGCTAAACTGGACTTCATCAAAATTAAAAACTTCTTCTCTGCAAAAGACAATGTCAAGAGAATGAGGAGACAAGCCATAGACTGGGAGAAAATATTTGAAAAAGACACATATGATAGGGCAGCCCCGGTGGCACAGCGGTTTAGCGCCGCCTGCAGCCCAGGGCGTGATCCTGGAGACCCAGGATCGAGTCCCACGTCAGGCTCTCTGTATGATACCTGCTTCTCCCTCTGCCTGTGTCTCTGCCTCTCTTTCTCCCTGTCTCTATCAATAAATAAAATCTTAAAAAAAAAGACACATATGATAAAAGACTTATCAAAAGTATACAAAGAACTCTTAAAACTCAACAAAAAGGAAATGAATAACCCATAGGAAATGAATAACCCAATTTAAAAATGGACGGAGACTCCGCTCTATAAGCCCATGGAAACGAGCCTGGGAAACCCCTTTCATGAAGACTTTCACGAAGATGGTGCCGAAGGCCAAGAAGGAAGCCTCTGCCCCTCCCAAAGCCAAAGGCAAAGCGAAAGCTTTGAAAGCTAAGAAAGCGGTGCTGAAAGGCATGCAGAGTCACAGAAAAACAAACAAACAAAAAAACCAAAGAAGATCCGCACGTCACCTACATTCCGACGACCCAAGACCCTGCGTCTCCGAAGGCAGCCCTTATATCCTCGAAAGAACGCCCCCAGGAGAAACTAGCTTGATCACTATGCCATCATCAAGTTCCCCTTAACTACTGAGTCAGCCATGAAGAAAATAGAAGACAACACACTTGTGTTCATTGTGGATGTCAAGGCCAATAAGCACCAGATCAAACAGGCTGTGAAAAAGCTCTATCACATTGATGTGGCCAAGGTCAACACCTTGATCAGATTGGGATCATCTAAACTGAGTCTGGCTATAAATCTAAATATAAATTTTTTCACCAAAAAATAAAATAAAATAAAAATGGACAAAATGCCAAAACAGATACCTCACCCAAGAAGGTATACAGACAGCAAGTAAGCATATGAAAAGATGTTCAACATCATATGTCATTAGGGAATTGTAAGTTAAAACCAACATGAGATACTACTACATTTGGATTTTAGAATAGCCAAAATCTAAAATACCGATTATACCAAATGCTGGTGAGAATGTAGAATAATAGGAACTCTCATTAATTACTAGTGGGAATGCAAAATGCTACAGTCACTTTGGAGGACAGTTCAGCTTTTTACAAAACTAAACACATTCTTAGCCATATAATCCAGCAACCATGCTCCTTAGTACTGACCCAAATGAATTGAAACATTTTAAACACATGGAAAAAAAAAAAACAGCACACAGATGTTTATAGCAGCTTTATTCATAATTGCCAAAACTAAGATGTTTATCAGTAAGTGAATAGATAAGTAAACTGTGGTACATCCAGATATTGGAATATTATTCATTGCTAAAAAAAATTAGCTATCCAGTCTTGAAAAGACATGGAGGAAAATTGAATGCATATTATTAAGTGAAAGAAGCCAATCTGAAAAGATTACATGCTCTGTGATTCCAACAACGTGACATTCTGAAAAGTCAAAACTATGAAGATGAAAGATCAGTGGTTTTTGGAGGTTAGTGGGAAGGGAAGGCTGAATAGGTGGAATGTGGAGGATTTTTCAGGCAGTGAAGCTATTCTGTATGATACTGCTGTGATGAATACATGTCGTTATACATTTGTCAAAAACCTTGGGATGTATAGCATCGAGAATGAACCATAATGTAAACTATGCACTTTGGTTGATAATAGTGTGACAGTGTAGGTTCATCTTTTGTAACAAATGTGCCATAGTAGTGCAGGATACTCATAGTGAGGGAGATTATATGTGGGGAGAGGAGTACATGGAAATGCTCTGAAGTTTCTCAATTTTGCTGTGAACCTAAAACTGCTCTAAAAAATATTATTAATTTTTAAAAAGATTTTATTCATTTGAGATAGAGAACACAAGCAGTGGGTAGAAGGAGAGAGAGAAACAGGCTCCCCACTGAGCAGGGAGCCCAGTTTGGGGCTCTAGCCCAGAACCCTGGGATCCTGACTTGAGCTGAAGGCAGGCGCTTAACCGACTGAGCCACCAAGGTGCCCCAAATTTTAATTAAATAAAATTAATTAATTTAAATAAAAGTTATATGTACCAGTCCAAGTAATTCAAATACTTTTAAGGTAGTATTAGTCCCTAACTCATTGTTTTTTTTAAAGATTTATTTACTTATTTGAGAGAGAGATTGAGCATGCACAGAGAGAGGAGATGCAGAGGGAGGGAAAGATGGAATCTCAGGCAGATACTCTGCTGAGCTCAGAGCCTAACAGGGGGCTCAATCCCATGACCTCAAAATCATGACCCAAGCCAAAACCACAAGTTGGATGCCCAACTGAATGAGCCATCCAGGTGCCCCTCCAACTTATATTTTCCAGTTTCTTTGGCTTTTGTCACATTTTTTTTAAGTTATTTATTTTTAGTTTCAGCTTTATTGAGGTATGATTGATGAGTAAAGTTGTAAGATGTTTTAAAGTGTAGGGATGCCTGGGTGGCTCAGTGGTTGAGCATCTGCCTTCGGCTTGGGGTGTGATCCTGGAGTCCTAGGATCGAGTCCAACATTGGGCTCCCTGCATGGAGCCTGCTTCTCCCTCTGCCTCTCTCTGTGTGTCTCTCATGAATAATTTTTTTTAAAAAAGATATTTAAAGTATACATTGTGGTAATTTGATACACAGTATATTGTGAAAGGCCTCCCTCCATCTAGTTAATTAGCAAAACTTATATTTTCTTAATCAAAATTTCACACATTATAAATGAACTTTAGTGTCATTTTGTCACGTTTTCTAAAAATCCTCAGCATTTTAAATCAAGAGTTTAACATAGATTCACTATTCTACAATACATCATCTTTCTACTCAGTAATGGTTAGAATAGTGCTTTCGTATATTTAGACATTTAGGATCCTTACTTAAATAGGCTTTTAAAGTTTTCTTCATGTAGGTCTTCAAGTTTTCTGGTAGGTTTATTCCATGACCTCTTTACTTTCTTTTATTAAATTATATGTGTAGAGATATCACACACACACACACAAACGGGGGGTGGGGAATGTATAAAGCAAACATAGTAGAACAAATTAAGTTTAATCCCATGCAGTCATATTGCCAGTATTATAAAAGTCCTAATATGTTTCTTGGTTCAGTGTATATTCTACCTCCATGCCCTGCTACCTTCCTTCTCCCAACTACTTCCTGATTTTCATCATGATCTCTTGCATGTCTCTATAGTTTTATTATCTGTGTGTGTATCTAAATAATAGTTTGCTTTTGCCTGTTTTTGAACTTTTATTGAATGGAATCTAATTGAAAACACTTTTTCTGTTCACATCACTTATGATACGGCAAATATGTGGAGAGTTTTTCCTTATACCATCTAATTCTCTAGTTCTCTTGACATCAACTGGGTGTCCTACAATTTAATTCAATTCTGATACTACCTGGCATTAGTGTAGAACCAACAGGTTAAGGGCTCAGTCCCACATGACTCCCCCCACCATTTCAAGTAATTGCAAGTAGTTGGGCCCCTGGTTACCCACCACTCTGTCTAATTTGGCTAAAAAATGGGGGTTCCCATGACTCCCTTCCTAAGTTTTGATAATAATGGCTCACAAAACTCAGAGAAACATTTCACTTTCTATTACCACTTTATTATAAATGAGGCAATAATAAAGCCAGATGAAGAAAAACATAGGGCAAGGTCCAGAAGAGTCCTGAGTGCAGGAGTTTCATTTTCCCCCCAAACAGATAACCAGTACCATTAATTGAAAGTCCATCCTTTTCCTCCTCATCTTTAATACCACCTCTAACATAAATCAAATTTTCCTATATGTATGGGTCTTTTTGTAAACTTGCTCTTCTGTACCATTTGTCTGACTGACTAGTACCAGTACCACACTGTCTTCTTTAGAAATGTCTTGGCTATTCTTGGTGAGCTCAAGGAGGGGCTCTATCTCAGGACCCTGAGATCATGACCTGAGCCAAAATCAAAAGTCGAATGCTTAACTGACTGAGCTACCCAGGCACCCCAATAATTTATTTTTTCTTCTTAAGAATGGATGCTGAGGGCAGCCCGGGTGGCTCAGCGGTTTACCGCCGACTTCAGCCCAGGACGTGATCCTGGAGACCCAGGATCGAGTCCCACGTCTGGCTCCCTGCCTGGAGCCTGCTTCTCCCTCTGCCTGTCTCTGCCTCTCTCCCTGTGTCACTCATGAATAAATAAATAAAATCTTAAAAAAAAAAAAAAAAGAATGGATGCTGAATGTGTTATCAAATGCTTTTTGGTGTCTTCACATGATCATATGATTTTTTCTTTATGTGGCAAACTATATTAATTTTTTTAAATGCTAAACTAGGTATGATTCCTAGGGAGATTCACCTTGGTTTGCTGGACTTAGTTTATAGTGTTTCATTTAAGATTTTTATGTCTGTGTGCAGACGTGATATTGACTTATAATATTTCCTTCTTGTACTTTCAGATTTTGGATCAAGTTTATGCTAAGTCATAATATGAGTTGGAGGTATCCCTTCATTTTTTATTCTTCTAAATAGCTTATATAAAGTAGAATCGTTTTGTTCCTTGAATTTTTAGCAGAACTCTCCTTTTAAAATCAGTTTGATCTGGAGTTTTTTGAAGGAAAAATTTCAACTACTGATTTCATTTCTTTATGGTTAAGGAGCTATCTTGATTTTTTTCTTTTTTCTTAAGTCAACTTAAAAAATACCTTTTCACTATGATAAATTTCAAACATGACGAACAGAGCAAACTATATAATGATTCCCCACATACCCATCACTCAATTTTTTGGGACAGTTTTGCTAAGCTTTATTTTTCCAAGGATTTATCTATTTCATCCAACATCCCAAGTTTTTTTTTTTTTTTAATGTAGAATTGTTCACAGCATCTTCTCATCTTTTTTATCTTAAGAACATCTGTAATTTTATCTTTTTCATTCTTAATATTAGTTATTTGTGCCTTCATTGTCTAAATTTTATCCTGTTTGCTAATTTTAATAATCTTTTAAAAGAACAAACCTGTGACATTTGCACTTCTCTGATGTTTGTTCTCTGTTTCATTCATTTCTGCTCTTGTTATTATTTCATCTCTTCTTCTTTCTTTGAGTGTATTCTGTCCTTTTTCTGCTACCTAAAAGTGTGTGCTTAGCACATTAATTTTCTTCCATTCTTTTCTAAATGTCTAAGTGTAAATTTTTTTCTACACAATTATTTTGCTGCATGTCACATTTTAATATCTAGTATTTTTGTTACTGTTCAATTCTGAAATTTTTCTAGTTTCTATGATTTGTTCTTTGACCTATATGTTATTTTGTCATACTTCTTAATTTACAGTTGTATGGAGTTTGTCTTAGTTACTTTTTTGCATTGCATTCTAACCTAATAGTATTTTGGTCTGAGTGATAATCTTTTGATGTTGACTAAGATGTACTTTGACTCCTGGTATGTGATAAATTTTTGTAAATATTTCATGTAATTGTGCATAACTATTCTGAGTCCTTTAGATGAAGCTTGTTAAATGTGTTAGAATCTTCTGTATCCATAATAACTTCTTTGTTTGCATTATCTATCAATCAAAAAAGACATGTAAAAATTTCTCACAATGACTGGATATTCCTTTTTCTCCTTGTAATTGTATCTATTTTTGCTCTATGAAGATTATGTTATTAGGCATACAGTTTTGAAATTATTATATCTTGATAAAATAAATCTTTTATTGTATAGTAGCCTCTTTATCTCTAGTAATGCTATTTTCATTGAAATCTGTTTTGTCTGATATTAATATAGGTATACCCACTTCTTTTGGTTGCTTTTTTCTTGTTATATCTCCTCCCATGTTTTTACAAATATATATATGTATATATACTTTACATAAATATATATATACTCTATCTATCTATCTATCTATCTATCTAGATATCTATATAGATTAATAGATGTATCCATTCTAGCGTTTTTTAGGTTTGTTGATCAGAGTATCTATCTAGCTAGCCCTTCTGATCAGAAATGGAATTTTTTTTTAAATACTGGAGTTGATTCTAATAATACCATATAGGGGATATTTGCAATCATGTTCATTAATGAGCCTGATCAGTAATCAGGATGATATTATTTGTCATCCATACTGAAACAGCTTTGAGAGTAAAAGGGAGTACAATATTGTTTCAGGCTTATGGCACAGAAATTAATTATAGTACCATTGGCTAGATCATCAGGATTTATGAACTGCCCAATCATTTTGGCAAGTAATGGAGGTAAAGATAAGTTTTCCAGTAATTAATCTAGTTAGGGCTCAGATTTACCCTGTTGGTTTTATAACTGTTATTGTATTACTCTGCATATCTGACTATAAACTGATTATATATTGAATGAGGTTTTACAGAGAAAGAAGGAAACAGACCTGGGTTTGAATGTCTGTCTCTATGGCTTAATTGTATAATCCTTAGGTAATGACCTAACCTCTCTGAACTCCATTTTCCCCATCTGTATAAAGAAAATTATAATGCCTACCTGATAGGAATATTGTGAAATTAAAGATATGTGAAAGCACTCAGTATGTTCTTAGCACATAGCAGATTCTCTTATGTTAGCTTACCTTCTTCTTTAGTTTCTGCTGCAAATTATCCTGTGTATTTGCTTTTCCAAACAAAGGTTGCTTTTTCTCTTGTGACTTAAGGTTGAAATCTTCCCTACTACTCCCCTGTTTACTTTGGATCAGAAAAAATTTCCCACTATGCCCTCAGTTATATGCATGTGGCATTTGGATAATTTAAGAAGGTATAGAAATTGACAGTAGTAAAATTTTGACCAAAGGAAATAGATTAATGCCTATGTTATATAAAATGTTTATCAGTGAAGTGAAAAGGTAAAATATGATTATCCTTAAAAGCTCAAATGTAAATCTTAGATAAAGCAAAGACTCCCTACTTGACCTTTTATATTCTCACAATCCTTTAACAGGACTTCATTGACTTAACTAGAGAAACCAGACCAAGGACAAAGGATCGCAGTGGACTCTGTGTGATTGACCTGACGAGAACTGAAGAAGAAAATAGACCTATTGCCACACTTGACTTGACTCTAGAACCTGTTGCTCCCTCCCAGAAAGAGCCAACTAATCTTCAGACATGTGCCAGCCTCTCCAGCAAAGAGGTGATGGAAGGGCGGGTAGACAGAAGCTCTTGGCCTGCAGCACGGAGAATCATTAACAGCGATCCTGTGGATTTGGACCTTTTGGAAGAAACCACATTTGAAGGTCCGCAACCCCCTACATCCATCAGTGGGAACTCTGTTTATTCAACAGAACCAAATTGTAGCTCAACTACATTCAAAGGTGACCTTGGCTTCTTGGCAAGCCTACAGCTATCTTCAGATGTTTGCTCCTCCTCCCCAACAAGCAATAACAGTAGCAGCAGCAATCAGAGGGCACCCTTGCCATGCCCACAGCAAGATGTGCCTTGCCCACCACAAGCCTTGCCGTGCCCATTTCGAGCCTTGCCATGCCCACTGCGAACCTCACCATGTCCACCACGAGCCTCCTCATGCCCACCACGAGCCTTGTCATGCCCATCACAAACCATGCAGTGCCAACTACAGGCTTTGCCTCACCTGCCTCAAGAAGTTCCACGCCCTCCTCAAGATATGCTGTGCCCTCAGCAGACTGTGCCAAGCCCACCTCCAGACTCATCATGGCAACCTCAGCACTCACCTAGCCCACCTCAAGACTCACTGTGCCCACCTCAAGACTCTCCTCTGGGCCTACCTCAAGATGTACCAGGCCCACCTCAAAACATATCATATCCACAAGATGTGGCACATTTACAAGATATGCCACATTCATCAGAAGATGTACCACAGTCACCAGAAGACGTGCCACAATCACCAAGACACGTGCCACAGTCACCAGCAGACATGCCACAGTCACCAGCAGATGTGCCACAGTCACCAGGAGATGTACCACAGTCACCAGAAAGTGTGCCACATTCACCTGGAGAAGTCCCAGACTTCCCAGGAGATATGCTCCATTCACCTGGAGATAGGCCATGCTTGCCAGGAGACATGCCACACTCATTTGGAGACTTGGCTCAGTTACCACGAGACAGGCCTTACCCTCTCCAAAATGATGTACAGAACCATGACACTCCTATGGAAGTCTCAGCTCCATCCTCTCCAAGGTTCTCTCCCAGTCCACAGTCTCCACAGTCTGAAACTTCCTTAGAGAAAGTTCCTTGGCTCTCTGTCACAGAAACTCCAGCCAGAAAAGAGAGATCACTGTCAGAGCCTGCTAACCCCAGGTCTGCCCAGGTACAAGCACGAACACCACAGGGTGGGTTATACAACAGACCATGCCTGCATAGACTGAAGTACTTCTTAAGACCTCCGGTGCATCACCTCTTCTTCCAGACACTAATACCAGATAAAGACACAAGAGAGGTGAGCTAACATGTCTTCCCCTAGGGATTAGGTGTTGTTTGTATAGGCCTCACATGAAGTTAGTATGCTAAAAGGAGTCCATGCCTGAGAGAACAGGCCCAGGATAAATTCGTTATTTTTATCTTTCCTCCTCTTGTGGAATTACCTAGTGTAGAGTCAGACCTTGGTTCGAATTTCACCCCCATGGTTAGCAATTGGCACTGTAGAAGTAACTATACCTTTCTGAGCCCTAACTTTCCTAGATGTAAAATGGAGATAAGAACAGACCTCAGGATCATTAAATGACATAACATACTTAAAGTGCCTATTAGAGTGTCTGGCTCATTATAGGCCTTCATTAAATAATTCTCTTCAATCCCTATACCTTTCCCTTCCTGATACCCTTGTTACAGCTCCCATATCACAGAGATAGTGATACTCTTGATACTTCAGTGCCTCCAAAATTACTACTTTCTGACTTTGGGGGAGGAAATTCAATTTTAAAATTTTAATGGGGATGGGTCTTATTGAGCTGAGAACTAAACCAGATGCTTTTCTTAGCAGATGTAAGGGGGAAAAAATTGTGGCTAAGTCCTACAATATGAAGCTATTTTTTCATTATCCATAACCATATTCTCAACATTAAGAAGACTGGCTTGAGGTAGTCCAGGAATTCAAAATGCGCATTCTTGAAGCAATCACCAATCCAGCATAGTGTGTATCAGGCATTCATGTTGATTTGGCCTTTGTCCTCTCATTTTTACTGTTGTTTTATCTTCTAATATGTTTTCTCTCTTCTGAATTACTGTCCCCAACCAGTAGCTCATCCTATTTTTTCTTGTGGGTTTGCCTCAGGGTAGTGATGCATCAAGACATTATAAAGAGCACTTGGGGGACTTGAGAAAGTTTGTGTTTCCCTAGTCAAGGCTGTAGTGCTTTGTAGGAACTGCCCCAACTAGAGAAGCTGCCAGTAGATACAAATGGGGATACCACATCCCCTTTCTGTGTAAACATTGCTTAGATTAAAAGATGGCAAATAAACCAAATAAAAGGGATTTTTCCTCTTAATCTTTATTTCTTACTTTAAAGAAACTCGGCCATCTAGAGTTCATTTGTAAATCTTTTCTGTCTCTCCTATGATTTTTTTTCTTAGGCTTTTAATAAATACTTCTTCACTGGGTCATTTTTCCCCCAGAACATGTTAGCCAGTCCCCATGCTGCCATTTACCAGCCATTGGCCTTAAATCTTTGAGTCTCTCTTGTTTTAACTCTAAAATAAATCATGATAACCATATTATAAAGTTATTTGACTTAAAAGTAAACACATAAACCACAAAGCCACCATACAAGGCCTAAAGAAATGTTTGATAAGTATTAGTTCCCCTTAAGTATATGAGCATCAAAAGAATTCATTAACTTTGTTTGTAGCTGTCCCCATTTGTAGGCAAGAAATTAATAATATAGATTCAAATATAGGTAAAGTGCCTCACAAATAAAATAGTAATCAAAGCAAGATTTTTTGTTTTTGTCTTCTCTGGCTCTTAATTTTCATTAAGAGGTACAGTATTGGTCTCTGATCAGTGATATCAGGGTTTACTCTCAGGTGATTTGAGGCATAAGGAAAGTTCACTGGACTTCTCTAGAAGATTTTCTAGAAGGATAATTCCACCCATCTCTGTTTTATTGTTATACATAAGCTGTCAAATCTTTGGTTGATGTTTTAAGTTTAATACTTATTCTCAGATTTTAAAAATATTCTTAATATAAAACATTTTAAAATATAAAAAATTAATTACTTATGGTGCTATAGGTCAGCATTTATTATTGTTAATAATTTTGGTGTATTGCCTGCTCAGTTGCCTTTTTATACATAGGCATTTTAACTTTTTTTAATGATGGGGATTTTTAACAAAAATATATTTATTATTGTTGGTTTTATTATTTAGAGGTAGCATGAATGTAGAGGGTAGATCTGGAATTATACCACCCATGTGTGAAATCAGCTTCTGCCATTTGTTGCATGACAAATGCTTACTCTAAATCTCAGTTTCCTTATCTATAAAATAGAAATAATAATAGTACGTTTTTATTAGGGTTTGTGAGAATTAAAGTGAGGGTAAAGTAAATGTTCAAAAATTATTCTTGTTGTTACATTTCAATATCAAAAACTTAAATATGGGGATCCCTGAGTGGCTCAGTGGTTTGGTGCCTGCCTTCAGCCTGGGGTGTGATCCTGGGGTCCTGGGATCAAGTCCTGAATTGGGCTTCTGGGTGGAGCCTGCTTCTCCCTCTGCCTGTGTCTCTGCCTCTCTCTCTCTCCCCCCCTCTGTGTCTCTCATGAATAAATAAATAAAATCTTTAAAAAAAATTAAATGTTTTTTTCCTTCTGATTATGAAAGTAATGTGTATCAGTTATGGAAAAATACAAAAGAGCATATAAAGGAAAATCATCCATAATTCCACCCACCACCCAGATAATAGAAAACCACTTTTCACATATTCTCTCCCAGTCTTTTTACATACATACATACTTTTGGGGGATATAGGGGAAGCAACTTAACATTTACTGTTGACAGTAAATCAACAAAATGGGATTCTTCTTTTAACAATAAAACATATTTAAAACATTTTTCTTCATCTCTTTATTTCAGTATCTGATATAGTATCATAACTACCCCTATCTTCTCACCCTCACTACAAAATCAACTTAGGCTAGCTATTGACTCTTTTGTACGTTTTTTTCTATGTTATATTTTATTATAATATTGTAATATTTTATATGTACAACTTTAAATTCTTATTTTTTTAACTTAATATACGTATTTTCCCATGTCATTAAAAGTTTTTAGGTAAGACTTTTCAGTCTTTTTATTTTTAATTATGAATATTTCAAAAGCATGGAAAATTTTGCTATCTATCTAACCTATTTCAGAACCTCTTGTTTTTATGTCTGTAGAAATCTATCTTAGGGGCACTTGGGTGGCTCAGTGGTTGAGCGTCTGCCTTTGGCTCAAGTCATGATCCTGGGGTCCTGGGATAGAATTCCGCATCAGGCTCCCTGCAGGGAGTCTGCCTATGTCTCTGCCTCTCTCTCTCTGTGTCTTGCATGGATAAATAAATAAAATCTTAAAAAAAAAAAAAAAAGAAAAAGAAACCTATCCTAATTTCTTTCTTTTTATCTCTACAGAGTAAGGGTCAAAAATTAGAACCCATTCCTCATCGAAGACTAAGAATGGTAACAAACACCATTGAAGAAAATTTTCCCCTGGGGACTGTGCAGTTTTTGATGGACTTTGTGTCACCCCAGCATTACCCACCCAGAGAAATTGTGGCTCACATCATCCAGAAAATCCTGCTCAGTGGCTCTGAGACTGTGGATGTCCTGAAGGAGGCCTATATGCTTCTCATGAAAATTCAACAGTATGAACCTTAGATGTTGGTGAATCTCCTAGGGAGCCTGAACTCAGGGCATAGCTCTCTTTTGCCTAAGCTTGATTCAGCTAATCATTAGAGAGGGTGACTTAGTATGTCAGTGTTATTTGGGTTGCAATTGACAGGAAACCCAATCCAAACTAACTTTAACAGCTGATTAAAGAGAATTTAATAATTCATGTTACTAGAAACCTAGGAATAAGACTTATTTCAGTTCAGAATGGTTACCAGAATCCATTTTTCAGTCCTGCTTTGTTCCCTTTTCAGGGTCTACATAGTAGTCTTCTTAGTTCTAGCTTTTATGAGAGAGAGAATCCACCTCCTTTATAATCACACAAGAGTTCTGTAATTGAGTCTTATAGGCTTTAATTGGCATAACATAGAACATGAGCCCATTTTTTAACCAATCACTGTGAAGTGAGAGATAGAATATCTTGATTGGCTATATATGCTTCACAGGCTTCATCCTAGGATCCTGGTAGATAAAGCTAATGGGCTAAGAGTAATAAAGAGTTGATTTCTTCAAGGCAAAATTAGGATAGTGATGCCTTCCAAAAGAGAAGTGGATAGTGAATAGCAAAAATACTGAAGTTCCACTACCCTCAGATGGCATAGTATCATGTCAAAGGATGGGCAAGAGCAGTGAGGATAAGAGGAGTTTTCTTGTTTCTGGCATCTTTTACATCCCATCCCCTCTTCATTGAACTCTCCAGAATTCTAATTGATGTCTCTTGACTTTCAGGCTACATCCAGCTAATGCCAAGACAGTGGAGTGGGACTGGAAGCTGCTCACTTATGTTATGGAGGAAGAGGTAACATAATAATTATGAGGGTGTATCTTTTGCACAAGAAGTTTTAATTAGAAACAAATGTGACAGCAAATCTGGTAGTAAAGTCTTTGCCATTACTCCCTCCTTTTACTCTCACCCTGATAAAAAAAATTCCTGCTGAAATGGTATATGCTGTCTTCCAATTCAAAATTAAGTACATTTACTTATTCCTCTCCTTCTTGAGATCCCATTAAAAAGAATAGTCAATGAATAGAGAAAGATATAAATGCATGGCAACAAAAATAAGGGGAAGGGCAAGAAACCTGAATGAAAACTAGAAGAACTAAAGGAAATGTAAGTGTTGACTGGTGAAGCTAGGGAGAGAAAGCCACAGGCTATAATATATGCAGCCAAGGAGAGAGGAAATCTGCACTTAGAGCAGAGCACTCAAGTCATCATGGGATCAAGCCCTGAAATGGGCTCCTTGCTTAGCACGGAGTTGTTGTGTTTTTGTTTTCAACTCAGAAACACAACATATAGAAGAGGGTTGGAGTCAGACATAGGCTGTAAATCTGTTGAAAGCTTGTAGATGGAACTGACAAACTCTCCATTCTTGAGTACAGGAAGTTCAGTCATCAGGTTACCAAATTAATTTCAGGCAAAAAGTCAGAGGATTTATTGTCTAAAAACATTGAATGAACCATCTGTCATAAACAATGGCACCTAGTATAGAGTTAGTATTCCAGAAAAAAAAGTTTTCTACATTCTGACTTTTAGGGATCCCTAAACTTACTTGCCAGCTTTCTGTCTGCTCACCCACAACACTTGGATGGAACAAATTACTTTCAATTTAAATGTCTGTACTCAACAAAACTATTATTCAAGTGTGAGTGTAGCATAAAGACAAGCAGGAACTTGAAAAAATATCTCCACACCCCATTTCTTTGGTTACCTAAAGGTATGCATCAAAAGAATAGGATAATAATAAAGAGGGAGGTACAGGATCCAGGGAACACTAGATCTAATCCAAGAGAACAATGAAGAGAATTCCTAAAATTATGGTGAATAGTAGACCTAGAGAGCATTCAGTCCAGATTGGAGCAAAATAATTTAGAGCTTTATGAATGATCTGGGAAACTACCAAGATGATAGACAAGGAAGCTCTAGACTATTGTCCTCCTATAAAGATGCCATGCTAAAAACAAAAAACAAAACAACAACAACAAAAAACATGGACCAGAATACCTCTGTGAAAACTCTGGAGATCAGTTGAGAAGCTTTGGTACCCAGGAGAACGCATAATCAAGAAGGGACTCAATGAAAGCAGTAGGAAATTTTGTGTTATTTTGTGTGTTTATACTTCTCCCCTCCCCAGCATAGCATGATGCAACTGGGAGAAAACCTCATATTCCCCAGGTCTCCCCTCAGTGTCAAAACAAAAGAGTAGACTTTGAGTCCAGTGCCCTGGCTTGTTAGGGAACTGTGCAAAGGACAGTTTTGTCTCACCTGATTCAGATCACCGATGAGAATAGTGGGATAATTTGGAAGCTGCTGAAAAGTGAAGTGACCACTGCCACATGTTAGAGCTTCAGGGATTTGTAGTTCCACAGGCAGGTAAGAGAAGGACAATAGTCTATGTGCTCCTGAGAAGAAACAAAAGCAAGCAATTTGGGAAATTAAGACAGATAAAAGCATAGATACAAGCCCAGAGAAAACACATACCCAGCAGAGGCCTGAGAGTCCAGAACTTTAGTCCAGGCTAATTGGTGAAGATCTTACCCTTAATAAACTCAGTGGATAGACTGGGGAGGGTATTTGTTTTTTTAAATGCATAAACCTCAGCAAAAGATTACAAGGCATACAAAGAAACTGGGAAATATGTCCTAGTCAAAGAAATAGAATAAAGTTCCAGAAACCAACCATAAAGAAACACAGATTTCTCAACTTCATGACAAAGAATGTTTTTAAACTACCTTAAAAATGCACAAGGAGGGTCCTGCGTGGCTCAGTTGCTTAATCATCCAACTCTTGATTTTGGCTCAAGTCATCATGGGATCAAGCCCTGAAATGGGCTCCTTGCTCAGCACAGAGTTGGCTTGGGATTCTCTCTCTCCCCCTGCTTCTGCTCTGCACCCAACTCATGTGCACTCCCTCTCTCAAATAATAAATAAATCTTTTTAAAAAATGTACAAGGAGCTAAAGAAGAGAGGTAAACAACTAACTGAAGCATGAAAATGATGCATGAACAAAATTAGAGTATTAAACAAAAAACTATTAGAAAGAATCAAACATATTCTGGAGCTGAAATAACAGAATTGAATAATTCACTAGCAGACTTGATGGGCAAAAGAAAACAGTCAATGAACTTGAAGAAAGGTCATTTGAAATCATTGAATCAGAGGAGCAAAAGAATATATAATGAAGAAAATTGAAAAGAGCCTAAGGGACTATGGGACGTAATTAAGTGGACCATATATACATTATGGGAGTTCAAGATGGAGAAGAGAGAAAGGGGCAGAAAGCTTATTCGAAAAAAATAATGACCTAGAACTTCCCAAATCTGAGGAAAGAAATGGATATTTAGTTTTATAAAGCTCAACTCCACTATGGTTAAACCAGAGACCCACAACAAGACACTTCATAATCAAAGTGTCAAAAGTTAAAGACAGAATCTTGAAAACAACAAGAAAAAAGTGATTTACCATATAGAAGAGAGCTTGTATAAGATTTTCAGCAGATTCTCAGCAGAACCTTACAAGTCAAAAGGCAATGGGATGTTATATTCAAAGTACTGAAGGAAAAAAAGCTACCAACCAAAAATACTGTATCTGGCAAACTCATCCTTCAAAAATGAGGGAGAGCAGCAGGAGAGAAGCAACACATCACATACAAGATCTCAGTAAGATAATAAGCAGATTTCTCATCAGAAATTTTGAAGGCCAGAGGGTAGTGGGCAGATATATTCAAAATGCTAAAAAATAAAACTCAACCAAGATTCCTTTATTCAACAAAACTGTTTTTCAAAAATGAGACAGAAATAAAGACATCCCCAGATAAACAAAAGCTGAGGGAGTTCATTTCCACTAGCCCTGCCTAGCAAAAAAAGCCTAAAGGGGATCCTGCAGAGTATAATGAAACACCGAATAGTAACTTGAAGCCATATGAAGAAATAAAGATGTCAGTAAAGGTAAATACATGGGCAATCATAAAAACTACTATTATTGTAACATTTTATAACATTTGGTTTTGTATATGGTTAAGTGACTAATTCAAGTTTCATAATTATTATTATTTATTTATTTATTTATTTATGATAGTCACAGAGAGAGAGAGAGAGGCAGAGACACAGGCGGAGGGAGAAGCAGGCTCCATGCACCGGGAGCCCGACGTGGGATTCGATCCCGGGTCTCCAGGATCGCGCCCTGGGCCAAAGGCAGGCGCCAAACCATTGCGCCACCCAGGGATCCCAAGTTTCATAATTATTAATCTAAAAGCTAGTATTATTATAACTTTGAAATTCCATATTTTTCTTTCTACATAATTTAAGACACTAATGCATTTAAAAGAATTATTAATTTGTTTTGTATAAAGATGTAGTTATATGACATCAACAACCAAAATAGAGCTGTAAAGGCACAGTTTTTTTTTTTAAGATTTTATTTATTTATTCATGAGAGACAGAGAGAGAGGCAGAAAGAATCAAACATATTCTGGAGTTTTAGAATATTCTGGACACAGGCAGAGCGAGAAGCAGACTCCATGCAGGGAGCCTGATGTGGGACTCAATCCCCGGACTCCAGGATCCCATGACTCCAGGATCCCGCCGTGGGCTGAAGGCGGCGCTAAACCACTGAGTCACCGGGGCTACCCAAGGCACAGTTTTTATATATTACTAAAGTTAAGCTTGTATAAATTCAAATTAGAATATTATAACTTTAGAATATTAATTGGAATCATGATGATAACCACAAAGACAATAGCAATAGAAATACACAAAAGGAAATGACAAAAGAATTTAAACCTTTCACTATAAAAAATCAACTAAAAATAAAAAACAGTAATTCAGAAAATAAGGAACAAAAAAGCTATATGACATTTATTTATTTATTTATTTATTTATTTATTTATTTATTATTTATTTTTAGTATGAATCTATAAGGCATTTAGAAAACAAATAGCACGATGACAAAAGTGCATCCTTCCTTATCAGTAATTGCTTTTTAAAAACATTTTTTTTTTTAGTAATCTCTACACCCAACTTGGGGCTCAAACTTATAACCCCAAGATCAAGAGTCGCATGCTCTATCAACTGAGCTCTTTTACTTATCAGTAATTGCTGTAAATGTAAATGAATTAAACTCTCCAATCAAAAGACAGAGATTGATGGAATATATTAAAACACATGATCCAACTACATGCTATTTACAAGAAACTCACTTTAGATCTAAAGATATAAGTAGATTGAAAGTGAAAGAATGGGAAAAGCTACTCCATGTAAATAGTAACCAAAAGAGCACAAGTGACTGTACTAATATGAGGCTAAAGAGACTTTAAATCAGAAAATATTATAAGAGATAAAGGAGGACAGTACATTAATTAAAAGGTTCAATATAGCTCTAAAATATAACAATCATAAATAATTATTATGTAATGACAGACCATCAAGATATGAAGCAAAAACTGACAGAATTGAAGGGAAAAATAGACAACTCTATATTAATAATTGGAGACTTCAGTGACCCACTCTCAGTAATTAGTGGAATAACCATAATGGAAGATAATTAAGGAAAGAGAAAAATTAATGCAATAAACCAACCAGATCAAATAGTTATATACAAAATATTCTGTATTCTATATATACATACAACAGCATACACCTTCCTTTTAGTGCACACAGGACATATTCCATGATAGACAATATGTTAGGCCACTAATTAAGTTCCAATAGATTTTAAAAGATCGATATCATACAAAGTATCTTCATTCTGTGAAACCAGCATCACCATGATATTAAAGCCAGATATAGACACTAGAAGAGAACTGCAGGGATCCCTGGGTGGCTCAGCGGTTGAGCGCCTGCCTTCAGCCTAGGGCGTGATCCTGGAGACCCAGGATCGAGTCCCACATCAGGCTCCCTGCATGGAGCCTGCTTCTCCCTCTGCCTGTGTCTCTGCCTCTGTGTGTGTGTGTGTGTGTGTGTGTGTGTGTGTGTCACGAATAAGTAAATAAAATCTTTAAAAAAAAAAACAGAAGAAAACTCCAGACCAATATCCCTTATGAACATGGATGCAAAATCCACAGCAAAATACTAGCAAACCAAATTTGGCACCATATCATATGGATTATACATCATAATCAAGTGGGATTTATCTGGGAATACAAGTAGTTCAATATACAAAAATCAGTAAGTGAATTACAGTACATTGATAGAATGAAGGACAAAAACCACATGATCATCTGAATTGATGCAAAAAAAACCCACATTTGACAAGATTCAACACATTTCATTATAAAAACACTCAAAAAACTAGCAATAGAAGGAAACTATCTCATAAAAAACACATATGGAAAAACCCACAGCAAACATATTCAATGGTGAAATACTGAAAGCATTTCCTCCAAGACCTGGAATAATGTAAGGATACCAACTTTTGTCACTTTTATTCAACATAGTATTGGAAGTTCTAACCAAAGCAGTTAGCAAAGAAGGAAAATGAAAGACATCCAAATTGAAAAGCAAGAAGCAGAATTATCTCTTCATAGATAACATGATCTTATATGAAGAGAGCCTTAAAGATTCCATACAGAAAAATTAGAGCTAATAAACAAATTCCGCAAAATTGCAGGATACAAAATCACAAAAATCAATTGCATTTCTGTATACTCACAATCTGAAAAGGAAATTAAGAAAACAATTCTATTAGCAATAGCATCAAAAACAATAAAATACTTGGACGCCTGGATGGCTCAGCTGTTGAGCACCTGCCTTTGATTCAGGATGTGATCCCGGTCCTGGGATCAAGTTCCACATCGGGCATCCTGCATGGAGCCTGCTTCTCCCTCTGCCTATGTCTCTGCCTCTCTCTGTGTGTCTCTCATGAATAAATAAATAAAATCTTTTAAAAAAATAAAATAAAATACTTAGGGGTTAAGCTAACCAAGGAGATGAACAATTTATACACTGAAAACTACAAAACATTACTGAAAGAAATGAAGAAGACATAAATAAATGATAAAGTATCTCATGTTCATAGATTGAAAGATTTAATATTGTTAAGATGTTAGTAGTATCCAAAGTAATCCACAGAGTCAGCACAACCCCTATCAAAATCCCAGCAGCATTTATTTTGCAGAAATAGAAAAATCTATCCTAAAATTCATATGGAATGTCAAAGGATCCTGGGTAACCAAAACAATCTTGAAGAACAAAGTTGGAATACTCATTCTTCTTGATTTTAAACATATAACAAAGCTACAGTCATCAAAACAGTGTGTAATCTCATAAAGACAGACGTATAGACATGTGGAATAAAATGGAGAACAAAAAAATTTTTTGTGAGTATGGTCAAATGATGTTCATCAAAGGTGCCAAGACCATTCAATGGGGGAAAAGATAGTCTCTTCAACAAATGGTTTTGGGAAAACTGAATAGCCATATGCAAAAGAATCACATTAGACCCTTATCTAATACCATGTACAAAAATTAACTCAAAGTAGAAAAAGATCTCCTATATCAGACCAAAAACTATAAAACTCTTAAGAGAAAATAAAGGGGAAAGCTTCATGACATTGAATTTGGCATTGTTTTCTCAGATATGACACCAAAGACACAAGCAAAAAAAGGCAAAAATAGACAAATGGAACTACATCAAAGTTTAAAACTTTTGTGCATCAGAGAACATAGGAGTGAAAAGGCAGTCTATGAAATGGGAGAAAGCATTGTAAAACCACATTTCTGATAAAGGCTTAATATCCAGACTATATAAAGAACTCCTATAACTCAAAATTTAAACATTTTACTACAGAACTGACAGAATTAAAGGGAAAATTGAAAAACAAAATAGGGGATCCGTGGGTGGCGCTGTGGTTTAGCGCCTGCCTTTGGCCTAGGGCACGATCCTGGAGACCCGGGATCGAATCCCACATCGGGCTCCCAGTGCATGGAGCCTGCTTCTCCCTCTGCCTGTGTCTCTGCCTCTCTCTCTCTCTGTGTGTGACTATCATAAACAAATAAAAAAATTTAAAAAAAAAGAAAAGAAAAAAAAATAACCTGGTTTTTAAAAGGGCAAACAATTTGAATAGACATTTCTCTAGAGATGATATACAAATGGCCAACAAGCATATGAAAGGATGCTCAGTATCACTAAACACAGAGAAATGCAAATCAATATTGCAATGAGGTATCTTTTCATCAGGATAGGTACTATTAAAACAAAAAAAAAATTTTAAGGTTTTATTTATTTATTAATGAGACACAGAGAGAGAGGCAGAGATATAGGCAGAGGGAGAAGCAGGCTTCCCTGCAGGGAGCCCAGTGCAAGATCTTTGGCCCTGAGCCAAAGACAGATGCTCAATCACTGAGCCACCTAGTTGCCCCTAAAATAAAAAATTTTAACAGAAAGTAAGTAGTGGCAAGAATATAAAGAAATTAGAACACTTGCCCACTGTGGGTAGGATTATAAAATGGTACAATTGCTATGGAAAGCTGTATGGTGGTTCTTCAAAAAATTAAAAATAGAATTACCATATGACCCATCACTCCCACTTCATATATTCCCACATTGGTATATATGTAAAAGAATTGATAGAGGGTCTTGAAGAGATATTTGCACATTCATGTTCATAGCAGCATCATTCACAATAGCCAAGAAGTAGAAGCAACCAAAGTGCCTATCAACAGATGACTAGGTAAACAAAATAGGATATATGCAGATAAGATGAAATACTAATTCTGCTTTTAAACAGGAAGGAAATCCTCCCATCCTATGCTACAACATGGGTGGTAGCATAATGAAGACAAGATACTAAGTGAAAAAAGCCAGTCACAAAAAGACACTATATAATTTGATGTACCCAAGGTGTCTACAGTAATCATTTTACTATAAAAAACAGGGCAGCCCGGGTTGGTCATCAGTTTAGCACTGCTTTTGGCCCAGGTTGTGATCCTGGAGACCCGGGATCAGATCCCACATCGGGCTCCCTGCATGGGACCTGCTTCACCCTCTGCCTGTGTCTCTGCCTCTCTCTCTCTCTCTCTCTCTCTCTGTCTCTCATGAATAAATAAAAAATCTTAAAAAAAGAAAAACAAATAGGGGTGCCTGGCTGGGGGGGTTCAGTTGGTTGGGCTTTCAACTCTTTATTTTTTTTTTTAAGATTTTATTTATTTATTCATGAGAGACACAGAGAGAGAGAGAGAGAGAGAGAGGCAGAGACACAGGCAGAGGGAGAAGCAGGCTCCATGCAGGGAGCCAGACGTGGGACTCGATCCCGGGTCTCCAGGATCAGACCCTGGGCCGAAGGTGGCGCTAAACCACTGAGCCGGGCTTTCAACTCTTGATTTTAGCTCAGGTCTTGATCTCTGGGTCATGGGTTCAGACCCCATATTGGGCCCCGCATTAAGCTCTGCACTGGGCATAGAGCCCACTTAAATTTTCCAAAAAAAATTTTTTAAGAAAATAGAATGTGGGTTACTAGGGGTTGGGGAAGAGGGAAATAGGGTATTATTGTTTGATGTGTATAGAGTTTCATATTACAAGATGGAAAAGTTCTGGAGGTCTGTTGCACAACTATGTGAATATACTTGACAGTACTGAACTGTAAACTTAAAGATGGTTAAAATAGTAAACTTTATATGTTTTTGCCATAATTTTTTAAAAATTTAGAAAGAAAATAGGTAATCACAAATGTTGCCACAAAAGCAGAGATACAGGAAGTCTCATACATTGCTGGTGGGAATGTAAATGGCACAGCCACTTTGGAAAACAGTTTGGCAGTTTCTTTAAAAAATTAAACATGAACTTATCGTATGGCCCAGCTATTCCACTTCCAGGTACCAATCCCCCCAAAATGAGAATATATGTCTAACAGAGGCTTACATGGGAATGTTCATAGCAGCATTAATCGTAATAGTCAAAAAGTAGAAACAACCCAAATGTCCATCAACAGTTCAATGGAAAAGCAAAATGTGCTTTATTCATACATGGGAGTACTATTCAGTAAAAAAAATAAATGAACCCTTAAAAATAAAATCTTAAAAAAAATAAAAAATTACATGAACCCTTGATACATGCTATGATATGGACAAGCCTCAAAAAATATTAAGCTAAGTAAAAGGAAGCCACATACACAAAATCACATATTGTATAATTCTGCATATATGAACTGTCCAGAAGGGCAAATCAGTAGAGTAGAGGAGTGGTTGCCTGGGGCTAGAGGTGGGAATGGGAATTAACTGTAAACAAGTATGGGAGATCCTATTTCAATCATGAAGATGTTCTCTTTTTTTTTTTTTTTTTTTAAGATTTACTTACTTATTTTAGAGAGAGAGCAAGAAACCACGCATGAGTAGGAGGAGGGACAGAAAGAAAGAATCTTTAAGCACACTCTGCACCAAGCATGGAGCTTATCATGGGACTCAGTCTCATGACCAATGAGCTCATGACCTAAAGTGAAACCAAAAGTTGGACACTTAATCAACTGAGTTATCCAGGCACCCCTATGAAGATGTTCTAAAACCTGGGCAGCCCAGATGGCTCAGTAGTTTAGCACTGCCTTTAGCCCAGGGCCTGATCCTGAAGACCTGGTATCGAGTCCCCCCTCGGGCTCCCTGCATGAAGCTTGCTTCTCCCTCTGCCTGTGTCTCTGCCTCTCCCTCGGTGTTGCTATAACATCTTTATCTTACAATGTGGGGGTTTAAGACATACTACCTATAGATGATGGAACGTAGATCAAGATAGTTATTTTAGAAGAGAAGCAGGGAAGTGGCATAAGTGAGTTAAATCCTTATCTAGCACAGCAGAAGCCAATAGGTAATGTCTAAAGTTGATAAATCAAAAAAATAGTGATAGCATATTTTTTAGAGATGTTTACAGTAACTTTCAGAAGAAAGAGTTTAAAAGTTCCCTCGAGGGTACTGCTGGGGGCAAGCAGTAGTGGAGAATGGTGTTAGTGGAAGACTTCCATCATAAATCTAGTGCAAGTACTTGATTTTTCAGAAATCATTTGCACCAATTAATAAGGATTAGAGAAAAAATATACACATTTGAAAGACAAAGTTATCCCATCCCCACCTCCTCTTTAAAAAGAAAGAAATCATTTGTGCTTACAGTGGTCATTATTTTTCCTACTGACTAAATCGTACCCTAGTCCAGGAGTGTATATTCTCAGAATATATGCCTACTCCCTGGTGTTTGAAAAGTTCCTAAAGAGCCCAGAAATGGTTTGGGGCCTTACCCTTTGAATTTTCAAAGCCTGAGCTCCTGGACCTGGGTCCCAGCACTTGTCTCCCAGTAAAGGGAGACCAACAAATGGTATGGGTCTGCCTGGTGTGTCACAGGTACTTACATTGATTTTGGTATAGTCAGGGTTATCACCACAAAAATCACAAAGACACTGAGACTCAGAAGGGTGAGTTGAATAGTGTGGATATGAGTTTAAAACAATCAAACAGGGACACCTGGGTGGCTCAGCGGTTGAGCATCTACCTTCAGCTCACAAGATCCAGGATCGGGTCCCACATCGGGCTCCCTGTGGGACGCCTGCTTCTCCCTCTGCCTATGTCTCTGCCTCTCACTCTGTGTGTGTGTCTCATGAATAAATAAATAAATCTATAAAAAATTCAAACAAAAATAAATATATAAGGTCTGTGTGCCATCAAAGCCTACGTTCTTTATCTCCATCAGTTGGGCTTTCTTATGATCATTTCACCTGTAACAGAAAACCCAGCTTGCTTAAGCAATAACAATATACATCAGTTCATGTTGCTAGAAATTTAACAGTGGTATGAACATCATGGTTGCTGACCCAGCAGCTCAACAGGATCATTTAGAAAACAGTTTTTGTCTCTCCATTCTAATATCCACAATTTGGGGTTTATCCTGAGACTGATAGTCAAGTTTAGTGAGAGACTGACTTCTCTCATGGTTATCTATTTCCTAAAATTAGGAAGTCTGCAGCACTGAGCCTCCAAGATCTGGGACTGCCCTATTTTCCCTCTTTTGTAATGACCTAGACTGCCTGCTCTCTCTCAGGAGAGGATTTTAGGTACAGACACATTGTTGACACATGGCCTTCCCTTGCACTTGTATTTCTGAGAACCCAATACTCAGGAAATTGAGAGGAAATACTTTTCATTTTTTCTTCCATAGGGACAGAATCTGCCTGGGCGAGTCCTTTTTCTGCGTTACGTGGTCCAGACCCTGGAAGATGACTTCCAGCAGATCCTGAGGAGGCAGCGACAGCATCTGCAGCAATCCATTGCAAGCACTGTGCTGTCCTGTGACAAGCAGCCCCACAATGTCAGGTAACCAGCGCCTGAGCCTGGGGGTGACAAGAGGTTGGGGCGCAGGTGAGCAGCTACTTAAGGCTCAAGAACATTGACTGGATTCTCATCCCTTTATGTCACTCAATAGTGTAATAGGGATAGCTATTAAAACTATAGATGATCCTAAAAGGCAGTCTCTCTGTACCAGCTATGTGTTGGGCACTGCAACTTTTGTGGTTTTACTCAAGACCATCAGATGCCCTTTGGTGTATTTCAGAATTGTCCAGACACCCTCAGGAGACCCAGAGGGAAACTTTAACTTATGTAACTTATAAAAGCTGCTTTTATAGAATCAGGGCAAGCAAGAGCTTCTGGAAGCTTCAGAGCAGGGAGGTACCATATCCTTATAAACGTGATTTTTAAATCTATAAATAGATTTCTAGAGTGGTGATCTCAGGCCAGAATTTTCCGCTTGGGACTACAACCTTTGCTTTTTTTGGAAAAGGTCCTCACCAGAAAAAAGTACCGGCATCACTGAAACTCTTCCATTCATATTTATGGTCCCATATATTCTTGCATGTTTGTTAAAAATAGTTTTCTACAGGCCAATATGGGATATTGACTATTATAACTACTTTAGGTAGAAAAAAGGAGGAAGCTTCATATTGTTTTGAGCATCATCCAGCTTCCCTGCTTAGTTTGCATGACCGTTTTCATCTTCCTAGATGCGGCATTTTATGTAAAGTTTAAATGTTAGTGATTATAGGACAGAAAATCAGTAAGTAGGGAATCTACAAAAAGCATGGGATAGCATAATTGGGTTTTAAATAGAAAAATAACCATTTTATTAATGAGAGCAACTCTACCAGCCATTCTGCTTTGTGAGAATCGGATTGAGTGGAGACAGGAGAAACAAACCCACTTGATCCAGTCATATTAGTTGCTTCCATTTCTACTTTACACCATGCAGAGTATGACCTTGGGTTTAAGGTTTAAAGATAAGCATTGTGGCTTCTAAGTCAAGCCAGATCTTCCTTTTGTTTTTTATAAATGAGAAAAATCTGTTCAGATGGAGGAAAAACATGCTGTCTGATTCACCAAGAGACGGATATTAGATTGAGGCTGTGGTAACACAGATGTATACATATGTTTATCAAAATTCAAGTAAAAACCTGGTGCAATTTATTATATATAAACTATACCTCGAAGATGAGTTTTTGTTAATTGAAGTAATAGCTGACGCATAGTGTTATATTAGTTTAGGTGTACAATATAGTGATTTAAGGGGCACCTGGGTGGCTCAGTTGGTTAAGCATAGGCCTTTGGCTTGGGTCATGATCCTGCGGTCCTGGGGTCAAACCCCATGTCAGGTTCTCTGCTCAATGGGGAGCCTGCTTCTCCCTGTTTCTCTCTCTGCCACTCCCCCTGCATATGCTCTCTCTCCTCCCTTTCTGTCAAATAAATAAATAAATAACATCTTTAAAAAAATAAAACAACAGTATAGTGATTTGACAACTCTATATGTTATGCTATGCTCACCACAAGTATGGCTACCATCTGTCACCACACAACACTTCCATAATATCGTTGACTTCATTCCCTGTGCTGTACCTTTCATCCCTGTGACTTACTCATTCCATAACTTGTAGCCTATACCCCCCAATCCCCTTCACCTATTTTACTCATCTTCCCACCCCTTGTGCTCTGACAACCACCAATTTGTCTTCTGTATTTATGAGTCTGTTTCTGGTTTTTTGTTCATTTTGTTTTTAGACTCCACAAATAAGTGAAATCATATGAAATATGAAATGAATAATACGAAATCATATTTGTCTTTTTCTGACTTACTTCATCTAGAATAATACCCTCTTGGACTATCCATGTTCTCACAAATGGCAAGATCTCATTCTTTCTCGTGGCAGAGTAATATTCCAGCGTATGTATGTATGTATGTGTATATATACATATATGTATCACATCTTCTTTATCCATTCATTTATTGATGGATACTTAGGTTGCTTCCATGTCTTAGCTATTGTCAATAATGCTGCAGTAAACATAGGGGTGCTGTTCTGAACAAAAGACACAACAGCCATGTTTCTGTTTTATTATTATTTTAGAAACCTAATAGAAACAGAAGAGGAAAGGAATTTACACATAGATGAAGGTACTAGTAGGCAATAAATGAGAATAAGGCAGTGTTACATTAAATCAGGTGCTTACAACATCCAACCTCATCAGCTGGGGAAACCCTATGGAAACATCCAGGCTGGTGTCATGAGCTGAGGGCACCTGGGTGGTTAAGCATCTGCCTTTGGGTCAGGTTATGATCCCAGAGTCCCGGGATCAAGTCCTGCCTCAGGCTCCCCACAGGGAGTCTCCTTCTTCCACTGCCTATGTCTCTGCCTCTCTCTCTGTGTCTTTCATAAATAAATAAATAAAATTTTTAAAGTCATCAACTACTTTGATTACTGATTATTTATATATGCCCTAATTTTTCCTTCTGAAAGTTTTTAGAATCCTCTTATTGCCCAGTATGTTTGCTGTAGGTCTGTATTCACCCACTATACTGGGCATTCAGTCTAGAAACATCCTTCATTCCTAGAAAATAGAGTTTTTAAGTCTGTTATCATGTTTTTAATTTCCAAGGACTTTTTAACTTTGTCTCTTATGTCCCCTTTTAAAATTAATAAAAAGTATTCTATTCTTGTTTTCTTCTTTCATGGACCCATACATTCTCATATCATTGATGATATTATGGCTTTTGTTTTTGTTTATTCTCTGTATAGTCTTATTTTCTCCTAAATTGCTTTTTTAGGGGGAGAGGGGAGTTGGTCTTGGCTACTTTGACCTTTATTTATCTCTCATAATAGAATATTTCCATAAATGTCTGGTAAACCTTGGTAGTCTATCCAAGTTTAAGGGTGACAGACTTAACAGCTGATGGGAGTTCCGAGTACATGGGAGGAATTGTCATTTCTGCACTTCCCTGTAGGTGGAACTGACTGCCTATTTATTTATTTATTTATTTATTTATTTATTTATTTATTCATGAGAGACACACAGAGAGAGAGGCAGAGACACAGGCAGAGGGAGAAGCAGGGAGCTCCATGCAGGGAACCCGACGTGGGACTCGATCCCGGGTCTGCAGGATCACAACCTACCCAGGCTGCCCACCATTTCTTAAAAAATACTTT
This sequence comes from Vulpes vulpes, assembly GCF_048418805.1. Classification (NCBI taxonomy): domain Eukaryota; kingdom Metazoa; phylum Chordata; class Mammalia; order Carnivora; family Canidae; genus Vulpes; species Vulpes vulpes. Next base: position 95,823,080 of record NC_132783.1, on the reverse strand, counting down.
GTCAATGTCTTCAGGTCTTTCCTGTTGGGCTGGATAGGTTTTCCAGAGAAGACTTCCTATTTTCTACATAAAGGATAAAGACTGGGATGCCAAGATTTTGAAAGACAAGTGTGGGAAAATAGCAAGAGTCTCTGCGTTCAGCATGCATATGTTTACGTCATGCCCCTGTTGTGCTTTGATGCCCTTGCCTCCCAGCTGTACCTGATATCCTAGTACAAAGACCCTCTGTTTTATCTCTGCAGGATGTTAACCTGTAGTTTAGGGTCTAAAATTTTCTTGAAGAGCTTACAAACCATTATGCTTATTTTCCCTTATATCCTTTAATTCTCACTTCAGAGAAGACTTACACTGCCATTTGCACAGCTTATTGAAGATTCCTTTTTTTTTTTTTTCTTTTTTGGTAAATAGGATTAGGTAGAATTGCTTTTCTCTATTGCTTTTGCTCTACTCTTCCTAAACCAGTTTTCTCAATTCTACTAAGTCAGTTAAAATCCATCCCTCTGGGCAGCCCAGGTGGTTCAGCAGTTTAGCACCGCCTTCAGCCCAGGGCCTGATTCTGGAGACCTGGAATCGAGTCCCACATCAGGCTCCCTGCATGGAGCCTGCTTCTCCCTCTGCCTGTGTCTCTGCCTCTCTCTGTGTGTGTCTCTCATGGATAAATAAATAAAATCTTTAGGAAAAGAATAAATAAAATAAAATCCATCCCTTTGCTAAAGTCAGATTAAGAATCATCCTTAAGGGGCATCTGGGTGGCTAAGTGGTTGAACATCTGCCTTTGGCTCAGATTGTGATCCCGGAGTCCTGGGATCAAGTCCCACATGAGGCTCCCTGAAGGGAGCCTGCTTCTCCCTCTCCCATGTCTCTGCCTCTCTCTGTGTGTCTCTCATAAACAAATAAATAAAATCTTAAATTAAAAAAAAAAAAAAGAATCATCCTTAAAGGGAAGGAGCACATGGGTAGCTCAGTTAGTTAAGCATCTGACTCTTGATTTTCAACTCAGGTCATGATCGCAGGGTTGTGAGATCAAGCCACACATTGGGTTCCATGCTGGGCGTGGAGCCTGCTTACATTCTTTCTCTCCCTCTCCCTCTGTGCCGACTCTGACTTCTCTTCCTCTCTTAAAAAAGAAATCATCCTTAAAGCATGAGGGGCAGCCCTGGTGGCTCAGCAGTTTAAGTGCCGCCTTCAGTCCAGGGCGTGATCCTGCAGACCCGGGATCAAGTCCCACGTCGGGCTCCCTGCATGGAGCCTGCTTCTCCCTCTGCCTGTGTCTCTGCCTCTCTCTCTCTGTGTCTCTCATGAATAAATAAATAAAATCTTAAAAAAAAAACCATGAATACACTTGCCTTATTTAGTTAATTGGTAACTTTTGATTTTATGATTAGCATCTCTTAATTGACTCCTCAAATCAAAGGCTGGGACCTTGACAATTACCTGCATCTAACCATGCATCCATCCCCCATCACCTACTTTTGCACCTTCCTGCACCCAAAGTGATCAACATACTGAATGTGCATCATTTCCTTTCCATTTTTATGTAATTTTATATCTAAAAATGTGTTCCTATACAGTATATGTTTATATTTTAGTTCCTTTCTGCTGTATATTAAAGGATATCATGCCATACATAATCTATTGGGACTTATTTTTCACTTTATGTTATAGAGTACTAAGGTTTGTCCATACTGTTACTTATCACTGTAGCTTACTCATTTTCACTACTATGTAGTATTCTATTTTGTGAATATACTTCATTTCCCTTCCATCCTCTAAAATTTCACTGTTGTTGTCTCCTTTCCTTTCTTCCCATTCCTTGTGGATTTTTTAAAAGAATTATTTACTATAGCATCAGTGGGAATTTAGGAGGTAACAAAATTAGAAGTGTGTATAAATCTACCATTTTTACCTGGGTTACCTAAGTGATCATCAATAGTAATTTTGACTGTTTGAGATGGTTTTACCTTACTAACTTTTAGAGCCTTCACCCTGTATATAGTATGACTCTATTGCACATACTCTAAACCTCAGTTATTTGCATTAGTAGATGATACCTAATCCTAGAAAGCCAGCAAGGACCTGAGTGGTCATCGGGTCTGACTTTCCATCTGCTCCAGGAAATGTTCCTGGTCAGGAGGCCATGGATACTCTTTGACCTCAGAGGTACCTTTCAATAATCTCAGGAAAATGTCAATATTTCAGCTAGCTGTTATAAGCTTACTGGAATTAAATGTAGGGTTTCCATTAGACTTGTTTAAATATTGAAAATCACCTAAGATCCCTCTTCATTGCCTTTGGAGAAATCTAGGGACTTCAGAGCCCAGGTTTAAGGCTGTGGTTTTGAGCACCATACAATAAGACAGAAGTTTAAACTTTTTTTGTTCTAATCTTTTTTCCATTGCAGGGATGTTATCAAGTGGTTGGTCAAAGTAGTAACTGAAGATGGATTAACTCAGCCCCCAAATGGGAATCAAACCTCTTCAGCAACAGGAATCTTGAAGGCCAGCAGTAACCATCCTTCTCCCCAGGCCAACCTGACAAAGAACACCAATCAGCTGTAAGGGGCAGGCACAAATTGTCTTTCCCAGGGCTGTTGGGATTTATTGCAGTAAAGAACAGCAGTATTCCTAAAAGAAGTTTCCACAAAATTAACAGGCTCTTGAAACATAGGCTGATTCTTACTAAAGACTGGCTTAGTTTGTCTAAATTCTGTGCCAAAGTTTAACAAAAGCAGATGCTTTCCCTCTCAGATGAATAGGACTTCACTAAGTGAACTTAAGTTCATAAAGTCGAAGTGAAACAAAAGCTAGGGAATTTTGTTTCCTGGATTCTAAGTGACAGTGCAGGGTTGCAGCTGCTCATCACTTCAGATGACCATTGATGGAAGAGAAGTCATGGATAGTGGGTGTTCCAGCAGCCTGTAGTCCTCAGGGAACTTTATGTCTCTCCTCCAGTCCTGAGAGAATAGCAATTCAACCTGCAGATTCTAGCAGGTTATAACAGCAATGACTCAGACCAGGGCAGGTCCCATTACCTCAGACCACACTGAGAAGAGATTCTTGATGTTTCTTTTATGGGCTTGAGAGTGGTTTTGGCATTTTTTGAGAGATGCCAAGATTTTAGGATCCAGAGCTGTCCTTATAAGTAACCTACCATTCCATGTCAGTCATACTATTAAAAGCCAGTCACATTTGACATTTCAAATACAACATTTATGCCTAAATTCATAACACTATTTTATAATCTAGTTTCCCCAATCTAATTTTCATATAAGGCCTATGGGTTTTAACTAATTGAAGAGAGAATCTTGTATTTAAAGGGAGAATGTTTAGAACAATGAAGCACTTGCTTGACTGGGTGGGGGAGGCCCTAAAGTAGGGCTATCTTAGAACCCTAGTATATAGTTCCAAGAGAGAAGCAGACACTATTCCTACAATAGAAGAAAATCTTTATCATAATCTATTTTATTACTATTATTTATTATAAGTAAATATTGCTAGAAATAAAAATAAGGCCCTTGAAAAGTCAGTTTATCATGATCTTAACGATGGGCACTACCATTTACCATTAATAAGTGTGAATCTGCCAGATATCTTACACAGAACTTATAACTTCATGAAAAAGATGGTATTATTCCCCCATTTTAGAGATGAGAAGACTTGGGCTCAGAGCAGTTTAGTAACTTCTCAAAAGTTGACCAGCTTATGATCATAGAGCCTGTAATGTCATTGCAGAATCTGATGCCAAAGCCCCGGCCCACCTATTGTGTTACTAGCTGAAGATTTTCTGAAAACAGAGCCCTTTCTTCCATCACAAATAAAAATGCATGTTAAAAAAGCCTGACTTCAGGCCAGGCCCACCTTTCTGAGGGAAAGCCTAGATTCTTTTTGCCATATCAGCCTGGCTTTCTCCCACATTTAGGTCTTGATGGGAGAGAGGGTCACAGTCCACCAGCTGAAGTTCTGAGACTGAACTTTGTAAAAGATAATTGTAAAGGAATCAGTGACAGGAAAATCATATGGTAAATATGTATTTTCTCCTGTATCAAAGAAGTTCAAGTGACTAATAGTCATCCTGGACCCGTTTCTTCATCTGGAAAATAGAGAAGTTATAGGTTAGATCCTTAAAGCTGTCTAGATCCTTAAGATCAAATGTTTCTATCTTTGAATTTAAAAGGAGCTTGCTTTTACAGCTCAACCACAAGTTCTGAGAGGTTCAGATAGTATGATCTGGCAAAAGGGATTCAGGTAGGTGAAATTGCTAAATAAAAGCATGCTGATAGCTTGAGTAGTTCTTTCTGACCTAGTATTTGCTTTACAAGATCCTTTCATAGACGGGAGGGGACCTCTCAGCTAGCAGGGTGGCTCTTTGCCACATTCTCCCACTCACTTGTATTCTATGTTCTGGGCACAGGATTGTGTGTCAGCTGCAAAGGATGCTGTCCATAGCCGTAGAGGTAGACAGGACCCCCACCTGCAGCTCCAATAAAATTGCTGAGATGATGTTTGGGTTTGTGCTGGACATTCCTGAGAGGAGTCAGAGGTGAGTCTTAGTTTTATTTCTGTTTTATGTTCTGGGAATAGAATATCTTTTTTTTTTTTTTTTTTTTTACAATTTATTTATTTATTTTAGAGAAGAGCGAGTAGGGGTGAGGGGCAGAGGGAGAGAGAGTCTCAAGCAGATTCCACACTAAGTGTGGAGCCTAACTTGGGACTCAATCCCACAATTCCAGGATCACGACCTAAGCCAAAACCAAGAGTCAGATGCCCAACCAACTGTACCACCCAGGTACCCCTGGGAACAGAATTTCAAAAGAAAATTCTGAGCAGTAGTTAAATTGGGGGGAAAAAAAGAGGTAGAGAGATAGTTCCTGTCTCTTTAACCTTTTGGGGAAAAAAAAAGGTTCTCAATGAATTATGTGCAACTAAGGCATAGGTTCTTGAAACAGGCAGGATACCATAACTGGAGCCTACAGTTTCTTATTTAATTCATTTGGCTAATAACTTTACTCATCCCTCAAGGTTCAGCTATTCCCTGATCCTCAACCATAGAGCCTGATATAAATGTTCACTAGAGGCTTGATGAATGAAGTAGGCATGTCCACTATTAGGGGAAGAAGAGGTGAGCCAAGAATGACAACAGTTGGACCTGTAGAAAAAGCCCAGAGAGTAAGAATTAAAAATTCAGTTTCTCTAAGCATGAATTAGTAAAGCATTCCCTTAGGAGGGAATAAAGAAATAGAGTTCTTGGCTAGGACCAACAATTCCTCCCTTTAACCAGTAATTTTAGAATCTAGAGGAAAAAAATAAATGAATGAATATGAATTCATGAATAGTTGCTAGCACAGGAAATAACCATGAGAGAGCCATTGTAACCCTTGGGGAAATTATCTCCATCAGCTCTATGTCTGACTTCTCATGCCTAACCCCTAAACTCCCAGTTGGCAGCCAAGACTATTATACAGTTCTGGTTCTTCTATTAGAAGAAAATGTCAAATCAAATAGTGCTGTAATCAAGATTTAATAAAAGTACCCCACTAAGATTAAGAAAAACATTTATTGGGTCCCTGCAATGTGCCTGTAATTGTCTGTTATATTTTCATGAAACTATGATGTTATTCTCCCTATTTAGCAAATGAGAAAAATACTCAAAATAAGGAAATAATTAATCCAAAGTTACACAGCTAATTAGATTCATACATATATAAAGCCAGGACTTTTTAATCCCAAGTTCAGTATTCAAAGAAGTTCATATGTTATAGCAGTCAGATCAAAAGAAGTGTACATAAATGTCATGCTTGCTCTATCACTTTGTCAGGATTATTTCATTTGGGTCCAAATCCCATACCATTCATTCATTTAAGCCCAGATTCTTATGAGAGATGGGAAATCTAAGGAATGGGTAACTATAAACACATTTAGACTTAACACTGACAAAAATAATTTAAATAAAGCCTGATCCTATTTTAAAACTCAGAATGGGCAAATTGACAATCACCCAGATTATACTAGAATATAATTTATATAGCCTTTACTTTGATTTATTTAAAATTTTTTTAAGTTCAGATATATGTTACATACAATTTGTATAACTAATTTACACAAATATTCCATGGGTTTTGACAAATGCATAACCGTATGACCTATCATGTTCCAATGGTTCATTGATAGTATATACAAATCCTGCAACCTTGCTAAGTTCACCTATTATATCTCCTGGGAATTTTTTTTTCAGTTTTCTTGGGATTTTCTATATACACAATCATATTGTCTACAAATAAAAACACTTAAGTTTAACATCTTCCTTTCCAATTAATATTCCTTTTGCTTCTTTTTCCTGCCTTATTATATGGACTAGTAATCCAACAGAATGTTGGAGAAGTAGTAAGAGCAGACATCCTTGCCTTATCCCTGATCTTTGGGGAAACATTCAGTCTTTGACCATTAAGTGTAATGTTAGCTGTAGATGTTTCATAGGGGTCCTCTATCAGATTGAGGAAGCTTCCTTCTATTTCTAGTTTATTGAATGGAGTGCTTTTATGAAGAATAGGTATTGAAATTTGTTAAATATATTTTCTGTATCTATTGAGATAATCATAATTTTTCTTCTTTATTCCATTGATGTGATGAATTACATTGATTAATTTCCTAATGTTAAACCAACCTTCATTCTGGAATTAAAAAATTGTACTTGGTTGTGATATGTTACCCTTTTTGTGTATTGACAGATTCCACTTACTAATATTTTGTTAAGGGCTTTCTCATCTGTGTTTACAAAAAAATATTGATCTGTAATTTCATTTTCTTATAATGTTCAACTTTACTCATATTTAGAGAAATATAAATTAAAAACTACAGTGAGATACCATTTTTCACCTATCCAAATAGAATTTTGAGGTACAATAAATACACTCCATTAGAGAAGTTTTAAGAAACCAAGTACTCACACATTGCTGGTGGTAATGCAAAATGGTACAAATCTATCAGGAATTTTGCAATATCTAACAAAACTAAGTGTACATTTACCTCTCGACTCAACAATCTCACTTCTAGGAATTTGCCCTGAAGACACACTTCTAACAGTATGAAAATACGATATGTAGGATATTCATTACAGCATGGTTTGTAATTGTAAAATATTAGAAACAACCCAAAAGCCCATACATAGGGCAGTGGCTGAATAGCTGTAGTACATCTACCAAGTGGAATATTAAGCAGCTATAAAAAAATAAAAATTAAAAGTAGGAGCAAAATTACTGAGCTGATTTCCAAAATATATTGTTAAGAAAGCAAAATACAAAAGAGTATGCATAGTAAGTATATGTATCTTTTTGTAAGAAGGGAGAAATTTTTAAATGTGCATGATTATCCTCATTTGTCAAAAAAGTTAAGATAAATGGCAAGTTAAGATAAATGGCAAACTAATCAAATTGCTTATGTACAGGGAATGGATGGGAATGGGCTGGAAAGGAGAAAATGTAGGCCAGAGTAATACTAGTGGTGGTGTTGGTGGCATAATACTTCCAAGTATACTTCTTTGTATAGTTAAAACTTTTAGGCTTTAGGAACCACATTAATGTTTTATATTCTCAAAAAAGGAAAATAAGTTAACAAGAGAGTTGAAAGATATATCAACAAGGGAGGGCCTAAGATGGAATACAGACACAAATTAACCTGTGTTTTAATAACATAACTGGAGTGAAGGAAGGGGTGTGAGGGAGAACAAGCCCAAGTAACTTTTTTTTCAGTTTTTATTTTTAAATAATTATGGATTCATAGGAGGCTGCAAAAAAACAAAACAGAGAGGTCCTATGTATCTTTCACTCTGTTTTCCTCCAGTGATTACATAACTATAACTCTTACATAACTATAGTACAATACTATATATTGTATTACAATGATTATTACAGTGATTACATAACTACAACTCTTAGATAACTATAGTACAATATCACTAACAGGAAATTAACATTGGTACAATCCATAGAACATATACAGATTTCACCCATTTTATATGCACTCATTTGTGTGCAATGTGATCACATGTAGATTCATGTAACTATCAGCACAATCCAGATATACAGAACTGTCCCATCTCCACAAGGATCCCTTTCCTTTTATGGCCACACCATCCATCTTCCCCAATCCCTGGCAACCACTAATCTTTCCGAGTAATTTAAAACATAGTATTTGGACTAAATACTCTCAGGCTAAAGAGAAAATGAACTGTAAATAAATACTGAACTCTAGTTAGTAGATTCTTTTTCACAGAGGTATGAGTTAACAATTCAAAAACTATCTTATATGTATTCTAGGATTAAACAAATAAATGTATTGTGGATAATGAAAGCCAAGTTTCTTATGGTCAGAGAAGAGAGTTACACATATGAAAAGGGGAAAGGATAGAAGGAGCCCTGTGGTGCTAGATTGAAATTGGAGGTATCAGTATGAACTTGTGGTTTCTAACAAATATAGATAGATAAAGGAATAGATATAGATGTGTGTGTGTATTCATACATCTTTTTCCTACCTCTACCCACTGAGAGAACATAGAAATAATTACACCTTAGTAGCAATAAGCTCACCTAGTACTCAGACATTTGTTTCTAAATACCAATTTACAGTAAAAGAAACCAGAGTTTCTTGAAGAAGAGGATAATTGCACAGCTAAGGTAGGGAAAAATACAAGATGAACCTGGAACATCTTGTGCCAGGAAGTAAGGAAATGTTCAAAGGATGTTCAGAACATGGTAGGGTAAAGGGCTTCTACTGACCAAATCTGGGATAATTTAGGCATCAAAATAAATATTGAGAGTAAAAGACTGTAACTATTAAATAAAATAAGAATCTATGATTCTAATACTGACAAGAAGGAAGGAAGAGAAGGGATGTTCTTCCTTACAGTTGAAAGCCAACTAATAAATGTAAAAAGAAACAATGAATTAGGAAAAAATGCCACTTGACAACCATCATAATAGTTAATTCAGGTATGAATGGATATTAAAATGGTGAAAGTTAAACAAAAAAAAATGGTGAAAGTTTGTGGAGTATCAAGGTATTTTCATAATCTCAAGGTATATTGCCATAAGATATTCATTAATTATAATGGGAAAAATAATAACTTTAGAGTGGAGGCATTACCTTAGTCACTAAGTGTTCAAAGTTAGCATTAACAATAAGACAAGTTGGCATCGTATGCCTTTTCATATGATGCACTGAGAAAAACAATATAATTCTTGCAATACTCTTGCCCAAAAATGCATAACCTCAATCTAATTGTGGAGAAATATCAGACAAATGAGAAATAGTCTATGAAAAAAACTGACCTGCACTTTTTTAAAATGTCAATGTCATGAAGGACAAAATGAAGTTGAGGAACTGTCCCAGTTCAAAGTCAAAGGACTTGCAAAAACAGTCAACTGAATGCAATGTGTAATCTGTGATTTTCTTTTGCTATAAATAGCATTATGAGGGCAATGAAAAAAATCTGATTAAAGTTCTTGGATAATATAATAGCATTGTAATAAAATTAATTTCCTGATTTTGATCATTGTATCTAGTTATCTAAGAGAATGTCCTTGTTTTAGGAATTATACAGTGAAGTATTTAGGGGTAAATGGGCATGATGTCTGCAACTTACTCTCAAGAAGTTCAGAGAAGAAAACTGAAAAACAGAGGGAAGGATAAAGAAGATGTGATAAGCATTTGGTGAAAAGTATTAAGGGTGTTTGGGAATTCTTTGTACTATTCTTGCAACTCTTCTAGGAGTCTAACAAAAAGTTAATTTAAAAAAAAGGTATATTTGTTGTAAATATTATATAATCTGGATTTTTTTAGTCATCTGATAATCCCTGCCTTTTAATGGGAGTTACTTATTCTATTTACATTTAATTGTTGGTTTTATATCTGTCATCTTGCTTTTTGTTTCCTACTTGTCTCTTTTGTCCTTTGTTCATTTTTACCTCTTTTTCTGCCTTCTTTTGGATTAAGTATTCTATTATTTCATTGTATTTTCCTATTGGCTCTTAGCTTTTTTTTTTTTTTAAGATTTTATTTGTTTATTCATGAGAGACACAGAGAAAGAAGCAGAGACATAGAGGGAGAAGCAGGCTCCTATGTGGGACTCAATCCCAGGACCCTGGAATCACAACCTGAGCCAAGGCAGGCACTCAACCCCTGAGTCACCCAGGTGCCCCAGCTCTTAGCTTTTTATAATTAAAATTTTATTTTGACATAATTATATATTTGCACTAATTATAAGTAATAATACAGAGAGATCCCATGTACTCTTTACACAGTTTCCCCAGTGATAAATATATTGCAAAACTATAGTGCACTATCACAGCCAGCATATCAAGATTGATACAAGCCAAGATACAGAGCCTTTTCATCACCACAAGGATTACTCACGTTGCCATGTCATAGGCATACACACTACCCACCCCCACCCTATGTTTTCTTAACCCCTGGCAGGTAAACTGATCTCCGTTTTTATATTTTTGCCATTTCAAGAATCCTTTTTTAAGATTTTATTTATTTATTTGAGAGAGAAAAAAGAGAGAGAGAGAGCACAAACAGGATGAGGGGCAGAGGAAGCAGAAGATTCCCTGCTGAGCAAGGAGCCCAGTGCATGACCTGAGACAAAGGCAAACGCTTAACCCACTGAGCATCTTCCTGCAAGGGTCCCTTTACATACCCAAGCACCTCTCATTTCAGGAATATTTTATTTTATTTTATTTATTTTATTTTTTGTTTTTTATTTTTTTTAATTTATGATAGTCACAGAGAGAGAGAGAGGCAGAGACACAGGCGGAGGGAGAAGCAGGCTCCATGCACCGGGAGCCTGATATGGGATTCGATCCCGGGTCTCCAGGATCACGCCCTGGGCCAAAGGCAGGCGCCAAACCGCTGCGCCACCCAGGGATCCCCTCAGGAATATTTTATAAATGGAATTATACAGTATATAACCTTTTGGGGTTAGCTTTTTTTCATTCTGTATAATTCCCTAGAGATTCACTCCGGTTGTTATGTGTATCAATAGTTAATCAGTTTTTATTACTGAATAGTATTTCATGGTGTGAATGTACCATGGATTTTTCTTTTTAACTACCCCTTGAGGATATCTATTTCTTTACAGTTTAGGACTATTAGGAATAAAGCTGCTATAAATATTCATATATTTCACATAAATCTTCATCTGAACATAAGTTTTCACGTCTCTGGAATAAACGCCAAGGAGTATGATTTTTGTATCATATGTTAATTGCATGTTTAGTTTTTAAGAAATACCAAACTGGCTGTACTATTTTACGTTCTCACCAAAAACATATGTGTGATCTACTTTCTCTGCATCCTGGCCAGCATTTGGTGTTGCCACTCTTTTTTATTCTAGCCATTCTAATAGGTTATGGTGATATCTCATGATTTTCATTTTTATTTCTCTAATGGCTAATGAATTTGAACATCTTCTCATGTGCTTATTGCCATCTGTATAACTTTACTGAAATGTCTCTTTTTTTCAGTTTCTAAGTGGATTGTTTGCTTTTTCACTGTTGAGTTTTGAGAATCTTTCTGTATTCTAGATACTACTTTCTTGTCAGATCTGTGGTTTGCAAGAATTTTCTACTATTTTGTAGTTTGTCTTTTCAGCCTCTAAACAAGATCTTTCACAGAGCAAAAGTTTTAAATGTTTATAGAATACAACTTAGCAACTTTTCCTTTTATGGATAATAGTTTTGTGCCAAGATTCCTTGGGATTTGTTTACACAGATGTGTGTCACTGTGTCATCTGCAAACAGGGACAGTTTTATTTCTCCCTTTCTAGAATCTTTATGCCTTTTATTTCCTCTTCTTGCCTTTTTGCACTGGCTAGAACTTCCACAACTATATTGAATAGCAGTGGTAAATGCAGACATCCTTGCCTTTTTTAATGATCTGGGGGAAAGCATTCAGTTCATTATTTAATTATTTATTAAAATATAAACCCATCATTAATTATGATGCTAGCTATGGGGCTTTTTGTGGATGTTCATTAACAAGTTGAAGAAGTTCTCTTTTACTCCTAGTTTTCATTATGAGTGGGTATTGAATTTTATCAAATACTTTTCAGCAAATGTTTTAATGTTTGCTCTTAGCATTACAATATGCATCCTTAACTTACTATAGTCTGCCTTGAATTAATATTATATCACTTAACATATAATGTAAGAATCTTAAAACTGTATTTCCATTTACCCTACTCATCCTTTGTGCTTTATTGTCATACATTTTACTTTTATATAGCTATAAACTACAGAACGAAGTCATATTTTTGTTTTAAACACCTACTTGTTTTTAAAATAAATTTAAGAGATGATGTGGGGAGGGTCTTTTTATTTACACACCACAATACTGTGATTTATACTAAGAAATATAGATTTAGTCTTCATCCCATTTCTGGCACAGAGCTCCTAAAACTCTTGGACTTCCTAAGTGAGAAGAGAGAAAAGTGTTTTTTTATTATGTTAATGAGGTGACTTTTGGAATGTCCCTAGGGTAAGAGTGGGAGCTGGTTGTCCAGGAACTTTGTCCCAACCCCCCAACTCCTACCCCATCCACTCCTACAAGGAGGTGAGAGGGTCTGGGGATTGAGTTTAATCACAAATGATCAGTGATTTAATCCACCATGCCTATCTAACGAAGCCTCCATAAAAACCCAAGAAGACAGGGCTCTGGAAGCTCACAGTACAGTGAACCCAGGGAGAATGACAGCCTCAGAGAGCTTGGAAGCTTTTCACCCCTTCCCACATACCTTACCCTATACATCTCTTCCATCTGGCTGTTCCTGTCCCTTTATAAAAACTGGTAAACTAGTAAGTAATTTTTTTTTTTTTTTTAGTTTTATGAACTGCTCTAGCAAATTAATTGAATCTGAGGAGAGAGACCTGGGAACCTCTGATCTACAGTCAGTCATCCAGAAACACAGATGACAATCTCAATGTGAGAGTGGCATCTGAAGTGAGGAGGGAGGGAGTCTCATAGGACCAAGCCCAGAGACCTGTGGGATCTGATGATGTCTTCAGGTAGAGAGTGCCAGAATTGAGTTAATTGCTTGATGGTATTACAAAAAAAAAAAAAAAAACATACACGGGACCCACACAGTTACCATTTCTGGTGTTCTTTCTTAAAAATTCAAGTTCCATTTGATGTCATTTCTTATCCACCCAAAGAACTTACTTTTTAAAGTACTTTTTGTAGTGCAGGTTTACTTGTAAGAAATCCTCTCAGCTTTTATCTGAAAATGTTTTTATGCCTTCAATGAGGAATGGCATTTTTACTTGATGTAAATTCTAGGTTGATAGGTTTTTTTTTTCTTTATTTTAAAGATGTTCCATTTTCTCCTGGTTTGCCAATGTAAAGTTATTAGAATATCTAACTATTGTTCCCCTCTATGTCCATGGGTCTTTTTTCTCTGGCTGCTTTATTTTTGATTTTCAACAATTTGGTTATGATACCTACGTGTGATTTTATTTACATTTATCCTGCTTGGGGTTTACTAAGCTTCTTAAATCTGTGAGTTGGTTTTTTTCATCAAATTTTGAAACAGTTTGACCATAATTTTTTTGCCCCAAACTCTCATCTTATTCTGGGGATTCAAGTGCATGTATGTTGAATTGCTTGACACTGTTTCACAGATCAGCAAGGTTCTGATGTTTTCTATTTGCTTTGTTTTGTCTTGACATTTTTCTCTATTTCAGTTTGGATAGTCTTCAGGATCCCTGACCTTTGCTTTCACCTTTGCTTTTCAGTGCCCGGTGTGCTATTAAGCCTATCTGGTGGTCTTTTTTTTTTTTTTCTTCCCATTTCAGATATTATATTTTTCAGATCTGGAGTTTCCATTTATTTCATTTTTTATAGTTTCTGTCTCTCTTTGCTGATAGTCCCCACCTAGTCACTCACTATATACATCTTTGTCGATTGGTTGGTTGGTTAATTTTGAACATTTATAATAGCTGTTCTAAAGGCCTTGTCTACTAATTCTAACATCACTGGACTTTGTTCCTCTGGACATTTTGCTCCTGGTTATGAATCATATTTTCCCACTTTTTCCTATGTCTAATAATTTTTTGCTGTTTGCTGGACATTATGAATGCTGCCTGTTTTTTTTAAAGAGTATTGAGTTTTATTCTGCTATGCAATTGATTTGCTGGCAGATTAGCTTTTTCCTGCTGAGGGTTGTTTCTAGCATTTGTAAGAGTGCTTCTAAAGCAGACCTTGTTAAAGGGCTTGAGTCTTGAGGCTAGTCCTTTTGGGGTCTCAAATGAAGGCCCAGGATGTTCAGTGAGGTCTCTCCACTCTGGCTCATTGAAACCCCAGTGTCTCTCAGCATTGGGAAATCTCCAGAATCTCCACTCAGCTCACAACCCTCCAGTTGCTATTCTTTCTCAGCTTTTTGAGCTTCTTCCTGCACATGTGCCAAGGTCCCCTTTACACACATTTCTTAAACTCCTTCTCCTCCAACACAAATTCCAGCCACCTCAGCTGTCCTGACTGCCAGTCTCTGCTCTGCCCAGCAAGCCTACTGTTTTGTGTTTGGGGCCCATATTTTCCTCTGCCTTAGTTAGAAAATGTCCCCCATAAGAAATCTGGGATAAATGTGGGGTTTACCACTTTTGTTTCCCTTCTTTTAAGAATAACAATACTTTGGGGACGCCTGGGTGGCTCAGTGGTTGAGCATCTGCCTCTGGCTCAGGGTATGATCCCGGGGTTCCGGGATCGAGTTCCGCATCAGGCTTCCTGCGTGGAGCCTGCTTCTCTCTGCCTGTGTCTCTGCCTCTCTCTGTGTGTCTTTCATGAATAAATAAAATATTTTTTAAAAAAGAGTAACAGTACTTTGAAGCAGCTTGTCCAATGCCTGAAAATAGTTATTGCATATATTTCTCCAGTTTTATAATTGTTAATGACAGGAGGGTAAATCCAATACCAGGTGTTCTATGAATCTAGATGTTGACCTTCCTCTATATCTTGTTTTTGAAATTCAAATATCAATTGCAATAGATATTGTACCTCCATTTCCTACTATGGCCAAGGCATTAAAATTACGTTTTTATCTTTTGTATATTTCTGAGTTTGCCACCTGTGGATTATAAAAACAAGACAAACACAGGCCCTAGAAACAAAATTAGAAGAGAAGATACAGTTTGAAATAAAAGGTTATTGAATAGGAAAACTGTCTTGTGAGAGAAATAGGCCAAATACAGAGTAGAAATTGGACTTTTTTAAAAGATTTTATTTATTTATTTCAGAGAGAGAGAGTGCACATAAGTCTGCCTGAGACTCCCCTCTGAGCATGGAGCCTCATGCAGGACTCAGTCCCATGACCCACAAGATCATGACCTGAGCTGAAACCAAGAGTTGGGTGTTTAACCAACTGAGCCACTCAGACGCCACTAGAAATTGGACTTAAAAAGAATTTGGGGAATATCTTGCAAGTGTAATCATTTGGAGTTCCTTGCATCAAAGAAGAAAACTTGTGGGGCACCTGGGTGGCTCAGTCAATTAAGCATCTGACTCTTGATCTCAGTCCAGGTCTTGATCTCAGGGTTGTGAGTTCAAGTCCTGTGTTGGGCTCCACACTGGATATGGAGCCTACTTAAAAAGAAAGAAGAGGGACACCTGGGTGGCTCAGTGGTTAAGCTTCTGCTTTCAGCTCAGGGCGTGATCCCAGGATACGGGATCGAGTCGCACATCAGGCTCCGTGGGGGGAGCCTGCCTATGTCTCTGCCTCTCTCTCTGTGTTTTTCATGAATAAATAAATAAATCTTTAAAAAAAAAAAAAAAAAAGAATAAAATTTGTCAGAGAAGATATAAAATGATTTTCAAATCACTAAAGAGATAAAATGGAGTTTCACAAATATTATAGACTTTAAAACTTTTGAATATGGTGCCCGGATGGCTCAGTGGATTAAGCATCTGCCTTTGGCTCAGGTCATGATCACAGGGTCCTAGGATTGAGTCCTACACCAGGCTCCCTGCTGTGCAGGGAGTCTGCTTCTCCCTCTCCCTCTGCCTGCCTCTCCCTTGCTTGTGCTCTCTAATAAAGAAATAAAATCTTTTAAAAAATAAATAATCTTTTTGAATAGTAAGGCAAAGGTTAAAAATTTTCATTTTGCTTTATAAACTTTGCTTTTATACGAATAATATATGTGCCTGGTGCAAAAACAAAAGGAAAGGGAGAAAAGAAAAGTGAATAGATACTTTGTGATTTATCATTTTTATAAATGGCAGTGAAGAACTTTCTATTTTTCCAAATGTTGCAAAACTACAAAGGGGCAAGATGTTGTAGGAGAAAAACCTCTTGGATTGGGGATAGCTTTGTTCCTCATTGCTGCACCTCTTTATATGTTCACAAGCTATCTGCTTCCAGAACTGCTCTAACCAACAGACCTGACAAGGACTGACAAAAACCTATAAGCTAACACTTTCAGGAAGTCCAGAGATACAATCTGTGCATCTGAGATTTATAACATTCTTTTGGAGGCTGACATTGCTTTTAGAACAATGAGCCACGTGGGTGGCTCAGTCAGTTAGGCAACTGACTCTTGATCTCAGTTCAAGTGTTGATCTCGGGTCGGGGGTCCAGTTTCCACACTGGGTGTGGAGCCTACTTTAAGGAAAAAGAAAAAAAAAGACCATAGAACAATGAGCTAGATTAACCTTCCTGAAGCACAACTGCAGCTTTGTAGCTCTCCTTCTCTGAGACTCTGAATATGCTCCAGTCCACCTTTGCTGGTCAAGCCCTGCTTTAGGCAGAGTGACAAAGTCAAAGGCAAGAGTCCCTCTGCAACTCTCAAGTCCTAGACTTGAAATTTAAGAAGTTGCAATGCCCACAGCTGTGTACTTTTTACTTCTTTCTTTTTGTCCAGGTTTTTCCCCCTTTGGTGTAATGCCTCCTGCCTTGAGCCTTTTTTGCTCCTGCTAGACCACTGTCCCATGCCTCCTCCTCCATTAGAAGGCCACACGAGGTCCCCTGACCAAATGTACTCCCTCCTGTGTGTATCTCTGGAGCACCACAGGCAGCTCACATACAGGTGCACTGGCCCTACATTTTATTTAGGTCCCCACTGCATACATTTGCCTCTATTCAACCATCAGCTTTTTGAGAGAAATGCCTTATTTGGTGTATCTTCATATTTGCTGTGCCAAACAGTATCTGGAACATTGTGGACATTTAGAAAGATTTATTCTCAGTATTAATTCTCTTACAATATGAACTTACTCTTTTTAATGTGTCCTAAACTTTTCCAAGTATCAAAGACTTTCCCTCTTTTTGGCAGTTGTTAATTCATGAACAAATCCACCTCTGCCTCCTTCACAAGCTTCTTGTGAATATGTAGGCCTCTATCATATTCCTTCTTAGCTATCTCTGTTTTAGGGCAAACATTAGAGCTTTCAGGGGGAATTGTGGTATATGTTACCTTAAAGTGATAGTGGTGATGGTTAGCCCTCTTTCTCTTCTCCACACAGGGAGATGTTCTTTACTACCATGGAAAGCCACCTTCTGCGCTGCAAAGTGTTAGAAATCATATTCCTCCACAGCTGTGAGACGCCCACCCGCCTGCCCTTATCTCTGGCCCAGGCCCTCTACTTTCTGAACAATTCCACATCACTGCTCAAGTGTCAGGTACATGCTTCCCCGCCTCAGTCAGGCCTAGAACACCTTGCCCTTCACCCTTGAGCATGTAACTAAAGAGGGCACCTCCTACCAATTGCTTTCACTTCTCCGCAGTCGGATAAAACCCAGTGGCAGACGTGGGATGAACTGGTTGAGCACCTGCAGTTCCTGTTATCCAGTTATCAGCATGTGTTAAGAGGTAAGCATGTGTTAAGAGGTAATTTGTTCACAAACAAGATTGTATGGGAGTCTCACAATGGCCATTATTATGAATTGAAGTTACATGGGGGATTCTAATTTGTTAGCCGAAGTAAAGCATCGTTCCTTGGTTATAGCTATAAAGAACAAAGAATGGCATGTTTGGAATCACTGCTACAAAACAGAAGAATTCACATATTTTTGTTATGGCAGATAATACAGTGGTCCTTGCAATTATTAAGTTGTATAGGTAAACAGAAGTCATCATACCGTGAGAACTATTCTGCAATGACCTGATTAGCCCTGGCATCTTACCCTGGCCCATCATTGCAGAGTGTCTGTTGGGTCATTTGTTCATTGGCTATGGACATTGTAAACATCTGTCAATATGATACAAATCCAGAGCAAATCAGTGGCAAGGTAAAAGCATAGCATACATCTTGCAGAAGCTGTAAGATACTCTAAAGTCTGTGAAAGTGGCTTTCCTTAAGTCCCAGGCAAAGCCAGTGATCAAGGAGGATCCAGGAGAGTTAGACTAATTAATGTTCAGGAAGTAAATACTGACCAGGGTAATAATAGAATAGCCGCTTCAAATGAGAATGATTTTATTAGCCAAAGATTAATAAGGCCCTTGGGAAAAATGATGTAATTATTAATTCTAAAAGGAAAAATAGTTACTTTTTTTGCAGATTTATTTATTTATTTATTTATTTATTTATTTATTTATTTGAGAGCAAGAGAGCACATACAAGCAGGGGGAATGGGAGCAAGAGAGGGAGAGAGAATCTCCAGCAGACTCCCTGCTGAGCATGGAGCCCAAAGTGGAAATCATCCTACAACCCTGAGATCATGAGCTGAGCTGAAACCAAGAGTCAGGCATTTAACCAACTGAACCACCCAGGTGCCCTCCAGAATAGTAACTTTTTAGGGGAGAAAACATATTTCTCTTAATGTGATGCCCTGAGAAGGACACATCATCACTTAGGTGCTCTTGCCAAAAATCCATAACCTGAATCTAATCACAAGGAAACGCCAGACAAATTCACCCGGAGAGACCTTTTACAAAATAATTGGGCTGTACTCTTCAAAAGTGCCAATGTCTTAAAAACAAAGACAGACAGACAGCCCAGCCCGGGAGGCTCATGGGTTTAGCACTGCCTTCAGACCAGGGTGTGATCCTGGAGACCATGGATCGAGTCCCACGTCAGGCTCCCTGCATGGAGCCTGCTTCTCCCTCTGCCTCTGACTCTCTCTCTCTCTGTGTCTCTCATGAATAAATAAATAAAATATTTTTAAAAAATAAAAGACTAAGAAACTGTTCCAGATTAGAAACAAACTAAAGCACATTTATACTAAATGTAAAACATGATCCTGGATGAGCTCCTGAACCAGGGAAAAGAAGCTATAAAGTATGTTACTGAAATGATTGGTGAAATTTCAATGGATTAGATCATAGTATTAAACTAATATTTAATGTCCTATTTTTGATAATGATCCTGGCTTATGAAAATAAATGTCCTCAGTCTTAGGAAATCCAGATTGAAGTACTAGAAGGTGGAAGGACACAATGGTCTACTCCCTCTGAAATAGTAGGAGGGAAAGTACATATTTATACATAAGTATATGTAAATATATAAATAAATGTATATATAAGACAAATTTTATATTTACTTACCATGATCATGTTGAGGTTAATTTTAGCTCAGTAATGCCACTGGGGAAGGTACAATGGCCTTTATCCCCTCTCGGGTCTGGAACTGAGGAAGCTATTGTAGAGAAATAAAAAACAAACACTGAATTTAAGACAGATTTGGGTTTGAATCCCAACTCCACCACTTACTCTGCTAACTTTATGTCTCTAAACCTCACTTTCTTCTATGAAATGGGGACAGTAAAATAGAATTTCCAACACTGATAGTTAACAGATGGGAGAAAAAATAGTGAGGACTCAGTCCGTGGTAGTTGAATCTCAGGCTGCTTCTTTGCCCACCAGGAGTAGGCTACAAAATCTCTTATGTTTCAGGCTCCTGTAACTAAAACTTCAAAGTGTGTCGTCAAGGCCATGAGATATGTGGTTGTGTAGTTTGTGCATTTTTTAGAACCCTCAAAGAAAGGTACATGTCCTTCTCAGAACAAAGCCCCAAAGGCAAATTCCATGTTATATGTAGCCTCGTCAAGGTTTACATAATTGTTCTTTTGGAGATCAAACAGAAAGTTTAATATTAAAGCAGCCTGATTTTACTTAAAGTTCACCTGAACACTCCTTATTTACTTCTGTTTTGCTTCCCAGGGAATACAGCTGGGCCTTGGGCAGTAGTGACTTAAGATGGAAATGGGACCCACTTTCATTCCAGAATCTTTTTATGCTTCTAACAAGGGAGAGGAAAGCCTTTAGACTAGTGTATATTAACCAAGAATAAATGAGGTGTGTTCCAGCGCTATTTTATCCTTACCATTCTCTCCACTTTCTTTGGAAACTGAGAGTTAAGAGGGAGAAAAAAATATTTAGAACCAATAGTTTGGAAACAATGTCCTCCAAAGATAGCTAAATGGTACCCTGAAATGGTCAGTATCCTTGTTAGTAGGCTTTTTACCATAAGGGCTTCTTAGTCACCTCTGCCCTCTGCAAGTGGTCTGAGGACATTGTGGAAGACATTTGGGGTCAGCCTGAGTTGTACCATGGGTGAGAGAAGGGAAGAGGATGGGGAGCCCAAGCTTGTCCTTTGCTTAGGGGAACGTGTTAGCATAGGGAAGAGAAGAAGACAGACTAGGTAAGTTCGCATACCCAGACATTTGTAACCCAATAACCCCGTGAGGGTGAGTATCATCCCCTTTTTATAGATGAGGAAACAAAGGCTGAGAGAAAAGTAGGTGCAGAGCCAGGATTCCAACCCAGGTCTGCTGCCAAAAGTCTGTGTGCAGCAAAAAGATGCTGGAGGGAATCATTAGGGGAGATTAGAGGGAGAGAATCTCAGGAATTTCCAACCCCTCATTAGAAACTCTCTGTATATGGTGAAATTACTTCTGTACAAACCCTTGACCTTGGGGAGAAGTATATGCTGAAGCCCCATATTCTGTAAATATTTCCAAAGGAAGCAAAGCAGCCCCACAGAGGCAGAGATGCTGGGCCACCCACTGAGCTCGCCTTCTCTGGCCAAGAGAATCAATCCCACCATACCCCAGCTCCATAGCCATGCAGCTCAAGTTTGAGCCTCAGCAAAGTTGCAAATTGCTTTATGCCATGAGCTCTCCTGATACTTGTGAATTAATACCTCTTATTTTGAAACTGTGAATGCTTAAGAATTTAAACACCCAGTATTTAAAGGAAGAAAATACCTACTTTTCCTGAATTCCACTTGGCTAGACAGCTTAGGCAGGATGGCTTACAGAAGTCAGGCCTCAGTTCACACTGAGGAGAGACACCAAGCCTTCCTACAAAGAGCCCTGTTCAGAGAGGAGAGAAAAGCAGATGCAGACAAGATGAGTTCAATTCATATATCCAGGCAAGAGATATTTACAAAATGCCTTCTGTGTGCCTGGCTTATTGGGAAAACTTCAACGAATAAGACCAACATGACCCCTGCCCTCACAGAGCTTACTGTGAAGAGATTGACCCTAAACAAATAATCACATAACATATAATTACAATTAAAATAAATGTTCAAGGAAAGGAGAAGTGTCAAAAAGGCACCTAATCTATCTTTGGAGGGACCCACAAAGGTCTCTCTGAAGAAGTGGTACTTCACCTTGGATAAGAAGTATTGGTTGGGCTCCTGGGTGGCTCAGTCGGGAAAGTGTCTGCTTTTGGCACAGGTCGTGATCGCAGGGTCCTGGGATCAAGCCCCACATCCAGCTCCCTGCTTCATGGGGAGCCTGCTTCTCCCTCTCTCTCTCTGCCCCTCGCCCCCAACACCCCTCTCATGCTATCTCTCTTTCTCAAATAAATAAATAAATGAATAAATGAATAAATAAATAAATAAATTCTTAAAAAAAAAGTGTTAACCATGTGAATAGGGCAGAGTTTTCCAGGATATTAAAAAATAGCATGTCCAAGGGCCCTGAGGCAAGAAGTTGCTTAGTGAGTCCAAAGAACGTAGAACAAGCTAGTAAGACTGGAATATAGACAGCAAGGGGAGAATTGTACAAGAGGAGACTAGAATAGTAGATGGATAGGGCATGAAGGGCCTTCTGGGCCATGTTAAGGAATGTCAACTTGATTTGAAGAGTGAAGAGAAGCCATCAAAGTGATTTTGCATAAGGTTGCTCTGCCCGAGGTATGGCAAGTAGTTTTAGTTTTGCAGAGGACTGAGAAGGTCCTGGGAGGGGTCATGGTGGCTTGAATGTGGGCAGTGCAGCGGGGAAGGTAGTGGTTGGAACAGAAGCACTTTGAAGATCAGTTTGTCAGGGTTTGGGTGGCTGAGGCTGAAGTATGACTCTAGGCTTCAGCCACTGCTGACATAAATGGAGGAAAATCTGCAGAGAAGATAAAAAGCTCAGTGTAACTGTTGGGTTGGAGATTCCTGTAGTGATGATGATGATGATAAAATAATAATAGTTCCCTTAGGGGATACCTGGGGGGCTCAGTCAGTTGAGGTGGGACTCTTGGTTTTTGGCTCAGGTCATGATCTGAGTCGTGAGATGGAGCCTTGCGTTGGGCTCCACACTCAACGTGCAATCTGCTTGAGGTTCTTTCTCTCCCTCGTCCTCTGCTCCCTCATCCCCCTGCTCTTAATAAATAAATAAATATCTTTAAAAATAATAATCATAGTTAGGGTATCCCCAGTGGTCCAGCGGTTTAGCGCCGCCTTTAGCCCAGGGCGGGATCCTGGAGACCTGGGATCGAGTCCCATGTCAGGCTCCCTGCGTAGAGCCTGCTTCTCCCTCTGCTTGTCTCTGCCTCTCTCTCTCTTTCTGTGTCTCTCATGAATAATAAATAAAATCTTTTTTAAATTAAAATAAAAACTAAATATAATAATCATAGTTATGCCTAGGAACCTGATAAATAATAATAATAAGCAAAACATCTTGACATCTTGCATGACATTGTGTCAAACTACCCTTTGCATAAATCGCCTTGCGCAGTGTTCCCAATAGCCTCTGACGTAGGACCTTTCATGCCTACTGAAGCAGAAAATCCAAGGCCTTGCCAACTGGACCAGAATGGCTGAGGTCCCCTGGCCAGGAGTTCCTCCCCTTGGACAGGCTTGGATGGAAACCACCACCACTTGCCTGAATGTCCCCTATTACCTTAGGAAACTCCAGATCCTTCCTGCTCCCACCCCAAGTCTTCCCTGTTCCCTCTCTTCAGCCAGTTCTTTCCATTTCCTCAAAGTCATTTAGTATTTTTCAGAGTAGCATATGCCTTAAGAAACTCCATTTTACTGAAGGGTTTTTGTCCCCCTACACCCAGTCTCCAGCAGCAGCAGAGTAAAGCAGAGCACACTCCAGGCTCGGCACCCTCCGGATACTTCATTTGCTCTCAAAGGCCAAACTCCACGTGGCTCTGCGGCCAGCCTATCTTCCAGTCTCATCTGCTACGGCTTTCCCTTACCACTCACATTGTATCTCTAGTTCTCAAAACAAGCTTTTTCCTGCCTCAGGGCACTTACACTTGCTGTTCTCACTACCTGACCTGCATTTCCCCTTAGACCTTTGCACAATTGCCTCCTTCTCATCCTTCAGGTCCCAGCTCAGAGACCGTCCCTGACTAGAGTGGGCTGCTTCCCTCATCCCCCAATACCACTGTTTACCACAGTATCCGATTTATTTCTTTGATTGTACTCACCAAAACTGTAATTGTTTTTGCTGGCTAATTAACTGTTAGGCTTCCCCCAACTAGTCAGTTCATCAGGGTTGGGCCCCGGTCTCAGAGACTGGCGCACTTCCAGAAGCATTGTAGGTACTCACTGGAATTTTTGTTGATTGAATGTTGAAGGGGCCCTGATAGGACATCTCAAGGCAGTCTTGCTTCCTGTTTCCTTTTCAGACACTGTAGTGTATTTGTTATACTTTTTTTCACTTCACCGTTAAGCCCAGTGCTATAAATTTAGAGGGACTTTACCTGAAAAGATACCTGAAGGTTGAAGAAAAACATACTAAGCATATTATTTGAAAATGTAAAAATAAGTTAATTCTGTATTTCCCATATTTCTGGATAAGATGTAGTTCAGTCCTAATAACTGTGCTAGAAGAGGTGCCATTGTCCCCATGTTATAAATGAGGAGATGAAGAAAGTGATGTGCTAGCGAATGCTGGTGCATCTGGGAGTCCGCAGGTCCTCGGATCTTTCCTCCATCCATTCACTTTCTCCATGACTTGTGCTCCTTTGCCTGAACTCCCTGTACTTCCAGAATCCTATTGGAGCTGATCTGTGGATTTGGATGAAGACCTTTGTAACTTCTTTTACTTTTCCCCAGTATTTTTATTTTTGGACCTACAGAAAGGTTGAACGAGAGGTGCAGTGAACACCCATTTACCTTTTATGTTGATTCACTGGCTAACATTTTGCCACATTTGGTTTATATATTGATCCACCTAAATAATTTCTTTTTGATAGTTGAGAGTAAGTTGTACCATCATAATTCTTCATGCCCAAAGATACTTCGACCTAAGGGTAAGGATATTCCCATACAACCACAATTCATTATCGCACTCAACAAATTTATCTTCCATAGAATATTCTCTAATATGTCCTAGTAATATCCTTTATAGGTGGCTGGTTTTGTTTTGAGCCAGGTAACAATACCACACATTGTGTTCGGTTGTTGTACGCTCTTTGGTCTTTTACACACTTCCCACCCTTTCCTTGTCTTTCATAATACAGACATTTTTGAAGATCCAGGCCAGTTGTCTTGTAGCCTATCCCATAATTGGGGTTGTCTAATTATTTCTTGTGATCAGAGTCCTGTTAAATCCTATCGGCAGGAACTCTGAAGGTTACACTCCTTCCCAGTACATGACAGCAAGAGGCAGTAATATCAGTTTGGTCCCCTTATTGGTGATCATTTATCACCAATAAGGGGACCATTGGTTAAATGTGATCATTTGGTTAAGGTAGAGTCTATCAGATTTCCCCACTGCTGTCTTCCGTTATTAGTAAGTCCAGAGAGTGAAACTTTGAGACTGTGAATATCCTATTCAGCCTTTCACTTAAGAGTTTTAGCACCCACTGATGATGGTTCTTACCGGAATCAGTTATTCCAAGAGTAAATTAGAAAGTGGTTACTTTCTAGTTATACACTGCTTCTACAGTTATTAACTGGCCTTTTTCTGCAAAAAAGATCTTTCCCTTCTTCCTCCCCTCCTTTTTTATTTACTATGGACTGGGCACTTTTTAAAACTTAATGTGTATAATCCATTTTTGTCATTATTTTTTATGACCATGTCCAAAATGTAGCCAATAAGAGGCCTCTTCAGGCTGGCTTGTTCTTTTGACATGTTCCCCTGTGTGTATGTGTGTGTGCGTGCGCAGGTGTGCTTCCCCCCACTATTTTTAAGCACTCCCTTACTTTCTTATAAAATATGTTCCAGGTTCACCTCGTAATTTCCTTGCCATAGTCCTAGAATCAGCCTCTCCTCCCAAAAAAATTCTCGTTTCTCTTGGTAGGGAATGAGGGAAAGCATTAAGAAATCAAGATCTGGGTGCTAAGTATGCTGATTACTACTGGGGTACCAGCTTTTAGACCCTTCTGACGACAGAGCTAGTAAATTACATAATTTGTTTTAGAAATATACGTTCAGGAACACCTGGGTGGCTCAGAAGTTGAGCTTCTGCCTTTGGCTCAAGTCGTGATCCCAGGTTCCTAAGATCAAGTCCCGCATCAAGTTCCCCACAGGGAGCCTACTTCTCCCTCTGCCTATGTCTGCTTCTGTGTGTCTCATGAATAAGTAAATAAAATCTTAAAAAAAAAAAATGAGTTCATACCAATACCTCAATTTCCACTCCCTCAGAATTCTTCCTCTCTTCCTATTCTGTAACTGAGTCACTCTTCTCCCACTGCTGCAGAAGGCCATTGTCTTCTGAGATGACTGGCACTGCTGTCCACAATCTGTTCCAGCTGATTTTGTGTTTTTATTTGGCAGGTTTTTTTTTTTTTAAGTTGTCCTCAAATCAGAAATATGAAAGACTTTGTCCTAATGTAGGGCATGATCCTGACACCCAAGGCCAGCTGCCAGCTGGCACCCCACTTCTATCCCAGATTGCCTTTCTCCCCAGCTCTCTGTCCAACTGTTGATTATGTGATTCTTCTGATAAGCCCATTCTCAAATGCCAGCGTGTCCATATCTACCCCCTGCCAGCCCTCCCCACTTCTGTATTTAAAGCTTTCAAGGCCCAATAAAATATTACCTGCTGTCTGGAAAAAAAATATATATATATACCCTTATTTTGAACATGAATATATTTATTTGATCTATCATACAACATATACAAAACTGTTTCTTTTAAACAATTATTACAGCAGACCAACACTACAGCAAGCTAAGAAACTAATTCAATATTTCTTTGCAATTCTTTTTATACTTAGAATCAATCTCCCTGAAGATACTAAAAAATCACATGAGTGTTTTTCAAGTGGTTATATCAACTTGAAGTATAGTTGCATTGTTTAATCTAGGGTCATTATTTAAATCCACAAAGATGAAAAACTAAGACAATGATAATCTGTACAATTTTAGTATGCAAAACTTGAGGACCAGAAAGCCAAGAACAAAGGACTTTTGAGAAATGGAGTGACCACAGATACTTAAATGGCCTTTGGCTTGTACTCCAGTAGCCACCAGTCAAGTCTTTGCCCAGACCCTGCCTACTAAAATTGGACTTCTACTTAAGTCATAAAGGAAAAAAAAAAAGTTCAGAAGAGTTCAACTGACTTTTTCCTCTTGCAGAGCACTTACGGAGTTCAGTGATTGATCGAAAAGACTTAATCATCAAAAGGATTAAGCCCAAGCCCCAGCAAGGGGATGACATCACAGCGGTGGACGTGGAGAGGCAGATTGAGGCCTTCCGCAGCCGCCTGACCCAGATACTGGGGGAGCCGCTTGCGCCCCAGCTCCAAGACAAAGTGCACTTGCTGAAGCTCCTGCTCTTCTACGCGGCTGACTTGAACCCTGATGCAGAGCCTTCGCCCAAGAACTGGAGCAGCCCCTGAGGCCCTGCTAAGCACTGAACACCAAGAATACCTCTTGAATTCTATCTCCGACTACTTGCAAGTTCTAAAAGTAGCTGAAGTAGTTAAAAATCTTACAGGACCAAACCTATCTTATTTATCTGTAGGTTATAATGACTTTCTAACGCTTTAGTAAATACCTTTTTTTGATATTCTATCCTAGCCTGTTCTCTAATATGGCTTAAATATACAAGGTGTATATATTTTTTAATAAATTATTTATCTATACTTTTTTGGAAACAGGTATTACTATATGCATTATATGTTTAACATTTCCATTCAACATGTGAAACAAGAAGCCCTCTGCTGAACAAATTCTGGACATCAATGTATGTCATTCAAGGTACCAACAACCTGTTTCGGAAAAGAAAGACTCATTTCTCCCTGATGGAACACAAACATCCTATAGTAGAGCTGTTCTATTGCCTATGAATTTGACTTTGTGGCCAGTCTGTTAAGATCTAACGTAATGGGGGTGGGGGATAGAAACAAAGGAATGGAGTGTGTTACAAATAATTTGATGTTAAAAGGATACAATAAAAAGGCAACGGTTTTTCAAAATGCCAAGTTTACCATGCTTAGTTTCTATGACTCTAAGTAGGCAAAATGTAAGAACTCTTAAAAAGACCCCCCCCCCAAAAAAAAGCTATCCACATTTGAGAAAGCAGTTTAAGAAGTTTATTGTCAAAACAAATAAGAGATACAAGCATAACAGAAGACACAAATAAATTAATTATTCTGATCATTTTAGACTCCAGGGCTTCCCAATGAAAGGTCAGCTCGGCTCCCATGTAGACACGATATTATCCAGAACAAAAAAACAGTGGGAATTTAAGCCAGTGTTTAAGACAGTAACTGACCATATACATGGTGAGAGAAGAAATTAAAAAGTGGCTTCCTTAGTTCCTTTCCTTAGTAACATATATTTATAAAAGTATGCAGCTCTTTCCAGGGGACAATGATTTCATATAGAAGAATTTTAAATTCTTCCACCTCCCAGAAAAAAAGGTTTTATGCTTGGCCTGGACAAGAAAATCCAAATAGAAAACAAACAAAAAAATCAAAATAGGGTGACACTAGTTTCACATGAACCTCAAGACTATCATCTAAATGTAGGTACCACCTTTTCTGTACTTTAAAGTTTGACATCCACTTATCTATAGGAAACCAGTACACTGAATTTTCTCCCTTAGGAAGTTTTCAACCAAACTGGAGTTAAATTAATCTAATTTTAAAAGTGCAAAAAAGGATATGCAAGACTAGTGTTTGTTCTGTGACACATAAAAGAGAAGCATCCCTCCAACAGTGCTAGCCAAAGAGGTGCTCTGGTAAGAAGTGGCTACAGGATGAAGTGATCTGTAAGGCCTACCAAAACACAAGGACAGCCCTGGTTCAGCACAGAAGGGGGGGTCCCTGCCAAGTCTGGCTGTTAACTGTACCCAGATCTCAAATAGATGTGAGGTCCCCCAACTGACAAGGCTGGAGCACAGAGAAGTGTACAATCAAGAGGGCCAAAGTCTCAACTAGTTTGGGAACACCTGTGTTCCATGATTTGTCCATGCACATGTTTACAGTGGTAAAGAAATCAAGAAGCCTCAGTTCTGGAACAACACATTGTTTACCTAGTAAGCAATGATCAAAGTTCTTGTCTAAGGTTAAATGATACAAAAATGGGTATGAGATCCCCCATACATCACTGCTGGGATTATTTAACTTTAAACCACACAACTTCTAACAAGGACAAGCTTTGCATTAACATTTCTCAAAAGCCAATCATATCTCTAGCTCCAGCCTCAGTTTAAGAGGTTTTAAAAACAAAAATAACTTTCCTATGTCAAAGCCACGGTAAAAGGGGAGTTGGGTACAAGATACCCTCTATCCAGAGTCCCTGGAATACAAAGAGCTCTAGAAGCCAGTGGGTGTGAGCACATTTAAGTCACGAGGTTTGAGATTATGGGTCCGTGGTGGTGGTTTCTTCCCTTCCATCACTGGAATGTCCATCTTGGGCGGCTTGAAGGTTGCCGGATCTTCAGCCATTCGGGTGGCCTGGACACGGATCAATTCCATTGGAGAAGGCTTCTGGGCTCCTCTGTAACTCTGGGTGGCAAAACCTCCTACAGAAGCAAACCAAAAAGCAAATTATTTCAAAATTAGTAGGCAGCCCCCAGTATACATGGTAAAATGCCATCCACATGGGTTTTTCTTGAAGGGGTTGGCTTAACCTGAATCAGACTTCTGAAGAGATCTTGGTCCAAAGAGGCTCCATTTATCCGCCAAGTTTCTGTCCTTGTCTCCACTTGCAGAATCCATGGTGCTAGGATTTGGGCCAGGTAAGGCTGTGGAAGAACCAGAAGCAAACCAGCCTCTGAAAGAGAAAGAACAAAGTGTACCCTTATATCCCCTTCCTACACCTCTAGAAGCATCTCATGCCAAGAGACTAGGAACTGTCAACTTCCCCTGCTCCCTGAAACCACAGGCTTAAATTCCAATTTTGTATGCAGCCCTCGCTTTCCTAGAAGCACACTGCAGCTCGAGAGGCTCACAGGAAGGGCTCACCTGGACTTCTGCTTAGGGGAGGAGTGGGGGCTGCTGCTTGGGGTAGACTGGGCTGAAGCTGGCTGCTTCTCTTCTCTTGTTATCTCTCCACTCTGTAGCTTTAGTTTCTGTTCAGATGGGTTAAGAAGAGAAACTTTTCAAAAATGAGAGCTAATATCAAACAGCTAGGTAGGGTGTAAAAACTTGGTTCCCACTTTAACTTCAGGCAAAAGGATAACCATTAGTAGGTAGCATAATTTTGGATTACAGAACAGATATTCCTTTGATTTTGCCATATTAGACAAAATTCTATCTTTAAGAAAATCTGTTCCTTCTACCACATATCTCAAATAGCTCTGTACTAAATATCACATTAGTTTTTACTTTCGGAGATGTCTATTCCACACTTGCCCAGCCAGCCATAAGTGGAAGAACCAGAACTCAAGCTGTTGGCCTTCCTGGCCTTTCAGGTAGGGCCTCCAACTCTCAAGCTGCTTCTCCTGCCAGATACAAGCCTAGCGCTTCCTGGTGTCTCAAGGCTAAGACTCAGGCATTGCTATTCCTCTCCAGCTAAATGCTTTCTCTGTTGAGCCTGTCCCCTTTCCGCCCTTTTCCTCCCATAGCCAGTCACTCTGGGTTCCCTGGGCACTGTAAATACACCTCTAACATACAGACTAGCTGTCTAGGAGAGGAGAGACAAATCTCCTTCTCAGTTCTTCTAGATCAAGGCCCTTCCACTGTCTGTGTGCTCCATGTCTAGTAAGCCCAAGCTACATTTCAAACAAATGTGCATGTTCTCAAATACTCAACATATCAATTTATGTAAGCTGGGACTTCAGCCATCCTCATGTTCTACTTATGTGGCTGAGATGCAGAAAATGGCCCAAAGTCAACTCTACCATTATACAGAGTACTGCTCACTTGCAGAATTCAACTCACACCCATCCTGGAAGTTATCAAAGACAGTGCCTCTCTCTGGAAGTATATGTCTTGTCTGAGAGCTTAAACTGGCCACCAACCCCAACCCAATCCCCTACAGCAGTGCTTTTTTAAACTTAGGATGCAAAGAAT
Organism: Vulpes vulpes; assembly: GCF_048418805.1. NCBI lineage: Eukaryota > Metazoa > Chordata > Mammalia > Carnivora > Canidae > Vulpes > Vulpes vulpes. The sequence goes on along the minus strand of NC_132783.1, from coordinate 95,792,460 downwards.
CATCTGGGATGCTCATTGTAAAAGCAAACAGTCCACAATGGCTTATATCCTTGCCCACAAGCCACCAGATCTGTATTATGATACATCCTTCTATATACTATATACCACCTGGGCTGCCCTCCAAGGATTAACATAAAGATTAAGTAAACCAAGTGTCTCGTAGGTCATAGGGCACTATTAAGTACCAATTGCCATTCCTACAGAAAATCCCTTGAAACTATGTCATTCATACAACTGTTGAGTCATCATTAACCTTATCAAAAATTGGGGATCCCTGGGTGGCTCAGTGGTTAAGCGCCTGCCTTCAGCCCAGGGTATGATCCTGGAGTCCCAGGACTGAGTTCCCCATCAGGCTCCCGCATCAGCATGGAGCCTGCTTCTCCCTCTGCCTATGTCTCTGCCTCTCTCTGAGTCTCTCATGAATAAATAAATAAAATCTTTTAAAAAGCTTTATCAAAAATTATTCTTCACTCATCCCAATTTTGGAAATGGAAAGGCAAAAACATGTCAATTCTACATTTGATTTTAATATTGTTAAAATTAAACATAGAACGTGATATTCCTTCCCCACTAAAGTATTACTTGTTAAGACTGCCCGATTCTCCTCTCTCCCTCAAAGATGATCACTCTGGTACACAAAGTACCCACTTCATTGTTTGTAATGTGCTCACAAACATCACATGTGTAAGCTCAGGGTCTCAGCCGCTCCTCCTAACCATAAGGACATAAGGCAGATACCCCCAACTTTGTGGATGAATACGCAGAAACCACCAGGCTAAGAGCTCTGGAGCTTTCAAGAAAGCGCCACCATGGTGGGACTAAACCAGTTCTGAACTGCTCACCTAAATCTTTCCGTTGCTCTCCACAATCCTCACCTAAATGAGCCAGTAACTTCTAAGCCACAGCATGTCTTAAGTTATGAATGAGGAGGGCTTTTTTAAAGTTCCTAAGAAACAAGCTTACGTGGAGCGCTTCTGCCACTCGAAGGTACTTGGTCTCCTCAGTGGTAAGGCCCTTGTGTGGTGTGTAGCCAGCATCTCTCAGCCCTGCCTGCTGCTCAAAACGCTGAATGCTCTCCTGGGTCTGTTCTGGGAACAGAGGAGATGATAGTCATGCCCATTCCCCTCTCCTACCACAAACAGGGAGTTCAACACAGACATTCATGGTTCTCTACAGAAGCAAAAGACCACACTGACTATCTGAGGAAGAGGGATCCCCCAGACAAGCATCACAGCAATAATGCTGAACCTTGTATAAAAGTTCTCTAACTAGGAAGCTTCCCTCACACCAAGCTCAGAACAGGTTACTCCTAAAGCAACAAATATCCTCCAGGGAAACACTCCTTCCCTTCCTTTTGTTTGTACCCTGACATTTTCTTTGTATTTAGAAATACAACATGGAGGGGGATCCCTGGGTGGCTCAGGAGTTTAGCGCCTGTCTTTGGCCCAGGGCAGGATTCTAGAGCCCTGGGATCGAGTCCCACATCGGGTTCCCGGCATGGAGCCTGTCTCTCCCTCTGCCTGTCTCTGCCTATCTATGTCTATCATAAGTAAATAAAATCTAAGAATAAATAAAAAATTAAAATTAAAATTAAAAAAAAAAATACAACATGGAGAAGGCAGCTGACATTCAGAAACAGTGCAAGTTCTCCACGTGTAAAGTTTCCTCAGCCCGATTCACCACACTCATTCTCCACAAAGACTTCTGCCAGAGAGAAATGGGTCACATCTAGGCTGGATGGCACCGAGGTACCAATTAGATCCAAACCACAAAGCACATGCAGTGAACTAGACAAGGTCTACCAATCCCACGTTTCTCGTGTATAAGATCTGCCATCACCACACCTAGCATGACAGACAGGCCTAACTCAAGGTTAGGGCAGTATGACCGGACATCAGTAAGTCAGTCATGCTGTGGACTGACTGACAGCTATATGTTTGCTTAATCTGCACCCACACTACATAATGCACCCCTTCATGCAGGAATGCGGCAGCTATGGACCAAAAGCCTGGACACCAGATGTCGTCATGACTTAGTCATCCCCTTCTGAGGAACTATTTCATTGTCATTAGAAACAGAAGCAAAAAATAAATAAATAAAGAGAGAGAGAGAGAGAAAGAAAGAAAAAGAAACAGAAGCAAAGAAAAAAACATGTAGGGACGCGTCTGGGTGGCTCAGCAGTTGAGCATCTGCCTTTGGCTCAGGGCGTGATCCTGGGATCCAGGATCGAGTCCCCACATCAGGCCCCCTGCATGGAGCCTGCTTCTCCCTCTGCCTAGGTCTCTGCCTCTTTCTTGGTGTGTTTCTCATGAATAAATAAATAAATCTCAAAAAAAAAAAAAAAAAGCACGTAAAGATGTTTTCCAGTATTACTAGGTAGCCACCTGAAAATTTAAAAAGCAGGAAAGAATTTAATGAATTATAGTACACGAATACCTGGATTTTAAATGCAGTGATTGGTTCTTTAAGACTAGAGCAACATCCAAGTTCATGGTAGTATTAGTTGAGAAAAACAGAATGGCATGTCTACTACACCTGTGATTATATAAAGATATACATCAAAGTGGAAGTGACCAGACAAGTACCTGAGTGACAGTAGCACACTGGGCTATTACAGCATTCTGTACTGCTGATGAACAGTATTTTCAATGAAGAAGTTAATACTGTGCTATGACTGTGAACAATGACTAAGCTCTCTAACACTGCCACGATACATTCCCAAGCTGGCAAAATACATTCCCAAGCTAGCAGCTGCTGATTCAAACAATGCCTTTATGTATGAATAAAAAGAGTCCAAGTAAGAGTTTGGACTTGTGGTTTTTAGGTGAATTCTCCAGGAATTGCCCAAGACAAGCTGATGCCCTCCTGGAGCCAATAAACAAGAGCTCCCGACTTCAAAACTGAGCCAACCAAGGAAAACTTCTATGTGCTCTGCAGAGCTACCGCTGACAAGCAGAGCTGTGCCTCTAATAGATGTTAACTTCCCACAGCATCTAGAAGGGCCCTCCAGAACCAACAAGTTTAGTTAACTTGTTACAAGGTTTTAAAAGTTAAAAAATAAAAAAAGCAAGCTCTCATTTCTGGTCTCATTAGAGCCACATACCACACACTCTTAAGGCTAAAAATGGGGCAGCCTGGGTGGCTCAGCAGTTTAGCACCACCTTCAGCCCAGGGCACAATCCTGGAGACCCGGGATCAAGTCCCACGTCAGGCTACCTGCATGGAGCCTGCTTCTCCCTCTGCTTGTGTCTCTGCCTCTCTCTCTCTCTTTCTCTGTGTGTCTCTCATGAATAAATAAGTAAATAAAATCTTTAAAAAAAAAAAAAAAAAAGGCTAAAAATGCTTGAGGCACCAAACTTGCCTCAGGTCCAGGAGAAGAAACAACTTTGAGCATTACAATTAAAAAAAAAAGTAGTAGTAGTGCAGGGCAGGTGGGAGATGCCTTGGTGTATGTGTCACCTTCTCCAGGAGAGCCTGAGACAGTCACAGCAGCAGCTCCAAGCCACCAAGCACTGGGGCCACCTAAACCTCCCCTCAGCCTGCCAGCCAGATTTCTCATTTCATGGAGATGGAAACTGTCTTGAGAGTTAAGTCACCTGTTCAATGCCACACTGATGATGTGGGAAAATAAGATTGTATCAACAAAGCAACAGGAGTGTACCTAAATCAACTGAGATACTTAATATTTGGCAAATCTTCCAAGTAAGTGGATCTTCAACACCAGTGCATCATCAACCAAGCTGACAAGTGCCAGCACAGTCAGGACATGGCCTGCTAAGGCACAGGAGTTTGCAGAATCCCCCACAGCTAGCTTACAGGAAGCCCAAACTTTTCCCACCCTTACTTCATTCTATTCTGAGGAGGAAAAGTGCTTACTTGTGATCAGAGAATTCATGATGACATGGGTAGCTTTAGCCTTCACCACAGGGGCCTTGTCCACACTGTCAGTGGCCGATGACATGGTCATGGCAGGGGAGGAGACACTGGTCTCTCCTTCCTCCGCCTGTTCAAAAGAGGTAAGGAGGCGCTTGAGCAGGGCAGAGGGGTCACATGCCAAAATTTACTCTTTGGGGGAAGAAGTTGCTAAAATATCTTTCATTTGATACGTAACGATCCGAAGGAGGGGGCTGGCTGTCTCCGCCCAGTGACATAGCTATTATCCATAGTGACAACATACAAAGACGTTATATGCACAATATGAATTTGTACAAGTGGGAAAGCAAGAATTTGAAGCTGTGAGGTCTACTACCTGCCCAGCCTCTGTCTGTCCATTATCCTATGCTACTGTGTCCTTAAGAAAGTAGAAGAAACTCTTATTACTAAGCCCAACCAGGTATCAGGCATTATGCCGGCTTTTGCTTAATCACTGCATTTGCTAAGTAGTTCTCAAACTTTGCTGAGCATCAGAATCCCATGGGAGGACTTGTTAAACAGATTGTTGGGCCCACCCCAGAGCTGATGAAGGGTAGGGGTAGAGTGTGCTCAAGAATTCATGTTTCTAATAAAGTCCCAGATGATGCTAATGTTGCTAGTACCCAAGACCATACTTTGATGCCTGCTGCTCTAAAAGTTCAAGTAATAGTCTTTCAAGACAAACCAAAAAAAAAAAAAATCTAAGTAGCTCCTCATCTTTCACATGAGAGGGCTGAGACATAACGCCTTCTGTAATCTAAACACCAGAAACTATGCTTCGGTGGAGCGGGGAGAAGAAAACTGTGTTTATTCTGTTCTCTGCTTCTCCAAAGAAACTGAGGAGAAAGATGGTCCAACAGAAGGAGAGCAGAAGAAAGTACTGAAAGGCTGCATCCTTGTTACAAAATAAGATCTGCATCTTTTAGCTATAACCCGACTCAAGAGGGGCCTCTGCTTCCTTACTTGGAGCGCAGTTGACGGTCTGGACCCAGAGAATCGGGACACATGAGAGAATGCGTGTAAGGAGTCAAGCCAAGCCTTCCTATGAGACGGCAGTTGTTCCAAGCTGTCAACCATTCCAGCTGGGGCTTGCCAGAAAACAAAGCCCACCCCTTGCCCAGTGTTACGAGTAAGCAGCAGCCTTTAGGATGAAAAGGGTGTGCCCCTTCAAAGCACTACCAGAAGCCATGCTGGGGGCACCTGGTGGCTGAGTCATTTAAGCATCCGACTCTTAGTTCAGGCTCAGGTCATATGATTCAAGGGCATGTGATCAAAGCCCAAGTTGGGCCATCAGCAAGGAGTCTGTTTGAAAGATGCTCTTCCTCTGCCCCTCCCCTCATTTGTGTACACTCCCAAAGGCTCTATTTATTTAAAGCAATAAATAAAATCTTAAAAAAAAAAAAAAAAAAAAAAAGAAGAAGAAGAAGCCATGCTTGTTTTCTGCCCTTGTCCCCGGAGTCAGCTGCTCCGGCCTCGCAGTCAGGCTGCTGAGCCTTTTTCCCCTAGCACTGCCTGTACTTTCTACACTAAATATTTTCTCTTTAACAAATGACTAGGTCAGATTTCCATAGATAACTGACCCAAGGAATTCCCCCCAGAGCTGTAGGGGATGCTTTCATAGAAAGAAGCTCCCTATTTTGAGAGCTTTGTGGGGAAGGCCAAGGGGGTTCACTAGAAAGGAAGGATTAAATATAGCTCTACCAAGTGAAAGTTAATCAAGGAGCCAGGAGTCACACTACTGACACCCAATGTGTCAAGCCTTTTAATCCTCTTTTGTTATCCCCACTTAACACCTCCATGATCTAAAGTATTTTCATCTCTCAGGTGGGAGATACTGTAACTGAGGCGTAAAGCTGTGTCCTCAAAGTCATTGCTAGTACACAGACCCTTAAGGGATTCACATCTAAGTCAGCTTAAGCAGCTGCTTACTGTGCACTTTCTGCCATGCCCTGAGCTGTCACCGGTTTAAAGTTCAGTGAAACTAGCTGCAGATTAAATGGCCTCACCAGAACTTGGCAAGCCTAGCTGATTTGGGCTACAAACAGTGCCAACTTTCTTGCATTCTTGGTGACTGGAGTCAGAAGTGAGAGAGACGCAGGCCCTGCAGTCAGGACACATGTCTGCTACAAGCATGTGAGAATCAAACTGCACAAAAGGGCTGGAGAGCAGATCAAGGTGCAATGAGGAACGGGTGTGTGTGTGTGTGGGGACCTTAGGAAGGAGGCATCTTTTATGGAGGATGGCAATGGAAGAGCCATCTGAGGCAGGAGGAACAGCATGAGGAAAAGCACAGCATGTGTTCATAAAAGAGCCAATGTTTCCCTTAATCATTCAATGAACATTTTTTTGGAACCTACTTTATGCCAGGTCCTCTGCTAGATACTGCAGATGAGGGTACAAAATTAGACATGGCCCCTGACCTCAAAAAGCTAATGGGAGGTGATAAAATAATGTAGGGATTATGACAGGGGTCCGTGGTACAGGGGAGAGCTCAAAGGGAGAGGTACTGGGACAGGAGGGAAATCCTCACAGAAGAGATGTCTGAGCTAAGACTTAAAGGATACCATTTATCAGGCAGTGGGAATGGAAACAGGGGAGGGAGAACAGGATGGGGACTGTAAACATCCCAGGCAATGAGCAATGTGACACAAAGACTTGGAGGCATAAGATTCCCACTGAAGAAATCTTAAATAATTTGCATGGTTGGATCATGGGACAGGGGGGATGACACAGAAGAGTCTCAGGTAGGAAAAGACATGGCCATTCTAGTTTGAATTCACAAGAATAAAAAGGCCCACCAACTCCAGCTGAGGCACTAAAAACACACAGGGATTGGTAATTGCCCAATTCTATGGGTGTCAGGAGCCATGGAAGGCTTCTGGAGCAGAGGAAGAAAAACGAAGAGGTTGGGCTTGCCAGAAGCAGTCAGTAGAATCAGATACCTTGGCAAGGTGCTGATACTTGCGTTCTGGAATCACTGGCTTCCAGGGGATGCTGCCCATGTCCGATGGAGGAGGAGTCATGGGTGTAGGGTCCTCGAGGGCATCATCATAGCTGAAGGCCCGGCGGTACATCCCAATAGGCAGGGACATCTTGCCTAGAGGCCCACTAGGCTCAAGAGCTAAGAAGAGAGATACCTGTCAGGATGGGTTTGGCAACTGAACATGCTAGTATCTCTAAATTCAATTCTAGGCAGGAAAGCTCTGAAACACTCTTCTTCTGTGACAGAGCAATAGGTTCTTCTGGATAGCTAATCCATTCAAGGAAAGGTAACAGGACTAAAGTCCTTTCTTTATTGCCTGACACTTTGAATTCTCCACTTTACCCATTCAGAAGCCCTAATCCACTTTTATGGAGTAGAAAAAACAAAGTTCAACTTAAATTTACCTAAGCAAGGTCATACAACTTCAAAGTACAGTTTGGAATCAAAATCCTAACCTATGATTTCAAAGCTTACATTCTTTATGCCACAGAAGCCACCGCACAGCAATGCCAAGGCTCTCAATTCATGCAGGACTGAAGATAGGAAGTTCTTGCTCCCAGTTTATAGATAAGGAAAACTAAGGCCTAGTGGTAAAGTGATTTGCCAAAGCTCATACACAAAGTAGCCAGCTGGGGCTCAACTGCAGATCTTCTGACATCCCTTCCTGCTCTACCAAAAAAAAACAAGAGTGATGTTACAAGAAATATTTAATAAAACAATTTGCTATCCAGTGTCACCTCTAGTTTTAAGTACGCTGTATGACTTAGACAGCAGAGCCAATTTCCATCACAGAAACTGTGAGGGACAATCACTCTCATAAGACACTGCCAGCTGATGCTGCCATTTCTGTTCACTGGAACTGACTGGCAGGATGTCCCACGGTGACGCAGGCACCCTATTTCAAGGGCACTCTCAGTTCTGCCAGACCAGAGAGCAAAGTTCATTTTGTTTGTCTGCCTAATCCTTTCACAGCAGAACCAATGTCCAGATCCTGCCTTCAACATGACATTTTCCTTCTTAAAATTATACCATCACTCTCTAAGACATAAACTTCAATGGCATTAAGTCCCAATCAGGCAAAAACACTTCATTTAAACAGCAAAGGAGAACAAGCAGTTGTCATTTTTATTACTATTAATAATAATTACTAACAAATCCATATAAATAAAGAATTAGTGGTTGCCAGGGACTGGGATGGAACAGATGAGGAGTCATTGCTAATGGGTACAAGTTTTTCTTTTCAGGGTGATGCAATATTCTGGAAATAGATGGTGGTGACAGTCATACAACCATGTGAATATACTAAACACCACGACATTGTTCACTTTAAATAGGAATTTTATGGTATGTGTATTCTCCCAATTAAAACAAACACATAAGCAAATAATGATTACCAAATACCCTTCCTTGCTGGGCAACTACATCCCTCATCTTACCTAATCCTCATTAAGCAGATATTCTTCCCATTTTCCAGCTCAGGAAACTTAGGTATAGGTCTTAAGTGACACCCAGTTAGCAAGGTGGAGACTGCAGAACAGATCTAAGCCAGTGCTCACACTCTCCATGCAACACTCCGTGCTCCCCATGCTACAAAGCTTTACCCTTATGAGTGCAACCCTATGGCCCAGATGGTTACAGGGAGTTTATGGTAATCACAACAACAATCAAAGACAAACTAAAACGCACACTGATGATGTAAGAGACATCCAGAGATGGATCCACATCAGGAGACATGGGGGAAACTCCTCTATTAATCCACTTAATTTGGGAGCAATTTCAAAACATCTTAAAGACTCCTCCCAGCAGCCATCCCAACAGCCTTCCTAAAAATAATAATAAAGTCAGCTAAAATTTAGTAGGAAATATACTCCTACAGATAGAGACAAAAAAATTGAGCAGCAAATATATATTCATCACTAATTTTTAACTCACATTTTCACGTTATGTTTAATCTTCAACAGCGACCTTGAGAGAGGCACTATCTCTTTACTGAGAATCAAAATTTGAGTGATTCAGATTTGATTAAAACTCACTGGCCCTTCCCACTAAAGAGATAAGTGATTTCAGTAACCCAGAAAGTATTGCCCTACACAGGCCCAGGACTCATTAAACATTGCTGTGAGCATTCTCCTAACTGCCCAGGTTTAATATGCCTTCAAATCAGGCTGGTGTCGTTTTTGCCCAGACCTCCATTCTGCCCACTCCCTATCATCTCCAAAAAGGAGAATAAGTATCATCGTTTTGGTGCATATTACAAGAACTACACAACTTATTCTGAATTCTTATTTGGTATCTACAGGAAAGTGACAAATTTGGCACACCCTTAGGTATGAAATGACTGTTCTCTTTCAAGTTAGGGTCTGGGTTCATATGCTGGCTGGGTGGCTAATAATATTTAAATTTAAATGATACCAAGTTTAAATACTTGCCTGGTGACAGAAAGTAACTATTAGTATATGGTTGAGGAAAAAAAAGTGGTTTCTATCTAGCTTAAAACATTAAGGGCAGAACAAGACTTTATCAAAAAGAATTAAGTTTACCAGGCACTTCTGGTTGTCTCGAAGCCATTGAAAGACTGGGATCCAGATGTTTTCTATATAGAATTCGGAGCTGAGTCCCTGCCACCTAATAAAAATAACAAAGGGCATGTTCTTACAGTGAACACCAAAGAATAGCTCTAAAGCTGTTCTTCTGACAGGCACACAGTTTTATAGCTTGTTTACAAGGTTGGAGCACACATAAAAGAGCCAATAGGTGACAAACACGACAAAGGAGATTAAAAAAAATTTTTTTTAAGGATAAAGTCAAAAGTCTCATCCATGGATGATCTTAACACATGTGGTATGACAGACACTATACGTAGTGAAAAGGTCACCTTACCAGAGTGAAATGATGATTATGCTGACAGACAGGTATTAATGAGGAACATTGTCCAGCGGCTGCAAATTAGTAAAGCTGCTTGAGGAGAGTCCATCCATTTCAGAGGTTCTAAGAATAACAAACAACCAGCATTGGTACAGCCTTCAGAGTCTGTCAAACACCTTCGCCTACGATCATGTATTCCTCACAACAACCTTGCAAGAGTGATTACCCACATCATTTTAAGTAAATTAGGACTTACTTAACCAACAGCAAAGGGCTATTTACCATAATAGGTACACTCATTCTCCGTTGCTAACACTAATATTCATAAGGGTTTTATACAACGTTTATCTTGTGTTTTAACCCTTGCAGCAAGTCTGCAAAGCAGGCATTATTTATCCCCTACAATTTTAAAAGAACAAAACTAAAAATCAGGAGATGTGTGTATGTGATTTGCCTAAGGTCACAGATAAGTGGCCCATCTGCAAGGCAGGTAGTTTCACCTCCATTTTCAGGGGAATTAAAACAAAGCCCTGAAAAAGCCCAGTTACTCTGAACTTGCTACACTGCCCCTCTACCTAAGTTCAGAGGACGAGTTTGTTCTTCATTAAAGACCATCAAAGAAACCAAAGTTCAGCCATTCTCCGGGCCCAGGAAGCTTTCCGACCCACATTCATCCCCTTCCACTTCCCTTAACGCGTTCCACTCCCCCGCAAAGCTCACGCAACTCCTTCACGGGATACAGAACAAAGCCACCAGGATCTGAAAGGCCAGGTCTGACCCAACCCCCCTCCCAACCCGTGGGACTAAGGAAAAGGAGATTAAGGCCGGGGCCTGGGACAAGCCAAAGGTTCTCCGAGGGCAGGCAAGGCGGAGGCGTGGGGGTGAGAGCGAGGAGTGCGGGTCCCGGGCTAGGCCGGTCTGAGGAAGCCGAGGCGGGTGCGGGGGACGCAGCGGGGCCATCAGAGAGAAGTCCCACTGGGAGACCCTCACAGAAGACAGGGCAGGAGAGGAAAGGGGCGGTCGGACCGAGCTCTGCGCCTGTGTAGGGGTGAAGGGAGAGGGACCGAGAGGCCCTGAGTCAGCGCCTCGGTGGAGGTGGAGGAGCCGGAGGTGCGCCCCTTCGGATGCAAGGAGGACGCGTCCCCAAACAGGGCCAGGCCCGGGCCCTCTAGTTACCTGTTCTTCCGCTGCCGCGGGGCTGCCTACAGCCGAAGCTGCGGCACTAAAGAGGCTCTGAGGACCCACGTCTCACGAGACGCTGTGGCGCAGTCGGAACCCAAGCCATGGTGTGAGCGGCGCTGTGCCCGTGGCGACGCCGAAGGCCTCGAGCACTGACCGGGAAACTCCGGCTGCCGAACGGGCCGGCGGCCTTTCCGTAAAGCCTTCCGAGGTCTCGTCACATCACGCGAGATTTGGCCCGAGAGGCGTTTAGGACTTGCTGGGACCTGTAGTCCACGGTGGGAAAGGCCCCACGACTTCCCTGGCAGCGTGAGTCGGAGGACACAGTTCTGTCCGCAGAACCAGCCATCTCCCTGAGGAAAAGCCACCCTTCACCACAGCCCGTGCATTGGTCTGTGGAGGAGTCCGATGGAGATAGCATTGAAAAGTGACGTCCGCAAAGCCATTTGGCGGAGGGGAAGTTGGGACCCAGAGAGATGGGAAATCACTTGACTTAGGTGAAGGGAACCGGCACCCTCCTCCAGAAACAGCTACGCCCGGCAGGGTTCATACGAACAGCACAACCGAGGAGCCCCTACTCTCTGCACGGTAAGGTGGTCCTAATATTTCCATTTTACACCAAGGAACGTGACACTTGGAGAGGTGCCAGGTCAAATGTCATACCCTGAAGGAAAACTTCTCTTTTTTTTCTTTTCCTTTTTTTTTTTTTTTTTTTTTAATAAATATGGTGAAGCAACAAAGTTGAGGAAATAAAATAAGATGAAAAAAAATCTACTCCCATTTCTACCCGAAGTCCAAAGCTTGACATCAAGGCTCATCTCGAGGGCTCTGAGGACTGAAGTGGATCTGCAGGGCAGGGCAGGGCAGGGCAAGGTTCTGCATTTGCTCTTTGCCAGGCCTACTAGCCTGAGAGGCTTCGCTCCTACAACTTTAAACTTTGAGTGCTGTTACCATGGTGCTTGAGTGAGCCACCAATTCAAGCCTTTTGTGGATTCTATAGTTAGCTTATGAATGAATAGCACAATTACATTGCAGTGTGATTTTTGTGTGTGTTAAAAGTGTTACTTTGGCAGCATCTGGGTGGCTCAGTCCGTTAAGCAGCCGAGTCTGATTTTGGGATAAAGTCATGATCTCAGGGTTGTGTGATGGAGCCTCCTATCTGCTCCACAGTGAGGGCAGAGTCTGCTTGTCCCTCTCCCTCTGTTCCACCCCCATCACTTGCTTGCTTGCTCACTTGCTCTCAAATAAATAAATAAAATCTTTTAAAAAAAATTGAATGTGTTAATTTGGAACTTTTAAAACATTGCTATATAATTTTTTACATTTTGCAGAAGCAAAGCTGACACCTTACCCTCCTCCATCAAGAGGATAGACTTCATGGCACAGTTCAGTAAAGGGGGAAGAAACAGGACTTAGTGCTATTACATAAATAATAAGCATCAGCTTGTTTTCATCACCAAGTAAAACTAAAGTATTTCCTAAGTAAAACAACTTTATCCCTGACTTTAACAATACAAATTTCTGAACCTATGCATTATGTTGATCATCATCATGTAAGAAAATGGCTGTTTCCCACAAAAAAACAAACAAACAAACAAACAGATTAAACTTTTAACCTTCACAATCTTATAGGGTTTTCCCCCTTTAAGTGTGTGTTGTATTTTTTATTGAGGAGCAGATTATTTTAAAGCCTGGTGTCCCTTAGAAGCCTTCTTTGCAAGTACACTTTTTGAAAGGGTTTGGTTGCACAGGTGAGGATTCAGTCACAACTATGTTTTGAGCTGTTTGAGCTCAGGCCATCTTTTGCAGCTCTTGGGATGGATTTCTTACAGCAATAAAGGTTCCCCTTTATCCCCTTTTGTGCTTTCTTCTGATGCTGGTTTTGGTTCATAGGCAAGCCTGCTTCCATTTCTATGCACAGCCACTTTTTTCCCCAGGGGTGGCAGCATCATTGGGAAGTTGGTCCTTGAGGTCTGACTGTATGGTTAAGTGTCTGGGGGCAGACAACAGTCAAGGGTCCCTGTATGTAACTGACCAGGGAATCCCGTTGCCTTCTTACATATGTTTACAACATACACTTAGTATGAAACTAATTTTCTAAATCCTTTTGCCTCTGAATTGCCTTTTTGCATTTCCTTGGACATCTCATACTTTAACAAATTTGGAGCCTCAAAAATTAGAATTAGGGATCCCTGGGTGGCGCAGCGGTTTGGCGCTTGTCTTTGGCCCAGGGCGCGATCCTGGAGACCCGGGATTGAATCCCACATCAGGCTCCCGGTGCATGGAGCCTGCTTCTCCCTCTGCCTATGTCTCTGCCTCTCTCTCTCTCTCTCTCTCTCTCTGTGACTATCATAAATAAAAAAATTAAAAAAAATTTTTAAAAAAAAAATTAGAATTGACCAGGATCTCTTGTACATCCACCCTGAATGCCCCAAAGCATCCTACATTCCTACTTCATGAGGGTGGAGGCAGGCAGCAGGATAGAGTTCTGCCTACCTGCCTTCCTCTGGACATCTGCGCTCTCTGGCCAGTCCAAACCCGCTCCTTAGACTTGCCAACATTCTCAGCGACCCATCAGCAGACAAGAACTTGTTTACTGAGAAGGGAGCAAGTGGGGCATTTTAGCACTTCTGGGGTTTCTAGACTCAGAGCTCTATCTGGAAGCCTGCCCCATATATCATCACGGATGAGGTATTTCCATTGCCCACTCAGCTGCAGAGAAAACTAACACTCTCAAGGGGACCTTGGCAAAGATATCTCAGCCAGGAAATGGCAGAGTTGAAATTCAAGCCCAGGGCTGAATGCCCTGCTGATAGTTTGGCCGATGGCTGTCCTTGGCCTCAGCTACCCCACTTTTAATACCCCTGGGGCAAGAGGGTTGATGGCACGTTCCCACGGAGGAAAACAAAACAAAACAAAACAAGAAGTAACATCTCCCTCTAGTGGTGAGGGGGAAAGATTTCACTGAAGAGATTAATTAAAAGATCAGTTGGGCCAACTGTCAGGCTGTCCTTAGAGACCAACTTCTCCAGCCTGATATTATACAGGTGGTGCAACTAAGGTACATCGAAGAGAAGGAACCAGGCCAATGTCACACCATTAGTCTGGGGCAGTTAATTAAATAGAAAATGTGTTCTTGTGTTTTACTTAATGTCAGGCATGATGCTCAGAGCTTGGGGACACCAAGCTGGGTGAGGATGTGCTCACTTTAGCAGCACATATACTAAAATTGGAATGATATAGAGAAGATTAGTGTGGCCACTGAGTGAGAGATACGCTGGGAAGGAGGACACAGTCCCTGACTGTTATGGGCTGAATTGTGTCCTCCCAAAAGTTCCAAAACCCAGTGACTCAGAACAGAGCAGTATTTGGAGATAAAGTCTTTAAAGGATAATTAAATTAAAATAAGACTGGTGTCCTTATAAGTAGAGGAAGAACCCCCAGGGTTGCACACACATAGAGGAAAGGCCATGTAAGGACCCAGTGAGAAGGCAATTAACTGTAAGTTTAAGAGGGAGGGCTCAGAAGAAACCAAACCTGCCACCATCTTTATCTTAGACTTCCAACCTCCAGAACTGTGAAAAAATAAATTTCCGTTGTTTACACCACCCAGTCTATGGCGGTTTTTATGGCAACACTAGCAAACTAACATGAGGAAACAGACAATGAATAAATGGTTATGAATAACTACAAATCAAATGTCATGAAGCAATAGCACCAGGTGCTATGTAATAGAAGGGCTGACTCTGGAAGGTCAGGGGAGGTTGCCCAGAGACATACAAGTTGTAGAGGCAGATAAATAGGTAGAGGGTGCTCCAAGTAGGGCAACAGGGTAAGGGCAATGACTCAAAGGTAGGAGAAAGCCTGTGTCTAAAGAACTGAGAGGGCAGCCCGGGTGGCTCAGCGGTTTAGCGCTGCCTTGGGCCCAGGACGCGATCCTGGAGTCCCACGTTGGGCTCCCTGCATGGAGCCTGCTTCTCCCCTCTGCCTCTCTCTATATATCTCTCTCATGAATAAATAAATAAATCTTAAAAAAAAAGAACTGAGAGAAAGTACAGCTGGGGGGTGGGGGAGCCCCCACCCCCAATACAGTTGGGCTTCATAGGCCAAGGTACAGAGTGTGGTCTTTTCCCTGAAAGCTAAGAGAGGAAGTGGCCATCTCAAAGTAGATGTAGTGTAAACAACTCTAATGTCAGCCTTTGGTGAGGAGGAAAGGGACAGTTAGAAAGGTTAGTTGCAATGTGCCCTGGTGTGATTTTTGTTAGGCTAGAATCACTTATCTGGATGGCAGAAATTAGCGCATTTAAATGCAGTTGGGAAAGAATCAAGCAGAGAGGGAGGTGTGGAAGATGTGAGTGAGGGGTTTAGAGCCCTGGGAATCAGGAAGGGGCCCAAGGGATTTGGTAAACTACTTAGGGCCTATGAGCCTTTCAGGGACTTACAAAGAAAATCTCTGAGTGCTAAAAGTAAAATCATTGCCTCCAAAATTTTTTTTAAACCATGAATAATCAATATTAATGTTTAATTAAGTGCCTGAACAATAGATTATTATGTCAATTTTCTTTTATGACAGTGTTTAGTGTTCATAAAAATGGCATTTACATTTGAAAACAATTTGGGGGGCAGCCCTGGTGGCTCAGCGGTTTAGTGCCACCTTCAGCCCAGGGCCTGATCCTGGAGACCCAGGATTGAGTCCCACGTCAGGCTCCCTGCATGGAGCCTGCTTCTCCCTCTGCCTGCGTCTCTGCCTCTCTCTCTCTGTCTCTCATGAAAAAATAAATAAAATCTTTTTTTAAAAATGTAGACTACTCTCTCCTAGCCAGCAAATGCCAATGCATAATTTACTTAATTTATTTCCGGAGCCTTTGGTAAGCCCCCTATGCTTGAATTAATGCCTCTCCTCATATGTGCTCTTTTTCTCGTATCATTGCATTATCACAGTGTCCTGTATTGGAACTGCCTTTTGATTTGCTTATACTCTTTAGCAACATTTATTCAGACCCTGTGATGTACTGGGCAATATGCTTAGCACTCTACATGCGCTATCTCATTTTACTTTTACTATATCTCAATTAGATAGGTTCTTTGGTAACATCTGGCTTACATATGAGGAAATTGGGACTTGGAGAAGTTGCTCAAGCCAGACAGCTAATAAGTGGTGGAGGTAGGCTTTGAACCTGGGCAGTCAACCAGATACTTCTAATATCCTATCTAGGAGCATGTTCTTGTTAGGAACCTTCTGACATATTTGATACTAAAATGCCATGATGTCTGCAACTAATTCTCAAAGATTTTGTGTGTATCTGTGCATTTATGTGTGTATCTGAATATACACAGAGAAAGAGATAAATAGATAAACCAAAAAGGCAAAATGTTAACAGTTTGTGAATCTAGATGAAGGATTTACAAGCATTCACTAAGCTATACTTTAAACTTTTGTCTATAGGTTTGAAATTTTTTGAAAGAAAAAAATTGGGAAAAATCCAAATGTAAAGTGCTTTAGTCAGAATTCACTAGGTTAAATGGAGAGAAACTCAACTCCACCAGTTTAGCTCACACAATCCTTCTTGAATACCTGAAACCAGAGGCTCAAATTTTCTCAACCTTCAGGTTATCTTTATTCTCTCTATGTTTATAGGGAACATGAATGCTGATAGCGCTCCAGCTTTATTTCCACCAAGAAAAGTATGGCTATTTCTCTTTTTTATAATATTTTATTTATTTAGTTAGTTAGTTAGTTAGTTAGTTAGCTAGTTAGTTCATTTTTGGATACATATATATATAGAGAGAGAGAACAAGCAGAGGAGTGGCAGAGGGAGAGGAAGAAGCAGGCAGCCTGCTGAGTAGGGAAACTGATGCAGGATTCAACCTCAATACCCTGGGAACGTGACCTGAACCCCCCGGATCATGACCTGAGCCAAAAGCAGACACTTAACCAACTGAGCCACTTGGGTGTCCCAGAGTATGGCTATTTCTCTAATCCAATTTGAAAGTCTCAAACACTTGCCCTGGCTTAGGTCAGTGCTCCCTCCCACTGCAATCAATCATCTGTGGTCAGGAGCATGTTACATTAGAAAATGTTAGTTTTGGGGGACCTGGATGGCTCAGTCTGTTAATCGTCTGCCTTTGGCTCAGGTCAGGATCCTGGAATCCTGGGATCAAGCCCCACATTAGGTTCCTTGCTAAGCAGGGAGCCTGCTCTTCCCCCTCCCTCTGCTGCTTGCCCAGCTTGTGCGTTCTCTCTCTCTCAAATAAATAAATAAAAATCTGAAAAAAAGAAAAGAAAATGTTAGCTTCCCTAGGAATCTTGTGATAGGGATAGAAGAAACATTCCCACAGGAAAAGGGGGAGGTGACAGAAAGCACATAGTAGGTGCAATCAGTAACTGCTCAACCAGGATTGATGAATACTGAAAGGAGGGGAATTATGCTAGGTGCTGGAGGTACAGCAATGACGCAGTCCCTGCCCTCAGGGACCTTCTACCAGAGGAGACAGGCAATAAACTGATACTCATCCAAATTACTAATTGAACAAATGGAGAAAGGATATGAACAATCACAGAAGAATAAAACTGAATGGTGAATATATAAAACACATACAAAGTTGCTCATTCTCAGTCCAAATAGGAAAAATACCAATAAACAAAGAGATATAAGTTCATTTCTGTCAGATTTACAAAAGTTTTAAATTTGATGATACTATATGTTGGCAAGGTTATGGGGAAATAGAGACTGAATATGTTTTCATATTATGGATTATAAATTAGGATAACAATTTTGGAGAGCAAATTGGCAATATTGACCTTGAGAATGCACAAAAAGAACAATTCAGCAATTCTATTCCCCAGGATACTTTAGAAAAGTTCTCACAAACGTGCTCAAGGAGATGCCTCTAACACACATCACTGTGAGCACAAAAATCACATCACTGTGATAGCAAAAATGGGATCAACCCAACCATTTCAACAACAGAAGGAAAAAAAATAAATTGTGATATATTCACACAAGGGAATGCTACTACACAACATTTGTAATGAATGAACTAGATCTCTATGTATCAACATGGTTGATCTCAAAAACATCACGTTGGATTAAAAAAGATAACAATAGTACATTACCTGTAGAGGCCACTTTTTTTTTTTTTTTAAGATTTTATTTCTTGGGATCCCTGGGTGGCGCAGCGGTTTGGCGCCTGCCTTTGGCCCAGGGCGCGATCCTGGAGACCCGGGATCGAATCCCACGTCGGGCTCCCGGTGCATGGAGCCTGCTTCTCCCTCCGCCTGTGTCTCTGCCTCTCTCTCTCTCTCTGTGACTATCATAAATAAATAAAAAATTAAAAAAAAAAAAAAAAAGATTTTATTTCTTTATTTTGAGGGAGAGAGCACAGGTGCACATGTGCTTGAGTGAGCTGGGTGAGGGCAGACAGAGAGGGAGAGAATCCCAAGTGGACTCCACAGTGAGCAAGGAGTCCCACATGGGGCCAATCTCATGACCCTGAGATCATGACCTGAACCAAAACCAAGAGTCAGATGCTCAATTGACTAAGCCACCAGGCATCCCCATAGAGACCACTTTTAGGCAACAGGCTTGAGCAATGGGAACTTGAAAAGGCAAGAGGGCCAAAGTGACCACAGAGCTGATGCAAACAGGCTCATCAAGCGACCCACCTTGAAATAGCCATAGGACCTAGCTGACCAATTACAACCAGGCACAGTTCCAAAGATTACCAAAAAAGGGAAAATTCCATACAGTCCCTTACTTCCTCACTCTACCCTATAACAATAGCCCCTTACAACCACCTCATAGCAGACAGTCTCTCCTTTGCTGTCCTGCCTGCTGCTCCCTTGCAGTGTATCAATAAACTTTTATCTCTTTTGTCCTGCCTTGGGTGTATCCTTTCACTGCCCATGCCAGTCCCCATCTGATCAGGAGGTGCCACACTACCATTTATGTAAATTATTAAACAAAAAAAAAAGTTTTGATATGTATGTAATGAAAGTATAAAAACATAAATGGGAATGATACACATCAACTTGAGGATAATGGTTATCTCTGGAGATAGGAATAGCACCTTAGTTATACTTCAAAAAATTTTTTTAATAAAAAGGAACATGGCAAAATGCTAATTCTTCAAGTTTTGGTCAATACTTGGATATCTGAACAGGTTTATTTTACATATTTAATAATTTTTAAATTTAAAAGCATTAAGAGGGGATCCCTGGGTGGTGCGGCGGTTTGGCGCCCGCCTTTGGCCCGGGGCGCGATCCTGGAGACCCGGGATCGAGTCCCATGTCGGGCTCCCGGTGCATGGAGCCTGCTTCTTCCTCCGCATGTGTCTCTGCCTCTTTGTCTCTCTCTGTGACTATCATGGATGGATAAAAATTAAAAAAAATTAAAAATAAAAAAAAATAAAAATAAAAAATAAAAGCATTAAGAGCCAATTAATTAAAATGATGTAGAACTCAAGAGCTTGTCTATATCTGTGAAAATGAAATATCCTAAAATCCAACTGAGGACACATGTGAGGGACTTCAAAGCCAATCCCTTGAGCTTCCCTTCTTGTTCGGAAGAAAAGTTTGATTGAATGAGTGTACCTAGATTCCAGGATCTGTACAGGATCTCCCTGTACAGATATTCCAAAATATTGAAAGCATAGTTTTCAAGACACACAGATCTGGTTCAAATCATAGCTGCCTCATTTATTCACTATATGATCTTAGAGAAACCACTTCCTCTCTCAAGTTTATTTTCTCTTTTATGAGATGGAGATAAGCTGACCAGATGGCAGACAACACAAACCGGCCACAGATTGAGAGATATCTGAGAGTCAGAGGGAAGCTGGCAGAAGGGAGAGGCCAGCCCTATGGCCATCAGAAATGGGCTGACTTGAATACAGACAGTGGCAACCCAGAGCAGAAGACAGAGCTCCAAGAAGGGAATCAGGCCCTGTCGGTTTTCAGACAAATGTACCCTTTCTTTTTCCCCACCTTGCCCTGGGCAGACCTTGTCCACTCCTATCACCATTATTATCATAAGCTGAGAAGGTGCTGGCTGGGTGGGGGGAGTCAGTAACAAATTACAGTGCAGTGAAGTGGCCTGCACCTCAGCAGCCTCTCTTCCACCACTCCTCTTCCCTCTCCCTGTACCCTAAGTGCTAAGTTATAGCAACTGGGAGGCAGGGAGCGGGTGATGGCAACTTCTAGTAAGAATCTTACCTGGGTCCAAGGAGGTACAAAAAGGTTCTCCAGAGATACAGTTGTCTGCTCAGAACAGTACCAACTTGAGGTGTAGACTGTGTAGACACCAGAGAGTCTCCTTCCTAACTTACCAGGAATAGTTCAATCTACACTTGGGCTATGCCACCTCCCCCAGGCACTAGCCCTGGCCCCAGGGAAAGAGGAGCTCACAGGAGCAGATAAGAGATGCCTGAGAGGCACACACCCAACAAGAGAAAAGACAACATACAAGACTACCTTATCCAGGCACACCAGAGTTAATGGACTTGGCAGGACAACAAATGAAAATAAGCATTTTGAATATTATTCTAAAAAAGAAAAGAGGATTTTGGAAATATGAAGGGAGAAATAAGAAATCATAAAGAACCAACTACAGAACCAGATATAAAAAATGTAGACAAGGGATGCCTGGGTGGTTCAGCGATTGAGCGTCTGCCTTAGGCTCAGGGCATGATCCTGTAATCCTGGGATCCAGCTCCACACTGGGCTCCCTGCGTGGAGCCTGCTTCTCCTTCTGCCTGTGTCTCTGCCTTTCTCTCTGTGTCTCTCATGAATAAATAAATAAAATCTTTTTTTTTTTTAAAGAAAAATGTAGATGAAATAAAGCCTTCAAAGGCTGTGGTGAATAGCAGAGTAGATATAGCCAAGGACCAAATATGCAAGTATGAAGATTAGGTTTAGAAAATTTCCTAAAAGGTATGACAAAGGTATAAATAACTGAAAAGTAGAAGGTTAAGCCAGTGTAGTCTGAGCTGGCTACTTCTGGATAGTATGGTGCATGATATAACCAGTGGACCCCTTGGTCTGGAAGCTACTCCTGCACCTCTCATTGTAAAGTGGGTCCCCTCATTGGATGCTATCTTGTTTGCAGCTGCATTCTGTAGATCCAGCTTGATCCAAGTCATTATCCTTGGACTAATTATTCATGCCAAGTGTCATATAAACATGGCAGGTTTCCAGTTAATTTAGTCATTAGGAAAACAATTCCCAGGAGATGAAGACAAACAAATGTTTGCATAGCAGTACACTTTACACCAGAACAAAGCCTGATATATAGTAGATGATCATTAAATGTCAGTTCCCTGCTGCCCTTCTTGCTCCATCATCAGAGACACATAGTATTTATCCTAGTAGAGATGGGAAACCACTGAGGAATTTTTTTTTTAATCTTTTTATTTATTTATGATAGTCACAGAGAGAGAGAGAGAGGCAGAGACACAGGCAGAGGGAGAAGCAGGCTCCATGCAGGGAAGCCCGACATGGGATTCGATCCCGGATCTCCAGGATCGCGCCCTGGGCCAAAGGCAGGCGCTAAACTGCTGCGCCACCCAGGGATCCCCCACTGAGGAATTTTAAGCTGAAAAATGACATTGCCAGCTTTTCTTTGTAAAGACTGCTATATAAGCAATATGGAAGTATAAGTTTGCAGTGGTTATCTTTAGAATTTAATCTTTAATTGAAGAATATCAGATGGGGTTATGATTGAAGAGGAATTAACATCATCCAGAGATGGATATATTGACTGATGGGACTTTTGTCTTCTCTTTTCTCAGAAGGTAAAGAGTGACTCTTTTTACGATGGTTATTGCATCATGGTGGAAGCACAAAGTTAAAAGAGGATATAAAAGTAAAACTGGATGCAGAGGGGTGGACTGTGCCAGTCATATGCCAGTTTAGTTTACTCATGGCTCCATCCCTCACCCTTCACATGCTCTGCTCTGTATGGGGGCCAACCCCTGACAATACCATTTCCAAAGTTTCCTCCCCAAATGGTCCAGTTAGTTTCAGTCAATGGCAGCCAATGCCAGGCAAGAGACTGAAAAGGTTTGGATAGAGAGGCGGGTGAAAATCAAGAAAAGAATGTGTCAAGGAAGCCAAGAGCGGAGTATGTACAATTGATTCAATTCTCCAAATATTTCTTAAGTGTGAACTCTGGGCCTCAGTCTTACACTGAGCACATCAGACCCTAAGATGGCAAAGGCCTGGTCAACATCCTCAAGTAGAATGACAGAAAGATAGTTTCAGGCAGACACTGTGACCACACAGGATGACTGAACTCCAGCTGAGAGACAAGAGGATGATCACCCACTGTGTGTCAGGAGGCAGGAAAGGTAAGGCAAGGCCTAATTGGACCTTGAGAAGCCTTTAGTTCTCAAGGGATTAAGTGCTCTCTTTTGAAATGACATAAAACTTACGTGAATGCCAAGACCAAATCCCATAAAAAATTTTTTTCTTTTCTTTTCTTTTTTAATTTTCTGACTGCAAAGCTCTGGATAAACTCATTGGTGCTAATTTTCTCTTTGGGAACCTTGCGTTCCTGTCCCGCCAAGGAGGTGATCCCCCAAGGGATGAGCTGGCATCCTGACCAGGTTTTGAACGGCATCTCTGCTAAGTCTTCATTTAACAATGTGAAATGGTACAAGGAGGTCAAGCAAAATGAGAACTAAGATGTTAACAACAATTTAACAAGGAAGCATCTGTTAGAGACCCAGATGAGAGCAGTTTCCATGGGTGGGTTGGGTGAAGAATAGGAAACACACATTATCCAGAAGGGCTGCAATGAAAAGGAGAGAGAGGTAGTGACAAGTAAGGGAGGACAGTTTCCTGAAACAAGAGAGCTCTGACTTTCCCTTCTAAAAAGCACTGTTTTACGAAGTGAACAAGAACATCGGTCAACTAACCACTGGGCATACAGAAGTGCTCGGGAGGTGCCAGTTTTATCACCATCTCCCGTCCTGCCCTAGCTCCGCAGCCGAACCTGGCATCCGAAGCGGGAAGCCCCCGAGCTCCAGTGGGCGGCCCAGTGCCGCCGCCCGGCCGCGGGCGCCTGTCGCGACAGCAGCGGTGCATTGTGGGGCTTGTAGTGCGGGGCCGGCGGCGGGTGGGTGGGCGCGGACGCCGCAGTCGCAGCGGGGCCATCTTTCGCGGGCCCGCGGGTTCGGCCTGTGCACCCCGCACCCGTGGCCCTCCCCCGGCCCAATGGCTCCGCGGCCGCTGAGCCCCTTGGTGCTGGCGCTGGGCGGAGCCGCGGCCGTGCTGGGCTCAGTACTCTTCATCCTCTGGAAGGCCTACTTCGGGCGCGGACGGGAGCGGCGCTGGGACCGGGGCGAGGCCTGGTGGGGCGCGGAGCCCGCCCGCCTCCCTGAGTGGGACGAGTGGGACGTGAGTGCCGGGCCGGGGTCTGGGCCTCGCACGTGCAGCCGGGGGTGTGGCGCCCCGCGAGGGCAGAAGCGCCAGGATCGGGGACTTGGCGCCGCAGCCCGCAGGCCCCGTGCGAAAGGGCGCGCGGCTGGCAGCGGGGCATCCGTGAGTCCCAGAACCGGGGGTTGGGTGGGCCTTTCAGGGGGTGTGAGGCACCGCCCTGCGCGGCCGCGAGCCTTGGGCTTCTTCGTGAGCGGCCGAGCTCGCAGGGCGCGGTCCCGAAGCGGTGTCGAGCCCGCGCCCGGGCCAGCCCGCGCTCTCCCGGCGCCTGCGCAGTGCGCGCAGCCCGCGCCTCGGGCTTGCCGGGAGAGGCCGCCGCCCCCTTCTTTGGCCCCAGGGCTGGTTTCCTCCGTGGTTCCCGCGATCCTGGACGTGGGGATTGTCAGGCTGAGGAGGCTGAGGCATCGCGAATGAAAGGAAGTTCTCCGAGGTCACTCAGGAAAGCCAGAAGAACCGGGTTTGGGATTCAGGACTCCAAAGGCAGCACCGGTCTCACTGCACCAGACCTTGCTTGCCTGCCGGTTGACGGGTGGAGGACGGGGATGGGCGCTTTGGTGTCTTCGATCTTCCCTAGGGAAGGGTTCGGAGGGAGGGTGCCGGCCGCAACCTGACCTGTGCCCTGCAGCCTGAAGACGAGGAGGAGGAAGAGCCGGCGCTGGAGGAGCTGGAGCAGCGCGAGGTGCTGGTGCTGGGGCTGGATGGCTCGGGGAAGAGCACGTTCCTGCGCGTGCTGTCCGGGAAGCCGCCGCTGGAAGGCCACATCCCCACCTGGGGCTTCAACTCTGCGCGGCTGCCCACCAAAGACTTCGAGGTGGACCTGCTAGAGAGTGAGCAGACCCCCCCACACACACATACCTTCTCCCCGTCACCTCAGTTGGACCCAAGCCGGGGATTTTTGCCTGGGGGTGGCTCCAGCACGTATATCTAAGCAGGACACGATCCTGTATGACATTCTTCCCCTGCTTCTCTGGGCACAGGATACAGTTCAAGCTCTGTATTTTGGCATGATGGGCCATTCATGATCGGGCAGTTCCAACTTGGTCACTGACTGTCCCTCACCCCAACTGAAGCTCCTATGCCTAACACTGAGATGCCAAAAGCCACAGTTTCCTGTATGCCAAGCACTTGACAGGCATTACTTAATAAAATTCTCCCAACAACTCCCAAAAAACTGGAAACAGTTGTTACCCTTGTTACATACATGAGGAAAGGGAAGCCCAGCAAGTTAAATAATTTATCCTGGCTCACCTAGCTTGGCAGTCTGCTAATGCAGACTCTCTGGCTATAGGCTCTCAATTTTAAGCACCATGACACATTGCTTGTTTCTGAAGGGTACTTGCTGTTTTCTTTTTTCTTTTCTTTTCTTTTTTTTTTTTTTTTGTCCTGTGCTTGCACTGTTCCCTCAGTCTGGAAAGCCCTTTTTCTTTATTTCTTTTTTTAAAGATTGTATTTATTTATTCATGAGACACACAGAGAGAGACAGAGGCAGAGGGAGAAGCAGGCTCCCTGATGCCAGGACCCTTGGATTACGACCTGACCCAAAGGCAGATGCTCAACCACTGAGCCACCCTGGTGTTCCTGGAAAGCCCTTTTTCCCCTGATAAACTACTACATCTCCTTCAAGATTTAGGTGAGGGTCACATGGGTGGCTCAGCCAGTAGAGCATCAACCTGGTCTCAGGGTCATGAGTTCAAGCCCCACATTGGGTGTGGAGCCTACTGAAAAAAATAATGACTCTTTAAAAAAAAATTTAGGTCAAACAATATTCCTGTGAAGCCTTCTCTGACTCCCAGGTTAGTCTAACGGCTCTTCCTCTGAGCTGATATTTGCCTCTTACCAGCCTATGTCCCTGACTAGCAAGCACTTGGGACACAGATGAGTCTGATCCAGCTCTGGCCCCTGGGGCCCTGCTTCAAGCAGGTAACTGGAAGAGCTTGTTGAGTGAGTGATCAGAGAGGTTCTGGGCAGCCCCTGTCTTCAGTGTTAGTCTTCTTGAGATTCCAGGAGAGATTGGGTCTATTGAGAGGACAGCAGTACTTAGTGACCTATGTCCCAACCACAGACTTGGTGGGAGAGCTAAGTGGACTTCCTGCCAGCCAAAGGGCTCAGACCATAAAGACTGGTTGAGTTTAGTTAAGTGCTAGGTCGTGGGATCAGATTCTGAGGGTCTGCCTACATCTTTCCTTCCTGATTGTGGCAAATATTGATATTCACCTGGAATCTGGCCCAGGTAAATATCCCATTGGGATCTCCCTTTCTTGTGCCAGGGACACAGAAGGGTCAAGTGGGATTCTGCACTTGACACCCACTCTGGTAGACAGTACCCCACAACCCCCAGCCTTGGGAGAAAAGTTTGGTGTTTTTATATTACCCAAGAATCTGACTGGTTGCAATCCAGGTTCTATAAGGTCACTCCTGGATTCAAACCCAGATTTCCCATTCAAGTCCTGGAACTTTCCCTTCCCACAACAACTCCCTTGGTAATGGTCTACAGTGCCTGGACTGGAGCCCAGCCAAGAATGAGCCCTTTGTGGATCTTTCATGACTGCCCCCCACTCCACCCCCACCCTTGCCCCACCACTTCCTATATCCTATCCATTTTATTAGCTAGTTCTTTCAGCTTTATTTTCCAATAGATTCTACATCTGTCTACTCCCTACTTCCGCCACTGAGTGCTTGGTCTGAGCCACCATCATCTCAGTACTATAACAGCCTCTTTGCTGGTCTGCCTGCTTTCACTTCTGTCCCCAGTGTCAGCCAGCAGTATCTTTCAGAAACCCATGTCACTCTTGTGTAAAACCTGCAAGGGGATCCCTCACAGCCTCACTGTAGCCTGACAGCCCCTGTGTGGTCAAGCCCTGAGCAACCTTTTTGGCTGTGGCGTCTTCTTCTCTCTGGCGCTGCCTTGGCCACCCTGGTAGCCTTCTGCAGATTTCTCAAACACATTGAGCTTGCTCTTCCCTCTGCTTACAGTGCTTTCCTCTGCGTCTTCCCTTAGCTAGTGCCTTCTCATTATCTCAGACTCAGCTCACATGCTGCCTCCTCAAGGGAGACCTTCCCAGACCACCCAATCCAAAGCCACCCCCAGCCATTTTCATTTTTCTCTTATTTCCTTCCTCTCTGAAATGTGCTTATGTGCTATTGCTGTGTCTATCTTGGTTACAGAGTGAGCTCCTTGAGAGCAGGGCCCTGTCTGCCTTGCTCACCTCTGTATCCCCAGCACCCAGATCAGTGCTTGGCACCTAGTAAGCACTCAGTAAATACTTGTTGAGTGCCTGCTATGTGCCAGGCATTGTGCTGAGGGCTTTGGGGGGATCCAGATGTAAATAGCTGTCTCAAAGGGCTTAGAGTCCAGTGTCAGAAGTATATCCAAAAACACTAGGATGCAGCGTGGTTAATAGAGGCTGTGCAGAGGGGCAGAGAGGAACAAGAAAGCAACCCAAGTTGGCAGCACCACAGGGGTGGCCATGTGGTGGCAAGACTGGTGGCAAGACTGAGCATGCTGTTTGTGAAGAAAGAAAATGGGGTGACCAAACTGAACAAGAGACATTGAATGGAGAATGGCTGTGCACAGGCTGGGCAGGGAGTCCTGGCTTTGACAACACCATCACTGTCCTGGGAGAAAGCTAGGAAGCTTTTTTTTCCTGCTTTGGCAGGAAGCAGCCCAGGAAAAAGAACCAGAGTATGATTTATTTTTTTATTTATTTTGCTTTTTAATTTTTTAAAAAGATTTTATTTTTATTTTTTCATGAGAGACAGAGAGAGAGAGACATAGGCTCCATGCCAGGAGCCCTAGCATGGGCTCCTGGAGATTTGAGACTTGATCCCGTGACTCCATGATCACGCCCTGGGCCGCAGGCAGACGCTTAACCACTGAGCCCCCCAGGCATTCCCAGAGAGTACAATTTAATGAGTACCTTGTATGCTAATCTATGAAAGGTGCATTGTGTATGGTATCTTTTGGTTTTGCTGCAACCTGTTAGTAAGGTTTACTGAGGAGGAAAATGCTGCTGCTTGAAGGTAGTGACTTGCCCAGGGAGCCCAGCTACCAGAGCCAAAGATAACCTGGATTGGCTCCAGAGCCTGTGGTCTCCCTTGCCCTGGGCTGATGGAGCCTTGAGAAGCTGGAAGTGGGCTGGTACTGGGGCTATATACAGAGAGCCAGGGCCCAGGGAGGCTCAGCTGGCCCCTGGCCTCTCCTCAGTCGGTGGCAGCCAGAACCTGCGCTTCTACTGGAAGGAGTTTGTGAATGAAGTAGACGTGTTGGTGTTCATGGTGGACTCGGCTGATCGGCTGCGGCTGCCCTGGGCCCGGCAGGAACTGCACAAGCTGCTGGACAAGGACCCTGACCTGCCTGTCGTCGTGGTGGCCAACAAGCAGGTGAGGGCCATAGGCAGCTGGCTTCGGCCAGTGGGGCTGGATCCGCTGATCCCTAGACAGGGGCAGGGAGCACAGGAGAGCGACTGAGGCCCAGGCCTGAGACCTGGAGCACTTGGCGGAGATACTGTCCCTTGCTCTTCTACCTGTGCCCTTCTCTCATCCCTGATCTCTTCCTCTGTCTGCCTTCCTCTTTGCTCTGTCACCCATCATCCTGGGGAAATGAGAAAAATAATGATTAAGCATCTACCGTATGTCAAGTATGGTTTTGAATGACATTTCATATTATGCTTCTAATTGAACCTACCAGGCATGGGATACTATTCCCATTTTACAGATTGGGAATCTGAAGCTCAGAGAGGTTTTATAATCTCCCTAAGGTTGTACACCTTGAAAATAGTGGAACTGGGATGTCTGACTCCAAAACTTGTGCCTTTTCCACTCTTGCCACATCCTTCTGATCTTCTAAATCAGAGAGCTAAAGCTGGGAAGTGATAAGAAGCTAAGCAGATTGAAATAACTATAGTAAATAACATTTATTATAAGTGTGCTTATAGTGTGCCAGGCTAAGCACCTGACAATCATTAACTCACTTAAATCCTACAAAACCCCATGATAGGCCTCATATTATCCCTCAGTGCCCAAAATTAAAACTGGTAGGTGGCAAAGTCAGGACTTGAACTCAGCTATTCCTCAAAGATCCTGCTCTGAACCACGCTATACCCCTGGGCCTTTAGCTCAACAACTCTCAGCATAGACCTAAGACACCATTCTCAATACATACTAGGTAAAACCTTGTCACAGGACAGAGTTCACTGTCATTTTTCCCATGGCCTTGCACATGTCCCTGAGAGCTGTGGCACTTGTTTCTAACCTTGCTTGGAAAGATCTATACATCTTTTGACCCCAGTTTCCCCTGCCTATCAGAAAATCTTTGACAATCATTTATAAATACGTGACCATATGTCCTGGTCTGCCTGGGATGGTCCCCGCTTATGCCTGTTGTTCTGGTATAATTATTAATAGTGCTCACTTTAAGTCTTAGAAGTACCCTGGTTTGAATGATTATATCGCCATTCTAATTATAAACTATAATGTATAGCAGTCTTGAATCTACAGGAGATAACACCTAAGGTTCTGGCATCACATGAATTGCTCCAAGAATTCTTTTAATTTGGGGTCAGGGTTGAAATTAAAATGTACCCTCATCAGCCATGCTCTGTATATAGTGGCCTCTTTTTTGCCTTAGTATCTAGGAGTCTGGGGGAGGTGAAGCTCTTGTCTGGAAATGACCCTACTATAAGATCTCCTCACTACTGAGTTTATTTAGGAAACTGAGCTAGGATTCTGTAAGGGTTCCAGGCTTGGTCATCAGACCAACCTGAGTTTGAAACCTGGCTTTGCCACTTTGTCCTTAGCTAAATGACTTCACCTCCCTAAGCCAGTTTCCTCATCAGTCAAGTGTAGATTACCTGAATAAATCCAAGTGCCTCTTACAATGCCTGGCTTATAGGAAGTGCTGTTTCTTACAATGGCTGATGGTGGTATGAAAAGAAGGTTGGTACAGAGTCAGAGATGACGAAGAGAATTTAGACCAAGGGGCCCAGAGGCCACTTCTGGAAACTTAGACCCCAGTGTTCCCCAGGGTAGCCAAAGAACAGTTCTTTTCATAGATGACAGTTTTGGTGCTGGGAAATTGTCAGCTGTGTTCCAACTGGCTTCTCCATCTCATCCCAGGACCTGAGTGAGGCCATGAGTATGGTGGAACTGCAACAGGAGCTGGGCCTGCAGGCTATCGATTCCCAGCGAGAGGTTTTCCTCTTGGCAGCCAGCATCGCCCCTGCAGGACCTGGCTTTGAAGACCCCGGCACCGTGCATATCTGGAGACTGCTCTTGGAGCTTCTCTCCTAGGCTGGCCCCCACCTGCTCACCACTCAACCCTGGAGACCCCAGTTCTGCTGCTCCGACTTCTCTACAACCAGCTTGGGCCTGAGGTGGGACCCATGTGGCAGCACTTCTCTCTTCCCACCCTCCAGAGCAGGGCCTGGGCAAGGTCAAGAACCACACAGAAGCCTTCCCGGTGAGGTGGCCATGAGACTGAAGTTTGGGAAGGTCAGGGAGGCAGACAGCAGAAGAGCTTAGTGTCTGGCTCACTCCAGGCTGAAAGTGGATCCAACTTTCACCCCTGAAGGCACCCTCCTTCTCTGATGAGTATATTAAGGTGCTCCGCAGGCTCAGTTCTCCCCTCTGTAGTTTTGGTGATTGAGTATAGTGTCAGAAGTACACTCCCAGTAACTTCATGCCCCTCTCATACCAGCAGGTTCTGGGCAGTACACAATGAGCCTTGGCTCCAAGCTTGACCAGCTGGCTCAAGGCCTTGTGCTATCTTTGCCTCTCTGGCCCTGGGGCCCTCATTGTTTTGTTTGTTTGGTTTTTGGTTTTTAAGATTTTATTTATTCATGAGAGACAGAGAGGCAGAGACACAGGCAGAGAGGGAGAAGCAGGCTCCATGTAGGGAGCCTGATGTGGGACTCGATCCCAGGACCCCGGGATCACATGGGGCCCTCATTCTTAAAGAGGTGGTCTCCATAGTTTTTTCTAACTTAGAGATACATTTTTCAGCCACGAAGGTAAGAAGTGCTAGGATGAACCTGAAGAACCTAGCAGGTTCTGGAACCTCCCTGCTTCTGCAAGCCAAGGCCTGCCTGCCAGACTATAAGTATCAAGTGGTATTCACTCCTAATCAGAAAAACAAAAGGCTTCCCCGCCCACCCATGCCCAATCTGGAGACAGAAGCTGCTGCTCTTGCCCTAACTGTGCCAATGTCCACGTTTACAGAAGTCTGGGGAAGGAGCCTGTGGCCCTGGGGAGAAGACTGTCAACTGGAGCTGGGTGTTGGCCTCAGAACTGTATTTTAATTATTTATTTATTTATACGAGGAACAGACCAAAGTTTTAGGTTCTGTTTCTAGGTGCTGTTATCAAAACCCCAGATAATGGTCATGAAAATTTGTGTTTTTGAGGAAATAGCTGGAATTTTGAGACATGTGATAACCTTTACATGTAAGTGGGCACAAAGCTTTAGCTTTCCCACTGTAATCGGTCTTATACTTTACATTGATCCACATGAACTGTATCTCCACCACTTGACCTAGTGTGTCAAAAGGACACAGCCCCCTTCCATGTAGATGGTGACTCCAGGAGAGGACATTTCAAGCGTGTAAATCCAGGTAAAAAGAAATGGGAATTAGCAGATCAGCCGAAGGTACCTGAGGCTTTGGTACCTGGACCTGCTGACTCCCCACCTAAAAGTTGGACAGAATTTCTGTTCTCTGCAGTGCACACACCATGATTCTGTTTCTGGTGATCAGCCAGTTTGTCTATATACTGACATTTCTCTTTAGTGCAGGCAAAGGAAGGAGGACTTTGTCTGCCAGGGACCACTGAGTAATCAATAGCCACAAATGGACTTTTTTTAAAGAGGAGATATCCAACTCAGTTTGTTTTTTGAGACTAAAGATTATGTGCCTTCATTTCATTTGATGTTGACTCAGTGTGCTTCAGTTCCATGCTGTGGCCTACATGAGAGGAGGCACAGGGAGGGAAAGTAGTGTGGGAAGCTACCAAAGTCCAGCAGTGGGACTGCTGTTGAGAGTGGCCTGCTATGCTCTTGGGCTGTGGTATATCAACATAATCACTGTTCTTTGAAATTCTGATTAACTTTCTGCAGAAGAAAGAAGAGATTTCTCTGCTTTTATTTTAAATATTTAAGAAATGACTTAGCTTTTAGAGTAGCCTTTGAAACTTTGCCAGCAACTTTTCATTTTGACATTAAAAGACTGTGGAACTTCTTTGTGCTATAAGCTCCACCTTGTTTTCCAGTGCTTGACATTTACCTCTGGAACCAGCATTGTTGTAGGAGACCCCCCTTTTTTTTAAGATTTATTTATTTATTCATGAGACAGAGAGAGAGAGAGAGACAGAGGCAGAGGCAGAGGGAGAAGCAGGCTCCATGCTGGGGGCCCGACCTGGGATCCGATCCCGGGTCTGCAGGATCATGCCCTGGGCTGAAGGCGGCGCTAAACTGCTGAGCCACTGGGGCTGCCCAGGGGACCCTTTTCTAATTTAGATCTGCCTTTGGTCTAATGAGTATCATAACGTAATTTTCAAAGTCCCCAGTGAGAGTGAACTTGAATAGTTTAACTCTATCTACTTGAGCAACCTTTGAAGACCACTCCCAGAATGGAAAGGTCCCAGTGGTACACCAGAAGATACATACCACTGAGGAGGGCTAAAGGTCCAGAGTACCACCGCTCTGATACTTGTGCAGAATATACATGTTCTCTTGGCCTGGGAGTGTGCCCCACTGCATTTGTGGCGCACAGCTGTGCCCCTCTAGTGGGACTGCTGGCCTGGCCTCTGTGCAGAGTGCCCAACAGTGCTCATCTGCTGGTTTCTGCCAGGACTAGACTGGGTGGAAGAGGCTGCTCTTGTGAACACCCATGTGCCTGGCCTGTGGTGCTCTTACCCAGTGGCTCCTGAATGTGACCTTTTGATTCAAAAGCCCAGATCAGGGATCCCTGGGTGGCGCAGCGGTTTGGCGCCTGCCTTTGGCCCAGGGCGCGATCCTGGAGACCCGGGATCGAATCCCACATCGGGCTCCCGGTGCATGGAGCCTGCTTCTCCCTCTGCCTGTGTCTCTGCCTCTCTCTCTCTCTCTGTGACTATCATAAATAAATAAAAAAAAAAAAAAAAAAAGCCCAGATCAGCTGCTCCTGGGAACCAGCCATTGTTCATCTCAAACTTTCTGAGCTAGCCTGGGTGACACTATTCCCCATCACTGCCCCAACACCATAGCTCCCAACCTACCTGAGCGTGGGATAGGGGTCAAATGTTGGCCCCTCCTATTCTAATGAAGGCAACTGGAAGGAAGGCTCTGGACATGAGAGCACAGGTAGGCATTCCACATCAAAGGCAAGCTTCTGCTTGCCTCCTGAACTAATGTCTAATCATTCACCCTGGCACTGATGGCTTCTGATACTAAGAATCACTTAATGCAATGTGGCTTCTGATCATCCATTTTCTCACCTGCTGCCAACCCTCTGAGGAGCCCAAAGCTTGGTTGAGTGGATGGTCTAAGCAAGAAGGCTCCCAAGACCACCACCTTGACTGGCTGCTTATCCCAAGGAGTCTCCTCTGGTACCTCTAGGTGCCCAGAACTGCTGCCTGTAAGCCTGCACAGATTGGTGTCCAGCAGTAAGGATGGGAGTGGGGTGGTGAAATCAGTTCATCACAGAGAGGTGATGAAAATCTTGAGTTTTGCCTGTCTGCCTGAATGAAACACTAAATTCTGCAAAAAATATTTCCACTTGTCTTTGGAAAATATTTTATTCTTTTGCTTGTTTAATACCAGCTGGCAGCACTTTGGAACTAGCTGCTGAAACTCACCTGTAATATTCATCCTCGTGCACCTGCCCATGCCTCAGACCTGGAATAGCCTAAGGAGTTTCCTGTCATGTTTGTTGGCTCACATCCTCAGTCCTTCCTAGTAGCTATGAAAAGAACCACCAGCTTCTCATGTGCTGCCTCTGTGAGGTGGGCCCATGAGGTACATAGGGAGAAGTCCCAGCAAAGAGTTGGATGTAAAGAGGCCTTGCTATCCCAGCCCAAGCCCTGTGAACCCACACCCCATGGTTGCCAAGGACAAATTGCATAAAGGAGAGCCAGTGGCTACTTGAGGCACAAAATAGATGCCCCAAACTCAAATATTGTTTTATTTGAATTCTGATTTTGAGTATTACAGTTCCAGTGAGGGGCAGGTAAGGAGGGTGGTCGTAGGATACTTCCAGTGACACAATCATTTGTCAACAGCAAATCCCAGTGCCCTAGCCCTTCAGTGTACCTGGAAGTGAGGTGGTAAGGAACATGGGTTTTGGCCTAACTCCAAATCTTTTGGGAGATATCCAAAACTGGCTGCCCCATCCCTGGGAGCCAGAAGTTAGGATGGAGCATTCCCCCAACAGCTGCCTTGGGCTCAGCTCTGGATTCCCAAGGAAGGTGCCTGCACTCAACCCCAGTCTGGTAGGGGACATCAAGCAGACGAAAAGGCAGTTATGACTGGTATGTATTGCTAAGCAAGTCTGGGTTGTAGGGACAACAGGATGGGTGACAGTAGTAGGAAAGACTTCCTAAAATTGGCACCTGAATTGGGTAAAGAAACAAGCGGACAGCTTTAAAGGCCAGAATTCGGAATGCTGTGTAAGATGTGTTCTGAGGTCGAATAAAAGCCCTCACAAGCAGGGAATCTGGCTGGCTCAGTCGGTAGAGCATATAACTCTTTATCTCAGGGTCATGAATTCAAGCCCCACATTGGGCGTGGAGCCTACTTATTTAAAGATTGAAACAAAAAACACACTAAGCTGCAGATTAGATTCCAAAAGCTGTGTGCACTGCTCACAAGGGTTAGTCACTGTTAGGAGCTAAGCCAGCTACGTCCCATAGGAGGGGTTTCTGGGACCCTGTCAGTTTCTAGCCTGCCCTGACATGGGACTGAAGAGGAGGATAGCAAGTGAAAGCCCAGGCTTAGCTGTTAGACCAACCTGACTTCAAACCTCACATTGACCTATCAAGCCTCAGTCTCCTTACCTGTAAAATAAAGCCACAGACCTTAACAAGGTTTTATGTGAAATGACCTATGTAAAAACACCCAATTCTTTTGAAGAGCAGTAAGAACCAGATTAGAGGGGGAAACATTAAAAATGAGAGAGATTTGGTATTGTAATAGTTGGATATAGTGTTGGGGAGACAGACCTTGCCCAAGCACTCCAGGGTTAGCAGCAGGCTTCTGTAGAAGGGTGAATGCTGTGCAGGAAACCAAGGCAGAACAATGGAACCAAAACGGGACAAGAGGAGGGAGGCCACACCTAAGAGGGTGTGGGAATGCAGCACATAAAGGGTTAGATGGGCTCTCTACCCTGAGTTGATTTTCACAGGGGCAGTCCTGGCACTTGGCCATGAGGGGAACACATAACCATCAGAAAAATAAAATAGCCTTGTTTTATTACGTACAGACTGTATGTAAACCACCCACTGAAAACAGTAGGTTCTAGCTTTTTTCAGGGCCCTCAGAAGCCTCTTGGAGACAGTTCCTTCCCCAGAGAAGGGAATGTGAATGTGTCTATTTGCATGTGTGTATAACCTTTTGATTCCATGGGATTTGACCAGCCTCATCTAGCCACATGCCCCTTCTTGCCTTAAACCCTGGCTTCCAGCTTCTCTGGTCCAGGAGGAGACCTCAGCCCCCAGGGTAGGTATCAGCCAATCACTCAACCTCCATCTTATTCTTCTGCAAAGATTCAGTGAAGGTTTGCCACTCCGCTGGGTAAAAACGCCTATAGACGTTGATCTTATTCCGAATCTGTTTTGGGGTATCTTGATAGTAATTCTTCTCGTCCCGGGCCATAGCCTAAGAAGGGAGAAGGGTCACTTGAGGAGGGGCTGGACAGGCAAAGGTTCGATCCTACTACTGCCTGAGTTGGGCAGGTTCCTCACCTCAGAAACCCTGGTGTATGTGGGGAAAAGGGTGTAAATGCCCTTCAGAACCAGGCAGGAGTTGGGGTCAGATGAGTAGTTAATGTCCATCCGTGGCCAGCTGATCCCACTTGGGCACGAGAATCCAGTGTAGCCAGATCTTCTAATTTTTAAGAGGTCAAAAACATGAACTTTCATTTGAAAACTCCCATAATTAAAATGGCACCTCATTCAAGTTCTTTAAAAATACCATGCAAACAAAACATCTCTGTGAATAGAATATGAATCACAGGGCAGTCAGTCTATCCTGGCTATAATCATCTGTCAGTAAGATAAATTTCCTATAGTCTCTATTTCGTTCATTTCCACTCAGTCTCAGGCAAGAGACAAACAGATCAGACCCCATATGGTCCAGGATGCCTTCCCAACAGATCCAAGTTTTTGGATCTGGCCCAAACCACTCACCTTGTAGTCCTCCCCGTGATTCTCCACCATGTAGCGCACATAGTCAATAAGGTCACGAGACAGTGTGTTTCCTTTCTTTTCTGGGAGGCTGGCTTCTGCCTCTAGGTCTAGGGTGAAAGAAACCAGCACACAGAAAATGAGGTTTTGCCTCCTGCACTTTTTGAGTTGTCCAGTCATCCTTTCACCCCATCCTAAACCATGGCCATCAGATGGGCTTTGCCTCTCCATCCCCAAATTCAGTGCCCTTCAGCTGCTGCGATCCCAGGCTCTGCCTATGACATAATCATCTATCAGTATGGCAACCACCTAAAAGGCAAGTTACTTCTCTTTGGGTCTCAGCTGGGTAAAGGGCAGGCACCAAAATAATAATCTCTACTTACTACCAGGTCCTAGGGAAAGAGATGAAGATACACTGCCTACCACAGGTTGGGACTCTCTTCCATCTCTAAAATTCGTGGAGAATTTCTTTTCTTAAAGTGTTACAACAATAACATGAAACGGAAAGGTATGTATGAGAACTAATGCTGCAAGAACCCGGGCCTGTAGCTGGGCCCAGGTGCCTCACTGCTCCACGTGAGGGCAAAAGCAAAGTTGTGGAACTAATTATGGCTTCACTTTTAAAATAGCCAGGGGACACCTGGGTGGCTCAGTCAGACATCTGACACTTGGTTTTGGCTCAGGTCACAGTATCATGGGTCGTGACCTCGAGCCCTGGTTCGGAATCAGTGCCAAGCATAGAGTCTGCTTGTCCCTCTCCCTCTGCTCTCCCCTCACTCTCAGTCTCTCCCTCGCTTGAGCACTTTCCTTGTCTCTCTGGAATACATACATAAAATCTTTAAATTAATTAATTTAATTAAATAGCAAAGCGAATGCTCCCCATATCTCAACTAGGAGAAAAATTGCTCACGGAAACAAGGTGGTTAAATGTTATCTAGAGGTTAAGTGCAAAACCCCTTATAGTCAAAAATTATCTTTGACTTGGTTACCAGCAAAATGGGAGATTTTGTTTAATGGGTAGTTTCAGTTTTTTTTTTTTTTTTAAAGATCTTTATTTATTTATGCATGATAGTCACAGAGAGAGACAGAGACACAGACAGAGGGAGAAGCAGGCTCCAAACCGCTGTGCCACCCAGGGATCCCGAGTTTCAGTTTTGAAGATGAAAAAGTTCTGGGGATCTGCTGCATGACAACATAAACATACTTAACACTACTGAGCTATACAATCAAAAATGATTAAGATGATAAACTTAATGTGATTTTTTTTACCATAATTTTAAAAAATCCTTTAAAGAATGAGAAGTAAAACTTTTAAAATCTGTAAGTACACCTGATTTTATTTATGCAATCCTATGTAGTAATTCTTATGAGAATCACTGATAGGCCAGCAATAGGGACTCCAGGTATTCTCTTATCAAATGTCTGGCAATTTAAAACCCTTTTACCTTCAGGAGAACGGCTAAACATCTTGGACAGGTAAAGGAAGGATGGATGGAGAATTTCAGAGTATTCCTGCTTCCCTGCAGAATTTATTCTGCTCTGTTTTAACACTGTCACTCTAGCATTAATGTACATGAAACTGATTTGCCACTGAAAAGATTAAATGAGATGGTGGAATCTGTAAAAATCCATTCATCCTTAAATTCATGACAAGCTGAACACATGCCTAAGACTTACTGGTTTCTTTTCTATCGTCTCAGGCACCTGGCTGCATCCTCCCTGAACATCTGTGACCTCCTTCACATGCTAGAATTTAGTAAGTAGACTGAAAATGTCCCAGAGACACAGTCTCAACTTTATAAGCCCCGAACCAGCTCCCTTCTTCCCTCTGAACCTCGGTTCTTCCATCTGTAGAATGAAGACATCTGAAGGCCCTTCTAGCCCTGACGGTAGAGGATGGTGACCTAAAGGAATGTGGCCAGCACCCACCATTGAGCACATAGGGCTTCCGCACAAGCTCCTTAGGCCTCTCCTCTATGTCCACCTCCATGGCCTTCACCTGCAGGGAACAGAGCCTGTGAGACCAGTAGACAAAGGAAGGATCCTGGATGAGGGAAAATTCTAGAGGCTCCTGCCCATCCCAACACAACTGCATTACCTATAAGAATCCCTACACAAATTCAGGCAGGAACAGATGACAGAGAGAACCAGTGCTCCAGAGGCTTTATGGTTTCCAAAAGGAACTCAAGGAAGCAATTCATCTTTCTATGCCTATCTATAAAATGGGCATAATATTCCTTGCCTACTTCACATCATGTTTGCTAATCAAATGAAACAATGGCCATGAAAGCTTTTTATAATTTACAACGAGGAAACATCAGATATCTTCTCTATGAAGAGGAGCAATCTGACAGAGCTTGGTTACAGCATCACATAAATAGTAGTGCCACTTTCCTCTGGCATGAAGGGATAAAAAAAAAAAAAAAAACTTGTCTAAAAGCAATGTGATAAGGGTGCCTGGGTGGCTCAGTTGATTTAAGCATCTGCCTTTGGCTCAAGTCATGATGTCAGGGTACTGGGACAGAACCCTGCATCGGGCTCCCTGCCTCAGCAGGGAGTCTGCTTCTCCCTCTGTCCCTCTTCCCTGCTCATGCTTGCTCTCTCTCTCTCTCAAATAAATACAATCTTTAAAAAATAACCAATCAGCAAGTCCATTTATTAGGTTAACTACTGAGCACTAGTCACATCCTAAGCACCACTGGATAAAACACAAAGTGCTTGCCCTTAAGGAGACTATGTTGACAAAAAGGGGCACTCAAATATTTACAAGTGCTATGAATTAAGAGAGGGAAAAAATTACTGAGTTAAAATGGGTGCTATTTTTGAAAGTGTGGTGCAGAAAAAGACCTATTTGGGAGAAACTAAGGAAGCCTCAGACCAAGAATAACTAGATGACTGGGGGAAGGTGTAAGAAAGAGTAGGTAAAAATCCCAAACTCTGGGGAGTTCTTTATTAGGAAAGTTAAGGGCAGAAAAAGATAAAGTCTGGGCAATACCATTGAGAAGCCAAAGAACCCAAACAGGTCAATTTCGAAGAGGAAAAAAACGAGTGAAGAAGATACGGGGGGACCTCCAACCCAGGTCCAATGTGCGCTGGGGACTATGAGGGTGGTTGGTAAAGAGCCCTTCAAGCACGGTCAGTGCAGGCTGCCCGAGTTGGCTGTGGGAAGGTCGCAAACCGAGGAAAAGCGTGAGGGTGACAATGGACAGGAGAAGTTCTGAAAGCCAGCTAAATAGGTGGGAAACAGGGTCTAGGGCCGGGACCGTGCGCATCAGTACCTTTCTCTTTCGGAGGGGCACCGCCTTGTTGGGGTCCATCGCCAACCCCATCTCGGCCAGGTTCTGCCGCACGGATTTAGCGTGGTCCCAGGCATGTCGGATGTGGGAACTACAAGCAAAGAGAGAGATCGGGGAACCGTCACCTCGCCGGCCGTCCCAGTCGGGGTTCCCTGCCTCCTAAAGCCCGGTCCCCTCACCACTCGATCCGTGGCGCTGCTTTCCGTCGAGCATTCCGGTTCAGACGCTTCCGGTTAACATTGTAACCGAACTTTTGTCTCCTGGTCTTCCCCTTGGCCTTGGGCATTGCAATGACCGCCGAACCGGCAACTGCGACCAGGCGTCTCCCCCTCGCCGCACCTCGTGTGGCAGACTACTTCCGGCGGATGCGCGCGAGGGCTTTGCAAGCTTTTTTCGGAAATGTAGTCCTCCCTGCGGCGATCTCGGGCTGATTACCACGACTCCCAGAATGCAATGAGCGGTTGGCGCCTGCGCACAAGCTCAGCGAATGCCTTTTCCCCTCTCCTTGACTTCGCCAGGAGGCGGAGCTTAACGTCGGTGTTTCTCCCAAAGCTGTGGCCCGGGACATGGCGGCTCCTGGCCCTGTGACTCCGGGGGCGCCCTTTGAACCATCACAGCCCCCAGTCATTGAGGGCTTTAGCCCCAGTATCTACAGCACTCCAGAAAGCTTCAAGGAAAAATTCCTTCGGAAGACCCGCGAGAACCCAATGGTACCCATAGGTAAGCAGCGTTGTAGGAACTGTAGACGGAAAGGGATGTCTGAGGGAATGAATTAGGAGAGGCCCGGGAAAGCCAAGGGGGGCCGGAGGGCGAGCTGACCGGAGATGTGGCGAAGGGCCAGGCGCTGAGACGTGAACCTGATCGGAGCGGGAGCGGGAGCAGGGCGGGACGGGGCGGCCGAGGTGCGACGGGCCGTGTCAGTGGGCGCGCCCCACCTCGCCCGGACCCTCGCAGTCGGACCCACCCGTCTTCCCTCGGCTGTCCTCCGGAGCTCTGACCCTGAGCAAGAGGCCTGAAGCGGGGAGGGGCCTCCGGGGCCGGAACGTGCAGCTCCCCACTTTGTCCCCTCCTCAGGCTGCCTGGGCACGGCGGCCGCCCTAACCTACGGCCTCTACTGCTTCCACCGGGGTCAGAGCCACCGCTCGCAGCTTATGATGCGCACCCGGATCGCTGCCCAGGGCTTCACGGTCGCAGCCATCTTGCTGGGTCTGGCTGCATCTGCGATGAAGTCTCGATCCTGAGTCCGAGACCACCTGGCCTAGAAAGTCACGCAGAGATCACCCCCAGCCCCAAGAGCAACCACCGGTCCTGCCACCTAATTCCCTGGTCTCCCCTGACAAGCCCCTGTTTCAGCGGGGGAGGAAGTGGCCAATTCTGTAACTGACAGGTTTTTCCAGGAATCTCAGATTCGGTTGAGTTTGGGTGTCGCATACTATATTTGTGCCCCCACTTTCTCCACTTCCTACTTAATAAACTGATCCACTTGTAGTTCGTGAATTCATTCTCAGTCTAGCCCCCCAGGGTTTTTGGTCTTTGGTTTTAAGAGGAAATTGACAGACTCTTAGAAATCTTAAGAGTCTAATGATTCCAAAACTTTCCTGGTAACAATCACTCCAGAGACTTGTTAAAAATAGAGATTCCGTAGAGTGATGCTATTGCTAAAAAAAACAACAACAACTTATCTTTCCAACAATTTTTAAACTTTCAACAGGAAAACCTTCCTTCAAATGAGGTCGGCCATCGCCCTCTCCGGGCCAGGGGCCCTGCCCTCCACTTTGCTTCTGCTCCTCACCTCACTCCCACCTCCTAAGAGCATCTAAGGGCTCCGCTGAGGTAGACCATCCCCACTTGGTTCTTGATGCATCTTATAGAACGGGAAACAGGCCCAGAGAAGCAGCCTGGTGGAGTGGTAAGAGCATAGTCACAAAACCTGCCACTGCTTTTTGTACCTAGCATCTTAGGGTTAAGGAAGAAAGGCTGGGGACCTTGAGCAAACTCTACGAGAGGCAACCTGTGAGTTTCTCATTCATGTAAAGTCTCAAACAAGTATTCCTGGACTATGTGGTCAGTCAGATCCAGGTTCCTTCCATGTGTGACTCCCATCAATTTCAGCACCAGCTGCAATCTGCCAGAAGGCAAAGTGTAAAGAAGACACACTCTTTGGGCCCCCTAAGCGCCTAGCTTTCTGCATGGAGGAGTACATGACTAGGAGGGCCCACTAAGTTTCTTGCTCCCATCATGGTCCCTCAACTGTAAGGCAGAGATTATAAATGTAAAGCAGTACATTGTGGTGACCCTTGGCTCAAGATTCAAGGAATTGATAGGAAGCGGTGAGGACTATGGCACTTCTAAAGAGGAAGGCAACTATATTTAGCCATTGGGGTTATTGTGTTCCCCTAAAAAAGATACGTTGAAGACCTAACCCAGTATCTCAGAATGGGACCTTATTTGGAAATAGGGTCTTTACAGAGATAATTTAGTTAAAATGAGGGCATTAGGGTGGGCCTTAATCCATTCTGACTAGTGTCCTTATAAAGGGAAAATGTGGACAAAGATAGACATGAATAGATGACATGAAGATGAACTCAGGATTGTAGTGATGCACCTTCAAGTCAGAATGCCCAGGGCAGCCAGAAGCTGGGAGAGAAACCTGCACAACAGATCCTTTCCTTGTGCCTCCAGATGGAATGTGGTCCTACTGACACCTTGATTTCAGAATTTGGATCCCGAGAATGGTGAGACAATAAACTTCTGTTCTAAGCCAGACACTGTGGTACTCTGTTATGACAGCTCTAGGAAAATAAAAACAGTTGGCAATTACTCAAATCTTTTTAAACATTGTGTAGGTCACAGTGGCTTAAACATAGCCTGTTTGCAGCTTCTACTGAGGAGGAGAAAGGTGTGGTTACTGGTAATTTGTTCCCGCTCCACAGAGGGGCACAGCTGTAGGACAGAGAGAGCAGTGAGTCTTCCATATCCAGAGGGTATCGGCCAAAGCCAAGGAAGGAGTCTGGCAGCAGCTACCTTTAGCAGCCTCTGACCTGGGCTCAGAGGGAGCTACCACCAGGAACCTCTGGTCTGGCCTCTTCCCTCCCACTTAAAGCTTCCTGCTCTCCAGGAGTCTTGGTGTCCATGGCTGTAAGATGACAACAACAGAATCCCTATCTCACAGGCTTATTCAAGGATCAGAAAGGAGCAAGGTTGTAAAAGCATTCCATTAGAGGCTGTCTTTCCTCCTGGAGAGGGAGGCAGCAGACATACACAGGTTTGAGACATCCACTTCCAGCTGGGAAGGTTTCTAGGGGGATAGCCTCACCTTCTCTCAAGGCCATGAAGCTGGGAAAATTCTAAGCACAAACTGAGCCCCGACACCAGTTATGGCTTCCAGAGAAATGAGAATGATAATAAATAAGTGTAAAAAGAGTTAACAACACACCCTTTAAGCCAAGAAAAAAAAAAATACGTCAGGAGGGACAGTCACAATTTTGTGGACTGAGAGGAGGTGTCAGGGGCTGGGCCACAGGGCTAGGAGGGAATGAGGTGAGAGGGGGAGGGTTCCCCTTCCCAGCCCCAGAAGATGGGGAGGAACAGAGTAGGCTGCATGTAGCAGCTGCTGGAGGTGCTGTATCCACCAACGGCCCCCTGGCCAAAGCAGCTGCTCCTCCTGTGCTCAGGCCCAGCCCATGCTTTGTGGCCATGCTTGTGACAGGCACCTAGCGGGACAGTGGCATCTGCTTCAGGGACATGAGCACCGAGCGCAGGCGGGACACATCTTTGCACTGCTTGCTGCTCTTGGGGTTGAAGTCACACAGCTGAGCCACTTTCTCCCATTCTGTGCCGGGGGTCTCCTCCTTGGATTCCTTCACGAAAGCCTCCTCAGATGCCCTGCAGGTGGAGACAGGAAAGAGGTTTCATTGCTGTCTGCCTTTTCCCTGAATCAGTGATGCTCTGCTCCCATTGAGGAAGGCTGCTTTGCCTGGCCCACTCTGGGGGTGTGTGTGGGGGTCTATCCAGAGTTCTAGGCCTCAAAAACAGCCTAGCCATCAGAGGAAGCCTACTTTGGTCCTGCCTCAGGGCCTCTGCACTTTCTTTCACCTTTTCCTTGAATACTTTCCCCTAAACCAGCTCATGGCTTGTCACTTTTCATTCAGGTCTGAGTGCAGGCCTCACCTCAGAAAGGTCTTCCCTTGCCACCCTAACTAAAGTAGCCTCTTCCTCCCCCACCCCTTTCCCAGCCTAGCATTCTATTTATTACCTCTCCAGCAAGAGTTCCCAACCTGGGAATCCCAACACCTAAAGACTCTTGGAGGAACTAATGCAGTACCTCAGCTATTTTAAACATTCCCAAAAACTTAGCGGAGGCAGTACATTGACCAACCACCTTACTAACTAGAGTACCTGATTCAGCATTGCCTCAGTGTTCTGTGGACCCTATAAGTGTTCTCCAGAAAAGAGCTGTAGTCAAATATACATAGAAAACTCAGTTAAGGGATCCCTGGGTGGCGCAGCGGTTTGGCGCCTGCCTTTGGCCCAGGGCGCGATCCTGGAGACCCGGGATCGAATCCCACATCAGGCTCCCGGTGCATGGAGCCTGCTTCTCCCTCTGCCTGTGTCTCTGCCTCTCTCTCTTTCTCTCTGTATGACTATCAT
This sequence comes from Vulpes vulpes, assembly GCF_048418805.1. Taxonomy (NCBI): domain Eukaryota; kingdom Metazoa; phylum Chordata; class Mammalia; order Carnivora; family Canidae; genus Vulpes; species Vulpes vulpes. The sequence continues at coordinate 95,748,771 of NC_132783.1, read as the reverse complement.
AAATAAATAAAAATTAAAAAAAAAAAAAAAAAAAAGAAAACTCAGTTAAGGGCAGCCCGGGTGGCTCAGCGGTTTGGCGCCTGCCTTCAGCCCAGGGTGTGATCCTGGAAACCCAGGACTGAGTCCCACATCAGGCTCCCTGCATGGAGCCTGATTCTCCCTCTGCCTGTGTCTGTGCCTCTCTGTGTGTGTCTCATGAATAAATAAAGAAAATCTTTAAAAAAGAAAGAAAAGAAAAGAAGAAAGAAAGAGAAAACCCAGTTAAAGAGATTCTTCAAAGCAAGACTTTCAGTCTGTAAATGTGCTAATCAATGTGCATCCTGAACCTCCAAGGTGGAGTATCAGATGCAGATAGAACCTACTACATTCCAAGTATATTTGACTATAGAGCTCTTTTTCACCCAGAATGACTTTTCTCCATGGAGCCACAGCCTGGGGAATATTCCATGGGAGTCTTTGCTTTTGGATGAAATCAAGTTAGGCTGAAAATTGGTAGGTTTCTTCATCAGTTCAGAAGTTCTGGTGGGCAGTTCTAGAAGCCACTGGTTAAGGAACAATGGGGAAACAATGTACAGTAAATACAGTGTAGTGGACAAATGCCAATGTGGGACTCATCAAGAAAAAGATAAAAGATTTTCAGTGGAGAGGGCTGGGTCTATGTCCTATTTGGCCAGCAAGGGTCCCTGGAAAGCCCTTCTCTCCTTGTGGCCCTTTCTGTATCTCATGCAGGATCAGTTCTGCCACAGGCCAGAGAGGGAGCTCTCCAAGTGATCCCCACAAGCTGTGCGAAGGATGAGCTGCCCTGGATCAGGTGACCTGGCCCCTCCCTAGTGATCTTCCTTCCCCTCTTGTGTACTCATTTCCTAACCTATAAAGTGAGGATCAGAGCCTCCACCTTGCTGATCTGTCTTACTGACCTGAGAATCTAACAAAGTGGCAAATGTGTTCAGGCTTGGGAAAAAGTAAAGTGCTCTGTGGCGTTGGAAGACCAGTGGCGCTGAGGGAGTGTTGTCTTAAGAGCTGTCCCCTGTAGGTCAACAAGGGACTGTCCTCTAATCTTGCTGTTCAGTATGTGGTGTGTGATCCAGCAGTATTGGCATCATATTACCACAGAGCCCACCGGAAATGCAGAATCATGGTCTCACCTAAGTTCTCTCCTAAATCAGAATCTCCTTTGAACAAGGTCCCTTTGAACAGTGGTTCGTAGGCACAGAAAAGTCTGAGAAGCACTGGTCTAGACTCTTCTCCTCTTCAGAACCGCCCTTTGTGCTATTTCCTCAAGGGTGACAAGCACTGAACCTCCTATGGTATATTGCCCAGCACTGATGCCCCTGTCATCCCCACTCTTCTGTTTGAAACCTCCTATGGATGTTCGCTGCTTTCAGGATCAAGTCCCAGCTTAAAGACCAGGCCCAACAGGCATTTGGCAACTAGCCCTGAGCCGACCTCCCGTCCTCGGTGTTCAGCCATCCCCACGGCCCCACGGCCCACTCATGGAAGCTGCCCTTGCTTTCTTCTCACCCTCAGCACCAAGCTCGTCCCTTCTTACACTGTAGAGTCCAACTGAAGGTCCTGCCTCTGAAGCCTGCCCCAGCTCTCTCAGCAGATGGTGGCTCCCAGGGCTCAGTGTGTCCTTCCACACAGCCTTTAGGACAACACTCTCCTGACTATGAACAACTTGTAGAGATAGGCCTTGTCTTATTCCTGTTCCAACAGACTGGCATTGGGCAAGTGCCAGTAAGTACTGAACAGATGGGAGAGTGGACAGAAGGAAGGACCACAAGGCTGTTTCTCTGGTGGGTCCAGTGCTCTGAGAGAGAAATGTTAGCCCAGACGGCACCAGAGGCCTGCTGAGGGTGAATTCAGAGGGAGGAACAGCAAATACTTGGCACACACACATGTGGCAGACATCACACATTCGTCACTGCTTTTCCTTCCTCTTCACCATCCCAACCCTGTCAACTACTAACCAACTGGGGCACCATCTGCCATCTCAGGTCTAGATTAGTCACAGTCCCGACGAGCCCCCAAACAGGAACACATGAGAGGGGCCCATGGTGGTCTAGGCAGGGTCTGGTTGCCAAACTCTGGCCAAAGCTTTGAGGAGGAGCAGTGCAGGAGAGAGGCTGGGGTATTCGTGGGAGCATCTTCTTTATGGCTCTGGCACTCAAAGTTTTGTTCAACAGAAGACTCCTTCGCCCCACCTCCCAGCCCTAAGAGGCATCTCGAAAGGACAGAGTCAGGCTGTTTGCCATTTGCCCCTCCCACCTGGGATGACCAGTGCATTCTTTTTCTTTGCTCTGATTTAGCAAAGCTGTCTTCAGGCAGAATAGATGCTCAATGAACATTTGCTGCAGGGATAGAAGTGAAAGTGGGTACCTGTACCACCTCCTGCTCTGGTCATTGCTCTGCCACCCCCCTGGGCCCCTGCCTGGCCATACTCATTTACACCCGACAAGCAGGACACTCAAGCCATACACAGGGGCCCTTGTCCTCTCCCACTCCCCCTGACAGGAGCAAAGGAGACACGTACACATAGCCGATGATATCAGCATCTGGCTGCTGGTAGAATGCTTTGTCAGCGATCCTTGAGAGGAAAGGGTTAGGTGGGGGAAGACAGATGGCAAGACAGACAGGCAGAGGGTTAAAGAGAAAGGGAGACAGCATTAGTACCTCTAGTTGGAGAGCATTAGGAAGCACAGTCCTGTAAGTCTCAGCAACTAACCACAACCCAGAGAGGAGAGCAGGGATCCTCCATGGCTTGTGTCCCTTTTCTAAAACTGCCCTGACCATACTACTTCTGTTCACAAACCTTCTGTGGCTCCTCACCACCCCTGTCTGTCCAACCCGGTTACTAGAGGTCCTCCACACATGACCCCTCATTCTTGCCTTCTCTCCTGCCACTTCCTGACTTCCTGGGGCCCAAAACACAACAGCCTTTTATATTATGCTGTTCCCTCGTCTCCCCAACCCTGCCCTAATGAATTTCCAGTCACCTTTCAAAGCCCAGGTCCTAGACACAGAGGTCCTTCTCCTACCACAACCCTTGATTCCACAACCTGCCTGTAGAGAGGCCTAGTATGAGTTCACCAGCACACGTGTGCTTCTCTTTTCCAAGCTCTTCAAGGATACAGACTGCATCCCTCTCCGCTCTGTCTCCCCAGTGCCCAACCCAGAGCCTGGCATGCCTTTCCCTGCAAGCCAGGTACCCTGAAGGACACAGCCTCAAGGGCAGAGATGGTGGCCAGACTCTCAGAAGTGGTCTGAGACCATTTCTATGGAAGTGCCCTCTGGTGGGCATTGCTGTCTTTGCCTGCCAGCATCCATCCCCCTTCTTCCCAGGAAGAGCACCCTGATCGTCTTTGGCAGGATCAGGCTGGCCCCACTTTAGTCCCTGTGGTTTGGGTGAGAATGACTCTGTGCACAACCTAAGGAATGGGACTATGGCCAAGGCTGGGTCCATCACAGAGTCCCTCCTCTGGTACAATCTCTGGACCCGGGATGGGCACAGGACCCACACCAAACCAATAAGGGTCAGGTCAAGGATTTCAGCTAGAGCTGTGGGAGCAAGATGTTATGTTCATAGAGGTTGCCAAAAGAGTAGAGCAGAAGGCTGGAGTTGATGGTGGCCATCTCTCCCCCAACCCTGCCCCATTCCAGGGTAAGAGAGAAAAGTGGCATGGAGAGACAGTAAAAGTGAGTGCCAGGTGACTTTGTCTGAGCCCCTGAGACTAGTACTGCAGTCCCACCCCTGGCCTTTTCTGTTTTACAGGCCACTAATTTCCTTTTACTCTTTAGCCTCTCTGGGGTGAAGCATTGTCATTTCTATAAGCAGTACAATCCTGTACCCAGGTTGGTTCTTCACTCCCCACCAGGCCTGTGCTTTCTGTGACACTAACTGCTGGGCCCTGGGCAGTCTGGCTCCCGTGCCACGGTCCTAAGACCTCTTCTGCTGACTGCAGAACTTGCTTCCCTGTCATGGTAAGATGACAGCTCAACAGTGAACCACCTCTGAAGGGCTCTGAACTCCACAGCAACTGAGGAAGCAGTGCCAAGGGCTTCAGCCACAGCAACTGAGGAAGCAGTGCCAAGGGCTTCAGCTTCTCCTTTATATTCTTGCCACCAAATCATCCAGCCTCAAGATGGTCATCTCATAACTTCTCTCACTGTCCACATGGCTGGCTTCTTGTCCTCAAGTCCCCTCATATCCCCATAGCCCCCTCATGTTCCTGTACCTCCTCTCATGTCCCCACAGCCCCCTCATGTCCCTATAGCTCCCCTCATGTCCCCACACTCCTCTCCTGTCCCCATAGCTCCTCTCACCGGTTATTGATCTTGTTCTTCTCAACTTGTTCACTCTGACGCTGGTTCCACTCCTCCAGGTCCTTCTTGGCTTTTTCCCGCCACTCCTGTTCTGTCACCTTGGAGGCAGCATCTGTGACCCCCACAGCAGAGTAAGTGGCAGCTTTCCAGTGGGAATGTGAGGGCACAGCTGTCCTAGCTACTCCTCCCATCAGCCCCCAGCAGGCAACCTCAGGGCCCATCCTCACCCAATACCCCATTAAGGCAGTACAGGGGTGGGGGGGTCCTGTACCCTAAGGCTTCCCCACCCCCACGTGTCCCAAAGAGCCAACGCAGCTGGGAGCTGCTCCCAGCCTCAGCCCTGTACTTACCCAGCTCCTGCAGCCGTTTCCTCTGCTCCTCTCTCCACTTGCGGATGCTCTCAGGTTCCTGAGTCAGTCTGTCGGCCTGGGCAATGGCCGCATAGCCATCCGCTGGACCGTTAGCCTCCTAGGGCACAAACACACACCGGTGTGAACATCCTGCACACCTGCCCTGTTGCCTCTGCTGCCTGAGTACCTGGACACCCCCCACATGTGGCTGCCTCAGGGGTCTCCAGCAACCTCCTACCTGCTGCCTCCTGTGACTATACTCTGCCTTTATTGTCATTGTGCCTTTTGCCAGCGGCTCTCCCCAGTGGGGGATCCTGGGTGAGTGACATGGCCTCTGTGTGCCGCACCTCCCTCATTAGGAAGCAGGCTCAGTAAGAGTATCCACTCCTTGAGGCCCCTGGGTGGTGCAGTCAGTTAAGCATCTGTCTCTTGGTTTCAGCTCAGGTTGTGATCCCAGGGTCCTGGGATTAAGCCCCGCATCGGGCTTCACACTCTGCATAAAGTCTGCTTGAGATTCTCTCCTTCTCTCTCTGCCCCTTCTACCTACTCATGCTGTCTCCCTTTCTCAAGTAAACTAATTAACTAAATCTTTTTTTTAAAAGATTTTATTTATTTATTCATGAGAGACACACAGAGAGAGAGAGAGGCAGAGACACAGGCAGAGGGAGAAGCAGGCTCCATGCAGGGAGCCCAATGCGGGACTCGATCCCGAGTCTCCAGGATCACACCGTGGCCTGAAGGCGGCGCTAAACCACTGAGCCACCCAGGCTGCCCAAAATTAATTAAATCTTAAAATAATAATAATATCCACTCAACACTGATAGAAGGATGAAATGAAATGAACTTAAGAATGTAAAGAATCTTAAATACTTCTTGGCACACAGTTGAGTCCCTGTGTTACTGTTATTAAAGTCTCTCTTGTAGGCTTATTCACTGCTAGCACTTCCACAGTCGGAAATGACCTCACTTTATATGTTTGCTTGTCCACTGTCTGCCTTCTCCATCAGAATGTCACTTTTGTGACAGCAGGGTCCTTGTCCAGCCTGCTCATCACTGCATCCCCTTTGCCCAGCACAGTGCCTGGCACACAGAAGATACTCTGTAAAGATCTGCTGAGTGAACAGGCAGCCCCGACACAGGCAGGACGGCCACGACTAAGATCACACAGTGGTGAACCTGGACTCTGCAGCCAGACTGTCTGGGTTCAGATCCCATCTCCATGGCTTACTAGATGTATGTGTAGCAGGGGCAAGTTGCTCAACCTTGCTAGGCCTCAGATTTCTCATCCAAAAATGAGAATAATGATAAAACTACCTCTGCCTTGTGAAGATTTGACGTGACAGTTTTTGTAAGACATCTAGAAGAGGGCCCCGTGTGGAGTGATGGCTCAGTGAGTGGTAGCTAGAATTATTATTATTCATTCTCATCTTCTAGGGGAAGAAATTGAGGCCAGGAGAGATGGCATGATGTGGTGCCAGGAGTCCAAGCCTCAGACTCCCTGGCCAGGGCCCTACCCACTTCCCTGCACTGCCCGCCATAGCTAGGGACTCCCAAGTGCTGGGGGCTGAGAATACAGCCGGCAAGGATGTGACTCCCCTCTGGTCTCGCAAAGCCAGAGACCCTTTCCAGCCCAGCCCCATCTCCTGCCACTCAGCCCCACACATTCCAGTCTGCGCACACCCCCACACACTCCTGCTGCCGGCCTCTGGCTCCTCCCGCTTTAGCTGCAATTGTTTCCCTCCCCTCCCTTCTCCAGCTGATGAAATCTTCTTCCACCCTCTAAAGTTGCCAGCTCTAGGATATCCACCCCCCTCGGCAGATTTCACACCCCTTCATCTCTCTGCTCTGTCACCGCCTTTACCTTCTGCATTAGTGTCTCCCTGCTGGACTAGGAGCTCCCAGTGGGCAGAGCAGGACCTTGTTTATAGCCTCTCAACCCCTGCTCCATCCTTTCATCTTTCCCTGTGCTCCTCCTTCAAGCACTCATCAAAACTGTCAGGAACAGGGGCACCTGGGTGGCTCAGTCTGTTGGATGTCTGCCTTCATCTCAGGTCACGATCCCGGGGTCCTGGGATGGAGCCCCACACTGGACTCCTCACTGAGTGGGGAGCTTGCTTCTCCTTCTCCCTCTGTCCCCTCCCCGCCACTTGTGCTCTTTCTCAAATAAATAAATAAAATCTTAAAAAAAAAAATCAAGAACATTGGTGCTTAAAGTCCTCTCCCCACAAGACAGTGTCTGGTGTTGCCCTGTGTCAGGGGTGCTCCTCACTGCCATTGGCACCCTCAGTGCTCAATAAGCAGTGACTGCGTGGATAAACATCCCAGGAGCCAGATGCACCCAGGTTAGCGGAGGTTCTAGGTAAACATTTGCTCAAAGGTGTGTGGGCAGCCAGGGTGAAGGGGCACACAGTGGGAACACGAGGGCTACAGTCTCCAGCTGTCTCCAGGGAGAGGGAAGGGCAGGCCCAGGGCAGGGTGTGTAGCCCGGCGCCTCCCTGGAGTGAGGCCCACCCTTGGGTGGGACCAGTGGAGCACTGCCTTATTCCAGTTTCTGGCACAGCATTACACTTCAATTTAGAGAGTCTCTCACCACACCCAAGGGGCCCTTCCAGGGCTCTAATCTGGAGAACACAAGCCAGTGGCTAATGTTGAGTGTGCCCCACCCTGTCCCCTTCCAGGAACAACCCTGTTCTGAAGCCAAGCCACCAGGCGCCCCTACCTACCCGATCCTAGAGCATGTCCCATGTGTAGATAACTGCAGTTACTTCTGTATATGTGTTTATTGAGATGTTGTTTCATTTTCTTCATGGCACTGCTGGCTACCTGAAATGACTTGTTTACATGTTTACTATCTCCACCCCTGTGCCCCAGCCCCAAGAAAGTGAGCCCCATAAGGACTGAGACTGCCTGTCTCTGTGTAGTATCTAGAACAGGGAAGTCCTGGCTGTAGGATGATCTCTAGAACATTTATTGAATGAAGCAGCATATGCCCAGGCTTGGGAACAGTGATAAACAAGACAACCTGTCCCTTGGGAGTTTGGCAGGGGTAGTCCCTCACAAACGAGGACCGTGACTGGGGTACGCGCTCTAACACAGGCCAGGTAAAAAGCAGGGACAAGGGAGGACACGGTCATTCCAGTCTGGGGGCAGAGGAGTATGGGAAGAGACAGGGAAAGGCCATTTTAGACCAGAACTGACAGTGTAAGGTCCCTGTAGGGCCAGTGCCTTTGGGAAACTCTTGAGTACAAGTAATGTTTCCAGGCATGGGAGAAGGGGTAGCGGGATGTGGGCTGGAGAAGGGTCTCTTGGGCACGAGTTTTGTCACACTGCTGTCCTTCAGGCCCACCACCTCCATAAGGCCTACCCTAAACTAAGATTACCAGGTTACAGGGCTTTAAAACTTGGAGAGAAATCACAATTAAATAGTTCTCTTTGATCTTTACAACCCTACACGATGGATTTCATCATCTGTGTTTTACAGGTAGAGAAACTCTAGCTCCAGAGTCCCAAGGTCACCTAGCCGGGAACTGGCAGAGCAGAGATTCCAACTGAATTCCTGGGTGTGAACCTACCAGCCACGCAGCAGGGACCTAAGTCACTTGTGCATCACGTGGTTTGTGAAGCACTCTGTCTTCCCGGTGAGTCTACTTCCCCAAGATTAGAGCCGGTGCCTACTCCTCTAGGTGCCCCCTGCCCCATCCCCCATCTCTCTCTTGCACCCACACACTACCACCCCTCAGCTCACTCCTCAGCGTGACCAGGAACTTAGAAGAAGCTTCCCTGGGCTGCAGAGCACTTTTCCCAACAGCCCTGCAGGGACAGCAGGGCAGGGCCTCGAATCCCCTTTTGACAAGTGAGAAATCAGCTCAGAGCAGCCAAGAGAGTAGTTCAAGCTCTTGGGTTGGGGAGAGCCAGCAACGAAGCCCAGGCCTTCTGATCCCATCCAAATTCTACTGCCACAGCCCACCACAGCACCCCAGCCTGGGTGCGGGAGGAGCCTTGAGGGCCACTTAAACCCCCGTGGGTGCTTCTCAAGGCCCCTAGAGCAGCCGCACTGCAAATCCACGGGCACCACATATCCAGGTGTACAGCTCAGTGTTATTCCAAGCACATTGTGCTCAGAGGTAGCTATGCCTGAGGCTCAGGGTGTGAAGCTTGGCTAAGCTAGACTTGCCTCCTCCACTTGTATACCAGCAGCACCACCCACTAACAGGCTCTAGCTGGGAGCTGCTCTAGGGTGGGGGTGGGGGCACTCCCCTCCCATCACACCATCCCTGTAGCTTTGGCCTCTCTGGGCTCCCTCAGCACACCATCGTCTGTGGCAGGCCCCAGGCTCCAGGCAAGGCCCACAGAGACTGCCTTACCCTCTGTACCTTTGCACATGCTTCTTTATCAGCCAAGACCATGTACATGCCCACTTCGAGCATCCCTTCCCTGTTGTGCTCTGAGTGCAGCACCTGAAGCCAGAACCAGGTTCAAGTCCCAGCTCTTCCCAGCTATGTAATGAGAGTGAGCGATTAAACCTCCCTGTGCATCCTCCTCTTGATCTGTAAAATGGGGACAATGACAGAACCTGCATCATAGGGTTGTTGGGAGGATGAAATGAACTAATTAATACATGTAGAGCTCTTGGATGATGCCTGACACATTGTTAAGAACTTGGACTCCTAGTTCTTGATACTACCTTTGTACCTGAGCCCTTACCTTCCTGCACCACCATTACTTCTTTCCAGGTCTCTGTCCTCTATCAGAAGCAAGCTCTTTGAGGACAACAGCTGGTATATTTGCTGTTGCATCCACTGCCCTGAGCACGATGAGTGGTCTAACAGCATATGAGTTGACTAAGTAGAGGGACAAGTGGCTGCCTGCAAAGCTATGTGGAGGGTGCAAGGACAGCCTGGCACACAGCACCAGAGGGACTGGGCTTTAAGTTCCCTCCTGCCACTCACTGGACGTGTGACCTCTGAGAAGTCCTTTCCCTGGGCTTCTTGTGTCTCATCACCTATTAAATTGGAATGGTGATATCCCACTCAGACTGTGAAGTGGGGCCCGCATGGGATATCTGCTGTGGGCCTCCTGTAACCTGCAGAGGATGTGCACCTGTGAGGGCCAGCAGGGCTATGCGGTTCACCTTTGGGCCCCGCAGACCCTGTGCAGCGGTCTTCCCCGCCCTGGAAGAGCATAGCAGTGTTGACAGCATGCTGAGTCCTGAGAAGCACTTTGCTGGCTCCTCTTCTCTGGCCACTCTGGACGAATTTTCCTGCCCCTGACCCTGCCAGTGAGCAGTGAGGTTGGGGAGACATAGCATAGCTCCTCTTTAATCACTTAGTATCCCATAGAGGAAATCAGGTCACAGGCCAGCTGGCCAGGCAGGCTCCCCAGGGGCTGAAAGAATGCTCTGAGCCCCCCACCCCACCTCAACAGGGAAGGGGCCAGAAATGACCAGGACCAAAAGGCTACAGTCAGAGCCGGGCTTATGTTGGTCCAGTTCCCTGGCACCCTTCTCCTGAGGGACCCTCTGCTGGACATGACTGTGAGAACCTCCAGGGGTCAGGCTGGCGAAGGATGTGCTGGGACTCCAGAGACAGCCAGGAGAATGAGGTATATCTGTCTTTGGGATTGTCCAGCTAAAGCTAAGCTAAGCTGAGCTGCTGATTCCACTAAGTAGCTCAGAGGGGGATGATGGCAGTGCGTGGGAGGAGAGAGAGTTTGTGCAGGAGGAGGGAGTCCTGCAGGGGCCTTCTATCCCTATCCCTGGCAGTGCCAGATGGATCTGGAATAGGTGCGGGCAGACTTATTCTTACACCTTGAGGACCAGGTTTATAGCCAGACCCCTGGTGGGCCAGAGGTTGCCAGGAAAGAATAAGAAACATAGCAAGAAAGCTCTGCCTAGGACCCTTGAAACCACTGGGTATGTACAAGCAAGGCTTCCCCCCACCTTCCTCCTGTAACACAAACCAGCCCCTGGTCGATGGTCAATTCTACAAAAGTCAGCAGGTCTCTCTATCTAAGATCCAGCCATTGTGGCCAGCCAGTTCCACCAACAGATCAAGGGCAGGAGGTCTAGGAGAACCTGAGCTTTGCCTCTAACTTCCTGAGTGACTTACCTACTTCCTGACCCCTCTCCTGCCTGTAAGGATTCAAGGAGGACATGGAGTGAAATGATTTACAAATAAATGTGCAGAGGCTATTAGTAGCAGTGAGAATAAAAGTTCCCACTGAGATGGGAAGGAGGCCTGGGGTCTCCTGTATCCACCAGAGAGAGAGTAAGGCTGGGCAGTCAGGGATGGAGAAGCCTCAAAAACCCTAACTTATAGAAAGGGGAAATTATCTTGCTCGTAGTGTTCGAGATATTTCTGCAGTGTTAAGTGTACCTCCAGCTCCAGGTCCACTTCAGGACACAGACCTTTTGGGTCAAGCGAAGTCCTTTTGAGTGTGCCCAGGATAGGGGCTGCCTGGGTCTCAATGATTTACCAGACTGTACAGAATTAAATGCTGCTTACTGGGTTCTCTCAGGCCCAAGAGGACACAAAGCTCCTAAAGTCCTAGAGACCGACTTTTCTAGCTTGCTGATAGTTGAGTAATTTTCCAGAAATGAGACTTGGCTAGGTTCCCTGTGTAAGGTACCAGCCCATCCCTCTTACATAAGAAAGTATTGTTTATTCCCCACTGAGGATTTGGGAGGCCAGCTCCTCAGTAGGGTACAGCTCAAGAGATCCTGTAGCTGCAGCCCCAGGGGTCAAGCTCTTTGACTAGTCCAGTGGAATGAAGCCTCATCTGGTGAAGACTGCACCCTACCCAAGCATGGGTCAGGGGAAATGTTGCATCTGTGGGGTCCTGGGAATGCCATCTGAGGTCCAACTTCTCCCAGTGTAAGGACTCTTAAACTGATTTGTGTATAAAGGAGGGGAGTGGGGTAGGTGGGTACAGAAAGAAGTAGTCTAACTAGAAATATTCTTACTAGGTGTTGTGGGGGGGGAGGGGTATACAAGGTCATTATGAGGAATTTTAAAACAGTCCAGTGAAAGTAAAAGCCTTTTCTTTTTCTTATCTCACCCCTCTAGCTCAGGGCTAACTACTGCTAACAGCCAGTTAGCAGCAGCCAGTCAGCAGCCAGTTAGCACTGTTAACAATGTTAACAGCCAGTGCACATCCTTTCAGATATTTTGTGCAAATGTATTTCTAAAATAAAAAACTGGACTACACTGTGCATATAATACTGCAAAGGGGCTTTTCCACTTGATATATTGTGGGCATCGTTTCATGTCAATACAGAAAGCTCTGATTGCTCTTTTGAAGAGCGTGGTTTTCCAATTTACCTACCCACCTAGGCCCTTGACCTGGACACTTAAATTCTTTCTAGTTTGTTTTTTTTTTGTTTTTTTTTTTACTTTTTATTTGAATAGAGTTAACATACAATGTTACATTAATTGCAGGTGTAGGACATAGTGATTCAACTTCTGTGTATGTTATGCTATGCTCTGAACATAGTCTGCTATAATCCAGCAGGGGTGCCTGGATGGCTCAGTGCGTTGAGCATGTGCCTTTGGCTCAGTTCATGATCTCAGGGTCCTGGGATCAAGCCCCACGTCGGGCTCCCTGCTCAAGGGGTAGTCTGCTTGTCCTTCTCCCTCTGCTCCTCTCCCTGTTCTCTCTCCCTCTCTCTCAAATAAATAATAATAATCCTGCAAAGATCTGGGAGTCCTTGTCCAATTCCTCCCTTAGGGAATATTCTAAGAAGTGGAATCTCTGGATCAAAGACCTGTCCACTTAAAATGCTCAGACACATTAGAGATGGCCACTCAGTTCAGCTTCCCACCAGTGGCACACATGCGTGCAGGGGCCAGTGGGCACCATGCCACTGTGGGCCATTTTATCTCTTCCTGCTAGACATCACCATGGGCTACCTGAGGCCACACACCATCAATCCCTGGCTATTGTGGTGCTTATTCTTTGTGCCCTTCCCCAACATGACAGAAGAAAAAGAAAGAAAAGAGGTCAAAACCCTTTATGTTCCCACCCCAGTGCATCAGTCATAGTGAATAGAATAACTTGGAGCCCTAATCCTACTGATGATGGGGCCATAAGTTACTGAGACCCAGGCTGTCAGTCTCTACCACTGCTATGATAGAATCTTGCTTACCTGAAACACATCTCCATTGATCGTGGTCCCCATATCCTCAGAACCAGCTAGAGAGAGAACAAAGACATGGCAGTATCCATTACTCAGCTTAAAGCAAGCACAGAATGCATGGTCCCACATGAGCGTCCCGAGTGACCTCTATGTCCATGCCTATATTCGCACCCCCTCCCCGTGCAGACATTCTGGATACATAAGTTGGGCTCGATCTGTAACTGTTCACAATGCCTTCTCATGGCCATTGTCACACTTGATTCTCACCAACCTTGTGATGAAGTTATCATCCCATTTTACAGCTTGAACTGAGGCTCGGAGAGGCTTTGTGATTGGCAACGGCTGCCCAGCCAGCAACAGCCCTCACCCACCTGAAAGTAATTTACGCTTGGCCATGGCTAGGACTGGGCTGATTGTGGGGCCTGTGCTTGGTGGGCAGGCAGAGGCGCTGCGGGCTCAGGGCTCAGGGCGGTGTCTGCTAGAGCTAAGAAGAGGGGCTTGGCTTGTCACTGCCTGTCCCCGCAGTGCCTTGAGCAACTGCTCCACCTGGAGAGCAGGAACTGCAGCCCCTATGTTTCCTCCCTTTGTTCCTCCCAGAAGGATTTTCTTTTGCCCTCAACAGTGACTCCTCCCGGTCCCTTTCCCTGACAGCTGATTAGTCACAGATTCCTGTGGCTTTTGCTGCAACACTGACTCTCAATGTTGCCCTCTGCTCTCTGTCCCCCATTCAGTCTGTCTGCTCTGCTAGTGGCAAACACCTAGAGGGCCATACCTGGGTCCTTCCTCCTCGCCCCTATCTTCCCCAGAGGTGTGCATGGTACACAAGACTTAGCAACCGCTCAGAAGCTTATGTTTAAAATAAACATGAATGAATGCATCAGAAAAAAGAGCACACGGCTTTCGTCTACTCATAGGCCTCCCTGACTCCAGCTTTACCCTCTCCCAACCCTCTTTCAAACCAACCACCAGGGCTGGTTTGAAAAGCATTTGTAAAGCATACACTTACCTACATCACTTCTTGGCTTAAAAATATAATAAACCAAAAAAGAAACCCACCTACCATGGACCACAGTGGACTACGGAGTCTGCTTCTGCCCTGGGAACTCAGCAGGTACTTTCCCTCTGCCTGTGAAGGCCTTCCTACCCATATCCACTGTTCCCTCACTCCCTTCAGCCTCTGTTCAAACGTTGTCTTAGTAGGGGCCTTCCCCGACCAGCTGGGACATTTACCCCTCTTGCCCCTGCACAGTCTGGTACGCTTATTTGTATATTTGCTTATCATCTATCTTCCCCACTTGAATGGCCCCTTGTGAGGGCAGGGACTTTGTTTTGTCCGATGCCCAGCATCTAAAACAGTGCCTGACACATAATAGGACTCAATAAATATTTGTTGAATGAGGACGTCAAACCTCAGACCATAGCACGTGAGAACCTCTACGCTTGGGCCCTGCCTACTTTCCTGCCTCACTTCCCACCAGTCCCACTCACAAACTCTTCTGGGGACGCCTGGGTGGTACAATTGGTTGGGCATCTGACTCTTGGTTTTGGCTGGGGTCATGATCTCAGGGTCATGAGATCAAGGGTGTCAAGCCCAGTGTCGGGCTCTGTGCTTAGTGAGGAGTCTGCTTGAAACTCTTTCTCCCTCTCCCTCTGCCACTTCCTACTTTGCACATGTGCTCTAATAAAAAACTCTTTAAAAATAAACAAACAAACAACCCTATTCTGGTTTCCTCCTTCCCTAAACACACTGGGCTGCATGTCATGCCTTTCTTCCTCCTTCTCTCTCTAAAGAATGCTCTTTGGAGTCAGTCATTCTCCAAGACCCAGTTCACAGGTCACATCCTCTAGGAAGCCCTCCATTACTTCCCTACTTCTCTAGGCACTGAAGAAAGGTCTCACCTCTGGGATATCTCACAAGATTGTACAGCATTTCCCACCCTCTTATGCAATTATTTGTGACCTCCCAAGGGTCATGCATTCCCTGTCAAGCCAGGCTCTGTATCCTATTCAGTTCCTAAGGGTTCCTGCACATAATAGGTGAGTCGTCAGTGTTAGCTAAATGAAAAACGAACTGTTCTTTGGAGTCTACTGTTACCTGCAAGGCCTGCCTAAGGCCTCTCAGAAACTGTGATGCCTCCCAGCAAAGAGCCACAGGAAACCACATGAGCTTCCCATAAATGGACAACTACACGTTTACTAGCCAGATACGGCTTTAAGCAGGAGCCACTGTTATTTCAGCCTGGGAATGGAAAGGAGGGATACTTAATTTCATGGAAATAATCCCTGATTCATATAAATTTTCAAACAGGGATTGATTCTGACCAACTATATCATCTGTCATCCCTGCTCTTTCAATTTAGGGTTACTCCTGCATAGGTGGCTTGGTCTCTAAGTTGGGCTGGGGCTGATGGGGTTTTAGTGGCAGCATCTTCTGCAAAGGGGCTCCTCTACCAGGACCCAACGTTATCAGTGTTCATTCACAATGATCCCAGGCTGTATGCTTGACCTTTCTGGAGTAGAAGCAGCCCCGCTCCACACCACTCAGACCAGACCAGTCTTGGGCCACTGGTCCACAGTCCTGGTGCCCACCCTGGCCTTCAGAAAGTCTCTCTGCCTCAGTTTCTCAGTCCTGTGAACATTCTTCTGGAGATGAAATTTCAGCCTCTTTGAGAATCCACACACACCCACACACAGAACTGAGTATCTGTTCCCACAGTGCTTTCTGGTTATTGCACATTTACAATCATATGTTTGCATTCAGAGGCCTCCAGAACAGAAGCCCAGCAGATATGAGTCCCACGGACAAACCCCGTGGGCATTGCTTCTCTCAGATTCCTGACCCCTTTTGGAATAAGGACAGAGAGGGTCCAGAACATTCCTGGGAGCTTACTGAGGCCCAGCAGGGGAAACTGGCTTGCCAGGAACTGACTAGGCAAGTCAGGGGCAGAGCCAGGACCGGGCTCAGAAATCTGGGTGTAAAAATGTAAACCTGCTGGGCCCTTCCCAAGGCTGACGAATGGAAACAAAGTGTCTGTTGCTCAGGCTGGCCCCAGATCCAGCCCCAGAGGAGAGACTCAACATGGCTCAGGCTCAGGCTTATATCAGACACCTTTTTCCCCAGGGCTAGCAGGGAACCCAACAGCCGGGCACTCAGCACAGGGGCATCACGTAGCAGAACAGACTCAGAGGTGTTGATTGGTGGCAGCTCCAGAAGCCAGCTTCTCCCAGCTCCCAGCAGGCCAAGGCAGTTTTCCTCCTCCCCATCCAAGCTTCTGGCACTCATTACCGGTCGGGGAAGATTACTTGCTCAGCACCATCTAGGCCTAGAAAGGTCAGATCAATTCCATCCTGTCTGGCCACTTACTGAGCCACCATCCCATAATACCTCCCTGATCCTCAGGCCCCACTTAGGAGGGCAGCTGAACTTTTGCAGCTTCAGAGGTAGAGTCTGGAAGACCTTCAGAGGGCCATGTCTCTGCTTCTCTCCCTGTCCTCTTGGGTCTGGGGTCAATCTGTGCCCTACCCCTGCCACAGAGGGAACCTCCTATCCAGGCTGTGAGCCCCTAGAGCCCCACTGTCCTGGGAGACACCACAACCTGCGCAACTCCCAGGTGCCTCTGACTGCCCTCAGGCTAAATTCTACCTGCCTTTCTCTCTCAAGGGGTTCTGATATCAGCTCCTCTCAGCAGGACCTCCTCAGGGCACACCAGACTGAGAAAGCTGGTGGTTTCACAGAGGCAGTGTGGACTAATGAATAATGAAACACACAGGCATTTCCTAGGAACTCCCTGGGATGTGAGGATCCATGCCAAGGTGCCAGGAGCTGCTGCTTCAGAAGGCCTCCACTATCAGCTGGGTTGGGTGGCAAAAGCTACCCCTCCAACCCATCACCTCCTAGGGTGACTGCTACAGCATTTGAGAGTGTGAGGCCCAGAGTTGAGAGGGCTACGATCAAGTCCCAGATCTGTCACTCATGGCTGTATGACTTGGAGCAAGACACTCAGGCTCCCTGGGCCTCCAGTTTCTTAGATGTTACAAAGGGCTTGTTACATTTATTATATCAAGAGATTTGGAGATGTTTCAAGCTCCTCAAGCCACAGAAACTATCTTATTCATTTCTGTATCTCCAGTGGTCCTGGCACACAGTAGGCACTCAGTAAAGGTTGGATAAATACAAATATGACAAAAAAAATACAAATATGACTATAGGGAACCTAAGTTGTAAATGCTTTAGAAAAAAAAAAAAAAGTAAGCTAGTGCTTATTCCAATAGGCCCATAAACCCCCACCAAAATGACAATGTTAATGAGAAGCACTAGCTGTTTTAGATGCACCCATGAAGCTATCTACTTTTTAATTACATATTTTAAGAAACTGTTCTTCCCAGCCAGAACCAGGACAGGAATATCCTTGATGAAAATGCTATCACAGGGACAAGGTCCTGAACCCAGATCTAAAACTAAACTCAGTAGCCCTGGACTCCCTTTAGAAGATGGTTAATAGAAACCTCAGGAGGGCAGGACCACATCTGACTGCAGCCTTTTGTGCTCTTGCCCCCACCTTGGTATCTAACTCAGAGCCAGGCAGTGTGGTCAGGAGGAGACCCTTTCAAGTCTGACAGAAACAGGTTTAAATCTTCACCGCCACTTACTAGTTGTTTCAATAGTGTGTGTACCTTTGGAGCCTCAGTTTTGCCATCTCTGAAATAGGTTTAATAATGCATGTGAAGTGCCTAGCCCAGTGCCTGCAGGATGCAGGGGGTCCCCCAGGAAGGGTTTGCGTGTTCTTGAAGCACCCAGCATTCCCCTGTTTGGCCGGCTGTAGAAAAGAGCTAAGACGGAGAGGCTCGGAGGTCTGTGGTTCTGCCCGTCCCCGCAGGGCTGAGCTGGGAGCCTGGGACAACCAGGCAAAGGGGAGGCTCAGGTGGGGGCTCTGGGGGCTGGGCTGTGCTGGACTGCAGAGCCGGGCCGCGGTGGAGCTGGCCCTGGGTTGGAATGTCATGACAAATTCCTGTCCGCGGAGCCACGGGGTCCACGGTCCCAGGCACGCAGGGCCTCCGCTGAAGCTCTCCACAAAGATTCCTCCCCCTTTCCACCAGGTCCCTCTCAAACGCACACAGCCCGGGGCCTGCTCCCGACCGCCCCGGCGGGCCCCTTTCAGCCCCCGCAGGGCCCCGGGGCCCGGTCTGCGCAGCCAGGCACAAGGGGGCGAGCCCCAGGCCCCCGGCTCTCGGGCCCCGGCACTGACTCACCTCCGCTCGCGGGTCCCGGCGGCGCGAGGGCCGCATGGCTGCCGGCGGGTGCCCCGAAGCCCTCGTCGTTCTCTATGCCCGCGATCTCGCTCTCCTGCTGGGCCAGGAAGGCGGCCGCCGGGTCCTCCTCGGCCGCCTCGGGGGCCCCGCTCTCCGACGACGAGAAGAAGCCGAAGTCATCAGCCATCTTCGCCGCGTCTGGGCTGAAGCGTCCGCCCGGCGCTCGGCTGTGCCCGGCGCGTGTCCCGCGCTGCGCCCGGCGGCCGCGACGCTGTCACCCGAGCCGCCCGGGGAGCCGGCCTCGGCTGGGACGGGCTCGGCGCGGCGGCCCGCACGTCCTCTCCGCCACCGGGCCCGGCTCGCCCGTCACTGCAGCTGCAGGCGGGAGGAGCCGGGACGGGAATGCGGTGACGTCAGCGGGCGAGGGAGCGGGCCCGCGGCGCGGCGGGAGGGAGGCTCGCGGCGGCCACGGGGGGGCGGCAGCGGGGCGGGGCGGGGCGGCGCGGGGCGGGGGCTGGGGGCTCGGGGGCTCGGGGGCGGCGCGGGGCAGGGCGGGGCGGCGGGAGGGCGGCTCGAGGCGGCCACGCGGGGGCGGCAGCGGGGCGGCGCGGGGCGGCGGGAGGGCGGGAGCTCGGGGGCTGGGGGCGGCGCGGCCCGGGGCAGCAGCGCGCGGCGCCGCGCCCGGCGGGGCTCGAGGCCAGCGGGCCGGGCCAAGGGGCCGGGGCGTGAGGGGCTCAGACAGCAGAGTTTGTAGGAGCCGGCGGGGCCCCTTAAACATCCCTTCAGTATCAACCGGCCTGAGAAAGACCTAGTTCATCCAGCGCGGACAGGCAACCCGGGCCTGGCGTGGGGGCGGCACCGGGTGGGTCGCTGCGCAGGCCTTGCTCCTGAGTCATTCTACAAGTTCCTTGGCCTAAGCAAATGTGAATCCCATTCTTATGAGCCTCCCCCTCTATAAGAGGAAAAGGAGACTTGGAGAGGTGACACTATGTCCCACTGCCTCTTGCCTCCTTCCTGCAAGTCCAGGGCTTTCCCCAAAAGGCCTCCTTGCTAAAGTGTATTTCTTACGCATTTCTCTTCATTTAGAGTGGCTTCAGCTCACACCGCCAGAGTCTGGATGACCTGACTGAGCCTCCACCTCAGAGACTGAGTCCCTTAAATATCCCTGCAGTATGAAACTGCTGGAGGATTGCAGACCTCATTTATCCAGGCAGCCCGCCACCCGTCCGCCCAGCCACCCTCATTAAACAGTCTGTGCCTCCTCCGTGCCAGCTCTTCACCAAGCACCAGGGCAACAAAACATGGTAGTAAAAGCCAGCCTCGGCCACAGAGAGATTACAGTCTGTGAGACCAGTACACTGCAAATGGCCTGTCCCATCATCCTATGTGAGGTGCTCCGAAATTTAAATATTAAACATTTAAACCCAATTAAAAACTCCCTGGGAGACCCAGAGAACCACCATCAGATTCAGACTTTGGGACTTTTCTCTTTCTGATTTCGAGATGTGAAGGTCAACTATGAACTGGAAGAGCGAAGGAAAAGATGCACCCTAAACTGTGAGTAGTGATTCCCTTATGGGGTGGGGAGTAGAAGCACAGTTGGGGTAAATGGGAATTTCGCTTTTACTCAGCAATACTTCAAATGTAGGCCTCAATTTTATGAGAATATAGTTGCTTATTAGGAGTGTGAAAAAGAAAAATACTTAAGGCCCTGCCTGTTCAACCTGGTCCAAGCACATTCCTCCACCATGGTCACAAACCTCTTGTTCCCCCAACCGCAGGCTCAGGTTCTGGAAAAACCTGGAAGGTTTGCTAGTTTAACAAATCAGCCATAGATGTCAACTCCAGGTTTTGTGAAGACAGGAGGACTGTGAACACTGTGCCCATTGTGACCTCCATAGGCTGTTCTTCTCTGATTCCTGGAGACTTCAGTCTGTAACTGAGACAACACGACACAGCATATCCACATGTGCAAATCCACTGCAGACCCTCTTCCCACTTTCTCCTTCCTTCTTGAGCCCAACTAATTTACCCATCAGCTGCATTGAGCTCCATGCTCAAATTATATAAGCTACTGGTCCAGATTATTCTGCAACTGTGCTTGCTCTTATACATCATCCTCATTTTTCTACTACATTAATATTAAACATCATCATTAAAGTTCTATTTTGGGCCATGTAGCATTTCTATGTGCTGGAGATTCCCAGTATCTTGACATCTCATACAAGTCTCTGTAGACCTCTGAAGACAATTCTAGTTTTCAAATTCTCCATTTAACTGTGAAACTCAGTAATGGTCAAAAGACATCAATAAATAAAGTTGGGTAAAACATATGGGGCAATCTCACAGAATCTAAATTCCAAGTTATGAAGTCTACAGTGAAGAAATTTTTAAAACTTTTTTAAGGGAAAATTTCAAGCATATATAAGAGTAGATCAAGATTCACATGCTTTGCCGACTGAGCCAGCAAGGTACTCCTATTTTAATTTTTTTGAGGAACTACCATACTGGGTTTCCACAGTGGCTATACCATTTTACATTCCCACTAATAATTTCTTTTTTTTTAAAGATTTTATTTATTTATTCATGAGAGACACAGAGAGAGAGACAGACATAGACAGAGGGAGAAGCAGGCTCCCTGCAGGAAGCCCAATTCGAGACTCGATCCCAGGACCCTGGGATCATGCCCTGAGCCAAAGGCAGACACTCAACCCAGGTGCCCCTAAAAATTTCTTTTTTGTTTTGTTTTGGATTGCTTGATTTTACTTTCAAGGAGTGGGGCTTTTTTTTTTTTTTAACTTTTTTCCAACTTTTTATTTTGACATAATTCCAGACTTACAGAAAATTGCAAATAATTCCCATCTGTCTTTCTTCCAGATTCCCCAAATGATAACATTTCATCACATTGGCTTTTATCCTTTTCTCTTCTATTTTTCCCATACTGATGGGGTGTAAATTGCAGGCATGATGCCCTCTTCATCCCTAAATATTTCATAGCTTTCATAAAAATAAAGACATTCACTTACATAACCACTATACAGTTATCAAAATCTAGATATTAATATTGATACAAAACCATTATCTAATCGACATAGCTTAGATTTCACCAAATGCCCAAACAAAAGAGGAAAAGAAAATCCCAGATTATGCTTGCAGTATCTGCTTGATCTCTTTTAAACTGGAGCCATTCCTCTCTTGGTCTTTCATGACATTGATGTCTTGAAGATTTCTCCCAGTTATTTTGTCCTTCAATTTGAATTGTCTTATGTGTCCTCATGGTTAGATTCAGCCTAAACATCTTTGGCATTTTTTAATAGAATTTTTTATATAAAACAAAATGGCCCTAGCCCAGCGGCAGGAAGAAAAGATTTGAAACATGAGTATGTACATCAATGGTGGAAGGCACAGCGGATCTGTTTGGGATGAGGAGTGGGATTGGGGGGCAGCAGGTTACACAGGTCTCAGCTGAAGCCAGGAGGGCAGAAATAAGGTGCATAGGTCCTAGGGCCCCCTGTGGCCCAGAAGCAGCAGCCAACAGCCCTCTTCTTCCCTCCTGTGGCAGGGTTCAGTTGAGCGTGACACAGAGATAGGAGGTGGGCACCTAGCCCTCACCTCCCTGTTTCTGCCTGACCCAGGTCCAGCCGTCACCATTGTCCTCTTCCATGAGACTGAGATCTTCACCCTCAGCCATGGAGATGGTGCCCTCGCTGGATCCTTCAAAGTGGTAGATGGCCACACAGTGACCTATGGGGGATGCCGGTTCCTCCTCAAATCCTTATCAAATTCCGTGTAGAGCTCTCTTCAGAGCTCTCCGTGTTATCCTGTGACCCAGTGTTGTTGCTGCTGCTGCTGTCTAGTGGGGCGCTGGCTGGGGGGTCTGGAGACTGGGTGTGGCGGCCCAGGCTGTTCCCCCAGGTGCTCAGGACCCCGCTCTCGGCTTCTGCCAGCCAAGCCTCATACTTCTGCATTTCCAGTTTCAGCTGTTCAATGTTGTTCAGGGTTTCTGTGATCTGGGGCTCCAAGCTGGCAGGGTCTCCCATCTGAGATGTCTTCTCATAGACATCCTTCATTTTCTTCAGGGCTTCTCTCTAGTCGACCTTCTTCTGCAGTTCACGATTCCGTTCTTCCAGCTGCTGCACAGATGTGATACTGAGGTCTCAGTGTGTCATATCAGGAAGCACATCATGGCAATTTGTCCAGTTACTGGTGATGTTAACATTGATCATTTGGTTAAGGTGGTGTCTGTCAGGTGTCTCCACCACAAAATTACTATTTTCCCTTTTATAATTAACATCCTGTGGAGAGGTGCATTAAGACAGTGTACAGGGATCCCTGGGTGGCGCAACGGTTTGGCGCCTGCCTTTGGCCCAGGGCGCGATCCTGGAGACCCGGGATCGAATCCCACATCGGGCTCCTGGTGCATGGAGCCTGCTTCTCCCTCTGCCTATGTCTCTGCCCTCTCTCTCTCTCTCTGTGACTATCATAAATAAATAAAAATTAAAAAAAAAAAAAGACAGTGTACATTTTATATCACTCCTAGAACTGTCACCAATTCATTCATTAGGGCACCTGTTGATTTTTGTGTGATTCGGGTGTTGTAATGATAGTTGCCAAATGGTATTTTTCTACTGTCATCATTCCTTATACATTTCTTGGTTGGCTTTCTACTATAAGGAAAACATTTTGTTTGTTCCAGTTTCCATGGTTTCACAAACTCTTCTTTTATCCCATGGGCTGTGATACTTTGCTATCATTATTGCTTTTAGTGTTCAAATTGTCCAAGATCGAGTCAGTGGGAGCCCCTTCAAGCTGGCTCCTGTGTTTTTATGTCCTTGTCGACAATCTTTGAGCGCTTTCTTACTTTCTGGCACAACAAAATGTTCCAGGCTTAAGGATAAGCCATTTCTACAAGGACACTTGGTACCTCTGAGTGGAAAATGAAGAAACCAAGATCTGCGTGCCAGGTGTGATCATCGCTATGGCTGCAGTTTCTCCTCCTCCTCCTCTGTCTTAATCTTTATCTGTGGTTCTTTCAACCACAGAACGATAACATCAAAACGCTTTCTCCCCGAAATTCCTCAGTGTCAGCTTTTGCTAGCCAGTATGCAAATTTCCCCAATTGTCCCTTAAATATCATTTTACTGTGAGTTTGCTGGCTTAGGATCCAAGCAAGGTCAACACAGTACAGATAGGTACAGTACTCTACACAAATGTGGAGATGATAACAAAGTTAGTACAGTAATGAAATTTTAATTGCAACGACATAATGTAATGAATGCCAGTGTGCCTGTCCTCCAGCCTCTATTGATAGTCATCAATATTTGGCCAAACTTGTTTCGTCCACACCCATTCTACTGCCCAGTGCTTTAATTCTTTAAAGCAAATCTCACATGGTCTATCAATTCCTGCGTAAGTACTTCTCTGAAAGAGAAGGACGTCTTTTTCTCTCCTGGAATCTAACCACAATATAATTATCACCAATCGAAAAATGTTAATGTTAACAATACCAGTACCAGCAAATATCCAATCAGCATTCAAGTTTTCACAATTGTCATAAATTTTTTTGCAGTTGGCTTGTTAGACTCGGAATCTAAACAATGTTCCACAATGCATTTATTACGCTTCTTAGTTCTGTTGGAAAACTCAATTTTATGAAGTAAAATTTATAATTGATAAAGTGCACCCATGTTAATTGTACAATTCTCCGAGTTTTGACAGTGTGCCACACTCTAGATATGAAATATATCCATTACCCTAAAAAGTTCTCTTGTGCTTATTCTTGGTCCCCTCCTCCTGCTAAACACAACTCCTAGCCCCAGGCAACTACTACTTTCTGCTCCCACAGATTACTTTTGTTAGTTCATCCAAGTTATTGTGTGTATCAACGTTTAACTGCTGTGTGGAATTCTGTAGTATGAATATAACATAAATTGTGTATCTTTTCACCTGTTGATGGACATTAGAATTGTTTCAAGTTTTTGCTGTGGTGCCTAAAGCAACTATGAAAGTTCATGCACAATCTGTGTGGACATATTTTCAATTCTCTTGCATAGAAATTTAGGAATGGAATTGTTGGATTGTGTGAAAATGCATGTTTAACTTTATGAGGACCAGCCAAACTGTTTTCCAAAGTAGTTATACCGTTTTACGTTCTCGGATTGTTTTCTTATCGGTGAGTTATGAAGCTTGAACAGGTGGACATCATATAGAAAAAAAATGAACCTCAATCTTTATCTCACACCACACGCATAAATTACCTTGAAATGGATCATAGACCCAGACATAAAAGCTAAAACTGTTAGACTGTAGCTATATCTCACAAACTTTGATATATTGTATTTTAATTTTAATTTAGGAAAAATAAGTTTTAATTTCCATCATGAGTTTTTCATTGATTTAGTCATTTATTTTTTTAAGATTTTATTTATTTTTTTGAGAGAGAGAGACAGTGATAGCAACAGGGAGAGTGAGGTAGAGCACAAGCAGGGAGGAGAGTGAGAAGCAGGCTCCCCGCTGAGCAGGGGATGCTCAGGGGATGCACTGAAGGCAGACAGTTAACGAACTGAGCCACCCAGGCGCCCCAGCTTAGTCCTTTAGAAGTGTGTTGTTTAATTTACAAAGATTTGGGGAGTTTTACAGTGAATATTTTTTACATGATTTCAATAATTTGAAATTTTATGGGACTTGTTTTATGACCCAGCACAGTCTATCATATGGTCATGAAAAAAATAGGTATTCTGCAGTTCTGGAGTACAGTAGTTTATATTACTTAAGTTGAGGTAGTGGGTCGTGTTGTTTGTCTTCTATGTACCTACTGGTTTGCCTTGTAGATGTTTTATCATTCACCGAGACAGAAGTATTCATGTTCTTTTGAAGTTTATTTATTTAAGTAATCTCATCCAACATGGGGCTCAAACTCATGACCCTGAGATAGAGTCGCATGTTCCTCTGACTGCTCAGCCAGGCACCCCTGAGAGAGAACTATTCAAATCTCCAACTGTAATTGTGGATTTGTCCTTTCCTCCTTTCAGTTCTATCAGTTTTTTTCCTCTTAGTATTTTGAGACTCTGCTATTAGGTACATGTACATTTTGGATTGTAAGATCTCTTGATGAATTTAATCTTTTACCATGATGGTAAGATTTTTTTATCCTCGGCAATACTCCTTATTCCAAAATCTATTTGATCTGATATTAATATAGCCATTTCAGCCTTTTTATGATTAGTGTTTGCATGGTATCTTTTCCCATCCATTAAGTGTGTCATTATTTTTAAAGTGATTTTCCCTCTCGGGCATGGTGAAGCCACACTCCCAAGTGTGTTTTGGCACTCTGCTATAAATCTGGTTCAGTTTTTCCAACTTTATCTTCATCTCTCCTGGAAAGCAGTGGCCACTGGCAATTGTCTGGGCAACCCAAAGAAGAAAGGAGGCAGGTCAAGAACTGTGAGTTGGTGCAAACTCTGAGTGTCTGCCAAGATGAGGCAGAGGTGGAAGGATTAGGTGAATGGAGATTCACTGGTTTAAATGGCTTAGCTACCTGGCAAAGGCACGCCTCGGAATCCACAATCTCACACGCATACAGTCGTGCCTAACAATAGGAAACTAAGCTTCATCCTAAATCTGAAAACAAAGGCTGTGTCCAGTACTCGGACAGTCAGACAAATTGGCTGGTGAGCTACAAAAGAGTAGTTTGCCTCTTGGAGTTAAAGCCTTAGCAGAAAGATGGATTGATTCATCTGACTTGGATCTTGGAATTAAGTTCTTTTTTTTTTTATTGGTTTTTTTTGGAATTAAGTTCTGAGGGACACCTGGGTGGCTCAGCGGTTGAGCATCTGCCTTTGGCTTAGGGTGTGATCCCTGGGTCCCAGGATTGAGTCCCACATAGGGCTCCCCGCAGGGAGCCTGCTTCTCCCTCTGCCTGTGTCTCTGCCTCTCACTCTGTGTCTCTCATGAATAAATAAACAAAAATTTAAAAAAATTTTGAAATAGAGCACCCTCATTCTTTTCTTTTCCAATTATATACTTAGTGCCCTGTGAATTAAGCCCAAGCTGACAGGCATCAAATCAGTGTGATGAAAAAATGTAAAGCTCTCAAACTATGGCAGGAACATGGGCAAATGTGAGTAATGTGTTGATGTGGGGGGGGGGGTTCCCATTATTATTCTGTAAATTTAGACTTCCATATAATACAAAGGAAACATTTATATAAAATGTCACTCAAGAGGCAGGTGGCTGGCTCTGTTGGTGGAGCATGGGACTCTTGATCTTGGGATTGTGAATTCAAGCCTGGGATCACTGAAAAATAAGATCTTTAAAAAAAAAAAATGTTAGTCAGGGCGCCTGGGTGGCTCAGTCAGTTGAGTCTCTGCCTTCAGCTTAGGTTGAGATCCCGGGGTCTTGGGATTGAGTCCCACATCGGGCTCCCTGCTCCATGTGGAGCCTGCTTCTCCCTCTCCCTCTGCCTCCCTTTGTCTCTCTCTGTCTCTCATGAATAAATAGATAATATCTTTTTTTTTTTAATGTCAGTCAACATTAATAAGGATCAAAAAAAAATCCTTCCCCCCCCAAAAAGAACCAAAATCATAAACTGGAAAATTTTTTTTTTTTAATTTTTATTTATTTATGATAGTCACACAGAGAGAGAGAGAGAGAGAGAGGCAGAGACACAGGCAGAGGGAGAAGCAGGCTCCATGCACCGGGAGCCCAACGTGGGATTTGATCCCGGGTCTCCAGGATCGCGCCCTGGGCCAAAGGCAGGCGCCAAACCGCTGCGCCACCCAGGGATCCCTGGAAAATTATTTTAAAATAAAATGAAGTGTGCTCGCTTCGGCAGCACATATACTAAAATTGGAACGATACAGAGAAGATTAGCATGGCCCCTGCGCAAGGATGACATGCAAATTCGTGAAGCGTTCCATATTTAAAAAAAAATAAAAAATAAAAAATAAAATAAAATAAAATTAAGTGACTTTCTTCTTGAAAGCATGTAGTTGAGTCTGGCTTTATTTATCAAGTCTGATATTCTTTGCCTTTTATTTGAAATGTTTAAACATTTACATTTAATATGTTATCGATCTGACTAGGTTAAATCTACTCCTTAGCTATTGATTTTTCTCTCCTCCCTCCTGTTTTTTGTTCTTTGTTTCTTTCTTATTGCCTGAATATATTTTAGGATTCAATTTTACCTCCATTATTGGCTTATTAACTATGCTTCGTTGTGTATTCTTTTTAAAGATTTTATTTATTTATTCATGAGAGACACACAGAGAGGCAGAGACATAGGCAGAGGGAGAATTAGGCTCCCTGCGGGGAGCCCAATGTGGGACTCTATCCGGGGACTCCAGGATCACACCCTGAGCCAAAGGCAGATGCTTAACCACTGAGCCACCCAGGCGTCCCTCTTTGTGTATTTTTTTATTGCTGTTGTTACTTGCTCATTTGTTTGTGATTGCTCTAGGTTTTATGATACACATCTTTAACCTACTGAATTTATTTTTTTTAAATGTAATATATTTCATTTATAAAAACTTGAAAACAGGGCAGCCCTGGTGGCTCAGTGGTTTAGCATCGCCTTCGCCCCAAGGTGGGATCCTGGAGACCCAGGATTGAGTCCTGTGTCGGGCTCTCTGCATGGAGCCTGCTTCTCCCTCTGCTTGTGTCTCTGCCTCTCTCTCTCTCTGTCTCTCATGAATAAATAAATAAAATCTTAAAAAAAAAAACTTGACAACAAATGGAAGGATAATTTCATTTCTTCCCTCCCATTTTCTTGTGCAATTTGGTTTTTGTGCATATGGTTTATTTTCTATTTTTTTTTAAAAAGTTTTATTTATTTATTCATGAGAGACAGAGAGAGAGAGAGAGGCAGAGACACAGGCAGAGGGAGAAGCAGGCTCCATGCAGGAAGCCCGATGTGGAACTCAATCCCGGGGCTCCAGGATCACTCCTTGGGCCGAAGGCAGGTGCTAAACCACTAAGCCACCCAAGGATCCCTCAACATATGGTTTAAACCATACACTGTATTATTGACATTTTTATTTAAATAGCTTATTATCTTTTTTTCTGATGTTTTATTGTGCTAAATACACATAACATGAAATTTACCATTGTAACCATTTTTAAGTGTGCAATTCAGGGCATTAAGCACGCTCATATTGTTGTGCAACCATCACCACTGTTCATCTCCAGGATTCTTTTCATCTTATAAAATTGAAACTCTATATTCATTAAACAATAATTCCCCATTCTCCCCTTCCTGCAAGTCTTGGCAACCTCCATTCTACTGCCTGTCTCTATGATTTTGAATACTGTATTTCATGTAAGTGGAATCATAAAGTATCTTTTATGACTTCTTATTTCACTTAGCATTAGGGCACCTTTAGTGTCCTAAAGGTCCATCCATATTGTATATATGTTGGAATTTCCTCCCTTTTTAAAGTTGAATAGTATTTCATTGTATGTATATACCATATTTTTCTTATCCATTTATCTTTTGATAGATACTTGGGTTGTTTCCACCTCTTGGCTATCATGAATAATGCTGCTATAAATATGGATATGCAAAATCTATTCAAGACTCTGCTTTCAAGTCTTTTAACTATACCAAGAAGTGGAATTGCTGTATCATCTATAGTTCCACAGCAGCTATACAATTTTACATTCTCATCGATAGTGTACAAGGGTTCCAATTTCTCCACATCCTTGGTAGTGCTATATTTTGTTTGTATAGCAGCCATCATAATGGATGTGAAGGGATATCTCATTGTGTCTTGATCTTCATTTCTCTAATGTTAGTGTCATATGTGCTTATTAGCTATATATATATATTCTTTGGAGAAATGTCTATTCAAGTTCTTATCTCATTTTTTAGTTGGGTTTTTTTAATTTTTGTTGTTGCATTTTAGGAGTTCTTTATAAATTCTGGATATTAATCCCTTATCAGATATATGATTTGCAAGTATTTTCTCCCATTCTGTGAGTTGCCTTTTTACTTTATTCACAGTGTCTTTTGATGCACAAATTTAAAAAATTTTCATGAAGTCCAATTTGTCTTCCTTTGGTGTTAAACCCAAGAAATCATTGCCAAATCTAATGAGAGGAAGGTTTTATGCTGTATTTTCCTCTAAGAGTTTAATTTTTTTAGGTCTTACATTGGATCCATTTTCAGTTAATTTTTGCATATGGTGTTAGGTAAGGGTCACACTTTATTCTTTTGCATGGGAAGGTCCAGTTTTTCCAGGACCATTTGTTGAAAAGACTGTTTTTCCCTATGGAATAGTCTTGGCACCCTTGTCAAAAATCATTTGAATATATATGTAGAAGGTTTATTTCTAGGTTGTCTATTCTATCCCATTTATCTATTTGTCTATGTTGGCACCGCTCTATTTTGATTATTGTAGTTTTGTTGTAAGTTTTGAAATCAAGAGATACGAGTCCTCTAGTGTTTCAGATTGTTTTGGCTATAGGGTCCCTTGAGAATCCATATCAACTTTAGAATTTTTTGTTGTTGTTGACATGGTTCTCTTCTATTTCTGCCGAAATACTATAGAGATTTTGATAAGGTTTGAATTTACATTGAATTTGTAGATCGCTTTGGGTAGTATTGACATCTTAACATTATTAAGTTTTCCAATCTATGAACACTGGATGTCTTTCCATTTAGGTAGAACTTTTAAAATTTTTTCTAGCCGTGTTTTGCATTTTTCATCATACACATCTTTCACTTCCTTGGTTAAGTTAATTCCCAAGTATTTTATTCTCTGTCTCTCCCTCTTTCTCTCTCTTTTTTTTGGGAGAGTGAGTGGTGAGAGGCAGAGGGAGAGAGAGAATATTAAGCAGGCTCCATGTCCAGTGCAGAGCCCAATTCAGGGCTTAGTCTTACAACCCTGAGATCATGACCTGAGCTGAAATCAAGAGTCAGATGCTTACCTGACTGAGCCACCCAGGCGCCCCTTTATTCTCTGTGATGCTATTATATATACATGGAACTGTCTTCTTAATTTCTTTTTCAGATTGTTCATTATTAGTATAAAGAAATACAAATGAAACTAATGTGTTAACTTTGTATCCCTATGCCTTCTGAATTCATTTATCAGTTGTAATTGTGTGTGTGTGTGTGTGTGTGTATGTGATCTTTAGATTTTCTACATATAAGATCACATCATTACAAGCAGATTATTTAGCCAAAGATTCAAGGGCAACTTCTATGCATATTCCTGTGTACTTGATCTTCCTAGCTCCTTCTTTCCAGTACCCTGCCCCGTAAACCCTAGGTACTTCAACTTTTCCAAACTCTTTTCTTTGTCTCTTTGAGTCTTGAGACCACGGGGTTCTGTTTGAGTTCCCCTTTCTTACCCAGCAATTTAAAAATTCCTTCAGGGGAAACCTGGAAAATCACAGGGCTCATCTTGTTTGTTTCTTTTCTTGCAACGATCACAGTTCTGTGCTGTCTCTTGTCAATATCTTTTTTTTTTTTTAAGATTTTATTTCTTCATTTGAGAGAGAGGGTGAGGCAGAAAGACATAGAGAAAGACAGAGAGAGAACGAGTTGGAGGAGGAGCAGAGGGAGAAGCAGACTGTTTTTGGGACAGGGAGCCCGATACAGGACTCAATCCCAGGACCCTGGGATCATGACCTGCGCAGAAGGCAGATGGTAATCTCAGCTGCCCCTCTTGTCAATATCTAAAAATTCTAGCACATAGTTTGTTGAGTTTTCTGGTTGTTTACAGTGGGAGGGCAATTTTGAACCCTGTTATTCCTTCATGGTAAGTATAGAAAAGTAAGTATCTCTCTTAAGGCTTTTTCTTAAGATTTGTGTCGGGCAGCCCGGGTGGCTCAGGGGTTTAGCGCCACCTTCAGCCCAGGGTGTGATCCTGGATACCCAGAATCGAGTCCCGTGTCGGGCTCCCTGCATGGAGCCTGCTTCTCCCTCTGCCTGTGTCTCTGCCTCTCTCTCTGTGTGTCTCTTCATGAATAAATAAATAAAATCTTAAAAAAAAAAACAGTTAAGAAAAAAGATTTGTGTCTGTAAAGGATTAAGGGATCATTGCATATGAAAAGCAGAGTTAATTCTCATTAGAAGATGTGTGAGAGTTAGTGGAATTGCTGAAACTAGATAGAGACCATTTTTTGAACAAAATTTTCTTCTCCAAAGGAGTTGGAGGAGAACTTTCTGCTTGACAATGAAACACACATCCCCAAAGATGGAGACAACATTCTGGGACCCTGGCACTCTTTTTTTTTATATTTGATTTATTCATTCATGACAGACAGAGAGAGAGGCAGGGAGAGAAGCAGACTCCATGCAGGGAGCCTGATGTGGGACTCGATCCTGGGTCTCTGCTGAAGGCAGACGCTAAACCGCTGAGCCACCCAGGGATCCCCCTGGTCCTGGCACTCTTGTTGCATCCTGGCTGGTGCTAGATGGGGCACAGGATCCCAGAGGGGCAGAGTAGGAGGATTCCTCCACCGTAGTTGCTGATCTTGGAATTTCACAATTTTCCTGTGACATCCTTCTTTGTTTCTAAACTGCTTATTTCTGCTTTGAAAATTCAGGTCCTCACAGGCCACATGAAAGCTGTAGGGACATCCAACTAAAGGATCTGCCTGTGCTGGGACTCCCTCCTTATGCCTGAGCACTAAGTTGACATTTTCTTCTCTAAGATCTGCAACAGCCTTTCTTGTTCTCCCGACTTTTACTTCTTAACTGCCCCAAATTATAGTCCCACTTAAACCAAAGCACTTTCTCTTCCCGCCTCTCCCCATCTTCCAGAGTCCATATGGCAATATCCAGAGACTTTTCTTATTGTCACAACTTGGAGAGGTGTTACTAACATAGTGAATAGAGGCCAGAGATGCTGCTAGGCATCTTATAATGCATGAAACAGCCCCCCCAACACACACACACAAAAGAATTATCCAACTTAAAATGTCAGTAATGCCCAAGTTGAAACCCTGATTTAGAAGCTTGATCAGATGCCACATGAATATTTTTGCAGGAGTATTTCATATATACTGTTGGGAAATCCAACTGCATCATGTTATGTCTAGTTGCCCCTCTGTAATACTAAGATTGATCAACAGATTTAGGTGTTGTCAGCCTGATCCATCAATAATAAAGTTCTCTAGATCAGCTTTTCTTTTCTTTTTTTCTTTTTTTTTTTTTGTTTTGTTTCCTGGGGAGGGTAGAAACCCATCTGTTTTTTTTTTGTTTTTTTTTTTTGTTTTTTTTTTTTTTTACTGGGCAACAAATTTTTTTTTTCAGGTGTAGAATTTGATAATTTTATTTATTTTTATTTTTTTAAATTAATTTTTATTGGTGTTCAATTTACCAACATACAGAAAAACACCCAGTGCTCATCCCGTCAAGTGTCCACCTCAGTGCCCGTCACCCATTCCCCTCCAACACCCGCCCTCCTCCCCTTCCACCACCCCTAGTTCGTTTCCCCGAGTTAGGAGTCTTTATGTTCTGTCTCCCTTCCTGATATTTCCCAACATTTCTTTTCCCTTCCTTTATAATCCCTTTCACTATTATTCATATTCCCCAAATGAATGAGAACATACACTGTTTGTCCTTCTCCAATTGACTTATTTCATTCAGCATAATACCCTCCAGTAGATCAGCTTTTCACCTCAGGTTTTAGCAGCCCTTATGAGCTTCATCTAAATCGATTACTTTATTTGAGGTTTAAAAATTGTGGTGATCCTATTTTTGTCAGTATCTCTGTATTAGCTGGAAATTTTTAAAATTCAGCTTAAAGTCCAGTGTGGTTCACATACAGAGTCATGTTAGTTTCAAGCATACAATATTGCAATTCCACAATGCCGCATATCACTTGGTGCTCATTGCAACAAGTGCACTCCTTAATCCCCGTCACCTATTTCACCCATCCCCATACCCACCCTCTCCTGGTAACCACCAATTTGTTCATTTTAGTTAAGAGTCTATTTCTTGGTTTCTCTCTCTCTCTTCCTCTCTCTCTCTCTTTTTCCTTTGCTCATTTGTTTTGTTTCTTAATTTCTACATATGAGTGAGATCATATTGTATTTGTCTTTCTCAGACTTATTTTGCTTAGCATTATACACTTTAGCTCCAACCATATCATTGCAAATGGCAGGACTTCATTTTATTTTTTATGGCTGAGTAATATTCCATTTGTATATTCCATTGTGTGTGTGTGTATATATATATACATATGTAGATATATAGATTAGATAAGGTATAGATATACCACATTTTCTGTATCTATTCATTTATCGATAGAAACTTGGGCTGGGGATCCCTGGGTGGCGCAGCGGTTTGGCGCCTGCCTTTGGCCCAGGGCGTGATCCTGGAGACGCGAGATCGAATCCCACGTCGGGCTCCCAGTGCATGGAGCCTGCTTCTCCCTCTGCCTGTGTCTCTGCCTCTCTCTCTCTCTGTGTGTGACTATCATAAATAAATAAAAAAAAATTAAAAAAGAAAGAAACTTGGGCTGCTCTCATAATTTGGCTATTGTAAATAGTGCTGCTATATATATAG
Organism: Vulpes vulpes; assembly: GCF_048418805.1. Lineage (NCBI taxonomy): Eukaryota > Metazoa > Chordata > Mammalia > Carnivora > Canidae > Vulpes > Vulpes vulpes. The sequence continues at coordinate 95,715,197 of NC_132783.1, read as the reverse complement.
GGGTGCATGTATCTCTTTGAATTAGTGTTTTTGTATTTTATAAAGATTATTTATTTATTTATTTATGAAAGAGAGAGAAAGTGCAGTGGGGAGGGGCAGAGGGAGAGGAAGAGAGAAACTCCGAGCCCACTCTGTGCAGAGTGCAGAGCCCCACATGGGGGCTCAATCTCAAAACTCTGGGATGACAGCCTGTTCTGAAGTCAAGAGTCAATTGCCCAACTGACTGCACCACCTAGGTGCCCAGTATTTTTGTATTTTTTAGGTAGATAACCAGTAGTGTGATTACTAGATTGTAGGGTAGTTCTATTTTTAACTTTTTATGGAAACTGCATACTGTTTCTGATAGTGGCTGCATCAGTGCATTTCCACTCGTAGAGCAAAAGGGTTCTTTTTTCTCCACATCCTCATCTAGTCTTGTTGTTTCTTGTGTTTTTTCATTTTATTCATTCTGACAGGTGTGAGGTGATATATCATTGTCATTAATTGGAAATTTTTGAAGAACTTTCACTAATTATCAGTTTGGTTACCCAGAAGTAGCAGAGAATGAGTAAATTCTTGATTATTTCTCTTAACTTGCCAGCTTTCATAAAAAAAAATGAATTAATATGCTGATAATCTTCAAAAGTGATTATTGAGCTATTTGTCTGTGGGTTGTTTTTGTTTTTTTTTTTAATTTTTTGAAATCATAATGAACTCCTGTACATATCTGATGTGTTTCAATTTGTTGTCAGCCTTATACTTTTTAAAGATTTTTTGTATAGAATTTATACATTTAACCACTTACTTGTCTGTGAATAAATTTTCCTGACCTCAAGATAAATTTTAATTTCCCTACTAGTTTTTCTGATAGTCCTACCTTATATGCCTTATTGTTAGAAACTAATAAATGCTTTGTGTCAATAAAAAAAGATTTTATTTATTTATTTATTCATTAGAGAGAGAGAAGCAGAGACACAGGCAGAGGGAGAAGCAGGTTCCATGCAGGGAGCCCGACGCGGGACTTGATCGCAGGTCTCCAGAATCACGCCCTGGGCTGAAGGCAGCGCTAAACTGCCGACCCATGGGGGCTGCCCAGGCTTATACTATTTAAGTACCTTTATTTAGGTATAATTGACATATAACAAACTTTACATATGTAAAGTTTCCAATTTGATAAGTTTTGACATATATGTACACTTAGGAAACCCTCACCACAATAAAGATAATAAACATACCCAATATCTTGGACTTTTGATGCTTGAATTTTCCCATCTTTGGCCCCTTGTAACAATTTGATAGCTTCTTTGCTTTTCAGTAAAGCAAGGTGCTCCTGGCTCATCTTGTACATTTCCTGTCCCGGACTCAAATTAGTTATTTCTTCCAAGAGTTCTACAATCTTTTAGTGAGAAGTGATATTTGGAAACTATTGTCAGGGCCTCTCAGTAGGTAAGTACTTTTTAATAGGGCTCTTTAGTCAACAGAACTAGGAAATATACATTTTTTGAACTAGAAAAATGCATTGTATTCTTACTAATATTTTTTTTTTAAGATTGTCATTTTAAGTAATTTCTATACTCAATGTGGAGCTGAAACCCACAACCCAGAGATCAGTGGTTGCATGCTCTACTGACTGAGCCAGCCAGGTACCCCAACTAATATTTCTAATTCTTTTTTTATAAGATCATATTTATTTATTCATGAGAGACACAGAGAGAGAGGCAGAGACACAGGCAGAAGGAGAGGCAGGCTCCCTCATGGGAGCCCGATGCGGGACTTTTTTTTTAAATTTTTATTTATTTATGATAGTCGCACAGAGAGAGAGAGAGAGAGAAAGGCAGAAACACAGGCAGAGGGAGAAGCAGGCTCCATGCACCGGGAGCCCGACGTGGGATTCGATCCCGGGTCTCCAGGATCGCGCCCTGGGCCAAAGGCAGGCGCTAAACCACTGCGCCACCCAGGGATCCCCGATGTGGGACTTGATCCAGGGAATCTAGGATCATACCCTGAGCCGAGGGCAGACGCTCATCCACTGAGCCACTCAGGGGTTCCTAATATTTCTTTTTTTTTTTTTTAAGATTTTATTTATTTACTCATGAGAGACACAGGGAGAGAGGCAGAGAGACATAGACAGAGAGAGAAGCAGGCTCCATACAGGGAGCCCGATGTGGGACTTGATCCTGAGACTGCGGGATCACACCCTGAGCTAAAGGCAGACGCTCAACCACCCGTCGTCCTGTCCCTAATATTTCTAATTCAAATTTAATATTACAATGTTTTCACTTAATCTATTTTATTTTATTTTATTTATTTTATTAAAGATTTATGTATTTATTTATGATAGACAGAGAGAGAGGCAGAGACACAGGCAGGGAGAGGCAGGCTCCATGCCGGGAGCACGACACGGGATTCGATCCCGGGACTCCCGGATCGCGCCCTGGGCCAAAGGCAGGCACCAAACCGCTGAGCCACCCAGGGATCCCCAATCTCTTTGATTTTAGATGTATTTTTCCCTTTCACTGAAAAATCGGTTCTGATGCATAACATATTCTTTTTACGTGTATATATAGTTTTGAAATAATAATATCAATATTATTACTGACACTGCGATTACAGAGTATCACTTAAGATTTCGTCACTATTCTTTCTGTTCTTAGAATATAATCTATGGAGAATATATAGACAAATCATGTGTTTTAAATTAACCTGAAATTGTTATTTTTCTCTGTAGTTGAGCCACTAACTTCATATACAGTGTCACAGCTTGGGTTCCATAGAAAACATAGCCTGAGTCAAACGCTTACTTGTTTGTTTGTTTGTTTGTTTGTTTAAGATTTTATTTATTTATTCATGAGAGACACACAGAGAGAGGCAGAGACACAGGCAGAAGGAGAAGCAGGCTCTCTGCAGGGAGCCCGATATGGGACTCAATCCCAGATCCCAGGATCACGCCCTGAGCGAAGGCAGCCGCTCAACCGCTGAGCCACCCAGGTGTCCCAAAAGCATACTCGTTTATACTTTACAGGGAGTGTAATCCCAGGGAATCAGGCATGGCAGAACCAGGGAGTGGGGCAGGGAAATACTGAGGGCAATTACAAGGGTCTGGCTACTGCTTGATAGCAAATGTGTTGCTCCATCCCATAAATCTCTCCTGGGAGAGACCATTTACATGATTGAATCTCAAGATAGCTCACCATAGGGCAGGAAATGGGTCTTTATTTGGCAGATCCCATTTCTTATTTGTCAGGGTTTTGCTCCACCAGGATATTCATTGCCTTGCACTTCTGAGTTATGCATGTGTGGGCACCATGTTGGCCTGTGATGTATTGTGCTTCAGTAGCAATAGACAGGCCATAGGGTAGGAGGCAGGAGGTTTGTGGTACATGTATGAGGTAAGGTGCTGTTGGATTGTGTCTGGCTAAGTTGGTCGCCAGGGTGGTGACCAGACAAAATTGATGTAGAGTTGGCCACCATAGTAGTGGCTGTGGTGAAACAAGTGGCCAAGAGCCTTGGAGACAGCAAAGATCTGAGGTAAAACCTAAGAGGTGTTTGATACAATAAGCTTTGTTGTACTGCTCAGTTCGCTCCTTCCTCTCATTATGTCCAGTCCTGTACACAATATGGGTTCTCTGCCATTGTGGGGACAAAATGCCTTCACTTCTTCCGAGAGGGACAGTGCATGTCCAATCATTTATAAAAATCCCTCTAATGGTTACCAGCCACAACCTCTGTAAAGACTTAAGACAAGTGAGTCAGAGAAATCCAATACAGATCTCTGAACCTACATCTGGTCCCAAGGCTGTATGTGATAATCAAAGCATCTTTCCTCCATTACTTGTTCTAGATTCCTTCACTCTTGTCTTAATACTTCAGTTGGCCTTATTGCTTTCCAGTGTACTAACCCAGACTTTCATTTCTGAAGGGTCTGAGCCTTTAGTTGTCTTTCCTTTGTCAAGTTGTAGTCGTTACAATTGTTTACTTTCTGTTATTGCTGGGTATGGAAGTATCCAGAGATGTTCCAGTGAATCCCCCAGCCCCCAGACTTATCCCTCCTGACTCTACTGTGTGTAACAGGAACACTGGCCCCTCATTGTCATCAGGGGCCTTGGCAGCCAGTATGGTAGCTCCACCATCTCCAGATCCACAACCTTAAGGATACCCCAAGGTGTCCAGATGGTAATCAAAGCACCCATTTCAGTGGAACCCACAGTCTGTTCCCTGAGAACCATGCTCCTCCTCTCTGAATCAGAGAGAGCCTGAGATTGTGGGGACAATTTAAATGCATCTGGGTTATTTAAACCATCTGTAAATAGGTCTCCTGCTTTTCTTCCCTTCCCCAATTCTGCCAACTGAGGTGTTGTTTGAACTTGTTCTCAGTTCACAAATCATGTAATTTTTTATGGGCACGGGGTTTTAAAAAGAGCAATAAAATAACTGTTTTAAAGGTCATATGTTAGCAGCACTCTTTCCCCCATCACCCAAAAGTGATGTGGTCCTTCTTTTATCTTTTGATTTGAGATGCTCTAATTAAAGACCATCTCTCTATATCCCACAGTCACTTAATTTTCCCATTTAGTTCCCATGGCTTTACTCCCATAATCATGCCTCCCACCCTATCCATAAGGCCCTGCTCTATTGATCTAGCCTGGGCCATATATTTACAGACCTTGTACTCTGTGCCTGGTATAGTTCTTAGCACTAAGGACTTAGTGGTGGCCCAAGCCGTCTTGGCCTCTGTTACCTTCATGGAATGCAGAGCTGGGAAATAAAAAAATAATTAGGTAAACAAGAAAATAGCATCTAGTGGTAAAAGTGCTTTGAAGAAAATATGTTTAGGTCTTCATTAAGCATACAGCACACGTGTGCTGAGATCTGAACGTCAAAAGGGGCCAGCCATGTGAGGACTCAAGAAGAGTGTTCTAGGCAGAGGGCACTGCAAATGCAAAATCCTTGAGGTATAAATGCGTACAATGAGGTGAGGTTTGAAAGCAATGAGTTCCCAGTAATGAGGTCAGAGAACCAGTAGGGGCCAGATCACTTAGGGCCTGGTAGGCCACATTAGGGAGCTTGATTCCATTCCAAGGACATTGGGAAGCCAAGAAAGAGTTTTGAGTCCGGGAATGATAGGATCTGATTTCCTTTAGCAAAAAGATTCTTGGGGCACTTGGGTGGCCCAGCTGGTTGAACATCAACTCTTGATTTCAGCTCAGGTCTTGATCTCATCATCATGAATTCAAGCCCTTCATTGGGCTTCATGCTCGGCCTGGGGCCTATTTTACAAAAGAAATGAAAAGGAAAAGATTCTCTGGCAGCTGTGACAAGACTGAAGTAGAGAGGGATTAAGAGTAAAATCAAGGAGACCAGTTAATAGGTAACTACAGTGATCCAGATGAGAGATGATATAAGGAGCTAATAGGGCCTATGTTACTGATACAGTCTACTACCAACTACACACTTTTGGTTCTCTATCATTTCCTGCCTGGTATTCCTGCTAGACTAGGAGATTCCTGATGCCAGGTGATCCTGAGAACTAAGTAATTATAAGACAGTAACAAATGCATATTGAATCAATCTACATTACTAATTTCTGCAAAGGACTTTAGCATTGACAAAGCCTTTTTTTTTTTTTAATTGCATTTATCTGAGAGAGAGAGAGAGCATGAGCAGGGGGAGATGGAGTTGGGGGAAGCAGACTCACCGCTGAGTAGGGAGCCTGATGTGGGCCTCTATTCCAGGACCCTGGGAACATGAGCTGAGCTGAAGGATTTTGATTCAATAGCACTGCTCCAAGAGGCAGAATAAAGTTAAGGGGGAAAAATTATTCTTAAAGGAGAGGGCAAGCCACTAATTAATTACACTTTCCATACTTTTCACCTTGAATTTATAAAAAAATCATAGGTTTCTTCCAAGGCCATCTTCTCCCATGACAAACAGAGGACATCAGGATTCTATTTAGGTCAGAGGGGCAGATTAACAGCTCATAGGCTGGAATATGGCTCGCAATTATGGTTGACAGAGTGATTTTCTTTTTTTCGTTTTAAATTTTATTTATTTATTCATGAGATACAAACAGGCAGAGGGAGAAGCAGGCTCCCCACAGGGAGCCTGACACGGGATTTGATCTCGGGATCGTGACCTGAGCCAAAGGCAGACAGATGCTCAACCACTAGGCCACCCAGGAGCCCGACAGAGTGATTTTCTTAAGACTGAATTAAGAAAAAAAAAAAAAAGACTGAATTAAGTTATCACCATTTTATTTTATTTTATTTTATTTTTTTTAAGTTATCACCATTTTAAAATGCAGAGATTTTATATGAAGCTCCAAACTCATAGATGCTCTTTTTAAATTTATTTTTAAATTTTTTTAGATTTATTTATTTATTATTTATTTATTTATTCATGAGAGACATAGAGAGAGAGGCAGAGACAAGGCAGAGGGAGAAGCAGGCTCCATGCAGGGACCCCGGTGTGGGACTCAATCCAGGGATCCTGGGATCATGCCCTGAGCCAAAGGCAGACGCTCAACTGCTGAGCCACCCAGGTGTCCTGGTGCTCTTTTTTTAAATTTAAATTTTAGGTAGTTTACAGTGCAATATTAATTTATTGAGTAGTATTCAGTGATTCATCCCTTACATACAACACCCAAGTGCCCTCCCTAATACCCATCTAGCCCATCCCCCCATGCACCTCCCTCCACCAACCCTCAGTTGGTTCTCTATCATTAAGAGTCTTTATGGCTTGTTTCCCTCTCTTTCTTTTACCCCTTCCCATATGTTCCTGTTTTCTTTCTTAAATTCCACTTGAGTGAGATCATATGGTATTTGTCTTTCTCTGACATTTCACTTAGCATAATACCCTCTAGTTTCATTCACATTGTTTCAAATGTCAGGATTTCTTTTTTGATGGCTGAGCAATATTCCATTGTATATATATATACCACCTCTTCTTTTTCCATTCCTCAGTTGATGGACATTTGTAGGTGCTCTTTTAAAAATGGGAACTTTTGGGGGCACCTGGGTGGCATTGTTGATTAAATGTGTGATTCTTGGTAATGGCTTAAGTCGTGGTCTCGGGATCATGAGATGGAGTTCCGCTCAGGTTGGAGTCTGCTTGGGGTTTCTCTCTCCCTCTTCCCCTCCATACCACATGTACTCTCTCAAATAAATCTTTTAAAAAATTAATAAAACTAAAAATGAGAAGTTCTAGGGGCCTGGTTAGCTTTGTCAGTAGAGCATATGAATATTAATCTCAGGATCATGAGCTCAAGCCCCAAGTTGGGTGAAGAGTTTACTTAAAAAAATAAAATAAATGAATTAGCTATAAAAAGAAATGGGAAGTCCTAGCAATACTGATCTTACATGTAAGCCATCAGCTAGGGCTAAAAAGCAGAATCCACCTTTGCACAGAGAATGAACTCTCCAGTTTGCCACATTGTGTTCTCTACACTGAGGCAAATTCTTACTGGTAGATTAAAAAAATAAAATATTTTTGTAACAATGTCTTAATTCAAAGAAAACAGAAAAGTAGACCAAGAAAGGATGTATTTCTTTGAGGAAGTGAAAAACATTCCATGGTTTTTAGTAGAACTACAAAGTTTATCTGTTGAAGGAATATATCTTAAACCAGAATTATGCAATAACTCCAGAGGGTGTATGATTTTACAATCTCTCATCTAGTTTGGCTGCATCCAACATTATCGAAGATATTGAATAGTACTAGGTCTCCTTTGCGGTTTGAGTTGATGTAAAAGGCACATCTGTTTACTTCCAAATTGACCTTAAAGGTCTAAGAAAAATTCAAGGTATTGCTATTAGTTATGCAGTTTGTGCCGACCTGGTTAAGATCTACATGATACAGGCCTGTAAGAAGTGCCCTTCCATCCCTTAATGTAGTCCTCACATAACTTCAGCTTTCAAAGCACCTCTTGTCCTATCTTGCCTCATCAGACCTTTAAAGTGGGTAGGGGTGGGATTCCACGGATGCTGAGCCAGAGTGACTTCCCAGGTACACATACAGGTAGTCTGGGAAAAGCATACACCAGACCCAGACCCCTCTGCCTTGTACAGGCCTTCTGGAGGGGGACAGAAGCAGATGGCAGAAGGAAAAAAAAAAGTGTAATTGAAAAAGAGATCTAAACAGAGGTGGCAGTTTGAAGGGTCAGGGAAAGTGCAAGGGAAGTCAGACAGTGAAGGGTAGAAATAAGGCAGTGGAAAGGGTGAGGGACTACCTCCAAGGAGCTGAGCTGAGGCAGCATGTCTGTCAGTGGCTTTGGGGGAACCCCATTCCACCAATGGCAAAATGGCCAAGAGAGGAGGTGGTTTGTCCAAGGACGTCCAGCACTTTTCCAGGTGGGCACTGGACCCTGAACCCAAGTGTCCCGATCCCAGTCCAGGATTTTCCTTCTGTCTATCAAGGGATGTGGGGCCAATGGGCCTGAGGCAGGTAGGAGTACAGTCACCACCTGAGTGGATGGAAAGCTCTGCCCAAGGCTGGTAGCGCCATGAACCGTCAAAGTCTCAGGTGGCCAAGTCCAAACAATCCTAACAAGCGACTCTGAAGCCCCGATTTTCACGTGGCTGAAGCCTTTCACAACTTACAGCTCCAGACGGCATCAGAAATACCTAACCACACCATTCAGGGTCTTTCGGAATCTCCTGAGAGATGGTCAGGCGCTCTTGAAAACGTCATGGAAGGAATCAAACATCAAACGGCCGATATTTTGGAACGGCCACAATTTCCTAAGAAATATTCTGGAATATGGGAGACTATGGGAAAATGGTTTAGGAAGCAGACGAAAACTGCCAGTTGGCATTCGGGAATTTCCGGAGCTTCTCGAGGAGCCCTCGGGACCTCTCGGCAATTTGCGATCTTATTCTGGAGTCTTGGGTCTGAGCAGATCCATTCGTCGCCCAAAGCGTTAAGAGCGACAGTCTCTCGGCCATTTACGGAAGTGTTCGGGATTGCTCGAGAGTGGCGCCCTCTGACGGCGGGAACTGTCACCACGAGCACCCCGGTGACAGAACGCGCAAAACGCGCAGACGCAGTTGCGCGCCCGCGGCCGTTCAGACCGGACGTGGTTGCTGCTGAGGTCATTTCCGGCGGGTGACGGTGCGGACGGGTCAGAAGCGTAGAGGCGGCGGCAAAATGGCGGCGCCTGAGGAGCGGGATCTAACCCAGGAGCAGACAGAGAAGCTGCTGCAGTTTCAGGTAGCAGCGAGTACTCGGTGCAGGAAATGCCGTCACGGGCTGGGGAGTGGGCCCCTGTTGGAGCCCAGAACCTTCCTCAGATTGGGCCCGAGATTCTCCTCAGATCAGCGGCGGCCCCCTCCCCCCCAGACGCCAACTGCCCTGCTGCTCCCGGCCCCCGAGCCTCTGTCGGTCCTCAGCCTTCCAGCCAGGACTGCGGCCCTCTCATCACCCCTCGGCGGGTCAGCTTCTCTGGTTTCCCTTAGCAACACCCGTTCTCTACCATTCTTCCCAGTCCGGTTACCCGTCGGACCCTCTCCGCCCTTCGACTCTTGTACTACCCAGATGCTTAATCCCCACCGCGGAGCTGGCCTCGTTTCGGGTCTCTGGAAAACCTACCAGGATCCCATGCTATTTCTGCAAATATATATTGATGGCCTCTTGGGTGCCTGGTCCTGTATTGGGCGCTCTGGTGGGGGAGGTGGCAGACCTGGCCCCCGCCCTAAAGGTGTGGGAGGACACCACCTAAGGAAACAATGCAACAATTTTAAGTATCAGTGGCTTCTGACGGGGTTTATTACCCTGGGCTTATTCCTGGACTCACGTTCTTGACAGTGCTTGACGTGGGTGGTAACTTGCAGAAATCTGCCTCCTTTTAGTGGTAGTCGTGTTAAGAACTTTTGGCACTAAGCACTTACTTCTGAGTTGGAGAAAACGATTGGAGGAGACCAATAGGGTGGGTAACCTTGGCCCTTTATCACCCTAATGGATACCAGTTTCCTTATTTCTAAAGTACTTCTCTTAAAAATGTCTACCCCCTAAGGATATCGTGAGCTTAAATGAGTTTATGGATCTATGAAGGGCTTTGTAAACTGTGAAATGTTCCCAAGCGGTATTGCTACTATTCATCATTATTTAACTTAGGATAGAGTAAGTTAGTGGTACACTTTCTTCCGAATATAAAATGTGCTGGATATTCATTAATTTGGCATTATTTACCAAGAACCTTAGTGCTCAGGCACTGCTAGTTCAAATATCATTTATGGAGTACTTACCATGCTATAAATACTTTGCTAAATACATAACATACTAGATCGTATTTAATACTACAAACCTATGAGATTCATGCTGTTACAAGGCCTATTTTACAGATGAGGAATATGAGGCTTAAGGAAGTAACATACTTAGGTTTCATAGCCAGTATCAGATTTAAAGCCAGATCCATCTTTCCAGAACCTTTCCTGAGCTCTTGACTTGAGAAATTGAGGACACAGCAAATTAGGATCAGAATGAATTAAACAACAGACAACCGGCTTCCTCTTCTTGGTGGACCACTTATTTCAAAGTTTTGTTTAATTTGGCCGGCCATTTTACCCCTTACAGCTCTTTAGGGATAAGGTTCCAGATTAAGTATTCTGAGGTGATATGAATTATGCTATGATTTACTTGGTCTGATGCTCGGAAGACATGAAAACGTAGTATTTCTGAGGTAAAGTACATGGATACCTCTGTTTTGTCTTCATTGGATGCTTATATTGGTAAGAGGTGAGTAGTAGGTTAAAGTTGTATTAAGATTGCTTTGTGAGGTACTCCTTGACTGGCTTAGTAGAGCATGCAACTCCTGATCTTAGGGTTGTGAGTTCAAGCCTCACATTGGAGGTAGAACTTACTTTAAAAATAAAACCAAAAAAGTAGATTGCTTTATGAAATTGGATTTACCAAGGCAAGTGCATTTTGCATTTTTGTGTTCTTTAAGCAGTTGCTGGATCAGGTTCATCATTCAATTGCCATTGAACATTCTTTGAAATTTACTAGATGTCAAGCATTATACCAGATATTTAATGTATTTTAACTCTTAAACCTCTTAATAACACTAAGGAATTAAGCTTCATTTGTTTTGTTAATGAAGAAACGGAGTCTGAGAGATCAAATAACTCACAAAAGTATTAAATGGCAGAGATTTAGAGATCCATACCCATAATCCTCTAACGTATAACCTACTGTAGAAGCAAGATAACATACATACGTGAATAATGAGTATCTTGCGGTATATTCGTGCTTATAGTATGATATGATATAAACAAAGTGCTATGGGAATTTATGGAAGGATAGGAGTATTCCTGGAGGTAGGAGGAGGAGAGAAGAGAGGATGACCTAGTAGTTAACCATTTATTAAGTATCTACTATGCCTTAGGCATGGTGCTTGATAGTTTATAACTATTACGCTTAATTCTCACAATAGCATTATAAAGTGACATAGATGATAGAGCTGCTCCTAAGTGAGGAAACCAATCTATTGAAGTATTTGCCTAAGTTCATTGAGCTATTAAATAGTGAGGATGGAATTAGAATTAGAACTGTAGTGGGTCTGAATCGGACTTTAAGGCTGGGTTCTTTCCACTGTACTTTACTAATTTTGAAGGAGGAATAGAATTTCAACAGGTGGTAGGCAGAGGGATGCTCAAAGCTGAGGAAATGGCTCAAGCAATGTATGAAGATGGAATAGTGTGGAATGTTTGTTGTGATGGATTGAGAGAATTGGAAGTGGAAAATATGATTGGAAAGGTAAATTAGAGTCAGATTTTGGAGGCCTTTCAAAGCTTTGCAAAATGATTTAAATTTTACTCTGTATACATAGGGAGCCATCAAAGGTTTTTTTCAGCTAGAGAATAGCATAACACTAAGTTTCAGGTTTCCTTCACTAACGCTTTGGAGTGTGTGCTTGGAATATCTATAGGAGTCAGGACAGAACCAGGTGGTACTGCTAGGCACTAATTCTCAATAGTATTGCTTCATTTGATGTATTGAAATTAGCAAAAGTAAAATATTTTAGAAATCTTAGGTTTCCTCTGTTTCTTTTCTTTCTTTTTTTTTTTTAATGACATGTGATTTGACTAGAACTTCCCAGAGTATATTTATCGTGTTTCTCAGACCATTTGATTTTTTCTAAGATTTTTTTTTTTTTTTTTTTAAGATTTTATTATCTATTCATGACAGACAGAGAGGCAGAGGGAGGAGAAACAGGCTCCATGCCTGGAGCCTGATGTGGGACTCAATCCTGGGACTCTGGGATCACGCCCTGAGCCAAAGGCTCAACCACTGAGCCACCCAGGCGTCCCTCTAAAATTTTTTTCTAATTATCCTTTTCTTCTGTTTATTTTGGAACCAATTGAATATGAATGCACACGTTTGTTTTAAGCTGCTTCAAATGGAAGAGAATAGGTCTTAAGAGTTAATGCAGATATGGGTAGGGTTACTTTATTGAAGCCCATTTTCCCAAATATCCAAATATAACAGACTCCTTTAGTGCCTTGGTTTACTGCTTTTAGGTTGCTGTTTGAACACCTGGAGAAAAATGACATGGACAGAGAGAAGGGACTCAAGGAGCTATATGCAAGGCCAGGAGGAAGAAATGATTCCTTTCTGCTTTTGTATGGGAGTAAGAAATTTCCTTCTCTTTTCCTTTTCCTTTTTCTTTTCCTTTTCCTTTCCTTCTTTTCAGATTTTATTTGAGAGAGAAGAGAGTGTGAGCAAGGGGGAGAGGCAGAGAGAGAAGCAGACACTGCCTAGCAGGAAGCCCTATTGTGGGGGCTTGATCTCAGGACTCTGAGATCATAACATGAGCCAAAGGCAGATGCTTAACCTACTGAGCTATCCAGGTGCCCCAGGAGTAAGAAATTTCTTTCCTTTTAAATGAATATTAGGGTGTGATCTTTGTTCTTTTAAATTATAGAAAGTTAAGCCTGAACTCTGGCCTTAGAGTCAAGCTTCTCATTCACTTTGAAAATCTCTCTTTTTGGCTTCATCTCTTTATTACCTAAAGGAGAAAGAATAATACAATGCTCTTTGTTCATATATTTTAAAAAATCAGAGAGATCAGTTTGATTTTTTTGCCCAGGAATTTGGTATTGTAGAAAAGCCATGAGCTTTGAAACTTGGGGCAAATCGGAATTAGCCTTTCAACTTAGCTTCTGATGAATTCTGTGACCTTGGCCTTGTTCCCACTTTTTTGAATCTTTTCTTATCTATAAAATGGGGATACTATTACCTAATTCACAGAAGTTTTGTTTTTTACTTAAAAAGAAATTTTACTTAATGCATACTTTATGCAAGTCAGCAATGTAAAATTGTAAAAGGGTAATGAAATTTCATCTTATTTCCCTCTCCTCATTCTCGGTTTGTTGTGTGTCTTTGTATACTTTTTTCTTTGTGTATATAGATACACATGCTTAATGTCTAAGCTCTCTTACTCTTTGACTTATTAGTTGGAGCAGATGGCTTCTTTTTCCTAAGATCTGCTCTGTAATATGTCTAAGTATTTTTGTTTTTACCAGATGAGTTGTACTCTTGACAAGAGTCAGTTGTATTGTTCCCAAACCATTGTGTGCTGGTTATATTTGTCATAAAAATATAATACATAAGCCTGTAAAATATCACTGCAAGAATTTTTATCTGAAAACTAAATTAAATTCTTTGGAAAAGATGTATAGGATCAAGTTGCTAAAAAAATTGCTCTTAAGTTAGGTGTGGGCAGGATGGGTGTAAAGATAACTTTGAGAAAAATCGAGAATCAGTATTGTGCACTTAATGCTTATTAGCAAGTGCTTGGAGTTCTTGCACTCCAAGAAATTAAGTCAGTGATTTATGGATATGGTTTATGCTAGAAAGGCTCCAAAGAATGCCAGTGGACCCATTCCCTAAAGAAAAGGGTAGGCTTTCATCAAAAGATTGCTGCATAAATGTGTGCTTTATGTTTTAAATGAAATATTTAAGTAATGTATGAAATGTTTTTATTCCTCACTTTATGTCACTTTTTAATTGACTAGTAAGTCTTATTCTCATTGAGTAAGAGCTTCGGCTGTCTTTGTCTTAATAGAGGTAGGATCATGTTAAAATTATGAAGGTCAAAAAAATTATGAAGGTCAGCACAGCACAGTAAGTTGTTATGAAGACCGGTTATGAAGTAAGACACCTGGATTTGAATCTTAGCTTCTCCAGTTATTAACTCTGTGACCTTGGGCAAGTTACTTAACCTTTCTGCTTTAGTCTCTTCATCTGTGGACTTCCTACTTCATGGGATTGTTTGAGTAATTAAATGTTAATATATGGAAAGCACTGGCAAATATTAAGTGAATGTTAAACATTATTAGAGTCATTTTTGGTTTGTAAAAAATTATGAAACAATCAGGTTGTTTTCATTTTTTTTGGTTTTATACAACTAATGTTAGGGATTATCCTTGTACCCAAACATTTATCCCATTCTCAATCAACTTTTTTCAGTATCTAATATGTGCTAGTATAGTTCTGGGCACAAGATCCAATGGAATATTGAATATAATTCCTACCCTTGTGGGGCTCACATTCTAGTGGAGGAGAGAAAGAAGAGTCAAAATAAACAAATGAAATATATGCTACGTTAGATGGTGATAAATGCTGTGGAGAGAAATAGGGAATTTTGAGGAGGGAGGTGTTTGATTTTATTTTTTAAAAAGATTTATTTATTTTAGAAAGGTAGGGGAAGAGAGATATGTTGCTGAGTGGAGGAGGGGCAGAGAGAGAGGGAGAGAGAAAGTAGACTCCCCAGCATGGTGGGGCTACATCCCAAGACCCTGAGCTTATGACCTGAGCGGAAATCAAGAGCCAACCACTTAATGGACTAGCCCCCCAGGCGCCTGGGGAATGTGTGTGTGGGTGTGTGGGTGGGGTGGGGTGGGGGGGGTGTTTCATTTTAAATAGGATTATCAAGGGGGGGGTGTTTCATTTTAAATAGGATTATCAAGGGAAAGCCTTGCTGAGAGTGTGTCAATTGTGTGAAAACATACTAAACAAATCATGTGGTACCTAGGGAAAGAGGATTTGCACATACAGGGAATAAGGCATACAAGAGTCCTAAGGCATGGCCTCAAGTGACTTTGTCCAGAAATGACAAGCAGGCCAATGTGGCTAGAACTGAGGGAGGGAAGAAAGTAGTAGGAGCTAAGGTCAGAGTTGAAGGCAGGGCTAGTTTACAAATGGCCTCGTAGGCTATTGTGAGGATTTTGGCATTAGTTCTGAATCAAGGCAGATTTTGAGTGATGACAAGATTTATGATTTCTTAGGGTCACTCTGGCTATTTTCTTGAGGATAGTCTAAAGGAAAGTAAAGGAGGCATAGGGAGACCAGTAAGGAGATTTTTGCAATGATGCAAGACTGCTTGAACTAGTAGGAAGTAGTTATGAGGAATAGTTGGATTCTGAATATATTTTGAAGGTAAAATGGATGGGATTTTTCTAAGGAATTGTGTGTGAAGTGAGGGAGAAAGTGAGGATATCTCAGATTTTTGACCTAAGTAACTGGAAATGGAAGAGTCATTAACTGGGATAAGGAAGGCCATGGGAGGAGCATATTTGGGTGGGGGAGTGAGATGAAGTAGCTCAATTTTGGTCAATTCAAGTTTGAGGTTTCTATTAGACATTGAAGTGAAGATGTCTAAGGGGATATACTAGTATTGAGTGCAGGAGAATGATCTAGGCTAGCAATACAAATCCGGAAATTATCTGCATGTAGGTAATAATTAAAACCCTCAAACTGTTTGAGATCATCTGTAGAACAAGAACACAAAAAGAAATTTTGAGATTTGAAGGTGATTTTGTTATTGATGTCAGTTAAACATTTATTGAGTGTTTACAGTTGACCCTTGAACAACATGAATTTGAACTGCACACATCCACTTATAAGCCAATATTTTTCAATAATTACAGTACTGTAAATGTATTTTTCTTACCATTTTCTTAATAACATTTGCTTTCCACTAGCGTACTTTAAGAATACGGTATATAGTATATACATATAAAATATCTGTTAATCAGCTGTTTATCAATAAGGCTTCTGTTCAATCAGTAAGGCTTCTGTTAGTAGATAAGTTTGGGGGAGTCAAAAGCTATACTTAATTTTCAACTGCATGGCACTTAGTACTTCTGACTTCTATGTTCCTCAAGTGTCTGCCATATTCTATTCAAAGTGCCATAGATTCATTGTGTCTTTGATTCCTCTCAAAAAATAAATGGTGTAGTTTCTGGTACTGGTGAGTAAACTAGGATCAGTACATAATTTACCTAAGGTTAGTAGTGACAAGCTTAGATCTGATCCAGAAATCTGGATTCTTTCTTCCTCTTTCCTAGCCACTGCCTCTCCAGCCCTCAGTGTTGATTTGTTTTCAACTATAGGTAAGTGAATAGGACCAATAACAATAGCTATGTGTTAAGTTTTTTTTTTTTTTTTTTAAGATTTCTTTGTTTGAGGGAGAGCATGTGCACACGGGGGGGGGGGGGGGGGGGGGGGGAGGGCAGAGGGAGATGGAGAGAGAAGCTCAAGCAGACTCTGCACTGAGCACAGTGCAGACGTGGGGCCCAATCCCAGGACTTCAGATCATGACCTGAGCTGACATCAGGAGTCAACCTCTTTTTTTTTTTTTTTTTAATTTTATTTATTCATGATAGAGAAAGAGAGAGGGGCAGGGACACAGGCAGAGGGAGAATCAGGCTCCATGCTGGGAGCCCGACATGGGACTCAGATCCCGGGACTCCAGGATCACGCCCAGATCAAAGGCAGGCGCTAAACCGCTGAGCCACCCAGGGATCCCCAGGAGTCAACCTCTTAACTGGTGGAGCCACCCAGGAGCCCTGCTGTGTGGTCTTTTTAAGAAAACAAACTGCAAAGGAAGTCAAAAGTATGGTTCTAATTCTGGACATCATCACTCATAATTCTCTTAACCTCTTCTACATAAAAGTGGACTTTTTAATTAGAAAGAAGAATTCTCAAAGGTGGGAAAGAATAGAGGACAGTTCTCTCATTTCCATACCCTGGAAATACAAGTGAGAAAATGGTAGAATGCTTCAGAGGAAGAATTATATTCAGAAAAAAAGCCAAGTTTCAGTTAGAATATAAAAGTGAAGATGTCCAGAGACGTAGTTATGGATATGGGGGATGTTACTGATATAGCAGACCTTTTGTATCTGTAGAACAGAATCCTAAAAATATGTTACTGGCTCAAAACATGTACTTTGTATGTTTTAATAGCTCCTGGTAGTCTGTTTTCCAGGGAGTTTTGGTAGCTCACACTCCAGCCAATAGGATGTGAGAGGACCTGTTTCCCCATATCCTTGCCAGCATTGGACGATAGCTTTTTGAATTTTTGTCAGTATGATTAAAATTTTTTAAGTTTTTGATTTATTTATTTATTTATTTATGATTTTATTTATTTATTCATTCATTCATGAAAGACACAGAGAGAGGCAGAGGGAGAAACAGGCTCCATGCAGGAAGCCCCACGCAGGACTGATCCCAGGACTCCAGGATCATGCCCCAGGCCAAAGGCAGACACTCAAACACTGAGCCACCCAGGCGTCCTGAAAGTTTTTGTTTTAATTTGCATTTCTAGTGTTAGTGGTGGTTGTAGTTTTCAGTTTCAGTTTCAGTCAAGTTTGAATAACTAGTGCAAGCACTTGTTTTAAGCTATTTCTAATAGGAAAGAATAAGGAACTTTAGAGACCGTGATTTGCTTTGCAGTCTCTTTTTTTATGTTAGTGTTCCTGGGTGTATGGGAGGTTTGCTTTCTGGCCAAGCTGATTGCAGAATAAATGCTTATTTTAAGATTGAATCCCATTGTTCCATAAACTTCTGATTACTGACAGATTGAGCTTCTTCTGGCTATTTACAGTTATTGTGTAAATTGCCTGCCTATCCTTTGCTCTTTTGCTGTTGGATTATTTGACATTTTATTATCAATTTGTAGTTCTTTATATTGGTCATGTATAGCAGATATTTTTCATGATATCCTTCATCTTTGATTTTGTTATCTTTCATTTACATTTGTTTAAATTGTTATCAAATTGGCATTTTTTTTCTTTCGGCTTTTCAGGTTTTTTTTTTTTTTTTTAAGATTTTATTTACTTATTCATGAGAGACAGAGAGAAGCAGAGACATAGAGGGAATAGCAGGCTTCTGGATGGGGAGCCTGATGTGTCCGGGACCATACCCTGAGTTGAAGGTAGATGCTCATCCCCTGAGCCACCTAGGCGTGCCTGGGTTTTCAGTTTTTTTTTTTTTTTTTTTTCAGTTTTTTTAATATTGCTTTTTTTTTTTTAATTTATTTATGATAGTCACACACACATAGAGAGAGAGAGAGAAAGAGAGAGAGAGAGAGAGAGAGAGAGAGAGAGGCAGAGACACAGGCAGAGGGAGAAGCAGGCTCCATGCCCTGGGAGCCCGACGTGGGATTCGATCCTGGGTCTCCAGGATCGCGCCCTGGGCCAAAGGCAGGCGCTAAACCGCTAAACCGCTGCGCCACCCAGGGATCCCAGGAATGCTTCTACTTAAAAAAAAAAAGCTTCTACTTAAGTTATACAAATGTTCTCATTTGTTTTCTTTGAAATGTTTTATAGTTTTCTTTTTAAAATCAGACCTTTAATCCATGAAGAATTTTATTTTTTGTATGTATAAGAACCTAATTTAACTTTCTTCCACTGGAGATTATAGGTTATTTGAATAATCCATCCCTTCCCCCACTGTGAGTAGTCCTCTTTATCATACTGTATTCTGTTTCATTAATTTGTCCGCTGATACCATTACTGAATTAATAACAATAAGCTTTACACTGAGTTTTAATATCTGATAGGATAGGACTCCTTCCCTATTTATGTATTTTTTGAAAAATTATTGGTAATTCTTACAAGCTTTTTACTATGCATGGAGTGGGGCAGAGGGAGAAGGAGACAGAGACTTAAGCAGATTCCATGCTAAGCACAGAGCCTGACATAGGGCTTGATTGCACAGCCCTGAGCTCACAACCTGAGCCAAAATCAAGAGTTGGACACTTAACTGACTGTGCCACCCGGGTGCTCTTTATATACATTTAAGAATCATTTTGTGCTGTTGTGGCATTATTGGAATTGCATTAAATATGTGTATTAATTTGGAACTGGTTGATATTCAGGAATATGTGCATCTTTTTAAAGATATTTATTTATTTATTCATGAGAGACAGAAACACAGGCAGAGGGAGAAGCAGGCTCCATGCTGCGAGCCCGACGTGGGAATTGATCCCGGGACTCCAGGATCGCACCCTGGGCCAAAGGCAGGCGATAAACCACTGAGCCACTCAGGGAGCCCCCCTTTTGCTCATTTTTTAATTAGGTTACATGTCCTAATAAGTTGTAAGAGTTCTTTATATAGTCTGATACAAGTCCTTTTTCAGATATATGATTAGCAAAAATACTCTCCCATTCTGTGGGTTGCCTTCATTTTCTTGATGGAATCTATTGAAGTTTTACATTTTAATAAAACCTAATTTATTTGTTTTATCTTTTGTTACTTGTGCATTTGGTGTCAGTCATATCTGTATCTTTTGGTGTCTTACATATAAGGTCTGATCTATTTTGAGTTAATAGTTGTGAGGTAAGGGTTTGACTTCATTCTGTTGCATGTGAGTATTCAGTTTTCCCAGCACCGTTTATTTAAAAGATGATTCTTGCCCTGTTGAATGACCTTGGAACCTCAGTTGAAAATCAGTCGACTGTAACTGGATTTATTTCTGGACTCTCTCATTTCTATTCCATTGATTTGTATCCTTATGCTAGTACTACACTGTCTTGACTATTGGCAGTTGTACAACAAATATGAAGTCATAAAGTATGAGTCCTCCAACTTTATTCTTTTTCAGAATTATTTTGGCTATTCTGGGTCTCTCATTTCCAAGTGAATTTTAGAATCATGTCAATTTCTGCATAAGAGGTAGGTAGGATTTTGATACAATTGCTGTTTAATCTGTAGATCAATATGGAGATTATTGCCATCTTAACAAATTAAGTCTTCCAATCTATGAACATGGGAAGGGTTCCTTTCATTAGTTTCTCTCAGTAATGTTCTATAGTCTTTTGTGTACAAGTCTTGCACTTCTTTGGTTAAATTTATTCATAAATATTTTACTTTTTTTGATGGTACCGTGAAAGGAAATGTTTTAATTTTATTTTTAGATTGTTCATTGCTAGTGTATAGAGTTTTATATGCTGATCTTACATCCTGCAACCTTATTGAACTCGTTATTAGTTCTGTCAGTTTTTTTGTAGGTTTCTTATACCTGAGATCATGTCATCTGTGAATAAAATTTCATTTCTTTCCAATCTGGATGCCCTTTTTTCTTGTTTAATTGCTCTTTTACAATATTGAATATAAGTGGCAAGAGCAGACATCCTTGTCTTGTTCTAGATCTTAGGGGGGAAGCATTGTCTTTCACATTATTGAGTTAGCTGTGTGCTTTATCTTTTTTTTTTTAAGATTTCATTTATTAAAAAAAAAAGATTTTATTTATTCATGAGAGACAGACACAGAGAGAGAAGCAGAGACATAGGCAGAGGGAGAAGCAAGTCCCTGTGGGGATCCTGATGCAGGACTTGATCCTGGGACTCCAGGATCATGCCCTGAGCCAAAGGCAAACGCTCAACCACTGAGCCACCCAGGCGTCCCTTGATATGTGCTTTATCAGGGTGAGGAAGCTCCCTTCTAATCCTAGTTTAAGTTCTCATCATGAAAGGGTGTTTTGAGTTCTTAAAAAGATTAAATGAGATAATGCATGTAAAGCCCCTGATGCATAGGCACTGCCCAGGCCTCTCAGTGCTCCACTTTACCTTGGGCAGGTCTCTTTTAGTTAGAAGCTGGGAAAGTGGTCTCCATCTAAGACTCAAGATCTGTGCTAGCCAGCTACTTTAGTCTTACTATGGCTAGCACATCCTCAACACCCAGAGGAGGGAGAGCATCTTTCTTTTTTTTTTTTTTTAATTTATTTATTTATGATAGTCACAGAGAGAGAGAGAGAGGCAGAGACACAGGCAGAGGGAGAAGCAGGCTCCATACAGCGGGAGCCTGACGTGGAATTTGATCCCGGGTCTCCAGGATCACACCCTGGGCCAAAGGCAGGCACCAAACCGCTGCGCCACCCAGGGATCCCATGAGAGCATCTTTCTAGAGCCCCTAACTCTACCCAGCTGTCCAGACCTCTCCCAACCCAAATGGGCTGTGATCCTGTTTTGTCCTATCTTAAGACATTGGGTGGGTGGTCCTGGAGAATGTTCAGTTGTATACATGTTCTTATATTTCTGTTTATTTCTTGTGGGACTATTTAATAAAGGGTGGAATTGAGAATTTGCGAAATTGTTGTCTTTTTTTAAATTTTCTTTTAAAGATTTACTTATTTATTTTAGAAAGTAAGCATGCATGCATGCGAAGCTGAAGGAGGGGCAGAGGAAGAGGGAGAGGATCTCAAGCAGACTCCCTGCTGAGCAGGGAGCATGATGCGGGGCTTGATCTCATCTCACAACCCTGAGATCACGACCTGGTCCAAAACCAAGAGTCAGATGCTCAACCAGCTGAGCACCCCCCGCCGCCCCAGGCACCCTTGTCCTTTTGAAAAATTGGAATTTAATATATAAGATAAATAACCAAAAATATGCTTGAAGGAGTACAAGTCCTTTCAAAAATGATACAGAAAAGATTTTACATGCAGAAGGTTTATTCAAATGTACACAATTAAACCTGTGATTTAGGAATTAAAAGTGTTGACAATTAAATTTTGTAGAATTTCTTCACTTAATTCAAATTTAGCTTACAGTGTTAGTATCCTTAAGCACATTTCCATAAGCTTAATATCAGTACATTGTAGTTCATTAGCTTTTACCTAGTCTTTTCACATACAAAATGAGGACATTCCAGTTCTCTCATTTCTTCTTTATTAAATAGGGATTCCTGTATAAAAAGATTTAATTTCCTCATCTATTTAGTTACACTGAGTTATAGTATGTATAGTAAAGGCAGGATAAAGATTTGATTCTTTCAGTTTTTTACTAGTTGTTAAATAATGAGTTGAATTCCTAGAAGTACTTCATCTAAAAGTAACCAGTGACGTTTTTAAAAAAATTGAGTATTGATATGAACTCATGAATTTAAACACATTTAATGTAACTTATTGCCATTGTGCTTATTGAGGCTCAGATTGTTCCATCTTTGACAGTTGTGAGTTTCTTAGTTTGGCTCCTGATGACTTTTTTTTTAATCCTCATGTTTACATAGTTTATTTTTTCAGAGACACAAAAAAGATTTTCCTTTTGAGTTTGTAAAAACCTTATATTATTGCTCCTAAGTAATTTTGTCATATTGTCATGGCCCCAGTAATCTTTGATAGTTTTTTCTGATGTAAGATGTTTCAGTAGATCTAAAATTTCTTTTTTTTAAAAAAAATTTATTTATTTGAGACACACACACAGTGATAGAGAGCTAAAGAAGGGAGGAGAGGGAGAAGCAGGCTCCTCGCCGAACAGGGAGGTGGATGCAGGGCTCATTCCCAGGACCCAGGGATCATAACCTGAGTTGAAGGCAGATGTTTAAGTGACTGAACCACCCAGGTGCCCCTCTTTAAAAAAAAAAAAAGAGAGAGAGAGAAAAAGAAAGGATAAAAAAGATTTTATTTATTTGTTTGAGACAGAGCATCAGCAAGGCGGGAAGAGAGAGGGACAAGCAGACTCCACGCTGAGCATGGAGCCTGACCTGGGGATCGATCCCATGACTCCAAGGTCATGACCTGAGTGGAAATTTAGTCAGCCACTTAACTGACTGAGCTACCCAGGCACCCCAAGATTTATTTGTTTTTGAGAGAGTAAGAACCAAGAGTGTGTGTGCGTGGGGAGAAGAGGCAGAGGGAAAAGAAGAGAGAATCTCAAGCAAATACCACGCTGAGCGCAGAGCCCAGAGTGACATAGGGGAGCCCAATTTCACAACCCTGAGATCATGACCTGAACCAGAACCACGAGATGGTCACTTAACACTGATTGTGGGCCCCCCCCCACCTCTTAAAAAAGATAAACAGTGATATGTATCACACCCTTTTCTCTATCTTATTAATTTATTCATTCAAAAGAGACAGAGGCAGACACAGGCAGAGGGAGAAGCAGGCTCCTCGAAGGGTGCCCGATGCAAGACTTGATCCGGGCCCTGGGATCATGCCCTGAGCCGAAGTCAGATGCTCAACTGCTGAGCCACCCAGGTGTCCCTCCATCTTCTTTTTATATCTAATGTGTCCTGGTAGTACTTGCATAGGATAATAGGGAATTATTTCTCTTTCATATTCCTAGCTGTGTGATACTTTGTTATGTGGGTATATGTAATCTGGCCCCCTGTTGGTGGGCACTTGGGTTATTTCTCATCTTTAGCTATTACAAATAGGGCAAATAAGTAGCCTTATGCATGACTTTGTTTTTTGCTGGTGTATCTTTGGGATAGATTACTGAAAGATTTCTGAATGCTTATGTATATGCATCTGAATATGTAACTCTTATTGCCAAATTTTCCTCCCTGAGGATTGTACCATTTTGTGTTCCCACTAACAATGTATGAAGGCCCCTAATAATAGTCTCACCAACAGAGTGTGTTGTCAAACTCTATAGTTTTTTCTGTCAGTTTGTTGTCGTTTTTCTTCTCTATTTTTAAAAGCTAAATACTAGGGGTAAATTGTAAATATTATTCTAGGTCTTTTACTGTGTATATGGTGTTTTATTGCCACATACAAGGTTTTGGGTGTGGTGGGGGGGTTATACTTTTAATATTTCTGTAAACTTAGAATTGTTCTAAGAAATTATGTCTGGTTTTTTTGTTGTTGTTGTTGTTTTAAAATTTCATTTATTTGAGAGAGGGGGGAAGCACAAGTACGGGGAGTGGCAGGCAGAGGGAGAGAGAGTAGGCTCCCCATTGAGCAGAGAGCTCCAAAGTGGGGCCTGATCCCAGGCCCTGGGATAATGCCCTGAGCTGAAGGCAGACACTTAACTGACTGAGCCACCCAGGCGCCCTTTTTGTATATCTTCATGTGACAAATACAGATATATATGAACAAATTTGTTCAGGTGTTCGAGTTTGGGGTTATTTCTTCAGAATGGGCTAGGCATCAGTGTTTTTGTACTCCTCTATGTGTTTTAAAGAATATTGTGTTATTGGCAGAGTAGTATAAATTCAAATTACTCTGAATAGTAGAAATCACTGTGACCACTGCATGCATGTTGGCTTTGGATTTTCCCACCAAGGAAATTTTGAAAATTTCTTGTTGTTCCTAAATATGTTTAGAAGAGAAAAATCTCTTCATATCTGTTTTTTTTTTTTTTTTTAAGATTTTATTTATTCATGAGAGATACAGAGAGAGACAGAGGCAGAGCTGCTGAGCCACCCAGGGATCCCATCTGGGGATTTTTTTTTTAAGTATATGTTTTAGTGTGTGTAAGTTCTATTGGAATTAAAGAAATATCACAGGAATCAAAGCCACAGCATAGGGAATATAGTCATTAGAATTTTAACAGCATTGTATGGTAATATGGTGATGGATGGTAGCTACACTTTTGGTGAGCACAGGATAATGTATAGACTTGTTGAAACTAATGTAACTGTGTGTCAGCTGTGCTTCAGAAAAAAATAAAAGTACTAAAGTTGAAGAGAAGTCAAAATCCACTACCCTCAATTAACCCTTCAATGTCTCTGCATTGTCTCTACTGTTATTTTTCCTTTAGACTACTTCAGTAACCTTATACTGATGCTCTTAATTTCAAGTCTCTCTCCTCTTTAACTTCAACTTTCCTACTTTTTCCAGAATATTTTTCCTAACATTTCATATCACTCTCTAAGATTTATTATTTGCTCTGTATTGATTAGAAAGGCATAAATCTTTACATCTCATAATCTGATTCATACTTCACTAACCTCAAAATTCTATCCTTCCCCACCCTTTTTAAAAGATTTTTTTTTTTTTTTTTTAAGATTTATTTATTCACGAGAGAGAGGGAGGCAGAGGCACAGACAGAGGGAGAAGCAGGCTCCACACAGGGAGCCCGATGTGGGATTCGATCCCGGGTCTCCAGGATCAGGCCCCGGGCTAAAGGTGGCACTAAACCTCTGAGCCACCCGGGCTGCTGGATTTTTGTTTTTTAAAGATTTTATTTATTTATTTATTTATTCCTGAGAGAGAGAGAGAGAGAGAGAGACAGAGACAGAGACAGAGACAGAGAGAGGCAGGCAGAGACACACACAAGCAGAGGGAGAAGCAGGCTCCATGCAGGGATCCCGATGCAGGCCTCGACCTGGGGTCTCCTAAGATCAGGCCCTGGGCTGAAGGCAGAGCTAAACCGCTGAGCCACCCGGGCTGCCCTAAAAGATTTTATTTTTAAGTAATCTCTACACCCAACATGGGGCTCAAACCCACAATCCCAAGATTAAGAGTTGCATATTCTATGGACTAAGCCAGACTGAGCCAGCCAAGTGCCCCACACCCTTTCCCTGTCTATTCCAACCATACTTTCTTGACTTTCTAGTTCCTCTAATGTAACATTCTTTTTCATGCCTCTGTGCCTTCACACATAATCCTCCCTTGCTCTGAAACACTTCCTTTTGCTGATTTTCAGCTTATTTTGTGTCTCCTTTACATTTTCCCTCCCCTGAAAGACTTGATTTGTTAACCACTGGTGTATGGTCATCATCACAACAGTACAATTATGTATATGTTATTTTACTCCACAAGGTTATTGAGGATTAGTACTGTGATTTATTTGATACACTTATTGGTCAGTAGATGCTGAATTAATATTTGTTGGTTAAGTTGAGTAATTTACCAGAAGTCTCACTTAACCAGAGAGTTTTTGTTGTAGTTGTCCTTGATTTTTTTTCTTTGTTTATTAAAGTATTTCCAACAGCATTAAGTACCCCATTTTTAGGAGAAAGGGGAAAACAGAAAATCCAGTTAACTACATTCTCATCTTTGCAGCATGGTATAGGGAAAGAACTCCATATTAGGAGCTTGGCCATTTGAGATCTGTATGCTAGTTAATCCTAGGCCTCAGTTTCCTATCTGCAAAGTGACTCTAATATTTCTAACTTTACAAGGTGGTAGGAATCAGTAAGAAATCACATATTGGGACACCTGGGTTGCTCAGCGGTTGAGTGCCTCCCTTCAGCTCAGGGCATGATTCTGGAGTCCTGGCTTGAGTCCCACATCAGGCTACCTGTATGGAGCCTGCTTCTCCCTCTGCCTGTGTCTCTGCCTCTCTCTGTGTGTGTCTCATGAATAAATAAATAAAATTTTTTTAAAAATCACATATTCTAGTTTTTGGCTCATAGGTGCTTAAGAGTGGAATCTAAATCCTAGAACATTCTGTTTTGAAACTGAAAAGTAATAAGTTCTAAGTTATTAACATTTTGTGATTTGATATAGATTATGCTTATATACACACATATCTTATGCATGGCAAGTTCTAAAATGTGATTTCAAGTTATTTTGAAACATACATGGGGAGGAAACTGGGAAGGCCAGACTCTCAGATGACTTTTGGAAGATTGGTAAAGTTTGATGTCTTATAATATTTCTTGTGAAGAGGAAAATAATATTTTCATGTCTCCCTAACCAGCTTTTCTGCTTGATCCTGAGTAGTGCAGTCACATTAGGAAAGGTTAGATAAGGCCAAAGTGTTTTTGTTCGTTTTTTAGTGGCATTGTGTTAAATTAATAGATACAGGGGTAAGAATTTAGTGAAAGGTTACTAATTTATTTATTTGTTTTAAAATATTTTCTTTACTTATTCATGAGAGACACACAGAGAGAGGCAGAGACATAGGCAGAGGGAGAAGGAGGCTCCCTCTATGGAGCCTAATGCTGGACTTGATCTCAGGACCCTGGGATCACAACCTGAGCTGAAGGCAGATGCTTAACCACTGAGCCACCCAGGTGCCCCGAAAAGTAATTTATAAAAGTAATCAGAACCTTTTAAGCAAGTTCAAGCTCATCTCACAACACTTCACAAATGTCTTTTTATCCCTTTTTTTAATGTGGCAAAATATATATAAAATTTACCATCTTAAACATTTTAAAATGTACAGTTTAGTCATAAATACATTCATAATATTGTACATCCATTGTCATTATCCATTTCCATGTTTTTTCATCTTATAGAACTAAACCATTTGGTAGCCCCCCCCTTATCCATGGGAAATACCTTCCAAGCCCCCCAGTGGATGCCTGAAACTGCAGGTGGTATCAAATCCTGTATATACTGTGTTTTTTTTTTTTACATATACATACCTGTGGTAAAGTTTAATTTATAAATTAGGCACATAACAGATTAACAACAATAATAAACTAGAACAATTATAGCTATGTTATGAAAGTTTTGTGAGTATGGTCTCTCTCAAAATACCTTACGGTACTGTACTTTTTTTGTGATGATGTGAGATGATAAAGTGTGTATGTGATGAGATAAAAGTGAGGTGAATAATGTAGGCACTGTGATGTTGCATTAGGCTATTAATAAGCTTCTGATGACACATCAGAAGGAGGATCATCTGCTTCCAAATGGCAGCTGACTGCATGTAACTGAAAACCACAGATGAGGGGAGATTACCTATTAAACAATAACTCCCCTTTTTTCCCTAGTGGCAACCACTATTCTGTCTGTATGAGTTTGCTCTAGATACCTCATATAAGTAGAACCATAGAGTATTTGTCTTTTTTTTTTAAGATTTATTTATTTATTTAGAGCGTGAGTATGTGCACACACGAGTGGGAGGGGCAGAAGCAGAGAGAGAATCTCAAGCAGATTAGATGCTGAGTGCAGAGTTTGGTGTGGGGCTTGATCTCAGTATCCTGATACCATGACCTGCGCTGAAACCAAGAGTCAGACACATAACTGACCGTGCCACCCCTATATTTGTTTTCTTGTGACTGGCTTATTTCCCTTAGTGTACTGTATTCATAGTTCATCCATGTTGTAGCATATTGTAGGATTTCCTTCCTTTTAAAGGCTTAATAATATTCCATTGTATATAGGCACCACATTTAATCTTCTCATCTGTTGATGGACACTTCAGTTGTTCCCACATTTTAGCCACTGTGAATAATGCTGCTGTGAATAGGAGTATACACTGGCACTGTGCTTTCCTTTATTTTGTGTGTATACTCAGAAATGGAATTGCTGTGTCATACGGTAATTCTTCTTTAAATTTTTTGAGGAACGCATGCTGTTTTCCACGGTGGTTTTACTATTTTACATTACCACCAACGGTGTACAAGGGTTCTAGTTTCTCTACATGGTCACCACTACTTTTTATTTCCTGTTTTTTTAATAGTCACCATCCTGTTAGGTGTGAAGTGGTAGCCCATAGTTTGATTCGCATTTCCCTCATGATGTTAAACATCTTTTTGTGGATTTATTGGTCATTTGTATTTCTTTGGAGAGTTTGAAGTGTCTATTCAAATCCTTTGCCCATTTTTGAATCAGGTTGGTTGTTTTTTTGTTGTTGAGTTTTAAGAATTCTCTATATGGGGGCACCTGGGTGGTTCAGTGGTTGAGCGTCTGTCTTTGGCTCAGGTCATATTCTTAGGTTCCTGGGATTGAGTCCTGCAGCAGGCTCCCCATAGGCAGCCTGCTTCTCCTCTGCCTATGTCTCTTCATCTCTCATGAATAAATAAAATCTTTAGAAAAAAAAATCTCTTATAATCTGGATATTAATCCCGTATCAAATGCATGATTTGCAAAAACCTTTTCCCATTGTATGTGTTGTCTTTTTACTCTGTCCATAGTATCTTTTGACGCACAAATTTTTAAAATTTTCATGAAGTCCAGTTTGTCTTTTGTAGCTTCTACTTTTGGTATAATATCCAAGAAATCATTACCAAATCCAGTGTTGGGAAGCTTTGTCCTGTTCTAAGAATTTTATTTTAGGTCTTATTTTAGGTCATGGATCTATTTTGGGTTAATTTTTATGTATGTGTTAGGTAAATGAGTGGGAAGAACACATTCCTGTGTTTCTTCTTTATTCTCATATTGTTAACCACACTCACCATACTTCTGACAGCAGATGTATGAGGTTTCCACACATCAAGCAATTCTAGATTCAGTTCAATTCAATTCTGATGCTGTCTACCTGAAATTAGCATCAGATCCCACAAGTTAATGACTCAGTCTTACAAAACTACCCCTTTTAAGATTCTAATCACAAGTCTTCCAGACTGTCACCTGTACTGACCAGCTATAATTGAGGTTCCCATGACCTCCTCTTTGGGGATGATAATTTGTTATAATGGTACATAGAACTCAGGGAAACACTTTTGTTTACTGGTTTCTTACAAAGGAGGGTACAGAAGAATGGCCAAGTGAAGAGATACATAGGGCAAAGTCCAGAGGGGTCCTAAATTTATGAGCTGCTGTCCCTATGGAGTTGGAATGTATTGCCCTCCCGACATTTTAATGTGTTCATTAACTCAGAAGCTCTCTGAACCTTATTCTCTTTGGGTTTTTATGGAGGCTTTATCTTGTGGGTATGATTGATAGTTCGTGCTATTTCTCCCTTCCTTCTCTTGGAGAATGGGGGTTAGGGCTGAAAATTTCAAGCTTTTAATCAGGATGTAGTCTGTCTGGCGAGCAGTCTGTATCCAGGAGCCCACTGAGATCACCTCATTAAAACAAAAGATGCTGCTACTATACAGGAAACTCCCAACGGATTTAGGATCCCTCTGCCAGGAACCAGGGTCAAAGACAAAATATTAGAACAAAAGATGTTCTTAGTGCTCTTATCACTTAGGAAATGACAGGGGTTTTAGGAGTTCTGTATCATGAACTAGGGGCAGATATATATATATATATATTTATGTATATATATATGTATATATCTCATCACAGTAAGGGTCCAACTTCATTCTTTTCCATATGGATATCCAGTGTTCTAGCACTATTTGTTGAAAAGACTGTTCTTCCTCACTGAATGATCTTGGCACCCTTGTCAAGAATCATTTGGTCTTATTTACATTGTTTTACTTCTGGGCTGTTATCCAGTTGGTCTCTATGTCTTTGTACCAATACCACACTGTTTTGACTACTGTAGCTTTATAGTAAGTTTTGAAATCAGGAGATGTGAATCCTCTAGTTTTGTTCTTCTTTTACAAGATTGTTTTGGCTATTTGGGGTCCCTTGAAAGTCCATATAAATTTTAGGGCTAGTTTTTCTATTTCTACAAAAAAGTCATTGGAATTTTGAGAGGTATTGCTTTGAATCTCTAGATTGCTTGGAGTAGTGTTGACATTTTAACACTGTTGTCTTCCAGTCCATGAAAACTGAATGTCTTTTCATTTATGAAGATCTTTTAAAATTTCTTTAATCAATGTTTTGCAGTTTTCTTTCACCTCCTTGGTTAATTTTATTCTTTTTGATATTATTTTTATGTTATTTTAAGTGGAATTGTTTAATTTCCTTTTTATATTATTTATTTATATATTTAAGAGCAAGAGCTAGAATGGGGGGTGGGGGGGAGGAGGGTGGACAGAGGAAAAGGGAGAGAGAGTCTTTTTTTTTTTAAGACTTTATTATTTATTTATTTATTTATTCATTCATTCATTCATGAGAGACCCAGAGAGAGAGAGGCAGAGACACAGGCAGAGAGAGAAGCAGGCTCCATGCCAGGAGCTGGACGTGGGACTTGATCTCAGGACTCCAGGATCACGCCTTGAGTCGAAGGCAGACGCTTAACCGCTGAGCCACTCAGGCATCCCAGGGAGGAGAGAGAATCTTAAGCAGGCTTCATGCTCAGCATGGAGCCTAACATGGGGCTGGATCTCACAGTCCTGACTAAGATCATGACCTGAGTCAAAACCAAGAATCAGTCACTTAACCTACTGAGCCATCTGGGCACCCCTTAATTTCCATTTTATTTTTATTTTATTATTATTTTTTAAGATTTTATTTATTCACAAGAGACACACAGAGAGAGAGAGAGAGAGGCAGAGACACAGGCAGAAGCAGACTCCATCCATGTGGGGAGCGGGACCTGGGACATGATCCCAGGATTCCAGGATTCCAGGATCATGCCCTGGGCCAAAGGCAGGCTCTAACCGCTGAGCCACCCAGAGATCCCCTAATTTCCATTTTAGATAGTTCATTGTTAGGGTAAAGAAATGCAGCTATTATTTGTGTTGACTTTGTATCTTGCTACTTTGTTGAATCCATTTAATAGTTCTAACAGGATTTTTTTGTTTGGGACTTTTTTGGTGAGATCTTTAGGGTTTTCTACACATAAAAAATTATGTCCCAGTAGATTTTAAAGATAGATCTTTAGTCTCAGCTATACCACTTGTTATTCCTAGGTAAGAGTATTCTTAGACAACTTACCTAACCTCTTTAATCCTTGACTTTCTCAGTAGTGAAAATAAGGGCTTTATTACAGTGCCTATTACATAGTAATAGGTGCTTGGTAAATGGAAGCTGCTGGTATTTAATTTGGGAGAGTTTAGTAATTAAATACGAATAATAAAGATCTGAGTCTTAAGAGTTTTAGTTATAGATCAGAGACTGAGTGTGATTGCTTCTTGAAGGGACTTTTTTTGTTTTGTTTTGTTTTGTTTTTTTTGAAGGGACTTTAGATTCCATTTCTCCTGCCACTACCAGAGAGGGCATATTGCTTACTGCATAAAGCAAAGGTATCTGTGTAGTAGGAGGGAGGTAACAAAGATCACTGGTTATTGCCACGTTTCTCTCTAGGAATAACTGAAAAGTTAAAATATCCATCCCCAACAACCTAGAGCCAACAATCCAATCAGAAGTTAGAGAGTACTTAAATTTCAACTGAGATTTCACATCAACTTCCTACAGTGTCTATTAGTATATAAACAGATGAGAGGTGGGAAGAGAAACACTTCTTAGGATAGCACTCGAGTGACTACACTCGGGTAATCTAGAATGTTACCGAAGCCCTATCCAAATCGTTGAATGAGACATCTAGTTAAAATACTACGCCATTTATTGTCTGTGATTACCTTCCTTGAATCATACTTAAGTGATAGGTCAAGGATTACAGTATTATGGAAGTGGGTTGCCAAGTGGTGTTGCCATCCTCTTGTCTTCTAACTTTGGAGAAGAGATAGTTAGACCAAGGGTGAAATAGGAGAAGGATATAGAATAGTCCATACACTTTCTTCCAATTTCCCCTATGCATCTTAGTAGTTAGAGATTGGTTGAGGTTCAGGGTATTTTTTTTTTTTTTGCCCTAAAGATACATATTACCTTCTTCTTATTAATGTTATAAGTCAATTACAGTTTTGCCTAAATTGTGGTAACTAAATGCAGTATTATCCTAAATCCTTAGGAGAGCAATTAATGGAAAGGGAGTTAGCTCTGAGAGGAGGAGGAGGAGGAAGGTCGGAAAGATCATCTTGGAGCAAGGGATATTTCTCAGTTAAAATGGACCTGGATGGACCTGCCCAATAAAGGATTTGTAGTAGCAGTTGACATTAGACCTTGGCCCTGGGAGATTAGAGGGAGAAAGAGGTCCCCAAATTAATATCCAGGCAGTAAAATTAACCTTTATATCCATGGCACCTATTTTATCTGGTGGCATCCCAAGTCATCTCAGATGTTAGTAAATCTGAATGTAAACCAGAGTTCTGAAAAGCAAGCCAGTTAGGGGATAAAGGTCAGCAGATTTAGCTAACCCTTATTGAGCGCTTGTGGTGCTACCTGACTTGGTGTCTGGGGTACTTCTACGTAATTTCTTTTTAGAGTTTCAGCATTCTCAACTGATGATGGGTATGATGGCAATATCTATCTATCTCAGAGGATTATTGAGGAAAATGTAGTAAAAGATGGCTAGCATTCTGACACAAAGTAGGAGTAAATGGTGTAATGAGAAGAACAATATTTAAAGACAAGAGAGGTGGGGTGCCTTGCTGGCTTAGTGGAACGTGCAACTCTTGATCTGGGAATTGTGAATTCAAGCGCCTCATTGTATAGAGATTGCTTGAAAATAAATAAAATCTTTAGGGGTGCCTGCGTGGCTCAGTTGGTTGAGCAACCTACTCTTGGTTTCAGCTTGGGTCGTGATCTCAAACCTTGAGTTGGGCTCCATGCTCAGTGAAGAGTCTGAACTTCTCCCTCTGCCCCTCCTCCCAGTCTGTCTCCTTTCTCTTTCTATCTCTCTAAATGGGATAAATCTTTAAAAAAAAAACAAAAAACAGAAAAACTATATAGATAAAAATCGATTATGGCATAAGAACAGGATTCATTCATTCAAACATTTTCTATTTGCTGAAGCACTTCACTGCATCTTGGGGATACAGAAATAAATGGGTTCTCTCCACAAAAGAAACTTTTCTTTTAAAAATTTTATGTTATTCTTATCTTTTAAAAGATTTTATTTAGGGATCCCTGGATGGCACAGTGGTTTAGCGCCTGCCTTTGGCCTAGGGCGCGATTGTGGAGACCCGCGATCGAATCCCATGTCGGGCTCCCGGTGCATGGAGCCTGCTTCTCCCTCCGCCTGTGTCTCTGCCTCTCTCTCTCTCACTGTGTGCCTATCATAAATAAATAAAATAAAAAATAAAAATAAAAGATTTTATTTATTTATTCATGAGACACACACACACACACAGGCAGAGGGAGAAGCAGGCTCCTGCAGAAACCCGATGTGGGACTCCATCCCAGGACTCCAGGATCACTCCCTGGGCCAAAGGCAGGTGCTCAGTTGCTGAGCCACGCACACGGCCCTCTTTTAAAAATTTTAAATTCCAGTATAGTTAACATATGGTGTTAAATTAAAAAGCAAATTCCTTTGAGTGCAGGGGGAAACAGAGGGACACTTGGCTAGCTCAGTTGATAGAGCATGCAACTCTTGATCTTAAGGTTGTGAGTTCAAGCTCCACTGGGCATAGAGCATAATTTTCTTTTTTGAAGGTTTTATTTATTCATGAGAGGCAGAGAAAGAGGCAGAGAGACAGGCAGAGGGAGAAGCAGGCTCCCTGCTGGAAGCCCATTGCGGGACTCGATCCCAGGACCCCGGAATCACACCCTGAGCCAAAGGCAGACGCCCAACCACTGAGCCACCCAGGCATCCCGGGCATAGAGCATACTTAAAAAAAAAATAAAGCTCCTTTAAAAGTGAGTCAGGCTTTTGAATTCTAAAGAAATTAATTTGGGAGAGGCTGGAAAACCAGTGACTATGGTTATTAAACCAGCATTTCATCAGCTTCTCTGTTTCACCTGTCTTCTATAAGTGCCAGTAGCAAAGCTAATACAGCGTCTCTAGTCAAAACTGTAGTATTCTTTGTTCGAACAAGGTTAGCATTGCAGAACTCACTTTGGCATTGAAATGAGAATGAATACTGGCTTGAGACATATTTAGTTTTTTGACTCACATTGAAACTAAGCCCTATTTAGTGTAAATTGAAATAGTCCTTTCAAAGTGCATCTTGGCAATATCTATTAAGAACTTTAAAAATTATGTATATTCCTTGGCTCATTATTTTAATTGATTCCTAAAGGGCGAAATTCTAAATACAGAGAGACTTTTTAAGGAAAAATGTTCATCAAAGTGCTATTTTAATAGTGGAAAATCAGAAGCAGTTGTAACATCTGTATCTAAATTGTTTTGGCCAATTGGAATATTATAGAGTTATTAAAGTGGTTACGAAGACTAATGTATAAGAGTACTTGATATAATAACTAAGAGTGCTCAAAATTGTATGCATCTAGGAAAGAGGAGTCTCACAGGGAAGAAAATATAGAGAGCTCCTCACCTGGTGACTGTAAACAGTGATATGGGAGATGGGGCTGATTAACGGAAAAGGAGTAGTGGAGGGATTGGTTCCAAGCCAGGAAAGAAAACACCAAAAGAGCCCTACAAAGATCAAAAAGCAAAAGTGGGGGAGGCCCGGGTGGATCAGCTGTTTAGCGCTGACTTCAGCCCAGGGCATGATCCTGGAGACTGGGATCAAGTCCCACGTCGGGCTCCCTGCATGGAGCCTGCTTCTCCCTCTGCCTGTGTCTCTGCCCCGCTCTCTCTCTGTGTCTGTCATGAATAAATAAATAAAATCTTAAAAAAAAAAAAAAAGCAAAAGTGGATGGATTCTTATCAAGATGCATATAGTCTAGCAAAGAGAAGCAAGCCCATTAACTAGTTCCCTCTATAATTAAAAAAAAAAAAAAGTTTGGAATGGAGGTTGAACCAAAACCTGAAATCAGGGGTGCCTGGGTGGCTCATTTGGCTAAGCGGCGGACTCTTGATTTCGGCTCAGGTCATGATCTTAGGGTCGTGAGATGGAGCCCTGTGCCTGGCTCTAATCAGGGAGGAGTCCGCTTACTCACTCTCTCCCTCCATCCCTCTGCCCCTCCCCCTGCTCTTGCACGCGCGCGCGCGGTCTCTCTCTCTCTCTCTCTCTCTCTCTCTCTCTCTCTCTGTAAATAGATAAATAAAATCTTTAAAAAATCCCAGTCCTTTTCTTGAGGTGCAGTGAACTGGAAGGAAATACTAAAATGTAAACCAGCTGTATTAATAGCTATTGGGACCACAGGGAAATGTCCCTCTTCCCCATCTTTCTCTAGTTTATTTTTTTTATTTTTTATTTTTTTTCTCTAGTTTAATTTAAACTTTCTTTACCTGACTTGCACTAGGTTTGGAAAAAATACAAAACTGAGAAAAGGTAGTCAACTCTATCGGGCCTATGAGTGCAACTGTTTTCAGAGAGTGGGGTGGCAAATGAGTTCAACCATGTTTTGCATTTGACCTTTTGAGTAGATCTCTATCCATCCTACTGGCCAGCATTGAGATCAGGGAGTCTATTAACATGTGATGCATTTAGCATAGAGTGCATTCATCTTTGGCAATCTGTTTGCTTTACCAGGAGTGTCTGAGTGGCTCTGTCAGTTAAGTGGCAGGCTTGATTTCAGAGTAGTGAGACCTGTGCCCAGCTCTGCACTCAGCTGGGAGTGTTTTCTCTTCTCTTCTCTTCTCTTCTCTTCTCTTCTCTTCTCTTCTCTTCTCTTCTCTTCTCTTCTCTTCTCTTCTCTTCTCTCTCTCTCTCTCTCTCTCTCTCTCCCTCTCTCTCTCACACCCTCTGCCCTCCCCCCACTTGCACTCTCTCTCTAAAATTAACAAATCTTTAAAAAGCCACTTTGCTTTACCAGCAGTAAGTTTTTCTCACAAAGAGATGCAAAATTATTTCAACAGTTTTCCCCATTCTTACCAAATGACACAATCATTTAAGCTTGAGTATATCTTAGTACTTCTCTTCCACCCCGCATCTTTATCATCCAGTCCTTTTGGCTCTAGCTTTACAATATACCCCAAATCTGTCCTCTTCTTTCCCTCTTCACTGCTACCATCCTATTCTAAATTACCATTCTCTTGTCCTTGGACTTCTGTATAGTCTCTTAGCTAGTGTTTTTGCTCTCCTTCATGCCCTCTGCAATTAATTCTTCATACGGGCCGGAATGACTTTTTAAAAATCTACGTATGATCATGACACTCCTGCTGGACTTAGAATTAAAGATCTTGGTTCCTGATTCTCAGCCCTGTGCATTAGAGTCACCTGGAAATTCCTACTCCCCTCGGAAAAAAATTGTGCCACGGCTATGTATTCAGTGAATCTGATTAAATTGTTTGTGGTAGAGGTCTAGACTTCTGTAGATTCCCCTCAGGTACTTCAGGTATGCAAGTCAAACTGAGAAATGCCACTCTAGATGAGTGTTCTCCCCTGCCTTCTTCTCAGACCTTATTTGCCAGCTTGCCAAATTTGTTCTGCATTAGAAGTGTTCTCCCACTTTTGTTTTTTCTTGCTCAAGTAAACTTTCTACTTCAGAATTAGATTTATAGAAAAGTTGGGAAAATAGTACATAACTCCCCATGTCCCATGCACTCAGTGTTTCTTATTAACATGTTACATCATTAATTTGGTACTCTTGTTACAATTAATGAACCAATATTGATACATTAACTCAAGTCCCTACTTTAATCAGATTTCCTTCATTTTTACCTAATTTTTTTTTCCTGTTCTAGGACCCCATCTCAGATACCATATTACCCTTAGTACCCAACTTTCCTTGGGCTCCTCTTGGCTGTCACAGTTTCTCAGACGTTCCTTGTGGGGTTTTTTTTTTTTTTAAAGATTTTATTTATTCATGAGAGAAAGAGAGAGGCAGAGACACAGGCAGAGGGAGAAGCAGGCTCTATGCAGGGAGCCCGACGTGGAACTCGAACCCGGGTCTCCAGGATCACACCCTGGGCTAAAGGTGGCGCTGAACCGCTGAGCCACCGGGGCTGCCCCACGTTCCTTGTTTTTGATGATTTTGGCAGTTTTCAGGAGTACTAGTCAGGAATTTTGTGGAATATTCCTTAGTTGGAATCTGTCTGATGTTTTTCTCATGATTGGGTGACAGTTAATGGATTTTTGGGAAGGAATACCACAGAGGTAAAGTGCTTTTTTATTATATCTTATCAAGGGTACATAATGTCAACACGATTTATCACCATTGACATTGACTTGATCACCTGGTTGTGGTAGTGTTGGTAGTGTGTTGTAGGGTTTCTCAACTCTAAAGTTAATCTTTTCCCCTCCTTTCCCGTATTGTACTCTCTGGAAGAAAGTCACTGCACATAGCTCACACTTAAGGAGTAGAGAGTTATGTTCTGCTTCCTTGAAGGCATAGTATCTACACAGTCTTTTGGATTTGTTTTGCACAGGATGTTTGTTCTCCCCTATTTATTCAGTTATGTATTTATGTGGACTTCAGGATGTTTATTTTGTATTTATTATTATAATCTATGACTGTTTTTGTATTTTGTTACTCAGATTTGGCCTCTGGCAGCTCTTTGAGTTGACTCTTCTTGATATACCTCCATCATTGTTTGGTTCTTTGGGGCACTTCCTTACTTTTTGGCACTAGGAGATTCTCTAGGCTCACTTGTATATTTCCTGCCCTAGTCCTAGGATCACCCATTTCTCCAAGGAACTTGGTTCCTTTTTTTGGAGAATGGTTTAGCAACTGAAATTTGGGCATTCTTTGTGCTTGTTACTGGTGTGTGTGTTGTGTTTCTAGGAGCTCTGAGCTGATGGAGCAAGTACATATATATACACTAAGTTAACTACTTCTGTCTATAACCATTCTGTATTAAACTAAACATGAGTTGATTCAGATGTCTCCAACTCTAATCCATTACCACATAGATCATTCTAGACTTCTGTCCTTGGTTATCTTTAATTTCCCACTTCAACACTGAGAAAACTGGCTCCCTGCCTCTGTTTATTTAATTGTTCAGTTCCTGTATATGTGGGTTTTTTTTTTTTTTTAGATTAATTTATTTATTCACGAGAGATAGAAAGTAAAGACATAGGCCGAGGGAGAAGCCAGCTTCCTGCAGGGAGCGGAATGCAGGACTCCATCCCGGGGCCCCAGGATCACGCCCTGAGGCAAATGTTCAGACACTCAGCTGCTGAGCCACCCAGGTGTCCCCCTGTATGTTTATCGATTTAGTGGCTTTAAAATTAACACCCAGTGGCAAACAGCTGTATCCACTGGAGAACAGCTCTTATGTGGAGTTTCCTTTGCCTGTAGTCTTACAGACTCCATTTCCACAGGTATTTACATTAGTTCCTTTATGCTTCACCCCCTTCATTGAGGTTGTTTCCGTGTATTTATAATATAATTAGATTATTTTGTCGTAATCTGTATTCCATCTTAGGATCCTCTGACCTTTTAAATGATTTTTTTAAATTTACTTGCATTAAGATTCACTCTGCTATAAAGTTCTGTGAGCTTTGACAAATACATAGTGTCATATATCCATTTGCACTTGTTGTTTTTGCACTTGTTGTCCTGCCCAGACTACTCTTTCTGCATATTTTTCCATGAATGGACCCTTACCTTTCACCAGCTTTCTGCTGAAATGTGTCATAGTGTCATATATCCATTTGTACTTGTTTTTGCACTTGTTGTTCTTCTTATTAACATGTTACATGTTGTTGTTCTGCCCAGACTACTCTTTCTGCATATTTTTCCATGAATGGACCCTTACCTTTCATCAGCTTTGTGCTGAAATGTTAGCTCCTTTTAGAGAGTTTTCCTCAATCCAAAGGAATCCCCTACCCTAAAAGAGTGTTTATTT
Organism: Vulpes vulpes; assembly: GCF_048418805.1. NCBI lineage: Eukaryota > Metazoa > Chordata > Mammalia > Carnivora > Canidae > Vulpes > Vulpes vulpes. Next base: position 95,676,060 of record NC_132783.1, on the reverse strand, counting down.
ATTTGCTTTGTGCGTGTGATTTGTTTTGGTCAGTCTGCCTCTGGTAGGATATAAACTTAATGAGTGCAGGAACTGAATTTGTATCCTGGGTATGTAGAATACTGGGTCAGTGAACATTTGTTGATAGATAAATAAATAGTCCTGTCCTAGGTGTGTCCAGCATTGCATTATTCCTAGTGCATGGTTTTAGTACTCACCAGTAGTGATCAAAAGCAGGCTTGTTCAGTTGGACTTCCAGTTTACCCTGATTCACTACTTACAAGAGTTTTGCATGCAAATTAGGGTATTTCAGTATATTGAAGATATATTGAGCAATTACTGATTGTTCTCTCCTATAATGGTTCTCTTTTTCTAAAAAAAAAAAAAAAGTAAGTGACATACAGTATAATCTCTTGTCCTGGGTAGAACTATATAATACCATGAATTTCCCAGCCTGGCTATACATTAGGATTCATTGAGGAGCTTAAAGAAGAAGAAAAAAAAAAAAATCCTGGGCTTCATCTGTGACTTACTGATCTTCAGGAAGATTCTGCAAATTTGTGTTTTAACAGCCAGCTTAACATCTATTCAAAACATTTGGAATTTTAAGCACCAAGGTATTAGTATGTAATGAGACTTGGTGAGAATGTCTAGAGGATTTCAGTTTATAGTGACAATTACCAAAGCTTACATAAAGGTCTTTTTAATTTGGACTTTTTCTATAACTTTTTAAGTTACTCTGTGCTATAGATATATCCCAGATCTTGCTCTCAAGGAGCTTGTATCCTCTGATAAGGTAATAGAATGAGTATAAATAATCATGGTAGGGGCGCCTGGGTGGCTCAGTGGGTGAAGTGTCTGCCTTCAGCTCAGGTCCTGGGATTGAGCCCCACATCAGGCTCCCTGCTCAGCAGGGAGTCTACAACCCCCTCCCTTCTGCCACTCTCGCTGGTTGTTCTCTCCCCCTCTTTTTCATAGAAAAATAAAATTCTTTTTAGAAAAATAATAATCATGGTAGAAGGTAGAAAATAATAGTTACATAAGAGAGATAGAAAACAATTTAAAGCAGAATGGCCATTCACCCTGAGAAGGTAAAAGTAGTCTAAACCTTTTATTTTATTTTATTTTTTTAAGATTTTATTTATTTATTTGAGAGAGAGCATGAGCAGAGGGGAGGAGGAAGAGGGAAAAGCAGACTCCCTGCTGTGCGGGTAGCCTGATGTGAGGCTTGATCCCAGGACCCTGGGATCATGACCTGAGCCAAGGCACACTTAAGTGACTGACCCACCCAGGCACCTGAGTAGAGTCTAATTCTTTTTTTTTTTTTAAGATGATATTGATTTATTCATGAGAGACACAGGCAGAGGGAGAAGCAGGCTCCATGCAGGGAGCCCAATGCAGGATTCGATTCTCAGGACCCCAGGATTGCACCATGGGCTGAAGGCGGCTCCAAACCGCTGAGCCACCCAGGCTTCCCAGTAGAGTCTAATTCTTAAAGAGAATGTATATGAAGAGGGGAAACCCTGGATGTCCCAGTCTTCTGCAAAAAGCTGTGAGAAAATTGGAAGTTAAGAGAAAAGTCGGCAGTAGCCAAATTGAGAAGAGGCCTGGAATGGTCAAAACTAAAGTCCAGACTATTAGAGCTGTGAAAGCCAGTGGTGTTTTTTGTTTTGTTTTGTTTTTTTTCTTGTAAGAGGGCTGGGGAGAGACAGAGGGATAGAGAATTCTGTCTCCACACTTAGCACAAAGCCTGATGTGGGGCTTGATCTCATGACCTAAGTTGGACACTTAAGCCACTCAGCTGCCCCAAAGCCAATGGGTCTAATTAATAGAGCTCTAGAGTAATTAAAAGAGCTTTCCAATTTCAGTTTTGAATTTTGTACAGTATTTTGGGCAGCCTCCGTGGCGCAGTGGTTTAGCGCCGCCTGCAGCCCAGGGTGTGGTCCTGGAGACCCCGGATCGGGCTTCCTGCATGGATCCCTCTTCTCCCTCTGCCTGTGTCTCTGCCTATTCCTCTCTCTCTGAATGAATAAATAAACAAATCTTAAAAAAAAAAAAAAAAAAGAAATTTGTACAGTATTTTTTTTTATTTTTTTAAAATTTTTTTTTAAATTTTTATTTATTTATGATAGTCGCACAGAGAGAGAGAGAGAGAGGCAGAGACACAGGCAGAGGGAGAAGCAGGCTCCATGCACCAGGAGCCCGATGTGGGATTCGATCCCGGGTCTCCAGGATCGCGACCTGGGCCAAAGGCAGGCGCCAAACCGCTGCGCCACCCAGGGATCCCTGTACAGTATTTTAAACATAAAACACTTTTTCCTATCAAAATTTACATATTAGTTGGGTTTTAAAAAAATAAACAATTGCATACCTAAATAATACAAACTTCAGGTTTTTTGTTTTTTTAAGGTCTGGAAAGGACAATCAGTCCAAAAACTAAGTCCCTCATGGTGCACATAAAGGAAGCTAATCTTTTATTATTTATTCTATTTAAATATTTATTTATTCATGAGAGACACAGAGAGAGAGGTAGAGACACAGGCAGAGGGAGAAGCAGGATCCCTGCAGGAAGCCCGCACGGGACTGGATCCTAATCCGGGATCATATCCTGAGCCGAAGGCAGACACACTCAACCGCTGAGCCACCCAGGCGTCCCTATTATCATTATTATTATTATTTTTAAAGACTTTACTTATTCATAAGAGACAGGCAGAGACATAGGTAGAGGGAGAAGCAGGCTCTCTATGGAGAGCCCGATGTAGGACTTAATTCCAGGACCCCAGGATCAAGACCTGAGCCAAAGGCAGATGCTTAACTACTGAACCACCCAGGTGTCCTACTAAAATATTTTAGAATTAAATCCTAAGGGGTTAAAGTGTGTCTAGTCCATGGTTATAGGGTACAGGAATAAGGCGGAACCTCAGGCTCCTGATTCAGAAGTGCATGTTACCACAATATTGTGAGGTTGAGATCAGTCTCTTTCTCCTGCTGCTTGCTGGTTGTTAAGAGGAATTTCTTTAGAACAGAGACTTTATCCTATTCATCTCTGTATGTATCTTTTGGGCATAGTAAGCAGTATATAGAATAGACAATAACAATAGACATTTGTTATATGAAAGGATGGATGGATGGATTTGGCTTTTGTATTAGACCTCAAAAGAAGTCTAGGATTTAGCTTTGTGCAAATTTCTGGTTATTATAAACTTCAGAAGAGATGGCAGGCCCAGGGATTAAATTAAGAGTCATCTGAGTAGAAAGGGCAGTTAAAGACTAAGGATTAAATGAGATTGTGGGTGTGGGGGTTGAGGAGGCACCTGAGTGGCTTAGTTGGTTTAGTGTCTGACTCTTGGTTTTGGTTCAGGTCATGATTTCAGGGTCATGAGATTGAGCCCCATGTCGGGCTCCACGCTTAGTACAGAGTCTGCTTCAGATTCCCTGCTTCCCTCTCAGTACATACATATATACATACAATCTTTAAATGAGATTTCCAGGGAGGGGGAGGTATAGAGAGATGAAAGGACATTCCATGTAGAGGGGTGGAAGACGAGGAGCCAGAGAAGGAACAAAGTGAAATCTGAGGACAGTCCAAGGAGAAGGGAAAAGGGAAAAATACCATAGAGAAATCTAAGTGGGACACCTGGGTGACTCAGCGGTTGGGTGTCTGCCTTCGGCTCGGGGCGTGATCCCAGAGTATGGGATCGGGTCCTGCATCGGGCTCCCTGTGAGGGGCCTCCTTCTCCCTCTGCCTGTGTCTCTGCCTCTCTCTTTGTGTGTTTCTCATGAATAAATAATAAATAAATAAATCTTTGAAAAAATAGGGAAGTCTAAACAGACTCAGTTTTACACAGTTCATGTTATAAGGTAGGTTATGTGCTAGTAGGCAAAATGATGTAAGTTATTGAAAGGCATTACCTTTTCTCAGGAAACTTGTATTTTTATATTATTATGCATTATAAACAAGTGTTGAATTAAATAGTATTTTGCTGGACCCAGTGGTTGAAGAAATACTTAATTTTTTTAAACTTAAATTTGGGAGGAGAAATTGATTTTAATCACTAGTCATCTTAATTGAAAGCCTTGAAGTTTTAAATGGTAAGAAACTCATTCTTTTGTTCTATAGGAGTAATACCTGCTATAACTGACTAGATAAATTCTGAATAGTGACATTTTTGCCATATTTGAACACCTATCTTCAATACTTTTCAATGTAGTTTCCCAGCAGCATTCATAAGTATTAGGGAAATATCTACATATATACTGTTGGTTTCTCCCTAAGTAACTTTTTGGTTTTTCCTTCTTTTCAGGATCTGACTGGCATAGAATCTATGGATCAATGTCGCCATACCTTGGAACAGCATAACTGGAACATAGAGGTATAGGGGAATTCATTCTGAGCTTATTTCTTTTTTCCTGGTTTGATGAACCAAAGACCACTTTTCCACAGCAAGAATTCTCTCTTCATAGTTTCTTTTTCCTTCAAATTTGCAACTCTTTAGTCTTTAAATGTGTAGGAAAGATAAAAATTATGATCAAAGTGGACACCTGGGTGGCTGGGTGGTTGAGTGTCTGCCTTTGGCTCAGGGTGTGGTCCTGGGGTCCTGGGATTAAGTCCCTCATCAGGCTCCCTATGGGGAGTCTGCTTCTCCCTTTGCCTATGTCTGCCTCTCTCTCTGTCTTTCATGAATAAATGAATAAAATCTTTTTAAAAAAATTATGATCAAAGTTTATTATAAAATTAAGGGGCACCTGAGTGGCTTAGTGAGTTAAGTATCTGTCGTTGGTTCCAGTCATGATTCCAGAGTCCTGGGATTGATCTCTATATGGGTCTTCCCCCTCGGTGGGAATCTGCTTCTCTCTTTACCTCCCCCCCACCCCCCCATTCTCTCTCTCTCTCTCTCTCTAAGTAAATAAAATCTTTAGAAGAGGGCAGCCCCAATGGCCCAGTGGTTTAGCGCCGCCTTCAGCCCAGGTTGTGATCCTGGAGACCTGGGATCAAGTCCTGCCTCGGGCTCCCTGCATGGAGCCTGCTTCTCCCTCTGCCTGTGCCTCTGCCTCTCTCTATCTCTGTCTGTCATGAATTTAAAAAAAAAAAAAATCTTTGGAAGAAAAGTATTATAAAATTTTATAAAAGATGATGACCGAGGATGCCCGGTGGCTCAGCAGTTGAGCATCTGTCTTTTGCTCGGGGCATGATCACCTTAATGTGAACCTCTTATTGCATATTTTATAGTTTATTCTTCTATATTTTCTTGGTAGCTAGCTGTGTCGTCTGCAACTCTTGATTTTTCCCCCATATATAGATCTTTTATTTCTTTTACTTGATCATTGAATTTCTAGAACAACAGTGTCACTTAGTAATAATAGCAAACATTGGCCTCTAATGTTTTATTATCGAGTGTGATGTTGTTTTGAGATACATCACTAAAGATTAGTAAGCTCCATGAGAGCAGAGATAATTTTTTTAAAGATTATTTATTTATTTATTTATTTATTCATAGAGACACACAGAGAGAGAGAGGCGCAGAGACACAGGCAGAGGGAGAAGCAGGCACCATGCAGGGAGCCAGACTTGGGACTCGATCCAGGGTCTCCAGGATCACGCCCTAGACTGCAGGTGGTGCTAAACCGCTGCGCCACCGAGGCTGCCCCTATTTTTTGGTTTTGTTAATAACTGCTGTCTTCCTAGCATCTGAAACATTCCAACACATCATTAGGCACTCAATATATATCTGCCAACTATTTTCCAATTTTAGTATATTCATACGATCTCTGTTGAGATTACTGTTTTAATTATAGTATGTTAATTGAAGAGGGTGCTAGATTTCATAAAATATTCCTGAGTTATATTTAGTTATTCAACACACTTTTTTTTTTTTTTTTTTTTTTATTCAACACACTTTTGAGCAACTAAATTCTAGGTCTGGCACTATACCAGAGAACAAGATTAATATCCTACTCCCGTGGAGCTTAATTCTAGATAATTTCAATTTGTAATAAATGCTGTGAATAAGATGACTGTAGAAAATGTCACAGGATCTGAGAGTTATTCTAAATAGGGTGATAAAGTAAGGCATTTCTGAGGAGGTTATATTTGAGCTGACACCTGAATGATGAATATGAGCATTTGGGGCAGGGAATGCGTTTTAGACAGAGGGAATGAATGATGTTGCTCTGTATGATAATTTTGTGCTATCTCCTTGTTAGATTTTTATTTCAAGCATGTGCTGGCTTTATAAGATGACTGACTTGATAAAATGAATTGAAAAGGTTACATAGGGTAGATTTGAAAGAAAGCACATGAAAATTTATTTCTGCCAATTTTCTTTTAACTTTTTCAAGTTTCCCCCATCATTCATAATTTGCTATATCTTTCTCTTTTAATATTTTATTTATTTATTTGAGAGAGAGACAGAGGACAAGCAGGGGAGGGGCAGAGGGAGAGGGAGAAACAGACTCCCCATTGAGCAGGGAGCCTGACATGGGGCTCAGTCCCAGGACCTTGGGATCATGACCTGAACCGAAGGCAGATGTTAAACCAACTGAGCCATCCAGGTGCCCCTTTACTACATCTTTCTTGATAAGCTTTCTTAGAAGATGCTTTTTCCCCAGAGATTTTCTCTCTCTTTTCTTTTTTTTTTTACATAGGCTATACAAAGGAACATATCTTCTGCTCTTTTCTGTATCTATTGTTGCCCCTTCTCTCTCTCTCTCTCTTTTTTTTTTTAAGATTTTATTCATTTGAGAGAGAGAGCTTGTGTACAGATGGGGAGAGAAGCAGAGGAAGAGGGAGAAGCAGACTCCCCCTTGAGCCCATGATGGACTTCATCCCAGAACCCTGAAATTATGACCCGAACTGAAGGCAGAGACACTTAACCAACTGTTTCACCCAGGCACCACTTTTTTTTCCCCTTCTTAATAAGTGAGACTTGATGGAGACTGGTTTATTTTATTGTTTATATGTTTGGTTTATGAAAAGCTCTTGTATTTATCAGCTCCTTTTTTCTGTTTCTTTTTTTTTTTTTTTTTTTAAGAAAAATCTAAAAAAAAAAAAAAACCCCAAAAATTAAAAAAAAAATATTTTCACACTTCTTGTAGATCTGTACTCTTTTTTTAGCATATTGATTTTTATAGCTTGGTTAATTTATTTGTGTTCTTTCTTGCATTTAAGGTTATGAATTTCTTCTGAAAATATACTTTTAAAGTTTAGATTTTCTTCTTTGACCCAAAAGTTATTTAAGAACATACATGGAATTCCTCATATCTTGTTTTTTTGTTTATTATTTTCATATTAATTTTTCATTTTATTTCATATAGATATGTATTGAGGTTTTTGTGTCTTAATGTTCCATTAACATTATGAAATATATATATATATACATAATCATTATATATATAAAATATATATATAATAATATGAAAAGTACAATTGCTGGGTCGTAGGGCAGGTCTACTTTTAACTCTTTGAGGAACCTCCACAGAGTTTTCCAGAGTGGCTGCACCAGTTCACATTCCCACCAACAATGTAAGAGGGTTCCCTTTTCTCCGCATCCTCTCCAACATTTGTGGTTTCCTGCCTGGTTAATTTTCCCCATTCTCACTGGTGTGAGGTGGTATCTCATTGTGGTTTTGATTTGTATTTCCCTGATGGCAAGTGATGCAGAGCATTTTCTCATGTGCGTGTTGGCCATGTCTATGTCTTCCTCTGTGAGATTTCTCTTCATGTCTTTTGCCCATTTCATGATTGAATTGTTTCTTTGGTGTTGAGTTTAATAAGTTCTTTATAGATCTTGGAAACTAGCCCTTTATCTGATACGTCATTTGCAAATATCTTCTCCCATTCTGTAAGTTGTCTTTTAGTTTTGCTGACTGTATCCTTTGCAAAAGCTTCTTATCTTGATGAAGTCCCAATAGTTCATTTTTGCTTTTGTTTCTTTTGCCTTCGTGGATGTATCTTGCAAGAAGTTACTGTGACCAAGTTCAAAAAGGGTGTTGCCTGTGTTCTTCTCTAGGATTTTGATGGAATCTTGTCTCACATTTAGATCTTTCATCCATTTTGAGTTTCTCTTTGTGTATGGTGAAAGAGAGTGGTCTAGTTTCATTCTTCTGCATGTGGATATCCAATTTTCCCAGCATCATTTATTGAAGAGACTGTCTTTCTTCCAATGGATAGTCTTTCCTCCTTTATCGAATATTAGTTGACCATAAAGTTGAGGGTCCACTTCTGGGTTCTCTATTCTGTTCCATTGATCTATGTGTCTGTTTTTGTGCCAGTACCACACTGTCTTGATGACCACAGCTTTGTAGTACAACCTGAAATCTGGCATTGTGATGCCCCCAGCTATGGTTTTCTTTTTTAAAATTCCCCTGGCTATTCCCCTGGCTTTCTGATTCCACACAAATCTTAAAATAATTTGTTCTAACTCTCTGAAGAAAGTCCATGGTATTTTGATAGGGATTGCATTAAACGTGTATATTGCCCTGGATAACATTGACATTTTCACAATATTAATTCTGCCAATCCTTGAGCATGGAATATTTTTCCATCTCTTTGTGTCTTCCTCAATGTCTTTCAGAAGTGTTCTATAGTTTTTAGGGTGTAGATCCTTTACCTCTTTGGTTAGGTTTATTCCTAGGTATCTTATGCTTTTGGGTGCAATTGTAAATGGGATTGACTCCTTAATTTCTCTTTCTTCAGTCTCATTGTTAGTGTATAGAAATGCCACTGATTTCTGGGCATTGATTTTGTATCCTGCCACGCTACCAAATTGCTGTATGAGTTCTAGCAATCTTGGGGTGGAGACTTTTGGGTTTTCTATGTAGAGTATCATGTCATCGGCGAAGAGGGAGAGTTTGACTTCTTTGCCAATTTGAATGCCTTTAATGTCTTTTTGTTGTCTGATTTCTGAGGCGAGGACTTCCAGTACTATGTTGAATAGCAGTGGTGAGAGAGGACATCCCTGTCTTGTTCCTGATCTTAGGGGAAAGGCTCCCAGTGCTTCCCCATTGAGAATGCTATTTGCTGTGGGCTTTTCGTAGATGGCTTTTAAGATGTTGAGGAATGTTCCCTCTATCCCTACACTCTGAAGAGTTTTGATCAGAAATGGATGCTGTATTTTGTCAAATGCTTTCTCTGCATCTAATGAGAGGATCATATGGTTCTTGGTTTTTCTCTTGCTGATATGATGAATCACATTGATTGTTTTATGAGTGTTTTTTTTTTTATTTTTTTTTTATTTTTATTATTATTTTTTTTTATTTATGATAGGCACACAGTGAGAGAGAGAGGCAGAGACACAGGCAGAGGGAGAAGCAGGCTCCATGCACCGGGAGCCCGACATGGGATTCGATCCCAGGTCTCCAGGATCGCGCCCTGGGCCAAAGGCAGGCGCCAAACCGCTGCGCCACCCAGGGATCCCATGTTTTATGAGTGTTGAACCAGCCTTGTGTCCTGGGAATAAATCCTACTTGGTCATGGTGAATAATTTTCTTAATGTATTGTTGGATCCTATTGGCTAGTATCTTGTTGAGAATTTTTACATCCATGTTCATCAGGGATATTGGTCTGTAATTCTCCTTTTTGGTGGGGTCTTTGTCTGGTTTTGGAATTAAGGTGATGCTGGCCTCATAGAACGAATTTGGAAGTACTCCATCTCTTTCTATCTTTCCAAACAGCTTTAGGAGAATAGGTATGGTTTCTTCTTTAAACGTTTGATAGAATTCCCCTGGGAAGCCATCTGCCCTCGACTTTTGTGTCTTGGGAGGTTTTTGATGACTGCTTCAATTTCCTCCCTGGTTATTGGCCTGTTCAGGTTTTCTATTTCTTCCTGTTCCAGTTTTGGTAGTTTGTGGCTTTCCAGGAATGTGTCCATTTCTTCTAGATTGCCTAATTTATTGGCGTATAGCTGTTCATAATATGTTTTTAAAATCATTTGTATTTCCTTAGTGTTGGTAGTGATCTCTCCTTTCTCATTCATGATTTTATTAATTTGAGTCTTCTCTCTCTTCTTTTTAATAAGGCTGGCTAATGGTTTATCTATCTTATTAATTCTTTCAAAGAACCAACTCCTGGTTCTGTTGATCTGTTCCACAGTTCTTCTGGTCTCGATTTCGTTGAGTTCTGCTCGAATCTTTATTAACTCTCTTCTTCTCCTGGGTGTAGGATCTATTTGCTGTTTTTTCTCTAGCTCCTTTATGTGTAAGGTTAGCTTTTGTATTTGAGTTCTTTCCAGTTTTTGAATGGATGCTTGTATTGTGATGTATTTCCCCCTTAGGACTGCTTTTGCTGCATCCCAAAGATTTTGAACGGTTGTATCTTCATTCTCATTAGTTTCCATGAATCTTTTTAATTCTTCCTGAATTTCCTGATTGACCCTTTCATCTTTTAGCAGGATGGTCCTTAACCTCCTCGTGTTTGAGGTCCTTCCAAACTTCTTGTTGTGATTTAGTTCTAATTTCAAAGCATTATGGTCTGAGAATATGCAGGGGACAATCCCAATCTTTTGGTATCGGTTCAGACCCGATTTGTGACCCAGTATGTGGTCTATTCTGGAGAAAGTTCCATGTGCACTTGAGAAGAATGTGAATTCAGTTGAGTTTGGATGTAAAGTTCTGTAGATATCTGTGAAATCCATCTGGTCCAGTGTATCATTTAAAGCTCTCGTTTCTTTGGAGATGTTTTGCTTGGAAGACCTATCGAGTATAGAAAGAGCTAGATTGAAGTCACCAAGTATAAGTGTATTATTATCTAAGTATTTCTTCACTTTGGTTATTAATTGATTTATATATTTGGCAGCTCCCACATTCGGGGCATATATATTGAGGATTGTTAAGTCCTCTTGTTATAGATAGATCCTTTGAGTGTGATATAATGTCCCTCTTCATCTCTCACTGCAGTCTGTGGGGTAAATTTTAGTTTATCTGATATAAGGATGGCTACCCCTGCTTTCTTTTGAGGACCAGTTGAATGGTAAATGGTTCTCCAACCTTTTATTTTCAGGCTGTAGGTGTCCTTCTGTCTAAAATGAAGTCTCTTGTAGACAGCAAATAGATGGGTCCTGCTTTTTAATCCAGTCTGAAACCCTGCACCTTTTGATGGGGTCATTAAGCCCGTTCACGTTCAGAGTTACTATTGAGAGATATGAGTTTAGTGTCACCATGATATCTATTCAGTCCTTGTTTTTGTGGATTGTTCCACTGAGCTTCTTCTTAAAGAGGAATTTTAAGAGTCCCCCTTAATGTTTTTCTGTATGTTGGTAAATTGAACACCAATAAAAATTAATTTAAAAAAAAAAAAAAAGAGTCCCCCTTAAAATTTCTTCCAGAGCTGGTTTGGAGGTCACATATTCTTTCAGTTCCTGCCTGTCTTGGAAACTCTTTATCTCTCCTTCCATTTCAAATGAGAGTCTTGCTGGATAAAGTATTCTTGGTTGCATGTTCTTCTCATTTTGGACCCTGAATATATCCTGCCAGCCCTTTCTAGCCTGCCAGATCTCTGTGGAGAGGTCTGCTGTTACCCTAATACTCCTCCCCATAAAAGTCAGGGATTTCTTGTCTCTTGCTGCTTTAAGGATCTTCTCTTTATCTTTGGAATTTGCAAGCTTAACTATTAAATGTCGAGGTGTTGAACGGTTTTTATTGATTTTAGGGGGGGATCTCTCTATTTCCTGGATCTGAATGCCTGTTTCCCTTCCCAGATTAGGAAAGTTTTCAGCTAGGATTTGTTCAAATACATATTCTGGCCCTCTGGCCCTTTCGGTGCCCTCAGGGACCCCAATTAAACGTAGGTTTTTCTTCCTCAGGCTGTCGTTTATTTCCCTTAATCTATCTTCATGGTCTTTTAATTGTTTGTCTCTTTTTTCTTCAGTTTCCCTCTTTGCCATCAACATGTCTTCTATGTCACTCACTCGTTCTTCCACCTCGTTAACCCTCGTCGTTAAGGACTTCTAGTTTGGATTGCATCTCATTTAATTGATTTTTAATATCTGCCTGATTAGCTCTAAATTCTGCAATCATGAAGTCTCTTGAGTCCTTTATGCTTTTTTCTAGAGCCACCAGTAGCTGTATAATCGTGCTTCTGAATTGGCTTTCTGACATTGAATTGTAATCCAGATTTTGTAACTCTGTGGGAGAGAGGACTGTTTCTGATTCTTTCTTTTGAGGTGAGGTTTTCCTTCTAGTCATTTTGCTCAGTGCAGAGTGACCAGAAGCAAGTTGTATTGGGAAAAGGAGAAAAAGAGAGAAAAAAAGAAAGAAAATAGAAAAAGAAAAAAGGAAGAAAAAAAGAAAAGAAAAGAAGAGAAAGAAAAGAAAGAAAGAAAAAAGGGTGGGGGAAGGAAACAAATCAAAAAGCAAAACAAAACAAAACAAAAAACTAACAAAGAAAACAAAACAACAACAAAAAAAAAAACACCACGGGGCAGTATCTTCTGTTTCTGTATACTTTAAGTCCCTTGACTTCCCCTGGAATTTGTCCGTCTAGTTGGTCTTCTGGGGGAGGGGCTTGTTGTGCTGATTTTCAGGTGTTAGCACTTGGGGGAGCTGCTCTGCCCCCTGCCTGGTGCAGGGCTCAGTGGGGGTTGTTTATCCCGTGAGGCCCCAGGAGGAACAACCCCAGTGGCAGCGGCCAGGTTTGGAGCCCTGGATTCAGCCCCCGCAGTAACTACGGAGCTCTGTCTGCAGGGCCTGGAGGCTCCGGAGCGGGGCCACTGATATGCTCAGCTCCAGGCAGGAGCGTCCTTTCGGTCCTGGGCCCTCCGGCCTCTGCCTGTCCCGGGGGCGGCCAGATCCTGGGCTGTGTCCCGGCGCCCTGTGCGCCGGGGCCTGTGCTGTTGGATTCGCGCTCCTGGCCGCCCAGCCCCCTCTCAGCGGAGCCGCCGCCTGAGCCCCTCCGAGCTGCTCCCAGGCTGCCCAGGCCCCTCCGCATGGAGCCTCTTCCTCTGCCTAAGCCCCTCCAAGCTGCTCCCGCCGCGCAGCCCACTCCAGGGAGCCGCCGCCCGAGCCCCTCCGGGCTGCTCCCGGGTCCAGCCGTGCAGCGCTGCAGCCCTTTCGGGAGCTCGGCACACTCTCCCGGGGCGCAGTTCCTCTGTTACTGTCGCAGGGAGCCCGAGGGCATCCCCGCCCTCCTGGGGTCCTGCTCCAACTCCCTGTGAGCCCCTTTCCGCCTGGGAAGGTTAGTGCAGCTTCTGCTTCTCCAGATGGAGCTCTCCTGCCCTGGGGACACTCGCCCTCCTCGCAGGGCCCCTCCCCCTTGGAGGCCTTTTGTTTCTTTATCCCCCCCCCCCCCTTCCTACCTTGATAGAAGCACAAACTCTTCTCACTGTAGCATTCTAGCTGTTCTCTCTTTAAATCTCAGGCCGAATTCGTAGATTTTCAGGATGATTTGAAGGTTTTCTAGGTAATTTGGTGGGGACAGGTGATTTGGAGACCCTACTCTTCCGGCATCTTGCCCCTCCTCTCATATATAGAATTTAAGAAAGAAAACAACTTTTCATTGTCTTTTACATTGAAATCTGTTGATCTATCTTGCAATTTTTGTTGTTGTTTAGTTTCTTATGAATGGTCTTTTTTTGAAAGATATTATTTATTGGGGCACCTGGGTGCCTCAGTGGTTGAGCAGTCTGCCTTCAGCTTGGGTCTTGAGATTGAGTCCTACATGAGGCTCCCTGCAGGGAGCCTGCTTCTCCCTCTGCTTATGTCTCTGCCTCTTTCTCTCTGTGTCTCTCATGAATAAATAAATAAATACAGTCTTTAAAATAAAGAAATAAAAAATACTATTTATTTTAAAGAGAGAGCACACATGTTGCCAGCAGTGGGGAGAAGCAGAGAGAGAGACAAGCAGACTCCATGCTAAGTGAGGGGCCTCTCTTGGAGCTCACCCCCACTACCCTGATGAGATCATGACCCCAGCTGGAAATCAAGAGTTGGACGTTCAGCTGACCCCTGGGCACCCCATGAATGGTCTTTTTAATGTAATTAGTAGATAGTTCCACACACAATTTTTTGAGAGCCGTCACTTTTCTTCAATTATTTTTTTGAGGTATAGCCTTAGTTTTTATTTGTTTTAAGGTATAGTCTTAATTTTTATTTGTTTTAATTAAAAATGGTTTTTGTTGAAGTGTAATTGGTATTTAACATTATATTAGTTTTAGGTATAATGATTTCAGTATTTATATTGCAAAATGATCACCACAATAAGTCTGGTTAGTGGTATCTGTCAACATACATACAGTTTTTTTTTTCCTCTTGTAATGAAAACTTCTAAGATCTACTTTTATCAGTTCTTTAGCTCCCATCATCCTTGAAGCCCACTGGCCACTCACCTCTTGCTTTTATGCCTTGACTCTGCCTATGGAGAAAATATTTGGACATGAGTGGCATTAGGACTCTAGATCCAGTCATCTCTTTCTTAAGTTATACCTCTAGTTCTTTCCTGTGTTGAATGTCCCCCATACTTGTTTCCCAAGAATAAATGGTTCCTTAAAGGCTATCATGAGTCAAAAGTGGAATTGGCAGCAGCAGATATTAGATAAAGCTATCTGGGTGTCTGCCACCTGCTTCTCCTCCCCACCTCCACCCCCATTACTTATGTAGGTATGGTTGTCTTGTAGAAAGCCAAACTGTTGAGTACCAGTTTAAAGAGGAAATCTAAGCACATCTAGCAAGGTAGTGGTGTTAGCTGGCAGTAGGTACTCAGTTCCCTGCCGTGTGAAATGCTCTATAGGACTGCTTGAGTATCCTTCCAGCGTGGCAGTTGACTTACTGTTTAACTTGATTCTGTCTGTGTTGAAGACTACATCTGATCTCTCTTTCACCATCCTGGGCTTTGTGCTTTGTGCTTTCTTTGTCACTTTTCTTTGTCACTCCCCTTGTCACTTGCCTCCCTAAGATCCCACTGAAAAGTAATTGATGTATCTTGTACTTTGTAAGGATCTCTGACCATTGCATGATTTTGTAACTTCAAGCATTGATTATTTGGAAAATAGGGTTCCTTGAATTAATACAGATTTTCTAAATGTTACATTTTACTATATAATTTCATGTCTTAATAACACCACCAAACTCATCAGAAAAGCTTTTAAAAAGTATTAGAAATTGCCAGGTTTACAATGGCAAACAGAAGTTTTCCAAAATTCTACTTTTTCCCTGGGAGATCTAATTTATATAATTGAGCACTATTGCTGTCAGTTGTGGGTTTTAAATAACAGCTCTATTATTGATATGTGTTTCACATACCAAAGAGTTCACCCATTTAAAATGTGAAATTCAGGGATCCCTGGGTGGCGCAGCAGTTTAGCGCCTGTCTTTGGCCCAGGGTGCGATCCTGGAGACCCGGGATCGAGTCCCACATCGGGCTCCCGGTGCATGGAGCCTGCTTCTCCCTCTGCCTGTGTCTCTGCCTCTCTCTCTCTCTCTGTGACTATCATAAATAAAAAAAATAAATAAATAAATAAATAAAATAAAATGTGAAATTCAGTAGTTTTTAGTATATTCACAAAGTTGTGCAGCCATTACCACCATCAGTTTTAAAACATTTTCCCCAAAATATTTTAGAATACTGACATTACTCCTCCCCCCCCCCCCCAGAAAAACCCGTACCCTTTAAACTATTACCCACCAACTTCTATCCCTCCATCCCCCTAAGCAACTGCTAATCTACATTCTGTTTATGGATTTCCCTTTTCTGGACTTGCATGTGAATGGAATCATAGTTACATGGTCTTTGGTGACTGGCTTCTTTCACTTAACAATATTTTCGATGTTTATCCATATTTGTAGCATATATCAGTATTGCATCCTTTTTTTGTGTTTACCATTTTAACCATTTTGGGGTTTACAGTTTTGTTGCATTAAGTACATTTATATTGTGCCACCTGACCACTGTCCATTTGAAGAGCTTTTTCTTCATCCCAAACTGAAACTCTACCTATTAAATGATTATTTCCTATTATCATCTTCCCCTGCCCTCTGGTAACCACAATTCTGCTTTTTGTCTCTATAGAATTTGGTTATTCTAGATACTTCATAGAAATGACATCAGAGGGTATTTGTCCATTTGTGTCTGGTTTATTTCATTTAGCATGTTTTCAAGATGTATGCATGTCATAGTATGTATCATTTCATTCCTTTTTATTGTCAAATCGCATTCCCGTTTATGAATATACCACAGTTGATAAACACTTGGTTGTTTCCACTTCTGTCCTTATCAGTAATGTTGTAGGGAACATTACTGTACAAGTTTTTGTGGAGATGTAACTTTTCATTTCTCTTGGATGTATTTGCTGAGACCTATGGCAACTCTGTGTTTAACCTTTTGAAGAACTGCCAGACTGTTTCCAAAGAGGCTACACTATTTTACATACCCAACAGCAGTGTATGAGAATTCCAGTTTCTCCACATCCTCCCCAACGTTAGTTAATATGTTTTATATTACAGCCTTCTTGTGGGTGTGAAGGTACTGTCTTGTGATTTTGATTTGCATTTTTTCTGATGGCTAATTATATAGAGCATGTTTTTATGTGCTTGTTGGTTATTTGTGTATCGTCTTTGGAGAAATGTCTGTTCAAGTCCTTTGGCCATTTTTAAATTGTGTTATTTTTCATGATGAATTGTAAGGGTTTTTAATATATTCTAGATACCATACTCTGGTCAAATACACAATTTGCAAATCTTCTATTCTGTGGGTTGCCTTTTGACTCTCTTGGTAGTGTCCTTTGATACACAAAAGTTTTCAGGTTTTTTTTTTTTTTTTAAGATTTTATTTATTTATTCATGAGAGACAGAGAGAGGCAGAGGCACAGGCAGAAGGAGAAGCAGGCTCCATGCAGGGAGCCTGACATGGGATTCGATCCTGGGTCTCCAAGATCACACCCACCTTTAGGTGGTGCTAAACTGCTGAGCCACCTGGGCTGTCCCAGTTTTCAGTTTTGATGAAAGTCCAGTTTATCTAATTTATTTCTTTTGTTGTTTGTCCTTTTAGTGTCATATCTAAGAACAGTTAACTAATCCGAGGTCATGGAGATCTTCATCTGTGTCTTTTTTTAAGCGTTTTATAATTTCAGCCCTTATATTTAGGTCTGATGTATTTTGAGTTAATTTTTGTATATAATGAGATTTAGGAGTTCAGGCTCATTCTTTTGCATGTCAGTATCCAGTTGTCCCAGCATTATTTGTTGAAAGACTGTTTTTGCCATGTCAAATTGTGCCTTAATACTCAAAAATATGAAAACTTAGAGAACTACCTGGCATTAGCCACACTGCAAAGTTTAAAACCAACTATCATGGTTAGAGAGCATATAGGTGGGCACCCCAGGTGGCTCAGCAGTTTGGCGCCACCTTCGGCCCAGGGCGTGATCCTGGAGACCTGGGATCGAGTCCCACATCAGGCTCCCTGCATGGAGCCTGCTTCTCCCTCTGCCTGTGTCTCTGCCTCTCTCTCTCTGTGTCTCTCATGAATAAATAAATAAAATGTTAAAAAAAAAAAAAAAGCATACAGGTTCTTAAAAAGACCACCTTCACTTATGACAGTAACTGCAGGTTCAGGAATTTCCCAAAACCATCCTCAGGTTTGATAATTCACTAGAAGAGTTCTCTAAGAGCTATACTTGTGATTACAGTTTATTCCAGAGAAAGGATATAGATTAAAATCAGCTAAAGGAAGAGACATATAGGGCAGAATTTTGAGTTATAAATATAAAGCTTCTGTATTTCTCTTTCATAGAATCAAAGATTTGTAACATTATGCATGAAGTATTGCCAACCAGGGAAGCTCACCTTAGCTTCAGAGTCCAGAGTTTTCATTGGGATTTCATTATATGGTCATAAATAAATTTGATTGATCGCCTACAATTGAGTTCAGTGTCCAGGTCAATTGATACTACATTACCCAAAGTCCCCACTCTAAACTGTATAACTAGTCTTTCTGGGATGGCCATAAGATCTGTCCCCACTCTAAACTGTATAACTAGTCTTTCTGGGATGGCCATAAGATCTGGTAACAAAAACACTCCTGTCAGGTATATAGGTTATCTCCCAGAATCCAAAGCCAAAACCAGATCTCATTTTGGGCAGGACCAAATTTTTTACTACACTGGGACAAATACCCATTTCCTAGGGCAAAGTTAAGAAAAGAGTAAGGTTCTGGGGGACATCTGGGTGGCTCAGTTGGTTCAGTGTCTGACTCTTGATTTTGGCTCAGGTCATGATCTCTCAGGGTGAGATCAAGTCCTGTGTGAGACTCCATGCCCAGCGAGGAGTCTGCTTAAGATTCTCTGCACCTCCCCTCTGCACCTCCCCCGACTCACAAGCATTTGTTTACTCTCTCTGTCTTTCTCAAACAAATAAATCTTTATTAAAAAATAATAATAATAAGGTCTTCCTGAATGTTTTCTGTCAGGAATTATATTGGAATCTTTACAAATGGACATTTCATTAAATTTTCAAATTAACCATGAGAAGTACTATTCCTTCAGTTTGCACATGAGGAAACTGAGGCTCATAAGCCAACTGACTATTCTGAGTGGTAGAGCTAAGATTCAGACCTAAGTTACTGTTTCAAAGCCATGCCCTCCATCAAACACTGCTTGTGGTGACTGCTCCATTGCACAGCTCCAAGGGCAATTTCTACATTTTATTCTCTTTGGGTGGCTTTCCTTCCTACACTGAAGCACCTTGGATCCCAGCCACCCTAAATAACACATACCATCTGAATAAAAGCAGTTTTGTTTGCTGCATAAATAGGTCTTCCAGACAAGTTTCTTGGACTCCTCTACTGTGAATTCTGGAGTCGTCACCACACATTGCCTCCCAGCATAATGAATTAAAAGTCTATAAAGATATACTCAGGCAGCCCGGGTGGCTCAGCAGTTTAGTGCCGCCTTCAGCCCAGGGCATGCATGATCCTGGAGACTCGGGATCAAGTCCCACGTCAGGCTCCCTACATGGAGCCTGCTTCTCCCTCTGCCTGTGTCTCTGCCTCTCTTTGTTTCTCTCATTAATATTATAATATAATATAATATAATATAATATAATATAATATAATATAATATAAAAAATACAATATAAAAAATAATAATCTGCCCTCATTAAAAAAAAAAGATACACTCATCAGGTGATCTGTTTTGAAACACCAAGCAATAGTTGCCTCATCTTTTCTTTTGGGTGGATTTAAGTATCACTGAAATTCTTACTACTGTTTTTTCCTTCTCAGGCTGCTGTACAGGACCGATTGAATGAACAAGAGGGTGTACCAAGTGTTTTCAACCCACCTCCATCCCGACCCCTGCAAGTTAATACAGCTGACCACAGGATCTACAGTTATGTTGTTTCAAGACCACAGCCAAGGGCAAGTTATTTTGTAACTGGAGTTTCCCCCTTGTTTATTTTATAAGTCCATTCACGAGGTTGTATTGATCTCTATATGATAGGAGCAAAGGAAATATTCAATGTGAATCTGTTAGTTAGACCTGGCACCTTGGCAGATTTATTGGGTTTATCATTTTCTCTTGATTCCTCAATGAATTGTTAGAGTAACTATCCTTTTTTGTTTTATTTTTGTCTTTGCTAGTTATTTGAAGAGTTCTGTACACCTTGTTTTGAGTACACAGTTTTATTTACATATCTAAAAATGTTTGTTACATGTTTAATAGATCTTTCACTATTTCTTTTTCAAGATTTTATTTTTTTAAGTAATCTGTACGCCCGACATAGAGTTCAAACTCATAGCCGTGAGATCAGTAGTCACATGCTCTACCAGCTGAGCCAGACATCCCTAGATGTTTCATTTTCACTTTTAAGTAAGAGTGTTTACTGGGTTTTTTTGTTGCTTCATTTTACTTAATTTTAAGCTACTTCTGGGAAAGTTATTTGGAATCTCTGTGGAGACCTTGGCCATATCTTTGAAATTCATCTTGAAGGGGTAGTAACTGGGAGGTGATGGTGGTTCCTTTAAATTCAACAGGTTAATTTAAGAGTGCTCCATTGTATCTGCTATTTTGCTGTTGGTGATCCAGATAGGAATAAAGAGCCAGTCCTCCCTCTTCAAACTGCACTTATAGTCTAATTAGGAAAGTCAGATATGTATATACTGATAATGAACTCCAGAGAACTTTTTGGAGTTTCTCTTTCTTATTCTTGAAGTTATCCCCAATCTCTTATACTTGGATTTAGAATTCCAAAAAGGAGTCTCTTTAACCTTGCAGCAGTTAGAATTTACTCAATTATTGTAACTTTTTTGTAGAGGACTTGACAACATTTTAAAAATGGGAGTTTCTAACTAGTTGTTTTAGGGTATGCTGAAGTAGAAGAAAACAGATTCCTAGAGCAATTATATGACTCCAGAAATTCTGTATATGCCTAATGCTTTGTCAGTTTGTTTGGGCTTGATTCAGTGTTTGGGATCCTAAGGTTAGCCATGAGGCTTCAGAACCCCCTGCCCATAGACACAGGGAAGGTCTCAGGTTACACAATATGACATATAAGAAAGGCTTTGTAAACTGTAAAGCGTCTGTATATGTTCTAGTTAATAATAACATCAGCGGGGCAGCCCGGGTGGCTCAGCAGTTTAGCGCCACCTTCAGCCCACGGCCTGATCCTGGAGACACGGGCTCGAGTCCCACGTCAGGCTCCCTGCATGGAGCCCACTTCTCCCTCTGCCTGTGTCTCTGCCTCTCTCTCTCTCTGTGTCTCTCATGAATAAATAAATAAAATCTTTTAAAAAAATCAGTAATAAATATTGCTAAAATAATAATTAGTATTATTACTAAGATTAGCAGCTATATGGGGATTTATAATTGTGGTTAATATAATTATTTGTCTTTTATATACAGATATCCAGGGCAGTAGTATCTTATCTTACCCTGGATAAGATAGTGGTTATCTTTATTGTTATCTTTATTTCTGAATACCATATTTTATTTTATTTTTTTAAGATTTTATTTATTTATTCATGATAGAGAGAGATGCAAAGACATGGGCAGAGGGAGAGGGAAAGAAGCAGGCTCCATGCAGGGAGCCTGACGTGGGACTCAATCCCTGGTCTCCAGGATCATACCCCAGGCCGAAGGCGGCGCCAAACCGCTGAGCCACTAGGGCTGCCCTGTATACCATATTTTAATGTGTAAATCTGAAAAGGAAAGAATTGAATATTTATGATTTAGGGAAACATACTTGTAATTGGATTTGATAACTCATAAAGGTACAGAAAGTGTTAAAGCAGGTTTAATACAAAAATTTATGTGATAAGAGAAAAATGTGTTATTAAATGAAAGAAATGAAAGGCAGTTGGTCTTTAAGAAGGTTGATATGGCCAGGATGAGGGATCTGTATTGTAGAGGGAGGAATCATGTGAAAGAACAAAAAGAGTAGAAACCTGAAGTAGTCATTTTGCAGGGTGATAGGGTTTGAGAGAATTGTGTCTAACTTTGTTTTTGGAATTTCAGGGGCTGCTTGGATGGGGTTATTACTTGATAATGCTTCCATTCCGGTTTACCTATTACACAATACTTGATATATTTAGGTATGTACATTTGTATTTATGTGTTAGTAGCAATAGGGTAGACTTTGGAGCTGAAACATAGACCAGAATAATAAGGTTTGTGCTCTGTCAGTTTTGACTTGCCAATTTGTCATCACATTGAATACTCTTCCTGAACAATCTTTTAATATAATATGACAGTATTTTAAATTGGTCAAACATAACAGATGTTATGAAATGGAACTGTCTTAAATTAAGCCTGTAAAGTAGTCCTGCTTATTATTCTCAACGTCAGCCTACCTACATTTATCGTTATCTGCCCTCCTCCCACCATCTTTGTCACCTTTACATTCCTTAATCTTCACACCCTTTTCTTTCTAACCACCATTATCTAGTAGCTTCACACTCCTTGTAACTTTTACCCTAAACTATCTAACTTCATCTGACTACTCATAATCTCAACAAACTTTCTTGCTTTGAGATTATCCATTTTTTTCCTCTCCCACAACAGTTTTACCTCTCATACATAATCTGTCCTGGCAATGCATACGTTGCTGACACTGGCACCCTTCTGTATGTATACTCCCTTGATGCACACTTTCACTTTTCTTCTCACTTCCTCCATGTACCATTCAGACAGCTCAGCACCAGGGTCAGGACTAGAAAATATCAAAGGGGCCCAAGTTTCTGTCATATTAGTCTTGGGGCATCTGATCTAGAGCTGAGTAGTAAATGAACCTATACCTAGATTTTATGGAGGAACTAAAATGTTTTATGGGCATCCAGGCCAACAGATGGAGCCAGAATATGTTGTCTGGACCTTGCATACAGGGCAGCGGATATTTTCCCCCATATATGGAATAGCTTTGCCTTGTTCTAGAGAGCAGGGGCTGTGGAGGTCTGGACCCAGCAGGTTAGTTGTGAAGGATCAGGTAATATCTTTTACCTTGACTACTTGGTGTTTTAGGAGTCTGCCTGCTTAATGACTTCCTTGCTTTAGCAGTTCATCAATTGGTACTTTTCCCATCCTATTTTATGCAAGAATGGGCACATATAAAATGTTAAAACTAATAAAGACTGAATTGAGATCTCTATTTTTCTTTAAGAGCTGATTGTCCTGAATTGTGTAGGCCATGGAAAGATATTGTAATTAGAAAGAAGCTACAGCCTTTATCCATTCATTCATTAAAATTTGAAAACTTAAAAAGACTAGTAAGATAACCTTAAATACTTAATTTCAAAGAAAGTTATCAAAATATCAGTCTTGTAAAGGATTTCTAACTACTCCCCCACATACACAACTTCTTATATATGTTTTTAATTTCCTATGGAATGTTTGTGTCAGTGAATTTGATTTGATTACTCAGGAGAATTTCTAAATGAAATTGTATGCACATGGGTAATTTGAGGGGCTAAGAAATTGGCTCAAGATTTGTTAAGGAAAGTGTCATAGTTTAGTCACTTTTCTGTGCTGAAATGCCTCATGTATGTGAATATTGGCTTTCCTTGGAAAAAAATATGCATGGCATGTGTGACTAATTTTAATGCAACTGTATCATCCAAGCAACTTTAATGTTATGTAGCACATTGACTTACCAAAACTGTCCATTGCCTTCTCTGGAAACCCAAAAGATAAATAAATGATACTGTACAAATATGATAAGATAGGCTCTTTAGAAAGAGATGTGTGGTGTATCATCCCTTATCTTGACAATAGCTGTCAGGTCTCTAAATCAGCCAGTGTACTCTAGATCAGTTTTATAACTTCCTTCATGGATGCCATTAACCATAAATCAGTAAGCAGAATTTTATTGCCCCCTTGAAAAGCAGGTAAATCATGACCACAAGTTTGGGTTTGAAGCCTGTCCATAATTTGAATAGCTTGGGAGTATGCACTAAAAATTCAAAATCCCAGGACAACAGGAAGGAGAGGGAGAGGCAAGTAGGACAACCAGAAAGAGACAGAGCTCTATTCTAGAGCAGTGCTATCCAGTAGAATTTTCTGTGGTAATGAAAACATTCTGTATCTTCACTGTCCAGTGTGGAAGCCACTAACCACATGTGACTATTGAGTACTTAATTGTGGCAAGGGTGACTAAAGATCTAAATTTTATTTTGCATTTTATTTCGCTAATTTAAATTTAAATAGCACAAGTGGCTAGTGGCTACCTTATTAGACAGTGCCATTCTAGAGACTCTGGGGGGCACAGCCTGACCTGTGATCTTTTTGGACTGTGTCTTCCTTTCCCGTTTTTTTTCTAGTCCTGAATTTTTCTGCAAAAAGCGCTCTGGATTTGCTCAGGCCAGTGTTGGAATTTATAAATCCTAGTAGGGTTACATTTGTCTTGAACAGGCAATGGAACAACACTTGCTGCTTTGCAGCTTTTTTTGAATAAAGCTTTGCAGACTTTATTCTCAGGTTTGATGGTCCATTCACAGACCATACACCTCCTTTTGCTGCCATGCCTCTGGCTCTGTTGTAGGAATCTTTACAAACTGGCCCACTACAGTAAGCCAATTCATGTGATATTTATTCCTTCCTCCCCAGGTTTGCTCTTCGTTTTATACGGCCTGACCCTCGCAGCCGGGTCACTGACCCCGTTGGGGACATTGTTTCATTTATGCACTCTTTTGAAGAGAAATATGGGAGGGCACACCCTGTCTTCTACCAGGGAACGTACAGCCAGGTCAGTGCCACAAACCATATAGATGCCAATTTATTGATATGGTTCTATCCATAAAGGAAAGCATAGCCCAGCACTGATCATGTCATTCTTTTACTCAAGAACCTTAACTACCTCTTGACTGCTTCCAGAAAAAGAAAAACCAGCCCTACTTGATCTAATCCCAACCTCCTTTTGAGGTCTTTGCTGTATAACTTGTTTCTCCATACCCTAGGTTCCAGCTGAACCATTTCCTGAACATATTTTATATACTTTTTCACCTCTGTGCCTTTGCTTTTGCTTTTCCCTCCACCTGGAATGCCTTCCTCACGTTTTTTTGCTAAATGGAAGCTTTCCCATCCTTCAACTAGGTCATACCACTCCCTTCTTATAAACCCTTTCTGATTGACGTGTCCTACCTGGCCTACCTTGCAGTCTAACTAAAATAGTAGTCTTTCATTTTGTGCTTTCATAGTTTTTTTGAAAACTTAAAGCAGTTTCACATTCTTCCTTATATTATGGTTGATTATGTTTATTTTTTATCTCCTATACCAGACAGTAATCCCCTTAAAGGCAAAGTCTAAGTCGTCTTTGATCCCTCACAGAATTGAGTAAGAACATAGGCCATAGACTGAAGGCAGCACATCTCAGTCAACCCAAGCCACATAAACCTTTGACTGATACCTCTTAAGGGGTGAAAATTAAAAGTTCTGTGGGTGTTAGGCATATCTCGAGTTTGCCAAAGAAAAATGTAGAAGTAACGCTGTGTCTGTAGTCCAAAGGATGGTTCTGTTCTGCAGCCTCCAGTATTCCTGAATCTATCTGGTAAAAAACAAACAAACAAACAAACACACCCAAAAAAACATACTCTTGCTTTCTGCTTTGATTCTCCCATATTGGCTTTTTCTCTTAGTTGGTCTCCTCAGAGGCTCTGCTGCCACCCTACTCAACAAGCCTTAAGCACCTACGCTAAAGATGCAGTTGTGAATGTGATTGGTACCTCTGCACCCTCTTTGCTATGATCCTGAGGGTAGACCACCATTGGTCATTCTGGAGATACTAATTGAATTGTATTGTGCTGAGGATTATGCAAAATGCAGAAGCATACAAAGAAATCTTGGACACTTGCGTTGTCTTTGAAGATCTTTTAAACTTTGTGCTCTTTACAATGTATTTGGGTCCCCTAGTCTTGCATCCCTGCTTGGTATGCGGCCTGAGATCAGGCTCATCTTTGCAGTATTTTTTATGTATAAAGATGTTGTAGCTGTAAAGTGGCAAAACTCTCACCTCCCCTTTCATGTGGTCAGATTCTCGTTTTTATCTTCCTTTAGACTGTGGGAACAGCTGACTTTTCTGTGATTTGTTGGGGACCTTTCTTTGTCAGCCTGTCTACTCTCATGTGCCTAATACAGTTTAAATCCTAACACCGAACCTTTTCATTAAAGCTTGTTAGCTTGGACGTTTTGTAGGGAGAAAAATGCCAGGGGTATGAAGGTAGGAGCCCAGAATCTGATTTCTTGTTCACATTTTTTCCTCATTTCTCCTTTTGTTCTCTTAGCCTAAGGAAAAGCTCAAGGCATAGTCATCATAATAATTAGTGATCTTCTGTTTCTCACAGGCACTTAACGATGCCAAGCGGGAGCTTCGCTTTCTTTTGGTTTATCTTCATGGAGATGATCACCAGGACTCTGATGAGTTCTGTCGGTAAGTGAATTGATTGATTGTTTAAATTTTTTTGTCTGCTGATGTTTTGTAGTAAGCAATTTCTTCTCATATCCTTTTCATCCCTCTCCACAGCAACACACTCTGTGCCCCTGAAGTTATTTCCCTAATAAATACTAGGATGCTTTTCTGGGCATGCTCCACAAATAAACCTGAGGGATATAGGGGTAAGTTGTGTTTCTTTTTCCTCATTGAGATTGTTGAGATATCTTTGGGATAGTCTGAGAAAACACGCCGTTTATTGCATGGCTATTCTGTGTTAGACATGTGCTCATTACATTTTATATATTATCATATGTAATCCTCTCAGTAGTCCTGAAAGGAGGGTTGTATTATCTTCCCTTTATGGTTTAGGAAACAGGCTCAGAGAGTTTAAGTGAGATTGTACAGTTAGCAAGCTCAGGTCTGTTAGACTCTAGTGCATTCTTTACAGGTAACCATTGCCAGGTTTTATTTTTAAAACATCCAGTCCTATCCAGCAGGACTAATCTAATCGCTTTTAATCTAAATGGCTTTTTACTGAGGAGTTGACTCTCATCATGAGTGATTTTATTTTATTTATTTTTAAGATTTTTATTTATTTATTTGAGAGAGAGAGATAGAGGGAGAAGCAGGCTCTTTGCTGAGCAGGGAACCCGATGTGGGGCTTGATTCCAGGACTCTGGGATAATGACCTGAGCCAAAGGCAGACATTTAACCACCTGAGCCACCCAGGCGCCCCCCATCAGCAATTTTAACAGCCTCTTGCACATTGAATTAGTTGGGTACTCGAGTGCTGATAGGGATTCAGAAAGTTCAGATCTTTGCTGACAATAACTCTTCACTAGAGATAAGTATATTTCGAAGTCAATATAAAGTATACATTAAGAAAAATGTAGTTACTTTGTAGTTACTTGTGTTCAGCAACTTTTGAGTATATACTAGCATAGATACTAAGAATCAAAGATGTTTTGCCTACCTCTTAAAATCTGAATCTTTACTCCTAATTAGTTTTTAAACATCTGATAAATTCATACAGCATGCATTTTGCCACTCTAATATGGCTTTGGGGATACCCTATGGAGGGTAGTTGATAGAAAGAGATATATTTTTTATAGAAGCTTATAAAATATCTTCTTTAAAACCATAAGAAAAACATAAATAAAACACCTTTATGGTAAAATCCTGCTTATTTGGAAAACTAACTTTCTAAAACTTCTTTGGAACAAAAAAAAACTAGCTCTTTTGTTTGGGGGTAGGTGAGGGAGACATGAGGAAAGGACTAAGGAAGGGATTGAGTAAGAGGAAGAAAAGGCAGAAGACAGTGGTGGATCTCATCACCAGTAATAAAAGGCTGAGATTTACAGCCTTATTTTCTTTAGTCCTGATACCCAACATAGGGAAAAATTATACTTAGCAGTAGCCAAATTCTTTATAGGTCCTTTTTTTACCAAAATGGCTTTGTCCTTGACTTCTGCAGTCTTCCCAAGCATCATTATGACAACCACTCCTGCCAGAATAGTTTATCCTATTCTAATCAAATTACCTGGGAATAGGGACACAAAAATAAAATAAAACCACAGCAAAGATTAAAAAACTAGGAGGACAAAAGGTATGTAGAGAATAAGTGAGACCTCCTTTCATTCCCAAGTGGGAGTAAAAACCTTCCTGTCTTGCTCCTTGTGGAAAGTCTAAGAGTTGATCTGGTTCATCCGTAGGGCTGCCCTTAATCTGTTGACTCTTCTTTCTCTCAGTCTCGCAGGCTTTACGAGAGAACACCTATCCATTCCTGGCCATGATTATGCTGAAGGATCGGAGAATGACTGTAGTGGGACGGCTAGAAGGCCTCATTCAACCCGATGATCTTATTAACCAGCTGACATTTATCATGGATGCAAACCAGACTTACCTGGTGTCAGAACGCCTTGAAAGGTACAGGGGAAGTTCCTCTGAAAAGAGAGAGACCAGCTGTAAATTTGGATGGCTGACCCAGGGCTCCACAAATCCTGACTTACTCTTAGAGGCAACTTTGAAAACCTTACCCATTTAGTGTTAAAATATTTATGTACGTTGACCAAAATAATTCTATCAGATCATCTGTTCTTGGAGATGTGATTCAAAATAAAGACAAGGCTGTATGCTCAAGAATGTATATATCATGTCATTTAGGTGAACCATAATCTAAGGAGCTTAAATGTAAAAAATGTGGAATTATTAAAACTCTTCCTCCCATTATGTAAGTAGTGCACATTAATTGTAGAAAATGTTGAAACCTAGAAAAGCACACAAAAATTTTTAAATCCCCCTTAATCCTACCATAACTTTTAATATTCTGGTGTATTTTCTTTCATTTTTTTAGATCCATTCTCTCACTCACTCCTATGTAGATATACATAGTTTGGGGAGAAAATAGGGAGTATACCAGAATGTTACAGTATTTTCTCTTTGGTTAGTAGAATTCTGAACAAGATTTTCTCCATTTTCCAAATATTCTAAGATACATTTATATGGTTTTTGGTTTTATGAAAGCAATATATGCAAAAATCCAATAATCCTGCAAAGGGGTATTTAACTAAAATACGATCTTGATTATCACTTTTTGGCAACAATACTGTTACTTTTGCTAGAATTAGGAAGAGAGGATAGTTTTACTTGTAAAGTTAAAAGGGAAAGGGAAAGAAAAAGTTTGCCATTTCTTTTTCTGCCATATTAAATTGGTAAATGAGATGGCTCATTCAGATTTTGCCATGCTGTGCTTTGGAATCCTTTATGGTGGTATGAAATACTCACCTGTCAAGATTGTTGACCTTTTTACCTCCCCACAAATTTTGGTATAAGAAAACAGAGATTGCTCTTTGCCTTCTCTGCTTTTTGGTCTGGCCACAGGGAAGAACGAAATCAGACCCAGGTCCTGAGACAACAGCAAGACGAGGCCTATCTGGCCTCTCTCAGGGCAGACCAGGAGAAAGAAAGGAAGAAACGGGAGGAGCGGGAGCGGAAGCGGCGGAAGGAGGAGGAGGTGCAACAGCAAAAGTTGGCAGAGGAGAGACGTCGGCGGGTAATGAACCTGTCTTTACTCCTCAAGATTCCCAAACTGATCTTAAGTGTGAAAGGAAAAAAACTTGAAGATGGTGGGATTTGTGGGTGTTTTAATTCCTTGCCGTATTTTTTTTTAAAGAAGTTTTCTGTCCAGTGTGGAGCATGAACTTGCAGTTAAGAGTTGCATGCCCTACTGACTGAGCCAGCCAGCTGCCCCCTCCTTGCCATTTTTACATTTATTACATTTCCACAAATATTTTAAAAATTTATTAAAACACAACAGTGAACAAAAATCAGGCAGAAAACTCTATTCCATGAAAAGTAAGTACAAATGCACAACAAGCAGTTCAAAATCCACAGCAGTAGTTTGTATATCTTAGCAACATTGTTAACTAATTTGGCATTTCATTCATGCTCTTTCATTGTATATTACCACTTGATTACAGCCAGTGTCTTTTAGCCATTCCCCTTTTTTCCAGACAGGTAAATACCCTAACATAGTTAATAAATAATACATGTGATGCGGTAGCACTTTGAATTAGGGTCTTTCTGTTTCTGACTCTTGCCAGGAGGTTTTTCTTATTAGTCATTTATTTTTCTTCTGGCTGCGCGGTAAACCTACATGGTGATAGTATTCCTGTTTCCCTGTTAGAGCCATAGCCTTAACTTTGCTTTGTATCTGTACAGAATTTACAAGAGGAAAAGGAAAGGAAGTTGGAGTGCCTGCCCCCGGAGCCTTCCCCTGATGACCCTGAAAGTGTCAAGATCATTTTCAAATTACCCAATGATTCTCGAGTAGAGAGACGATTCCACTTTTCACAGTCTCTAACAGTAAGGACCACCTAAGTTGTGTGAAGTGTATGTAGGGTCTGGGCTGTAGATTTGGAAGCTTTTAAGGGCTCTTGAGAGTGTTGTTGGTGTATCTGCTGCTCTCATGAACAAGGCAGGAAAGGGTGGGGCAGAGAGAAGAGTGCAGTGAACTATTAGATTCTTTCAGTTCTAGCTGCCAACTCAAAGGAAAACATATTAAGGTTTTCTTTCATCATATTTGAGTTCTGCTAAGAAACAAGTGTAACTTACCAAGAAGTTCCACAAAAGACTTGTACATTAAGTTGATGGGAGGCTCTTCCATGCCAGTTAGCTCACATTGCCCTCAGAATCCCACCAGAACTCCTCACTTCTGTCTACGCAGAAAGCTCTGTCTCCACTGACCTAAAAGCACCAGAATTACACATCTGAATATAAATGCATGCAGTTATCACTCTCCCTTTCTATCCATTTAGCCCATAAGAAGCCCCACTTTGTGGGGCTACCTTGTATATCTGATATCTAGAGGTAAGTAGTGTTTGTCATTCCATAGGAAAATAGTTAAAAGCAGAGACTCTTAGAATATCACAGAATGATGGGGCACTTGGGTGGCTCAGTTGGTTAAGCTTCTGTCTTCAGCTCAGGTCATGATCTGGGGACCTGGCATCGGAGCCCTGTGTCAGGCTTATTGCTCAGTGGGGAGTCTGCTGCTGCTTCTCCCTCTGTTCTTCCTCCCGCCCCCACTCATACATGTACACACACGCTCAAATAAATAAAATCATCTGAAAAATTATCAAATTCTCATTCTTCTAAGATCAGTAGGTGTGTTTTCTTGGTCAGTATACTTCATTGACTGTGTTTCTTCATCTGTCAAATGGGTATAATAATAGGTACTCTAATGAGATTATATTTATTATTAAATTTGTATGTATAAAAAAAAAATTTATATGTAAAGGGCTCAACATTGTGCCTGGCTCATGTGAGCACTTAAATGGTTACTGTTGTTTTGTTGTTTATAACCAAAAGGAAGTGTCTATTTATATTGATAGTTGGTATGTTGTCTTTCCAAATTTACCAACTATATAGTAGATTCTGCCATTTCCCTGATCACTCAAGATAATCAAGAGTAAACTGCATAATAGAAATAAGGATGCACTGCAGTTAAGGGAGGCTGGCTAGCACATTTTTACTTCTCCTGTTTAAATAAAAAGCATCGGACAAGTTGCAGAATTTTTTACAGGGCCTCAGATACCTTACCAGTTAAATGGAAATATAATCTACCCTTTGATAACTATAAATTGAAGGTATCTCAGGTACTGTTCTAGGCACTCCAGGAGTGCCTAGATGAGTGAGACTCCTGGAGCTTATGGCCAGTGGGGAATGTGAGACTCAGAGCTAACACAAAGTAAAAAGTTAGAAGGTACCCTGATGAGAGAAAAATGAGTAGCATTCTCATTTTATTTATCTCATTTATGCATTTATTTCTATTGAGGGAAGGTGTTCATATCCCTAACTTTAGATTTTTAAATTGGGATGATATGAATGAGCCTCACACAATACATACCATGTAGGTGGTTACTAAATGTTCGTTCCTTTCCCTGGTGTGTTTCCTAACTATTGGTTTGCATTTGGATTTTAGCTTGCAACCATGTTCATTAACAGTTTCACATCATAGTATAACTGACTTTTTTTTTTTTTTTAAGATTTTATTTATTCATGAGAGACACAGAGAGGCAGAGACACGAGCAGAGGGAGAAGCAGGCTCCATGCAGGGTGCCCAATGTGGGACTCGATCCTGGGACTCCAGGCCCAACGTCCCGGGCCAAAGGCAAATGCTCAACCACTGAGCCACTCAGGGATACCGTATAACTGACTCTTAAGGAGCTTCTACTCCCCAAATTCTAATTGTGTGAAAAACCTAACAAAAATGAACTCTCTTAAGAGTTTCAGAAGAAAATCTATTAGAATTGTGAAACAGTATAGGCTTCTGGCCTAAGGGGAACCAACCCATTTATTAACTAATCCTTAAAGACTCTTATTTTATTTCAGTTTATTTTTTTAGATTTTATTTACTCATTTGAGAGAAAGAGCATCCACAACTATGGGGGGAGGGACAGAGAGAGAGGAAGAAGCAGACTCCCCACTGAGCAGGGAGCCCTATGTGGGGCTTGATCCCAGGACCCTCAGATCATGACCTGAGCCAAAGGCAGCTGCTTAACCAACTGAGCCATCTGGGCCCCCCAGTCCTTCAAGACACTTAAATAGGTTCTCAGCTTTGAAAAACAAATCTCAGACTGAGAGAAATAGTTGGTCATAAGTGGGGACAAGGCTCAGAGATGGGAAATAAGTGTAAAGGAGAAGTCTTTAGTGATGGTATAGGCTTTTAATTTAACATTCATGGGATTTATAATATAACTGAGTAAAGATTTACAGTTCTTTTATGTTCTTGCAGACTTTGTGTCATGTACAGTGAAATACTCAATTTGCAGGAAGCTCAGCTCTTGATAGTAGTAAAATGCTAAGATAAAAAAGGAAAAACTGGAAAAATCTCTAGATCTCATGAGTGGGGAGAAAAGTAACAAGCTGTCTTTCTGTTAAAATGAATGCATATTAGAGAGAATCCAAATTATACTTAGCCCGGGACTCATTTTTCTATCCATTAGAAACCAAAAGCAACCTCTGGAGGTGATGTCCATTGTCAGTGGTCAACAGAAAATGCCAATTTTATAACAGGGCTGACTATTATCAAGCAAGATTGAAATGGAAACAAAATATTGTTTCACACTATATAAAGCCCCTGTTGGGCTCATACCAGTAAACTTTGTTCAAGTCTATTGATGCATCTTAATATAAGAAAAGAAGGTAAATGTTAATGGAAATTGCACAGAGAGACAGAGACTCTAAATGAGGTTGATAGATTAAAATATGTTAATTTATAAAATCAAAATATGTGAGTTTATAAAATCATAAATGGATTTAGAGAAGAGGAGCATGGATTTACTCCTTAAGTTTTGGAGTGATATGTTGCCTCTTAAAAGCTCTAAAGAGGTAAGTTTAAGACCAATAAAGGACTGCTTCGCACAAAGGGGACTAAATTTATGTGAGGTACAACAAAAAGAAAATAGGTTCCCTCAAAATAGTAAGGGTAATTTGAGTGTTGTGGGATTGACCTGAAGGAGGTTAGCATGCTATGCCCTTCATAACATATCCTTCAGACTCTCTGGTAGAAGTAGCATGCTAGATGAAGAGGCCCATAGAGTAGATCCAGTGTGCCCGTTCTTAATATATGGCA
The DNA here is from genome assembly GCF_048418805.1 of Vulpes vulpes. Classification (NCBI taxonomy): domain Eukaryota; kingdom Metazoa; phylum Chordata; class Mammalia; order Carnivora; family Canidae; genus Vulpes; species Vulpes vulpes. The sequence goes on along the minus strand of NC_132783.1, from coordinate 95,643,110 downwards.
TCAAGAAACAGGGAGCAATAAAGGTGGCCCATTCCATAGGTACCTCACATTTTAAGTTTTAGCAATATGAGTTTTCTTGATGTCACCTTAACTTTTTATTAAGAATTTACCTTTATCAGCCTGAGTAGGGTGAGGAGGGCATTCTCACAGAGGACAGGTGCCCATGAAGGATGTTAGATCATTGACCAAATTTAGGACAGTGTCCACACAGTCAGAGCATGAGCGCAGCCCATGGTGGGGTGTGGGGTGTTAAAGCCAGAACTGGATTAAGGGGGAAACAAACTCATCGTTTTTTGCGTTATATACGAGAAATATAGACATTGATGTGTGTATGTGTATACACATATTCTCTAGTTTTTTCCACAGAGAGTGATTGGGAGCAGCAACCCCCCAGTAGCAATGAATGTACATAGCACCTGGATTGTGGCTTTTAAATACCACTGCCCCTCCTCCCCCAATATATATATGTACCACTGTCCATTAAGAAGAACCAGGGTTCCTTGGAGAAATGGCTTATTCCAGAGCTGGGGCAAGAAAACACAAGATCAGCCTAAAATACCTTGTGCTAGAAAGCAAGGAATTATTCAAAAAATGATGGAGACTTGTCACCTTGGATGGGCTCTTCTGACTCCATCTGAAACATTTGAACATTAAAATAAATACTATAACATTATAACCTTCTGAATAAAATAGGAAATCGTGAATCTATGTTAATATTAAATAAATAAGTTGAAAGTTTGAGTAACAGAAGTCTCTGTAGTCTCAAAGTACCTCCCCACAAGATCTCTTTAATTATAAAAGTAAAGGGACACCTGGGTGACTCAGTGGTTGAGCGTCTGCCTTTTGCTCAGGTCATGATCCTGGGGTCCTGCAATCAAGTCCTCATCAGGCTCCCTCCAGTAGCCTGCTTCTCTCTGCCTATGTCTCTGCCTCTCTGTCTTTCATGAATAAATAAATAAAATCTTTTTTAAAATAATAATTACAAGGAGAAAGGAATGGCTGCAACAGTGTAGAGGCCTAGCAGTCACCACCTTAATGAAGAGATCAAAATGCACATCATAGGTACTGGGGCAAATCAGAATTGTGCTCCAGCTGGATAGGATACTATTAGTAGAATGCAGCATCATTCTAGAACATTCCTGCGAAAGAACATATCTGGAACCTAATTGTGAGTACACATTAAGGGAATGAAAGACATTCTGCAAAAATAACTGACCAATAATCTTTAGAGGTGTCGAGGTCATGAATAATAAAGGAAAGGCTAAGGATTTATTCTAGACTGAAGGAGGAGACTTAGAAGATGTGACAGTGAAATGGAACACATAATCCTAAACTGGTTGCTTGTGCTGTAAAAGGCAGCTAGCAAAACCTGAAAACTTTAATAATAGTTTAATATATATTGCTCTGTCATAGCAATAATGTGCCAGTTAAATTTCCTGTTTTTTGAGAGCTGTATTATGGTTATGTAGGAGATTGTCCTGTTTAGAAAACATACACAAGTATTTTGGGGGTGATGGGACATCAGGTTGGCAGCTCATTCTTAACTGGTTTAAAGAAAATTCTGTATTCTATACTCTCCACTGTTCAGTAACTCTCTAATTATTTCTAAGTAAAAAAAATTTTAGCTTTATATCAGGCAAGTTGTCAAGAAAAAAAGACCAAACAGATGAATCATTCCAGAAGTAGGACTAGCATTGGGCTGTGTAATCACTTAAAAGAGCTGCCCTACGTATTTCCTCTGAAAGGGAAGGACCTCACAATAGAATTCCAGTGTCATGCAATAATTTCATATCTCAGAGTCATCCTGGAGAGAGCTGGTGGAGATACCTGATTTCATAGTTGTGTTGAGTGCTCCTTTGTCTTTCTCTCACCTCCCTTTTCCTATATGATCTGCAGGTAATCCACGACTTCTTATTCTCCTTGAAAGAAAGCCCTGAAAAGTTTCAGATTGAAGCCAACTTTCCCCGGCGGGTGCTGCCTTGCATCCCTTCAGAGGAGTGGCCCAACCCCCCCACACTTCAGGAGGCCGGACTCAGCCATACAGAAGTTCTCTTTGTTCAGGACCTGACAGATGAATGACATTATTTTTCCCTCTCCCCTCCTACCCTAATCCCTAAAAGAAATGGAAAAACAAAACGAGAGAGAGAAATTCATATTATTATTATTATAATACAATATTTTTTTTAAAAGACTGCTGCATCCTAAGGAAGGATCAGAAACCATGCTGCCTAAAAGAGTCACCACCTGTGTGTGTGCATGAAGGTCAGCAGTGAACGTTCCCACTGGCAAGCCCACCCTTCCCTACTGGCTCTGCACCACGCACCTTCCAACGAAAGGAGACTCTTCAATCCAGTTATTGTCCCAACTGGGGAAGGGGAAATTCCCACTAGTTCTCATTCATTCTTGCTTTTATGGAAAATAAAAGTGGAAAAAACATCGACCAGCTACTACTGCAGCATCTCCTGAGGACTTGCTTCTCCCACCACCAGAAAAGAGGGAAGAGAAGGCACAGAACAGAGATGTTCCTTGAACTTCCCACAATTTATGAATAACTTCTAAACATTTTTTGTTGCTTTGTAATGACCAAAGGAATGAGGCTGACATAGGTGTTCTTAACTTTTATTTGATAAAAAGCCAATTCTTAAGCCCATGAGTTCATGCCCTGGGCTCCTTAGCCCATAAGAGTGTAATAAAGGTGACCTGGGCTGGTTTGTGCTTATTTTTGCCATTGTCCCTCTCACATTCCTAGAGAGGTGGTTCTTTTTGGTCCAACTCTTGCTGTCCTTTCTTAGCATCTATTGTGCCTCGCTTGGAGTATTGGGAGGAAATCTGGGTTCATTGCCCCACAAAGTCTCTGTACAGATATCCCCATATATGCAGTGTGAACTCTGTGTATACTCATTATACACATAACTGTAGTTGTCCCTTGGAATCTGTACTAGATGGTTATGCAATTTGAACCAAAGGATAGCAGCTCTTCATTCCTCTTCTGATTTGTGCGTGCTCTTCCTGCCCATCCCTGAGTGTTCCTGAATTGCCAATCTTGGTGCCTTCCCAAAGGACTAGCAGGGTCAATGGTAGAACCAGCAGAACCCCATGAAGGTGCCCTGCCTGTCTCAGTAGGAGGGTGGTGGTGGTGGTTCAAGGATAGAACTAGAAACCTTGAAGGGAGCCAAGACAGAACTCCAGGTGTGTGTAAACTGTTGGAAGGTACAGTTAGTTTCTGATATAGCCACCTGCTGGAAGCAGTTTTTAATCCTCTCCCTCTATTGCTATGTTGAGGTAATAGGGGTTTTTAAACCTCAGGATGGATGTCTCTTCTTTGGTTGAGTTTATGGTAATGGGTACATGGGTCATGCCATGTATTATTAACAGATGTCAGCGTGAGCTGGCAAATATTCCAAAGTGTTCTATAGCTAGACTGGTGCAGACTTGTAACACAGCAACCTACTGAAGTAACTAGAGCCTAGCATGCTTTGAGGCCAGGGCCCATATCAAGATAAAACATAACTTGGTAGATTTGCAGTCTCCAAAGGCTTTCTCTCTTGCTTACCTAAAAATCTAAGGGCAACTCTTTTAGGTAGCACTGATGTATGTGACTTCTCTGCATCCCACAGTGGTTGGGGTAAACATGGGTAAGGGACGGGATAAGGAACCTCACAAGGCACCACCTAGGGAGCCTGGGAATTACCCAGTGGTCTTGGCATAGATGTCTAAAACACCATCTCTAGGAAAATTTAATTTCGTTCTGCTCCTGGCTGCCTATTATTCCATTTTGTTTACTGCTGCCTCAAGGCCAGATGAGTGGGAAGTCACTGTTGGCATGAAAGGTATCTGGAATGAATACCAGGATAAAGCATATTCTCTATTCAGCCTTATGTGAAGTCTGCTTCCTGCTTACAACCATGCAAAGAGGAATTTTTCCACATAACTCCAAGTCTCCCTCCCTGTCAAACTCATAGCTGTTTCCCTAGCAGTACACAGAAGGGCAGGATATTAAGGGCCTTCTCTAGGTTGGGTATTGTTTTGGGTGTTTTGCCCACACCTCTTTGGGAAGTTGTAAAACTTTTTCCTTAATTCAGTCTGCATCTTATTCTACAACATGCACTTTATGTCTCTTGGCCTTTCGATACTTGTTCAGTGAAGGAGGTCAGATGCCAGACTATTAAGAAAAAGTGTATGTCGGTAGAGTTCTTGGGATGGCTTACCCATTTACTTTAGGTTTCAGGAAGTTTTATCTGAAGCACATGTTCCTTCCTAGTCCATGTTGAAACAAGCGTGCTTTGTTCAGACCCCATTCCTGTCTCCTTACCGTAGGGCTGCTGCATAGGTGTCATCTCCCTTCCTCCATGAAGGATGAACATTTTGTCACTTAAAGCCAGTACAATCTGTTACTCCCAAGGACCTCGGAACTCAATGGGACCTGCAAGGGAGAAAATACTGAGAAGCCGATGATCTGCAAGGATTCACTCATTTCCACATCACCTCTGGGTTATTTCAGCTGTTTATCAAACAGCAAGCCATCAACCTAACAAAAACACTTGTTTCAAGTTGTGTTCTGCAGTCCCAAAACTGACGTTGTAGATTCAACTGAATAACATGGGAAATGACCAAACAAAGACACCCAGTTGGAGTCCGTTGAATTTCTGCAGTTAGTGGGGGCATTTCTGGTCTTCCACTTCTGCAGAATTTCCTGCAGCAAATACTTTTTTGTGCTTGTTTGCCTCCACTATGATGTTTGGATTAAAAATGACCAGAGAATATCTCTTAAAAAATAATAAAATAAGGAACCTAGAATCTTCAACTGAGCAGTCATTATGAAAATTGCTAATGGTGCCAAGGCCAAGGAAAGAGTTTCAGAAAATGACTGTGGGAAAGAGTGATAACCCCCAGAATGCAAAATCGGGAGTATTACCTGGTGCTTGAACAAGGAGCTCCACTTTGCAACTGGTTTTTTTTTTTAGGACTTGTGAGGAACGCAGCAACAGGAAATCCATCCACAAAAGATGCAGTGTCCCAACTTGTACTGCGCCTGAATAGTTACATGATAATTTACTGAAGAAATCTAGTGTACTTAAAATTTTTTTCATAAAAGTTTACATTGTATTGTAGGTTAACATTAAATGTTTTATAACAAAAGTCTCCTAAGAAATTGTGGGTCTTTCTGTTGAGGAGAGATGTGGTAGGTATTTTCCTGTGTGTGAAGGAAAGTTTGGGAAACATGAGGATGGGAACAGGGTATTGCATTGCTGAGAAGCAAGGAAGAATCAAAGATGAGCAAGGAGTTAAAATTGTGTATTTCAGTGAAAAGAGGCAACATAGCAGACAGATCCAGGTTCAAGTTTGGGCTTATCTGTCCTCAGGCAAGTTCTTTAGTTTCTCCAACTGTAAAGTGTACACCATCTGTCTCAGGATTGGTTTATAGGTTAAATCAAATGTATATGAAGAGCCCAAAACAAGTGTCATTGTTTCCTTTCTCCTTGGTAGTGTGTTTTGAAGGAATATTTTCTTGGAGTTGTAACTGTCCGTTTGATAAGGGATGCCATGTCTCCTGCTAGAACAGACCTATGTCCTTGTGAATGAGTGCCTAAAGAAGAATCACCTTTGATCTAATGAAGTCTGGACTATTGGAGCTCCCCTCCTAAGGTATTTTTACTTGTTTATTGTTTTTGGTTTTTTAAATATTTATTTATTCATGAGAGACAGCGGCAGAGACACAGAGAGAGAAGCAGGCTACCATGCAGGGAGTCCAACATGGGACTCAATCCCGGGACTCCAGGATCATGCCCTGGGCCAAAGGCAGGTGCCAAGCTGCTGAGCCACCCAGGCGTCCTTGTTTTTTGTTTCTAAGAGGAAATGTGGCCAGTCCCGGTGGTGCAGCGGTTTAGCACCGCCTGCAGCCCGCGGTGTGATCCTGGAGACCTGGGATCGAGTCCCACGTCGGGCTCCTTGCATGGAGCCTGCTTCTCCTTCTGCCTGTGTCTCTGCCTTTCTCTCTCTGTGTATGTCTCTCATGAATAAATAAATAAAATCTTAAAAAAAAAAAACTCTAAAAAAAATAAGAGGAAATGTAAGTCTTAGTTCTTTGCCTTTCTCTTCCCCACTGTCTGACCTTATGCAAAGAACTCATTTCTGTGAGCTACGAATTCCTGTCACCATCAGAGTCTACCCTGTTGCTTATCTGAAGATGTGGGCTTCCATTTTTGTTTTGTTTTTTTTTTTAATATTTTTTTAAATTAATTTTTATTTATTTATGATAGAGAGAGAGGCAGAGACATAGGCAGAGGGAGAAGCAGGCTCCATGCACCGGGAGCCCGACGTGGGATTCGATCCCGGGTTTCCAGGATCGCGCCCTGGGCCAAAGGCAGGCGCCAAACCGCTGTGCCACCCAGGGATCCCCTGTTTTTTTTTTTTTAATGTAGATCATATGTGTAAACTAGAATGTCTTTTGCTCAGTCTAATAAGTCTGCAAGAAGAGTTTGTTCACCGTAGGTCAGAATCCATTTTTAAAAATGAACACTTCACAATTGATTGTGAGGGTTATGTATAAAATTTTTGCCATCAATTAACAGAGTAAAGGATGATTCAAACTCTGATGCCAGACAAACCTGGTTTCAAATCCTGGCTGTGACTTCAACTCTGTAGGCTTCACTTTCATCATCTGTAAAATGGGTTGTAGCCTTGCAGTCCAGATGAAGTGAATTGCTGCTGCAGTTATTTAGCATGCAATAGATGTTCAGTAAGTTATAGCTCCTATTACTATTTTCAACAGTCTGTAGCTTGCCCCCTGCTAATAGTTCATCCTAGATACAGGTAAAGGAAGAAGAGAGGGGAGGGATTAAGTTGAGGCTTTTTCAATGAGGCAGATAATGCCTGACCTTTTTTTTTTTTTTTTTTTTTGCCATGCCTCTGGTGATGTACTCCGTATACTTTTCCCCTGATGGAGCCACCAGCCCCTCAAATCTCTCCCTCATGACTATGAGCTCAGCCAACAGTATGCTGAGACTCTCCTGCCCCTGGAGCCTTTACCCCTTCCCTCTTCTGTTTGCTGTTCTTGGTAACTCTCAGAATGATGCCTCAAACTCCCAGATTTCTAACCCTGGTAAACTGAAACCTGATATTCTCTTGAAGATACCACTTCAGGAAAGCCTTAAGCAGATAACTTCATTTTCCCTTGAGTCTTGGAACCAGGGAATGCATCTGTGTTTCTCTTTTGCCACTCTGATGCCCTGTCTTCTAAGACAATGCCCCTGAAGCATATGCCATCTCCTTGGACTACTTTATCCTCTTCTATCTAGTTGCTACCAGACAATATTTCCCCAGATGTAGGCATTTGATACTTTCCCCTCCACCAGCTACCTAGGTAACTCTCAACGTCTACATATGTGGATTTCTTAAAATTCTGGTTCTGGTGCTCCTGATTTGACTTGTGTAGCTGCTGAATGTAGTGGAAAGAGGCCTTGAGTCAAATCTGAATTTGAAACTGCCCCTTGGTGAGTGATCTAGGGTGTTTCCTCATCTATAAACATAATGGCAGTGCATCCTCGCAAAGTTCAGGTGCTCTTTCAGTGGGCTGCTCTCTCTGAAGTGCCTGGTGGTGGGTAGATGGATGCTTAGTGAATATTTGCTTTCTTTGCTCCTCTCCCTCCCAGCAGTGCCGTGCTTTGAGTATAGCCTTCACTATGAACTGCTTCACCCTCCAGACCTTAGAACCAAACCCTTGCTGACCACAGCCTTTAGTGCTCCAGTTCCACGCTCCCCTCAAGGCCTTTCTGTCCTCACTACTCCTCCCAGTTCTCTTTACTAAAATTCTGTTGGCTTCATGCTCCTCTCCACTACAACCCAGAGCTGTCACAATTCCCAGAGTTAAAGTGAACCATTTGATTTCTCTCTTGTTCTTTATGTTGCAGAATCCTGGCATATACTGCAGCAAAATAAGGAGCCCAGATGTCAGTGCCCACTTTTGTGACCCAGCTCTAGGGAGCCCTGTGCATTTCTACATAGGCACTGCTCTGTTGTGTCCCCTTTCTCAAATCCAAGCCCACCTGCATCCTCCTCACTCTCCACACATTACAGCCTACTTCCTGAGGAATTTGAGATCTTGTCACAGAACTTCATCCTCTTCCTTTTTCACTTCAAAATTGTTCAGTGATGTTACCTGCTTCTTCTTTCCTTTCTGTCTTGTGGGTGTCTTTTCTTTTAAAGGAGATATAATTGACACACGGTAAAATGCTCGAATCTTAGAGTTTTGTAACACTTAACCTTATGTATACTTACACCAAAGACCAGATGCTCAGTATGTTTAATTATCCCAGTAAGTTACCTTGTATGTCTTCCCAGACTAAAGCTCCTCAGAGAAAACCAGTATTCTGGCTGCTTTTACCATAGAAGTTTTGCTTTTCTTAAACTTCGTATGAATGGACTCACTGTGTGTGTGTGTGTGTGTGTGTGTGTGTGTGTGTGTGTGTGAGAGAGAGAGAGAGAGAGTGATTTTATAAATTGTTTTTGTTTTTTAGAGAGAGTGCATGAGTTGGGGTGGTGAGAGGAAGGAAAGGAAGATCGAGAGGGAGAGAAAAAAATTATAAGCTGGCCACCATGCCTAGCTAATCTTGAGATCATGACCTGAGCTGAAATGAAGAATCAGGTGCTTAACCCACTGAGGCACCCAGGCACTCCTGTTTTTGTTTTGTTTTTAATTAACCTATATACCCCACATAGGGCTCAAACAACCCCGAGATCAAGAGTCACCTGCTCCTCTGACTAAGCCAGCCAGCCATAGATTGTTTTCTTTATTCAGGTATTCCTATTCATGATAGGAAACTTTAGGAAGTGCAAAGAATAAAAAAAACTAAAAACACATTGTCCAGAGGTATCTCTTGTTAATATTCCATTGTATGTCCTTCCTAGACTTTGCACATAAAAACTTTGTTTTCTACAAAAATAGGATGGCATTGTAAATATTGTATTGTCTCAGTTTCACATCTTCTTTATTTTTTTTTCTTCTTTATTTTTTTAAATGACTATGCAGCATTTCACTGAATGGATGTACCATAAACTGACCAAAATCCTCTTTAGACATTTTAGGTTATTCCATTTTTTTTTTCCTTCAAAGTACAAATTGACAAACATCCCTGTAGTGCTAAAAGTACACATCCATGCTTGTTTTCTCAGGGGGAAAAGAAATCCCTTCTAGAAGTAAAGTTACTGCGTCACAAAAGGATGGAAATTTTACTTTTTTAAATGATTATGTGATTTCCAAATTATAGTCCAGAAAAGTGACTACAATTTACATTCCTTCTAGCAGTGTGTGCTCAGTCTCCCATTTGTGTCATTGCCAGAACCTTTCCTAACAACTATCCCCTTTTCAATTGCTTGATTCTCTTCACGTTTTAATCACTTGAATCTAAAAAGTCAAGCAAAACCTTTAACCTTAACCTTACCCACAAGTTACCATTCTATCTGCTTTCCTGCCAAGATGGCTTGCACCAGCCTCCACTTCTTTCTTAACCTCCTGTTGATTGAACTTCCATCCACTATCTCTTATGGTGAACTGTCATCTAATTACCGTGTTCATTGGTCTATTACAAGATCTTTGTAAATGTACAGAGCTAAGTGTCCCCTTGTTTCTGGCCCACAGATTGGGGGTCAGATTATGTGAATTTTATTCCGAGGGCCATTGAGGGGCTTTAAGCAAGGGTGATACATTAAATTTGGATTTTAGACAGCTAATTCTGTCACTGCAGGGAGACTGAATGGGAAGGGAGCAGGGATAAGAAGTGATAAGATGGAGTCTTGGGTGAGGAATGGTTTGGGGATGGTGGGGCATTATTGATGGAAATGAGAACTATTTAGAAGGTACAATGATCAGGGAGGACCTGGAGGCTGATAAGACTTGGAGGGTGATGGACTGAGAAACTGAGGGTTTCCAGGTTTCTGACAGCTGCATTTAGGAACGGTCACTGGTGCTATTTCAGTGGAGTACAGACAGTATCAGAAGGCCGAAGTAATGAGTGGGAGATAAAGTGGAAAGATGGAATGTAGGCAGCTCTCAGAAAATTTTTCAGTGGAAAGTATTGGAGAAGATAGAACAATCCAGAAAGGTATGAATGAGGAAAGGTTATTTGTTTAAGTTGGGAGGGACTCCATTATGTGTAAATGTTAAAAGCTATGAGAGAAAAAGGTTGAAGATACACAGAGAAAGATGTACCTAGGGTGGTAGAAGGGGTTGGCCTCAGGAGGAAGGAGGGAGCAGAAGTCGGTGTACTTGTAAATTTGAAGGCAGAAGTTGAGTGTCCGCATGTGATGGTATGTTCTGTCAGGTTGTGGGGGATGATGGGGTCAGAGGTCTAAGACTGACATAGATTTGAATTAGCCATTTAAAAGAGCAGGCCAGGGGATCCCTGGGTGGCTCAGCGGTTTAGCGCCTGCCTTTGGCCCAGGGCACGATCCTGGAGTCCCGGGATCGAGTCCCACGTCGGGCTTCAGCCACGGAGCCTGTTTCTCTCTCTGCCTGTGTTTCTGCCTCTCTCTCTCTATGTCTATCATGAATAAATAAATAAAATCTTAAAAAAAAAAAAAAAAAAAAAAAAAAGGCAGACCAGAGTATAGAAAGACCTAAGTGGCTTTCTGGAAAAACTGAAAGCCCAGGTAAGATTGAAACCAGAATACATGGTGAGAGTAGACCTGGAAAGCCAGGCACTGTCACCAGTCTATTTTCTTCCTGCTGCCAATTTTCTTTATGAAAACAGAGATCACATGTGGGTATTCAGAAGCTCTCAGCACCCCCTTCACCCCAGGAGAAAGTCTAGCTCTCAGCTTGGAAGTTGGGGACTTGCAACAGAGCCCTTTCAGAACTTTATAGTTTTTTTTGTTGTCGTTCTTCCACATAGTCACACTAACTAACCATACAGATCTCTTGATTGTTCCCTAAACACACCATGCACTTCCTGCCTATAGACTAACACAATTGACAAGAGAAATGATTTAAAAGATATGCAGTTTCTCAAACTCCTCTCTGATTGCCAGGAAAGCAATGCCTAGACCACGTGATTCTGGTTTTCTGGAATCCTATTTGTAAGACTGGCTTATAACACAGGTACTGACAAGGACAGTAGATATAAATCATAATTGCATGGTATACCAATTTAGAAACACAGTAACTGCACACACGTGGATCTTCTCAGCTCTTACCTTTTGGTGTCTATATTAAAGATCTTTAGTTTCAAGTAACAAATAGGAAACCCACTGTAGGTAATTTAAGTGTTGAAAGACCATGGGGTAGGTCCCAGAATGGAAAGCCAAATCTCAGAAAGGAAGAGGTCTAGGTCTCAGAAAGGGTAGGTGAGTGGGAGGGTGTTGTCAGAGGTAGAGGACACCCTTGGGATGTCAGGACTTCTACCTTTGGGAAGGAGGAACATAATTGGTCAGTAGATAGGGCTATCTGTGCTTAGTTGCACCCCATATATGGCAGGGCCTTTTCTTTTTAAAAAGTTGCAGGAAAAGTATAAAGAAGAAAATAACCCTTATTTATATTCCTACTACCCCAAATTATTAGTATTTTAGCATATTTGCCTCGAGCTTTTTTTCCCTCAATATACTTTGGTTAAAATCACATAAAATGTTTGTACATTTGCTAATATAAATTCATTCATGTTCAACAGATGTGACTAATTTCTGGCTGAGCAACCTACCATTGTGTTGAGCACTGAGTGGCAGTGAGCCCTCTGTTGTTCAGAGGGCTTTCCCAGTGCCCACTTCTCTGTCAAGAAATTTGATCTGAGGCTGAAATAACAGCAGAGGCCAATGGATTTGCCCCAGCGTATCAGACTATGGAGGCCAAGCAGGGGATGGTTTAAGGAATTCTCATTGTACAGAAAGATCATTGGGAATGGGACAGGTAACAGTTAATTCACTATGCTGGGACACTGGAAAGAAAGAGAAAGCAGGGCCTGTGCAAACTCACCTGGGCCTTGAGACTGGGGTCAACTTCACACATGCTTTCCCTCCCAGCAGCTCATTTGTTCACTTATTCAATCACCTGTTGAGAAAACCCTCACTGATGCCTACTGTGTCCTTGCCATTTTGCTAGGATCTGGGAACATGGTGACTGTGATGGCCCTTGGTCTAGTAAAGCAGAGAATGGGCAGCCAGCTGGATTGATCATAACAGGTGAGATGCGTGGGGGAAAGCCATCTGCATGGTGTGCTAAGGAAGCACAGTAGAAGTGTGGCCTCCTGTGGTTTGAGAAGTGCACTTGAGGAGGGGACATTCAAACTGGACTTTGGAAAAGAAGCATGGTTACCAGGAGATGTTAAAACATTTGAGGCAACATAGTGTGGTTCAAGGGCAAAGGCTACAGAGAGGGTAGATGGACCTGGGCTTGATCCCAACTCTGCCGTGCATTGACTCTGGGATCTTTGGCAAGTCCTCTCCTATATCTGAGCTTCCACTTCCTTAGCAGGAATTATGAGGGAAGTAGTAACATTTTTACAGTAAAGAAAACCAAAGGGTCCTGTGAGGGATAACTCAGCAGCATGATGGGTGCTCACGAAATGTGAATGATCTTCCAAGCAGGGCAAACAGCACACATAGCACAGGGGTAAAAATAGGGCATGTTGGGGAAACCGTGAGAATCTGGGGGTGGCTTAAAGGAAGAAGGGAGAGGCAGGGGCTGACAAGAGTGAGACAAGATTGGGATAACAGTTCTTCTACAGCCTCCATCCCTTCCCAAAGGGAAGCCAGAGAAGGCAGGCTAGAGGAAGGAGAGACACATGGAACCCCATTTCTTTGACATCACCCATCTTCTGGTGAAATGACAAGGGGGGTTTATCTTCAGGGCTGCAACCAGTCTAACTTTAGCTTACCTGTTCATAATAAAAGAAGGAACCAAGACCCCCTCTGTGGCTGTCATTCCCAGGAACCCCATAAAGGACAAAGGACTTCCCTTTCCTATTGTATCCCAAGAAGTGTATGTAAGGTGGCGGTGGAGCATGGAGGAGGTGAGGGGGGAACAGACTACGGAAGATCTCTGTTAGGGTTTTTCAAATGTGGGTTCTCTGGCTTGGAGAATGTAGGAGTGGAATCACATTATTCTGATTCTCCCATTTTTTGCCTGGGCCTAGGGCTAGCCTGGAGCCTCTCTGAGCCAATCCTCAACTCTGGTAGCTGAAGAGTAATAGAAACACTGGGTTATAAGGGCCTCTGGGACCTGGCCCCTCCCTTCCCCTTCAACTTCATCTCTCCAGCTTCACCCTGTGCTCTTGCCCAAACTCATTCTTGCCTCTGGGCCTCTGCACATTCTGTTCCCTCCTGGAATGCTTTTCTCCTGACTAGCTCCTTTTCACCATTCAGGTCTCACTGATCTCAGTGTCGCCTCCTCTGGGAGACCACCTCTATTATCAAGACCCTTGTGATACTTTAAAGTTCTTCTTATATATTGTCTGTCTCTCCTGAATGCCAGCCTCCTAGAGGCAGGAACTTTGTCTCATTCACTGGTGTTCCCCTACTGCCTAGAACAGTGCATGGCTTTGGGCAGAAACCCTCAGCCAGCTTTGTTGAATGACTTTATTTAGCACAAACAACATGCAAAACACCCTACAAGGTGTTGGAGACTCCGTAGCAGTGAAATTGCCCTTATAGAGTATGTAGCCTTTTATACCTTCTGTGCCCAGAGAAGAACTCAAAGTCTTGGCCATGAGTATACAGGCTGAGTTCAGAGGGTTTTGAGGTACCAGGGCCAAAGGGGTAAGAGAACATCTGGTCCTGGAGCTCCATCTTCTGTCCAAGGACTTGTGGTGTGCACCCCTTGGAGAGATGTTGCCAATTCTATGGTTATTAAACTGTTACCAACTGTTATTACTGCCAATTCATTCATTCTTCAAGAAATAGCTGCCTTAGGCCAGGCATGGTTGTTGCTGGCAGGCAGAGCTTCTGATAGAACAGCAGTAACCAGAATGACCTTCTACGACCCCAACCTCCCACCTACTGCCACACCTTCAAGTAACAGACTATAGCCCAAAGATGGGCTATAGCCCAAATAAGAAATATTTTACAAATTTATTTTTTGAGTAAGCTCTGTGCCCAAAGTGAAGCTTGAACTCATGACCCTGAAATCCAAAGTCACATGTTCTACCAACTGAGCCATCCAGGCATCCCAAGATGATAGGATTAAAAAATTGTTTTAAGATTTTATTTATTTATTCATGAGAGGCCCAGAGAGAAAGGCAGAGACATAGGCAGAGGGAGAAGCAGGGTCCATGCAGGGAGCCCGATGTGGGACTGGATCCTGGGACTCTAAGACCACACCCTGAGCCTAAGGCAGACACAACCACTGAGTGACCAGGCATCCCTAAAATTTATTTTTTACTTGAGTATGGTTGACATGCAATATAGTATTAGTTTCTAAGTGTACAACTTAGTGATTTAATACGTTTATACATTATGCTATGTTCAATACAAGTGTAGCTGCTATTTGTTGCCACACAATGCTATATCACTGACTAGATTCCCTGTGCTGTGCCTCTTATTTCTGTATCTCCTTCTCCCCTTCACCCATTTTGCTCATCTTCCCACCACTCACTTCCCCTATGGCAACCATCAGCTTGTTCTCTGTATTTATAGGTATGAATCTGCTTTTTATTTAATAATTTCCTTTTTTAAAAAAGATTTTATTCATGAGAGACACAGAGAGAGGGAGAGAGATACAGGCAGAGGGAGAAGCAGGCTCCATGCAGGGAGCCCGATGTGGGACTTGATCCACGGACTCCAGGATCACACCCTGAGTCAAAGGCAGATGCTCAACCGCTGAGCCACCCAGGCATCCCAATAATTTTCTTTTTTAGATTCTACGTATCAGTGGAACCCTATGGTATTTGTCTTTCTCAGTCTGATTTATTTCACTTAGCATAGTACCTTCTAGGTCCCTCTAGGTTTCCCACAGTGGCTGTACATTACATTACATTCCCAACAACAATTGCTTTTTCTCCACATCTTTCCCAAGACTTGTTTCTTGTCATTTTGATTCTAGTCATTCTGACAGATATAAAGTGATTGTAGTTTTGATCTGCATTTCCTTGGTGATTAGCGATGTTGAGCATATGTCAGGTACTTGTTGGCTATCTGTGTAACCTCTTTGGAAAAATGTCTCTTCAGGTCCTCTGCCCATTTTTAAATCAGATTGGGTTTTTTTGATGATTTGTAAAAGTTCTTTTAATACATATTTTTTAAGATTTTATTTATTTTTTAATGAGAGACACAGAGAGAAAGATTGGCAGAGACACAGGCAGAGGGAGAAGCAGGCTCCATGCAGGGAGCCTGACATCAGACTCGATCCAGGATCAGGCCCTGGGCCAAAGGTGGTGCTAAACCACTAAGCCACCCAGGCTGCCCAGAAGTTCTTCATATATTCTGGATATTAATCCCTTAGCAGATATATCATTTGGAAATATCTTCTTTTTGTTTTGTTGATTTCTTCTGCCATGCAAAAAGCTTTTTATTTTGATGTAGTCTCAATAGTTTACTTTTGCTTTTGTTTCCCTTGCTTCAGGAGGCATATCTGGAAAAGTGTTGCTACAGCCAATGTCAGAAATTACTGCTTTTGCTCTCTTCCAGGATTTTTATGGTTTTAGGTCTTATATTTAGGTCTTGAATCCATTTCTTTTTAATTTTATGATTTTTTAAAAGATTTTATTTATTTAGGGCAATAAAATAAAATCTATTTCATTTATTCATGACAGACACGGGGTGGGGGGCAGAGACACAGGCAGAGGGAGAAGCAGGCTCCATGCAGGGAGAGAGAGAAGCAGGTTCCTTATGGGGAGCCCGACACGGGACTCGATCCCAGGACCCTGGGATCATGACCTGAGCCTAAGGCAGACATTCAACCACTGAGCCACCCAGGTGCCCCTTGAATCCATTTCAAGTTTATTTTTGTGCATGGTATTAGAAAGTAGTCTAGTTTCGGGCAGCCTGGTTGCTTCAGTGGTTTAGTGCTGCCTTCAGCCCAGGGCATGACCCTGGAGACCCGGAATCGAGTCCCACGTTGGGCTCCCTGCATGGAGCCTGCTTCTCCCTCTGCCTGTGTCTCTGCCCACCCACTTCTCTGATGAAAAAATAAATACAATAAAAAAAAAAAGAAGATTCATTCTTTTACATGTAGCTGTCCAGTTTTCCCAGCATCATTTATTAAAGAGATTGTCTTTTCCCTATTGTATATTCTTGCCTCCTTTGTTATAGATTGACCATATAATTTTGGGATTATTTCTGGGGTCTCTATTCTGTCCCATTTTTTTTAAAACAACTTTATTTTTTTTATTTTTTATTTTTATTTATTTATGATAGGCACACAGTGAGAGAGAGAGGCAGAGACATAGGCAGAGGGAGAAGCAGGCTCCATGCACCGGGAGCCCGACATGGGATTCGATCCCGGGTCTCCAGGATCGCGCCCTGGGCCAAAGGCAGGCGCTAAACTGCTGCACCACCCAGGGATCCCTCTATTCTGTCCCATTGATCAGTGTGTCTATTTTTGTGCCAGTGCCATACTGTTTTCATTACTACAGCTTTGTAGTATGTCTTCAAGTCTGGTATTGTGATAGCACCAGCTTTGTTCTTTCTTCTAAAGATCACTTTGGCTATTCAGGGTCTTCTGTGGTTCCATACAGATTTTAGTATTATTTGTTCTACTTTTTTGAAAAATGCTGTTGGTATTTTGATGGAGACTGCACTGAATCTGTAGATTGCTTTGGGCAATATGGAAATTTTAACAATATTAATTCCTCCAATCCATGAGTATGGAGTATCTTTCCTTTTTTTTTTTTTTTTTTTGGAGTATCTTTCCATTTGTATCATCTTCAAGTTCTTTCATTAGTGTTTTATAGTTTTCAGAGTATGTAGTTCTTTTACCTCTTTGGTTAAATTTATTCCTAGGCATTTTATTCTTTTTGGTGCAATTGTAAATAGAATTCTTTTTTTAATTTCATTACTAGTGTATAGAAAGGCTATCAATTTCTGGGTATAATTTTGTATCCTGCCACTTTACTTAATTCTTTTATTACTTTTAGTAGTTTTTGGTGGAGTCTTTAGGATTTTCTATGTGTAGTACAAAAATGATAGGATTTTATTTTTTTAAAAGATTTTATTACACACACACACACACACACACACACACACAGCGCAAGCAGGGGGAGCAGCAGAGGCAGAGGGCGAAGCAGGCTCCCTGCTTAGCAGGGAACCTGACATGGAGTTCCATCCCAGGATCCTGGGACCATGACCTGAGCCAAAGGCAGTTGGCTTAACCAACTAAGCCACCCAGGCACCCTGAAAAATGAAAGGATTTTAATCTGATTCATAATGTCAGCCTTTATCTAATTTCCCACTGGCTTTTTTTTTTTTACTTTTTATTTAGAACTAAATATAGATTTATAGGAAGTTGTAAAAATATTACAAAAAAGGCCTGGTGTAACCCTTAGTTTCCCTTAATAACATTTTATATAAAACCAGAAAATTGACATTGATATAATCCAGATTTCACCAGTTTTACATCCACCCATTTGTGTTTGTAGTTGTTAAGTTTCATTATTTTGTATAAATTCATGTAATCACACCATAATCAAGATACAGAACCATTGCATTGTCACAAAGACCTTACCCCTTGCTACCCTTATAGTCAGACACACATACCCTTGTTCCACCATCCCTAACCCCTGGCAACCACTAATCTATTCTCCATCTCTCCTGATGTTGATAATGTTATAAAAATGGATATATATATATATATATATATATATATATATATATATATATCACCTTTGTGATTTTTTTTTTTTTTTCACTCAGCATAATTCCTTTGAGATCCATCCAAGTTGTTGCATGGATCAATAGTTAGTTCCTTTTTTTTTTTTTTTTTTTTTTAAGTGAGCTCTATACTAAATGTGGGGTTTGAACCCATGGCCTCAAGATCAAGAGTTTCACGCTCCGGCAGCTGAGCCAGCCAGGGGCCTCAAGTTTGTTCCTTTTATTGTTTAGTATTTCATGATTTGAATGGATGACAATTTAACCATTTGCTCACTGAAGGACATGTAGGTTGTTCCTCATTTGGGGTGATTATGGATAAATCAGCTATGGACATTTGCATACATGTTCTTGTGTGGACGTTTTCATTTTTCTGGGATAAATGCCCAGGAGTGCTAGGTCATTTAGTAAGTATATGTTTAGTTTTAGAGGAAACTGCCAGGCTGTCGCCAGACTGAAGCTAGCAAAGAGGCCAAGCAGAGGCTGCAGCAGCCCTTCAAGGGTAGCCAATTTGCCACTCACTGGAGCCGATTCCTCTCATGATTTACCTGGGATTTAAGAGGGTTGCAGATCTAGGAATACCTGAACCAACCATTTTAAGCTTACTTAGGGGATAAAGAACTATTTGGTCATCTGGATTGATTGGGATGCAATTAATGGACAGGAACAACATGGAAGGTGGCTGGGATAAAAGATAGTACATCATTTAGACACTCATCAGCTGAATGGTACAGGGATCTTCAGAGATGCATCTATGGCAGAGTGAAACCTCTACTGACTTATGATAGATTGTATCAAAATAATTATTTTTTTTAAAGATTTTTATTTATTTATTCATGAGAGACAGAGAGAGAGAGAGAGAGGCAGAGACACAGGCAGAGGGAGAAGCAGGCTCCACGCAGGGAGCCCGACATGGGACTCGATCCCAGGTTTCCAGGATCACTCCCTGGGCTGAAGGCGGGGCTAAACCGCTGAGCCACCCGGGCTGCCCTATCAAAATAATTATTAAAAAAATACTTGCCAGACTATAGTCCAGAGTGGCTGTATTATTTAATAGTCCCATCAGCAATATACAACAAATGCATTTCTGTGCATCCTCATCAGAACTTGATATTGTCACTATTTATTATTTTTGTTATTTTTACAGGTATGTAATAATCTTACTGTGGTTGAATTTGCATTTCCCTAATAGCTTATGGTGGTGAACAAATGCAATATCCTCTTTGCTTTTTTTTTTTTTTTTCTAAGATTTTATTTATTTATTCATGAGAGACACACAGAGAGGGAGGCAGAGACATAGGCAGAGGGAGAAGCAGGCTCCAAGCAGGGAGCCTGACGTGGGACTCAATCCCAGGACCATGACCTGAGCTGAAGGCAGGCACTCAACTGCTGAGCCACCCAGACATCCCTTTTGTTGAGTTTTGAAGAGTTCTTTATTGATCTGACATGAGTCATTTCTCACACATATGACTTGTAAATTAATCATATAATTTCTGATGAAGTCCAATTTATCACTATTTTTCTTTTATGGATTGCTTTTGGTGCCATGTCTAAGCTCTTTCCACCTAGCTCTAGGTCGTGGTGAAGATTTTCACTTGTTTTCTTCTATAAGTTTTCCAGTTTGTTTTACCTTTAAATCTATGATCTATTTTGAGTTCATTTTTGTATGAATATCCAACTATTCCAGTATTATTTGTTGAAGAGACTATCCTTCGTTGAATGCTCAAAAATTAGCTGGCCATACTTGTGCAGGGCTGTTTCTGGGATCCTTCTTCTGTTCCATTGATCCCTCTGCCATATTGTCTTTTTTTTTTTTTTTAAGATTTTATTTATTTATTCATGAGAGACCCAGAAAGAGAGAGAGAGGCATAGACACAGGCAGAGGGAGAAAGCAGGCTACATGCAGGGAGCCTGACATGGGACTTGATCTGGGGTCTCCAAGATCACACCCTAGGTTGAAGGCAGCGCTAAACTGCTGAGCCACTTGGGCTGCCTTGCCATATTGTCTTAAAGCTATACAATAACTCTTAAAATCAGGTTGGGTGATTCTTCTCATTTTATTGTTATTTCAAAGTTATCTTAGCTACTTGCTTGCCTTTTCATATAAATTTTGAAGAATGTCATCTCACAATTTTAAAAACATTTTTGATAGGATTGCATTAAACCCATAGACCAATATGGTAAGAAATCACATCTTTACCTATTGCTGAGTCTTCTAGCCTGAGAACAGGTTTCTCTATTTATATAGGTCTATGATTTCTTTCATCCAGTGTTTTGTCAAGATTTTCAACACATGAATCTCATGTTTTGTTAGATATATTTCATCTCTTTTGAGTGGTTATATAGCATGTTTTAGATTTTGGTTTTCATATATATTGCTACTATACAGAATACAATTAATTTTTGTATATTCATCTTGTAACCTATGACCTAATGAATTCATTTAGTTCTAGTTTTTCTTGGTAGATTCCTTGGGATTTTCAAATTCTCCATGGAATTTTGATAATTTATAGGTTATCAAAGCTACAAATAGGGAAAATTTTCAATCTGCTATGTTTAATTTTATTTCATTTTTCTTGCCTTTTCTTTTGTGCTAAGACTTCCAATATGTTGTTGAATAGGAGTGGTGAGTCGGGACACCTGGGTGGCTCAGGGGTAGAGCCTCTGCCTTCAGCTCAGGTCGTGATCCCTGGGTCCTGGGATCAAGTCCCATGTTGGACTTCCCCACCGTGGGGATCCTGCTTCTCCCTCTGCCTGTCTCTGCATGTCTCTCATGAATGAATAAAATCTTTTTTTTTTTTTAAACATTTATTTATTCATGAGAGACACACACAGAGAGAGAGGCACAGACACAGGCAGAGGGAGAAGCAGGCTCCATTCAGGGAGCCTGATGTGGGACTTGATCCGGGGTCTCCAGGATCACACCCTGGGCTGAAGGCGGTGCTAAACCGCTGAGCCACCCAGGCTGCCCATATGAATAAAATCTTAAAAAAAAAAAAAAAAAAAAAAAAAAAAGGAGTGATGAGAGTAGATAGCCATCCTTGCCTTGTTCTAATCTCAAGGGCAAAGCACCTAGTCTTTCACACCATTACATGTTAGTTTGGGCTTTTTGTAGATGTTAGTTTATCAAGTTGAGGAAGTTACCCTCTTATTTCTGGCTTGCTGAGAGTTTTTATCATAAATGAATGTTGAATTGGGCAAGGGTTTTTTTTTTTTTTTTTTTTTTTTTGCATCAATAAGCTCATGTCTTCTTTTCCATAGTGTTTTTTTTTTTTTAAAGACTTCATTTATTTACTTGAGAGAGAGTGAGAGAGGGCATGAGCAGGGGAAGGGGCAGAGGGAGAGGGAGAAGCAGACTGCTTGCTGAGCAGAGAGACCTGGGGCTCGATCCCAGGACCCCAGAGATCATGACCTGAACCAAAGGCAGACACTCAACCAACTGAGCCATCCAGGCACCCCTCCATAGGTTTTTTTAAATACTGAAAAAAACCTTAAAGACTACCCTAGTCTTCAGACTAGGGCCCTGGGAACTCTGTTGCTATCACTGGTCTAATCAGCACTTTTCAGTGTGCCCCAGAAAATGCAACTTGAGTATTACATGTAGCCAAACAATCAAATGTAGGAAGTGCTGCTCACAGTATCCATTCCTAGAGGGTTATAACATACATCAGCATAACCAGGGCTCAGAGAAGCCCTGCAATACAGGCTCTGTTACCTTTAGTGTGGAATTTCCCAAACTAACTTAACCCCAGAGCCCTTCTTGACTCCCTTTATGCTCCCATAGCACGTCCTCTGAAACATAATTAGGAAGCCACTTAACTAATTATCCCTTATTTTGCAGTTGATCCAGAGACTGAAAGAGAAGGGACTTGACCAAGGCTACAGATAGTGGCATCACACAGACACCAGGTCCTGGGTCTCCGGACCCCAGCCCACTGCTCCTGCTCCAGACCATATTGCTTTGATATGCTAACAAGTCAGCTGGTATCTCTGCAGTACCATATACCATCATGGGTAAGAGAAATGCAACTGCATCACCAACCTAGTCCCTTGGGTGGTTTTCAGGCCCCTATCTCCCACTGGGCCTGGTAGTGAGGGCCTCCAGTCCATGTAGTCTTAGTACGGCCTGTGGGTAGCAGGGTATGTAATGCAAGTCAAGCCAATCCTGCTGGTGTAGCTCCTTGATCTGCTAGTAAATGGCCTGGGGATGCACCCACAATCCAAATTGGGTCTAACAAGACTCCATCCCAAAAATCCCATTAGAATTCCAGGGAAAAAATGGTTTTCCCATGGAAAGATGCTAAACTACAAGAAACTGAACTAGAGCTACCAAGAAATACCACACTGAGGCAGCTCCTTCAAAACAAAGTTGTAAAATGAAGGACATCTTGGTTCTTTATAACATCCCCATGCCCAATCCAGTCATGCTTGAGGCAGAACCTACATCCAGAACTTAAGTGACAGACCAAAATAAGTGACACTTTCCTAAAACCAGTTTGATGGAATCCTGCCACTTGCCAACAGAATCCTACTTTGAGTGTGAAGCACATGGCCCAGAATGTCATGACTAACCTGGCTTGGCAGACCCTCTTGATCAGGAGGTACCCTCAAGGTATCATAGCAGAGAACAATCTTTTCTGCCCACCTCATCCCTAGCCCCTACCCACTCTCAGACTGACATTTACCCCCACTTCCCACCAAAAGAACAGGTAGCCAAAGGCAGCTTGAGCAATACTTGATATACATCATACATTTATTAGTGAATATCCCTCTGAAATCAGCAACAATATTAAAAAAAATAATGATTGCACTACTTGGTCAAGCAGAACTAGCAACTTTCATTTTAAAAAAAGTACAAATCTGTTAAAAATTTCAATCAGTATACACATATATATAATACAACATACTAGTTATGTTAAATGCTACAAACCAATGTGAATCCAATGGAATGGAAAAAAACCACACATTTAAGCTTTAAGAACCATTTTTTTCTCTATATATTAGCATTTTCTCAAATACATACATGGGAAAAATGAGGTAACTGTAAAATGTGCAAGGAACAGGGCCCCCCAAATTACATATATTTTTATATATATATATGTAATTATATATATATATATATATATATATATATATATATATATAACCTTTCTAACACAGAACACAGGTGCTGGGCCCAGCCAAGGCTGGGGGATGGTGCCCACTGTCATGCCTAGGCCAGAAGTTGGTAAATAAAAAGAGTAAACAATGACAAGCCCCCACCACAGGAAATCATTGGTAACATGGCATCTATAGCAAGGTCGGCAAATCACAAACATCCTAAATAATTGTTTTATAAATCTTTTTTTTAATGATTTTTTTTTAATGTCGTGTTTCCCCCCCCAATAGCTGCTCGTTGGAATCATTGCTGCAGCCGACACACAATCCGTGAGCCTGTTTCCGCCTGCCCCAGGAACCTTAAGGATTCTGAAAACCTTTTGTTGGGGTGGGAAGGGGAGGGGTTTGGAGAGGGTGGTTTTCTGTGTAAAACACGTGGGATTTCAACACTGCTATAAATATAGAAACGTCACCTGGAGTTATATACAGTAAGACTTTGGGTTCTCCACGGGGGTGGGGCCAGGGTGATGGGGCCCCATGGCAGGCTGAGGGGATGCAGGGAGCCAGGGCCGCTGCAGGGAGAACGAGGGTGGTTGGAGCATCCCTGAGGCAGCAGGCGCCAGGGGCTGCCTGCTAGGATGTGCCGGCCCCACACGCAGTTCGTTCAGGGCAGCAACCCCAGCTGGGAGTAGTACAGGAAAGGAATGGGACCAAGAAAGGAAAGGGTGGGAGCTCAGCCAGACTGTGTGTGGGCCTCCTCCAGACCTTGGAGGGCAGGGCTCAGGCTGGGAGGGGGCCCCTAGATGTGGGGTCCACGCCCTCCCTGGTCCCTGTCCTCCTGGGACTTCCTTGGAGGAGACTCACCCAGTCAGGTGGGAGATGGGCCCTGGCTGGAGGGAGAAATGCCCTGAAAAGCGTACGGTCCCGTTAGGCTCTGGGGACGTGTGCAGTACAGTGCATGGCAGTTATCAGCTGAGCACAGACCACCCCCCAACCCCACCCATGACTGCCAACCGCCCAGCCCAGCCCCAGCCGCACACGTGCATGCAGACCAGGCGGCACCACCAGACCATTCCTGGCCCCCTGGGCACTTGGTCCTGGTTGGTCCCTATATCCCCCATTAAACCAAAAGGAAACAAATTATTTAAAAATCCACACTCCCAAATCCTACACGCGATTTTGGGCCAAATGAATAAACAAAAACTGCTGCTCTTCACGTTCATGCAAAACAACAGAGAGGGGAGACAGGGTGTGTGTCTGGCCCCCTTTCACTGCCAGGGAGGGGTGGCCACCAGGAACAAAGGAGGTCACTCTCCCCTGCATGGCCCGGGCCCCCTCAGGATACACGCCACCCCAGCTCAGGGCCAGTTCCCCATATACTGAGGAGGCTGGCTCTGATATCCTCCAGCCTGGGGGTGGGGCTGGAATGTTGTGACAGGTGAGGGTCCTTGAGGGGGCCAACCCTCACAGAAGCCTGGGTAGGGCTGGCTATCTGAGTCTGTCTGAGATCAAGGCTCCTGGACTCAGGTCTGGGGCTCAGGAAATGGCCTCATGCCACTCTCTGTCTGCACACCTGTCAGTGCCATCCAGTCAGACGGCATACCATTTCAGTGCAAGAGACCAGGCAACCCAGGATGGAGCCCCCTTTGCCCATCCTGGGGCTGAGGATCTCCCCCAGCTGCACTGGAGGGTGGCGGTAGGGGGGGGACGGACCCTTGGCTCCCAGGGCTGGCAGGAAAAGGAGACGGACTCAAGGGCAAACAGGAGGGAGACTGAGTTACGGACAGTCAGGCAGCTCCGTGGTGGGCAGACTGGCAGGCAGATCGGGGCAGGAGTCTTTGGAGCTTGGCAAATGCAGGGGCTTATTGCAGGGGCTTCTCTCGGGGCTGACCCTGGCACCAGCTCTGGAGATGCAGGCGGGAATGACGGGGCAGGCCTGGGCCACTCCCTCCCCGTCCTCCCCAGGTCCCCCCAACCCGAGCTTCCAGAGCTTCGGGCAGGGTTATCCTGGGCGGCTGTGGGCCTCATTCAGCCTCCCTGGGCACCTCGGAGGCGTCGGCCCGGCAAATGGGACACGTCCGGTTGGCCTGGGGGAGCAGCCACACATCAGGCTTCACTCTTGTCTGTCCTCCACCCCAGCTGGGTCTATTCTGCTTCTGGGACTTGACCCATGAACAGAGCCTGGACTTCTAGCTAACAAGAAGGGAAACCCTCCAAGGTCTACCACCCCCCATCCTTCACATAATGGAATCATATGTGTTACCTTTAACCACTTGTCGACACACTTGGTGTGGAACTCGTGGTTGCAGGGGAGGACTCGCAGCAGCTGCCGTGCCTCAAAGTCACTGAAGCAGACAACACACCTGAGAGAGGGTATAGAGTGTCACTTCCACAATGATGGCAGGAGAGGGGGGAGGCTCATCGCACAGCACAAAACCCCTGGAGGAAGGGGGCCCCTGCAGCCCCCTGTGCTCACAGAGGGGCAGATGAGGGAATAGTACTCACAGTGTCTGCTCTGACTGATGGCTGTCTGGGTTAAAGCGGTATGATGGGAGCTGCTCAATGTCCGCTTTGGTGAGGCCTCGTGGCTTGGCATCTCCTAGTCGCTCTGCCAGGTTCAGGAGGGCCTGGATAAGAGCAGGAGGCGGAGGGTCATTAATGCTCAGGGCCTGAGGTCCCCCAAGCTCCCACCTCCCAGGACAGTGCTCCACGGGACCTCATAGTTCTCCATCTCCACGTCATCCACATCGAGATCCAGGCTGATGGTGGGCCCCATTGCTGTTGGTGACATTGGCAGCATCGAGCTAGGGGAGGGGAGACAGGTGTGGGGGGCCCAGGGTCAAGGTCAGTAGGTGTAGGGGGTGCAGAGCTGTTCCCGTCTCCCTCCATGAAACAAAGCCCAGAGCTCTGCACCGTTCACACCAGGGACTCCAGTGTTTGTCCCAAGGCATTGTAGGAGGGTGAGAAACCCAGCTCATGAGTGTTGAGTACGTGTGGTTTGGTAGGGATGCCAGATGGCTTTAGAGGCCCCAGGCACCCTGTGGGGCTCTGTTGGAGTCCAAATGGAAGTCCCAGGAAACCAGGGCACATGGCTCTGGGGCAGATGTGCTGGTACTTACAGAAAGTAGGGCAGGAAGCTGGGGTAATACGGTGGCGGGGGTGGCGGTGGGGGTGGCGGGGGAAGTGGCTGTTGCAGGCGGTATCTCTGGGTGCTCAGTCTCCGTGGCATCATGTGGGAATATGGCTACGAGAGGGGTACCAGGTGCAGGTCAGCCCAGTGGGCCTGTCTCCTGATCACCCTAGAGTCTGGGTGGGGTCCGTACTTACCACACCAAAGGATAGCTCCTGGTGCAGTGGATCATGGGGCAGGTAGTGCAGGGGCACAGATGGGGACAGGGCTGGGCCTGGGGCAGAGGTGGAGTAGGTGAAGCTCCCCAGGGGGTGCTGGTCCCCCCGCAGGTCCACATCATTGTCAAGCCGCTGCAGGGGCTGGAAGAAGCAGGGGTGGGCCAGCCAAAATCAGTAATGAGGGAAACCCTGCCCCCACCCCCCCACCATGCCATCCCCTATACCATCAAACCCATTGCCCAGACTCACCATACGTGGGTGCTGGGCCTGCAGCGATACAAACTGCCCAAGAGGTGCCATGTGGGCAGGCTGGGGGTGTGGGGCTGGTGGTGGGGGGTGCAGGATGTAGTGGTCACTGGAGATGAGGTGGGGGTAGGCCTGATAGGGCACGGGGAGCTGCTGCATGGTACACGCCTGGATCAGCTGCCAAGAGAGGGAGGGGGTGGGGGCTGTATAGTGTTCTAGGCTCTGCCTATGCTTGTGCTAAGGGCCAGGGGCCATTCCATGCCCTCTGGACCCTCCTATTCCTGCCAGAGGCCACCCAGTCAGGACACTACAGTCCTAAGGCCCACAGTTACAATTCCAAGCCATAGGCAGGCACTGGGGTGCAGGAAGTTCCCTGAACCGAGGTGCCCTCTCACTATCTGTTAATACACACATGCGTTTCTGGGCAGGGTTGAGGCGTGGAGCTGGGTAAGTGCTCTCACTCTCCCAGCCTGGATGGGTGTCATAAGCTCAGCTTGCTTCTGCTGCTGGCCTGTGTCTGGGGTTTTCAAGTGGAGATAGGGCAGAAGGTGAAGGCACACACTCACCGGGGGTGGGAGGCAGCAGAGGGGGTAGTGCTGCCCACTGAACATCACGGAGCATGCTGGGAGCTGCTGGGCACTGCAGCCAGGGATGTGTTGGCCTGTAGGCAAGGGGAAGCCTTGGGTTGTCACCGTGGTGACTGTGTAGGACAGAGGGACGGGTCCCTGGTGCACCTGTGGGTGGAAAGAAACCCAAGAAGTGTAGAGAGGAAAAATGGGCCATGCTGCTGTCCCCAAATGAGAAAGTCCTGCTGGGTCACCTCCCTTCCCTTCCCTAGCTGGGGCCTACCTAGGTACAGACCTGGCTGTACCCCTGCCCCAAGCCCTAGAGGGCAGAAAGAACACTCTGGGAACTTGGGAGGGGCTTCCAGCTCTACCACTCATCCACTGTATAGTTAGTTCCAAGGAATGCCCTTCCCTTCTCTGGGCCTCAATTTGCCAACCCGTAAAACAGGGCTAAAATGTCTTGATGAACATGCAATGAGTTAAGCAAGATGAAGTCAGGATTCTGCTACCTCAGGCTTGCCAGAGGCTGGTGGGGAGGGGCCAGCAGGGTGGGAAACAAAGGTGATGGGTGCTCTGCCTACCTGCTCGTGGAGATCAACCATGAACGGGCTCTGTTGGGAGGCTGGGTGCAGCATTCGGGGGCTCCTGCCGGCAGGAGCCGAGGCTCGGTGCTCCTCTACAGGGAGGTGTGGCCGGGGTGGTGGCTGCTGGGAGGGTAAGCGCTCATCCTGGGCAGGCAGGCTGGCCAGGGGGCCCTCGCGGCTGGGGCTGCACCACAGAGAGGAGGCCCCAGTAGGACTGAGGGGAGCCACTCATTCAGAGAGCATGGAGAGAAACCAAGGTCACTACCCACTAGGGAAGGAAGACAGCTCAGGGTCCTGTGCCCTGCCACCCCTGGCCCCTAGGCCACAACCCAGGCCATCAGCCCCAGCACCAGAGGCTCTAAGCTATGTAGGACTAGGAGGTTCCTTCCTACCTTCCCCGGAGCTGGCCCGGGGTACTGCCAGGTCCTACAGAGAATCGCCGCTGACCCACAGGGGCAGAGGGTGGCCACCTAGTCACTGCCAGAGCCCATGGTCTCATCAGAGGTGGCAGTGGGGTGGAGGGGCTGGGCCAGGGCTCACAACCCTAGGAGGCAAACAGATAGACAAACTGAGGCACACAGAAGTCCAATCACTTGCCCCATCAGGGACTACAGAGACAGAATCAAACCTCAGGGGTCTAATTCCAGGAGCTACTGATGTCCACCATGCCCCTGTGCTCCAGGTACAGCGTGCACTCTGGGTCTGGCCTTCTTGGCACTGATAATCAGGGACAGGGAGTTCAGGCCTCAGTTTCCTACTCTATGAAATGGGGTCAAGTTCCTCTTCAGGGTTGTTTGAGTCAGGAGGCTGGCTGGCATGCTTTCCAGGCCAGGTGGCTCCAGTAAGTTCCCTCAGGGTGGGGTCCCCAAAGCTATAACTTCAACCTCAACCTCCAGGAAGCTGGAAGTTCCTGGAAGGGCACTCCAGTTTCTTCCCTTCCACTGGGTCAGCTCAGGGGGGATTCATTTTTTTTTTTTTAAGATTTTATTTATTTATGAGACAGAGAGAGAGAGAGAGAGCGGGGGGGGGGGGGGGGCGGGGGCGGGGGGGGGCAGGCAGAGACACAGGTAGAGGGAGAAGTAGGCCCCATGTAGGGAGCCTGACACGGGACTTGATCCTGGGTCTCCAGGATCAGGCCCTGGGCTGAAAGTGGCGCTAAACCGCTGAGCTACCCGGGCTGCCCCTGGGCGGGGGATTCTAATTAAGCCTTCTCTTTGCACTATTGCCAGGTAAGAGGTTCCAAGCTGGTTCCTGTCCTCAGTGGCTCCCAATTCAAGTCAGTTTGCTTTCTTTTCATAACCAGCTCCCATAGTACCTATCCACATGTGACTTGATCTACTCTTCAAGGAAGGCAATGTTAGCTCCCTTTCACAGAAGAGAAAACTGAGGCTCAAAGAGATTGAAGGGGACTTGCTCAAGTGTCAAAGCGGGAGGTGAGCTGGCCACAGCCTCTTACTGCACTCTGCTGCCAGCAGGAAGGGTTCCAGAATAAGAGCTTCACAGGAGGGGATGAAGGTAGTGGCCACTGGTGGATGGGTAGGTCTGGCATACAGCCAGGCCTTGCTCTGGGGGCCTAACACAGCCCCCAAGTGGGGCTTGCTGAGAAAAAAGGGGAAGCAAGAACCTCAAGGAGGAAGCTGAGAGGGAAAGGGGTGGGGTGGGTCTCCTCCCTCAGGTAGGACCTGGGGGTCCAGGTGGCATAAGCTGTTGGGGCGGGGGGCGGGGGGGGGACCATTTACTAACTCCAGAGGTTGGGATGAGGTCCTGGCAGAGAAAACTCTGGAACCTGTCAGGTCCTGCAAAGCTGAAAGGTGTATCAAATAGGACCAGCCCTTTGCTGTTTCTGCCACAGGGAGGCCTCCTCTGTCCACCCCTTCTGCAACTCTGACACCCAGCTTTGAGTACTACCTGCCCACTAACACAGCTAGGGACCCAGCGTACCGTACCCTCAACACCTTGTTCCTTCCTGCCAACAGTGGCAAGAAGACTTCCTCTGTGCTCAGCTTTACAAGCCTGGGCCCTAACTCTCATAAACCAGCCTGCAGGGGAAGCTCTTCACTTGATAGGGCAGTGCCTGGCTGGCCACAGCCAGAAGTGTAAGAGTGGAATTCACACTTCTTCTGACTTGGCCTCTGGCACTTGGCAGAAGAGTAGGCAGGGCCCAGTGACCAGCTTGTGTCCAGCACCTATGTGGTAAATGTACACTTGAGAGCCAATCACACACAGTTTGGCAGCAGTGAAGTTGGTGCCCATGATTAAAAACTGGGAGATTACATAAAAATCTGGCCTTTAGTTGAGAGGAAAGAAAAGCAGAAAATGTGGTCCCACTAGACCCTCATTTCTGCTTGGTTCCCCTCACTGGAGCATGAGCTTTCCCTCCAGGCCACCCCAGGCCCATTCACTACCTGCCCATCGTAGGTGACTAGGTTTGTAACCCCTGGTACACATCCTTATGCACATGTGTACACCCACAGCCTTCCTATTCTTGCTGACAATCCAGCCTAGCAAACAAAGGCCAAGAAAGATTCACAGTAAACCCCTAAATATCTCCAACAACAGACTCCTAGGCCACTCCAGACCTGGGTCACAGTCTTTGGAGGGCTGGGGAACAGAGGCATCTAGATATTTTACCAAATCCCCAGCAGTTTCTACTGCCAGCTTTGGGCCCCACTGCTCTAACCTCAGAGATCCTGAGAGACCATAGTCCTGCTGATGAAGAATTTGAACAGTAATAACTATGATACCTCTCAGTGCCACCTTGGGTCCTCACAGCAACCCTCAGAAGTAAGGACACTGAGGGTCAGAGAGTTGAGGTCTAAGGCCTGTCAGCTAGAGCTGTGAGTGCACTGGGACACAAACCAGGCAGTGGCTTCAGTGGCTCCTCCTGTGCCAGGCTGCCTTGCTGAAATCTGGGGGGTGAGGATGCCACAGAGGCCCAGACACAAGGGATTCTGCTCTGGCCAGCCCCTTCAAAAACACCCATTCCTCAGGAAAGGGATGTGGCAAGGAGCTGAGAAACCAAACCAGCAGACCAAAGGGCTTCTAGCCATAGATGATGGTGCCAAAGTTGAAAAGTGTCAACCCTTGCATTCTTAACACATGATACCCCAATTCTGGCCAGAGTCTCTAGACTTAGGACTGGGCACATCACTCCCCCTCTCTGAGCCTCAGCCTCTTCACCTGTAAAATGGGAATAGCCAAGTAACCACCTCCCAGTGGACTGGAAAGACTGCTCAAAGGCAGAAGTGATTTGCAAAACGTGGGTGTGAGTGATCACCATTAGACATTAAGATAGGCTAAACCCCACTCTAGCCCCCACAAACACAAGTCAGGTACCACTTCAAGCTCTGCAAGAGAAAGTTGGGACATATGCCCCCATAGGGGAAAACCCGAGCTGGCAACTGAGGGATCCCTGGTTCTCGGAAGTCGTACTAAGAACAGAGGTTGCACAGAAGGGACACACCCACTTCACAGTTGAGGAAACTGAGACCCAGAGAAAGGAAGTAACTTGCTCTAGCCCACAAAGCCAGAACTTGTCCTGCCTGGCTGCCACCTAGGCCCAGATTCCCCTAATCCCTGACTCTCATTAGCATCAGCAACCCCAATGACCACCTAATCCCAACTAATTCCAGTCCCCAAAGGGGATCGAGAGTTTTCTGTTTCAGGCACTTATGACTAACCCTATTGTGGAAAAGCTAACGAGGCCCAGACTTGGAGCAAGCAACTTGCTCAAGGTCAAACTGCAAAGGTGGAAGCCAGGTGACCACCCCCAATTTCTCTGCCTTTCCATAGTCCTCTGTACTGTGCTTCCAAGGAGATCTGGGTAAACGGGTCTTCAGGGTCCCATCCTTAAATCCAATCTTGCCTGGAAGCAGGCACCACACTTTGCATCCACCCCTTTCTCCAGGAGGCAGCCAACTCCCTACTTCCAGTGCCCCATGCCACTATCTCAGTCTTAGTCTAGGGAACCCCAGCCCAGTCATTTGCCCCAAGGGTATGTCTGCCTGAGAACCTGAGTAGATTCAGGCAGGATGAGAAGCCCCGACCCCCACAAAGGGCAGACTAGGCCACCACTGCCGGGTAGGCCAGCGTGCTGCCTGGAGGTAGTTGGGGGCAGGACCATCAGCCACGGAACTAGTAGTTCCTGGTCAGCCCAGGCTCCCTAGGTGACCTTGGTCAAGGAAATCTCCCCATTTCTGTGAGCCTCAGTTTTCACAGCTGTGAAATGGGGGTGGAAATCTCTCCTTCATAGAAGGCCCAAATAAAGCCAGAAGAAACAAGACGCAAGAAATCAGGTGGTCACATTAGCAGGGGTTGGAAACCAGTGTTCCTGAGGGACCAGTCCCTCCTCAACGGGGGCCAGGCTCAGGTTGCGGGGCTCTGGGGAGCTTCGTCGGCCACCCCTCCCCGGGAAGGGGGCCGAGGTGCAGACACCCCCACGGAGAGGAGACCCCCACGTCCCCCTCTCACTCCTTTGTACCGCACTCGGAAGAACAAGGGGGGGCGGGAGTCCAGACTGCGGCGTTGGGGCCAGAGCGCTGTGACTTTAAGAGCCGAGGATCCCGGACCATGTGCTCGGCGTGAGACAAAAGCAACAACAAAGGAAGTGGCGGCGGCAGGGGGAGGGGGCGGCTCCTTCCTCTCCAACCGCAGCACTGAGCCTCCGGAGAAGGGAGACTCAACCTGGGCTTGGGGGGTTGGGGGGAACCCTCCTTGATCTCCCTGATTCTAGAGGTCTCGCCGTCCCCACGCTAGACCGCCCGTGATTAACCCCTGCGGAGCCAGCTGGATCACAGCCCCCAGTCCCAGGGGAGGGAGACAGGAGTTCCAAGGATGCGGAAATAAGGGAGTTGGAGCTCTGGCCCCTACTCACCTTCTGCCGCCAGGCCACACGTTGACTCCTTTGTTCCCGATCTAGGACGGCCAAGCTGGGCAGTGGGGAGGGGGCTGCCTGGACCCTTTAAGAGCCCCCGCCCTGCGGAACAATGTGCTCCCCTCCCCACCCCCCGGTCCGGGGGCAGTCCAGCTCCTTCCGGAGCCCTCTCTTTGTTGTCGGTCCGCCGGCGTCTGCCTCGCGAGGCCCACGCGCGGTCTGCCTCTCTCAGCCCAGGCCCTCCGGGAGCGGGAGGCGGCGCAGGACGCAGCCGGGTTTTGCGCAGCTGCAGGCGGCTGGCCCTTTAAGAACTGTCCGCGGCGGCAGCGGAATGTAACAAATCCCACATTTGATTCACAACATTCGAAGCGGCGGGGTCGCGCGTCGGGCGGGAGGGGGACTCGCGGGGACGCGCCGGGAGGTTCCGGCAAACAGTAGCGGGCCACTGCCCGCGGCAGCCCTGCCAAGAGCTCCGCCCCGCGAGGGCTGTGGGAGCCAATCACTCCCCGCGTCTCGGCACGTGACTAATGGGAAGCCATCTTGGAAGGCAGATTTTCTTTTAAAACCTTCTTGCCCCCACCTTCGCACTTAAAGTGACCGCAGTCATCACAAGCAAGGGGCGGGGCCACATGGCCTGAGCTAAAGATGGGAGACCCCAGGGTGGGCAAGGCCACCGGCTGCAACTCGAACTTGCTATGCAAACTCGCGAACCACTCGCGCCTCTGAGGCTCAGTTTCCCTGCCGGAGAAATGGGCTCCCCTAGGAGAGCCGCAACCCGGACTTACTGTGTCATGGTCTTCTCTTCGGGGACGGGGCGCCGCCAGGGACACTGAAGTGCAACGGGACTGGCCTTCGACGGGGCAGGAGCGGCCTCTTAAGCCAGCCCAACTGGGTTAGGAAGGCTCTAACAGCCTTGGGTCGGCAACCTCCCCGGAGATGACGTCAGCCCCAAGAGCTACCGCGCCGCGATGACATCATGGCCTGGCCGCTGTGCATCTCCTTGTTTATACTACGCGGCAGCTTTAAAAAGCTGGGAGGGCCTGGGTTGCCCAACGAACCAATAGCGGGCAGCCCATCCAAAGCAGCTAACGCCTGCCAGGCAGGGGGATTGGTCTTGCGTGCGCTGACGTCACAGAGACACTTAACCGCCCCGCCCCCAGCGTGGCCCGGGAAAGGGGCGGGGAACAGTTTTAAGCCCGAGCTGCAGTTGTCCGGCGCTCTAATAGCTCTCGGCGCGTGGCCAGGAAAGCTTGGCCTCCCTTGTGGAGGGTAACCTGTTTAAGGGTATTGGCGAACTAAGCTTAATGAAGTCTTCGGTTACCTACTCCTGTACTCCTCCCAGCAGCGATGAGATGGAGGGATTACTGCAGCATTTTACAGATGGGTAAAGAGGATCAAAGGGGTCACTCACCCTAGGTCACACAGCTAGAAAGTGTGGCTGAACAGCTGAGCTTCGTTCTCCTTGGCCTTAACACTGGGCCAGCATCATACAAAGTGGAGTATTACCTCCGCATCGATTATTTAAGGAAAAAAGTCAGTAATACTCTAAATATCCAACAGCTGGGCATGGCTGAAAAGAATGTGTGCTTATAGTCAATAAACTGGACTCCTCTGCATGTGGCTGCACTGACATAGGGTTGCTTCCTTAAACAAGATGCCAGCGCAAAATGTTATATAACATTTGTTAAACCTGTGTATAGGGCTACAGGGTGTGTGTGTGTGTGTGTGTGTGTGTGTGGTGGTGGTGTCATTTTCTGTGCTGCTTTGGTGTACTTCATAACCCCAAATTTAAGAATAAAAATTGAAAGCAATTTGCTGAACAGAGTGTAACTATGTATCTATTTTTCTGAAAACTGGGTATATACAGTATCTGCACAGAATATTTCTGGAAGGATATACAGGAAACTAACAATTGTCCTTAAGAAGAACTGGACTGGATAGACTTTTTATTGTATATGCTTGTGTACATTTGCTCTTTTTAAAAAATCCTATACCGGGGTGCCTGGATGGCGCAGTTAAGCCTCCAACTCTTGGTTTCAGCTCAGGTCTTGATCTCAAGAGTTGTGAGATTGAGCCTTGCGTCAGGGTCCATGCTCAGTATGGAGTCTGCTTAAGACACTCTCATCTGCCCTCCCCTCCAAACTCTAAGATAAATAAATCTTAAAACAAAACAAAACAAAACCAACTAACCCATACCCTGTACAATCTGGGTGGAGGCATGGGTGAAGTAAGGGATGGGGGTTAAAGAGTACACCTATCAAAGTTAAAAAAAAAGAGAGAGAGAGAGAAAAAAAAACAAACCCATACCATATAACCTACAGAAAATTCTAAAGAAAATTACTGTTAAAAAGTACGAGCATTTTAAATCTAAGGCATAAAAACTTCTGTTCCCTTAAAGTCAGAAGTTCCCTTTCAGGAAAAGTATCCAATGGAAACAATCCAGAAGTCTAGGGAGCAGAGATACTCATCCAAGTGTTGTTTAGACCAGCAACAATCTGTTACTGCATGGTGAGTGTGCAGCCAGCAATGCAATGACTGCAGATGGTACCCAAGGGCAGTTTGCAGATACCTAAGCACAGGAGATCAAGTTCAGGATGCAGTACTGCAGGTGTTAACCTGCCTACCTCTATCCATGGGTTAAAACTATGTGTGCATGAGAACGAATGGGGAAGTACAGGGTAATGCCTTTCTCTAGCCAACCCCCTTTCACTGGCTCTCACTTCTGACCTTTTATTTTTCCCACCTTGTAAAAGTAGTTAGAAAATCTTCCCTTCGTTGGAAGGTGCTGTTGTTAAGACCACCCCCTGCTTGCCTGAGTAGGGACAGAACCTGCAGCGGCTCCCTACTGCCTGCCTCTGGAGCTGTGCTTAACAAGCTCCCCCCAGCCTTCCAGGCTCACCTCTCCCCAGTCCTTCTCCCACAACCATGATGGTGCACCCACTGGCCTTCCCTGCCTGCCACCTTCCTGCCTGTGCTTAGCTGGATGGCCTGCCTGAGATGCACTCTCTCTTCCTTTCTACCAACCTATTCCTCTTCTCTGTCCTTTGGGGCTCTGTTCCCTCTTACCTCTTAAAGGAAGCTTGGAGATCTCTAGCTTGTACTGATCTTCCCCATCTCTTAACTCAGTCCTAGACGTACCCCAAACTTCACTTCATACCATCTAATTTGTACAGAGCCCTGCCACAGTCACTTCACTTTATGTCTTACTCCATTACTCCTGTCTAGCCTAAGGGGATTCAGATTTTTTTCTTTTTTGATTCAGAATTTTTAAGTGCACTGTCATCTAGCCTTCACTGGAATGCCTCATTTTATGTGTGACATCTGAGGCTCAAAGAATCAAGTACTTGCCCAAGGCCACAGTGAAAATACCTTACCACTCATGCACCCTCAGAATGCAAGTCTTCAGCCACAATCAAGTCATGTACTTCGAAGCCACCAAAGTCCTGACTGTACAACTCTAATTAAAACATCCTTACCACCCATTACCCCTGGCAAAACTCTCCTCAGCCTTTGGGGTTCAGCTCTAAGACTGCCTCCCCAAAGCCCCCCTGACCTGTCTTCTGGCAGTCAGCTGCTCTGAGTTCCTTAATGCACAGCAGGACTATTACCACACTGCATTGGGACAGCAGAAACTATCTCCACGGGACTGTTCTCCCCCTCTCCCCCCAGCAGGCTCTGGCTCACACTGGATGGCAGATGCCTAAGGAAGAGGCTCTGAGTTTGACTCTCACCTCTGATTCTACAGGGCCAGGAAATCCCTGACCTGTCCTCCCACATGCATGACCTTCTGGCTTACTCCCCTGGGAGACCTCGAGCAAATACTCACAGCCCCTCAGGGTTCCCCCAGGGCCAGAGGCCTGTAACATATCTCCTGATCTGAAAAACCTTCCTGGGCACATGCAGAATCACTCTGAAACAAGTGGGAAGGAGGCCCAATTTCTCCAGGTTTTCAAGATAAGCCAGAAGTCTGGGCTTTCCTGTGAAATCCCCTCAGGTTTACCAGTAGGTCTTTTTTGCTTTGGAATCCCAATGTGGTGATGTGGCCCACACACCTGCTGTGTGCCTCATTCTCATCACTCCACCCTACTTCTCCCCTGCCACTTGAAGACAGCTTCTGTTTTCATCTCACAGATGAGGAAAGTGGTTCAGGAAGTGCCTCTCCTTGCCTAAGATCCCAGAAGTGTGACCCAGTGGGCTCCGGAAGCCACAGTTGGGGGTGGTTCACTCTTTTTTTTTTTTTTTAATTTTTATTTATCTATGATAGTCACACAGAGAGCGAGAGAGAGAGAGAGAGAGAGAGAGAGAGAGAGAGAGAGGCAGAGACACAGGCAGAGGGAGA
Organism: Vulpes vulpes; assembly: GCF_048418805.1. Taxonomy (NCBI): domain Eukaryota; kingdom Metazoa; phylum Chordata; class Mammalia; order Carnivora; family Canidae; genus Vulpes; species Vulpes vulpes. The sequence continues at coordinate 95,606,270 of NC_132783.1, read as the reverse complement.
AGCAGGCTCCATGCACCGGGAGCCCGACGTGGGATTCGATCCCGGGTCTCCAGGATCGCGCCCTGGGCCAAAGGCAGGCGCCAAACCGCTGCGCCACCCAGGGATCCCAGGCTCACTCTTATCCACACATCTGCAGTGAGGTTCTGTGGAGAAATTAGGGCTCTAGGGTCTCCTGCAGAGTGTAAGCAGGCCCACTCGATTGTCTCACTGGTCCTCCCAATGACCTAAGAGTTAGGTGCCAGTATTTTACAGATGAGGAAATGTATGAGGGGGTATGACTCAATAATCAATGGGCAAACCAGGTATCACATTCTAATCTAACATTAAGTTTGGTTCATGCGTCACAAATGTCAAAACAGAGTCCCCAAGGGTTGCTCAATAATCAAAAGGACAGATATTCCAAGGCAAGAGTAGACCACGGAGGCTCAAGGACTGGTGGATGAGCAGCAGAGGATTCAAACCCTGGTCCCTCCAAGTGCAAAGCACTGGATGTTGCATTCCAGCTTCCATCCCCAAATCTCCTCTTCAGGTGGGAGGGATTCCACTTTGGCAGGATAGGGATTAGGATCATGGATTCCTGCTGGGGCCCTGCCCCCTCCCTGCTCTACCCAAGAACTTGGGACAGCTGGCTGCCTCCATTCCTCCCTCAGGGTCAGGAAGCACCCTACTCCTTTCTTCTAGGACCCCTCAAACTGTCCTCCAGACACAAGGCTAAGTAGCCTTCCCAGGTGGAGCTTGGGGAATACAGACTGAGGGATCACCCAGAGACACAGCACAGCCTGGCAGAGCCAGTTCAGGACTCAGACCTCCTAGCTACCACAGAGCATTGCAGACCTGAGCCCAGAGCCTCACATCCCAGTGTGGGGGTTGATGGGCTCCCTGCCAAGTCCTTTCTCAGGGCATGCCTGAAAGAACTGTTTACGCATAAGGGGGTAGGGTGGGGCATCTATAAAGGTGTTCCAAGGGCCTGGGGCTCAGGTCAGTGGTACTTTAATTCTGACTTGGGTCAGTTATTTGGCTTCTCTCCACTTTAGTCTTACCTGTAAAATTAGGGCAATAACACTAGTGACACATGACATTTACTGAGCACTTAGTTTGCACCACTGTTACCTCTTATAGGCTAGTGAGGACAAGCACACAATGATGGTTAGAGAGCCTAACCTGTCTGGGCCTGAAACCCAGCTCTACCTCTTACTGGCTCTGTGATTTTGAGGAAGTCACCACCTTTTTGAGGCTCAGTTTGGCCAGGTGTAAAACGGAGGTGACAACGTCTACCCCAGTGAGTCAACTGTAGCTCTTACTATGTGTGCGTCTCTTGCGGTACCTGCCCAACTTTCTGGGTCTGGGTCTGCACTTGAATGTGCGAGTGAGCTTTGCGGGTACGGTGTTGGAAGGGGCTCCCCTTTCCGACTCCCTTCCCCCTGCAACTCTGGCCACTGTAACTCCTAGGGTCTGCAAAGGTGGGAGCAGGTACTATCACATCACCGAGAGATGAAAAGCAGGGTCTGCGTAAGTGCGGGCGCCTGGCAGACCCAGGGAGAGGAGTCCAACCGAATTCCCCATTTTCCCTCCATCTTGTTTCTGTCCTCCTGAGGGCCGGCTTCTTGCCTCCATCCTGCCCACACCACCGCCCTGACCCCCCGACAGCAGCCCGATTCGAGCGTACAGATCCTTAGGCAACGGAATGTGTGACCTTGGGTAAGACACAGACCGTCTCTGGACTCCCCGGCATTCCGGCATCCTAAAAGTTGTAACGACGGCGCTGGGGTGCAGTGGTGTTCCCCGGACCTGCAGCCGCTCCAAAGCAGGGCTCGGAGAGCTGTGGCTCCCCAGCGGCTGGCACAAGGAGCGCCGCTAAAATGTCTGGGACCGACGTTACGAGCCAAAGGACTGCGGCGCCTCTTCAGCTCAGTCCCTGAACGCAGGGCCCCAGCTGAAGCCGGAACCCGTCGGAGGGCAGGGGTGGGGGGGTCGATCGGGTCACGTGCGGGGCGCAAGACACTCTGGGACTTGTAGTTCCCAGGGTGGGGAGCGGGTCCCCGAACTGGGGCACTTGGACCTAGCGGAAGGACTGAAGAGCGGAGCACCTCTGGCTCCGGGTCCCGGGGCAGCGAGCTGGGCACTGCAGACGCAGGCGGAGGCCTCGCTGGAAGTTCCTGAGCTACTCTGTCGGCCCGCGGCCGCCCCCTATCGTTCCGTCCTCGCTGGCCTCGCGCCTGGGGCGCACGGCGCAGGGTCCGGGCCAGGCGTTACCTGGAGCCGCGGCTGGGCTCCACCCCAACCCGGCGGCCGGCGAGTCGCTCCCGCTGCAGCCCGGGGTCCCGGTCCCGCTGCGGCCCGAGCGCCGCCCGCCGCGGCCCCCCCTCTGGCCCCGCGCAGTGGAACCGTCCGCGGACCTCACCACCCGCGCCTACGCCGGCTGCGGAGCTTCACCCCCCGCTCCCGTGCGCCTGCGGAACTACCAGGACTGCACCAAGGCGAGGGCGGGGGGGGCGGATTCAAGGATTTGAATCCTCTGCGGCTCCTCCACCGTCCGCGGGCCACGCCCCTCGGCTTCCGGCGGCAGAGGGCGCGCAAGGGCAAAGCGCCCGGCGTCTGGCGTCCCAGCGGCGCGCTACTGCCTGCGTGACCTTGGGCGAGTGACCGACTCTGTCTCCTCTGTGACACCAGGAGCATAACGCGACTCCGTGGCCGTTCAAAGAACCTTCGCTTCCCAGAGAGTCCGTCCCCTCCCCCGGCTTCGCACTGAGGAGGCAGGGCCGGTATACAAACTAAAGACTGGGGTCAGCGGAGCGTGGTTCCCGGCTTTGGCCCCTTCTCTGAGCCTGTCTCGTGGTCTTCGAACTGGGAGCGTTGACACCTCTTTAGAGAGGTTAGGAGACTCCAGAGGCAACAGGACGCGTTGGCCCATCGCTAGAGGCAGCCTGGAGCAGAGCTCGTTTGCTCTCTGCTCGTGCTGGGCACTCCCCACTCCCAGAGGGGATCCTGGTTGCGGATCCTCTTCGCTCGGCGTCCGGGGGCGTCTTGGATTGGCGAGAACTACAACTCCCAGCTTGCCCCGCGCCGCCGGGTCCTGTCGTAGTCCCTGCAGACCTCCCCTCGCAGGGGCTGCCCCCACGAGGCAGGCTTTTCTCAACCCAGGGACTGGCTGCTCTGCCAGTTGTCTGGAGGCCGACTTATTTTTTAAAGCTTCCGTTTGGGGGCCACTTAGGTGGCTCAGTGGTTGAGCTTCTGCCTTCGGCTCAGGTCCTGATGCTAGGTCCTGGGATCAAGTCCCGCATAGGGTTCCCCACAGAGAGCCTGCTTCTCCCTTTACCTGTGTCTCCGCCTCTGTGTGTCTCATGAATAAATAAAATCTTTAAAAAAATAAAATAGGGACATCTGGGTGGCTCAGCAGTTGAGCGTTTGCCTTTGGCCCAGGGGTGATCCCAGGTTAGGATCGAGTCCCGCACTGGGCTCCTTGCATGGCGCCAGCTTCTCTTCCCTCTGCCTCTGTCTCTGCCTCTCTCTGTGTCTCTCATGAATAAATAAATAAAATCTTGAAAAATAAAAATAAGCTTCTGTTTGTTAAGCTTTTACCATGTGCGAAGCAATGTTCTAAATGGTTAATGTAAATTACCTTGTTATTCTTTAAAGTCTAGCAATTCAGTAAGGGAAAATCATTATTATCCCTGTTCTATAGATTTGAAAACTGAGGCATTAGTGAAGTGAAGAGATTTTGCTAGAAGTGGCAGAGTTGGGGATTTCTACTCACTCCTGACACCTGAAGCCTGCTTTCTGCCTTAATGTGGTTCATCTCTCAACAAACATGTTTCTTTCTTCCCCTTCCCTTCATCAGAACTGCATCTACATTAAGGCCTAATTTAGGATATAGTTTGCAGATATACAGTAAAATACACGAATCTTATGTGTATAGTTTAGTGAATTTTTCATAAATGTATATCTCCACATAACTAAAACTCTGATCAAGATCTGGAACATTTTCATCAACCCAGAAAGTTCTCTTGCCCCCTCCAAGTCATTTCCCTCCAGATATAACTATTCATCTATTTCTGTCACTATTTTTTAAAAAATATTTTACTTATCTATTCATGACAGAGAGAGAGAGAAGGCAGAGACAGGCAGAGGGAGAAGCAGGGTCCATGCAGGGAGCCCGATGTGGGACTCAATCCCCAGACTCCAGAATCACACCGTGAGCTGAAGGCAGATGCTCAACCACTGAGCCACCCAGGTGTCCCTATTCCCATCACCCCATCACTAATGATTAGTTATATGTGTTTAGAACTTTAGATTGATGGAATGGCTGGCTCTGTATTTACAGCCTAATTTCAGTGGTCATCATATTTTTGAGATCCTATCTAAAGTCCCATCCTTCCCACCATCAGCCCCAGCTTTATTGAAATATATCCGATATATGACATTATAAGTTCAACATGTACAATATGATGATTTGATACATGTATATGTTGCAAAATGTTACCACAATAACCTTGGTTGTGGTATCCTTCCCCTCACATAATTACCATTTTGTTGTTGTTTTTTTAAAGACTTTATTTGTTTATTCATGAGAGGCACACAGAGAGAGGCAGAGACACAGGCAGAGGAAGAAGCAGGCTCCATGCAGGGAGCCCAATGTGGGACTTGATCCTGGGTCTGCAGGATCACGCCCTGGACTGACGGTGGCGCTTAAACTGCTGAGCCACCAGGGCTGCCCCTGCCACTTTGTTGTTAACAGAGAACCTAAATAAAGCTCACTCTCATAGCAGCTTTCAAGAATAAGATACAGTATTGTTAACTGTAGTCACATGCTGTACATTAAATCTCCCCTGAACATATTCATCTTATAAGTGAAAGTTTGTACCGTTGACCAACATCAATTTCCCTCCTGCCCCAGCCCCTGGCACCCTGGCAACCACCATGTTACAATCTGTTTCTACATATTCATCGTTTTTTTTTTTTTAAGATTCCACATATACGGGCTTATTCCGCATATAGGGGCACCTGGGTGGCTCAGTTGGTTAAGCGTCCAACTCTTGGTTTCAGCTCAAGATGTGATCTCAGGCTCCTAGGATCAAGTCCTGTGTCAGGTTCTGTGTTTGGTATGGAACCAGCTTGAGATTTTCTCTCTCCCTCTTCCTCTGCCCCTCTCACTTATGCTCCCTCTCACACAAATAAATAAATTATTTACTTAAAAAACATAGAATTAAAAAATTTAAAAAATTCCACATATAATGACACCATACAGTATTTGTGTGTCTGGCTTATTAGCATGATGCCATCCAGGTCCATCCATGTTGTCACAAATGGTAGGAGTTCCTTTTTTTTTTTTTTTTTTTTTTTTTTTTTAGTGGCTGAATTAATATCCCACTGTGTATGTATCCCACATCTTTTTTTTATCCATTCATCTGGACAGTTAGGTTGTTTCCATGTCTCTCAGCTACTGTGAATAATACTGCCATGAACACAGAGATGTCTCTAAATCATGGAATAGTATTCCACTGTACAAATGTACAATCATTTTGAAACTCAATCTTCTGAACAAATGGCCTCTGAGCTCCAGCCTTGGTCTTTCAGTTCCCCCAAAGGTCAGGCTCTTTCTGGAAGGGGGTTTTGTACATACTATTCCCTGTGCCTGGGCTTCCCTTTTTCCTTGTCTACCTAGTCTACTCTGCTCTCATACAGATTATCCCTCTGTGGGGCAGGAAGGCCTGGTCCCCTCCAATCCTGCCAGTGCCCAGCACCAAGCACAGTGCCTGGCATAAAGTAAGTGTCAATCTCTGTCTGTTGAATGAACACCGAAGTGGCGGGGAGGCGGCCCAGGAAGGCCATGTGGCATCAAGTCACATTCCTAGAGGGCTCAGAGGCATTATTTTCCATCTTAGAACTCCACTAACTTCACTGAAAGGAAACAGCCGCATGATTATTTTCCCTTATTTTCCTGATGTGGAACCTAAAGCTCAGAGAGAGAGAGAGAGGCTTTCCTTGGGTCACGCAGCCAGAAAAGGGACAGAGCTGGAATGTGAACCTGGGTCTGCGTGGCCGCTATGCCTACCTCTGGGTGGTAGTGGGGAATGGTTAGAGGGGCCTGAGGGAAAGCTCTGGAGGAGCTGTCTCACAGCAGAGACAGGAAGCAGGATCTAGTACTCTCAGAAGGTAGACCTGATGGAAGTGGTCAGGGCAGCTCTCAACTCAATGAAACATGTATAGTTGGGGTCATGGAGTGGAGGCCATGTGAGAAGGTGAACTCCCATCACCACAGGCTTGCAAGCCATGATGGAACAGCTGCTTGGAAAGAGTGCTTTAGGGGGAATGTGTGCCCTGGAAGGGAGCTCAGGGGTCTGGGGTTAGAGAGGAGTTGGTTTCTTGGGTCCCAAATTCTTTCTAGGGTTGAAGGCTGGTGAGTGTCTGACATAAGGGACTGTTCTTGGGCTGGTCCCTTTGCTGTAGAACAGAGTAAGGAAGAAATTTTGCATACTACTAAGCTGTGTGCAACATGGAGGGGGTGACTGGGAAGTTGAGGGATTGGACACATTCACAGCAAAGAGCTACTCTCAGGGGCACCTAGGTGACTCAGCCGGTTAAGCATCTATCTGCCTTCAGCTCAGGTCATGATCCCAGGGTCCTGGGTTTGAGCCCCGCATCAGCTCCCTGCTCTGTGGAGAGCTTGCTTCTCCCTCTCCCTCTGCCTGATGCTCTCTCTACTTGTACTCTCTCTCTCATTCTCTCTGTCAAAAAAAGAAATAATATATATATTTTTTAATAAATAAAATCTTTAAAAAAAGAGCCACTCTCAGCTCAGGCTCTCCAGGTCAACCTCTGAAGTTGTACATTGCGGGGCGGGCAGGGGAGGTGTATGGTACCTCCATGTTGCAGATGAACTAGGGGCAGCTCAGAGAGGAGTGACTTGCCCAATGTCATCCAGCCAGTCAGAGGCAAGTGAGGATTTGATTTCAACTTGATCAATTTCTGAGTACATAGTGGGTACACACAGTAGGTTGCCAGCAAAGATAAGCAGTGAGAAGTTTTTCTGACAAAATTTTAAAAAACCACACACTTAGAACAGTGGCTGGGAAGGAGCCCTGGGTGTGTATCTGAATTTTTATATCATGTGTACATCTGTTACTTGCTCTTGGGCTAAGTGCTTTACTGTATCACCTGATTTTTTTATAGGGGATGAGTAACAAAAGCAGGAAAGTTTATGAAAGCAAAAAGTACATTCTCCAGATATGAGAGTGGGTGAGCTCAAGAGAGAGAGAGCTGCACCTACCTGACTAATCTTTATAACAAATCTTGAGTTGGATTCTTCTGTTATACCCATTTTATAGATGAGGACATTGAGGTTCAGGCAGATGGCCAAGGCCCCCAGCTGGTAAGTGGTAGGGAGGGGATTAGGACCCACATCATCTGAATCCACATCTTGCCTCTTAGCCTACTTTATAACTAACAGCCTACCTTTGCCTGAAGCTGACCCTGGGCCTGAGGCTTACTCAGATCTGGATTTTCACAGCCCTGAGCTCAGTGAGCTTCTCAGGCTGCATTGTGGCAGGCAGACAGGTGCTACTCGCGACGGGCAGAGCACCGTTGGGCCACACCTGGATCATCCAGATGCTGTCCAAAGGTCTGGCAGGCTAGAGCAACGACTGGAGTAGTGACTGGAGCAGTGATTCAGAGCTGCTGGCCCCAGGTGTCAGAGCAGGAAGGGAGGGAAGGGGCTTCGGTTTGGGGTCTGCCCTACCTGGAGCTGGGCAGAGAGACCAGGCTGACTCCCTTGGTCTGGGGAGGCCTGGAGCCTGGAGCCTTTTGGGGAGCTGCCTGCCCTTCTCGGTAGTTAGATCACCAGCGATCCCACCACATCATGACAAAACTAATATCCATTGGAACTCTATGCTGTGTTGGACACTGTGCTTGGGACTTTATTTTTTAAATGACTTTTATTTATTTATTTACTTATTTATAACATGAGCGTGGGGAGAGGCAGAGGGGGAAGGAGAGAAAGAATCTCCAGCGGACACTGCTGAGCACAGAGCCCAACATAGGGCTCAATCCCACGACTGTGCTCAGGACTTAAAATGCACGACTTCCCTTCAGCCTCACCACCACCTTTGAGATAGATTTCATACGTTATCCACAATTATAGACAAGGGACTGAGGCTTAGAGAGGTGATGTAACTTACCCCATCACAATGAACCTGGCCATCTGGCCCCTGAGCCCAATCTCATAACAACCACTTTTTAAAAACGATTTTATTTATTTTCGACAGAGAGAGGGAGAAAGAGAGAGAGAGAGCATGAAGCAGGAGAGGGTCAGAGGGAGAAAACCTCAGGCAGACTCCACACTGAGCTCCGAGCCCCATGCAGAGCTCCATCCCAAGATCCTGATGACCTGATCCGAAATCAAGAGTCGGACACCCAACTGACTGAGCCACCTAGGCACCCCTTTTAAAAGATTTTATTATTTTTTTAAAATTTTTATTTATTTATTCATGAGAGACACAGACAGAGAGGCAGAGACACAGGCAGAGGGAGAAGCAGGTTCCTCACAGGATCCTGGATCAGAGATCACTTCTTGAGCTGAAAGTGGACACTCAACCGCTGACCCACCCAGGTGACCCAAGATTTTACTATTTTTAAGTAATCTCCATACCCAACATGGGGCTTGAACTCACAACCCTGAGATAAAGAGTCACATGCCCCACCAACTAAGCCAGCCAAGCACCCCTTAACAATCACCTTATAATAATCGTCGCAAGTGCCGTCCACCTCCTGCAGTGTCTGTTCCTTGGAGACACACAAGAGGACATGCCCCTTGGGTATCAGAACTCAAATCACCTTGGCTCCCAGATCCTGACAGTTGGCATGCTGTCTCCCTCCCCTCCATATCCCTGCCCCTGTGTGTGTGTGTGTGTGTGTATTCAGTGGGTGGATACTGGACGTAACGGATCCTGTTTTTTTTTTCTTTGCTTTGTCTGCTGAGAAGCTTAGAGTGCAATTCATGACCTTCTGACCAGTAACCAGAACTCAAATATTTTGTGGATTCTCTTCAGGCCTATATTTTTGTTTTTCTCATACCTTTTCCCTTCATCCTGTTTTCTTCATCTTTTAAAGCTTGTTGAAACATATATTTCCTTTCCATTTTTAAAACTGTGCTAAAATACACATAAAACTCACAATTTTACTATTTTCAAATGTACAATTCAGAAATATTAAGGACATTTATAATGTGGTAAAACCATCCCCACCATCCATCTCCAGAACTAATTTTTTTTTTCCAGAACTAATTTCATCTTGCAAAACTACAACTCTGTCCCCATTAAACAACTTACTCCCTCTCCCCCAGCCCCTCTGGTAACTACCATTCTACTTTCTGTTCCTATGAGTCCAACTACTTTAGACACCTTGTGTAAGTAGAATTATACAGTATGTGTCCTTCTGTGACTGGCTTATTTCACTCAGCATAATGACCTCAAGGCTCATCCACATTGTGGCATGTGTGATAAATTCCTTCCTTTTTAAGGCTGAATAACACTCCATTGTGTGTACACACCACATTTTGTCCATCCATTCATCTGTCAATGGACACTGGGTTGTTTCCACGTTTTAGCTAATGTGAATAAGGATGTTATGAACATGGGTGTACGCAAAGCATGTGTACTTTGATCATCTGTTTTAAATTTAGGGGGTTGTAAGTGGGGGTAGGGAACAAACATACGTAATAAAGTGCCTGACATATAGTAACATCTAATCTATATCTATTGAGTTGGGCACTGTCCTTGCCCATGAGGAGAGGGCCACCAAAGAATGGCTGGTGACCTCGTACTGGGGGTCTTCTTTCTCCCAGATCAACACAGGGATGTTTGGGCCAGCGGCCAGAGAGGGATCTGGGGGCTCAGACCCTGCTGGGAGCCCACAGCACCTGGATGGTATTTAAAGCCAGGGTGGCTCAGGGAGTTAAGCATGTGCCTTTGGCTCAGGTCATGATCCCAAGGTCCTGGGTTCAAGCCCCACATCCTCCCTGCTCAGCAGGGAGCCTGCTTCTCCCTCTGCCTCGGCCTGCCACTGCCTCCTTGTGCTTGCTCTCTCTCTCTCTGTTAAATAAAGAAATAAAATCTTTAAAAAAACCCAAAGCCAGCCTGGGGGTGGATGAGCCTCTGGGGGAGGGGAGATACCTCCTGAGGGGCTCAGTGAACGGGAATATTAGCAACAATAGGCAGGAGAGTGCATTATTCAAGCTCATGGTTGCCCTCCCTCTTCTCTGAAAACCTCACAGATGCCTCTGAAGCCTCCACGTTTGATCCCTCTCCTCACCTAACCACTCTCTCGCCTTCTCCACAGGCTTCCTGTCACTGAGGCCTCTTCTAGCTAGGAGGGGATGGGGCTCCTAGGTGTCACTTTCTGACTGTTACCCTGCCCACCTCCTGCAGGTCCTCTGGGCTCAGGCTCTGCCAGGCCTTTTCTCCCGTGGCCGGAGCCTCCCATTCCGTGTCACCTCAGTCCTGCCCTCTTGCCCCCTCACTAACCATGGTCCGAGCCTGTCGAGGAGTCAGTCCCATCCTTACCATCCTGGGGGGTGTGGTCTCTGGCAGGGTTAATGATTGCTCAGGGGAGGAGGAGATGGTGCCAAAGTCTGCCGGCTGCTGCGCTGTCACAGGCCCCAGAAGGTGCCCGCCGGTGCCCATCCACCACCTCCACAGCCCCTCTGGGGCACAGGTAGGGACTGCCCAGCCTGGCTGCAGCAGGGGCTCAGGAGACTTCTGGCCAGGGGTAGGGACCGAGTGGGGTTGTAGGAGCTGAGGTGGGCTCTGGGGGTCCCACCCAGCTGGGTGGGAGTGCCGGTACTGGGTTGGGTGGATCTGGAGCAGCTTCCCAGTCTGACAGTGAGGCCTGTTTCCTCTCAGTGTGGGGCTGGTACGATTCCCAGATTCTGATGGCTCCCCTCCCTTCCAAGTCCTGGGGTCATTTGGACACAGGGAGTTTTCTTCATAGGACAGAAGGGAGGCAGTTCCCTCAGGCAAGCACGGTAGCCTGCCTGGGCCTCTCTCACAAGAAGCTCAAGGGGGTAAAGACAGAGTGACTGGGCTTTCTCCCAGAGCAAGGACAAAGAATGGGGCCCTGAGCTCAACTGCTTGGGTTCAGATCTTAGCTCCATCCTGGCTTTGTGGGGCTCTGTAGCTCTTTTGGACCCTGGTTTCCATATCTGTAGAATCAGGGCGGTCACAGCATGGGAAGGGAGCTGGGGAGCCCTGAAGCAGAGCCGGACCTCTGGTCCACCATGGATTTGAGTGCCACCTCAGCCAGTGCTAGGAAGTGTCAGGACTGGGGGCTTGCCCTCAGCTCTGGCTCATTCCAGACTTGGGTGCCAGGTGGAGACTCAGCGGAGAGCCGTGGGCAGGGTAGGCCTAGGCAGGCACTGCGGGGCTGGGGCACCAGATGCCCAGCTCGGGCTCAGGGAACAGTGGGATCCAACTGATGGAAACCTGTGTGTGGACTCTATGGTTCTTTTTTTTTTTTTTTTTGGACTCTATGGTTCTTAACCTCACCCCGTTTCTTAGCAAGGACACTGAAGGGCTTGCCTGGGGAGTGGGGTGCTGGGGCCATAGAGTACAGTGAGTAAGTGTGATTCTGGAATGAAAACCAGGACCCTTTGACTCCATTATCTGTCTGCTGTTGAAGCAGTCAGGGTGATGAACACTGGAGGCACCCCATGGCAGGGAGCCTGGTGCCCTTGGCTTCCACAGCCTTGCACCAGTGCTCCCTGGATGGGCCAGCATTTGCCCATGGAGTCGATTGGAGCCCAGACGAAGGCTTGCCCAGGGACTCCAGGGATTCCTGGATTTTCTTTAAATTTTAAAGATTTAATTATTTATTCATGAGAGATACACAGAGCAGCAGAGACACAGGCAGAGGAAGAAGCAGGCTCCATGCAGGAAGCCCTATGTGGGACTCGATCCCGGGATTCAGGATCATGCCCTGAGCCAAAGGTAGATGCTCAACTGCTAAGCCACCCAGGCATCCCTAGGGACTCCTGGATTTAAAGCTAGTCACTATCTAACACTGTGTCCCTAACCTAGCCCTATGTGGGACTCGATCCCGGGATTCAGGATCATACCCTGAGCCAAAGGTAGATGCTCAACTGCTAAGCCACCCAGGCATCCCTAGGGACTCCTGGATTTAAAGCTAGTCATTATCTAACACTGTGTCCCTTGCTCTTGGATATCACTCTTTGAGCTTCTCTGAGCCTTAGTTTTCTCACCTGGACCCTGGGACAATAATTCCTACAGCTAGAGCACAGCTGTGAGAAGTAAAGAGCAGAAGTGAAAGTATGTGGTGAGCTGGAGGTGGTAGTGGCCGTGGTGGGCAAGTTAGCTCTTGGGTGGCCTGTGGGTGATGAGGGCCACTTTCCTCTCTGGTCCTTCTGGAGGCCCTGGGCACATCTAGTATCCTCACTCCCAGTCTGGGAGATAGTCTGAGAGCCCTGGACTGTTGGGACCTGTGGCTGGTGCCTCCTCCCACTGGGGCCAAGGATCCAGTGCTTCCAGGGCCAGGGCGGGGGAACCTCCTTCCAGCCAGAGGGGCCTCCCGGGGGGCCCTGCATGTATCATGCAGCCAGCAAAGGTTGAGAAGTACTCTCATTCACCTCTGTGCCCTTTTTTGCCCCTCTTCTAAGCAACTTTTTGAGAGTAAGGAAAGTGTGGGAGGAAGGAAGCTAGAATTTCTAGAATGTATAGAGTCCTATTTTTTAGAAGGCAACCTGAGAGATGGAAGAGGTAAAAAGAGCCTCTGCATGTGGCTGCATGATATTGGGGCTGAGGAGAGACTGCCTCCTTTGAGCCCAGGCTACCTGGCGTAGCAGAGGACCTGGGCAGATGGTGTAGCAGAAGCCCGGGGTGGATTGGCCAGGGCACCGTGAAGGCCTTTCCCCAGTCCCAGACCATAGGCAACTCCATTCAAGTCTTGTACATTTGCAATTGCTCTGTCCCCTGCCCTTGCTGGGAGACCAGGAACTTAGAGGCCAGAAGAGGGGCCCACCAAAGCATGAAGAGTGGCAGGGCACCTGACCAGGCCTTAGAGGATGGAGAGAATTTGCATATATGCAGAAGGCAAGGGAAAGCGTTCTGGGTGCAGGGGGCAGCATATGCAAATGCCTGGGGGGGGGGAAATAGAGGGTGTGGACTGAGAACAGGAGCATTTAGTGCCACTGGACCACAGGACGGGGAAGGGGAGCAGCTTGTTGGGAAGAGAAACCTAGGACCCATGAGGACTTAGCCTGCAGGGCCCAGGGGCAGGAAGTGTGTCCCTGCAGCCAGCCAGAGCCATGGCAGAGGTTTGTGCTTGGGAGTAGCCATGCCCAGTGGGGGAGGTTTATTCTTGTTCCTTCTCCAGCTCACACGGGCCCTGTTTGCATTTTTCTCAAATGACCAAATCCAGAAATGACACTCTGGCCCAAAGAACTTTGGCCTCATTATGATCAAATGAGTGCGTGTGTGTAAAAAGTCTCTAACAAGGGGCCAAGATTGTTTGAAACTCAGGGTGGAGTCCAGAAAGAGCACTGGACTGGGTGGGATGGGAGTCAGAGGGGCGGCATCCAACTTTGCCCCCAGCTGGCTTGGAGACATTGGCAGGAGCCTCATCCTCCTTGAAACTCTGATGTAAAGGAGGTTGATAGCCACCTCTCCCTTCTGGAGGGATGGTCTGGACCAGATGCAGGGGCAAGACTTTGGGTATGCCCTACTCTGGTGTAGAGCGTCATCACTGTTGCTCTGAGTAAGGATCAGAAGGCTTCTTGAGGCCCCTTGAGAATGGGAGGGGAAGTTGAAAGAAGCTTCCACGAGCGATAAGTGTAGCTGGCTATAGGAAGGGGACCTCAGTGACCCTGGAGGATGAAGCTACCAGTGAAGGGTGCTCTCCTTCTACCTTGTCCTTGGGAGCCCTGCAGTGCCTGGGGGAAGTCTGGCTGATGAGGAAGAGAAAACCAGAAGCTGGGAAAGAGAGAGCACAGACTTCCTGCTTTGGGTTCTGATCTCATTACTGACTGGATGACGACGTCCCTTCTGCTCCTGGATTGTGATGTGCTGAAGTGGATGGCACAGGTACAAAGTGCCAGGCATAGCATATGGCCCATCCTTGCCATCCTTCCCTAGGAGGAGTGGGTCCCCAGGGCAGGAGTTTCCTCTTTTCCCCATTGTACTTTGTCATGGTGAAAAGCACATGTTGCATGCCTGTGGCTACATACTTACTCACTAATTGTCCTGTGGCTGCTGAGTCACCTCTGAAGGAGAGGAGGCAGGACAACAGAAGAGGTGAGGAGTGAGGTCCAAGATTGCACAGCAAGGGGAAGTCAGGGCTAGCTGCATCCAGCCAGTGTAAACGTACCCGGGATTTTGCCATGTGGTGGATGCCAGCAGCCTACCACCATCACCAGTGTCCAACTCCACCTGTGGGGCTGCTGCGCGCTTGCTGCTGTCACCCCTCCCCCCATGGGCTGCCACCAGCTCCATCTGCCTCTCCACCCTCATCATCACAAATGTTACAAGTGCATCCGTCCCGACCTCATCACCACCACCACCATCATGGCTTCCATCCCCACTGTCATCCCTACCCCCAGGCAAACTGATGTCCTGGTTCCAACCCCACCTCCATGACCAGCTCCAGGACTGCCTCAGTCACTACATTTGACCTCAGCCACATCAAGCCAGCACCCTCCACAGCACGGCCACCTGTTTCTCACGGAGGACTGGGAGTAGCAGTCATAAGGTGAAGATGACCCCACAATAGGCAGAAGGAAGGGATTTGCATTTGCTGAGCACCTTCTGTGTGCTGAGTGGTGAGCTGGCACGGTCTATTCCCATTCATTCCTCCAACCCCTTATGACTCCTTAGGGTTGTCAGTCCCATCTTACAAATGAGGAAATGGGCTCAGAGGAGGGCGGGAATTGCCCAGAGAGCCTCTGTTGCTTCTCTTGAGGGTCTATAAGCAATTTGCATCTCTGACCTTTAGTTTCCCCATGTAAAGTGGATATAGCGGTGCCTATCATGAGTGTTCTCGTGTCGAGTAGTGCCCAGCTCAGTGTCTGGTGCGGAGTAGATCTTCCTTATGTGGTAGCATTGGTGCTCACTGCCATAAGGCTTAACAGCCACCACTTAGGCAGTCCATTGAGGTATTCCATTGAGATGTTGATGACATCTTTCTTGACCATTCCTTGGTGTTTCCACGCTTAGTTACTTCCATTTTCCATGATCATAAATAACCACTCGTGATGAGCAATTTGCTGCTGAAAGAGCTTCCTTATTTTAGGTTTGTTGGGTTACCAGGTCAGAAAGGACAAATATTTTGAAGGTTTGGGGTTCACAGCTGAACTGGGGTTTTCCCCTCCTGCTGGAGCCCTGGCAGAAGGTGAAGGTTGCACTCTTCCCTCTGTGCATGGGAGAGACCCCCTCACTTGTAGCTGTGAGCTCCTTTGAGTCTGTTTCTCTGTCCGCAAAATGGGTTGCCACAGAGGTTAAATTACGTGAATTTCAAATGTCCTGCCTCCAAAATATCTCTCTATTCTTGCCTCTTAGTCTCTGTCACTCCCCTGGTTAAAACCTCGAAATGACCCTCTATTTTCCTTAGAATACAGCAGACCATCCACACCGAGTCTTACAGGGTCAGGTACTGGCTGCCTCTGCCTGCTTCCCTATCCCTGTTTCCCTCCCTGCCCTTCTCTCCCTTTGCTCCAGCCACAGGGCTCCTCTTTCCAATTCCTAGAACACACCCAGTTCTTAGTTGACCAGGTGCCATTCTCTCATGTTGACCGGGCAACCTGGAGCAACCTTATAACAGTGCTTGCTTTAGCAGTGTAGTATGGGCCTGAATTTTTTTTCAAAGATTTTATTTTTAAGTACTCTCTACACCCAACGTGTGGCACCAACTCACAACCCCCATATCAAGAATCTCATGCTCCACCAACTGAGCCAGTGGAAGTACCCCCTGGGTACTGAATTTTAAAAATTTAAATAATACTACAAGATTTATAATAACAATCAGCTTCTGAGTTTCCTTTTCCCATTGTTTTTGTTTGATTTGGCTTGGATTTTTCAGTGTCCATCACTGGTGTACAGGTTTCTACAATTTGTTTTTGTATTTGCCAATTTCCATGGTGTAAATACTTCCACCCTGGCTGATTTCAAGCCACAAATATAATGCCAACCAGCTTGTAAAATTCTTATAGCTATGGCAGTTTTCATAAGCAGCTCCAGCATGCTATGGCATCTGTCTTCCCTTCAATGTCTGATGGTCCTTGTTCATGACTAAGAACAAGGCTCTAAGTCCAGTGGGGTCCCTGGGTTGTGGGGGAACTTTTCTTTTGGAGGCCACGTCATAATGTGACCCAATGGTTGCCCCACATTTCAGAATCTGTAGGTTTTTTTCTCTTGAGTGGGTCCATTTTCTCTGTTTTTCATTTCTGGTGGTTGGAGGAGGTGCTCTATCATCATCTGCCAGTGCTTTTGGGACGGAGATGGGGGTAGGGGCTGAGAGGGTCACCATTTGGTATGCAGTCTTTCACTTAGCCACCTGTTTTGCTGTGGTGCCCCACCTCTACCAGGCCTAGTGCCCCGGGGACAGATCTTTCTGATTCAGCCTCTCCAGGAAGGAGGCTCTAAGTATATTTTCTAGTGTGTGGGGAGGTGGGGTGGGGTGTCAGCTCCCTCACTGCATGGATGGGGGGAATGGTATCTGGGAGTCTAATGGCTTCATATGCAAACTTTCAACCAAACCAATTTTCCCGCTTTTAGGCCACCCTGCACCTCTGTTTCCAGGAACTTCTAGAACCTTCAATCCTTGGCCTTGCTGGGCTTTTGAGCTGGAACCTATGGGTGCCATCCCTACTCTGGTTATTTGTTTATTTATTTATTGAAATTTATTTAATTTACTTTATTTTTAAAATTTATTTGAGAGAGAGAGAGAAAGTGAGCAAGCGAGCACAGGTGGGGCAGAGGGAGAGGGAAACAAGCATATGCTACACTGGGCAGGGAGCCCGATGTAGGGCTCTATCCAGAACCCTGAGATCATGACCCAAACCTAAAACAAGAGTTGGACATTTACCCAACTGAACCACCCAGGTACCCCCTACTCTGGTTTTAACTATCATTAGCTTGATAAGTTGTTCATCTTTCAATTCTTTCTTTTTTCCTTTCAAACTTCTATAATCTACCATCGTTTTAGTGGTGTTTCAATGGAGATGAATGCTGATTCCTCCATGCTGAATAGGGAGATGTCTCTTCCACTCCTCACAGATTGTCCTTTTCTTGTCCTTCAGACATGTAACTTCCTCAGAGACTCTGCCCTATGCATTTCCATTATTCACTGCTGTGTAACAAACCACCCCAAGACTTACTGGCAAACAGCAACAGTCATTTATTATATTAGAAATCTACCATTCGGGCAGGGCTTAGACCAGATGGCTCGTTGGGAGGTAGAGCGTCCTTTTTGGGATGGTTTATGCACACAGCTCCCTCACATGGGTGGGTGGATGTTGGCTGTTCACTGGGAGCTCAGTTGGGCTGTTGGCCAGGGGCTCTGTTGGTCATGAGTCTTTTCAAGAGACTGCTGGGGCTTTCTTGTAGCATGGCTGCTGAGTTCCAAGAGAGAGTGTTCCAAGAGACTAGAAGGGGAAACTGCCAGTATCTTGGGGCCAGAGCCTGGAAACTGGCACGGCATCACTGGAGCCATATTCTATCAGTCAGTCATGGGGCCTGCCCAGATGTCTTAATCATAAAACCAGTGGGATTTTTAATTTATGGAGATGACTGTGTAATGACATTGAAAAGCTAAGGCCATTGAAAGATTTTTTTTAAGAGGAGAGGGCCTGCCATGCCATGTAGGGCCACACGGGGAAGCATTCGGTCAGGACATGGAAGGAGAGAGGAGAAAGCGTGACCCAGAGCCTTAAAGCATTTTCCATGGGAAGGAAGGTGGGAAGGAGGCTGCAGGTCAGGCAGTGGAGCAAGCTTAGGATTGAATAGTTGGAATAATTTTGGCAGGCTATAGGGGTCATCCTTAGTTGTCCAGTGCTTGGCTCTGGGGTGACTCAGGGCGGGGAGAATATTGACTTGGTGTATGAGTTAGATGAAGGAGGGAGTTGGAGTGTGGGCTCTGGATTGGTTGGTTTGTACAGGAAAGGAGTGTTTGCAGGCAAGTCATCTGCCATCTCTGGGAACCAGCTTGCCTGGGGAAGGTTGGCAAGGCGCCCTGAGATGTTAAAAACCTCATAAATAGAATGAAAACGTAATGAATGTACCAGATTCAAGGGGGGCAGACATAGTCTTCATCTCTTCTTGGGAGTAGAGTCAAAAGGTTTGTAGCCCTTTTTATCTGCCATACTGCCTGAAGTAGCACCTCTTTTATGCTCCTACAATGGTCACATTCCCTTCCTTCATAGCATGAATGCAGCAAGCAGTCAGCACTTCATTTACTTGCTTAGAGCCTGTCTTTTTCCCAAAAAAATATTTTATTTGTTTGAGAGAGAGAGAGAGAGAGAGAGAGCAAGAGTGGGGTGAGGGGCAGAGGGAAGCAAATTCCCCGCTGAGCCCAATGCAGGGCTCAATCCCAGGATTCCAGGATCATGACCAGAGCCAAAGGCAGACACTTAACCAACTGAGCCACCCAGGCACCCTAGGGTCTGTCTTATTCACTAAGCCTTGAGCTCAGTGAAGGCAGCACCTTGGCTCTTTTGCTTGCAATTATTTGCCCAATGCTGGGAACAAGATCTAGCCTTTAGGAGACGTGCATAAATACCTATTAAAAGAATGAATGAATGAATCCAGGTACTCAGCACATAGCAGGTGCCCAGGAAATGTCAGTGGATATTTAAAATTATCAACCCTCTTATGGCCATGAGAGGCATGAGGGGTGAAGAGGGACATAGTTAGAAATGAAGCTGGGGGGATGCCTGGGTGGCTTAATGGTTGAGCATCTGTCTTCGGCTCAGGATGTGATCCCCAGCGTCCAGGATCAAGTCCTGCATTGGGCTCCCTGCAAGGAGCCTGCTCATCCCTCTATGTCTCTGCCTCTCTATCTCTGTGTCTCTCATGAATAAATAAATAAAATCTTAAAAATAATGAAGCTGGGGAGGGAGGTGGCTGTCAGGTGTGGATGGTCTATGGAAGCCCTTTTATGGAGTTTGGGTTCGGGCAATGGGGAGCCATCAAAGGGCTTTAAACAGAGGAGGGAGGTCATCAGAGGGGTTGAGGAAGGATTACTTGGGCTAAGTGAACTGGTTTAAAGACCCAAGGGAGGGAGGCCTGGAGGGGGGCTGAGCCAGGGGATGGGGGAAGGTGGCTGTGAGTGTGGCTACTGTGGGATGGAGGGAAATGCCAGGTTCACCATAGATTAAATGTAGGGCACTCCAGAAAAGGAGAGCCAAGGGTGACCTGAGCAAATGGGTACATCCCTGAGGCAGGAACTTGGGAGGAGGGGAAGGTGGCATGAGGGAGAAGACTTCTGGGTTTTGATGTTTCATTGTCAAGGTTCAGCTCTGGAAGTCATTCTTACTCTGCTATCTCTTTCTCTCCCCCTTGGAGGACCCCATTTTTTGGAATCAGCCAGAGATTGGGGTCATTTTCTCTTGGTTCTCCCATAGCTTTGGAGTCCTTCCCAAACTGACCTGACCAGGTAACCCTCCTGCTGTGGAGCATCTCACAAGGCCAGTGTTCCATGGAGCACACTTTGGGAAAGGTGGCAAAGGCAGCTATTAGATGTGTCAGCAAGTAGGACAAAGGACCCTGTCTACCCATAGAGCCTCTGGATTGTCCTGGTTAAGTCACTGTCCCTCTTTGGGCACCTGATTGTGAAGGATGCTATTAGCTTAGACACTTCACATAGGCAGGGTAGAGTCATGGTTGGGGGAATGAATTCTGGAATCCAAAACTTGTGTTCAGAGCACGGTCTTGTCATAGATTCCCTGTGTGCCTCAGGAAAGCCCTTTCTTCTCTCAGCTACCTCATAGTTGCAGGGATATCAAGATTATGCATATAACATGCTTAGAGCAGTACCTGCTACACAAGGACCCTGAATTCTAGAGCCAAGTTTGGGTCATTCTCAAGCTGGAATTCTAGACCAGGCTCAGCTACCCTGCCCACCCCTCTGGGTTCCCCCTCTAACTTGATTCCTCCACCCTGGAACATCTGGAGAGTGGCAGCGGGTGATAGGGGCCCTGGAAGGGTAGTGGTGGGCAAGCCTGGCTCAGACCCTCCCACCAAAGGGAGGGAGGCCTAAGTATAGTTGCCCCCTTTCCTGATGTGTCTTCCCTTGGTCTTTTCAGACATAATGGCGTGGCCGTGGCTATCCTGCCTCCTGCTTCTTACCCTCGTGGTATCTGGTGGGTGCCTCCCCTCCCCTACCAGAGTGGTACTAATGTGGAGATCCTTGGCAGGCCCTCCAGAAGAGAGGGGCACTGCTTCATTAGCAAACCCCCAGTTCCCATGACCCAGCTCCATGCTTGGCTGCCCTGGGGAGGTCTAGGGAGGACCCCAGGCGGGTGAGCTAGGCTGAAGGTTGGGACTGGTGTGGGCTCCCATTAGGGTAGGTGGGGAGTAAGCTTTGCAGGGGCATCTAGGTGTTCCAGTGGTCTATGTTCCTACAGTGGAAGCCAATGTGGCCCCGACATTCTCTGGAAACATGACGAGAGTGAATTTGCCTGAGGACCTACCAGTGGGTGAGTAACCATCCCTGTGCACAGACTGTGCCAAGCCCCTACCCAAAGAGGGCCCCAGGGACTCCCTTATGAGCTGGCTTCCCATCCTTGCATTTCCATGGCTCATCATGGGGCAAAGGTGGCCTGAAGGGAGTTTTTTCTAGAAGTTTGTTTTCTCCTCTTCAGCTTTTGTGTCAAGGCCCTCACACAGTGTCAAGTAACCAAGATACCCCATGAGAACATTCCTTCTGTTACCCATCCCATCTCTTACTGGTGTTTCTGATACCCCGAGGAGAGAGGATCCACCTGAGACCATGCTTTCTCTTCCACCTCTCACACTTGCTAAATTTCCTCCACCCCCTGCTTTTCTCCCCTCTAAACAGGGAGCAGGTTTCTGGCTCAAAGACTTTTACACACTTCTTGCCAGAAGTTAATAACAGTGCTTCACTTTATTTATTTATTTATTTATTTATTTATTTTAAATTTATTTTAAAGATTTTATTTATTTATTCGTGAGAGACACACAGAGAAAGAGAGGTAGATACACAGGCAGAGGGAGAAGCAGGCTCCATGCAGGGAGCCCAACGTGGGACTCGATCCTGGGTCTCGAGGATCACACCCTGGGCTGCAGGCAGCACTAAACCGCTGAGCCACCAGGGCTGCCCCCCAGTGCTTTACTTTAATTGCCTTTGTTTATAGAGCTACTTTCTATCTATGGCAAGTGAAATGGATTTCTATTTACAGCCACAATCTAAAGCTTGCTTTTATTTTATTTTATTTTTAAAGAAAGATTTATTTATTTATCTATTTATTTATTTATTTGAGAGAGAGAGAAGGAGAGAGAGAGAAGGAGAATGCAAGTGGGGAGAGGGAGAGAAAGAACCTCAAGCAGACTCTACACCGAATGCAGAGCCCAAAGTGGTGTTTGATCTGCTAACCTGAGATCATGACCTGAGCTGAAACCAAGAGTCAGATGTTTAAGTGACTGACCCACCCAGGTACTCCTAAAACTTGCTTTTAAAATAAAGGGATTTACATGAAACGATAAGTCAATTAAAAGAAGGATCATAAATAATGAGACACTGGATATGGTAAAGATTGTGGCAGTGTACAAAAGGGAATGAGATTTGGGAAACATCGTTTTGTTGGAAGCCACAGGGACTGAATTCCTAATTCTTAGCAGGCCGAAACAAAAGATGACTCTAAAGAAAAGAAAAAAAAAAAAGACTCTATTCATTGGGATACAGGCTTGGCTGAGCATTACAGACCCCAAATAACAAAGGTGTAAACAAGGCCAAGGCTGATCATTCTCTCATATAGCCATCTGTATCAACAAGTCCAGGGCTCTCTGGGGCTGTTCCATTAGACTGTTCCCTGCTCTACACTTTTGGTGTCTGGCATTCTCCTTCCATCTCCAGGCTCTGCCCTTCCCTAGGCTGTGGCCCTCATCCACGTGGTCCGAGAAGGCTCATGTCACACCCTATTCCAGCCAGCTAGAGGAGGAAGGGGCCCCTCAGGCTCGGCCCTTTCTCGTAATGATAGGCTCCAGATTTTACACACTGCTCTTTTCGCTCACTTCTCATTGGCCAGAACTTAGCCACCTATCCACACCTAGCTGCAAGGAGACCTGGGAAATGAGGTCTTTATTTTGGTTGGCCATGTGCCCAGCTCAAAATCTGAAGTTCTCTGGCTCTGAGAGAAAGGAAGGGTGTGAATATTAGGGGACAATCCACAGTCTTTGTCGTAGCATCGGAATTAGGATCTCAGATAGCTAAAGCTACCAGAAGACACAAGAGACTGAATCAAAGACGGTGAAACCCAGAGTTTGCCCTGGGATTCAGAATCCCAGACTGGAGTATGTGAGGAAAGGATGGGGGATAGACTTTGTAGGCACAAAGACCACATACATTTGGGTGTGGTTGCCAGGACAGCAAAATCTGTTTAGGGTTATATTAATAAAGATTTAATGCCCAGGATGAGGGAGGTGATGGTCTCATTACACTGAGATGAGCACCCTGGAAGACTGGGCTGAAGTCAAACTATTTGGTATCTATAAATGTTCTTTGTCCAAAAGAGAAGTAATGTATATATGTTAATGATATTTACATATATTTTCATAGCTGTTTGGTCATAGATAAAACACACACACAAAGGTCAAACGAATGTCACAAATATTATAACTCAAAGCCCTCAAGATCTCATTCTCCGGGGTAAGCCTTTGATATCTAAATAAAACAGCTTGAGTTCTCATACTAGTTTCAGAGGCTCCTCCTGTGGATGTTTTTTTCAAGGTTGAGGTTCACCCTTTGTTCTTTCCTCCCTCTCCCTGGCCAGTCCCTGGTGCCATCCAGCCAGCTCCAGGCTTTATTGAAGATCTGAGGAGAAGGGAGGAGATGGTAGCATGAGTCAGGAAGCCATACTCACTGTTGTCACTGGAGAGTGTCCACTCTGGGCCTGGTCAGGTCACCCAACCCCTGCATGTCTCCTCACCTCCCCAGCCCTGGGGCTCTGACACATGCTGCCCTCTGCAACCCCCGGGAAACAGAAAACTGATTACTTCATTGTTTATTTTATTATTTTTTTTAAGATTTATTTACTTATTCATGACAGACACAGAAAGAGAGAGACAGAGACATAGGCAGAGGGAGAAGCAGGCTCCATGCAGGGAGCCCCATGCGGGACTCGATCCAGAGACTCCAGGACCACACCCTGAGCCAAAGGCAGGTGCTCAACCATTGAGCCACCCAGGCATCCCCACTTCATTGCTTAGAACAGCGCCCCCTCCCTCCCTGGTCCAGACCAAAGGATCTTTTATAACCACAGACTCCTCTCTGGGCTCTCTTTTGGTGGGGGGTCCTTTCATAAACCAAAGGGTGATTTTCTTCTACCTGAGATAAATTCTATAGCTCTTTTACAACGGGAAAGCATTTTCAGTCAGATTTTTTAAAACTTTGTCATTTAGACTTTCTATTTTGAGGTATAATATATGTGCAGAAAAGTGCATTGACTCACAGATAACTATCACTGATCAGGAGTTAGGGTGCTGCAAACACCCCCAGGTCCCCTCTCTCGTCCCTTTGGTCACTCCCTGTCCTTTCTCCCTGACACAAGACCTCTTTTCCTGACACTAACACTGTACAATAGTTTTGCTATGTTAGGCAGGCTTTATATATATATATATACATATATATATATATATATGTATATATATATATTTATTTATTTGTTGTGTTTTGGCTTTTAAAATTTTTATTTTAAGATTTTATGTATTTATTTGAGAGAAAGAGCATGAGGGGAGGGAGGGGCAGAGAGAGAGGGAGAAGCAGACTCCCTGCTGAGCAGGGAGCCCCATGCTGGGCTCCATCCCAGGGGGTCTCAGGACCCTGAGATCATGACCTGGGTGGAAGGTGGACGCTTAACTGATGGAGCCACCCAGGAGCCCTATAACTATGGTGTTTTAAATACCAGCTTTAGTTTACAAACATATAATTCTTCACATATAGGGACCTAATATATGTCTTTTGTTTTTGTAGCTTTTATTGACTTGTTACATTTAATTTCTTTTTCTAGGCCAATTTAAAAAAAAGACTTATTTATTTTGTTTGTTTATTTAGAGAGAGCTAAAGTGTGTGAGCAGGTGGAGGGGTTGAGGGAGAGGGAGAGAGAGAATCTTAAGCAGACTCCATGCCCAGCACGGAGCCCAACCCGGGCTCAATCCTACAACCTCAGAACCAAGTTAATGGCCACGAAGGCCAGAGCCCTGGGGATTGAGGGGGTCCCAGACTTCACACAGAGAAGACAGGCTCCCTACCCCAGTGGAGCCAGACTGGTGCCAAAACATGGGGCTGTGGACCATAGGCATTCCGTGTCCCACCTCCAGGTTCCGAGGCCTTCTGGCTGGTGGCTCAGGACCAGGACCAGGACTCTCTGACCTATGGGATTAGTGGCCAATATGCCTATTTCTTCACTGTCACCCCGGCCACTGGTGAAGTGAAGCTGGCCAGCCCTCTAGACTATGAGGTAAAGGGTGGCAGCCTGGGAAGACCCTGTGAGGGGGGCAGGGGGATGGGGGCCCTGCCTGTGCTCCCACTCTGAACAGGGGCTCACTTTGGGCCTCTTCTCTCTGCCTGCCACCGCAGACGTTCTACTTGTTCGCAGTCACCATCTCTGTAAGCGACAGCCACAACAACCCGGTGAGTTGGAAGGGGGAGGAAGGGGAGACTGGTCCTGGGATCAGGGAGCAAGGGACTAGAGCTACTCCTGAGTGTGTCCCCTATCTCAGGCAAGCAGAGAGAGCCCTAGTTAACAAAAACGGAATTTATTTATTTATTTTTAAGATTTTATTTATTTATTCATGAAAGGCACAGAGAGAGTCAGAGACACAGGCAGAGGGAGAAGCAGGCTCCCTGCAGGGAGCCCGATGTGAGACTCGATCCCAGGACCCTGGGATCACCACCTGAGCCAAAGGCAGATGCTCAACCACTGAGCCACCCAGGCATGCCACAAAAACTGAATTTTAATATTTATTTTCATCCAAATTATTTTGTCCTTTTTGGGTCACACAATAATATTAATTTACTTTAATTATGCAAATATATCATTTATATTACAAATATAACATTACTTATATTAATTTATGTTAATACAAATGTTAATAAAAAACAAGTGCTAAATACTTCCCTACCCTGAGCTATTGCTTTCAACTCCCTCTGCTGAACGTCAGTGCTCATTTTTGAAATAACAAGCTTATACTGCTGTGCCCTATCTCTCTGAAAGTTGAGGATTTTGTCTTTATAATAGCTTCTCCAAGCCCCATCCATTAAAAAAAATCATTTTAATGACTTGGATATTCATGAATGCATTCTCTTCATAAACATCTCAAAAGTTGCAGCTCAAGCTCAAGTCCCCTGGGTGACCCTTCCCAGCCCACTTCCAGCCAAAGCGTCCACAGTCACCCTTCTTCCACATCTCTCACTGTGTGCTTACATATTTATGCATCCATGGAAGAAAGATTGTAGTTTTGGTGCACTTCCTGAAACCCAAATGGGATCCCATCTTCCATATTATCTTGAACTTCCCTGTCCACTCAACAATCAGCTTTGGAGCTCTGCCTATGTTTCCTCCTGAGTCCCCTGTTTTTTTTGTACGATTTTCCATGTAGGAGCATATCATGATGCTCTTGCTGGTCTCCTCTGACAGACACTTAGGTTGTCCGCATGCTAAAAACTATGGCAGACAAAGCTAAAATGAACATTCCTATAGCAGGACAGACATATCTTCAATTTTAAAAAAATGACCTAATTATGTCTGCAACTTGCTCTGAAATGGTTCTGTAAACATGTGGAGAGAAAGAGAGAGAGATCAAACAATGACTAAATCTGGATGAAGGGTATTGGGAGATTTTGTACTATACTTGCAACTTTTCTGGTGTTTGAAATTGTATAAAAAATGAGATTATCCTGAATATTGCCTAATTGCCCGAGAAGCAAAGCCAACTGCAAGTTGTCCCACCAGGAGTTGGAACACCAGGAGTTGTCCCACTCAGACACTCTTCCCTTTTGTCTTCTCAAGCTCTCACATTTTCCAGGCTAACCTGGGCTTTCTTACCTGCAGGTACGGAAGGAAATGCAGGTGATCGTGGAGGACAGAAATGACAATGCTCCCATTTTCCAGAATAGTGGTTTCTCCACCAGCATCAATGAGGTAACATCTGCTCTAATAGTGTGTGTGTGTATGATACAGGCATCCCAGAAGTTCTTGTCAGTGTGCAAAGGACCAGAGATGGTCAGCAGGGGGTCTAGGATCAAGGAGAAGCACCCCTTAGAAGGGCCCACTGCAGGAACCAAATTGGGGGAAATGTAACCACATGAACAAGAGTTATAGCAACATATTGCAATCAGTCAAACTGGATTAGAATGATTCCAGTTATAAAAGCAAAAATTTTTTAAGAAAAGGAATTTATTTTCTCATGTATCTGAAAAATTTAGAGGTATACTAACTTCAGGCAAGTTGGATACATGCATTTAAACCATGTCATCAAAAACAAAACAAAACAAAACAAAAACCATGTCATCAAGGGATGCCTGGGTGGCTTGGTGGTTGAGTGTCTGCCTTTGGCTTCCGGCATGATCCTGGGACCTGGGATCAAGTCTCGCATCAGGATCCCTGTGAGGAGCCTGCTTTTCCCTCTGCCTATGTCTCTGCCTCTCTCTCTCTGTGTCTCTCATGAATAAATACATAAATCTTAAAAAACAAAAACAAGAAATAACTGTGTCATCAAGAAGAGATTTTTTAAAAAGAGAGAGAGAGAGAGAGAGAGAGAGAGAGAGATTTCTCTCCACCTCTCAGCTCTCCTTATCTTGTTGCCCCTATCCTTAGGTAAGGGGCCATTCTCTATTGTGGTGATAAAAGTGTCCCGTGCAGCTCCAGGCTTTGCAACTTGAACGCAGGCTGTCTCTTTCTCTGTGGTTCTGGCCCAAACCCCAGAGTTGACTCTCATTGGCCCATTTTAGGTCGTATACCTATCAACCTAGGGATATGGAATACTTTGATTGGGTAGGTCTACATCATGATCCTTCCCCTTTAGCAAGGGAGGGCAGCTCCACTTGAACGGACTGCATGGGGAGGAGGTTTCCTAATGGTCCCTGAGCAGCAAACACAACATCACTCCTTGATCTTCATTACCATGCGGCTTTGAAAATGTATTTGGTGTGGGGCTCCAAATATACTAAATACACACTAGGCCAGACATAAGACTGACGAGGTCCAGTCAGCCATCTGACAGACTCTGATGGAGCTCATACTGTGTACCAGGCACTGGCCTTGGTGCTGAGACTATCTGGTAAATAAGGCAGATCTGGTCACATTCTAATGAAGAATATAGATAATAATCAATGAAACATTCAAAAAGCAGGATTATTTCGGATGCTATTAAGCTCTATGAAGAGTGTAAAACAGGGCAAAGTGAAAGAAAGTGACCGGGAAGGGGGCTGGTTTAGGTTGAGCATCCAGGAAAGGCCTTTCTGAGTAGGTGACATTTGAACAGAGACCTACATGGCAAGAAGGAACCAACCATGGGATGCTCCAGGAGAAGGATGTTCCAGGTAGGGGAACAGCAGATTCAATGGCTCCGAGCTGGGAATGAATTTGGAGTGTTCTAGGCATATAGCCAGGAAGGTGCTGTGAATGGAGGGTGGAAGGTGAGGAGATGAAGTCAGAGAGGTGGACAGTGGCCTGACGTCAGAGGGCCATAGAGGGAGTGAAGATTGTATTCTAGACAAAATAGGGGAACCATTGGAGGGCTTTTAGCACAAGAGTGATGTGGTCTGATTTATGATTTTCAAAGATCACTTTGGCCACTTTGTGGAAATAATGAAGGTGTGCACAGGTCACAGACAGGGCAAAGGCCTCCCCAAAGAACCTTCCAGCTCTGCAGGGTGCTGTCTGGGATGTACTGCTGTAGGCTACAGAGAGCCCACAGGATGTTTGAGCAGGGGAGTGGCACATCCTGGATCCTGGAATGATTGTGCTTCTTTCTCCTGAGGTGCTCTGCAAATCATAAGCCAGCCGAAGTGGTAGGGAGAGGAAAGGGGGGTAATCTGCTCCCTGTCCTCCCTCCCCCCAGTGGTCTCCAGAGGCCTAGCCCAAGCGGGAAGGAAAAGGGAGCATTGAGTGTCAGGCTCTAGGTGTTATCCCTGCAGTATAATCGGGGACATAAGCTCAGGGAGGGGAAATGAGCGCTCAGTCGTGGAAGGGATGGATTGGATTTCCTCATTACAGACCCTGCCAGTTGGCTCCCTGGTGTTCTCTGTGCTGGCCAAGGACCAAGACACGGGGTCTGCAGGAGCAGTGGTGTACTCCATAGAGCAGGTGAGCACAGGCAAGTCCTGCGGGAATACGGGCCCCACTGCTCCTCATAGCCACCAGGGGGCAGCATCTCCCACACAGCCTGCAGGAACCTTGAGTGTTGGGGTGAGCCCTGGCTCCCAAACCTTTTGCTGGCCCCCTCTGGACCTCATTTGATAAAGCCACCTAAGGAGGGTGACTGCCATGGACAGAACCCTTCTTCCCACCTTCTTGCCTTGGGGCACCGACTGGGCTTCTGCTGAGTTCATGTGGCTTCATGGGGCGGCTGGTATACAGAACAGGAAATCAAGAGGTACAGTGTCTTGTCCAAGGTCATGCACACAACAGAGTATGTGACCCAGTTCTTCTGAAGGCATGTTAGCTAGCTATAGCTCCCGTCTACTGAGTGCCCACGATGTGCCTAGCATATACCTTACCTCATTGGACCCTCCTCTCAACCCACTGCTGAGATATCTGAGCTCATTTCCCAGAGGTGGAAACTGAGGCTCAGAAAGGTTAGGTGACCTGGTAAGGGTGGCAGGGCTGGTTAAGAGCAGAGCTAGGACTTGAGCCCTGGTCTCTCAGAGGGGAGCCTGCCCTGACTGCTCTGCCTCAGGTCATCCCTAGCAATGGGGAGAGCCAGCACCTCTTCAGGATCTTCCCCAATGGCTCCATCGTCCTCAATGGCAGCCTCAGCTACAACAACAAGAGTGCCTTCTATCAGCTGGAGCTGAGGGCCTGTGTGAGTAAGGGTGCAGACAGAGGGGGGCCAGGACCATGAGGCTCAGCCTTACGGAGACCTATCTCCCACAGGACTCAGGCGGCATATACAACAACATCCTCACCATCCAGTGCTCCTCGCCTGTCTTCCTGTCCATCTCTGTAGTCGACCAGCCAGACCTGGACCCTCAGTTTATCAGGGAGTTTTACTCAGCCACTGTGGCCGAGGATACACCCCAGGTGTGCTAGAGGACCTGGACGGTCTGGGTGGACACAAGAGGCAGGGAAAGGGTCCGGCACATTGAACCACGTGGTTCTCTGCACAGGGAACGTCAGTGCTGAAGGTAGAGGCTGTGGATAGTGACAAAGGCATCAATGACCCAGTGACCTACAGCATTTCCAGTGAGAATTGGGGGTGTTCCCAGGTGGAGGAAGGGGTGGGGGCTCTGCTGCAGCCACTGGAAGCAGTAGCTCCTACTGCCTCTCATCAGACTCCACAAGACCCGGCTGGTTTGCCATCAGTCCAGATGGGGTGATCATGGTCAATGGTTCCCTGGACCGTGAGCAGCTGCTGGAAGAGGATGAGGAGGTGAAGGTCCAGGTCATGGTGAGTGAGGGGTCCACTGCCCCTTTTGCACCCCTACCCTCAACTTCTGACCTTTAATCTCTGTTCTCTCTGATCCTTGGTTCTCTGACCTCTGGCCTCTGGTTTCTGCTCTGCCCTAAGGCCACTGAGAAGAAACCCAACATCTATGGGCAGGAGGCCAAGGTGAGCATATGGGTCACACTGACAGTGACAGATGTCAATGACCACCAACCCGAGTTCTACAACTGCAGCCTTCTGGCCTGTACCTTCACACCCCAAGAGGCCCAAGTTAACTTCACTGGCTACGTGGATGAGCATGCCTCCACCCGCATCCCCATTGATGACCTCACCATGGTGGTCTACGACCCAGACAAGGTAGGTGCACCCAGACAAGGGGTGGCTGGGCAAGAGTGATGGTGGGAGATGGCTAGGGAAGATGGTGGGGAGTGACCCATAGAACAAGGTACTATGGTGGGTGATTGGTGGTGCTGATCATAAACAGTGTTGGAAAATCAGAGTTGTTAGGTGATATTTGCAAATGTTGGGTGATGTTATACTGGTGTGTAGTTTTGTGCTCAGGGCAGTGCTAGGTGGTAGTGAACAGAAAGGCAGCACTGAGTGAAGGTTAATAGTGGATGCTAGGTAATGTTGAGTGGAGTATATAGTTTTCAGTGGTGTTGAGGAGATGGTGGTGATGGGTACTTGGTGAAGTTGCAGGATGTTGGGGTATTGGATATTGGGGAATGTGGCAGTATTGAGCACAGAAGTGGCTTGAGTGAGTGCAAAATTGGAGAGTATTCTTAAGTGGAAATTGATATTGAGAGTTGGGTGAGCTGGGTGGCATTGAATAATGAATACCTATGGATGGTGTTTGGTAGTATTTGGTGATATTGGGTTGGTACCAAATGTGGAGTGAAGGATGGTATTGGGTGGTGGTAGGTGGGTGGGTATATTGAGTTGGTGGTTGGCATTGAGTGAAGCAGAAGGGGTGTGGAATGGAGGGTGGTGTGAGTAATGGGGTGATGTTGGGTGTTGCTGGTATTTGGTGTTGGTATGGTGGTGGACTGTGTTGAGTGGGAGTTGGTAAGGAAGACTCAGTAATGTCTTATGGGAGTGAGGGGAGTGTGTCCAGGCTCTGTCTTTCCAGCCCAACCCAAGAGCCTAGGCACATGGGGATATCTTTTTCTGATGAGCCCACATTTGCTCAGTGAGCAGCCTATTTTCCCCAGGGCCCTCTTGTCACAGTGTTATGAGAGGCCCTCTCTCAAGAGACTTCAGAGGGCCGGGCCTCTGATGCAGGAGCCTACAGTCAGGGATTGGGGCAAGACGCAGGTTGGTATGTTGGAAGGGTTGGGGTCTCTGCTATACCATATACCCATCTCCACAGGGCAACAATGGCACCTTTCTGCTGTCCTTGGGGGGCCCCGATGCTGAAGCCTTCAGCATCTCCCCTGAGCGGGCGGCAGGCTCATCGGACGTGCAGGTGCTGGTGAGAGCTCCTGCACTGGTGGACTACGAGAGGAAAACAGTGATGCTGGTGCAGGTGAGGGGTGCGTGCTCTGGGACGCCAGGGAGCACAGTCCATGGGCATTCTGACCCCAATGCTGCTGCTTCCTCCTCCATCCTCAGGTCATGGCGACTGACTCAGCCAGTGGGAACTCCTCTGTCGCCCTGGTGACCATCCACCTCAGAGACATTAACGACCATAGGCCCACATTCCCCCACAGTTTGTACAACATCAGAGTTTGGGAGCACAGTGCAGACGGCACTGTGGTCACCAACAGCATCCACGTGAGTGACAGGAACCCTCTGGGACTGGGTGGGGAGGGACACGGAAGAGGACCCTGCCCAAGTTTCTGTATCATCTGATGTCGTCGGGTCTGAGCCAGTGTGCACGCATGTGTGGGCGTGTGTAACAGGCGACAGCCCTGTCTCCTTAACTGCATGGCTGGCAGTGAGGGACATTTCCAAATCATGTCCCATTGTTTCTCTCTCTGCCTCACAGGCCTTTGACCCTGACACGGGTGAGGGTGGCCGCATCACCTACAGCCTGCTTCCAGGGAACGGGTAAGGTCTCAGGGTGGGCAGAGGGCAGGCGGATGAGTGGGGCCCGGGCCCACCTCTCTGCCTTGCAGTGAAACCAGAGCAGGCAAACATAGGACACTCATGACATTCCAATTTCAGATAAACAACGAATCCTTTATTTGGTATAAGCAGATGGCAAATATCACATGGGACATCCTAAAATATTTTTTATTGTTTATCTGAAATTCTAATATAAGTGGGCATCCTGTATTGTTGCTTGCTCACTCCGGCCACCCTGCACAGGGCAGAGATCTTTAAGGTGGATCCAGACTCAGGAATGGTGACAGTGAGGGACAGCGTGCTGCTGGATCGAGAGAAGCAGGCCGAGTACTACCTCACACTGCAGGCCACAGATGGCGGGAACTTGTCGGCCTCCACCACGCTGCACATCATCCTGCTGGACATCAATGACAATTGGCCTGTGGTCAGCGGCTCCTACAACATCTTTGTCCAGGAGGAGAATGGCAATGTCCTCATATCCCTCCAGGTGCGAGCCAACCTGAACTTGGGGGGTGGGACAGGGGCAGGGGACCAAGTCTGGCTCTGAAGTTGTGCTGGCCCTGGATTGGAGTCTGGGTTCTCCTCTGTGGTCCTGAGGAAACCAATCTGTCTCTTAGGACCTCTGTCTCCACTTTGGAAAATGAGGACAATTGTGGTACTTAGTCCCAGGATCACTGGGGAATAGTGAGGTAATGCATATAAAGTGCTCAGCACCAAGCCTAGCACAGAGCAAACCCTCAAAAACATATTGCTCTTTTGAAATCCAGCCCCTGTCTCATTCCAAACAGGATTTGAGTGACTGACTAAAAAGGTAAAAAATGGGAGAAATAAGGAGAAAGAGAAAACAAGAATGGTATTGCCAATAGGCACAGAGGCAAAGTTAGAACCCAGAACGACACAATTGCTAGGAGGGGGGCTGAAAATTCAGTTCTGAGCTTCCTGATGACCAGTGCAAAAAAGGAAATATCAGTGGCCAGGCTGACAGAGTCCATGAGATAAAAATCCAGGTTGGTTCCAGAGAAACACCAAAGACAAGCATCTTCCGGAGTCATCTGAAAGGGAGCCTCAGAGGAAGTGGGAAAGAAACCAAGTGCTCAGAATGACAATCATGTGGCTACTGAGCACTCTTATATTCCTGGGGCTGTGAGGTTTCCCGAGCACATTCCCATCCCTAGTATCTTGACCTACTTGTGAAATAGTTGCTCCAATCGTCCCCATTTCACAGAAGGAGAAAACTGAGGCTCAGGAAAGTTAAGTGACTTCTTTGGGCTTGCATAGCCAATAAGCAGCGCCCTGAAGCCAGAGCTTGGACCTCTCTACCCTGAAGCCTGGGCCTTTTCTTCTAGCTCCTTGATACTTCCTCCCTGGTCTGTGGGTTCCTTGGGGCAGGAGCATTTTAGATCTGCTGTTGTAACCATGGCGCCCGGCATGAGCCCTGAGAAGCGCTTGGTGAATTAACTGGCCTGAATTCAGAGTGCTGAGAGGTGAACAGACGGGGTCAGGCTTCTGGAAAAGCCATCTCTGGCTGCCTGTACAGGAGGCATTTAATAAACAAGATCCCAATGGAACTGAGATGAAAGAACTGAAGGTGAGGGATGGGCAAGGAGGAAGGGGAAAAGCTAGATTCCAAGCCAGGGTAGCCCAGCTCTGGATTCAAAGCCACATGTCCTGAACACCTATTGTGCACTAGGTCCTTTCCTGGGCCCCAGTCCTCTCAGATGACTCCACCATCATTGCTGCCCATGTGTGACTTTCAGGGGAAGGATGCCAGAGAGTCACCCAAGGGTGTCACTTGTGCTGTGTTCAAGATAGCACAGGGGATGTGGAGGCCCCGGGAGTATCACTAGTCTGGCCTGGAGTCAGGCAGAGAGGTGTAGAGGGCATTCAGGGTGAGGGGAAGGCATACGCAAAGGCCTGGTAGCATGACCAAAGCGGTTGTATTCTTCACGCTGGATCGACCCCAAAGGCAGGCCACGTACACGTACAGGACCCTGGCAGGACAGGAACACACACACAGGCACGCACACACACATACACGAATTGGGTGAAGAATGTGCTGTTAAAAAAAAAAAAAAAAAGCACTGAAGCAGTTACTGTGGGAAGATCAGAATCCTGTTGGACTTCACGCTTATGTTATACTTGTTTGTTTCTGAATTTTGGATATCTGTAATCCACTGCCCCGTGCCTCCTCTCCACTAGAATCTCAGCTCCCTAAGGGCACTGTCTTGGTCATGGCTCTGTGTCAGCGCCTACACCAGGGTGGGCACATGGTTGATATGCAGTCAATATTTGTAGGGTCAATGGCTGACCTCAGTGCTTAAGACCTCAGAAGCTCTTGCAAGCTGTCGATCTGACCCTCCTTGAGGGAGACTGAGGCTGAGAGACTGGTCCAGCGTCCCACTGGCTTTTGGCACAGTCACTGCCCTTGAGGTCCAGTGCTGGAGGGGGAGGCCCGGCTTCAGGGGAGGCGCAGGGGAGCCGGGGAGCACCTGACAGCTGATGCCGCGATGCTGGTTATCCACGCAGGCTCAGGACAATGATCAGCCCAACACCAACAACAGCCGTCTGCATTTCAGCCTGCTTCCTGGCCCCTACAGCCACAACTTCTCAGTGGGCCCTGATACAGGCATCCTAAGAAACCTGGGGCCCCTGGACCGAGAGGCCATCGAACCTGCCCTGGGGGGCCGAATTGTGCTGACAGTACTTGTGGCTGACTGTGGCATGCCTGTCCTCAGCACTGAAGTCAATGTCACCATCAATGTGGAGGTAAGACCTGGCTCAGCCTCGGGCCAGGTGCCATGAGGGGCCCCATGCTGGGGAGCTCCCAGCAGATAGCCAGCGCCCTACCCCTCCCGAGTCACATTTCTATCCTTGTCACATTGAGTCACATTTCCACCCTTGGCGGTATGGTGGGCAAGAGAGTTCTAGAATCAGGCTGCCTGGGTTAGGATTCTGGCTCAGTTGTGCGGCCTTGGGTAGTCACTCAACCTCCCTGTGCCCTCAAATTCCTAATCTGTAAAATGGTGACAAAAATACCAGAAAGTGAGCTAACAAATGGAAAGCGCTTTGCAGAGTGCCTGACCTGAGGAAGGTACTCAGTGTGTCCAGTCCGCCTGCAGTGTCCCCTTGCATTTTTTTTCCTTTTTTTTTTTTTCCTTTTTTTTTTCTTTCCTCAGTTTGGGAAACCTGCAGCCAATAGCATTTTTGGAGCAGATGATCTTCCTTCTGACACATCAGATCGTCAGAAGGTTGGGAGCAGCCTAGCTACATCTAATGGCCATGTCACCTACTTCACTTTGTCTCATCACATAGACATTTTATCATCTCACATCATCACAAGAAGTAGGATGAGTACAGGACAATTGCATATTTTCAGAGAGAGAGAGAGACTGCATTCATGTTGACTGTGATCACAGTATATGGTTATAATTGTTCTATTTTATTGTTATTGTTCATCTTTTTCTGTGCCTAATTTAATTTTTTTAGGATTTTGTTTATTTTTTCGCAAGAGACACAGAAAGAGAGAGGCAGAGACACAGGCAGAGGGAGAAGCAGGCTCCCTGCAGGGAGCCTGACATGGGACTTGATCCCGGGACTCCAGGATCACACCCTGGGCTGAAGGTGGTGCTAAAACCGCTGAGCCACCGGGGCTGCCCTGTGTCTAATTTATAAAGTAAACTTTATCATGAGTAGGTATGTATAGGAAAAAAACATAGTATACACAGGGTTCAGTACCATCTGTGATTTCAAACCTCCGTGGGGGGTCTTGGAACGTTTCTCCCACAGATAAGGGCAGGAACGACTCACTGTATTGGCTCTAAATATCATTCATGAAGTTCTGTCTGAAACGCTCCTATTCCTCACTACCATTCAAAGGTAAAGAGAAGGGGTGAAAAGGGCGGAGGCGCAGAGGGTGAGCAGCTTGCCTAGGGCTGCAGAATGGGGTTTTGAACCCAGTGTGTCTGCTTCTTCGGTGGCCACCAGCCCACAGGGCACCACCCTCTAAAAAAGTGTTCTAACAAAAGTACACCTCTACAATGTCCATGATGTGGACGGCGCCCCCTAGGCCCCTGCAGTGCACAGCCTTCGTCATCCCACACAGCACCCCTGTGTCCCCCTGGGTTGGGATGTGCAGCTTTCCTACAAGGATCAGAGTGAGGCCTCAGGGAAAATGGAGAAACAGAAGCAGAATTAGAACTTGTCAGCTTGTTCACCCTGTCCTCAGGGTGAAGTAGGCCAGGAAGAAGGAAGAAAGCAAAATTGCATTTACTGAGCTAGTGGGTCCTTTTACGCCAACAAACTAGTTCCTACAACGGTCCCTAGAAGGATGACTATGAGCCCTCTTGCAGGTGAAGACATTGAGCCTCAGAGAAGTCAAGTCACATGTGAGGCAGAAGGGAAGCTGGATTTGACTCAGAGCTGTGCTCTTAGCCACCCCAGTGACTTAGGGAGCAGCTGGCCACATGCATTGAGACAGAAATGCTGTGCTGGGAAATCACCATCGGAAAATACATCTAGTTAAGGGGGAGATGGCTTTGTTCTTGAAGATGTCCGTTGAACCATTATTTAGAAAAGTGGAAGCCAAAAGCAGACATCTGTGGGCTGCCCTGGGAAGGTCTGGAAAAGCCAAGGGCACCCCCAGCAAACACCACTCATTGGGGAGGAAGTAGCAGATAGAGGTGGTTCTGTGCTGTGACAACAGTGGCAGTCTCTGTAGGTGTGGGTGGCCAGGGCTAGAGAGGGAAGGCAAGAACAGAAAACAGTGAGCGTCTGAGGGCAGGACCAGGCCTAAGCCCTGGCAGTTGCCTGGAGCTCAGCATCGTCTAAGCACAGAGCAAATGTCCTGGGGTCAGCTGAACTCAGGAGGAATAGGAGAAAAGAGGGGACAAGGGAAAACTTGGGCCACAGAGCCTTGTAGAAACAATGGTATTGGTGCCAATAGGATAAATCCAAGAGATGAGGAGTCAAGCTAGGCCAGACAGGGACACTGATAGGGACTCAGCCACCCTTCTGGAAAGCAGAGTCTGAGATGGCTCTGAGTTGTCAGAGAAGCAGGGAGGAGGTGGGGCTCCCTGAAAGTGTATCACTAACTTCAGAGGTCCCGCTGCAGGCCTGTGAGTCTCAAGTGTGTGCCCTGGGCTAGTTCCAGCCTTGCCACGGCCCTTGTCTCGTCTGTGAAGTAAGGAGCTGCTGGCAGAGAGTCTGTGCCTTGAGTCAGAGGAAACACTAGCTCTCAGATTGGCTCTAGGGAGGCTGAACCGTGGGGCTCCTGGTGTCCCTGGGCTCAGACCTTCCTCTGCCCACAGGACATCAATGATAACCTGCCCATCTTCAACCAGTCTATCTACTCGTTCTCGGTGAAGGAGAGGGACCCAGGTAAGTCCTTCCTGGGCCAGGCCGGGCACTGGGGCTGGGGCCCAGTGAGGCATCTGAGCCCTCCCTGCGGCTCTTGCGGGTGGTAAGGGGAGAGGAAGCCTCCAGCGGCTGGGCCAGGGGTCCCTGTGAAGTCTGCCCTCGTCCACAGGACAGCTGGTAGGCGTGGTGAAGGCCTGGGATGCGGATCAGACAGAAGCCAACAACCGTATCAGCTTCAGCCTGACAGGGAGTGGTGCCAACAACTTCCTGCTCCGGGGCTTGGTGCTAGAGTCTGGCGGCGCTGGGGGCTACCTTTGTCTGCCTGCAGATGTGAGCCTGGACTACGAGACACAGGCCTCCTTCTATCTGACACTGAGTGCCGAGAACCCAGACCCCCAGGGGAAAGAGGCCAGGGCACAAGTCCTTGTGGCTGTGGAGGACGTGAATGACGAACCACCCACTCTGGACTCAGCCTCGCTCCAGGGCATCCGTGTAGCCGAGAATGGCTCACAGCACGGCCTGGTGGCTGAGCTGGTTCCCCAGGATGTGGATACCATGGCTCAGCTGGAGGTACAGCTTGTGAATACCATCTGTACCAAGGCCGGGGTCAACGTGGGCAG
This sequence comes from Vulpes vulpes, assembly GCF_048418805.1. Classification (NCBI taxonomy): domain Eukaryota; kingdom Metazoa; phylum Chordata; class Mammalia; order Carnivora; family Canidae; genus Vulpes; species Vulpes vulpes. Next base: position 95,568,388 of record NC_132783.1, on the reverse strand, counting down.
CCTGTGCTACGGCTGGTTCTCTGTGCTGGCCAATGGCTCTGTGGTCATCAATCAGAGTGAGGCCATTGACTACGAGACCTGTGACCTGGTCACTCTGGTTGTTCGGGCCAATGACCTCACAACAGACCCCCGCTTCCAGGCCTACAGTGACAACGGTGAGGCGGCCTGGCCTGTGGGATTGGGTGGGCTGCAGGATAGGGGCCGTGGGCTGGGGCCCCAGTCCTTACCAGCTGTGTCACTGGGAAAGTTGTGACATCTCCTTAAGCTTCTGTCCCCATATGTCCGGTGTCGTTGGGCAGTAGGCTGGCAGCAAAGGCAAAACAAAAACACACATGTAAAATGTTTAGTGAAGTGCCTGGCACAGAGTCAGTGCTTCACCGATGCTACTGTCTTGTAAGGCAGGGTAAAGAGGAAAGTACACTTCACAGTGCTCACATCCTACCTCGGATTGTGATGGCTAGAATAACCACATTAACAGCGAGCCTATTTTGAGAATTTCCTACAGCCGAGAGCTATGCCAGACACCTTAAAAGCATTCTTTATGTTACTCCCACGCAATCGGTGAGGTAGATGATCCCTATCCAATATTATAAATGAGGAAACTGAGGCATACAGTGGCCAGCTCAATAACCTAGCTTACACGCTAGCAATGTCAGTATCATGCTGTGGTCAGGTGGGACACGCCCCGGCCAGGCTCTGCCTGGCCTGATGCTCTTACTGGATGATCTTGGAATAGGTGCTTACCCTCTCTGAGGTATGGGGAGGATATTCCCTGCCACAAAGTCCAGTGGAAACTGAGCGGGCACCCCAGGCCAGGAGCAGGGCTGGGGACAGTGCATGGGAGATGTTGGGAGGGAGGCAGGGGGGAGCATGGCAAGTGCCCAGGCTTTTTGGTTGGGCCTAGAGGCCAGAACCAGCCAAACTTGTTCTTCTAGGAAGTCTCGCTATCACCATTGAGGACACGAATGACAATGCCCCCTATTTTCTGCCTGACAATAAGACTTTCGGTAAGTGGGCCAGGCTTTCCCTCCATACTCTGCCAGGATTTCCTTGGGCAGCTCCCATAGACCCTCCTCAGGCCCCAAGTGGACTATTAGAAAGGAAGGCCTCTTTTTTGCTTCTCGGCCTTTTGGCTAAGATCAAGTGTAGAAAGGAAGGCCTCTAATCTCGCCTCTCCCCCAGGGTTTCAACAGGAGAGACCTGATGTTTCACCACAGTTCGGCCCCAACTCTGAGCCAGCTCCTCCCTCTCTGGGCCTCAGTTTCCCCGTCTGCACAGTAGGAGTGGCTGAGCTGCTAACTGATGGCTCAGAGACTGTTATAATGGGGGATTTTGATGGTAGAGAGGCTGCGGGAAGATATGGGGAGACTGCATCCTGAGCTGGGCTTGTGATCAGTACTCAGCCAGGTGGGCACTGGCACTAACCCCGCTGACCCCACTGATCCCCTTGATCCCTTCTCGTCCACACTTATAGTTATCATCCCAGAACTTGTGGTGCCCAACCAGCAGGTGGCTTCTGTCCAGGTAAGCCCATCATATTAGTCCCAGGGGACACAGGACCAGGGCTTTCAGGCCTTTCACTGTCCCCCCAAATGTTTTAACACTACAAAGGAAATTTATTGGCTCCAACCTATGAAAAGAAAGCCCCAGAATGGAGACAAACACTTGCCTAATTGATAGGGTTAAATTTCATTAATTGTTACTTGGTTGTCATAAAAATTTCATGACTATAAAAACTATTTGCAGGCTAGATTTTTTTTTTTTTGCTACACCACATTTCCAAGTCATACAGACAAATCATAACAACTGTAAATTAAATGAGTTCCTTGCAGATAAATAATTTCCAGAGTAAAATTATAAAAATACTTTTAGTGTTCTATGGCATTGGACGTGGGTGTGTTAGAGGGCCCTGGCTGCACCACAGGGGCGGGCAAGGCCTCCCACACAGCCCAGGTGCCCGGGCCTGGTGGGGCCTCTTACTGACCTGGGAGCTGCCTGCCTTTCTGGGGCCCAGTTTGCCTCCGGGAAGAAGCTGTCAGTGAGCCAGGGGGCAGTGATATTGGAAGGTGAAGAGGTCGGGTGGCATGTGTGTGCCCCTCCCTGTGCTGTGGGAAGAGCACAGGTACTGAAGATGGATGGACTGGCCTTCCTCCACTTCTAGCTAAGTCTTCAGCAGGATGGGGTCTCCCTCCGAGCCCCAGTTTCCTCTCATCACATGGGTAGAGTAATTCTCTCTCCAGGTTCTTTCAAGCCTTGAAGAGTCTTCCAATCTTCAGCCAATTACATTTTAATGTCATGAGTCTGGCCATAGCTTGGAGCCATTTTCTTTACATTGATTCATTCTTGAAACTTAAACAACAGCTTTGGCCTCATTCTGAACAGTAGACTCACGGGTCTGTATGTTGGCTATATTTTTCCCTAAAAGGCACTAGAATGTGTAAGAATGTTTGTGCCCTCTCCTCTAATCATTTCATGGTCCCCTGTGGGAATTTGTACTCATTGTCAGTAAACACTTGAAATGAGGGATTTAGGGGAAGGCCAGGCACACAGTAGGTGCTCAGGAAATTTGAATGTCCCTAAGTGTGTACATGTGTGTGCCTGTGTGTGTGTGTGTGTGTGGCAGTGGGTGGGGGGAAGCAAGGCAGGATTTCCACATCGGATGGACTTTGGACCATGACCCGTTGATTTAGGAGCCCAAAGGCAGGGACTTGTTCAAATCTGGATTTGCAGAGCAAGCACGCTGTTTAAGGTGTTTGCTAAGTTGAGGTGGCCTAGAAGAGGCTGATAGAGATACTGGGACCAGACTCCTGGGCCATCTCAGCTGCTGATTCCTGCTGGGGAAGAAACGGGGCCTGGCCTGACCCCTAGGTATTGTCTATTCTTTCCCCCAGGCCAGAGACAATGACTCAGGCAACAACGGGGCCATTCTGTTCTCCATCTTCCAAGTGGATTTCATCGCTAAGGATGGGGCCATGATTCCTTTCCAGGGCTTCTTCCGGGTCTCTACCTCCTCGGAGGCCAACTTGTTCATTGGCAACATTGAGTAACTGTGGGGAGCCCCTGGATGGGGGGCAGTAAGGGGGCCTCAAGACAGTGAGTTCCCCACCCTGGGAGGTATATAAGTAGGTTCCAGAGGACTCCAGCTTGAGTTCCAAGACTCAGTTGTGCTCTTCTACCTTCAATAGGCTGGTGACCAACCTTGATTCCACTCTCCAAGGCACCTACCAAGTGACAGTCCAGGCCCAGGACAGACCTTCAGTGGGTCCTGCTCAGGAAGCCAAAATCACCCTGAATGTGAGTGTTGGGCCCTGCCTCTAGACCCCAATACTCTCTGCCAGCTCCTGCGTCCTCTGTGCCTCATCTTCCCCATGTCTTCCTCCTGTAGCTCTTCACTGTGGACCAAAGTTACCGTGTGAGGTTGCAGTTTTCCATGAACAAGGAAGAGGTGGGCGCCAACATGGAAGAGATTACTGCGTAGGTTTGGGGTGCCCAGAGGGGGCTGTGGGGAAGAACAGGGCCTGGGAGTATGGTCCCTGATAAGACCTGGACGGGATGTATGTGAAAACTGTCCTTGACCTACATTTGATTTTGTCCCTGTCTTTGATCTGTACCTATACCTGCATTTCCTCTCTCAATTTCCTAGGAGCCTAGGGTTGGCTGGGCAGAGAGAGGCCTAAATAGGGCTGTAATGTATAGTTGTGAAGGCTGTGCACTACACAAGGGCACTCTGCTTGCTAAGTCGTAAACCCAACCCCAGAGGAAGGGGCTGCCTTGTCTAATTTGCACAGAGGTGCTACCTGAATAGCCAATGAAGCTGTCCACAGGAGGTGCCCCTTTTTAATTCTCACAATTCCTAATTCCACCGGTAGAGTCCTGGCCATAGGCCTAGACTAAGGCCCCTACCCCATGCTTCTGTGACATCTTCTCCCTTTGCAGGGCTCTTGTTCAGGCCACCAGGACTACTGTCTACGTTGTGAGCATTCAGGACATAGAATCCACGGTTCGGTGAGTGTCCACAGGCCCAGTGGTTGGAGTGAGGACAAGAAGCAGAAACATGAGGGGCCTCCTGGATGGTTCTGGACTGTTTACCCTTTACCCCTGCCCCATTCCAGAGCCCGGGGACGCTCTTACCTTGATGCCTATTTTGTCTTCTCAAATGGGTCAGCCCTGACACTTGATGAGCTGAGTGTGTGAGTGGGGCTCCCCTTGGGGTGGGCAGGAAGCTTAGAGAATGCCAATGTCCCTCGGGTCTGAGTGAGGGTCTATGGCCAGGATGATCCGGAATGACCAGGACTCACTGATGCAGCTGCTGCAGCTGGGGCTGGTGGTGCTGGTGAGTGTCAGCATGGCGGAGCTAATGCGGGAGTGGGGGGTGGGGAATGCTCACACCCAACCTCCTTCATACTTCTTCTCCAGGGCTCCCAGGAGAGCCAGGAGTCGGACCTGCCAAAGCTGCTCACCAACGTTATCATAGGATTGGGAGTGGCTTTGCTGCTGATCATCGTGATTATGACCACGGCGCTCATGTGTACCCGGAAGAGGTACTGCTCCCATCACCCCCTGTGTCTCCAACTCCGCCTTTCCCACCATCTAAGACATCTGGCAGGTAGAGAAAGCTTGGGTTTAGGCACCTGGTATATCTGAATTTAATCCCCAGAGACCTGTGGTGACTACTTGAATAGGTCATCTCCCCTCCCTGAGCCTCAAGTTCCTTTGCAGAATGAATGCAACACTAGATTCCTCAAGGCACACAAGGAAGCAGTGTGCATCCTGCCACCAGAAAGATATCTGGCACATACTGTGCATTTCATAAATACTGTCTTTTCCCCTTTCCAATATGTTTGGAGTCAGCAGCCACATCTGGATTTGACTCGAGGCCTTGCCACTGGCCAGCTGTGGCTTTTGGCAAACCATTTTCTTTCTCTGGCTATTACTTGTACCCTCTGTAAAATGGTACTAACACTCTCACCTGCCAGGGTGTTGTGAAGTCACACTCTCAGTGCCTGCACTGGGCGCACAGTGGGTGTCCAGGGAAAGTAGTGACTCCCCCACCCCCTGGTTCTCTGCAGCTACCGCCGGAAGCTTCGGGCTACAAAGGCTGCCAAGGAGGCCCGGAGGACAGCACCAGGGGTGATGCCCTCAGTCTCTGCCATCCCTGGGACTAACATGTACACCACTGAGCGGTGAGCAGGGGTCAAAGGGTGGGTGAGAGTCTCCATGGAGTGTCTCAGGTTCATAAGTGCTTGAATTAGGCCTTCTCTCCAGGGCCAACCCTGTGCTGAACCTCCCCACGAAGGACCTGAGCTTCGAGTCCCAATCCTCTTCCAGTGACCTAGACCACATGAGGTGAGCAGTGATTCTCACAGCCACTCTGGTCAGTGGTGGTGGTGATGGTGGTAGAGGTGGTGGTGGTGATGGTGGAAGAGGTGGAGATGGTCATCATGGTGATGGTGGTGGAGGCAATGGTGGTTCAAGGCCATAGACAGGGAAGACTAGGGCTACTAACCATCGAGCTCCATCATCTCTCCCACAGTCTCAATTCCCTGGATGACAACTCTGTCGATGTGGAAAAGAATGAGGAGAAAATCAAGGCAAGATGGGGGATGAGTTGGTTCCTGGGGCTTCTTGACTTGGGGTCCTTCTCCAAAGGAGTGGGGTTCAGGACAGAGCTGAAGGACCTGCTGCTGACACTGGCATGTCTCCACACCAGGCCATGGGAAGCCCCTGGCTTTGGAATGGGGTCTAATTCTTGCTCTTCTACTCATTCACTGTGACTCCGGGTGGGTGACTTCCTTCTGGTTCTCAGTTTTCTCATCTGTAAATGGGGATCAGAATTCTAACCATGCAGAGCTTTTTGAGGATGAAGTTAGAGCAGTTATAAAACCACCTGGCATGAAGTAAGAGCTAAAAAATCTGGTTCCCTCTTGTTTATACCCTTTGTATGAAAGCTGGTGGGGTGTGGGGAAGAAATCCGGAGGTAGACATACTCTAGTAAAGGAAAGAAATTAGGCTCAAAAAAACAGCAGTGCCATAATTTGTTCAGTAGGTTAGATGGTTTGAGTAGATCAACAGTTCACACAGCCACAGCCTCACATGCCCATGAAGCATCCCAGCCTGGAAATTCTGACCCAATGGGTAGGATGGGCCTGGGCTCGAGCATGTTGTTAAAACTCTTGGGGTTCTAATGTGAGGATAGAGAACCAGGGAGTAGATCAGCAGGGGGTGGGGGGTATATGGGAATGGTGCACAGGGATCTGGCAGTGACATTGAGGCCTCCAAATAGGCCCCCAAAGGTTAGGGTCATGGATGGCAATCCAGGACACCAGGCAGTGCTGAAGGCCTTTGAGTGGATGGCTTATCTCTGGTTTGAAGATGCTTTGGGGAAAAACTCCAATGAATGTCTGGGGGAACTGAGGAAGAAGGGTTAGAACTTGTGGCCAGGCAGGTAGCCCCCAGTGGAGGCCAAGGCTGACTCTTGGGGAGTGGAGTTGGGGGCCTCAGGTGGGGCTGGACTTGTAAGTTGGGAGGGGCAGAGAGCCTGAGAGAAGAGTCTGGAGAGGAAGAGAGGCTGGGCCACTGAAAGCCTTCAAACGCCAGAAAAGAGCCTGTCCTAGGATGATAGAGGGGTTGCTATATTTCAGAGAACCTGCCCAAGGCTCTGCTGCCTCTCCTCTAACAGTAGGTGGGCCTTGGGGTCTCTGGGTGAGGAACACAGGTGGGGCCTTTTTTCAAGGATCTCTTGGTGCCCTGACTCACCCAAGACCTCCATAAATGTGTGGAAGGTCTGAGAGAACTGACAGGTGATCTAATCCAATCTTCACAAGCAACAAAGGCCAGAAGGCTCTGGGTTCTGACCTGCCTGAGGTCAGAAAGCTTACAAGGCAAGGGCAGATCAGAACTCAGGTCTCCTGTCTCCAAGGGCAGGTTGAATTTTCCTAGGCTATGCTGCACCAACAGCTACCACTGGGGAGCCTATGGTGAGGACCCTGGGGAGCCCTGATTCGTCCTTCCTGGGGCTCCTCAGATGTTCCAGTTTACCAGGGACCAGAAGAGCCCTAGTCTGGAAAAAGCCCGTGGAATGCCTTGGAGAGGATGGCGGCTGGGGCTCTGTCCCCTAGGTGTCTCTGTGTTGGTGTAGCTGAGCCTGGGGGATGGTCCACAGGAGGGTGTACTTTTTTTTTTTTTTTTAAGATTTTGTATTTATTTATTCAGAGAGAGAGAGAGAGAGAAAGAGAGAGAGAGAGGCAGAGACAGGCAGAGGGAGAAGCAGGCTCCATGCGGCGAGCCTGACGTGGGACTCAATCCTGGGTCTCCAGGATCACACCCCGGGCTGCAGGCGGCACTAAACTGCTGTGCCACTGGGGCTGCCCAGGAGGGTGTACTTGTGAGGAGGTGTGAGCATGTGGCCAGTTGCATGGGGAGGGGAAGAGGAAAGGCAGGAAGATGAGTGTGTGCCATGATAAACTGCAAGTGGGGCCCTGGGAGTGATGCGTCCCTCTGAGGGTGGCAGAGGGAGATGCCAAATTCAACCGGGGCAGCAACCAACAGTCTTTAGAGCCAACAGGACCAGTGATCCAAAACTTGCTCTGCCTCTTCCTAGCCATGAGAGCCCTCTGAGCCTCAGTTTCCACATCTGTAATGTGGGGTATATGATCCCTCCCTCAGGGGGTTCCTGTGGGTACTTTAGGTAATGGATAGACTGCACCCAGCACAGTGCCTGCCTCAGGTGCAGGCGGCAGGAATTGGATTGGACTGACTCCATGGCTCAGGACAGTCTGGTATTATTCAGGACTGGGAAGAGCACCAAAGTCCTGCTGTGTCCGTGGATCAAGGCAAAGGCCAGAGTGGACCCCCCCCTCAAGCCCACCCCCTCAGCTGAGCCCATCTGCACTATTAGTGGCCACGGCCACCTCTGGGACACTGCTAGGAAACTGAGGCCCCAGGAAGAGCAGGTGGGACCCCAGTTAAGGAACCATATGCCATGGGCTTGAAGGCCCACCCCCATGCCCCTATGGACTGGGGAAATCACCCCATCCCCGCCCTTCACATCTTCACATCTTCCGTCTTCCCCACAGAAGGAGCCCACACACAGTCCGATAGAGCAAGATGAGGAACCTCTGAGTGTAGTGCTGTCAGGAAGGAAGACGGGCACAGGTGGACAGCAGGAGAAGCTGTCCTTCACCAATGCTGGCCTGGACACCACAGACCTCTGATGTCCCTGCCACAGGACCCTTGCTGCAGAGCACCACATGGGCCCCCACTCTTCTGGTCCACCTTGGAGGATGTCTTGTCACCCCAAACTACACCGACCCTTTTCTGAACACAAGGATAAATTATGCAGCTCGGTCCCCTTCTGCTTGTAGTCAATCACAGCTGACAAGAGTTGGGGGGGAATTTTATTACCAATGTATATTGTGACAGTTTATAGCCAAAAACTGTGGCTGGAGGGCTGGGGACAGGGGTATTGAGTGGTCAGCAGGGAACTCGTGGGGGCTCACAGCACACAGGGACAAGGGGTGGGAGATGGCAGTCTTTAAAGGACAACTGTGGTTGTAGAGTGAGCTCTCTGTCCTGCCCCTAATACCCAAGACCAGCTGTCAGGCTGCCTGGGACCCAAGACCTTCCATGAGCTTCTTTCTGACTGTGATTCCCAGACCTGTCTGAGACTCTCCTTTCAACTGCGCCCCCAGGGCATTCCCGCAGCTGCCTTCCCCTGTCAGGATTTGTGAGTAGGTGTCCAGTGAGGATGGATAGGGCTGGGGGCTGGGCCAGAGGAAGGGGAGACAGGAATTGGGGACGTCTACCAGCATGCAAGACAGTCTGGGGCCATGGGGGCCAGCCCACTGCATGGACACACACTCTCTCCCGGGCACCTCCTATTTGGAGCCTTGTGCACTCAGGAGTCTCACATACCAATCCTTGCACACTTGGGGCTTTTGTACACGGTGTCTCCCGTTCCGGGGACCTGGCGGCCACTGAGGACTTCAGCCTACCAGTCTGGACTTCTCAGGAACCTGCCTCAGCTCTCAGGTGTGGGCCTGCTGAGCAGGGCGAGCCCTGAGATCACCCAGTGTGGCCGGGAGGGAGTGGAGCTGAGATCTGGAAGGGGGACAGGGTGGGTGTCAGGGCTGGGTTCCTGGTCTCATGACCCGGAGGGGGCTGGGCATAGAGGGTTCATTTGTGTGTTTGGCGGGGGGGGGCGGGGGGGGGGGAGGCTGGAAAGAAGAGGAGGAGAAGGCCCTGGAGGCTGCCCACCCCTCGGGGCGGGCGGGGGGGACCTCCCACCGTCGAGGGGATCCCTCCTAGGAGCTCGTGGTCAAGAAGGGAGCCTGAAAAGGCTGGAGACCCGGGCGTACAAAAGGGGGCAGATCACTCGGCCGTGGGTCCGGCTCGGGAGCAGCACCGCGGCCGGCGCACGCTCTGCAGCAGCGCGCGGAAGAGGCCAGGCGGGCGCTTGGCGGGGCCCTCGGGGGGCGCGGCGCGCGTGGAGCCGGCACGGCCGGGGCCCGGGCGGGCGGCGGGCGGCGGCGCGGGCGCCCCTTGGCGGCCGTGCTCCTCGATCTGTCGCTCCAGGTGCTTCTGGATGGCCATGCCCAGCACCTCCACCTCCATGGCGGCGCCGTACACCTCCCACGTCATGCCCTTTTCGTCCCAGCTCACGTCGCGCACGGGCTCGGCCGCCTCCTGCGGCGCCACGGCGGCTGCCAGCGCGGAGCCGGGCCGCACCCGGACTTCGGGGAAGGCGGGCGGCGCGGCCGGGGGGGCGGCCGCCTGCGGCGTCATGGGCCCGGTGGCCACGGAGCGCGTCTCGGCGGCGCCCAGCGACACCTGCAGGCCCGCGTCCCGGCGCGAGGGGGGCCCGGGCGCGGGGCTGGGCGCGCGCGGCGCCGCCTGGAAGCTGAAGGCCGGGCCCGCGCCGTCCTGCGGAGACATGGGGCTCACGGCCACCGACACGCAGGCCTGAGCGCCCGCCTGCGTGCCCGCGTCCTCCCGCGGCGGGGCGCTCGCCTCCCAGGACGGCGCCTTCGTGAAGTTGTCGCGAGTCCGCGGCCCGGGCGGGGGTCCCGCGGCCCCCGGGCCGGGGCTTCCGTCAGCCGCGGGGGCCCCCAGGGCTGCCGGGCCTAGGCTGGAGGCCTCCGCGCTGGGCGCGGGCGCCGGCCCCGCGAGGCCTCCGCCGCTGCCGGCCCCCGCGGGAGAAGGGCCCGGCCCGCACGGCTTGCCGTCCGACTGCCTGGAGGAGGCGGCCCCGGCCTTCAGGGGCAGCGGGGCCAACTTCCCCGAGGACGAGGGCTCCGCTCTTCTCGGGGGCGCAGCGTCCTCGGCCTCCGCGGGGACCACAGGCTCCGCCTTCCCAGGGACAGTAGGGTCTGCCCTTCCGGAGGACGCCGGCTCCCCTTTCTCCCGGGCCAGCGGCTTCTCCTGCAGAGACGCGGCGAATGCTTTTCCCGGGGAAGCCGGGCCCCCCTGCCCTAGGGGCTTTGTGTCTGTTTTGCCTTCAGAGTTGGGTTCTGCCTTCCCTGGGGCTCTGGGATCCACCTCCGCGGAGTTCATAAGATTCTCTGTTTCCGGAGGCAGGGGATCCACCTTTCCCTCCGGGACAGCTTCTGCTTTTGCCATGGACGCTGGAACTGTTTTTTCTAGAGTCACGGGGGCCAATATTCCCGAAGACACAGAGTCCACTTCTCCAGAGGGACCACCTTCCACCTTCCCACTGCACACAGTGTCCACCCTGCCGGAGGCCAGGGGATCAGCCTTCCCTGAGGCTGTGGGACCCACCATTCCAGAGGCCGTAGGACCTGCCTTCTCTGAGGACAGTGGATCTGCTTTCCCCCCAGTCACTGCCTCAGCTTTTACAGAGGATGAGGGTCCTGCTATCCCCAAGAATTTGGGATGCCCTGGACCGGAGGGCACAGGGTCTATCCTCCCTTTTGATTCAGGATTCACTTTTCCAGAAGATGATGTTTTTGTATTTCCCATAGAAATGAGATCCACCTTTGTGGAGGGCACTGGGTCCTCCTTTCGTAGTGAGACAGTTTCTGTCTTCCTCACAGGCATTGGTTCTGCCTGCCCAGGAGGAGACAAGGGCTCTGGTTTTCCTGAGGGCATAAGATCCACCTTTCCCAAAGAAACTGGACCCACCCTGCCTGAAGACACAGGATCCACATTTGTCAACGATGTGGGTTCCATCTTTCCTGAAAATACAGGATCCACCTGCCCAGCAGACATGGTTTTTATCACTCTCATAGACATGGGGTCTCCCTTTCCTGAGGAGGCATTATCTATCTGCCCCAGGATCTGAGGGTCCTCTTCTGTGGAGGACACAGTTTCTGTACTTCCTACAAATGTAGGATCTGTCATCCCCAAGTGAGTAGGCTCCATCCTTACTGAGGACCCCAGAGTCACTGTTCCTGGAGATATGGGCTCAATTTTGCCAGGTGACCCTGGAGTCAATGTCCCCAAGGACCCAGGATCTGGCTTTCCTGCAGATGCAGAATCTGTGTTTTCTAAGGACCCAGGATCCATCTTTCCTGAGGGCCTAGGATCCCTCTTTCCCAAAGACACAAGCTCTGCCTTTCCCACAGATGCAGAAACCATCTCTTCTGAGGCCACAGGAAGCTCTTTTCCTGAATACCTGGGCCCCTCCTTTCTTGGGAACTCAGGACCCACTTTGGCAGAGGATACAGGATCCTCCTTCCCTGGGGACACTGTGTCCACCTTGTCAGAGCACACCGGATCTACCTTTCCCAAGGATCCTGGATCCTCCTTTCTTGGGGTCACAGGATCCATCCTTCCAGATGCCATAGGATCCCCTTTTCCCAAGACCACAGGCTCTGTCTTTACTATAAACGTGGGATCTGCCTTCCTCAAGGACCCAGCATCTTCCTTTCCTATAGAAGTGGAATCTGCCTGCTTTGACGACTTGGGATCCATCTTCTCCAAGAACACAGGATTTCTGTTCTCCAAAGATGTGGGCTCAGTTTTCACTGAGGACACAGGCTCTGGCTTCCCAGAGAAAGTGGTTTCTGTTGTCCCTGAGATCAAGGCTCTATGTGTCCCCAATGTCTCCTTGGTGGCTGCCTCTTGGGGAGGGATACAGGTCAGGGAGGGGCAGGCTGAGCTCCCTCCAGGGCCCTCAGAACAGGAGGTCCCTTCCCCAGCCCCACTGGGGCTGCTGTGTCTAGAATCCATGCCGGGGCTTTGTACAAGGTTGTGCCTAAGGGGTACAGGGCTGGTTTTCTGCTGGGAGGGGCAGCAGTCCCTCATGGCTGGGTTCCCAGCCCCCAGGCTCCCATCCTGTGGGCAGCAGAGGGCTGTGGGCTGAGATGCTGGGCGGCTGGAGTTCTTTCAAAGAAGCTGGAGCCAGGCTGGGTCTTCAGCACTGCCCAACTGCCCTCATGACCATACTTGTGCCCCAAGTGCTATCTGGTTCTGAAACACAAAGAAAACAGACTCAGACTCAGGGAAGATCCAGTGCGGAAGAGCCTCTATCTTCTATCTCTCACCCTTTTTCTAGAAGCTGGGTCTCCTCACTGGGTTCTCTGCCCTCATCTGGTCCTCTCCTGTCCCACCATATCACTCCCATGCTTCTAAAGGTCAGACTTCCTAAAATGGCATTCAAGGCCCTTTTCACAACTTGACCACAGTTGAACATTTTCTTCCCCACAGTCTTTCTTTAAAAAAAAAAAAATTAAGAGAGAGAGAGAGAGAGAACATGGTGGGAGGGACAGAAGGAGAGAGAGAGAGAGACAGTCTCAAGCAGACTCCATACTGAGCTAGGAGCCCAACACAAGGCTCGATCTCATGACCCTGAGATCACAACCTGAGCTGAAACCAAGGGTTAGACACTTAACCAACCATGCCACCCAGGTGTCCTCACAGTCTTTTCACCTTCATCTACCACCACCCCATGCAGCATGCTACCCTGAAGTTATGTTTTTATCCTCTAGGCCCCAGGTCACAAACTCTGATGCTACAGGGGCCAGGTAGATAATTTAAGTGAGGGAAGCAGGCTAGGTATAAAACAATAGGGGATGGTAGGGAAAGCAGCAAAGCAGAGAGTGCATGCCCTGTCTGAAGGTGGAGCCAATACTCCACTCGCCAAGTAGTGCTTTGGAGAAATGCACCCTGGTAGTATCAGTGAGTAGCAGGAAATCCAGAACTTTAACGTAAAGTTAAATCCTAATTCAAGATTTAAAAAGAAAAAAGAACACTATGTGGGTCAAACAAAGTATGTCTGTAGGCCAAGTTTTGGTCTGTGGGAGGCCCTGGGGAGATAGGAATGGTTTACAGTTGAGGAAGGGACATGGTCTGAAATGCATGTTTTCAGGGATGGCTCCGGGATGGTATGGGGGCTGGCGGAGAGGGGCTAGCCAAACCAGTCTTTAATCTCTCGCTCTTCCAGTTCTTCATTCGTTCACCCAGCCATCCTCTGCAATAATCTAGATGAGAGCTGGTACAGTAAAGGTCCAAGGGATAGACAGTTGGCAGAATTGAGAGATCTTTGGGGAAAATGACAGAAGCCAGCTGGCTGTAGGGGGTGGCGATTGGGGTGGCCCTCAGGGTTCTGGCCAGGGTTGAGGGGTGCGAGGTAGGAGGTCGGGGGAAAAGAGGAGTTGTGTTTTAGACAAGCTGACTGTGCGGTGTCTGGGGGACATCCAGGGAGAGGTTCTGGCAGCAGCTGGCTCTGCGAGCAACTTCATTCCACTAAATATCAGCAGCCAGAGTGAGCAGTGTACTGGATTCTCCCTAAACCTGCTCCATCACCATCTTTCCCAAAGCCATCTCACTAGTGCTCAGGCCGAAAGCCCTAGCCACACCCTTGACTTTTCTCGTACACCTCACCTCTCATCCATCAGTAAAACATAATGGTTCTCCCTTCAAAATACATCCAGAATCTGGCCACTCTCCTGAGCTGAACTTGTACTACATCTCCCACCTGGATCATCCTGCCTTTTCCCTTCAACCAATACGGTTCATTTTCAACACAGCAGCTGGAAGGATCTTAGTAAGACTCAAGGTAGCTCATCCCTCTTCTGCTCAGAACCATGCAGTGTCTCCCCACCCCCCACCCCATGCCAAGTAAAAGCAAACTGCTTACATATCCCTGCATCTTCTGACCCCATCACTGATCTTGGCCTTGTCTCCTACTACTTTCTTTTGATTATGCTACTTCAGTCACACTGGCTGCCTTTCTGATCCTTGGACATGTGCTGCCTTGGGGCTTTTGCTCTGGCTGTTTCCTCTGCCTGGAATGCGTTGTCTCCTAATATCTGCATGGTCTGCTCCCCGGGGCTTTCCCTGACCCATCCTCCCCAGCACTGATTGGCACTCTCCATCCCCCTTGCCTTGCTCAGCTCTTCTTCATAGGACCCATCACCAGCTGATACATTCATTACACAGAGCTGTTCACTACTTGTGGTTTGTCTCTCCCATTACAACATCAGCTCTAGGTGGATGGGGACTTTGTCGTGTTCACTGATATACCCTCAGGGTTGAGAGCAATAACTGGCATCTAGTAAGCAAGTAGCTCCCTATGCCTATTTGTTAAATGAATGACTGAATGATCTTTCTAAGACATTGGTCCAACATGCCATTCTTTGGCTCCAACCTCTCCTTGCTCTTGCTGGGCAAGTAAATTGGTCATAATCTTTTTGGAAAGACATTTGTCAATTCCTATAAAAGTTTACAATGCATGTGGCATTTAGGTCAGCAAGCCCACCTCCAGGAATGGTCTTGAAGATGGAGCCATGGTACACTGGGTACACGAGAATATGGTTGGTGATGAGAAGAAAACCAGGAAGCCAGTTCATAAAATATGGGACAGCCACATGGAACCCCCAACAGCTGTCAGAATGTGTGGAGTGATGAGGAAAGATGCCCAAGATAAATTAAGTGAAAAAAGCCAGAGCTTGTGGAATTCCATGCATGCAGATGAGAAAAAGGACATATACACATATATGGGTTTATTTATAAAAAGAAAATTTCTGGAAGGAAACACATGACACTTGTAGCAATTGACTCTGGGAAGTGAGACCAGGGATCTGGAGGTGGAAGAGACCTTTTTTTTTGGTATCCCCCTTTGTGATGCATGAAATTTTGATTATGTGTGCATATATTACTTTTTTTTTTTAATGGGAGAAAAAGGAAACCTTAATGACCCCCATTACCTTTGGGGTCAAGTCCAATTCTATAATATGCTTCCAAGCCCCTGTGTACTTACTTACCCACTAAGCTTTACCTTTCAGTGCTCATTCCCCCAAAGTCCGTACAAACACACACACACATGTGCACGCATGCACACATGCGCTATAACCTCTCTGGGCTCATCCATGGCTTCACAGTGTCTTTCACCTTAGCCTCTACATACCCTCTTGCCTGGCTCTCATTAAATGTTCAGGTCCCAGTAAACTTTCTCTGCCCACCAGCTTCATAGGAGTTCCTACGGCTTCTTGTTCTTCCCCTAACCAGACACACGTCACTCTGCCCTTTCTGCCTCTGGACCCCTGCCTAGACCTTGAGTCATGGGATGGGGATTGAGCTGAAACAATTCACCAAACCAGGCTTTGGGCTTATGGGACTTGGGTAGATGGGGTCATCACCATCTTACAGAGGACAATGGGGCACTTGGTTTTGGGAATTGAACTGGGGTGTTTGTGGAACTATGGTGGGGTGGGGGGCAGCTGGCTTACACACCTGGTCGAGGAAGGCCCCACTGAGGAGGTAGTATCTGAGGCAGCAATGAAAAGGCCAGAGTGGCTGGAGTTAGAAGGGAAGAAAGAGGAGGCAGCTCTATGAGCTCAGGCAAGTCCCTTCTCTTCATTGGGGACCTTGACAAAGCCGCCCATGCTCCCACGAGGCTGTTGTGAGGATTAGAGATGAGGGGTGTGCGGAGTTCTGCTCACTTTAGGGTTGGACTGTGTTATAAGGAAGGCCTGTTTTTATCTACTCAGCCTGTCAGAGCCCAGCTGTGCTCCCAGGAGGGGGCAGGGGACGGACGGCCCATAGCAGAGGTATAAATTGGCAAAATCTAGCCCTCAGACCCGCTTGTTTGACCCACAGTGCTAAAAAGAAATTTTTAGGGCAGCCTGGGTGGCTCAGCGGTTTAGCACCGCCTTCAGCCCAGGGCGTGATTCTGGAGACCCAGGGTTGAGTCCCACATTGGGCTCCCTGCATGGAGCCTGCCTCTTTCTCTCTGTGTGTCTTTCATGAATAAATAAATAAAGTCTTAAAAAAAAAAAAAAGAAAAAGAAAAATTTAAAGGCATTAACTGATCAACATTTAAAAGTTAGATCTCATGTGAAAATCAGATTTCCAGATTCTCTTGGAAAAACTAAAATTTGGCAATCTGAGCATGCTTCCTGCATGGCAACAGTCAGCCAGAGCCAAGCAGTGGCTGCCTTCTTGGATGGGGATGTGCTCTTCAATTAGCCATATTCTCCACCCCTCCCTATGGTGTTCTGGACACTGGGGCTGACAGCCCATTGCAATCGATCACTGGATCGTTTTTCTTATAGCCAGTCCCTTAGGCAGGCTATCCCCCTGGCCTATAGCTCCCTGAGTTTTGACCCTTGACCCTTGACCTACCAAGAGGGGTTGAGAGGTGACCTCACACACATCAAGCCTTTAGAACGTTTACTATGTGCAGACCCCATACACCTGCCGCGCAGGTGCTGTGTTCTTATTTTCCAAAATAGGAAACAGAAAGGCAGGCATGGCCCAGCTGGTGACACGCCTCTCCTGAAAGCCCTCCTGGAAGACACTGGCCTCTTGGTTCCTAGCTGGCAGTTCTCTGACATGGAAGAAGGTGTGGGGTAGGGACAAAGAGCCTGACCGGGGCATTAGAAAGATGTGAGGTCAGCTGCCAGCTTTGTCACTGACTTGTTCCATGAATTTGAGCAACTCTGGGCCTCAGTTTGTGAAATGGGGGAAGGGATGTAGTTACGTATAGAATTGCTGGCCCAGCTCTGGGTTTAAGATCTGTCAAAACGGGATGCCTGGGTGGCTCAGCAGTTGAGCCTTTGTCTTCAGCTCAGGGCGTGATCCTGGAGTCCCAGAATTGAGTCCCATATTGGGCTCCCTGCGGGGAGCCTGCTTCTCCCTTCCCCTGTGTCTCTGCCTTCTCTCTGTGTCTCTAATGAATAGATAAATAAAATCTTGAAAAAGAAAAGAAAAGAAAGAAAAGAAAAAAAAAAAAGAAAAGATCTGCCAAAACACTATTCTCAGAAGCTCTGCTGCTCACAGTTCTACTGGGTGTTTCCTGGCTCCTGAGGGATCCTCAATATCCTTAAGCCACTTCTCCAAGAGGCAGCCCAGACCTGGGGTGCTCCCTCTGTGTGGCCAGCCCTCCCACTGGAACCCAGATCATTGCTCTCCCACTTTGTGCTCAGCCTTGGGCCTAGCACTCTCAGGCTCATTTTGTCATCTGGACTCCACAATGATTTCATGAGGCGGGTATTATCATTCCATTTCACAAATGAAGACACTGGGGTTAGAGGGAGAAAAGACTTGTCAAGGGCACACAGCTGGTACAGGAGGTTGTAGTTCAAAGCCTGTTGTGTCTGAACCCAAAGACTGGGTTCTTCCTGCTTGTATCAGCTAAGATTTTGGGACAGTCATGCTTGGCTCTTAAAGTCCCTTTCTGCTCTTTGGGGCCAGGCCAAGGGTCCTCCCAATCCCCTGGCCCTGAGGAAACGTGATTGTCCCTACACGCACATACCCACCAAGATGAACAGATGAGCCCTGCACCCTTATGTGGCCTGATTGAGGTAAAATACTGAAACGATCTCCTAGGTGTGTGGGCCAGCTCACCTGGCATGCAGAGGAGCATGTAGACTGCTCTGGATGTCTGTGCCAGCTTAGGCCAGCCTGGGGAGCCAGGACCTGGCTCCTACATTCTGCTTAAGAAGAACTTGGTGTGTATACAATGCAACTTGTATGTGCAGAATGGCCTATGTATTTATGTCTTGTGGGGGCTACCTGGACCCTGTAGGTATGCACATATGCATCACATGGCCTCAGGGTCTCATTCATAGAGCTGGCCTGGCTGTATGCAAGGTGTCTGTGCCCCACTCCTCAGCAGAGCAGCCTCTGTGAATGCTTATTCTGGCCCAGAGACCTGGCCAGCCCTTACCTGTTCCTCTAGGATTTCCCAATATGAAACCAGGGCTGGCAGGCACCTGCAAACACCTCCCCCCATGCGACAAGACCAACAAAGGCTTGCAGTGCTTGCTTCAGCAGGTGTGAGTGTGTGACTGACAACTCAGGTCTGCTGCCCCTCACCCTCTCGGCCCCTTGTCTGCTACTATCCTTGGAGCGGCCAAACCTCCTGCCTAGGGCTGCAGGGGAGAGTCTAACAAAGGGTGATAGCCTACCTTTTTCCAGAAATGGCCCCCAGACCATCCATAGGAGGGCAAGAGTGGACATGCAGGGCTGTGCACACTTGGGCTGAGTGAGTGCAGAGGATGGGCAGTGAGCTAAGAGATGGAGAGTGTGGGAGAGGAAGTGTGTGCCCAGCCTGCTCCGCGGTCTAGGGGCACACGAGGGACACCATGAACAAGTGTGAACAGGGACAAGCAGGCCACAGCAGGGTAGCTGCAAGGGTTTTGTGATAAGGGAGTATTGTTGAGTTGAGTGTGCTGTGATAGGCGATGTCTGGTGTGAATGCGTAGCTATGCCTGGGTGTATACGCAAGGCTCCCACTTGGTGTACTGGGTGGGTGCACAGGTGGCTGTGTGTATGAGTGTGATGGAATGATCAAGGGCCATAGTGTTTGTGTATGTGTGTGTGTGCGCGAGAGCGAAAGAGAGAGAGAGAGAGAGAGAAGATCGTAGCCTCATCTGGGAGCGAGACGCCGGTGCGTGAACGCGGTAAGTGTGTGATGGGGTGTGTGATGGTGCCCCAGAGTGGGTGCCACACTGAGTGTGTGCGACAGCGAGTGTCAGTGGTGCCGGTGGTTCCAGTGGAGCCACTCGAGCACAGAGCTCGCTCCAGGGGGGTAAGATGAACCAACGCGGGCGGACCCCTTCCCCGCGGTGGCGGGAAGCGCCCCCTCTCGCACAGCCCCGTGGAACAATGCGGCCGCACGCGGCGCGGCCGGCGCGGGGTCCCGGTCCTACACACAGGGCTGGCGGGCCCTCAGGGGCCCTCGGGAGCCCGGCCCCGGCTGCCGGACCCGCCCCCGCCCCGCCCCGCCCCGCCGAGGAGCCTGGAAATGGACATCCGCCGCCCCCGGCCGCGCGCGCACACACACCCCGGGCTCACGCTGGGCACACGCCGCGCAGGGTGCGCGAGCCCCGCCACCCAGGTGGTTCGAGGACCCTGGACAGCAGCTCCGGGCGGCCAGGAGCGGAGGAACGGGGTCGGTGCCGCCCGCCCATAGGGGTAGCGGGTGCGGGCTAGGCGCTTACCCGGCCGTGCTGCGGTTCCGTCTCCTTGGCGCGCTGCGCTCGGGCTCCCGCCGCTGCCGCCGCCGCCGCCGCCGCCGCCCGAGCGGCCTCGGCTGCCTCCGGCGGGGCTGGCGGGCGCACCCGCGGACTCCGCGCCGCCGTCCCCCGCGCCCGCTCCGCGCTCCCGCCTCGCGCCCCGCCCCGGGCATGCGCGCTGGCCGACTGGCGGCCTCCGAAGCCGGGAGAGGGCGGTGCCGGCGAGGAAGCGGAGGCCAGAGGGAGAGAGGGAGGGGTGCCGTCGCCCCGCGCTCCTCACCGAGGTCCCGGGGCTCCTGGGTTCCCCGCGCTCCGCGACCTGGTTCCCATTTCACAGACAGGGAGACTGAGGGGCGGAGCGGCTGCCCATTTGCTGCGCGCAGCTGCGGGCGGGGCGCGCTGCTTGTCAGGTCTCTCACTCAATCCAGCCCCGCGAACACTGTCTACTTGTTTTACCGAGGAGGTAACTGGGACTCGGAGAGGGAGAGGCACTTCTCGAAAGACACGCAGCGCCTGGAGAGGGGCCCAGGTCGGCGCGATCTCCGAGCTCCCCCCGCGAGGAAATTTCCCGCCCCCGCCTTGGCCGCACTTCCGGCTTTCTCTCCCCGCCCCCGCCCCTTTGTCTCGCCACCGCCCACGCTCCCGCAAGTAGAGGGGACACGAAGGGGGTGGGAGCGAGGCGCCTTCGATTCCCTCGCTCCCGCCCTCCCCAGCCAGGGTGCCCGCCCAATCTTCGGCCTATGCAAGCTCGGTTCTCTTCTCTCTGGGTTTCCTTGAGCAAATCATTTCACCATTTTTGAGACTCCGTTTCCCAATCTATTAAATGGGACTAGCATTAATCATCTCACAGTGGTCTTGGAAGGATGAAGGAGCCCAAAATAGATTTTCAGGGGCTTCCAGTTGAATCTGAACTGCAAAGGACATCATTGAGGCCTTTTTGCCTACCCCCGTCCTCAACATTTCTTCGCAGAGAAATAGTCCCTTCCTTTTTGATCCCCCAGAGGAGAACAAATCTGTAATTGCCGAGAGGCGATAAAACCTTCTCACCTGCACTGTGAAGCTACCCATTAAAAATGGTAACAACTAACATTAACGTAACGTTTATTTAGGGGCAGACACCATCCTAAGTTTTTGTTATGTGTCATATAGTTTCAATTTCCAATCACTTAGGAGCAAGTTAATATGTATATCCTCGTTTTTCAGATAAGAAAACAGATTCTGATGGGTTACTTGTCCGTGTTCACACAGCTAGTTAATAGTCGAGCTAACTCACATTAAACCCTTAGCTTCTATTCCTCCTACTTACCTGGTGAACCATAAATCTCCGTGATCTTTTAAAAATCCAGGTAGTAAATTAATAAAATCTATCAGATCAACGTCTTCAGAAAAGTAGAAAACCTCGGGGTGCAGGACCAATTTTCAGCACCACGGACAACGCCCACACAAGGGATGCTTCCTAAGGTTTCAGGCCCTGAAAATTGGTAACTCGCTGCCCACAAGAGCACTTCACTTCACAGTTTACAAACCCTATTCGACATTCAGTGTTTCATTTCATTCCCCCTACAACTCTTCTAGGTAAACATTGTTGGCCCCATGATACAGATGAAGACATTGAATCTTGGGGGAAGTTCACAAGACATGAAAAGTGGCAAGAACAAACCTAGGATCTAACATGCTCCCCCTGGGACAGAGTGAAGGTGGCTAGGAGTGGAACCAGGGCATGAGTGAGGAAGCTGTGAAGTTGTCCAGGTGAGAGATGATGATGCTTGAACCATGGCAGTTTTTATTGGGATGGTGGGGGCGGGGCTGGGTTTGACATCTATTTAGCAGTAAAGTCAACAGATCTTCTTGGTTATGGGTGGTTGTGGCTGTGAAGGGAGAAAGGATTGTTTCCTGTCTGAAGTCCTGTCTTGGGGAGCTGAGCGGATGGACGACAGATACCCTATGAGCCCTGGGAAAAGAAGGAGCTTGTGGGGCTGCCATGCTGAGATATCAAAACTGAGCTCTGGAGTGGTCAGGCTGGAGACAGACAAGGTTTCTGATGATGGAAGTCATGAGAGGGGTGTCAGTACGTGAAGGGAGAGTATAGACCAAATAAGATGAGACAAGGGCCCTATGTCCACCGTGAGGAACGCCAACATTAAGGTACCAGCTGGGAGAAGAAGACTACAAAGAAGAATGAGAAACAGTAATCCGATATACCAGGAGAATGATGCCTCAGAAGCCAAGGGGAGAATGGTTCAGAAAGAAAGCAGTTGCATCAGGAGGACAAGATATGGCCTGAGAGATTATCTCTGGACTTGCAAAGAAGGTAATGGAAATTTGATGAAAGCACAGTGAGTGGAGTGGTGGGGGTGGAAGGCAAACTTGGGTGGGGGAATTGATGAGTTAATCAGAGTAAGGAGTAAAGAAAGGGACACCTGGGTAGCTCAGGTGTCCCTGAGCTGGTTAAGCATTTGCCTTCAATTCAGGTCATGATCCTGGGCTCCTTGCTCAGTGGGGAGTCTGCTTCTTCTTTTCCCTCTGCCCCTTCCCCCTGCTTGTGCGTGCTCTCTCTCTCTCTCAAATAAATAAATAAAATCTTTAGAAAGAAAAAGAAGTAAAGAAAGCAAGCAGATGATCCTCTCAGCAAATTTGGGGTTGGAGGGAGACAGGCAATATCATAATCTCTACAGAGGGATAGGAGGCTACACTGAGGAGATTTGGAGGCATTTAAATTCCCATGAGAGGGGCCAGTAGTGAGGGAAAGGGAAGATGCCAGGAAGGGAGAACACAATGGCTGGGCCCAGATGCTCAGGATGGAATAAGAGGGTGGGATCCAGACCCTTGGGGCAGCTCACAGATCCTGAGATGAAGATTGAAGGAATGTGGTTTATTTGGGAGGTGCAAAGACACCAGCAGGGGAGTGGGGAGGTGACCCAGGAGGGGAAGGCATCCAATATGAGGTGATTATTAAGTCAGCTATCCCAGTGGGTGGGTGAAGTGGAATCCTGCAGGAAGATTAAGAAAATGGGGGTAAATGTACACCTCAGAATTCCCCTGTCTGAGGGTACTGGAACTGGTGTGTTTATATCCCAGCACCTGGCAAATATTGATGAAGAGCCAACCCGTGGAGCTATGTATGTGTTAATTCCCAGGCACTTCTGGCCCACAATTCACAGGGGTAAAGTTGGTTCTAAAGCCCAGGGGCAGATTTTTGACAAAGATGCAGGTACCACTTGTTGGGAGTCTTGATGGTGGACACAGAAATTGTGAGGGCATCTGAAGGGATCAGAGCTCCAGCTGTGTCTGTTACATGCGCATAGTCAGGACCTCTTTCCATCTGTGCCCTTTGTCACACTCTCCAACCACTTTTGTTCTACGGGGAGTTATTGATATAAACATATTTAAAAATGAAAATTTCTAGACAGCAAAACAAAACATTTGCTAAAGCAGAGTGGGAGCTCAAAAAGGGCATGGAAGCTGGCAGTGTGGGTTCAGATCCTGACTTTGCCAGCAACTAGCTGTGTGGCCTTGATTAAGGTATATCTGATAGCCTCAACTTCATCATATGTAACTCACCTCTCAGAGCTCTGAAGAGGATATAGGAGAAATAAAACCACCAAGCACCAAGCATAGCACTGGTAGATGCCAGGATTATGGCAAAGACCAGCCCTGTGAACCTTTTTTTGATCACAGCACCTCTATTTTTCCTGGGGAATCACCTTCCCACTCCAGTCCATGTGGTAGGGTAGGATGGGCCTATCAGCTTTTGGGATGGGGAGTGACCTAGGCCTGGCCAACCACTCTGCAGAGGTTAGTTCTGGGGTTGGGGCTAGAGCACAAGACCACAGACAGGGCAACTGGCTGTCACACTTTCTTGGAGCTTTGGGGGTTGCTCAGTTGGTGGTGTGTCTATCTGAAGCTGCTGGGGAGTGGTCATCTCTGTCTCCATATGGAGCAAATCTGTCTGGGCCTGGGGTTTGGGCTCATCCTGGGGTTTGGGCTCATCCTGTGATAACTAACATGGTCACCACGTTCATGTGAGTGTGTGTGCACACGTATCTCGGGTTGGTCTGCTACTGGGAAGCCATATACACTCTTACGCACCAGAAGATAAACAAGTGCCTGCAGCTCCTTGGCTGGCACCCAGGCTGGGGGTGGAATAAACAAACCCAGTGACTTTCTGAAAAGCAAGAGTGTGTGGCAACAGGCGCCATGGAGACAAGCAGACTGTACCAGAGCAGAGACGCAGCCACCCCCCAGCTACACCCCTGTGAGCACCCATGCACACACACACACACACCTCGTGCTCTCTCATGTTCATATGTTCATATCCATTCCATCAAAAACATTCCCCCTGTCACACTCATTCCTGTTTTGCTTGAGGTTAAAGCCTTTTGAGAAAGTCTGAGATTCCCAATACAACAGCATCCACAGTTTCTTAGCTCCTTTGCCTGAGCTCTGGTCCTGGTCTAGGCTGAATTTCAGCAAATCACAGCCTCTAGGGAAGGTGTGTGTGTGTGTGTGTGTGTGTGTGTTTGAGAGAGAGAGAGAGAGAGAGGAAGAGGGTGGGATCATATGGCAGACAGTGCCATATAAACCTACTTTCTGTAGAGTTCTTATCTTTGTTTCAGAGACACACACAATACACATTCACCCAGTTCTTCAAGAAACACTCATCCAGGGCAGCCCCGGTGGCTCAGCGGTTTAGCACTACCTTCAGCCTAGGGTGTGATCCTGGAAACCTGGGATCGAGTCCGTGTTGGGTTCCCTGTGTGGGGCCTGCTCTCTGCCTGTGTCTCTGTCTCTGATGAATAAATAGATAAAAATCTTAAAAAAAAAAAAAAAAGAAAGAAACACTCATCCAGACCCTCTCCGCACCAAGGCTTGCATGGACACACCTGAACACAAACTCTCAGATATGTACCTATCCTCATATAACCAATGTATAATCCACTATACCCTAAATGATGATGGTGGTGGTAGTGGTGTACCATTCACTGATTGTCTTACAGTCATCATCTTATCACATTTAATGCTTAAGGAAAACCATCTGAGATTGACATTATTGTTCCCATTTTGTAAGTGAGGAAACAGAAGCTCAGAGAGAGTAAGTCACTTGCCAGGGTCACACAGCTAGAAAGTGACAAAGCTGGGAGCAAAACTCCTGCCCACACTATGAGCCCTTCTTTAGTCAGTTACAATTGTGACACCCCATGCATGTGCAGGTGCACACACACATGAAAACCCTGCCTCCTCCGTCAGCCCAGATAACTGATGTCCATGGGGTCATCTTCCCCATCCCGATCCTCGTATGCATCACTCCCATGCCCTCACAGAACTGCCCTGATATTCATGAGAATCCCTGGACTAGGCACCTATGAGCACAGTCTGCAGCCCACATAGGCCCCCTCCCTCCTTCCCTCTCCCCTCCCCCTCCCTCTAGCAGCTGCAGGCCCTGGCCCAGCTGGGGGCGGCCCTGGGATTTGGATGGGTGACTCAGGCTGAATCATGGCCCAGCTGCTCCTTGGCAGCCCTCTCTTCCATTCTGCCCAGGGAGCCTATTTTGAAGGCAGAGGTGGGCCTTGGGGTGGGGATAGGAAGAGAGGGAAGTGGGGGATGGGAACAGTGAACAGGGGCACTTGAGAAAGAGGACTCAGGCACAAGAGGGCTCTGAGCTGTCTGCTCCCCAGTGGTCTGCAGGCACTCTCAGGCACTCTCAGATGAGTTTCCTCATCTGAAAAACAACCTTGTCCACACTTGTCCTTCATTCTTCCAGGGAAGGAGGTCCTTCTTCCTGGACATAGGCCATGGGCTCCCTTTCTGATCCCAGGGCCCGCTTTGGTTGTCCTGCCCCACCTCTTGGCCCTGATAATAATAACAAAACAATATTTACTATTCTAATTGTTCGCTCACATGTTACAGCACTCTACAGTTTGCAAAAACAGTTTTTCGTCAGTATCTCATTTAATTCTCTTATTAGTGCTATGGGGTGAAAATTAGTATCCTCACTTTTGAGCTGAGAAAACTGAAGCTCAGAGAGGTAACATGGACTATCCAAGGTCACCCAGTTGGTGAAATGACAGAAGCAGGAAACAAGCTCAGGATTCATGGTCCAATTTGTGGAAGATAAGCATTAGAGAGAGAGATAAGCTACAGCTGAACATGGTGGGGTATGGTGGGAACATGGTAGGGGGGCTGTGAGATGGCATGGTGGGGCCATGGTGGGGGGCATGGTGAAGGCATGGTTGGGGCATCAAAAGGAAAATGGTGGGGGCGCCTGGTGGCTCAACAGTTAAACCTCTGATTCTTGATTTCGGCTCAGGTCATGATCTCAGGGCTGTGAGATTGAGCCCTGTGTCAGGTGCCTTACTGGGTGTGGAACCTGCCTAAGATTCTCTCTCTGCCCCTCCCCCTTCAAAAGAAAAGGGGGTGCTGGTGGAGCGGCAGGGAGGGGCACTGTGGACAGTACGGCAGAGGCATTATCAGTTGCTTAGTGTGCAGCAGGATCATGACAGATTTTTTTTCTTTACCCTCTCACTTCATGGGTTAGGGAATATTGACACTTTTAAATATTCTATTCAGTGTTTTAGGCCAATACCCCATAGGCTACCAAATTCAGAGTTGTGGAGTTGCTACTGAGAAGACTTAGCTATGGGGCCTTAGCCTCCTGAAGCCTCAGTTTCCTCATCTGAAAAAAATGGGCCCAGGCCTCTGGCAGGGTAGGGTATTGAGAGGCACAAATGAAATCACACTTCATCATGCCCTTTAGAGGCTGTGAAGGACTTCACAGAAGCAGCTGTTTTTTTACATTTTGTTTTAGCTCTTAAAAACCACCCATGGATGCTGGGCAGAGGGCGGGGTGGGCTTCTGGGAGCCTGGAGGCAGTGCTGAGAAGGGGAGTGGGTGACAGCTCTTCCTTCCCCCTGCCTGGGCTTGGCCTGGCCTTCCCCCACCCTCAGCCCAGAGCCAGTTTCTAGGCAACGGGATGGATGCAGGGATGGTTCGGAGGGGAGAGAGCTATAAATAGGGAAGGGAGAAAACAAAAATAAAGTTCCAGAGAAAGCTGTGGAGCCACATTACTAGGGGTGGGGGTGGGGAGACCGGGAGGGAGACAGGCAAACGGGAGGAACACCAGGACAGCCCTCAGCCCTTCATCGGGGGAAGAGGGCAATTTTCAGACAAGCCAGCCAGCAAAGGCCCTCTGAGTGTGGACATGGGTGTGGAGCAGGGCTGGGGTGGGGTCTCTGGTGCACAGCTGAGCAGGAGCGGGTGATGAGAAATCACGTCTGGTTGGAGAACTAGGGAAAGATCAGAGGAGGAAAGGATTTCAACAGGCAGAGCAGGGGCAGCTGTCCAGTTGGAAGAGCACAGACAGAGGAAGGGAAGGTATGGGTGGGTCAGGTGAGGTGGGGCTGGCCCCACACCTGCCATGTGGCACAGACACGGACAGGTGGGCCCTTCCTCTGCCACAGTGCTGGTCTCCCCAGAGCTTCCTGTGCTAACAACCTCCTTTTCATTCAGGTTTCAGCTCCAACCTTAGCTCCTCAGATGCCTGACCTGACCACTGCAATTTAATACCCTCCAACACCCTCTCCTTGTCATAATTCCATCACATCACTCCATTTTATGTTTGCCATAAAACTCCAGGTTATCTTGTTCCAAGTATTTGTTGACCTATGTATGAGAGGTGAGCTCTGTCAGGCCACCACCCTGTGGTGGTTCCCCGCAGCCCCTCACTTCTGAGAACAGTGCAGGCATTGTTGGAGGGCTAAATGATTGCACACAACACACTCTGGAGACATCCTTGCTCAACACTCCCTCCTTGCTTGCAGTCCCCACCAAATTGCACGAATGTCTGTGATTTCTGCTCTGTGGCTGCCTTCCACGTTTCTCTCTCAGAGCAAGTTCATATTGGAAAATTCTAAAGAAGGTGAGCTTCAGACTCAGACTTGGGGCTGAATGTGACCTAGGGCAGGTAATTTTGCCCCTCTGGCCTCCATTCTCTCATCCACGAATTGGGGCTTTAGAATCACAAGGAATCCTTGAGGATGATTTCAAGTAAAATTAATTGAGTCAAGTGTTGGATGCTGGGGACATACTGGGCACTTGAGAATGGCTCTGTCCCTTCATAAGGGAGGAACCTATGAGCTGTATCTTCTCACACGTGTGCCCAGTCAGGACTGCGATGGGACACAGGGCTGGCATCTTCCACTAAGGCGTCTGGGCCTGGAATGCATTCAAAGTGACTCTGGCAGATGAGAACGTTGGTCTCTGAGCCAAAAACCAGGTGTGTCGCTTGGCACCCAGGAAGGAGGAACAAACCTCCGCACAAGCCAGATGGTGAACCCGGTTTTGGCATCTAAAAATGGAGATCGGATGCTGGTAGCGGGAGGGGAAGTGGCAAACTCAAATTCTTTACCAGTCAGGTAGTTCATAAAAATGAGTGAAGTGGATGAGACGAACTGATAGGGAGGGAAAGCGACTGTCGCTAACCGGAATCAAATGAGAGAAAATTAAACCTTGTGTTAGCACATTAAACATCTCCATAGGCCAAATTTAACATGAGGGCCACGACTTTGTAAACCTCGCGAACAGTGGGATTGTAAATAGTGTCTTAATTCAGTCAAAAGGGTTCTGAGATTCTGGCATCTGCACGTTAATTCAGAGAATCTGGGCCCACCAGTTTGTTCTCCCTACACACACGTCTGCCAGCTGCCTCCTACTTCCAGAAACTGGTCGCAAACTGCCAGCCAAGGTGACCCGAGTGCCCGGTCTCCCGCAGCGTTCAAGGCCTACGGGGCCTGGCACCATCTCTCGCCCCCGGCGACTCGGGGAAGGACGAAGCGCTAACACCTGGGGGTTGATGAAATAGAGCCAGCTCTTTCCAGCCTTGGGGCTCAAGGCCGAGGCAGCGCTAAAGTCGGAAAGGAGGTCGCACCCGGGAACAGCGGATGACGTCGTGCGCAGACTAGATGGGGGCCTCTGCGGCAAAACAAAGCGAGGTTCCCGCGAGGGCGGGGGCGGGCCTCTATAGGAGCCGGGTTAGAGAGCGGGGCGGCAGGGGCGGCGCTAGCGCGGCAAGGCGGGGGCGGGGCCTGTCACCGGCGGGGGCGGAGCTTCGGCGCGTGGGGCGCCTCGACGCGGAGCAGGGCGGCTTCGTCCCCGTGCCGGAGGCGGGGCCTTGCGGCGTCTCCGCCCCCTCCTGCCGCACACCTAGGCGGTGTCGGGGGCCCTCTAGTGCCGAACCTTATCTGCTCGGGGCTCCTGGCCGGCTGGCCAGGTTTCAGCGGACCCTCGCCCACCTCAGCCCCGCAAACCTTCTGACGCCTTTCCGGGAGGGGTGGAGCCCTGGTTGCCCGAGCTCTGCCTCCTTCTGAGGCCATTGCCCATTCCCTCCCCCCCGGATTGGTCTTTCTGTGTTGGTCAGGTGTGCGCAGCGGTGTGCGCCTGTAAACGTTCTGTCTGCGGTCACGGGGTCTTTCAGTGCCCCCGCTGCCGGTTTCCGAGGGCTCCTCCGCGGCGCGCGTGGAAATGAGAGCGCGCGTGAGTCTGCACGTGCCGGCCGGGATGCGTGCATGCGTGTCTGCACGTGCGCGCCTGCCAGGGGCGTACACTGGGCTGGCGCATAAGGACCGGTGTACGCGCACACATGGCTGCGCGTGCGTTGTCGTCCGAGCCCCTGGTCTGCGGGAGGTGGGAGCCCGTCCACCCTGCAATGCGGCGCCGGGCTTCTGTCGCCCTCGCACTCCCAGCGGACGCCTTGTGGTCCAGCAGGTGGCGCCGGAGGCCACCGTCACGCCTCCTAGCCAACAGCAATTCCCAGCCCGGGGGTAGACCCTCTCCCCCCAAGTCATTCCGGGGTCATATCCCGGCGATGGGGATAGGAGCTGGAGAAACTGAGGCCGGAGGTGGTCAGTCTTGTACCTGGGCTGAGGGTGCCAGGCCCCCAAAAAGCCGAGCCGAGCAGTCTGGGACCTGGAAGCCCGTCGTCAGCACCCCTCCCCCCTCCCCCCCTCCCCCTCCCAACCCTGCCTTGCCTGGCGGCGGCAGGTACAGACAGATTGGCTTTATTCGTGGACACGCGGAGCGGGGAGGCGCCCGGGCCCGCCCACCCAGGACACGCTCACACGGGGGGGGGGGACTCTCCATGCCACAATCACGACACACGACGCCCGCGTTCGGACTGGGCAGGCTGAGGGACCGGGACATGGCACAGCCTGGCTCCTGGCTTTGGCTAAAAAAAAAAAGATTCTTGGGGTCGTTGTGAGAGTGGGGTGGGAGGCTCTGGGGCTATCCGGGGGGCCCTCAGAGAGCCTCTTTTGGGATTGTGTTGGGTGGGGAGCCGTCGCTTTCTGTCTTCGTTTAAAAATACATAGAACATGCTACATCCGCGCAGACGTTGGACGGGATGGGGTGGGGAGGGGGCAACATAGGTGGGGCGAGGCTACCAGCCACGGCCGAAGCCCCGGCCCTGTCCACGCCCCAGGGTTGGACGCGGGAGGGTAGGACAGACAGATGGACAGACACCAACACAGGCTCCAAGGGGGCGCCTCGGAGCAAAGGAAGATCTCGCGTTTGGGGGGGAAGGGGTAGAAGGACAACCCTGGCTCTGAGGGCCTGGGCAGGGGACAGGGAGGGGATTGTGCTGCTGGTGGGGGGCCGTCCTGGACCCTTACGCCTCTGGCTCATACTCCTGATACTCCTCCTGCATCAGAGGGATGGGGTGGAGTGGGGAAGAGCAAAAGAGGAAGGGGTTGGAGACCCAAGTGGCCAGATTCTGGCCCTGAGACTCCTCCCCCTCAAGGAGGAAAAGTGCATGCCCCTCTCCCTGGGCAGGGGAGGAACCTGGAAGGTGGGGACAGCTGGGACTTTCCTGGGCAGGGTTGCCTGGGGCCCAGTGCTAGGCCCCATCTGTCCTCCCTCTCTGCTGCCACCTCCTAGGGCCTGGTGTTCTAGAAAAAGGGGGTGCCAAGTTCCCTGGCCCAACCCTATCTTACCGGGGACCTCCCACCCCAGCTAGGGATGGTGGCAATCTTCTGGATGCCCAAAGCCCAACCCAGCCCTGCCACCCCTCACCTGGGGTGGTTCCTCATAACTCTCCCCTTCTGGCTCCATCAGGGGCTCGATCAGCGGCTCCTCAGCAGCTTCCTGGGCCACTTCCTCTGGCTGCCGGCAGAGAAGGGACAGGGCCATGAGGGCAGCTGAGGATGCTCCCCAAATTCCTACCCTGGGAAGCTTTAAGTTGATTGGAGGAAGGCTAGGCTTTGTTGGCAGTACAACCGGAATGTTTAATTAAATTGTTTATTTGGAGTGCCTTGGAAGTGGAATGAAGGTATGAGGGGTGAAATCCCCCTAGATCACCATGAAGCTGGGGGTGGCGAGGGGAAGCCAAACTCTCCACATCCCTCTCCTCAGCACCTGGTAGCCTCCTGTACTTCCATCATGTGGACTGGATGGGATAGGGAAATAGTACACTAAATCCCTGATTTATCCCTCCCTGCCTTGTGTCAGGCTCTGCTGGGCATTAGGACCCCAGAGATAACCCTGGAGGCTCCTCTGGGCTGCAGGGAGACGGAAGCTCTGAGACAGGGCTGGGCAGGAGCTCTGAGCTATTCCTCTGCCACCTTCCACCCATCCCTCCCCCAGGGTCCTATGTGGCCTGGTTTCTTCAGCTGTTGCTATTTTAAGATAAGCTGGAAGCAACAGCTCATGGTGTTGCTTGGATGTGTGAGCTAAGACTCTCCCCTCCCCACTGCATCTGCTGCCCAGACGGGTGCAGGCCAGCAGGCACACAAGTAGGGGGGCTGTCAGACACATGGCCAGCCACCTGCAGGTAAGCATACGTATGTGCCCAAACACGAGACTGAGCTAGCTGCATAGGGCATGCACAATAACCTAGCTGCATACAGGCATGCACAATAACCATGCACGGCTGCACATGGCCATGTGTGGGCTGGCACACTCCGGGACCCTTGAGGGGGATCTGTAGGTAGAGGGGCATACCACTTTCCCATTTTCCACATATAACCACTGTTCCTCTCTACTGGGCAGAGATAAGAATCTTGGGAGCCTGGGGGGCTAGCCCCAAGAAGGCCTGCCTGCCTGACCACCTCTGTGGTCTCGTTGCCTTACCCCCATCCAGGCAGCTTCAGTTCCTGCACATTAGCAGTATAGGTGGGCATGGTGGGCACACGAGTGTACAGCTCCTGACCTGGCTCATTTCCCCTGGTGCACAGATGGGCACACCAAGGCCTAGGAGGTGGGGAAATGTTAGTTTGCCCAAAGCCACCCAGGATTCAAAATTCCAGCTTGAGCACATTGTTTGGAAACGACCCGAATGTCCAACAACAGTAGAACAGAGGTGTGCACTATGGCTCATCACAGGATGGATGCCCCACAGCGAGAGAGGAGAATGGTGGCGCCTCCCAAGCACTTGAATGCTACACGGTTGAGTGAAAGCAGCTGGGGACAGAAGAGTGTGTACGTGGTAATAACAATCTCTATGGAGTTAAATAATACCTAGCTC
The DNA here is from genome assembly GCF_048418805.1 of Vulpes vulpes. Classification (NCBI taxonomy): domain Eukaryota; kingdom Metazoa; phylum Chordata; class Mammalia; order Carnivora; family Canidae; genus Vulpes; species Vulpes vulpes. The sequence goes on along the minus strand of NC_132783.1, from coordinate 95,536,456 downwards.
ATCCATGGCGACAGAACTCAAGAAGCCATGACCCTTGGTTGGGGAGGCAGAGCCAGGACAAAGGTAAGGTAAAGAAGGCATCCACTCTCAGGGCCAATCAAACGAGACCCCAGAGTGAGAGTCCCCCTCATTTTGTGCCCCAGACACCACACTCATCTTACCCTAGTCTTGGCCCCGGGGGTTAGGGACTGGACGGAGGTCTATAGCAGACTTCTAAGGTGCTTGTGTTCTGTGTCTTGACATGAGTGCTGGTTATGTGGGGGGTTCGCTCTGAAAATTTCATCCAGCTGTGTGCTTTCTGGACGTATGTTGTACTTTAATAAAAAGTTTACTTAAAAAACATCCCAGTCTGGCCATTCACTAGCTGCTTGCCACCAGGTCAGTCACTTCACCTCTGAACTCAGCTGCCTCAGATGGGAAACGTGATGGTGCAGTCTGCTCTGTAGGAAGAGAGGGCCCCATAATCATGCACGTGAGCAGGCTGAGGGTGAGGACACTCAGAAATGTGCACCCTGCCCTTGCGTGGGTTCCCCATGGCTGGTAGCTCCAAAGGGCTGCTGTTCAAATAGTAAATCCATGATCTTGAACTCCCTTGAGAGGTGTCAGAAGAGCTGGTAGGAAGAAGGAAGCCTGAGAGAAATGGTTCTGTGCAAAGGCCCCTTCAGGCTGACAGCTGAGGCTCAGAGGCTCAGATCTGTCTTTCACTGCACCTCAGGTCCCAGCTCGGGGCCTGGCCCTGTGGTGGCTCCCAGCAACTCTGCTGACATATACCTGAGCTTATCCTCCCAGGCACCTTCTTAGAGAGGCAGGCAAGTCACTTTACCTCTCTGAGCCTCAGTTCCTCCATCTATAAAATGGACAGGTTGTAGTACCTTCTTCCCAGAGACATTGTAAATATTCAGTGAGTTACTCCATGTAATGTGTCTACAACACTGCCTGCCCATACAAGAGCTCAATGAATGGGAGCAATCCCTGGAACAGTGATAATAAATGGGAAGTCACACAGCTGGTTAAATGCATATCCAGGCCTTGAGCCAGAACTTCTGAGCCGAGTCTCAGACTTCTCACAGGGGAAAGGATGCAGTTGTGTGAAATGCCTGCAGTGAAGGATGGTGTGGGGTCTCCTCCACAGCCCAGTGGATACATTCATGCAGAATGTACATAATCTCCCAAACCAAAAGTTAAAGGAGCCAGGACAAATCTGTGTCTGCCCCACAGAGGCAGTCTGTACTTGTATGTGGACAGACACCCAGCACCTCACAGGAGGAATGTCTGGCAGACTAGAGGCCCACAGAGTGCACCGTCATGGTGCTACACTTCCATGCACACCTGTGGTCACACGAGCCCCTGGGGGCAGACATGGATCACTCATCGGATCACAGGGCCATCATCGCTCACTAAGCACTCAGAGTATGCAAGCCAGGCCCTTTGCATCAGTGGTTCTCAAAGTGTGGTCCTTGGACCTGTAGCATCAGCATCACTTGGGTACCTGTGTGAAATGCAGACTCTCAGGTCCCATCTCAAACCTACTTAGTCAGAAATTCTAGGGATGCAGCCAACCATCTGTATTTTAATCTGACTTCCTGATGATTCTGATGCACGTGTAAATTTTGAGAACCTCTGATCTATATATTATATCTAATCTGCTTAAGAGCCCTATTGTGTTCATTTTCAGTCATATAGGCAAAGAAGCAGGCTCAGAGATGTGAGAGAATCTGCCCAAGATCACATAGTCAGGATCTAGTGGAGTTGGCATTCAAATCCAACTCTTGTGGCACTTCAGAGTTCACAGCTCTTATGCTGTAGTGTGTCCTAATGAAGGTGTCTGCCTTCATGCACATGTGGGTAGCTACCACCACTCCCCTGGGGGAACGTGCCTGTACAAATATGTGATGCACAACTCACCCTTCCCCCATGGCCCACACTTGCTCATGCCTGCCTCAGGGCTTTTATCCATGCCATCCTACTGTTTGAAATACAATTCTCACATGACTTGCCTCATCCCTTGGGTGTCAGTTCAAGTGTCACCTCATCAGAGAAGCCCTCCCAACTATAGTAGTCCCCTTACCCAGTCACTCTCTATCATATCACCTTTATCTTTTCTTCATAGCATTTATCCCCTGTCTGAAACCATCTCATGTATTGGCTGGCTTTTTACTATCTTCTCTCGCTACAGTGTCAGCTCCATGAACCTAGGAACTTATTCACTGTGGCAACTCCTAGAATAATTCCTCCCTAGTATGGATACTTACTGAATGACAAGAAATCAGTGACAAGCAGATGTGGCCCCAAGTGGTACAGGTCACACTCACAAGCGGGATACATGTATACAGCCAGACCTGGGTCACTGTGACAGGGAGCACCACACTCATACACACCGTGCAACTCATTCTGAGCTGAGTCTAACAGAGCATTGCAGAACATGAGGCAAAGTGTGCCTCAGGCTGGTTGGGGTGAGGAGGGGGAGAGAGCCTTTATGGGTAGTGCATTTATGGGTGTGCCTGGCACGTGTGTATGTGCATATGTGCATGTGTGTATGTCAAGAGGATAGCTCACCTTCAGATCAGCAGGGAATTCCTCCTTCTTCACCAAGCCTGTGGCTGCCGCAATGTTCCCAGCCCCAGAGAACACAGCTCCTCCCAGATGGGACGCCTGCTCCTTGGTTTTTTCAGCCACTGGAACAGGGAGAGGATTGGGGAAAGGGGTGGGGGGCTAAGGTGAAGCAGACAGAGATGCATCTTCTCTCCCTTGTGGTGTCCCAGGGCTTGCCTCCCTCACAGAGCATACGCTCAGGAATCCACCCCCACCGCCCATGCTCCAGATCCCAGCCAGATCTCCAGCCCGGGGTGAGGGAAGAGGGCTGTGCCCCAGCTGGGCTGGTACCTGAGGCCACTCCTTGTACCACCCCTTCTCGAGTCTTGCTTCCTGCAGGGACAAAAAGGAGCACACATAAGGACTCTGAGTTGAGGGAACAGACTCTGGGAGCACTGTGGCTACAGAGCCTCCAGAGGGACTCAGCTGGCAGTGGGCATCCTGGCCCCATCACTGCCTCCTTGGGTCCCCAAATCCCACAGGTGCCCCTCTCATCACTGCACGGAGCCCTCCACACCTGCTTCCTAAGGACTTTGAGTTCTTCCCCACTGTCTGCCCCTCCTCCACCTGAAATGATACCCACACCCTCTGGGATGTTGCCTGGGAGCCAGCAAATGCAAAGCACATTTCCTTGAACTCTCAGCCCAGGGTGAGCAGGTGAGGGTGGCAGTGAGGGTGGAGCTGGGGTGAGGGGTATATATTTGGAAAGGTTTCTCTGGTACCCTGACTGCCCACATCCCACCTATGGACACTCACGCCCAGCAGCACCCCCACTTCATTTCTTCTAAAGACTCTTCTAACTGGGGTGTGAATTCCCCCTTCTGGCCAAAGTGAGGAGTGTCTCAGGTTTATGACGGGGTCTGAGGGTAGCGGACACTCATGGCACTGGCTAGGTCTTCTCAGAAGGGTAGCTGCTGGGGAGGCAAGATGGCCTGATCTGAGGGGAGGGGCAGGAGCCCTCAGGGTAGTGGGGAGTCTCCTATCTTGAGGATGTGGCAATGCACAACAGTTGTAGACCCCAAAATGGGTAAATGGGTGTCTGCACGGGCTGAGGCTGGTGGAAGAAGAGGACAGCATGGGAAGGCAGGACTCTCCAGGCTATGGCCAGCCAGATTGAGATGGTGGGGTAGGCTGCATGGCAATCCATCATTCCTCCCACTAACATTTGTTGACACCTGCTCTGTGCTGGGTCTTGGGCCAACGGCTCACTGTCAGATGGGGGTAAGAGAAGAGCATATTTGGTGCCCTGGACCTCAAGTAGTGGGGAGAGGACTTCCAGCCTCCAAGGGGACATGATGGGGGAGGGGCACTCCTGGGCCTTGACGGATGAGGGGTAGGTGGATATGCAGAGAGGAGACTGGGGAGGGTACAGGAAGCCATGCAGACAGGGCACCTTTCTGGGCCTGCACAGAGCACATCAGCACTGCCTGTCCCTGGAGAGATGGAAACATGGACTGAGGAGAACCATGAGTGGCACTGAGTTACAGGCTACAGAAAGCTGAGGCTTTAATGCTTAGGAACTGGGGCCCATTGGTGGTTTCTGGGTAGGAAGAGGAGCAGGAGGTACCAGGCTAAAGGGAAGGGGTTGCTTTGAGTCCGTCAGCAGGGAGACTGTGTCAGGGTGCCAGGAATACACAGGAGTGAAAGGGCTGGGTCGGGGCAGGCAGGAGGGAGGCCAGAGTGGGGGTGTGGCAGGTGTGGGCTCGAGCCTCTGCCTTGTCCCCATCACCTAGGCCCTAGTTCCAGCCACCCTCATCTGCTGGCTATTCAACGGCCTCCCTGCATATGGCCTTTCTCCAGAGGCCCGTGGAACCTTCCTATACTGAGGTCAGATCATATCAGTCCCTAGCCTACGATCTCTCATGGCAATTGTAAAGATCCTTTGCCCTGGCCAGCAAGCCACCGCCCCCCCCCCCCTTCAAGAGCTGGCTCTTGCCCAGTTTTCTGATCTCATCCATCACCACAGCTTCCTGCCCTCTGCTCTCCAGCTCTATCTCCTTCAGCCTTTTTCTGCTTCCTCCAACTCCCTTCCTCCACCCAGCTCCTTATTCTTTGGGGTTCGGTTCCAATGCCACCCTCTTTGATTACCCTACTGCAGTGGTCCCCATCCCAGCCACTGGATGTCAGATTCCACTATTGGAATGATCTGTATCACAATCAGGAGAGTCAGCACCTACTAGCACATAGTAAGAAGTCAATAAATATTTTTCAAGTTACCACAATCCCAAATCTGCCACAACTCTGGGGCAAGTTAATCAGCCCTCTTCCACCCACAGAAAGGATAATCCTGCCTACTCCACACCAGTAAGCCCTGAATCACCACCATATAAATTCAGTAATCGTCAGTTTGGGGCTTTGCATCCCCTGATGTGAATGGCCCTGCAGGATCCCTCTCCTCTCACACTTAGGGTGAGAGATTTTAATCACTGGGCCTTTCTCTTCACACAGCTGGAAGCTGCAAGGAGGAGGGACCCAGAGGAGGGACAAAAATAGGCATCCAGAGGCAGGAAGACCCTAAAAGCAGCTCTGTCTGAGTGGCCGTGGCTGTAGCAGGAAAGGGGCAAAGGGGCAGCCCCGTTAACACAGGAGGAAGGACCTCCCAGGACTGGGGTTCTGGAGTCCATAAAGCTTGGCTCCAGTTCCAGCTTCAGATCTCAGCAGCTGTGTGACCTTGAGCACTGTAGTTAAACCTCTGGGAGCCCCACTTTTCTTGGTCTGTGGAATGGGCAGGTTGCATGAAGTGAGGTAACGGATGTTAGGGCATTTCCCAGGGTACTTGGTAAAGAGTAAGGGCTCAACACCAGGTAACTAATAATCACATGAAGAATAGGAAGAAGAAGGCTATCTGCTTTGACCAATGCATGGGTCCTGGCTTTTCATCTGAACCCCACTCTCACCAAACCCCCCCCCCCCCCCCACTGACCCAGGCTTCCTTCAGCTGGCTGTGTCCCCAGTGACCCCTGCTGACCTCGCCCCATCTGCTGACTCATATTCTCCTGCCCGGATGCCTCCCCCGCCAACTCCCTCCCTCCAAAGACCCTGGCCCCACTCCCTCGAAGGACACCCGAACCCTGCTGAGCCTTGCCCCCTGCCCACCGACATAGAGGACGCCCTCCTTGGTCTTCTCCGCGGCCTCGGTGACCCCCTGTTTGGTTTTCTCCGCGGCGGCCACGACGCCCTCCTTGGCCATGGACAGGCCCTTCATGAACACGTCCATCCTGGCGGCCTGCGGAGGGCGAACACACGGGCACCGCTGCGCTGGCCCCGCACCCTGACCCCAGTCCTTCCCCCGGGGACGCCGGTGCCCCCTCGCCTCCCTCCTGAGGCCCGAGCGCCCTTCAGGGCTGGGAGATCCCTCCGGTCTTACCCCCTCCCCAGCGGGAGGCCACAGGGCCGCAGCGAGTCCCAGCGTCCTTGAAACCCGGGGACGCGGGAGGAGCCACTGCCTCGGTCACCCCCGGCCCTGCAACCTGCAGCCCCGCGGAACCCGGGCGCTGGGCTCGGCGCGAAGCCCTGGGACCTGCCCGTACACACACGGCAGGGTCACAAGACTACACACAAACATTCGCCACCGACACGCTCACGTGCACATACAGGACACGCAGACGTTCAAACGCGCACGGACACCCGGACACACACGAACACCGGGGCGCGGGCGCACGTCCACGCGGCCACCCGGGCAGTTGCAGACACAGAGCGGCAGTCGCCCGAACACCCCAGGGCACACGCTGACGCGCACCTGCCGGAGCCCTCTCTCCGTCTCCGCTCCCAGCCTCTCCCCATCCCGCCCAGTCCCCTCTCCCTCCGCAGCCCCTTCTCCAACCCCGGCGTCCGGGGCGCGGCCGCCTCACCTGGAAGCTGGGCCCGGGCTGGGGCTGGGGCTGGGGCTGGGGCAGCGGCGGCGGCTGCGGCTGCGGCTGCGGCTGCGGCTGCGCCGGGCGGACGCAGGAGCTCGGCTAGGCCGGGCTGCGGTGGGCTCGGCTCGGGATGGATGGGGAATCGCCGCCTCGCCAGGCGTGCAGGTCTGTCGGCAGCAGGCGGGGCGCGGGCCCTGAGCCGGGGCGCAGCGGAGGTGCCCGGGCCTTCGGTGCGTCGCCAGCCACGGATCGCGCCTGGCGCCCTGCTCGCTCGCACGCTCGGGCTCCGGTTCCCGCTCGGGCGCTGCGGCAGCTCTGAGCTCAGCGCCCCCTCCCGCGGCCGCGCCGCCCCCTCAGCCTGACTGACAGGGGGCGGGGAGGATGACATCTCCGCGGAACCCGCCAGCCTCCCAGGCCCGCCCCCGACGCGCCACTGGGGGACCCCTGGGCATCAGACTCGCGTCCTGCTCCCAAAAGCCTAATCGGGGAGGGGGGGCAACGCATAGTGCCAAGAGTAGGGAAGAAATATTGCTGGCAGTTGGCTTTGGGGTTCAAATGGGTTTGAATCTCAGCTATGCTTTTTATTAACTGCGGGGCCTTCCTTTCTGAATGCTAGTTTCTTTTTCTGTAAAATAATGGATGATTCGCTCAGCGAGTGTTGATTGAGCATATAGACTGGTGCCAGGCAGGTTTGATTCTAGAGACAGTGGAAAAGGAAAACAAGGTCCCTGCCCTTGGGGAGTTTACAATGATGTTTGTGTGTGCGCAGAAATGTGACATAGGACCGAAAACAAAAGTATCAACACTAAAACCTAACGAGGTTGTTTCAGCTTGTGAGGAGTGTTATGAACATAATGGAATGGTGATGTAACAGAACGACTAGAGGAGGGTACTTGAGAGAGTCCCCAGAGAAGGCCTGTGTGAGGAGGCCAGTGGGAGCAGAGACCCCAGAGAGGCACCCAGGCCAATAGGGGCCAAGATCCATAGAGAGGGACCTGCAAGTGCAAAGGCCCTGAAACAGGATTGCGCTTAGGAACAGATGAAAGGAAGTGCAGCTGGAGAGCCAGGGATGAGTGAGAAGGATGTGGACAAGACTGCTTTTGTGTGTGTGGTTATGGTGGGGATTGTCAAATTGCCATAGAATGCCAGGCACACATAAGCCCTCAGTTGAAGCGATGATAGAATTATGCCCCAAAAGCTATGGGATTCCAGAGGAAGGTGACTTTGGCAGCTTAGGGGAGTCAGGGAAGTCTACACAGAGGAAGTGACATCTGCAACTGAGTCTCATGGAAGAAGTAAGCTTTTACCTGGCACATAGTCAGAAAGGGTACTTTAGGCTGTGGGTATAGCATGGGCAAAGGCACTGTGGCTGGAAATGCAGGATGTGTAAATGACAGGTGATGAGGGAAGGAGGCAGCCAGACTGTTTTGAGGCCCTGGGGAAAAAGTGTTCATAGGCCACTGGTAGAGCTGCAAATTGGTGCATGCTTTTTGGAAAGCAGTCTGCCAATGTTTACCAAAAACATAAATGCATGCACCTTTTGAGCCAACAGTTCCCCTTCCAGGAATTAATTCCTTGGATCTACTCACACAAATTGACAATAATGTAAATGTCCATCTGTAGGGGACGGGCTAGTTAGTCGTGGTACATCCACCCAGTGAAATGCTATGCTGCTGTTAGAAAGGATGAGCAGGACCTGCGTGTACTGACATGGGGGTAAATCAAGAAATGGTGTGAAGTAAGGGGGAAAGTGCTGAACTGTAATGTGTGGAATTAGTCAGTTTTGATACATAGACATAGTCATATAAACCCCTTATATACAAATAAATACATACTTACACTTAGATGTACAAAGATCACACCAGCAAGGACCTCCAAAGCACTGTTCACAGTAGTTGCCCCTGGCAAATGGGGCTGAGAGCACTCAGGGAGAGAAGTTTTTACATTTTATCACTTTCCTTCTTATACTGTCTAGTTATGTTACACTGAATAGCATTTTACTTGTATAATTTTAACAGCTAGCATGGGGGACATCCTGTCATTATTTTTGGCCTCTTAGCATTGGAACTATCCCCTTCTTTTTTTTAAAAAAAATTTATTTATTAATGAGAGACAGAGAGCACAGCAGAGACACAGGCAGAGGGAGAAGCAGGCTCCATGTAGGGAGCCTGACATGGGACTTGATCCCAGGTCTCCAGGATCAGGCCCTGAAGGTGGCGCTAAACCGCTGAGCCACTTGAGCTGCCTGGAACTATCCCCTCCTTATGTTTAAGGGATCTTCCACATTCTGAGGCAGGGCCCACCTCCCACTCTGTTTTCCTAGCCTTCCTAGCTCAGACATGTGGCCTCAGTCCCAGACACCCCAGTCCCAGACTTGGAACCCGAAGAAGCAGGTAAGGAGGGCAGTCGGCTCTTGTGAGGACAGGTGGTGTTGGTGGTAGCAACTCCTACCAGAGATCATAGGTGGCAGAGACACTACTTCTGAGAGCACCCAGCACCAACAGGGCAGGGTGCATCATCCATGTCCAGCTCTATAACACTGTGGGAGTTTTCTAGGGTCTGCTTGGTGGTGTGACTTGAAGCATTATTCCAGGATGCATTGTCTTCAAGGGGGACTCTCCATCTTTCCTGGAAAGTTTCTGAGCTGCCAGTATTAGATAACAAGATCCTTATCTGCTTAAATTAGCCAAAAGCAATTTTTGTGACTTTTGACAAAGAGCCCCAGAATGTCAAAACAGGTGATGAAGAACCAAGCAGGAGGGAGAGGAGGAAGAGAGAAAGACCACACAAAGGGTGTCTGTACTTTCTACTGTAGGAACTAGGAAGTCACTGGAGGATTTTAAGCAGCAGAGAGACCTAAATGAGATTGGCACTTTGTGGGGCCACATGGAGGTGGGTTGGAGGTATGGGACACAGCCAGATGACTAGAAAGCTGGGGCAGAATTCATAGGAGGGATGATGGAGCCTGAGCCAGGAAGCTGCAGTGAGGCTGGAACAGGGCTGGAGGGACAGTTGGGTGTCGTTTAGGAGGTAACTTAATAGGTGTTGGGGAAAAGAGGCGGGGACAAGTCGGGGAAGATTCCCAGGTTTCTGGCTTGGACAGCAAGTGAGAGATGCTGTTGCAAAATTAAACAGGCATTGAGGAGATGGGGCAGCTTCTGAGATGGGGGTGGGAGGGAAGGAGAGCTTATTTGGGACTTGATTGGGGCTGATTGTGTGATGCCTGATAAACTGCAGGAAGGTCCAGCAGATAGGACATCTGAGCCTGGAGCTCAGGAGGTCACCTGGGGCTGGCTTCAGGTATAGATTTGGGCCATGGTGTACTTGGAAATCTTTAATATGTGGCTTTCTAAGCAGGGAAATACCTTGCTTTGTAGAGGTTGCCCACATTCGTGGTGTAAATTCTCTCTCCGTGGTTGATTTCACTGTCAATGAGATGTCACAGAGCAGAAAACTGGAAAGATATGGGCCTTTTACAGTATTTCCACCATACAGATGAAATAGGTAAGAACAATCTTAAGAGTCTGGATAATAGTAAAATAATTAGAAAGTTATATTTTGAGTATTTATTACCAGTTTTAAACATAATTTATGGGGATCCCTGGGTGGCTCAGTGGTTTAGCGCCTGCCTTCAGCCCAGGGTGTGATCCTGGAGTCCCGGGATCGAGTCCTGCACTGGGCTCCCTGCCTAGAGCCTGCCTCTCTCTCTGCCTTTCTCTCTCTCTCTCTCTCTCTCTCTCTCTCTCTCTGTGTGTGTGTGTGTGTGTGTGTGTGTCTCATGGATAAATAAATAATATCTTTAAAAGAAAACATAATTTACATGGGGCTTCTGGGTGGCTCAGTCAGTTAAACATCTGCCTTCAGCTCAGGTCATGATCTCAGGGTCCTAGGATTGACCCTGCTTCGGGCTCCTGCTTCTCCCTCTCCCTCTGCCTGCTGCTCTTCCTGCTTGTGCTCTCTCATTCTCCCTCTCTGTGTCAAATAAATACAGTTTTTAAAAACATAATTTATATAACCATAAGTTTATATAACTTAATTTTTAAAAAGATTTTATTTATTTATTCATGAGAGGCAGAGAGAGAGAGGCAGAGACACAGGCAGAGGGAGAAGCAAGTTCCTTGCAGGGAGCCTGATGTGGGACTCGAACCCTGGGAATCTGGGATCACGCCCTGAGCCAAAGGCAGGTGCTCAACTGCTGAGCCACTCAGGTGTTCTGATATAACTTAATTTTTATTTAATTTTTTTTTAATTTTTTTTATTTGCTTATGATAGTCACAGAGAGAGAGAGAGAGAGGCAGAGGGAGAAGCAGGCTCCATGCACCGGGAGCCCAATGTGGGATTCGATCCCGGGTCTCCAGGATCGCGCCCTGGGCCAAAGGCAGGCACCAAACCGCTGTGCCACCCAGGGATCCCTATAACTTAATTTTTAATAATGACTTTAACACCTGGCTCGCAAACTCCTGAAACTTTAATAATAGCTCTCATGAGCTGGTCTAAGGCAGCCTGGTACACCACTGGATTGGAGTTATTAGCTTGGAGGTGGTGGCTGGAGTCATGGGGAGGATGCTATTGCCCAGGAGAACATGGAGAGTGACAAGGAGAGGGTCCAGAACAGAATCCTGAGGCACTGCAACCTTCATGTGTAGCCAGGGGCAGAGAACCTGGCTAAAAGACTGAAATGGAGCAGCACAGGGAAGAGGAGAAGCTGGAAACAGTGGTAGCAGGGAAGCCAAGAGGATTTGAGGAGAGCTGGCTAAATGTACAGAGGAGCCAAAGTGATGAGGATGAGTCCTTGGATTCACAGCAAGTGGGTCATCAGGGACATTAACAGTAGCACAGGGGCTATGGGAGCCCAGGAGGGAAGGGCACCTATAGAAAGCTTCCAGGAGAAAGTGACATGCGGGCTGGTTAATGAGAAGGACCTTAACAAGAGATGGTGAGTGTTCTCGGCAGAGGATTCAGCAGTTGGAAAAATTCAGAGTACAAAAGGAGCAGAAAACAGGTTACATTCTGGACCAGGCAGGAAGTTCATTTGGTTGCTAAATACAGAAGCTTAAGTAAAGCAGGTTTTTATTCTTTCACTTAAAGAAGACCAGTGGTGGGCAGGCCATAGTTGGTTTGATGACTCCACATTCATCATTAAGAACCTAGACTCCTACCTTCTTGCTCTACCATGCTTAGTACATGAATTCTACCTTGAAGGTGATCTCATGGTCCAAGATGGCTGCTGCAGCTCCAGCCATCATATCTACGCAGAAAGCAAGAGGAGAGGAAGTGGAGTAAGAGTACTTGCTGGTTGTCTGTCTCTTTCACAAGGAGTTTTCAGAAGCTAATGACTTCTGCATGTCTCTTGGCTATGCCTAGCTGTAGGGAGGCTGGAACAGTGTGGATATCTAGCTGGGCATATGACTTCCCAGAATCAAAGTATGAGAGGGGGACAATGGTTACTGAGTGGGCCACTAGCACCTCTGTTGCTGTTTCTTTTTTTTTTTTTAATTTTTTTAAAGATTTATTTAGTTATAAAAAAAAAAGATTTATTTAGTTATGATAGACATAGAGAGAGAGAGAGAGGGGCAGAGACACAGGAGGAGGGAGAAGCAGGCTCCATGCCGGGAGCCCGACATGGGACTCGATCCCGGGACTGCAGGATCGCGCCCTGGGCCAAAGGCAGGCGCTAAACCGCTGAGCCATCCAGTGATCCCTCTGTTGCTGTTTCTTTTTACACCCAACTTTCTTATTTTGAAAAACTTCAAACCCAGAGAAAAGTTGCAAGCATACTACAGGGAATAAAATATTCAGAAAAGTTGCAATATTAATATAACGAATACCCGAGTATTCTTCATCTAGATTCACCAGGTGTTAACACCTGCTACATTTTTCTTTGTTTCTCTCTTTACATACTGTTTCCAGAAGAAGGCAGCATGGTTACTGGGCCGCCACTCACCAGCGCAATGGATTTTTACCCTGTGTCACACTGCTGTCCACCTCTTCTCCCTCTCCCCTTTAGGGTATAGGACGGCAGAGCCCAGGCCCCTGGGCCTCTTTCTGGCCAGACCCTAATCCTGTGAGTGCTCAGGGACCTCTCCTCATTTCTATTTTCTCTTCCCCAGGAAAATGGGCCTCTCCATTCATTTCCTTCCTTTCCTCTTCCTAAGAATATACTAAGGAGAACGGTTATTGTAGCTGAGGGGAGGGAAGGATGGGAGAATGTGGGGAGGGGCCAATCCCCACTGGAGCAGTTGGAGCAGCTGGAGCAGTTGGAGCAGAAGGCATTCTTTTAAGAGGATCATGAGGATCCTGGTGATCCTAGCCTGCCTGGGTTTTGCAAAAATCCAGATGGGTCTTTTTAACTCTGTGTGTGGTGCCTGACATTGTGATGAAACATTTATCAATATTCCTGCTATCCAGAGGCCTCCGGGTGGTGAGGAAGATGGGCAGGCAGGGTGGGACCTGAAAAGAGGGAGGAATGAATGCTATTTATTGCACACTTACTATGTCCCAGGCATGGCATCCATTATATCATTAATCCCTGAAATCAATCCTTTAAAACAGGCATTTTCTTTTCTTTTCTTTTCTTTTCTTTTCTTTTCTTTTCTTTTCTTTTCTTTCTTTTCTTTTCTTTTTAAAGATTTTTTATTTTATTTATTCATAGAGACACACACACACACAGAGGCAGAGACACAGGCAGAGGGAGAAGCAGGCTCCATGCAGGGAGCCTGACGTGGGACTTGATCCCAGGTCTCCAGGATCATGCCCTGGGCTGCAGATGGCACTAAACCGCTGCACCACAGGGGCTGCCCTTCTTCTTCTTCTTTTTTTTTTTTTTAAGATTTTATTTATTTATTCATGAGAGACACAGAGAGACAGTGAGAGAGAGAGAGAGAGAGAGAGAGAGAGAGAGAGAGAATGGCAGAGACATAGGCAGAGGGAGAGGCAGGCTCCATGCAGGGAACTGGATATGGGACTCGATCCTGGGACCCCAGGATCACGCCCTGGGCCTAAGGCAGATGCTCAACCAGGCATCCCTAAAACAGGCATTTTCAATCTTCCTCATACAGATGAGGGAACCAGCCCCAAAGAGGGGAAATCATATCAGGCCACTGGCATCTATTCTTCTCAGTCAGTATCTCCTGAGTGCCCACTGCATGCCAGAGACTATTCTGGTATCAGAGATTCAGCAGAAAACAAGATCAATGAAGTCCTTGCTCTTCTAAAACTTAAATTCTAGTAGGAAGCCACAGACAGCCAAAGAACTAGTGACTGAGTAGGATGTCTTAGATTGTGTTGCTGCTGTCTGAATCAGTGATGTCCACTTTGCTAAATCTAAAAGTCAGCTCTACCTCCTCCCTCTGCTGTCTGAGACCTTGCGAAGAGCCAGGCCCTGCTTTATGTACACAGCTGTGAACGAAAGAGGCCTCCGTTCTTGTGTTCTGGTAGAGGAAGGCAGAGAAGTAAAATAAATAAGTAAAATATATGGTGTATCAGGAGGTGCTATGCTGGGAGGGGAAGTGAAGAAGAGAAAGGGTATAAAAAGTGCTGGAGTAGAGCTGAGGGCTTGAACAGTTTACATACAGTGGGCAGGGAAGGTCTCACTTGAGTTAGGAATCAAAGGCAGAACCTGTGTAAGGTCCTGAAGCAGGCAAGTGTGGTCTATTTTTTACTACAATATAGCTGCCACAAAATGTTAACTCATTTCAGGTGTACAACATAGTGATTTGACAACTCTATAAGTTATGCTATGGAGAGTGGTCTACTTTATTTTTTAAAGATTTTATTTATTTATTCTTGAGAGACACACACAGAGAAGGCGGAGACATAGGCAGAGAGAGAAGCAGGCTCCCTGTGGGGATCCCAATTCAGGATTCTATCCCAGGACCCTGGGATCATGACCTGAGCTGAAGGCAGATGCTTAACCACTGAGCCACCCAGGTGCTGGAGCATGGTCTACTTTAGATAAGATGGTCAGGGAGGCCCTCTTTGAGAAGGCAACATTTAAGCCTAGCCCTGAAGGATGAGAAGAAGTCAGTCATGCAGACAGTTGGAGGGGAAACGGCAAGGACAAAGGCCTTGAGGCAGGAGCCAATCTGGCCTGTTGGAAAATCAGTGTACTTGGGGCACTGTAAGGCTGGATCATGCAGAAACCTACAGGCCCAGAACCTGGAATTTGGGTCACATCCTGGATGTCCTGGAGGGTTTTAAACAGAGGAGTTAAGTGATCAGATTAATGTTTTAAATGAGTCCTCTGAGGCACATGGAGAATGTTCTGTGAGGAGGCAGAAAGAAGCAAGGAGAATGCTAGGAGAGACTTGGGCAGTGGCCCAGGCCAGAGACGGCAGGGCTTGCCTGGAGTGGGGGCACTGGGGAGTAAGAGGAATGGACAGATTCAAGATATTTTAGGAACAGTACAGTAGGATTAGGGCTCTGGAGCCCACAATGGAGAAGTCCTCCACAGATAGACTTGAGAGGGCTTTGATTAGGGACCAGGACCTCCTAGGGCCAGGGATTTTTTTTCCCTAAGGTCTTTCCTTAGTGACCTAACCCCAGACTCCACAGGCTGCTGCATGCTGGAAGATGTGGAAGAAGGTAGGCCAGGGTACTGTGGCTGGCAGGGTTGTTCCATGCCAGGCGCTGGGCCAGGACTCTAAGGCAGCTGAGACCATGCCTGTCACTTGAGGAGGGTCCTTTCTCCCTTTTTCTCCATCAAATATAGATTCATGATCTCTCCCCAAGCCTGGCCCTCCTCCAGTGCTTCCTGTGTCCAAAATTCTTTGATATTCTTCCAATCAGGACGTGGGATTATGTCCCCGTCTTTGAATGTGGGCCTTGGGACACTAATTGAATACAACGGACATGATGCTGTGCCAGGTTTGGAGCCTAGGCCTTAAGAAACTGGCAGCTTCTGCTTCCCGTCTCTTGGGATGCCGCTTCTGGGAACCTCGCCACCATGCTGTGAGGAAGCCAAGTGGCCACATGGAGAGGTACATAGAGCTGTCCCAGCCAACACTCCCAGCTGAGGTTCCAGCTGACAGCTGGCATCCACTGCCCCACTGAGTGAGCAGATGACTCTAGCCCCAGCCTGTAAGCTACTCCAACTGACAGCACTTTGGAGCAGAGGCGACCTGTTCCTATTGAGCATGACCTGAATTGTAGATCTGTGAGCAAAATGGATGATCGCTGCTGTTTTAAGCCACTAAGTTTGAGGTGCTTTTTTATGGAGCAACAGGTAGCTGGAACATTGTGCCCCATCTCTCCAGAGCCTATCCATCACCAAACGAGGGAATCTTCCTTCTAAACACCTCTGAAATCCATTATGTTCTCTCCATCTTCCATCTCCAGATCTGTCACCTGGACAACTACATTAGCAACCTACTAGAACTCCTCCCACTCACTCTTGCTACCACAGAGTCTGTTTCCTACACAGCAGCCCAAAGAACTTGCTGGAAAACCCAACTGATTACCTCCCCAGTCCATCTGTATTCACTTGAAGCACTCAGTGGCTCTCCATTTTTCCTAAGATCAGGACTTACTATCCTTTCCTCCTTAGGGCATCAGCTACTCTAGTCTTCCTTTTTCCCTCTAGTGTTCCATGTCCCCTCTGCCCCTGGGCCTTTACACATGCTGCTCCCAGTCCCTGAGATGCCTTTCTCTACCACCTAGTTAACTCTTACTCATGCTTTAGGGGTCAGCTCAAACATCACCTCATCCAGGAATTCCCTGGTGGTTCTCAAAATGGGGTTCTTGACCAGCAGCCTCAGGGAGCTTTTTAGAAATGCCAATTCTCAGGCCCAAGCCGAGGGCTAAGGAATCAAATTCTGGGGGGGCAGGACCCAGCAGCCTGTTTAACAAGCCCTGCAGATGATTCTGATCCATGCACTTGAGAATTGCCACTCTAAAGCCCTAGCTCAGGTCATAGCAGTTATCTTTCCCCACCTGTGAATTCCTTTCCTTCAGAAGTCTGCATTTGTGTTACACAGGTCTTTGTAAGAGTACCTGCTGTCTGGCTCCCCTGGTAGAGCAGAGCTCGGGGGCCACTCGCAGCACCTACCCCCATGCCTGGTATGTACCTGGAGCTTAGGGAATGAGGGTTTGGACAGATACTAACTTTCAGCCTCCAGGTGGTCAAGGGCTTCCCTAGGTGTGGAGGGAAGAGATTGGTCCCTCTATAGATCTCAGATCATAAATGTGGTCAAGGGGAGGTTGAGAAATTTGAAGAGGCCTCAACTCTTGCAGGAAGGGATGCTGCTGAGAAGGCAGGGGAAAGGGTAGCCAGAGCCAGAGCTTTTCCTTCCTCCTTCCCTCTCCCATCCTTTCCCATCCCTCCTGCACCCTGGGGTAGCTCTCAGCTGATTCGTATTGACTACCACACCAGGCCCTGTTTTGTGGGCTTAATGTATTTTATATCATTTAATACAATAAATCTCTGAGTTGTATCATTAACATTCCTATTTTACAGATAAGGAAACTGAGATTCTGAGGTTCAGGTACTTGGCCGAGGCCAGGGCAGGGAGGATTTGAACCCAGGCTCTAAAACTGTGACACTGTCTCCCCACCACTTCACTCTCATTAAAGCAGGGTGGAGAAAAGATAAGCCAGGCAGTAAGAAGCAGGAATGCAGTGGGCCAGCAGGGACACGTGGCACCTCATTTGCCCTTCTAAAGGTCAGCCTCAGCCACAGTGGATTGTGGACCTATGAGGTAGAGGCCCTAGGGTTGTGGGCCTTCCCAAATTTTCAAGAGCACCAAACATGTAGATATCTAACATATAATCCCCCTGTTTCTAAATGATTATGTACCTAAAAAAAGAAACTCAGATGCTTCCAGAGACTAGATAAGGGCCGGTGTCACTACAGTGGTAGCCAAATGGGTGTGTGAATGGACACTCAAATGCACATATGAGGTCTCTGACCTGGCTATGGACACTGGCTACGTCAGAGTCCTTGCTTCTGCCAACGCTGGGATGATCCGCTTTAAATTCTAGGCCCATCCCCCATAAGATGTAATTGCACTCAGGGCAGATCTCTAATATCAGCCTTTACCTTTTGGGGGCCCAGCCACCACATGGCCAGCACCACGGGGGTGGCGGCAGGGTTTGTCTGATCTCAGCTGTCCCTTCCTAACTGCCTGCCTGCAGAAGGTGCTCACTAAATGTTTGCTATGGAATGCACAGTGTAAGCCCTTTCTTTCTTTCTTTCTTTCTTCTTTCTTTCTTTCTTTCTTTCTTTCTTTCTTTCTTTCTTTCTTTCTTTCTTTCTTTCTTTTCTTTCTTTCTTTCTTTTCTTTCTTTTCTTTCTTTTCTTTCTTTCTTTTCTTTCTTCTTCCTTCCTTTTCCTTTTCCTTTTCCTTTTCCTTTTCTTTTCCTTTCCTTTCCTTTCTTTTCCAGGCTGGCTCCTCCCTATCCCGTGCTCTGGGGCGGTGGGGAGGGGGGAGGGACAGCACAAGTGGGTTAAAAGCTAGCAGCTGGGGGCCAGCTGGGGCGAAGCCCGAGCTGCTACATGGCTACCGCCAGCCCTGTAAGTCTTCCTTCCTGCCCCTTGTGCAGCTGGGGACCAGGCTGGAGTGGCCAGCCTGGGGTTTGCTGCTCATCTGGCATTCTTTCTTTGGTTAGGCCAGGGAGGCTGAGAGTGGAATCCGAAAGTGGGAGGAGAAGGAGGAAAAAAAAGATGAGAAAGAAGGGGCAGAGGGGGCTATGAATACCCCTGGGGCCCTGCTGTCCCAGAGGGGGAAGGCCCAGGATGGGGGTCCCCCGGGGGTCAAGTTGGAGTTACATCCGCTGCTGAACAGGTAAGGCTGGTGGTGTGGCCTTGCACCTCTTGGACCCAGTTAGTTCCTCCTCCAAGAAAGGTCAGAGCTGGCCTAAGGCTTGGGCCCTGCTGGTGCTTCTGGCCTTAACCTAGCTGAGATACTGGGTTAAATTTCCCTATCCTGCCTCAAACTTTCAGGATCACTGACTCTAGTCACCCTGGCCGGGGGAAGTTATGCCCAAACCCCATCTCCTCAATTGTCCTTGAAGGGGCAGGACTTCCCTGCCAGAGCAGGTGCTGCTGGTGGTGAGCCTGGGAGGGCTCTCTGCTTCCTCCTGGCCTCCCCCAACCCTCCCCCCCTCCACCCGCCCCAGGTGGGCTCTATGGTTCTTTAAGAATGACCGCAGCCGAACCTGGCAGGACAACTTGCGTCTGGTCACCAAGTTTGACACCGTGGAAGACTTTTGGGCGTGAGTATCTGTTGCTCCCAGGGGAGGCTTGAGCCAGGGACCTCTGAGCTGGGGATCCTTCCCAGACCACACCCCTCCAAGAAGCTGTTTCTTACACAGCTTTTCCAGCCTCCCAGCCCCCATCCCTACCCCCGGGACCTCTCAGCATTTGCTGAGGGCTGGAGTTTGGTAGGTTCTGCTTGTGGGTGGGGGTCACTGGGGTTGGAACATGGTCCCCTCTGAAACCTTTTTGGGAACTAGGGAGAGAGCCTGGGAGGTTGGAGAAGCCAGAAGTTGACCCTGACTGCTGCTCCATGGCTTTGTGGTCCTGGGAAAGTTCTTTTTCCTCTCTGATCTGGTCACAGCCACAAAATGAGGATTAGGCTGCCTGACAGTATCCATGGGTAATCAAGGGAAGAGATCTGACAGGTTGCCCTACAAACCCTAGGGGTGGCTGAGAGTCTGGGTCTCAGCTGGAGGGGTGCCTGACACCCACCCCCTGCCACCAGCAATCGGGCTCTAAAAGCCTCCCCAGGGGTTTGGATGGTCAAGGAAGACTCCCAGGACAAGGTGGGATTTGAGGGTTTGGGTAAATAGGGATGGAATTCCAGGCTGGGGGTGAGGGGGTGAGTGTGAGCAAAGCCTCAGAGGTCTGAATGTGGGTGGAACACAGTGGCATCTGGTAAGGAGTTTGGGGCGGGGAATGGGGTAAGTAGGACCCAGGCCTTAAAAAGTCTATTTTTCAGCCTGTGGTGGGGGTGGGGGTGTTCTCTCCAGGATGTACAGTCACATCCAGCTGGCCAGTAAGCTTTCTTCCGGCTGTGACTACGCCCTGTTCAAGGTAAGCTCAGCCTCCCCACCCCTTATTCCCCAAGAGGGCTAACCCTCCTCAGCGGCTGCTGTGTTCCTCCCTCATGGAGAGTTTGGGGGTGAGGTGCCGCAGACAGCCTTTCCAATCTGAGGACATGCTACACAGAAGCTTGGACAGAGCATCAGGCTGGAGCCGTAGGATATTTAAGAGTCTGGAAGGGGGAGGGAGGAGCAGAGGGAACTAGGAAGGAGCCCAGGTTTCTGGCCCCGCTCCTTAACGAGGGACCTGCATCAGAATGGCCTGAGAACACTCGGTATCAATGTTTAGGCCCTCATCGATGCTCACATCTGGAGGTACTGGTGCAGCAGGTGTGTGTGGGGGAATGTGTGTGCTACTACCAGGGTTTAAAGACCTCCCCAGGTGACTTCTGTCCGGCCTGGGATCTCTGCCCTTGTACACGCTAAGGTTGCCCCAGAGGCTTCCTTAATCACCCACATTTGAACTCTTGCTTCAAGGAGCTCTATTCTGCAAAGGAGACAAACCTATACACGTGTGTGTGTGTGTGTGTGTGTGTGTGTATGTATATATATATATATATATGGCTACAAAAGGTGACAAGTGTAGAGGATCAGAGGCTTGCGGGGAGCTCATAGGAGGGGTTGCAGGCCGAGTGGCTGGTGGTGGAACTTGGTTGTTGAGAGGGGATGGAGGCAAGAGGGAACCTAGCCTGTGGAGGCTTATTTAGGGGCCAGAGCAGGGCCTGGGAAGGTGGCTGGGCCCCCACTTCCCTTTGAACAGAGGGAGGCCATTGATTTGTCATTCCACATCTTAGGATGGCATTGAGCCCATGTGGGAAGATAGCAGGAATAAGAGGGGTGGCCGCTGGCTGGTCAGTCTCGCCAAGCAGCAGCGCCACAGTGAGCTGGACCGCCTGTGGCTGGAGACAGTGAGTGCGGATGGGGAGAGGAAAGGAGATGAGGGGTGGGAAGGGGAGGGGCAGGGAGGGGTAGGGTGGGGAGGGTCCCCACTAGAAGAGACTGAGCTGATGTAGGGTCAGTGGTCTCCCAGATAGTGGGAGCACTCCCTGTGACTCAGGGAGAGCTCTCACTATCCTCTCTTTTTGGCCCTAGCTGCTGTGTCTGATCGGGGAGAGCTTTGAGGAGCACAGCCGGGAGGTGTGTGGGGCTGTTATCAACATTCGAACCAAGGGGGACAAGATTGCCGTGTGGACGAGGGAGGCAGAGAACCAGGAGGGCGTGCTGCACATTGGGTGAGGGGGATCCCTAGCACAGAGTCTCTTCTAGGGGAGAAGGTGAATGTGTGTACGGGTAGAGGCTTGGCCTGTGAGGGAGACCTCTGGAACTTTGTGTCCTCTCCCCCTACTTCCTTACCCACTTGTATGAGGGTTTGGAATCCAGATTTCAAGCTTTTTCTAGCAAGACTCTTCTTTTGCATTAAAGAGTCCTAGTTTGGGTTTCCACCTAGTAAGGATGCACAAAGAGTGATGGTGGCTGGAACCAAGATAGGAATTCTGGTCAAAGGAGGACCCAGGATCCCAGGTTATCTCCAGGACCTGCTGATGACGATCTCATTTCCTCTCCTCCTCTCCTCCTCTTCCTCCTCCTTCTCCTCCTCCAGGCGGGTCTACAAGGAGCGCCTGGGCCTCTCTACGAAGATTGTCATTGGGTACCAGGCTCATGCAGACACGGCCACCAAGAGCAACTCCCTAGCCAAGAATAAGTTTGTGGTGTGATGAGACCTTGGCACCATGATCCATTCAGCTGCACCTGAGCCTTTCCCTGCCCTGTGTATGTGGGGGGTGGGGGGTGGGGGGGTACTAGGCTACAATGGTGATGTAGGGCAGGGGGAGGGGTTAGAGAATGGGGTTCTCCCATGTATTGGAGTGAATATGGACATTCTTTAACGTGAGTTGGGGCTTAGGCCTAGGGACAGCTCTGTGGTCAGGGAGCCAGCCTGAGGGCCCAGGAAAGGTGGAGGAAAGCCCTGAGTATCTTTGTTTCATCTGAGGGTGGGTTGGGGTGAGTCACTGGGGGGAAGCAAAGCTCAACCAAAGGTGGAAAGATGACAAGAGCATCCTACAGTCCAGCACTTACTCTGTGCATACCCCTAGGAAAGGGGCTGGGTGGTCTGAAGGCCATATTCTTCTAGGGGGAGGGGGCCCAAGGCTGCTGACACTCTGAAAGCTGGATCTTGAGGACAGAGTGTGGGGGTAGGGGTGGAGGTGTGGGAGGTGGGTGCTCCTCTTTGGATTACTCTATTTCAAGCCTTTATGAATTGCCTTCTCATCAGCTTTGTAGCCTTGGAGCCTACCCTGTACCTTATACCTTCCCTCAACTGGATGTGGGTCCCTGGAGCAGGCTGTACATCATAAGGGTTGCAGTCTTAGAGGCAGAACCCCATTATCTCACAGAGAGACGTGTGTCCTCTTGCCCTTTCCTCAGCTGTGCCCAGGGATGTCTGGGCCTCGCCTGCCTCATGATCATGGTGATGTGGAGGTGGGTAGGTAGATGAGGTCCTGGCCCAGGAGTGTGGGACAGTAGTGGTTAGTTCTCATAGTTCTGCTTGAGGTGGATTAACTAAAAAGGTGATGAAGGGAAGCCTGAGTGGCTCAGCGGCTAAGCATCTGCCTTTGGCTCAGGGCCTCATCTGGGAGCCCCAGGATGGAGTCCCACATCAGGCTTCCTGCATGGAGCCTGCTTCTCCTCCCTCTGCCTATGTCTCTGCCTTTCTGTCTCTTGTGAATAAATAAAATCCTAAAAAAAAAAAAAAAAAAAAAGGTGAGTTTAAGCTCCTTTCTGTTCCTGTTCTAAACACTTTTGAACAAAATTAATATTTGGCCCCCCAAAACCTTAATCTCCTGTCCCCCCTTGAGGGGGTGCTCATGTGAGACCCCGCAGGGCCCAATTAGGCCCAAGCTAGTATGGGGAAAGGGGTAGGAAGAGCCAGGGACAGATTTCAATGTCAGAAGGGTTGGAGCTCAGGGATCTGGTATATGCCCTTAGCGAAACTGAAGTATAAGGGAGCAGCAGGCGCCGCGCTCACAAGACCCAGATGCCACCTAGTCTGAGTTTGAGCCAGTGTAGGTAGAGAGGTATTTCCATTGAGTGAAAAGCGCGTTTGACTCGACGACACTCATAAAATGGCCTGCACGTGTGTTAAAAACACGATCTATATGGCTGTCCCCATCTGCTCATTAGAACAGCAGTTACTCTTCTCCAGGACTCGGCTCCG
Source organism: Vulpes vulpes (assembly GCF_048418805.1). NCBI lineage: Eukaryota > Metazoa > Chordata > Mammalia > Carnivora > Canidae > Vulpes > Vulpes vulpes. Next base: position 95,513,755 of record NC_132783.1, on the reverse strand, counting down.
ACAGCAAGGCTGGGGACTGGGGTGGCGCTGGTACTGGGCCTTGTAGGGTAGGAGTGACTGGGGCCGCTTCGTGCCAAAGACTTGCGGTGGTGCCACCATCATCCTTCTCAGGCAGGTCCGCAGGGCGCTGGGGAGGTCCCAGCGGCCGCGGGCGTGCGGGGCGGAGTCAGGCCTAGGGGCGGGGCTCCGAGCCGGGGGCGGGGCCGGTCTGGGGGCGGGGCCCGGAGACCCAGACTTAGGCCTGGAGGCGGGGCTCCAAGCCGGGGGCGGGGCCCGGAGACCCAGTCTTAGGCCTAGGGGCGGGGCTCCGATCCGGGGGCGGGGCCCGGAGAACCAGACTTAGGCCTGGGGGCGGGGCTCCGAGCCGGGGGCGGGGCTCCGAGCCGGGGGCGGGGCCCGGAGACCCAGACTTAGGCCTAGGGGCGGGGCTCCGATCCGGGGACGGGGCCCGGAGAACCAGACTTAGGCCTGGGGGCGGGGCTCCGAGCCGGGGGCGGGGCCCGGAGACCCAGACTTAGGCTTAGGGGCAGGGCTCCGAGCCGGGGGCGGGGCCCGGAGACCCAGACTTCGGCCTGGGGGCGGGGCTCCGAGGGGACTGAGAAGGGCAGGGGCGGAGTCAGGCCTAGAGGCGGCGGGGCTCCGACGGGACTGCGCTGGCGGGGAGCTGGGCGGTCCCTGCGGGGCGGGCGGGGCCCGACCGGCGCTCTGTGTGGCCGCGGCCATGAAGCCGCAGCCGCCGGGCTAGGCCCCGGGCGGCTCTAGCCCAGGGCGGCCCGTGGAGGGCCGGGCCCGGCCCCGGCTCCGGTTCCCGGGCCGGCGGGCGGCTGCTCACCATGCCGGGCAAGCACCAGCACTTCCAGGAACCGGAGGTCGGCTGCTGCGGGAAATACTTCCTGTTTGGCTTCAACATTGTCTTCTGGGTGAGCGCGGGGTGGGTTCCGGGCCCCGTGCTGGGGTGGTGGGAAAGGAGGTTCAGTCCCCCACTTGGGGGGGGGGCGGACCGCTTCCTGCCTTAAGGGCTGGGACCGTCACACAACCCCTCTTCTTCCCACGCCCACTCCCAGGACCACTCCGGGGAACTACTCGGGAGGCCCGGATTGCTGGAGGCGGGTCCCAGGCGCCGCGGGGTAGGGTATGGAGGTGGAGTCTCCCGGTAGCTTCCCAGGCCCCGGCAGAAAAAGGGGAGGTGTTTCTCTGAAGGTCCCGGGGACCTGCCTCCTGTCCAGCTCCTTTGCTACTCTGGAATGCGGGGTGTGGGGTGTTCGCTGAGCTCCACCCTGTGAGTCCACAGGGAGGAGTGCCTCCGTGAGGGGAAGGGCTGGATCCCCTCGTCCAGCCTTAAGCTCCAGCAAGGCGGGTGGGAGGGGGGCGGGGAGGTCAACCTGCCCCATGCAGCTTGCAGGCTGGGAGCGCCAATAGCTCTAGTCCTCTGCTAGGGGCAGGGTATCTCCCCCTATTGAGGCGTCCTGAGCTGGCCCTGGGAAACAGAATTCAACATTCCACAGCTCACAGAACCGAGGCTTCCGGGAGGTGCTGCCCCTGCCAGAGAAGGGAGCTGCTAGTGCCTCTCCCATGGTGGCATCTGTGCCACTGGGCTCTGCCAAGTCATCTTCCTCTTCTTCCTCGCGGGTCCCATCTCTCCAAGACTGCTTGCTGCCTCTGCAGTCTCTGTTCCTGCTGTCTTCGTCGAAGTACTAGGCCCGTTCAGTTTTGTTCAACAAGACTCTGGCACTGCTCTCTACCTATGTACTGCCCATGCAGTCATCCGTGTGTGGTGAGCCTTTTGGCTCCAGTAATGCTCAGCTCCCAAGGGTGTGGGCAATGTGCTGAGACTACTGATGGGGATGTTTGGAGGTCTGGGTGCAGCAAGCCTACTTCTCTCTGGGCAAGTCACTTCTCTTTGGGCCTCAGCTTCCCCTTCCTGGGAGGGGTGATCATGAAGCCCGCCCCTCAGGGTTGTTAGGCAGATTAAATGAATTCTGATTTGTAGTCACACAGCTACTTTGTTATTTATTATCGACATTTTATAGATGAAGGAAGAGGCACAGAGAGGTTCAGTCATTTAACCTAGAGTCACGTGGCCAGTAAGTGCAGAGCCACTGTACCTACCAGTGGGCAGTGGGTGGGGGTGAGGCAGGGCATTTGAGCAAGTCCCTGGATGCCAAGGGGGACAGGCAAGAGAAACTCAGGATTGTTCCAGGCACACCCTTTGTTGCAGGGGAGTGGGGGTAGGGAACCAGATGGGAAAGGCCCCAGGGCTGGGGCAGTGAGTTTTATGTTGAGAGCATAGTTTTATGTTGAGAGTATAAAGCAGTGAGGACTTCAGTCCTGGATGATGGGTCTGTTTTGGCTTTTGTATGGAGGCAGATCTGTCTGCCTGCGTGGGGAATGTGAGTGAGCAGGGGCAGAAGGCTTGGAATTAGGGAGACCAAGGAGGAGGATTGGGGCAAAACTGGGGGGGTGGGAAATGGGAAGTGAGGAAGGCTCCAGGGGAAGTTAGGAGGCTGAACTGGCCTGAACCAGGCCACTTAGGGGGCCACGGCTCCAGGAGAAGTTAGGAGGCTGAACTGGCCTGAACCAGGCCACTTAGGGGGCCACGGGAGGGTTTCAGGCTTGGGTTTATGTGGCCAGGAAGAGGTGCCTATCAAACAGGCCCAGAGACTTCTGTTTGTTTGTTTTAATGGAAAGTGGACCCTGGTGTTACCCTACTGAGAAGCTACCATCAACTAATACAGTCTAGACTCCTCCAGTGGTGCCCAGCACCCTCTAGGGTCTTGCCCTGCTGCCTGTCAGTCTGTCCCTTATACCACCAAACTGGATCTTACCTCTGGGCTTCTGCCAGCCCCTCCATCTGCAGTTTTCTTCTCACTATACTCTCTCATCATTCAGAGCCTAGCTAAAATGTCCCCATTTTCCCTAATGAAAGCATGCCTCCACCACCCCCAATCACTCCCTACTGCGTCGCTTTCTTTGGTTTTCTTTAAAGGATCTGTTGGTATCTGAAATGACCTTGTTTGCTCACTGTGGATTTCCCCCACTGACATGTAAACCCCTTGAGGGCAGAGAGCCCATTTGTCCTATTTGCTGATATATTCCCAGTGCACGGAACCTAGCCTAGGACATGGAGGCGTTTGTAGCAGGCAGGTGGACCTAGCAGTCTGGTGCCAGGGAGAGGTGTGGGTGGAGGTCCGGGAGATGCCAGCATATGATGGTGTGGAAATAAGTGTAGAGGAAGAAGGGCAGAAGGCAGGAGGTGGAACCTGGTTGTGTCGGTGGCCATGTACACAGGACAGCTGTGGGAGGGAGGGTGAGAAGGGGCGGTGGGAGGAATGGTGTTCAGTTAACCATGGAGAGGTTCAGAAAGGAGAAAGTCGTGGTCAGTCGTCTGTCTAAAGGCCATGGGTGGATCAAGTAGGATGAGGTAGGAAAAGTGATGTTTGGTTTCATATCCCAGGTCCAGTGTGGGAGGAGGGAAGGAAAGACATTTTTAGAGAAGAGTACTGCAGTAGGAGGAGCCTAGGGCCAGAGAGAGGAAAGTGTTCAAAGTGGGTGGTCATGGTGGAATGGACTGGAATGGGGGTGAGGGGGAAGAGGAGGACCCTGTGAAAGCAGGTGGGTGGGGATGGTATGAAGAACTGGGGTCACGGCCTTGTGCTGGGGCAGGAGGGGCACTCTCCCTGTGAGATGGATATCCGGGGACCTGCCCAGGCTCAGGCATATGGCCTGGACAGCCAGGGCTCTTCCCAGTAAGTAACTGAAGCAGGATGGTGGGTGGTGCTTAGAAGGTCCAGGCATAACTGTGTGCCAGATGTTTTCAAGGGCATAGCCACCGGCTCAGGCTGGAGTGTCTCAACTGGATCTGGCTCACTTCAGGATCCCTTGCCTTTCGGGGGTCTTTGCTTGTGAGCTTTGAAAGCAGAGAACAGAGTGGGGCAGCCATCACAGAGTGCCAGAGTAAATGGGATGGCCAGATTGGGAAGGGGCAGAAAGGAGGCCAGGGGCCTGGAACCCAGAACAGGCTTGGTGGGAGGAGAGGCTCAGGAGAACATTGTCGTGGCTGCTGCTTGGCAGGAGTGTCCCAGCCACCCTCTGCTGCAATTCTGACTTCCCTGAAGGGCGAGGATGGGTTCCATCCTCCAGGCTGTGTTTTGCAGGGGAGGAGCACTGAAATGTGTTCTGGGGAAGTTAGGAAGGACCCTGGATCCCATTTACAGCCCATCTCCCCCTGGCTTCCTGAAGACCCTGACTACTAGAGGGGGAGGTCTCCTGGGGGTGGGGAAGGATGCTGACACTCCAACCCTTAGCTCTTTGTTGCTGCCTCTGCAGGTGCTGGGGGCCCTGTTCCTGGCCATTGGCCTCTGGGCCTGGGGTGAGAAGGTAAGGTGGTGGAGTCAGGGATGGGGCTGCCGTGGGTGGAGGTGGTGGGAGGATCGGCCTGGCCACTTGACTTTGCTCCCTTGGCACAGGGTGTTCTCTCCAACATCTCAGCGCTGACTGATCTGGGAGGCCTGGACCCCGTGTGGCTGTTTATAGTGGTTGGAGGTGTCATGTCAGTGCTGGGCTTTGCTGGCTGCATCGGTGCCCTCCGGGAGAACACCTTCCTGCTCAAGTTTGTGAGTACACCCCCACTTAGATCCATTGGGGACCCCAACCTCCTCCCACTGACTTCTTGCATATAGTTAGTACTTAATAATGGGTAGTTTTATTATTATGTTATTATAGCAATAATCATCAGAATTCTGTTATCTGTATATATAGGATCCTTTCTGTTGTGACTGAAACCTAGGGGGCCAAGCATAAAAGGATATTTATGGGCTCGCTAGGGAAAGCCCAAGGGTATGCTGGGTGCCAGTCCATTTGGATCTAGGGGCCACCACAGTGTCACTTTGCCTGGTTTCTCTGTTTCTCTGGTCTGTCCCTCCAGTTGGCTCTATTCCCCATGGGGTGGAAGGATGCCCGCAAATGGGTGGAGACTACCTTCATGCTGCCCCTCCAGGAATTCATACTGGAGGCCGAGGCTCTTTCTTCCTAAGCAGTGGAGGACCAGTCCTTGAATTGCACCTCTCTGGTTCAGAGTGACTGTCTCTGGAACAATTTCTGTGGTCCTGGGAGAGGTAGCACTCTGACGGGTGGGCTCCTGTCGCTGGCATAGGCCCAGTCTCTATCTGGGAATGGGAAAAGAGGTGGAGATGGCTCTCTGCGTGAGCTACAGGAGCTGAAGGAGGGTGGTTTCTCAAAGAAAACAGGGTGATTACCACAGGAAGTGGAATGGATGGGGAGGTAAGAACCGGGCTGTCCTTCGCCATCATAAAACAGTACTAATGGGAGAGAAATGGGGACTCTTGGCTCTCTTGGGGGGAAGCTTTGCCCAGTGGCACCCCCAGGCCCTGCGTCTCTGACACCTACCGTCTGTATGCCCTCACCCCAGTTCTCAGTGTTCCTTGGCCTCATCTTCTTCCTGGAGCTGGCAACAGGGATCCTGGCCTTTGTATTCAAGGACTGGATTCGAGACCAGCTCAATTTCTTCATCAACAACAACGTCAAGGCCTATCGGGATGACATTGACCTCCAGAACCTCATTGACTTTGCTCAGGAATATGTGAGTCCCGCGCCAGCCCCGGCTTCCTATACGTGAGGTGCCTGCTGGACAGATGTGTGAGAGAGCAAGTTCCCTGTGTTCTGGAATCATTCCCCCACCCACACCCCAGGGAAAAGAGCCAGAAGGCCCCCTGTCTTAGGGGAAGCCAGCTTCTGTGATTCCCATAGGTCCCCATTGTGCCTAGTTCTGCAGGGACACAGGGTTGGGGAGCAGAGGCCAAAGCCTCCAAACCTGGCAGCAACTCAACCAGGGTTTGCAACACACCTACAGGAGGACATTTGATATAAAAATACAGATTTCTCCTAATAAACCCTGGACCCATAGTATTAGCTGGGTTACATTGCTGCCATTCCCTTTGCTAGTATAGGAGCTCTCTGTTTGCCATCGTCTCTGCCACTCTATTATATTATGCCTGTCAGACCTTTTCTCTCATTATGTTGTTTGGCCTCCGAACATATTAGAGTTTGAGACCTCTCCCCTCCCCAGAAGCTCTGCTCTGAAACTCCTCTACCTGACTTGTGTGAAGAAGTAGTCAGTGAACAATGCAAGAGATCCCAGGCGCCTCCTGCCTGTACCTCCTCCTCCGCTCACACCCACTTCTATGCCACCCACTCTGACTCTGTTCCCACCGGATCCAGAGATGAGCCAGATCTGGTCCCTGCTTTGAGGAGTTCTCAACTCAGGGCAGAAGCAGATGTATTGCCAGCAGTTAGGACATGATCTGTTTGTCATTCAACGCAGACTGGTACAGACTTATTATTGTGTGCCAGGCCCTGGGCCAGTTGCTGGGAGTTCAATGGTGAAAAAAAGCTGGGACCTGTCCTCACGGGATGGCAGTCTGGAGGTAGAGACGGATGATGAGGAAGACGGACAAGTGTGTGTGTGTGTGTGTGTGTGTGTGTGTGTAAAAAATTAGAAATTGTGGTAAGAGCTGAAATGGGGAAGGGTGGAGAAGAGGAAGACCTTGGAGAAGAAGCAGGGTTGTGGAAAGAGGGGTGGATGTTCCCCGCAGGTGTAGCAGGTGCTGAGCAGAGCGAAAGGAGGCAGCAGAGGCCAGGCCATTCGCTGTGACCTATGCACACAGAGCTGAATGGCCATGCCTCCCTCCCCTGGCTCAGCCATGAGTGCCCACCTTGTGTCTGCACCCAGCTGGTCACTGGAGGGCTGGCTTTCCTGCCACATGGATTAAGGCCTGTGCTCCCGTCTCCCCCAGTTCTTGAGCTTGCTTCACACTAGCTATTTCTGAGCCTAGGGAGGCAGCACGTGATGCTCCTCCTCTGTTCCTGCAGAGAGGAAAAGAGAAAGTCTTCATAAAATCTTTGGGGCAAGTGTGGGAAAACCTGGCACAGACGTGGACTTAGTGGTGCCTCTCCTCACGGGGCGTAGCCTGACATCCACTTCTCTGGGCACCCCTTCCCAGTACTCTCCTGCTCCCCACAACCTGGGTGGGAGTGTAGTGCTGCCCTGATGGCTCTGGGCTTAAGTCCGGCCTTCCTGTTGGGAGAGGGTGGTGAGGAGGTGACCACCTGCCTGTCTGCCTCCAGACCCCCGCCTAACCCAGCCCTGCCCTGCCTCCTGCAGCCCAGGCCTGTCTCTCAACTGGATGGGGGCTCCTGGGGCAGGCCTGGCTCACCAGGGACTCTCCTCTTGCCCCTCAGTGGTCTTGCTGCGGAGCCCGAGGGCCTAATGACTGGAACCTCAATATCTATTTCAACTGCACTGACTTGAACCCAAGCCGGGAGCGCTGCGGGGTGCCCTTCTCCTGCTGCATCAGGGACCCTGCGGTGAGTGGGGCCTGTTGAGGGGGGAGCAAAGCCATTGCAGTGCACAGGCCAAGTGTGGGGGAAAATCTAGCACAGGACTTGCTGGGCTTGGCCCTGCCCTGGGGGCCTTGGAGGCAGTGGGGAGGTCATTTTACACAGGAGTCCTCCTACTAGGCTAAGGAGTTTGTGTCCCTGGGCAGCAGTGAGGCCTGCTGGGGTAGGGGCTGTACCCCTTTAACAAAACCCGTCTCTGTAGTGAGCCAGCCGCCACACCCCTGGGCCACTATTCTGCAGTGGTAGGGCCTGGGGATTCTGACCACTTTATGGCTTTCTTCAGAGCAGAAACTTCTCCCTGTGATATCCCATCCATCACAGTTTATCTGGGACATTTGAGGGCCAGGATTCTTCCCATTCGTGTAACACATGAGCAGGCAGGATTTGTAAATACGAGGCAGCTCGGGCTGGTGTTCGCAGCCGTCTGTCCTGGTGCCAGGGAAAGAGGTGGATGGGACTCAGTGAGCCTCATGTAGGAGTGGTGGCCTGTCAGAGTCCATGGTTCCATCTGCTTCCCCTGAGAACCAGAACTATTGCAGTGCTGGGTGCCTTGGGCCCCTTAGGATACCCCATCACCAAGTTGCTCATTGGCCTATTTTTCCTCAGGAAGATGTCCTCAACACCCAGTGTGGCTATGATGTCCGGCTCAGACTGGTGAGAGGGGTTGGGACAGACAGAGTTGGGGGCACTGGGATGGGAAGAGCAGCCTTCCATAAGCTCCTCTGAAAGGCCTCAGGGATTCTGTGGGGAGGTGGTGCTGAGTCCTAGAAACCATCCAGGCACCTAGGGCTTGGTACTGCCATTCATGGGGCCAATGGACCTGTGGGCATGGACATGTGTGTGTTTGTTCATTCCAGTTCTTTGTCAAGCACCCACTGGCACTAGGGATTCATGCTTCTGAGATAGGCAGACAAAGCCCTTGCTCTCAAGGAGCTCCTACTCCCATAAAGGAAGAAAGACACGAAGCTCATGGATAAATACATATGAACAGTAATGTGACAGTTTGAACCAAGAGCTTGAAAGAAAATAAAGTAAGGGAAGTGATGAGATTGGGACTGGGTGGTCAGGCAAGGCCTCTTGAAGGAGGGGGTATCTGTTCTGAGACCCTGATGACCAGGAGCTGGTCATGATAGAGCTCTGTAGGCTCTGTGATAGAGCTCTATCTAGGCAGCAGGTGCTAAGATGGCAGACCCTGGGGTGGGGATGAGCTTAGCAAACTGGACTGAGAGGAGGCCTGTGGGGGTGGGTGGGGCCAAGCCCTTTGCCTGTGTGTCCCCAGGAGCTGGAGCAACAGGGCTCCATCCACACCAAAGGCTGTGTGGGCCAGTTTGAGAAGTGGCTGCAGGAAAACCTGATCATCGTGGCTGGGGTCTTTGTGGGCATCGCTCTCCTCCAGGTACTGCCTTAGCACAGCATGCCCCCTACACCCCTGCCCTGCCAGCACATCTTCCCTCACTTTGCTTCTGTGTCTTACAGATCTTTGGTATCTGCCTGGCCCAGAATCTTGTGAGTGACATCAAGGCAGTGAAGGCCAACTGGTGAGGCTGCCACATTGGCCATGGCCACCTGCCTGGCCTACCCAGGGACCCCCCCCTCCCGTGCCACTGTACCCGTGATGGGCAAGGCTGTGGGTGTTTCTGCTTAGACCTGAGCTCCCTATGGGGCTTGAGTGTGGGTGTGCTGTGCGCCCATGGAGAAATCTGTGCTGCTGCCTGTCCTGGAGCTGTATGCAGGGAGGGCGGGTGTGTTTCTGTGAGTGTGCACAGCACTGTCTTGGCTGTTGTGGGTGGTGGGCTCTCCAGGGGCTTAGGAATGACACAGCTAAGAGGGTATGTGTGGACCAGGTGGGGTGGTAGGGGGCTGCTATGTCCCTGCCCAAGCTGGAATACACCTCTCTGTGCATGTGGCTGTTAGGGCAGGCTTGGGGCTTGCTGTTGCCTGGGACACAGCCTCATGCAGCTTCAGAGCTGTCTTCTCTACTAGCTATGACCTTGACCCTGCCAGAAGCCCCCTGTGGCCTCAGTGTCTCAGACTTGAAAATGGGTCCAAGAATTTTCTCTTCCTCGCTTGCCTCCCAGGATCAAACATGATGATGGCTACAAACTACTCAAATAAACAAAACCTCGAAAACCACTGGCTTACGCCCACCATCTCAGAGGTTCTATCAGCTGCAGGGCCTCAGCATTGCTGTCCACCTGAGGCCCCAGCCTGGACCCACCCTGCCAACATGTTTTCTTGGCCTGGATAGTGTATACATTTGAGCCAACCTTTAAAACTTGGTATATTTCACGTAGAAGTCCAGATCCCCAGCATCTTGTGAAGAATGGCCATGTGGCCACAGGGGCTGTTCAGTGTCATCATCTCCTGGAACATGTGCTTCCCGTTCTCTGAGAACTTGGCCCGTTCTGCTCACCTAAGTGCCCTGCCTGATCCTGTAGGCTGGGAGTCGGCTTCCTCCACCTCTGCAAAGTTTTTCCTGCAAATGCTGCAAGCCTAATGTGGGCCAGGCCAAGATCCAAGCATGGGAATGTGAAGAAGGGGGAGAGGCTGGAGCCTGCCTGGAAGAGGCCATAGCCTGGGAAGGGTCTGGTCCTCCTGGGGGCTGAGATGGGTGCCAGCATACTCAGGAGAATGGTTGAGGGGTGGGATGGAGGTCAGGAAGGATTTGGGAATAAGGTAGCTGGAAGCCTGAGCTTGGCATCCTCAAGGATAGGGGGACCCAGGTTTGGGGGCTGTTGATGGTTGACTCCAAAGCTCCCTTGGAATCCAGTTCAAAGTCTTCCGGATGGCCTGTAGAGTTGTCTCCTGGACACCAGAGGGCGCACCAGCACAGCATTACCTGGGTCTGGTTTTTTTCCTAGGGCAACTCCCCGGGGTACAGCCCTGTGCTGGGTGAGTCCACCCTGCTTACTAGTTCTTTGGGTTTCAGGGAATTTACAAACTTCTAAAGGGGAAGACTGGCTCAGATTTGGGAAGTCTGGCTGCTGTTCTCAGATCTGCACAAAGAGGTATATGTGGAGTGAGCATTTGTGGATGAAAGGAGAGGTTTGGGCTAAGTGCACAGCAGATCTCTAACTTAGATGCCCTCAGTGCTGGGTGGGTTATAAAAATAAAGTAGGCCTTTGAGTTGTAAGGCCTCTGCAGTGCAACTTTGATTTTTCCCACTATTACTGGAGATGGGACACAGAGTCATTGCTTTGTGATGAGAAATACTTGCATGATTGAGTCTGAGTCGCTAATGGCAACTGGCCTTGAGTGACAATAAGGTGTGGTGGGGATGGTGGCTAAGCACAGATTTCCACCTGAAACTGGCAGCTGTCATTCAGCTGTAGCTAATCGCTGTAAAGCGGGAACATAGATAGGTCTAATGCGAGAAATGTGGAGAGGACAAAAAAGCTAGATTTTTATGTGAAGTATTCTGATTTTTAAGTTGTTGGCAACTAATAAAAAAAACATTTAAAACCCTGCTAGCCAAACAAAAGAGGTAGGGGCCCCTGTGCCATCATAATCTCTATGGGACAGTCACCCATGGGGGCCCTGGCGACTCTGCCATTCAGGAATGCTAGGAGCTCCTGCAGCTGGGCAGGGTGTGGGGCAGGTGCCCAGCATCATGGCTTCCAGACACAGGCTGGGTGGTGTCCTCGGGTCTCTGAAAGATAGGCTATGGCTGGTTTCTCCATGCTACAATAAATGCAGCTCACAATATTGTGCATGTGTCCTGTGGTTTCTGATTTTAAATGCTTTCACCTTTCATTTTCCCTCCCAAACCTCACAACACCTTGTGAGGTGGAGAGTATTTTCCCAATGAGGAAATGAGTTCAGGGGGGAGTTGCCCATAGCCCACAGCTGAGAGGAGGCCCCCAGATCTGACCCCTCTTGGCATCTTGCACTGCACCAACCCTGCCCTTCTGCTGCATCAAGGTGAAACCTGCACACTTGAAGTGCCAACTTATGAGGGGCAGTAAGCTGTCACAGACCAAGTGTGAGTTGAGTACCTGCTTAGGTGTGAGGATGTAGAGAAATGGTCCTGGCTCCAGTGCTGTACTCCTGTGCAGGAGACAAAAACAGGTAGGCACATCAACATTTGTGCTAGCAATATATGCTATGAAGAAAATAAGAGTGATGGCTGGCCTGTGACAGTTGGGGTGCCTAGCAGGAGGGACCCCTTGATGGGGTGGTGGGAGGGGCTGCCATCTCTGGGAAGCTCCAGGGGAACAGTGTTCTCTAGATTTGGGTTCCAGTTGCCCTAGAGGCCCTGCAGCTGGGATGGGTTTGGCATTAAGGAACCTAGGGTGCTGAAGAGGTGGGAGTAGGTGAGAGGCAGAGAGAAGAGGTAGAACCAGAATATATTTGAAAATGGGATTGATGAGATGGGGTAGATATGACTAGTAGGAGTGGTTGTGACCCTGGCTGAGGACCCAGAATTCTCCAAAGCTCATTTCTATAGTATATCTATCTGTCCATCTTCCATTTACCCACTTACCCATCCACCCATGTACTCAGCCAGCCAGCCACCCATCCATCCATCTATCTACCTACCTATCTGTCCATCCGTCTGTCCATCCATCGACTATCATCCAGGTAGGCCCTGGCTAGAGGCTGGGGTTACTGAGGCAGCTCAAACTTGCCCTTGTCCTGGATCCCATAGTCTCTTGGTAGAGGTAGTTGGAATAGTTGCTAGTGGTGTATAATACGTACATGTGACAAGTACGTGGCATTTCATGCTCGTTAGAGGCATTTCCTCTCCCCAAAGTGAAACCCAGAGCAGTTCTTTCCTTTGTGCTGAGGAGTCCTTACCCAGAAGGGGATCTCCCCAGATGTGTAGAAAACACAGAGAAGCTTATAAGGCCACCACTTGCCCATCCTTCTAGCTGGATCTCTGGACCTTGGGGACTGAGGTCATCTTTCCACCCTCTGTCTGGGAGGAGTGGTGCACCAGTGCACACTGGTGATGACAGAGGTGGTCATTGTCTGGCAGCCTGGGAGCCTCCCATAGCCCTGGACCTGCGTTGTCTAATCAGAGGAGAGCTGCTGGCAGGCTCTGGCATCACCTTGGAGGGAGGGCGTCCTATCATCATCAGGCTACTCCAGATGGGGAACTGGAAAGGAATGTGAGATCCTGGGCTGGTGAGCCCCTGGATCTCCGGGTGAGGAGGTCAAATGGACTCGAGGCTGGGGTAGGGTTTCCTCTCAAAAGATGGCCAGTGAGGTTAAGGTGGTGCATTCTTTGGAGGGAACCATTCCCAGTGATCACCAGAGGGCACCAAAGCATAGCCCATGCAGGGTAGCGAGTTGGTTGTGGACCGGGGGAGGCTGCAGGTGTGGGCATCATTGTGGGGGAGGCCCTTGGGTCTGAGCAAGTCCATGCCATGCTTCCAAAGACCTGGGGGCCCAACCTGTTGGTGCCAAAGCCAGGCCTTGCTGCCCTCTGGTCTCTCTTCCAAGGACTCAGAGCCAACAAAACTGCCTGAGCCCACCCTCAGGCCCCTGCAGATGGTGAGCAGGGGGCTCACTTTCCCTAGGAGGTCCAGGGGACATGCTCCAATGCATACACCTTTACTAATTCAACCAGATTTACTGAGCACCTACTATGTGTCAGACACTGTAGTATCAGGATACATAAGAAACAAAATGAAGTCCCCCACCCTTGTGGTGCTCACACACCAGAACCAGTCTTTGGCACAGGGCCAAATAGTGAACATTTTAGGCTTTTGGGCCATACAACCACTGCTTTATGGCAGAATGGAGCTCTTGACAAACAAATGAGCATGGCAGTGTTCTCATAAAACTTCCTGGACACTGAAATTTGAATTTCGTATAATTTCCTTGTGTCACAAAATAATATCCCTCTTTTGATTATCAACTATCAAAAAACATAAAACCATTCCCAGCTTTGGAGCAACATGGAAACAGGCAGTGGGGAGGACTCTCCTGGACTAAGAGCTGCTGACCAACCTAGGAAGCAAGAAAATGCCACCCGGTGAGTGTTCATAATGAATCACTTAGTGGGAAGGGGTGAGTACTATGGGAATATTAGAGGTGGGGTCCTTGGGAGTGTGTGGGGTTGGGGTAGGCATTGGTACTAAATGGGGTGGTCAGCGAGTGGTCTCACTTTTTTTTTTAAAGATTTATTTATTTATTTATTTATTTATTTATTTATTTATTTATTTATTTATTATAGGCACAGAGAGAGAGAGAGAGAGGCAGAGACACAGGAGGAGGGAGAAGCAGGCTCCATGCAGGGAGCCCGACGTGGGACTTGATCCCGGGACTCCAGGATCGCGCCCTGGGCCAAAGGCAGGCACTAAACCGCTGAGCCACCCAGAGATCCCCTGGTCTCACTTTCTATGATAAAGCAACATAGAGCAAAATCTTTATTTTGTTTTTAAAAAGATTTATATATTTTAGAGGTAGAGGAGAGAGATAAAGAGTGGGGGTGGAGGGCAGAGGGAGGGAGGAGAGAAAGAATCTCAAGCAGATTCCCCTCTGAGTATGGAGCCTAACGCAGCTTCAGTTCCAGGACCCTGAGATCATGACCTGAACTGAAATCAAGAGTTGGATGCTCAACCATCTGAGCCACCCAGGTGCTCCTAATTTTTTTTTTTAAAGATTTTATTTATTCATGAGAGACACACACAGCAAGGCGGAGACATAGGCAGAGGGAGAAGCAGGCTCCCTGTGGGGAACCTGATACAGGACTGGATCCTGAGACTCCAGGATCACAGCCTGAAACAAAGGCAGATGCTCAACCACTGAGCCACCCAGGTGCTCCCAGACACCCCTAATTTTAATTTTAAATTATTTTGATAGCACAGGTAAAATAGGAACCCAATCTCCTTAAAAAAAATAGATGAAGCTGGGGCACCTGGGTGGCTCAGTCAGTTGGGCATCTGCCTTTTGCTCAGGTCATGATTGAGCCCTGTGTGGGGCTCCTTGCTCAGCGAGGAGTCTGCTTCTCACTTTCCCTCTCCCCCTGCTCATGCTCTCTCTCTCTCTTTCAAATAAATATATAAAATCTTTTTTTTTTAAATGGATGCAACTAAAATCCCTTTAAGTGCCTCATTCTATTCCCCTCCCCTGCCTTCCTCCCGTGTCATCACGGCTCTGAGCCATAGATCCTTCCAGACATTTTACATTTTTAAAATTTTGTAATCGTATTACATACACGTAGAAAATGTTGGGTATCACTGTGTGTGTATTTGAAGTGGCAGGATACTGCCCCTCTCTTGCTTCCCAAACCCCATAACGTGTCTTGTAAAGCTGTTTTGTTTTGTTTTGTGTGACCATAGGGGTGTTTCCCTGAGTGACTGCTGGGGTGTTTCCCTGCAGGGACAAGCCATGTTTTGCCTCTCTGTCCTTTACCTGATGAATGGTGGATAGTCAAGCTGTTCCCTCTTGGGCTTCACTCCAAGCATCTAATTAGAGGCAGAACCAAACTCTCTCTCCTGGGGTTTAGACTTTATAAACCAGTGACCACTGCTTCACTGGGCAACAAGAGAAGGGCTACAGAGAAGGGTGGCCCCAAGTCGGGGCTGAGGGCAGACTTGGCCCCAGCAGGTCCCTTCCTGGGCCTGGGGCCTCATTTCTGCTCCTCAGCCTGAGCATTGGCCTGATAGACAACATTACTGCATCTGGGGGCCTGGAAGCTAGCCAATCAGAGGTGTGAAAGCCGCACAATTAGTCCCTCGGCATTCCCAAGGCTGTTGCTGTGGTAATGCCTACCTGGTTCCCTGTGCAGCTATGCAGACAGATGGGGACATCGGTAACCTGTATACAGAGGGGCCTCTGCTGTGGCCCCAAGTCTAGTCCTTGGCAGAGGCTTAGACACCTAGAGGCTTGGACACACCTGGACACCTGGGTTCTGCTTCCAGGAATGATCCTCTGGAAATTAGCTCTCAGGCTTGCCTCCTGATCAGGCCAGGCCATCCCCAGGCTGCTCCAGCATGCATCCGCCTCCATCTGTGGGAGTCTCCTGGGAAACATGCCTGGGGAGAGGGGGTTCCAGGCAGAGGGGCCACATGGAATTCCAGGTGCCTTGCCTGCCAGCCAACATTTGTCAAGTACCTGTGTGTGCCAGGCTATGCTGGGTGCCCAGAACTTGGCAGCAGCTGTTTCTATCCTCAGGGGGCTCAGGGTCTGGTGGGAGATTCAGGCAGGTGAGTCACCAATCTTGACAAGTGATTTATTTGTTTGTTTGTTTGTTTGTTTGAGTAGGTGGTGCAGGCATGTGGTTAAAAACCACAAACTGCATGAAAGAATATGTGCAAATCCTTTCTCACGCCTGTCTCCCGGTCACCTTCTTCTCCCCGGAGGCAGCCACTACTGCTAGTCCTGGCCTTGTCCTCCCGGAGATGGTCCATGCATTCCAGAGCAGATCTCCTCAAGAAACAAAGCAAGCAGGGATCCCTGGGTGGCTCAGCGGTTTGGCGCCTGCCTTTGGCCCAGGGCGTGATCCTAGAGTCCCGGGATCGAGTCCCGCGACCGGCTCCTGGCATGGAGCCAGCTTCTCCCTCTGCCTGTCTCTGCCTCTCTCTCCCTCTCTCTGCGTCTATCATAAATAAATAAATCTTAAAGAAAAAAAAAAAAAGAAACAAAGCAAGCCAGGACCCAATCCACACACTGCATGACTGGGGCCTCTGACAGAATCTTCTGTCTGCATTTTTCACTGACCAGCATTTCTGGGAGATAATTACATATCTGTACGTATAGATCCACCCAATTCTTTTCAACAATAGCAAACCAATAATAATAGCAGGAACTTGTACTTACTCTATGCTGGACGCTCCTCTAAGCACTTTACTTATACTAATGGATCTACTTCCCCCAACAGCTTGGAGATAAGCAGTCTGCTTATCTCGCCCCGCAGGCGTGGGGGTGTGGGGTGTGTGTGTGTGGGGAAATGCCCCATTGTGTGGACTTTCATGGCCGCTCCTGATGGACTTGGGGGTATTTCCAGGCAGTGAATATTCTTGTACTTTTATCTCTGAGCCCTTGTATCTCAGAGGATAGATGCACAGAAGCCAATGGCTGGGTTAAAGGGCATGCACATTTTTAATTTAAATAGCTACTGCCAAATTGCTATCTGAAGTGATCACACCCATTTACATAAAGCAGCACCTGCCCCTTCTGCTCTCAGCAGCAGGGCCGGCCCAGCCTTTATCCACCATTTCTATCTTTGCTAATCTGATAGAAGGAAATGATCTCTCCTCTTGGTTTTCCTCTGCATTGCTCTTACAAGAGAGGTCAAGTGTCTTTTCATACAGAACAGCGCCATCTGGCATCGTCGGAATCCAGCAGGGCAAGGTCTAGGAGGCCTGGGAGCCGGGAAGCTGGGGTGGTTTTTCTGTTGGGGGTAAGGGTGGAGGTGGAGATCTCTGAGCTGGCCCTTGGGGTGTGGGGCACACTGGGAGGGCATCTTTGGCAGGGAAAGGCCTGAGCAAGAGCTCAGGGGGCACCTGATCAGTCCAGGCCTGAGGATGGCCCTCTTCTCAGCAGTGGTACCCCTGCTCCCTGAGCCCCTACTCCTCAACCAGGCGTTTCCTTTTCTCCCTCAATCAGCTTGAGCTAAATTTTGGTTCCTGGGGTCCCTGCCCCACAGGGGGCTTCTTCCAGGGTCCCCAGAGAGAGCTTTCCTCCCTGACACCTTTAACTCACATTGACTGCCTCCTGGACCCCTCCCACCCATCCCTGCCTCCAGCTGGGAAAGCGTACATCCTCATTAGCACGGTTCAGTGGCCAGCACTGGTAATTGATCTCCCTCTGGCCCAGTGTGGACGGCAGCTAATGGGGATGAATGGGGCGGGAGGTGCCGTCCAGAGATGCTCACCGGAGGCCCGCACAGGGGTAGAGATGAGGGCAGGAGGTGGAGATGCCTTGAGCAGACCCGTAACAGAGACAGGGAGTCTGCAGTTGCCTCTGTCCACCGCCAAGGCTGCCATCTGGCCCTCAACACAGGTCCTGGGGCAAGATGAGCACACAGGTGGATAGAAAGGCTCTGGAATTCAGCTGCCTGCTGGGGTAAGGGCAGGGGCCAATCTAGGGGAGACAGGCCTGGAGTTCTGGAATGGCATCCCAGGAAGTATTGGGGCCCTAAGGTAGGGCAGGCAATGTCCTCAATTAGTCATGCGCTGTGGAGAGAGAGAGACATTCCAAAGCAAGATCAGGCAGTCATGGGGCTCACTAGAAACAAGAATTCCATTGCATGATCAGTCAACAAATACTTATTAAGTGCTTACTGTGTGCAAGGCACTGGGTAGCTGCAAGGTGACCCAAACAATCAAGACCTTCATGGGTGGGGGTGATAAGAGAGTAACTAGGAAAATAAACACTAAAGATGGTAACAAATGATAAGTTCTCAGAAGGAAATAAACAGGATTATGTGTTAGGGTGATGGAATGGAGCTGGCATTTTAGGAAGGAACCCAAGGAGGCCTATCTGAGAAGGTGACATGTAAGCTGACACCTGAACAATGAGAAGGAAAAACATTACAGGAAAAGTAACAGGTAGTGCAAAGGTCCTAAGTTGGGGATGAACGTGGGGTGTTTGAGGAACAAGAAGGGGCCTATGTGGCACTTGGCTGGTTTAGTCAATAGAGCATGTGACTCTTGATCTTGGGGTCATGAGTTTAAGCCCCACATTGGGAGTATAGATTACATTAAAAAATTTAAAAAATAAAATCTTAAAAAAAGAAGAAGAGGCCAATGTGCCTATAAAAAGGAGATGAGCTGAAAAATTGGTGACGATAAAGCAAGGAGGGTCAGGATCAAGGCCGGAAGCCCCTTTGCCAGGTATGTGGGGTCATGGTGGATGGGACCCCTTTCCTGAGGTGGTGTTGACTGCACACTAGTCCTGCCTGGGTCAGCTGGGCTGGAGGGCCTGGGGAAGCCAGGCTTGCTACTCCCAGGTCACTGTGCCTACAGACTTCAGGAGGACAAAGGGGACTTCCAAGGGTGTCTGGACCAAATTTAGCCTGATTTAGAGGAGACACAGAGATCTTCTTGGCCATTCGGGAGAAGATGTCCAGTGCCTGCTGCCTGCACATCATAGTGGCATCCTGTATTGTCTGATTTCTGGCTGACTTGAGATGAAACTCAAGTAATCCTCCCAGGACTGAACAAATCTATTAATGAACATTAACATTACAGGAGAAAGCCTAACCCGGAAGCAAGTTGGAGTTAGCCTGGCAGGCAAGCAGGAGCACTCTAGAATTCTTACATGGTTTTAGACATAAAACCCACGTATGTGTTTTATGGACAATTTAAGTAATTTCTGAGGATAATCTTGACTATTCTCTTGATTTTTGCCATCTGTGTTGACTTCACTGTCAAGTACCCCAGCTGCCATTCCTGTGTGTCCCAAACCCACAGTGGACAGGCATTTGCTAACCAGAAGAGGTGTCTCATATGAAAGGAACATGCCAGACTAGTCCCCATTCTCTGGAGGCATGTTCACAAGACCATATTCTTGCTTAGATTGTCCCCCTCAACTCACAATGCCATTCCCTGCATTGATGCTGGTCAGTTTCTTCATATCTCTGAATGAAAAAACTCAAATGTTCCTTTATTTCCCTGGCTGTCACTGGTCCTCCTCACTCCCTCCGGTAGGTTGCTGTCTACTGTCTATTAGAGCTCAGTATAATAAAACTTTTGGATTACACATCCTAGTAAAATGTGATCTAGAAAGAGTACTTGATAAATTTCAACATAAATTTGTGATTTTTTAAAAAATGATGATGTTGAGCCTGGTGGCTCAGTTGGTGAAGTGTCCAACTCTTGATCTCAGCTCAGGTTTTGATCTCAGGGCTGTGAGTTCAAGCCCCACATGGAGCCTACTTTAAAAAAATTAAATTACATTACATTTAAAAATCATGATTTTTTTAGCAACTAGAAATTAAAAAAACAGCAACCTTCTATATCCCAATAAAGGGCATCTACCAGACATGTAGAACAAACTTCATACTTATGGTTAAAACATTAGTAACAGGAATAGGGCAACGTTACTATCAGTACTACCATTCAGCATTATAGTGGAATCCTAACCAATGTACTAACACAAGAAAATAAATAAGTATAAACATTAGAAAGGAAGAGACAAGGGCAGGTACCATCTCTTTCATTTGTTTCCAATTAAGTGAATATTTAATAAAAGTTTGTTAAATTGAAGAAAAATTCAGTGTGTTCTCAAAGATGTTTCTTGAAAAAGTTAGGGACAGAGCTGATCCTCCATTAGCAAGAGTCTAAGAAAATTCACTGATGCTCAGGAGGTTCCATGATCACGTCCTGTTAAAAAGATAGAAACACAGTATTTCCCTAAGGCCAGAACTGAATGACAGAGCTCTTGGCATACCAGGAAAGGACTTAGTTATCAAAATAATTGGTATTGGTCTCAAAACAGGGACAAGATGTTTAGGTCGCTGGAATCTCTGCGGCAAGAGAAGTAAATGGTACCTGGATTATGCATCAGGAGTGGGGAGCTGGGGCAGGAAAGCCAGGCAATTACTTCTAGTCTGTGGGAGCTGCAGGGATAAGAGGTGTGGAGCCCAGGAAATCTTTCTCCTCTTTCTCTCTGGCTCAATTAGTTTCAAAATATCCTGCCTTTTTTCCATGAGATTCCAGAATAACAAGTTTAATTCCCACTTCCCATCCATTCCCTGCCGGGTCCACGTTCTTGATGTATCTATAACATTAGCCCCAGAGAAGGAGCTCTGGCTCAAGACAAACTGGTTGTTAGGCATCTATTGTTTCTGCCTGGTCCCATCTCTTCTCCCATATTCTGGGTTTTTCTTTCAGGAAGAATCCTCCCCTACTCTTGGTCCATATTCTTCATGGGAAGTGAGAACAGGACCCAGGCCTGACCAGTCAGCATGCTCCACCTCCTTAGCAGTGAAGTGGGCAAAGAATGCCCACTCTTGAGTCTTTGCTGAGACAGAGAAGCTCCCTCTACTTGGAGTTCTGGAGCTGCTGGGGACCACCTTCCTGTCCATGGTCCCAGAGGGAAACTGACACAGAGAAATAGACTCAGGAGTGGTGCCCAACCTTGGCTTGGTGACCACACTTAAGCCCTAGATCTAGCCATGTCTGATGCAGAGCTTTCTTTCCAATGACAGGCACAAATAACACCCTCTCCCCACTTTTTTGTCTAAGCTGGGTTGAATTGGGTTTCTGACATGTGCAACCAAATGAGTTCTGTTGACACTATGGGAATGAGAAAGTCTGGGTGGGAGAAGCCAAAGGTCTGGGTCATACATGCCATCTCACGGGGAGGGCAAGACAGAGAGAGCTTCCGAATGGAGCCCAAGTCAGCACTCCATGCCTCTTCATTCAGCCTATGCTGATTCTTCCAAGGAGGCTGGCCCAGAGATCCCAAAAGAAATGGCAGAATGATCAGATGTCATGCCAAGGTAAAGTCAACTTATTGAGGTATAATTTACAAACAATAAAATGTACCCATTTTAAATGTATATTTCAGTGAGTTTTATGGATTTATTCCCCTGTGTAACCCTCACCACAATCAAGATAGAGAACATTTCCATCACCCAGGAGATGCCTTGTGGTCCTTCCTTGTCAGTCTCTGCGTCTCCCCACACTAGACAACCACTGATCTGCTTTCTGTCACCCCGGGTTAGATTTCTTTTCTTTAGAGTTTTATATACAATCCTCAGTATTCACAGATTCCATATTTGTTAACTTGTTTACTCGCTAAAATTTATTTGTAACCTCCAAATCAATACTTTGTGGTGCTTTCATGGTGATTCATGGACATGTGCAGAGTGGTGAAAAGTTTAATTTGCTTGATACACATGTTCCCCACTGAGGAAAAACAAGGTGAGGCTCTGTTTTCTTCTTTCAGTTCTCATACTGTAAACAAGTGTCCTTTGAGATGTTTATTTAGTACCAAGTTTTTCACATTTTTGTGCTCTTTGTTGGTGGTTTTGCTGTTTAAAATGGCCCCGAGCGGAGAGCGAGTGTAGTGCTCAAGTTCCGCACAGTGGTCCAAGGCGCCGAGAAGGCTGTGACGTACCTGGTAGAGAAAATACATGTTCCATGAGCTTCATTCATACCTGAGCTTTAGTGTTGTTGGCCGTGAGTTCAGTGTGACTGAATCAACAATATATATTAAAGAAAGTGTTTTTCTGTTTACAGAAACACATACCCAACACACTTATGCATTGATTGGTTGATAGAGGCTTCAGGACTGCCCCCAAGAGCAGTGGTTCGTTTTCACAAGTTCAGTGTCTGCAGCCACTTTACAGAACAGAACTACTGGAAATAATGAGAATCAGTTGTGTATGGAGTCCTACAGCTGCAGCCTTTTGAGTTTGGCTCTGCCACTTGGTGTCATGCTTTTGAGACTCATCCACATTTTTGGGTGTGTCAGTGGTTTGCTCCTTTGAGTGCTGAGTAGTATTTCATCTTGTGGATACACAGTTTCTTTCTTCATTTGCCAACTGATGGAACATTTGGATGGTGTCCAGCATCTGGCAATTGTGAATAAGGCTGCTATGAACTTTCCTGTACAAGTCTTTGTGTGGATATAGGTTTTCACTTCCATCCCAAGTATTTTCATATAAGCAAATCCATTTCCTGTTTGTTTAATGGTCCTGAGGAGCAGCCTCATCTTATACACGAGGAAGTGGGGACTCAGAGCCACAGTGGCCTGCTGAGTGTCACATGGTTCGCAGCTCCTTGCCCCAGCCACACTGCCTTTTCCATGGTGGAGGCCTGAAGGTCCCTAGTCAGGGTCAGCTCCATGCCACAGTGGGAAAGACTTTGTCTGTTACTGCCTTTTCACAGTCTTCAGTTCCCCAGCTGTAAAATGTTCCGTTTCAGTCCCCTCCAAGGAGCCCTTGGCTTTCTGAGCCCATGCTCTTAACCCTGCTGAAAGCCTGAGCAATGGGGCCAGGCCCAAAGCAGCCCTGGAACCAGGCTGGAACCACGAGGGACAGTCTGCTTGGCCTCACTTGTCAGCTTGTGTAGCTTCAGCTGCTCCAAGTCCACTTCCCTTGCAGGAGGTGATAGTACTAATTTCCATCTGTTGACTCCTTATGTGCAGCCAACCAGAAGAGGGTCGGTCACGTGCATACCTCTGTCCTAGGATTTTGAGGCCTGACATAAGGACTGAGAAGGAGCTAGAGCAGCCCTTGCTCCTGACGCCTCCTAGGCCTCCTTTTTCTGCCTGCTGTTAATTTGGTAAGCTGCTAGACAACCTTCCAGTGCATTCCAGGAACTTCCTGTTGCTTGCAGTCAGTTAACCCTGAGTATCATACTTGCTAGTCTCCCTCTTCATGGACCTCAGGCTTCAGCTCAAGCTTATCTCTTGGAAGGCTCTTCTTCTGGATGTTCCTTGGCTTGAGGAAACCCAGAAGAGGGAGAGTCTAGTAAATGGGAGCTACTGGTACAGAGAGAGGAGTCCCAGGCAAGAGGAGAGAAGGCTTGTATTTGGGTCCTGACTTGTCTCTGGCCCTCTAGGGCTCCTCTTCCCCATCTCTAAAATGGGTACCCTTGGGGCACCTGGGTGGTTCAGTTGAGTGTCTGCCTCTGGCTCAGGTCGTGATCCTGGGGTCTCAGGATTGAGCCCACAGCAGGCTTTCTGTTCAACAGGGTGTCTGCTTCTCCCTCTCCCTCTGCTGCTCCCCCTGCTTGTGCTTTCTCTTTTGCTCACACTCTCTCTCAGATAAATAAATTTAAAATCTTTTTAAAATAGTGAAAGGGATTATAAGGGAAAGGAGGGGAACTGAGTAGGAAAAATTAGAGAGGAAGACAAACCATGAGAGACTTCTATCTCTGGGAAACAAACAAAGGGTTGTGGAAGGGGAGGTGGGGGGGATGACTAGGTGATGGGCACTCAGGAGGGCACTTGATGGGATGAGCACTGGGTGTTATACTATATGTTGGCAAATCGAACTTAAATAAAAACAGATTTTAAAATCTTTAAAAAGTAAAAAATAATAATAATAAATAAAAATAAGATATAAATAAAATGGGTACCTTTACTGCTGTTTCAGTCATTGTCATCAATGCCCACCCCCACCCCCCACCCTGTGGGCAGGCACTGTCACTGGTGCTGGGGAGACTGAAGGAGGAGACTACTGAGCCAGGCCTCTGCTCTAATGGAGTGGGGGGGTGCGGCCGGAGGGGGGCTGCAGACAATGAGATGTCACAGTTGGGCGAGATGCCAGAGCAAGTCCTGATGCTCTGCAAGTCAGTTTGGGGCATTGTCCAGACCCTGGCAGTCCTTGGGCCAACAACTGAGAATTTAAAGTCTCTTTAGGGTGTAGCAGTCAGGATGATACATTCTGCTGAAGAGTCCCATTCACAGAAAGGTGTATGCCTGACCTCACCAGCCCGCGTTAGTACACACCAGGTACACAGTCTCATGATTGATAGCCAGACAAGACTGCTGGTGGCAGGGAAGAGGTGATCCTCTGGTGCTGCTCCTGGCAAATTGGGGGAAATGCACAGAAGGCAAAAGCCACAGGTGTCCCCTGGTTGTCAGGCCTGGATTCTTGGGAGGCCCCGTAAATTCACTGGAAACTGAATTGTGGCCACGTAAAGGCTTTGGTACTGCAGGGCTCAAAAGGGGAGGTGGCCTTACCTGCACCCCACACCTATAGAGTGGGCCGCCTCAGGAATGGTTTCTCACCAGTTGCTTCTCTGGTGAGGCATCTGATCCTGGGAAGGGCTCCATGTGCGTTTGGTAAATGCTGGTGGAGTGAATGAGTACTCCACACACGTGCTTAGGCTGTGAGGCCACTGCCAAGCCAGTCCCGTGTGGTCCCTGCCTTCTGGAATTCAGGGCCAAGTAGTGGAGACAGATATGCCCTCGACTAGAGACCGAACAGACACAGGTTACGGCCCCATCACTGAGGTGTGTGGTGAGTGGCTTGGGAATGCCTGGGATGGGTGGTCAGACTAGACAGGCAGTCAGGGGCTTTCAGGGGAGGTCTGGATTGAGAAGACTGAGAGGGAGGGCATTTCTTGGGGGTACCCTGGTTTCTTTTTTTTTTTTTTTTTTTTTTTTTTTAAATTTTTATTTATTTACGATAGTCACACACAGAGAGAGAGAGAGAGAGAGGCAGAGACATAGGCAGAGGGAGAAGCAGGCTCCATGCACCGGGAGCCCGATGTGGGATTCGATCCCGGGTCTCCAGGATCGCGCCCTGGGCCAAAGGCAGGCGCCAAACCGCTGCGCCACCCAGGGATCCCTGTACCCTGGTTTCTTATTCTGGGGCCCTGGCTTTGCCTTGTGGAGCTCTGAGAGAGCTGGGGGCTGAGCAGACAGGTGCAGAGCTGTCCGTTGGGTGAGCTGCCAGTGGGGCAGAAAAAGGAGGATGGGGCTGGGAGTAGGGAGAGCCCCGGGTTGAGGGAGAGGTGAGGAGACAGGGCTGCGGCCCAGCAGGCTGCGGAGGACACCCCAAGGTTACCTTGGCCTGTGGCTCCTCGGCTCCAGCGGCTGCCAGCGATGACAACAGCAGACCAGCAGCCTCTCCGAGTTTTATTATCATTCAAATGAGGACGTGGAGAGGTATTTCATTTGATTGGTAGAATAATAGGAGCCATTTATCTACCTTCTCTCAACCTTTCATATCTGTTTCACTATTTTATGGGATCGCATACATCATAGTAAAGGCAAAAATGTATTTTTTTCCCCCTGACTTGGGGCTGGGGGGGCAACAGGGATGGGAAGGAGGCTCTCAGAGTGGCTGGCAGGAGCTGAAGGAAATGAAATCGAAAAAGACTATTATTGGTGACAGACAGTTATATCTGAAAGGGAATAAGAAACTCCCCAGTGCGGGGCGCGGATGAGGAGTTTTAAATGGAAGATCTAATGGCCTCCAGCTCCAGGTCCAGAGAGAGGGGTGGGACTGGAGGAAGGCCTGAGGGGTGGGGGGGACAAGATGGGGAGAGTGGGGGAGGGGCCGGCGGGGAGCCAGGAGCAGGGCTGGCACAAGGGGCATGTGGCCCAGCTGTTGGAATTCTTTGTCTTTCTCCAGTTATGATAAATTACACATGCCGTACAAGGATCCGTTCTCTTTTTGAAAAAATTAGAACATTCCAGACAAAGCCCCCTGTGACCACTAGCACCAACCCCACTCCCTCTCTCTACTTCCCCTTTGGGGAAAGACTATGATTTTTTTCCCCTCTTGATTTTACAAATACAAAAAGGTACTTTAAAAGAGGTAGGTAGTACTTTTTTGTGGGTATCTACCCCCTTTTTAAAATGGTATCATACTGTATCATCAGCTTTTGTTTTTGCACTCAATATGTGTTCTAGCTCTGTGTACACAGATCTGCGTGGCTCCCAATCCTGGAATTGCACGTGGTTCTCCCTTCTACAACTAGCCTGTGTTTTAGCCACCCAGTGCCCCCTTGACAAATAGCCAGGTGGCTTCCAGCTTCTTAGGATTACAAACCATGCTGCTAGGATCCCTGCCCCTGTCCCAGGCAGCTGGGCCAGCTTCTGGAAGGCAGGTGAGCATTGAACATCCTGGTGGGGAGGGGCATGCATCTACAGGTGGAGAGGAGGCTGCCTGATTCAGCCCAAAGTATCTCTGCTGTGCTGTGGGGTGCCAGCCACCTGTCCCCAGCAGCCCCACTGAGGCAGTCACTCCCCAGGTGGCAGGGAGTGAAAGCACACAGAGCTTCGGGCTCTGGTTCCTACCCAGGCCTTGGGCAGGAGGAAGTAGATGGTAGAGAAGGAAGCAACAAAGACCTGATGGACAGGGGATCAGAGTGGAAGGGAGGAGACCTGACCCCAGAGCTCCAGGGTCTGCACTCCAGGGTTTGTGGCTCCTCTGCAACAAAGTGAGGGAAGCAAAGGACCAACAGGCTCAATGCTTAACAGGATGATGGGGCCACAGGCAAAGGCTGGAGGGTGCTGGCAGGGTGGCTGGCCAGCAGGGCCAAGGAGAGGGTCTAATGCAAAGTCTGAGTCTGTGGGTGGTATCAAAACAGAGCAGGGGATGGAGAGCACTGACATGGAGAGGTCTACTCTGGCTCCCTGATGCCAGCACACAGACCTGAGAGCCCAGCTGAGCATAAGAGATTTAAATTTTAAAAAATATTTTATTTATTTATTCATGAGAGACAGGGAGAGAGAGGCAGAGACATAGGCAGAGGGAGAAGCAGGCTCCATGTGGGAAGCCTGACGTGGGACTCGATCTCGGGACTCCAGGATCATGCCCTGAGCCGAAGGCAGACACTCAACCACTGCACCACTCAGGCATCCCAACATAAGAGATTTAACATAGGCCCACGGGTATGGGCTGAGGATTCCTACTCAGGTCCCATCACTGTGACAGCATCTGGGGCGTGGGCCTCAGGGATGTGGGACAGGTGTTTAGGGGGCTGGGGACAGCAGCCTAGTAGGGTCTAGGCTCTCTACCCTGGGAGAAGGACTCAGTTCCCAGAGCTTTCTGGGGAGTCAAATAGCAAAGATTATAAGGAAGAGTTTTTTTTTTAAAGATTTATTTATTTATTTATTCAGAGAGAGATTGAGAGAGAGAGAGGCAGAGACAGGCAGAGGGAGAAGCAGGCTCCTTGCAGGAAACCTGACATGGAACTCTATCCCAGGTCTCCAGGATCACACCCCAGGCTGCAGGCGGCGCTAAACCGTTGCGCCACCGGGGCTGCCTGGAAGAGTTGTTTTATAAAAAAAAAACTCAAACAATTTTATTGAGATATAATTCACATACCACACACTACACTCATTTGAACTCTACCATTCAATGGTTTTTAGTATATTTACAGATATGTGCAACCACCATCCTAGTCAATCCAGAACATTTTCATCACCTTCAAAGAAACCTATTAGCTATCATCCCCATGTCCCATCAAACCTAGGCAACCACCATTCTACTATCTGTCTATAGATCTCCTCATTCTGGACATTTCATATGCGGGCAATCATACACTACATGGCTTTTTGTGTGTGGCTTATTTCACCTTGCATAACATTTTCAAGGTTCATCTGTGTTGTAGCATGGGTCAGAGCTTCATTTCTTTTATGGCTGAATAATATTCCATTGTATGGATAGAACACATTTTGTATATCTATTCATCAGTTGATGGACAGTTGGGTTGTTTCCACATTTTTTTTTTACTATTATGAAAAATGAATGCTGTTAACATTTGTGTATGCCTTTCAGTGAGGACACCATTTCTCTTGAGTACATACCTAGGAGTGGAATTGCTAGTCATAGGGTAACTGTGTATGAGAAACTTGCAAATTGTTTTCTATAGCAGGTGCACCACTTTACATTCCTACCAGCAATGTATGAGGGTTCTGATTTCTCCACATTTCTCACCAACACTTGTTATTGTCTGACTTTTTAAAATCTTAACCATCTTAGTAAGAGGAGTTGCTTTTTGAGGCAACTTCAGAAGTTGGTGGCATGAGCTTGGTGCACCCATGGGCTCCAAGACCCTCGAGAGCTTATCCAGCTCTCCCATTCCTAGCTCAGTTCTTTGCTGGGTTGGTTTCATCTCAGTCAGATCTTGGCCACGTGAGGCAGCCTCAGGCCACTTCCTGATTTCAGCTTGGAGCTTCCTTCCCTTAAAAATCCCAGGGAGGCTGTATTAATCAAGGTTCTCCAGAGAAATAGAACCAAGGGGATGCATATATTAAGAGATTTATTATAAGGAATTGGCTCATGTGATTATGGAAGATGACAAGCCCCCAAATCTGCAGGGTAAGTGAGCAAGCTGGAGCCCCAAAGGAGCCAATGATGTAATTCTGGTCCAAAAGCCAGCAGGCTCAAGATCCAGGAGGAGGCAGTTTTTCAGCTCAAGTCTGCAGGTAAGAAGAGGCCAATGTTACAATTCAAAAGCAGTCAGGCAGGAAGATTTCTCTTTTACTTGGGGGAGATCAGTCACTTTGTCTATTTAGACCCTCAACTGATTGGACACGGCCCACCCATATTAGGGAGGGTACTCTACTTTATACAGTCTACTGATTCAAAGGTTAATTTCATTCGGAAATACTCTCATACTCTTGCAGAAAAACCCAGAATAATGTTTGCCCACATGTCTGGGCACTGTGGCCCAGTTAAGTTGACACATAAAATTACCCTTTACAGAGACTCCCAGTGGCCAGCTCAGCCACCTCTTGACTTTTAGTTATAAGTCAGCATATTTCATCTTTTGATTGATGGTCACAGTGGGGCTGTGGTCCCTTCCAAGTGGTCACTTGGAACTGAAAGATACTTGGCTGATGCCATCAATACTTTCAAGAGGCCAGGAAAATGCTGAGGCCAAGTAGCACTCCCTGACATGACCAAGCAAATGAGCCACTTGTCCTGAGTGCAACTCTTCATCTGAGTTGATGGCCCCTGCAAGGGACTCTTGCTTCTACTAATTAAACCAGGGCTGCTGATTCTTGAATCAGTCTCACCCTTGCCCTGGGGAGTCTCTCCCTCTAGTTTCTGCAACCCATTCCTTTTTATGTCCCAGATGAATAACCATCTTCTTAGGTTCCTTGAGTATGGCTTTGTTACTGCTGGGATCTCACAAAGTAGCAATACAGAGAACCAAAGATGTGCAGGTCCAGCCTAGCCTGACAGGCTACCCCAGTCCTGATTTCAGCTCCTGAGCCTTGCCCACCAACTGCAAGCTGGTGTTTTCAATTCCCAGGTCCGCTTGGCCTCTGCATGGTGGGCAGAGTAGTTTTTCCAGTCTCTGCCAGCAGTTCTTCACTGGGCATCTTTTTTTTTTTTTTTTAAGGTTTTATTTATTTATTAGTGAGAGATCCACAGAGAGAGAGGGAGAGAGGCACAGGCAGAGGGAGAAGCAGGCTCCACACAGGGAGCCTGACATGGGACTTGATCCTGGGTCTTCAGGATCTGGCCCTGGGCTGAAGGCGGCGCTAAACCGCTGAGCCACTGGGCTGCCCCACTGGGCATCTTAATGCCTTGATGGACCTGCCCCTGATGGAGGGACCCCTCCTCTGCCGCCAGCCCCCACTCTCATGTGTAGCTCTCAGCACAAGGTGTCACCAGAGATGTCCTCATCTCCCCTAGAGTTGTGGTTTCATCTCACCCAGCCTGGGGTGGGTGACACTGTGAAGTCTTCCCCAGTGTGGGCTGGTGATGCTTGCGATGCCCTCTTTATCGTATCATTGGCAGGGCTGGGGAGAACTAGCCCCCAAGGCAGCTGAGGGTTTGGCTGCAGGGAGCAAATGAGCTTTGTTACCTGGTTGGGTGAGGTCCTCCAGTATCCTATGCCCTGACGGGATGTGATGACAACAGACAGAAGATGAGAGGCAGCTTGCAGCAAGGGCCTGAGGCAGCCTAGGAAGCTTCCCAGCCTCAGAGCACTAGGGGAGTGACTGGGCCTCCCAGTTGTGACAAAGGGAGGCCACCACCCAAACATATAAGCAGGAACCAGATGGGGAACATAGACACTTCATTGCTGCCAACACTTAAGGGAGATGACAGCCAAAACATGTCTTGGAGGGCTGCCAGCAGGGAAGACATTGACCTATGACCCATCTGCCACCCCCCCATATGTTGTGACAGCACCCAAATTCACTGATATCTAGGGACACGATAGGGGAGAGGGAAATCTGAATCAACAAAGTTTAAACCCCAATTACTGAGCTGACCAAGTCTTACATTTTGCTGCGGGGCAGAAAATGGGGTTGAAATAAAGAATACATAAAGTGGGAACACATTGTTGTGTTTTTGGCACACTTGGATTAGTGGCCTGAACAGTCATACACATCCACAGCTTCACTGGGGATAGTGAGTGGGGACTCCCACAAGGGTCATGGAGACAGCATGGAAGGCTCTTCTCCTCTCCCTGGACCATGCAGATGGATGCTGGCATGCATCTAGTTGCATCCTCCCCCCTCTCCCTCCTTGGGACCTATCCATCTGGCTGCACACAGATTCTAGGGGAATAAAGAGGGTTGAGTGAGTGTGAGCAGAACCACACATCACCCCGTGCCCAGGGAACCCCTTTGTGGTGAATGACACTGACAGGCAGGCAGGAAAACTGGGTGACCTAGTGGTCTTAGGAGAAGCTAGGAGGAGGCTGTGAGACAGAGGGACACGTCCTTGTGTGGGTACAGGGTGAGGAATCATCAGGCTTTGGGCAAGAATGAGCTGTGGGGATCCCAGACAAGACCCTAAGTTCCCTGAGCCTTCAAGTCCTTACCCTAAACAGTGGGAAGGGGGACTCTGTTGTTCCTGCCTGAGGCTCCTCTTGCCGCCTGTGCAGCCCTCATTTGGAAAACTTCATTTCCCAATAGTTCAACCCCTGTCCTTGGCTTCAGGTGTGAGGATGTGATCTGGGACTAACTGCTCAAACTGTATTCTATATATTTGTTGAAACTATTGACAAAGAGAAGCTGGCTCCCCGCGCTGTGGTGAGCAGTGAGTATGTTGCTCCGAGTTGCTGGGAGGCTTCCATGAAGAGGTGGGTTTTTCTGAGAATGACTCCAGCTCTGAGGGCAGCAGAGCAGAGAGATGAAAGGAATGGAGTCTGTCCCAGCCAGTTCAGGCCGCTGTAACAAAGCACCATGGATTTCAATGTTCAATGGTTTCAACAAAAGACATCTATATCTCACAGTTCTGGAGGCTGGGAAGTCCAAAGTCAAGGTAGATTTCATCCTGAAGCCTCTCCTCTTGGGTTATAGAGGGCCACCTTCTCAGTGTATTCTTCCAAGGCAAGGAGAGAAAAAGAGAGAGAGACAGCATAAGTGCCAGTACTCTCAGGTCTCATTTTATTTTTATTTTATTTTTTTAATTTATTTATGATAGTCACAGAGAGATAGAGAGAGGCAGAGACACAGGCAGAGGGAGAAGCAGGCTCCATGCACCGGGAGCCCGACGTGGGATTCGATCCCGGGTCTCCAGGATCGCGCCCTGGGCCAAAGGCAGGCGCCAAACCGCTGCGCCACCCAGGGATCCCCTCAGGTCTCATTTTATAAGGGACAGCAATCCTATGGGATCAAGACCCCATCTTTATGATCTCATTTAATCTTGATTACTACCATTACTACCCTATCTTCAAATAGAGTCACATTAGGGGTTGGGGCTTCAATATATGAATTTATAGGGAGACAGAAACATTCAGTTCGTTAACAGAATCTTAGAAACATGGTTTGTTCCCCTGGGGCCAGCCAGCTGTACCTGAAGCCAGCGCTACCCGTGGACTTGCTACTTACGTAAGCCATTCCATTGCAGGCCAATGTGGTTTGGGTTTCTGCTAATCAGAAACAAAAGTCCTGTGATAATTGTCACAGGTATTACACGAGTGTGTGCTTAGCACACAGCATATGCAAAAGAAGTGTTCATTTGGTCCCTGGAGAGGGACTGAATGAAAGAATTTTTTATTCTTTATTATTTTTGAATGAATTTTTAAAAAATAATCTCTACAACCAATGTGTGGCTTGAACTCACAACCTTGAGATTAAGAATTTCATGCTCCATCCACTAAGCCAACCAGGTGCCCTGAAAGCACAAATGTTTATCGCGGTGAGGCGGCAACAGGAGAAAATGGAGAGAAAACAAGGAGAGGCAAATCAGGGAGGTATTGAAGGACACAGAAATGGTAAAGGGACACAGGCAGTGTTATTTGGAGGGAAAGTGAGAAGAGAAAAAAGAAGCCAGGACATATTGTTGGAAACATTTGGTTCTCCGCAAATTAAGTTCCTGTACTATTTGCTGTGTGGTGTGGAGGAAGAGCATCTTTGTGGAGGCAGAGCCCATGGAGTGGGCTAGGGGCTGCAGGCTGGCCAGTGAGGCCACGAGCCTGCTGTGGATACTGCACCCAGCACCATCCAAGGGGGCTGAGGTCCCTGTGCTTCACTGCAGATTTTTCCCTGTCATCAAGATCTATTCTTTATTTTTTTTATTATTATTTTTTTAGATCTATTCTTTAAAAGAAGTAAATCAAACCAGTCTTTCTTGCTTCATCTGCTCCAGCCCCTGACTTTCTCTCACACAGAATGAAGGGCCTTGCGGGGCTCACTGCTTCTGCTCACATGGGGCTGCAGTCCGTGGGGCTCCCCTTTACTCTTCTGCAAGCCTGGGCCTATCTCTGGCCCGTTGCACCTGCCACCTCCTCCGCCTGAAATGCTCTCTCTCCTCTGACCTTCCCCTTTACCTCCTTCTTCTCATTGGAGACTCAGCCCAGTGTCTCCTCTTCAGAGAGGCCCCTCCTGGGTTCCCTCCAGGGCAGTCCTGATCACGGGACCTTGTGCTGATTGTTCAAAACCACAGTTCCCACCATCTGGTATGAGCTCATGCAGTTAGTTACTCTCCTTCATCCTGACGGTCTCCTCTACCTCCAATATCAGCGTCCAGGGTTGGGACTCAGCTGCTCTCTGCTGTATCCCCAGTCCTGGGACAGAGGCTGGAGCAGAACAAACACTCACGAGGGCCCTTGCCTGCACACCAGATGCCTCCTGAGACCTCTGTGCCAAGCAGGGGCAGAGTCTCTAGGGTTACAAACTCAGGTGGGCAAAAATGGTTCTCTAATACTGAACTTAATTTCTACCTTAGCCCCTATTTTGGTAAACTTGGTGTAAATGTAGTCAGTTTGGGTGTTCTGGGTTAATCCTGGGTCTCCTTTGTCAGTTTCAAGTCCCCACCTTCTCAGTAAGGTAGGGGAGGGGCCCATGAAGGGTCAAGGCCTTGACTGGGGGCCAAGCCCACCATGCATCTGTGCCAGTGTCCTCGCTGCGTCCTTATTCCCAGAGCTCTCCGCCAGTTCTCCCTGGTCTAGGGTCTATCCTCTGCCACATGTTCCCTTCTGGCCACTGGGGTCCCCCAGTCACATTCCAGGGCCATTCTGGTGCCCAACTCACTCCAAGACAAGCATTCTGCCTTCCTGGGGCACAGGGGAATCTTCTGAGCTACCCCAAACCTGTCTGTCCTGATCCCTCCTAAAGAAATTTCTTATGTATAAATGGAGGTGGAAGCCAGGTGGGGGCCTCACTGCTCCCCAGGCCTTGCTTCAAAAGGGAGGCACACAGGGCCAGGCTGGCTCTCCCCACTCCTCCCAGCCAGCAGTGGCAGAGACCCCTTCCTGTCCCCTCACTCCAGGGCTCTTCCAGCCTGGTGGGGGGTCTTCCAGAGTGCTTGACCAGAACATTCTGACCTGTTGCTTGTGCCATGTTAGTCTTAGACACTGGGCACTCTGGGGTTCTCAGCGTAGGAGGGATGCAGGGAGGAAGGGAGAGTAAACGGTGTGTGAAGACAGTTGCTGAGGCACCTCTCTCCCACTCATCAGAATGGACCAGGGTGGGGATAAAACTGAGGGGTCCCGGGTGCCAAGTGTGTGTGAGCGAGGCTTGTACTGAAGGGGTGTGCTGAGCAGGTGAGGGCCTGACAGGGGGCTTCATCTTGTTTTAAGCGATGGCAGGACCAAGCTAGATTCCTGGTGTCAACAGATGGAGGCTGCAATGCGGCTCTGCTCCAGGCCTAAGCTCAGGGGATGGGGTGGTGGAGAGACCCACCCCTCGCCACCCGCCCGCCCACCTGCTTCTCTTCACTTCGCTGACTCCTCATCAGATTTCCTTCGCAGCCTCCAGCCCCCAGCCCTCACCTCCCTACCCTGCATTGCTTAATTTCCCTCTCTTACCTGCAATTTATTATTTAAGTCTGCAGAGCGACCAGGCTGAAGCGGCCTTCCTGGAAGACGCTGCAGTGGAGAAAGGGGACTGTTTGGCTTGGCTGGGCTTCCCTGTGTGGTGGAGGGGGCTGGCTCCAGGACCTGGGGACCCAGGTGGTGGTACCCTGGGGAGGCATCCAAGCCCCGTTGCAGCTCAGGCTCTCTGGTCAAGCATCACCCACCCAGACATTGCCCCTTCCTTCCTCCTGCAGGAGACGGGCTCTGGAAGGTTTATTTTATTTTATTTTTTAAAAGATTTTATTTATTCATGAGAGACACAGAGAGAGAGGCAGAGACACAGGCAGAGGGACTCAGTGTGGGACTTGATCCCGGGACTCTGGGATCACACACTGAGTTGAAGGCAGACGGTTAACGCTGAGCCACCCAGGCGTCCCTGGGACGTTTAATACCCAACCCCAGAGAGCCCCAGCACCAGGCAGGCAGACAGGTTTGTGTGGCTCCCAGGAAGGCTGGACCTAAAGGAAACCAGAATTACATTTAAAAAACCAGGAGATTTTATATAAATACTTGGATTTCTAGCTTCTCCTGAAAAACCAGTTGTCAACATAAGGCACACTTGGGCTGCAGCCCCATTTGGAAGGGGTCTGCCCCTGGCATCAGCCAGGCCTGGCCTGCTTCTTCATTCATGTGGGGGCCTGCTGGACCCCTAGGGATGTCTGGATCTGAGACCCCTGCTTGGAGTGTGGCACAGCAGGGGCCAGAAAGAGCTCCCTCCTTTCCCCTCATCTGTTCTGTGGGTTTCCAGAGGGCAAGGATTCTCTCCTCCTTTTTCTGTATCTTTGTACATTATTCATTGTAATGCCAAGCCCAGTGCCTGGCATATAAAGGTGCTGAATAAATACATTTTCAATGAGCAGCTGCATAACCCAGTGAGTGAGTGGTGGCACTTTCCCAGGGTTAGGAGGCTGAACAGATTCTGCCATTTGAGAAGGTGAGGCTGACTTGCAGGCCAAGGAGGCAGAGGGACAGAAACCGGGGGCACCAGGGAGTCCAGGGCACTTGGGGGGAAATGGGGTGAGGCAGGGAGGTCACACAGGTGTGGCCTGAAGGTCAAGCCAAGGAGCTAGGATTTATTATCTGATCACCTGAGATTTAAAAACCCCACAGAGGCTGGGAATCTGTTCTAGACTCATTGAGTCAGACTCTTCAAGAGTAGGTGGGGCAATCTGTTTTCTTAAAATGTCTCCTCCGGTGGGGGACATGGAGCCTCAACAGGCCTGGGGTCCCGACTGGGCGACTGGGGGATGATCATCTGTGCCACAGATCTGCTGCCGTGTCCAGCCCTGACTGCCCACTCCCCCTACCTGAGACTGGGTGCTTCTCTAAAGCCACCTGTTCCCCTCCTGAGGGATGGTCTGACCCTGTGTGTAAATCTTAGCCACTCACCACGTTTTATGTAAGTTTTAGAAGGAAGGAAAAACATGAAATGGCTGTGTTTGTTTTGCCCAAGCAAAATCCATTTATAAAGTACAGCACTTGCTTAAGAAAAAGAAAAAACAACGGCTATTGACAAAATATAAGAAAATAAATTAAAGCAGCAGTTCCTTAAAAGGACCCTGTCCGATAATTTGATTTTTTCCCCCTTCTTCCCTCAAAGGCCAGAACGACACAATCGATCTTGCCGTTCCATACGCTGTCTCATTACAGCTTTTTCTTAAGTGGAGGGGAAATAAAGGAAACAAATAGAAAGAAAATAGGTGGCATCTGTAGCATTGTCACCTCCTGCCCGGTGATGGATCCAACTAGATCCCTCTGCTTCCCCTGCCCCAGCCTTCCTGTCCTGCTGGCCATCCAGCCCTGACCTCCACCCCACCCCAGCCTGAACCTGCTCAGCTCAAGGCTTCTGTCAAACCCCATGACCTACAAACCTGGTGGGGACACTGCCCTGTCTCTGAGCCCACAATTTCTCATCCCGACAGCTTCATCCAAATAACTGATGTCTTTCATGAGAAAAGCAGGGAGAAAAACACAGGAACACTGAGAGTAAACATGCTTTGTACATGCAGGTGAACTCGGTTTGTAGACAGTGCTTTGCTTCCAACACATGCAGGACCTCAAATGCAGGAGGTTCCCACAACCCCCCTGGTTACAAGATCCCCTTCCCTGAATGCTGCCCCTGTTGGGCTACCATCAGTTGCACACACTGGGGCCTGCCCCATTGTTGGTGACAACACTTTGACCACCCCCAACTTGAGGACAGGTAAGGTTTGTTGGGAATCAAAGCAGCTTTGGGGCTCCTGGTGGCTCAGTGGGTTAAGCATCCGACTCTTGATCTCAGTTCAGGTCTTGATCTCAGGGTTGTGAGTTCAAGCACCACACTGGGCTCCATGCTGGGCATGGAGCCTACTTAAAAAAAAAAAAAAAAAAAAAAAGGAAAGGAAAAAAAAAGCAGCTTTAAAGTCAGTGTTCTTGGGCGGCCCTGGTGGCGCAGCGGCTTAGCGCTGCCTGCAGCCTGAGGTGTGATCCTGGAGACCTGGGATCGAGTCCCATATTGGGCTCCCTGCATGGAGCCTGCTTCTCCCTCTGCCTGTGTCTCTGCCTCTCCCTCTCTCTGTATCTCTCATGAATTAATACATAAAATCTTAAAAAAAAAATAAAGTCAGTGTTTTTGGCCAAATCCCAGCAACCTTGTGAGTTTCTCCACTGGGAAGGTGAGATCAGTAACACCCAGAGGTTGTTGTGAGGATTAAAAGAGCAGCCGCATGTAATAATAATAATAATAATAATAATAATAATACTTAGAACTGAGCACTAGCTCAGAGTATAATCCTGAGTTGTAGTCCTTTTCTGACATGATTGGTTGAAGTCTTCAGTTTGTAGGGTTATGAACCTTATTTCACAGGTGAGAAAATTGAGGTGCCAGGAGGTTCATTGCCTGTGGTCTTTTAACTAGCAAGAGGAAAGGGGTCTTTTTGAAGGGGAGGGTTTCCCAGAATCCACATCCCCTTGATCATTAGTCCTCATCTCCTTGTGGAAAGTTCCCCATGGGTGTGGTTTTCATGGGAAGGCAGTGATGACACCTGCCTCCCACAGTGGGAGTCCCAAGAGCAGCTTGTCTAACACACTGTGGCGCTAGGAGCAAACTCAACTGTGAAGCTCAACCTAGCCTGCAGTCCCTGTTGTTCCTTAGCTCCTGGATTCTGGGAGCTCCAAATATACCTTCCCTTTGTGCATAACACAGGCAGAGTTCCTCTCTGTAGCTTGTAAACCCTGGACTCTGCCTGCAACAAAATAAGTGGTAATAATAACATAAAGAGTAGCTATCATTTCCTGGGCACTTACTACGTTCTGGTTTCTGAGGTAAAGGGCTTTATACATATTACTGTGTCTGATCTTTGCCACATTTCTATGGCAAGAAAACTGAGATCATATATGTTTGGATTCTTGCCCAGCATCACACAGCTAGAAAGAGGGATAGCTGAGTTCAAATTCTGAGCTGCCTAAGCATAACTCTGTGAACACAAAATCTGTTCCTGTGCTTGACATAAGAGATGCTTAGTATATGGCAGCTTTAGCACTGTCTGTGAACGCATGTGCCATGTACTTCAAAAATTTCTAGGAGGTTCCAGGTCTAGGTAAGATGAAGTAAACATACCTCCTTTTGTCTATGGACATATTGTCATATAAGAAATAGCACAGAGGATCATAGGGGAAAGGAAGGAAAACTGAATGGGAAGAAATCAGAGAGGGAGACAAACCATGAGAGACTCTTAAATATAGGAAACAAACTAAGGGTTGCTGGAGGGGAGGTGAGTGGGAAGAAAGGTGAACTGGGTGATGTGCATTAAGGAGGACACATGATATCATGAGCACTGTGTGTTATATACAACTGATAAATTACTGAACTCTACATCTGAAACTGATGATGTACCCATATGTTGGTTAATTGAATTTAAATTAAAATAAAGAAGAGGAAGAGTGAGGTCTAGAAAAAAAAATACTTGAAGAAATCGTGGTGGAAAATTTCCAAATTTGGTGAAAAACAGAAACATACCAATTTAATAAGCTTGGTGAATCCCAAACAGGAAAAACACAAAGAAATCTGCACCTAGACACATGGTAATCAAACTCCTGAAAGCTAAAGACAAAACAAACAAAACAAAACCAAAGACACACACCTTGAAAGCAACCAGAGAAAATAAGATATTACCTATATGGGAGCAATGATTCAAATGACTGTGCATTTCTTATCAGAAACCATAAAGGCTAGAAGAAAGTAGAACAACGTTTTTTAAATGCTGAGAAAGAACTATCAACTCAGAATTCTTTAGAAGAAATATCCTTTAGGAATGAAGGTTAAAAAAAGACATTCTCAGATAAAGGAAAGCTAAGAGATATTGTTGCCAGGAAACTTTCACTAAAAGATCTGTAAAGAAAGTTCTTCAGACAAAAGAAGTTCTTTCTCAAGCAGAAAGAAGCTTGAAATAACAAGAACAAAGGAAAAGCAGCAGATATTTGCATAAATAGGCTATTTTTCTCCTGTGATTCTCCCATTGAGCCCTTTAAAATACTTCTGATGATTGAAAATCAATCAATCAACCTCATCGATGCGATTTTCAATGGGTAAACATGATATAGAAGACAAATATAATATAAAAGGAGGAGGATAAAGGGACCTATGAAGTGGTCGGGTTTCTATATTCTGCATGGAATGGTAGAATTCTAAGTCTAAGTAGACTGGAAAGATATGTCTATCATCATTCCTAGAACAACTACTAAAAAATACTATTCAGAGATATAGTTTCAAAAAGAGAGATAGAATACAGTCACAAATAAAAAAAGTTTTAGTTTAAACCTTATACTTTATGCAAAAATCAATTTAAAATAGATTATAGATAAACTTTTGTAAGGAAACATAGGCAACATCTTTGTGACCTGGGAGCAGGCATGGTTAAGACATTAAAAATACAATCAATACATAAGAGAATAAATTGAGCTTCATCAAAAATCAAGACTTCTGCTCTGAGAAGGACACCATCAAGAGAATGAAAAGATAAGCTCTAAACTTGGAGAGAATATTTGCAAGCCATGTGTCCAGCAAAAGACTTGTATCCAAATTAAATGAAAAACTCCCAAAACCCAATAGTAAGAAACTAAACAACCTATTTAAAAACTGAGCAAAAGATTGAATAGACACTTGACCCAAGGGAGGATAAGGATGGCTAATAGGCACAGAAGAAGATGTTCAACATCATTAGCCATTAGGCCAAAAAGTTACAACTGCACATTTAGCAGAATGGAAAGAAATAAAAACTGCAGACAAAACTAAGTGCTGACTAGGATACCGAGCAACTAGAATTCTCATACATTCCCAGTGGAAATGCAAAATGGTGCTCTGGAAAAGTTTGGCAGTTTCTTATAAAGTTAAATATGTACTTACCATATCTAACAATTACATTCCTGGGTATTTACCCCAAAAAGGTAAGGAAATGAAAACTTATGCTCACATGGTACGCAAACATTCACAGCAGCTCTGATCACTGCCAAGAACGGGAAACAATCCAAATGTGTTCCAGTGGGTGAGTGGATAAACTGTAGTTCATCCATTCAATGGAATATAACTCTGTAATAAAAAGGAACAAACTATTGATTTATGCAACAGTTTGAATGAATGTCAAAGGCACCATGCTGAAGGAAAGAAGCCAGTCTCAAAAGGTTATGTAATGTGTTTTTCCGTTTATGCAACAGGAGACATTCTCAAAATCACAGAGCTATAGCAATGGAGAACATGTCAGTGGTTGCCAGGGCTTAGGGGTGTGGGAATGTGTGACTAGAAAAGATAGTATGCAGGAGTCTCATGGGGGTGCCAGACCTCTTCTGTGTCCTGGTTATGGCGGTTGCATGAATCTATACACATGTTAAAATTCATAGACTACACACACATACAGTTTTTTAAAATAAACAAAACAAAATGAAAATGCTGAGGGAAGAAGCTCCCAAGGAGGTTGTCTCTGCTGGGCCTCCAGTAAGTAATGGGCGTACAAATTGAATCAGGTTGTTATACTATATGTTGGCAAATTGAATTTAAATTAAAAAAACAACAACAAATTGAATCAGGTAAGGTTTACATTTTTGAGGGTCTTACAATCAAAGCCAGTAACAATGTGACAGAAGAATGTGCCTTAAACTGTCACCTTCTCAGAGAGGCCTTTCCTGACCCCCACCCCCACCCCACAAAGTAATACCTCTGTGATAGTTTCCCACTGTTGTTGGAATAAATGACCACAAATTAAGGTTTTGGTTTTTTTTTAAGATTTTATTTATTTATTCATGAGAGACACAAAGAGAAGCAGAGACATAGAAGGAGAAGCAGGCTCCTCATAGGGAGCCCAGTGCGGGTCTCCATCCCTGGACCCAGGATCACGCCCTGACCTGAAGACAGACACTCAACCACTGAGCTACCTGGGTGCCCCCAACTAGGGGTTTAAAACACACTTTTGTTATCCTGCAGTTCTGGGGGTCAGAAGTCCAAATTGAGCCTCACTGGGCTAAAACCAAGGTGTTGGTAGGCCTGCATTCCTTCTGGAGGCTCTAAGGGAGAATCTGTTTCCTTGCCTTTGCCTAATTCTAGACGCTAGCGTCTGCCTTCCTCCCTCCTCCGTCCTCAAAGCTAGCAACATTGGGCTGAACTGCTTTCATATCGCTATCTTTCTGGTTCTCTCTCTTCTGTCTCTGTCTTCCACTTCGAAGGACCCATATTATTGAACTCAATGGATAATCCAGGATAATCTCCTAACTCAGGGTCAGCCGATTAGCAATTTGCAATGATGCTGAGTACCTGGAATGAGGCCAAACTTCCCAAATCAAGGCCACAATCCTCCATAGGACTACCCCCATTTTAGATACCAGGCACAAGTTCAGGGGTCCCCAGGCCATTTTCACTTCTGATCAGCTGGCTACCAATTCAGAGGTTCCCACTTCTGCCTTAGGTTCTATAATTTGCTAGAAGGACTCAGAAAACTCAGGAAAGCACTATACTTATGATGATAAAAGACTACAAATCAGGGGATCCCTGGGTGGCGCAGCGGTTCGGCGCCTGCTTTTGGCCCAGGGCGCGATCCTGGAGACCCGGGATCGAATCCCACATCGGGCTTCTGGTGCATGGAGCCTGCTTCTCCCTCTGCCTATCGTAAATAAATAATAATAAAAAAAAATTAAAAAAAAAAAAAGACTACAAATCAGAACCAGCAGAAGGGAGAAACCCAGGTGATAAGGTGGAGGGGGGGGCAAACACGAAGCTTCAGAGTCTTAGCTCTATGTCATCAGGACGTGTTACTAACCCAGCTCATCAACTTGTGACGATACCGAGAATTATCAACCAGGAAGCTCACTGGGGCTTGGTGTCAGAGTTTTTATCAGGGTTTCATTGTGTAGGCATGACTGATTGAATAGGTTGAATCATTGACCATGTGGTTGAACTCAATGTCCAGCTTCCCTCTTCCAAGGAGGGTGGGCTAGTATCAGGTGGCTCAAAGTTCCAACTCTCTAATCACATGGCTGGTCTTTCTGGCATGACCAGCCCTCATCTGAGTGGCCCTATTATTGTAAACATTCAGGTGTGGTCTGAGGGGCCACCATGAATAACAAAGACAATCCTATCACTCCAGAAATTCCCAGGATTTAGAGGTCACCTCCCAAGAAGCAGGGACAGAAGCCAGCCAAATTTTTATTATACACAATCTTAATTTCACCTGCAACCTTAACTTCCCTTTGCCATGTAACCTAACATATTCTGAGCCTAGGACGTGAAATCTTTGGGGAGCATTGTTCCATCTCTCACAGCTTCCCAGTTGTTCCCTAACATGTCACCCTGTTTTGTTTTCTCACCACATCCATCTGTCTATAAAATGGTCTTATTTATTTTGTTTACTGCCTGTCTCCCCTCTGCTACAAGGACAGGTCCCTAGCATGTGACTAAGCAAGAAAGGGGAAGAGTTACAGGAGACAATACTCGAGCTGGTCTTTGAAGGATGAGCAGAGTGGTGAAAGTTGGCAGGGGCTCTGAACAATGTGTACAAAGGGACAGAGGAGGGAAGACAGGGCATGTTTGGGAGCCCTGAGTGGATCGTTGTGGCTGGAGCACTATGTGCTGTGGGAGGGAGGGGAGATGCTGGGATGAACAAAGGCCAGCGTGGGCAGGACTGTATGCAGGGGGTGGGGGTAGTGATGACCTGCCTGATGGCACTTTGGGTGTCTGCTTAGTGCCTGTGCCCTCTCATCCAGATGCCAACAGGGAATTGTCAGGG
This sequence comes from Vulpes vulpes, assembly GCF_048418805.1. NCBI lineage: Eukaryota > Metazoa > Chordata > Mammalia > Carnivora > Canidae > Vulpes > Vulpes vulpes. Next base: position 95,471,457 of record NC_132783.1, on the reverse strand, counting down.
TGTGACAAGTAGGACATGGACCCTGGCATCAGACAGATGAGGGCTCAAATCTCAGCTCTGCCATGTATAGTCACAATTGTGAGCAAGTCTGCTCACTTCTCTGTAGCCCCTGAAGTTGGCTCATTCAATACTCAAGTCCCCCCCACTGTCCCTCTGCCTTCCTCTATCTCAGAGCTCAGAAAGCTCTGTTCCCCAATATCTCTTGCAAGTGACATAGATTCAACCAATGAGCTGGAAGTAGAATGCTGTTGGGGGGTGTTCTGGAAATGGGAAAGGCTTAGTAAAGAGGAAGACATACTCAACTAGACCAGAATTTTGCCTTCTCTACTCCTTTCTGCCTTGAATGCCAAATTATGTCAGGAGCAGCAGCAACCACTTTGTGACCGTGAGGAGCAAGCTGAGAATAATGGCCTAAGAAAAAGTGGACAGAAAGATGAAAAATTCCTCAGCCTATGAGGTCATCATTGAAATATTGGACCAGTGTCAGCAATCACCTCTGGGTACTAGTTGGATATTTTGTTACTTCCAGTTAAATACGGTCCTAATTAATGCACTCCATAAACCTCAGTTTCCTCTACTGTTAACTAGCTAACAATATTTATCAATATTCATCACACTCATGTTGTGTGCCAGGAACTCCTCTAGATGCTAGTGGCAAAGCAGTGAACAAGAGATAAATAAGATCACTATTCTTTTTGCATTTACTTTTTGGTGGGAGAGACAGATAATGAACCCATAAACACAAGAATACATCTGAGAATGAAAAGTGCTATGTAGAAAAGAAGATGATGTGAAAAAGAGAGACTGGGGTCCTCATGATGGGACTCTGTGAGGCAGTGATACTTAAGCTGAGACCTGAATGTGAAGATAAGGACAGGATAAATGTGGGGAACATCATTCCAGCTGGAGAGAATAGCAAGGGCAAAGGCCTTGAGACAGGGCCAACCTTGGTGAGCCGACAGACCACCATCTGGAAGATGGCCAGATGGCTACCAGGCAGTGAGGAGGAGAGAAGATGGAGGTGGGACCAAAGAGGTAGGTGGGGGTCAGATGACATATGTCTTGATAAGCAGAGTGGATTTATCCTGAATGCAAAAGGGAAGCCACTGGAGGGCTCTCACAGGATTGTGGGACTATGACTTGAGTATCTAGCACACCATAGTGTTTAATGAATGGCTGTAGGGTAGATGGTGCATCCACTTGGTGGTATTCCTTCCCTTCTCAGGTTTAACTAGCCCCCTCCCCGGTTCTGCCTGCCTCATGCCTCCACCCCCTGAGCTGGAGCCCTCCCAGCTGCTTTCAGAGTTTTCCTGGCCCTGTGTCGTCCTCCCCCGGGGCCATTTGCTCCCTCCAGAGCGGGTGAGCATAATTGCCGCTTTCCACAATGACATAAAAATCTAACAGGCACAATCAATACAGAGCACACACACATCATCGTCTTTCATTGCAAACGATAAAAGCGTAAACAGCAGGGGTGGCGGCAGCTCTGGAGGCTGCAGTGGGGGCTGGGCAGGCTGCCACTGCCTCCCTGCCCATCATTCTCCTTCTTGGGCACCTTCTCTGCTGGGCAGTGCGGGGTGGGACTGGGGGCTAATGCCCCTCATGAAAGCCCTTTGGAGAAATGGTTTCTCTCTCTTTTTCTTCCAGATGTAGCAACCCTAGTCTCTTTAACCTGACTTCAGAAATCCAATCTGTCTTCCCTTTCCCTATTTTTAATGCTTTTTTCCCCTTGCTCCCCTGAATCTTCTAGGTCTCCAAAATATAGAGCTAAGAGTGCCTTCCCGGAGGCAGAATGACTTGCCAGGGTCTTGATTGTCACAAGCCCATGAAATGACCTCGATGGCGAGATGGACCCTCAATGCCCAGCTTCTTTTGCTCTGTCCAGCCTGCCACAGCTCGTCCTGGAACATGCACAGAAACCATTACATCCCCAGCTCTCACAGACTGCTGGCGATGACTTCTTCAGACTAGTTACTTAATGAACGTCATCCAATTCTGATTCAGCCTTGCCATACTCTCATTTGCACAAGCCAATCTGCTTTATGATTCTAACCTCTGGCTAGAAACTGCTCCCAATTTCATGTCATCCATAAACTTGATGAACGAGTAGCTTGCTCCTCTGCAGTCATTCATTTATTTATCCAGCCAACATTTAGTGAGCACCTACTGGATGCTGGGCACTGGATAAAGAGTTAAAGGACATACCGGTCCTGTCCTTGAAGGACCCATTCAGTGTGATCCTGCTCAACTCAGGCAGGGGACAGAGAGCTTGGCCCATCAGGGGAAGGGCAGTTTAAGGTGATCTTGGGGTGCTGGAAGGAAATTTGCCAACTTGAGAAGAAATGGTGTTGCTGGTTGACCAGAGTGTGTATAGGCAGCTTGTTCTGGGTGGTGATGGGGAAAGAAATGTATTGATTTCTATAAATGCGAGGGGTAACGAGCTTCAGGCTGAGATCCAGCCTCCCTCTTGGATCTGCCCATTTCTGCTTCATCCTGATCTGATGTTCCATGTGTGGCAAATGGCTACCATCAGGTTCAAACCCAGGCAAAAGAAATCCACTCTTCTCTCAAAAAAAGAGCAAATCTCCTGGGGTGTCATTGTCCTTATTGGGGCACATGCTCTTCCCTGATCAATCAGGGTGGTGGAGGGAATACAGGCACTCTCATTGGTCAGCCCTGAGTCACATGGTAGCTGTGGCCCTGGAGAGTTGAGCAAGTCTATCTGTGGGTTGAACAAGTCTATCTGGGGTGGAGTCTCACTTCATTGGGGCTAGAAGGCGAGTAGGGATTCCAGAGCAACGCTGAGTTCCGTTAGCACCAAAATGTCTGAATGGGTGCTGGGCTGTGGGAACACAGATGGCTACTATGTGGCCACAAGTGGGCTGTGGCATTCTGTCTCCTCAGGTGGCGGAAGGGGGCTCATATGGGTCCTCTCTGTCTGGTGGGTAAAGGGAAGTTCTCACCACCTCTGAGATGAGGTAGGGCACCTGAGGCCTCCTGCTACCATGTCTGTTTACTGGCCAGTTCAACATGTATAGGCATGTCTTGGAGGTATGGGGGCTTTGGTTCCAGATACTGCAATAAAGAGAATATAGAAATAAAATGAGTCATATGAAATTTTTTTTGTTTCCCAGTGTCTATAAAATTTATGTTTACACTATACTGTAGTCTATTAAGTGTGCAATACCATTATGTCTAAAAAAATGTACAAACCTTAATTTAAAAATACTTTATTGCTAAAAAATGCAAACCATCATCTGAGCTTCCAGTGAGTCATAATCACTGATCACAGATCACCATAACAAATACAATAATGACAAAGTTTGAAATATTGCAAGAATTACCAAAATGTGGCACAGAGACACAAAGTAAGCAAATACTTTTGGAAAAATGGCACTGATAGACTCGCTCAACACAGAATTGCCACAAACCTTCAATTTATAAAAAACGTAATATCACCAAAGCGCAATAAAACAAAGCATGATAAAGCAAGATATGCCCACTTTCTGCTTTTCCAGATGTTGGATTTAAGCCAGGAAGCAAGAAATTTCAAGCCAGTTCTCCTGCTCTCAGCCTTCTTATTCTTCATGCTCTTTCTTGCCCTTCTCAAAACCAAACGTTCAGCCAGTTCCAGAAACCCCAGAGGGCTGGCCACTGGCACCTTCTAGCTGGAACTCAGTGTTGGAGGGTCCGCTGAGCCAGGGCTCGCCTGCTTTCTTGGGCTGCTCCTAGGCAGATCTTGGACAGTACCAATCCAGTCTGAGCACTGCAGTCTTCCCTTAGGACTTATGTTAAAGCAGTGGGCTGTGGTGGACAGGCCTGGCCTTTGGGGACAGAGATTTAGGCTGTAGTCTGTAGGGATAAGGATTAGGTTCAGCTGTGAGTGGCAGACACCACCCAAAAACAAGACAGAGGCTTATTTTTCCTTTCAATCAAGAGTCTAGACGCTGGAAGAGATGTTTCTCAAAGTCAAAATCAATCATTCTTTCTTGCTGCTCAGCTGCCTTCTTCAAGTATCTTCCACAGCATGATCCAAGATGCTGTTTGGTTCCAGTTCTCAGGAGGAGCAAGGGACAAAACGGCATGTCCTCCCTTTAAGACTCTCCCTAAAACTGCACACTATACTTGTGTTTACAATGTTATGATCAGAATTTAATCACGTGGCCAAAATGGCCACAAGGGAGGCTGGAGAGTCTTGAGTCTAGGCAGCCATGGGCTCCGCTAAAGATCAGAGGGTGGGAAGAATGGATATTGGAGGGTAGGTAGCAATCTACAGCTCAGATTCCCTAAGCTCCAAGGAGTCCTCCTAGTCCTCCTAATCCTCCTAATTTATAGGTTGGATGGTGTTCATATCCATGACTTCACCAATCGCCCCAGGAGAGGGACTTTGTAATTTCCCATGTTACAGGTGAGGAAGTCAAGGCAGAGACTGAAAGATTTGCATAGCATGCCCTCTGACCTCCTCTCCTTCTTTGCTAACCTTTCCTTGCTCCTGCCCTGGCCTTGTACATAGCTCTTAATGTCAAGGAACGAGGTCTTTTCTATCCTGTCCATGGGTTTGGGTCCCCAGCAACTCGGGTCATACATGGGGTTGCAGTGCCTGTCCTCCAGCAGAGGCAGGCAGCATGGCCCAAACCTGCAGGCTTGTCTCCATATGAGGTTTACAAGTCTTCCCCCTAGCTGTACCCATTTGTTGTTGATGCCAGGGTTAGTTCCAGCAAACCTGAGCTCTGTTACTCTAGGTTCCTGAAAAATCTGAAAACCTTTCTGTTTGCACAGCCCGTCTGTAAACGAGGACTAAGCCATGTCCTTCAGCTCTCTCAAGAGTTTCTCAACGCTTTTGAGTGAACAATAATGTGAATAATGTGTTCTGAGAAACTTGGAGAAAGCTGCTGCAAGAGCCCTAGGTGCCACTAAATGATAATCGTTCTGGGCCCTGGGAGGGGGTTCTGGGCCCAGCAAGGGAGCTGTTCACACTCATGTCCAGTCTGGGGTGGGGGTAGGGGTGGTGTTGTAGTCTGGGATGATACCTGCTCACTCAGGGGCAGGACGAAGGGGGAGGGAGGGCAGGGTCAGGAGGCCCCAGTAATGCCCAAACTCAGAGAGCAAGAATGTGCCCCAGCAGGTGGGTGGTCAGTGACAGATGGCACTGTGGAAGTGTTCAAGGGGAACAAAGATGCACACGTTGACTGCAGATTTTGAAGCCATCTCCAGCCCAAAGAAGGACTGGGGAGAAGGGCACATATGGGCCAGGGACTGGTCCTAGGCAGAGAGAGAAAAGAGGCAGATTTGCAAGTGGAAGATTCACCTATAGAAAATACAGGGGAGCTCCAGGTGCCAGCATCCCCAACGTGTGCTGCTCAGATGGCCCCAGCTGGCCTCTCTAATTCACTGTTGCTGCTTCCCCCCATTCAGTCTCCATATAGTAGGCAGAAGGCTACTGCCTTGGGTCAGCTAATTCCCCTCCGCCTTACAAACCTGCAATAGGTTCCCATTGACCTTGACCTCACAAACTCCTTCTCATGCCCTTTGGGAGCCCATCTGGCCTGGCCTCTGTGTCCCTCTCCACTTTAGCTCCTCCTCTTTCTCCTGGCTCACCCCCCCTCCTGCCACACTGCCTTCTCTCTGTTCCTCAAACCTACCACGTGAGCTGCCTCTGCCTTTGCACTTGCTGTTTCCTCTGCCTGGAATCTTCCTCCCGCAGCTCTTGGTACAAATGAGCCTTGGAGAGAACTCTTAGCCCCTGCCCTCTTTGCATCCTTTCCCACAACTCCTAGGCACTGCTACCATCCAGCTTCATTTTGACCCCTGTATGCAAGGCCACCTAAAATGATATGACCAGTTGACTTGTCCATTACCTGTCTCTGCACATGAAACAGAGCCCCAGGGCGGGAAGACAAACATCTTGTTTCCTGGGCTCCACAGTGCTTGCCACACAGCAGGTCTTAGTGCATTGGAGGGAGGTAGCCTGAATGTGGGCCTCCCCTAGTAGTGAACCCTGAGACAAATTTTTGGGTGCAAGTAGCACATTTGGAAAATGATGGTAAATGGGGAGACAGCCAATAAGGGTAGTGTTCTCCAGCAGGTTACCACTGTAGGCAGCAACTAAAGCACAATCCTGGAACCCTGCCTAGTAGCCAGTACAGACAGCATGCCCTGGAGCTCTCCCACACAGTGGGAGAAGGATATGGGGTATTTATACAGTGCCTCCTATCAGTTATTAGTTGAGGGCTATTCTTAGGAAGTCTTAATTCCTGAACTTTTGGCCTGGAACACAGGAAAGAGAGGCCCTCTAGATGCCAGAGAAAGGCCTCAGGAGAGCACCAGTATGGGCAGAGGAGGAGCCCTGGGCATCAGGCACAACCCAAACCTAGTCACCCATAGGGGTGTCCAAGATCAGGACCTGATTAGCTGGGCGATCTTGCCCAGGCTTTGCTTTTCCTGAGGTAGGATGTCTTTAGCTACAGGCAACCAACCCAAGTCAAATTGAATAAGGACCTTCCTTATCCCACATTGCAGGAGTCCTAGAGGAGGAATGCCTCCAGGCATGAGAATCAGAGATCCAGTGACATCACTAGGGACCTCGCTCAGCTCTTTCTCTGCCTCTGCTCAGCCCCAACCTCACTCTGGCAGCCCTTAGGGTCACAATATGGCTGCCAAAGCTCCAGGATTCATGTCCAGATGCCATAATGCCAGAGATAGAAGAGAGCATTTCTCCCTATGACCATTCTCTCCTAGGATAATACACCTCAGATCTCCCTTCATGTGTCATTGACTGTAACTGGACTGCACTCCTCTTCCCTCTAAATAAATCTGGGGGATGCCTGGGTGGTTCAGGGGTTGAGCATCTGCATTCGGTTCTGGTCGTGACCCCGGGATCCTGGGCTCAAGTCCCATATCGGGCTCCCCACAGGGAGCCTGCTTCTCCCTCTGCCTATGTCTCTGCCTCTCTCTGTGTCTCTCATGAATGCATAAATAAAATCTTAAAAAAAAATCTGGAACATGGGTCATGGGCACACCAAGAGTCTACCTGAACAACATCAGGTAAGAAGGAAATGGACACTGAACAGGTGGCCAGTGGTGTCTGGTAGACATACTTTGCATTCTCTAGCTGAGAAGATGGTGACTGAGAGGCCAGAGCACCAGCCTTTGGGAGAGCAAAGATGTAGGCCAGTCACTGGCTGGGCCTGCAGCAGCAGTTTAGAAAGGAGCGTCCTAGTATTTGTTCTGCAAAGAGACCCCGTGCCTTGGCAGATGGCATCCTGGCCTCCTCAGGTTTTTGGCTCTCCCAGCAGCCTATGGGGCAAGCCCGGGGCAGGAGGAGTTTGGAGAAGCTGGTGGGGAGACCTCTGCTCCCCTTTGGCAGGTTTGCATTTTATTCCACAGCTAATTACTTAGGATGGATGATTCAGATTCAGATGGAAGCCCCCTCCTCCTCCCTCCTTCCTCCAGCTGGGATAGAACAGGTGGTAGAGAGAGCAGAGGGCCCCAGCATCCCTGCTTTCGGGGCCATTCATCACTGGGGGTGTTTATACCCGACCTGGGGCCAGAACCCAGTGGAACAGGTGTTGCGCTGGGAGGGAGGGGGAGCTGATGTGGAATTACCTCTTCGGGCACTGGCTCCAGAAGGAGGCTTGGCCTTGTGGCCTGAGGGGGTGGCTGAAAATGTAGGGGAATCCTGAATCGAAGGAAACCAAAGGAGAGAATGAGCATGCAGAGGACATTGCAACTTTTTCTGTATTTGGAAGATTTGGAGATTAATAAGATTAACCCAGGTTAAGAAGATTGGCTCTACTGTTTGACTGGAAGTAGTGGTGGCGTAGGAAAAAAAGCCCTAATTAGTAGCATTTGCTGATTGCTGTGGTGTAAATACTCTCACCATGCCTGATTTCCAGCTACCAATTGTTTAACAACCAGCTCACAAATCTTGAATATTTAACAAGTGGTTTCTAAGAGCCGGGAGGAGCTGGCCCCAGAACACCCTGTGTATGAGGCTTTTCACGTATAGCACCAAATTTCTTTATTCATTGGTTCCCAAGAAATTACAAAGCACCCTTTAGGTATCCAGAGCTCTGTCCAGGGACACCAGGCAGTCCCAATGCCTACTTCCATGAGCACACAGATGTGGGACAAGATCATCTCAGAGTGGGATGGAATGACTGTTATAGCAACTTAACTGGGTGGTCTCCAGGCCGCTGTGTGTTGTCCCTTTGGGGTCTAGACTATAAGTCTAGGAAAGAGCTTTGAAGTTGCGTCTGTCCTGACTGGGCAGTTCCTAATGACCTTTGGCAGCTCAGTCCCTCTCTGCCTACTATGAACAAAGAGGAGCGTAGACGCTCGTGCCTTTTTCTGCTGTTATCTGCAATTTGCTTGTACCCTGTATCACATGCTCTTCTTCTATTCCTTGCCTCCTCTCTCCCAGCCGCTGAAGCCCTTGGCCTGGACAGACCCTCGATGAGCATTGTCAAGGCCCCAAGGTATCCCTTGACCAGCTCTGCCTTATTTCCCCAGGTCAGTGTGACAACGTAGTTGAGGCATGGATACTATGGCTATCCCAAGTGCCAGCGCGTGGTTCCCCTGGGCTCAGCTCTTGGGCCATCTTTTCCCCAGCAGCAAACCTTCCAGATTCCAGGAGCAGGCAGTGTCGGGGAGAGCCTTAATGCCCAGGGTAGCATCTTACCCAGGCCTCTTCCTACCTGGGCGTGGGAGTTCAAACTCCTGTCCTTAGCAAATGCTGATGTTTAATTAAGAATTCACGGAGTACTCCCTGAGCCATAAAGGGCTCTGCAAATATTTTTATTTTTTTTTTAAGTAAATTTTTTTTTAATTTTTATTTATTTATGATAGTCACAGAGAGAGAGAGAGAGGCAGAGAGACACAGGCAGAGGGAGAAGCAGGCTCCATGCACCGGGAGCCCGATGTGGGATTCGATCCCGGGTCTCCAGGATCGCGCCCTGGGCCAAAGGCAGGCGCCAAACCGCTGTGCCACCCAGGGATCCCTGCAAATATTTTTAAACACAAGGGTTTAGGTTATTCTGTGCACCTAGCTGATCCATCCACTTCCCAAGTGTCCATCTGGGGAGCCCCCAGGGATCTTCCGGGCAGCACTTTTTGTTGCCCTTGGCCTCCTCTTACCATCTCTTCACAGGGCGGGCAGGATGGGGGACACCCCCACAGGCTGAGCTTCACCGTGCAGACACGGCTTTCTGTTATTTTCTCTTGCACCTGAATCCTTTAAATCATCCAGTGTCTCTTGGTGAGCGGTGGCTGTGGCACGAAGCTGTTAATAATAGATAGAAGGGACTGTCTGGCAAGGAATGGCTGAAGACGGTAATTAGCATTTTAATTTAGGCATTTTCTTCACTCTCACCTCTGGAGACTTGGGTTCGAATGTGAAATTGGGGTCACCGGCGGAGGTTCACCCGTGTTGTCCCCTTAAGCCCCCATGGGTGTTCGTCTTGGTCACACAGGTCGCCACAGCCTAGGGCCCAGTGTGGACTGAGGGAGGCACTGCGCGTGCAGGCTGCGGCGGGCGGGCGGGAGGAGAGGAGGGGAGGGGAGGAGGGGAAGGGGGGAGGGAAGGAGGCCCGGGAGGCCCGGGAGGGCCGGGAGCCCCACACCACTGCGGAGGGCGCAGGGCGGTCTTGGGGAGCGGCTGAGCCCGCGGAGAGGGCTGCGTGGGCGCCCCGCCCCGCCTGTCCCCGGGCGGCGCTGTCGCGCTTTGCCTTTCACAAGCACTAATTTTCTTGATTTTTTTTTTTTCCGAGCCCCCAGCAGCCTGTGATGGCTGGAGTGTTAGAAATAAATGATTTAATGGACTTGTCTTTTTTCTTCCTCTCGTTCACAAAACACGATTTTTAAAGCAACCATCACATGGAAAGTTTTCTCTTTTCTCAGTGACTAAGAGTTGGGGACAATGCTTTGGGATCCTGAGACATCCAAGCTCATCTGGGTTTATTGTGAGTGTGTAGGGGGTGGGAACACTCCCCACAGCCCCTTTCCCAGATCCCCTCACCTCCACCTACTTTGGGGAGGGGGGAGTAGGCAGATGTAGGCGGCTCCTTCTGGGGGACAATCCCGTTTATCTACTATCCCCACTTCTCACATTCAGGGTTGCTCGAAGATAGCCACACACTTTGAAAAATGACCTACATTTTTCCCTTTGTGCAAAAGCATCTTTGATGTATGAGGCAGCCACTCCAGACTCCCAGGGCTTTGGGTCCAGCCAGAGACTTGAGGCTGCATCAGGAAGGTGTGCAGGCCTGGATGTGGAGGATGACGTTTTTGGGGTCCTGGAAGCCCATGGTGATGGAGTGAAGTGCTAGGTGGGATAACCGGCTCTGAATGCTCTAAGCAGAGATGATCAAATCCTATGAGTCTCTTAGGCCCAGTGTTTCTGGCTTATGTGATATAGACATGAGAGTAACTTAGAGAACCTTGTTCTGTCTCTGATATCTTTCACTTAGGAGTATTTGGATTGCAAATGATGGAGAATAAAACTCAAACTGGCTTAAACAAAAACAGGAATGCAGTTGCTTCTGTAAGTGAAAAGTCAAGTAGTAGGTCTAGTTTCAGGTAATGCTTGATCCAGCTGAATTACATCCCCCCAGAACTTGATTTTCCCCCCACTTTTGTACTCTTTTTCAATTGCTTCATTCCAAGGCTAAGTCCCCTCAGAATCATAACATGGTTGCTAGAAGCTCTTTGGACACCACGTTTCTTTGTTCTTTCCAGTGAGAAAGGGAGAAACTTTCTGGATTCTTTTGGGATTCAGTGTCTCTCATTGGCCTGAATTAGGTCATATGCCTTTCCTCGAAACAACTGTGGCCATGGGATGGGCTGTCCACTTGTTTTGAGCTAGTCCAGACCCATCCTGAGAGCTGGTAGTAGACTCGGTCCCATCCAAACTGAAAACAAGTCTGCTCCAAACAGGGAGGATGAATCCTCCCAAAAGGAAATGGACTTGAAGACAATGATCAACCTAAACCCACTCCATCCTATTTGGAACCACCCTCTTTCTGTAATGGAATTATATAGTCACACACTCTGCCATGTCGCTCTTGCTATTGTTGTTCTTTCGCTGTTCAGTTAACATAGAAGCTTAGATTTTGCGGTGCATGTGTCTTTGCAGCAGCTCCCACTCTAATGGGCTAAGTACACTTCCCCACCTCATTGATAATGAACTTGTCACATGACTCACCTTGGCCAATGTAATGTTAGGGAATATGATGTGAACAGAGGCTTTAAATCTATATGGTTTAGATTGGCCTCTTGTACTTCTTCTAGCTGCCATGAGAAGGGCATGCCCTGTATAGCCACTGGTCCTAGAATGTAAGACATGTGCAGCAGACCTGAACCTACCCTGTGGCCCAAAGCAGAGCCAGCCAACCTTCAGACTACAGATAAGAAAAATAATTATGGTTATAGGTCACTGAGATTTTAGGGTCTTTTTTGCATGGCATTATCACAGCAATAGCTGACTAATGTCAATAGAGGTTGCTAGGTTAGTTAAATCTTTGGCGTTCTGGATGTGTAGGGGTTAGGGGGAGTATCAGAAAGGAAATTAGAGGATTCCCTCAGAAAATCCCCCTTTGCTCTCTGGAATCTAGACGGATGTCTGGTCTTACTTCTGGCAGAATGTCCCATGCCTATTCTTGCCAGGGGGCCTGGGAGAAAGAGGCTTCTTTTGGGGGGAAGATGCCAGAATATGGCCTAAAAGAGCACTGAGACCCCATCCCAGCCCACCCTAGCCCCGAGTTCTGCTACCTGTTCCCTGATGATGAATGAAGGAAAAACCAGGAGATAGAAGGCAGAAAAAACAAGGACAGGGCCTGGGGAGCATGTTCTCACAGCAAGCCCAGGGCAACCTCTGGTCTGGGCTAATTTTGGCTCCAACATAGCCTCTTGACTCTTAGCCACTGTGCACAGTTGGCACATTCCTAGAAAACAATATTAAAAAATATTTTATGTATTTGAGATAGAGCGAGAAAGAATGAGCATGAGCTAGGGGTGAGGCAGAGAAAGAGAGTGAAGCAGACTCCTTGCTGAGCAGAGAGCCCAGTATGGGGCTAGATCCTGAGACCCGGGGATCATGACATGTGCTGAAGGCAGACGCTAGCCAATTGAGCCACCCAGCTGCTCCTAGAAAACAGCATTTAAATTAAAGTTTTATAATTTGAAATGCCTATAGCAGAATCTAGTTGGAGGGGGAAGAATTGAGGACAGCTTGCAATAGCAAGTATTGACTCTCTATCTGATTTCCTAACGATAGGCTCACCTACACTATAGCAGCCACATTCACTGAGTGACAGATTAGGAAGCACTGTCACACTAGTCTCAAAACATCTGTGAATTTGAGTGGAGGGAGGAGAGCTGGGCTCAGAAAAAGTAAGAGCCTTGTCTATGTGAGCAATGATGAGTTCTGTCCTCCTCTGGGCTATGGTCCCAAGCTACCCTGCAGCCCACGACGACTTTGTTGAGGTCAGGTTGTTAGGTATTTTCAGTTCCTTCCCTGGTTTTGAGGTGTGGTGGGTTTGGAGAAAGGGGTCATTGCCTTAAACCTTGGTATTTGCTAGGATGATGCTGGTATCAGCAGTCCCTCCTGGAGTCCAGAGTGGCCAGACTGGTGGGTCTTCTCTGGCTCTGAAGGTCCAGGTCTCTGTTGATGCTGGAGAATGAACTTGGGCTCTGGATAGGTATGCCAATCCAGGATCTACCACTTGGGCAAGTGCTTTGCCCCTGCAATCCTTAGTTTCCCAGAATGTGTGGCCCACAGTGCCCATTCAACACATGGGAGTCACTACATATGTTGTGTTTAGAATTGCTAAGCTGGTGGTATGGTTAAGAGCTTGAATTCTGATGGCATAGTTGGTGGAGCAAGCAACTCTTGATCTCAGGGTTGTGAGTGTGAGCCCTACGTTGGGTGTAGAGATTATTTAAAAAAAAAGAGAGAGAAAAAAAAAGAGAGAGAGAGAGAGAGAGAGAGAGAGAGAGAGCTTGAATTCTAGATTCAGATTCCCTGGGTTGAGAAGCTGGAACAACCTCTTACTAGGTGGGAATTTTCAAAAATTTCATATAATGTCTATGAGCCTTAGTTTCTTCCACTGTAAATGGAGATCATATTAACAACTCACTCTATGTTGTACAGGCTTCATTCTACTAATTCATGAGTAAGTTTAAGCCCTGAGTCTGATACACATAAAGTAAGTGCTACATACATGTGGACTGTCATACCTTATCTATGACTTCTATGATTGCTATCCAGTCAGGCACAGATGCCTGAGATGACCTTGGCATGACCCTTGGCCTGCCTTCAGCCTTTCACTTCTCTCCCATGGCCCCCACCCCCACCCTGAACTAGTGCTCTTCTCACCCTGATGGGGAGGTGTGAAACTGGAAGTGAAGGGACAGAAAGGAGTTGCAAGATGAAGCTGAGGACAGGGGTGTGTGGGGGGGTAGGGTGTGACCTGAAAGTCCTTCCCCAAGGACTCCACAGCTACTGGTCAATACTTCATTGACTTCCACAATCGCTTCATAATCTCTACATCTCTAACTTTAAGTGGGGGGTCTTTGCTGCACAGCAAGGCGTTCCTATGGCAACCTCATGGCAACACAAAACAGCCATTCTTCCTAGAAAGGACCACCTTCTCCCCCTGTCTCCTGGAGAAGCATAGCTGTGGTGGCCCCCTGGGAGCCTTCAGCACCTTGGACAGAAGACCATAGTCGGGCCTGCTGCACCTTTTCTAACTCACTTCGCCCCAGGGCTTTACTCTGCAAGATGCAGCTGGCCGGTAGTTTGTTTAAAAAAATATTTTTAAAATTTTATTTTAATGTGCATTTATTGAGGGTCTACGATGTCCAGCAATGCACCAAATGCTGGCTGGGGACCCAACAATGTAGAAGACAGACAGAATCTGCCTTTAGGGACTAGAATTCTAGCTGGCTTCCGTTCAAGGAAAGGGAAAAGGAACAAGAAAATTTCAGCCACTCCTAAGCACTATGAAGAGAGTGCAGCAGAGGGAGACTGAGATGGGGGTCCGAGGCCTCTCTGGAGATGCCTGTTTCCATCTACACCAAGCCCTGAATGCAGCCACACAATAACCCGAGGAGGAGAGTGAGCATAGGGGGAAGGGACAGCAAGTACAAAGGTCCTGAGGCAGCAGTGAGCCTGAGTGTCTGAAGAATAGGCAGAGTCTGGAGGGTCTGGAGTGTTGGCAGGTAAGGTGAGCTGGGGACTCCATTAAGGATGTCTCTGTGAACTGGGGTCAGAGGTCTGCATTCTATTTTAACTGTAATGGCAGTCTTTTGGGGGTTATTTAAGCAAGGTAGAAACATGGCCTAATACAAGTGTTCAAAAGATTTTTTTAGAAAAAAAACAAAAAAAAAAAAAAAAAAAAAAAAAGATTTTTTTAGGATTACTTTGGGGCAAGCTGGGCTTCTTACCCTTCAAGGTTCCCCTGCCTGGGAATCCTCATAATTACTGAGTAAAGTGTGTTTGTCTGACAAATACAGCTTTCTGGAGCTAGTCTTCCTTGTACTCTGGTAGACTCAGAACTGTCTTTCCAAGAACATAGCGGTCTTCTCCTCACCCAATGTCACCACTGTTAGCACCACCCTCCTCTACCTGACTTTGATATTTGTGGTCACTGACAGCAAAGCCCTCACCCCCAGGCCTAGTCAATCAAATTCCACCCCACTCCACACCACCCCAAGCCATTGAGGTTTATCCATGATGAATGGGCAGCCCTGGACCAATGAATCCTTCAGCCAGCCCAGGCCTGAGCGCTCAATCTCTCATAACTCTGTGTTAAGGATGCGGAGTGGCAGCTGAGACAACCGGATAAAGGATGAAATAAGGAGCCTGATAAGTGGGATTGATGTCTGTCCTTGCTTAGACTGGGCTGGAGGAAGGGCCAAAGAGGACCCAGGGTGAGTTATTACCCTTCCCAGGGCATCTAGGGTGCAGGCTGACTTCAGCCTGCATGGCAGACAGGCTTCCATTGATCCCTGGCCTCTTCAGAAATCTTGGTTCCAAGGCTAGAGAGACGTCTCTACATTCTGGTGATTTGAGAATTTGAGAAAAACAAAATGCTTTCTTGGAGGCTACAAGGTGTGAAATGGGAGGATGCATTAGATGCTTCATGGGCCTCTGGGAGGTGGGAAGATAGGAATTGAGAGCCCCACCTTGAATCCCAGTGGAGGTAGAAAGAATTCTTTTTTATGCATGACAGAAAACTGAACCAAACTAGCTCAAGCCCAAAGGGACTGCATTGGCTCACACAGCTGAAGAGGTCAGGGGTTGTTCCTTCTTCAAGCAAGGCTCAATTCAGGACTTCCACAATGTGACCAGCCTTCCTTTATTTTGGATCTGTCTTGGAATAGACTTCATTCTTAGCAGGGTCTCTCCTCATTGTTCCAAGATGGCTGCTGGAAGCTTCCAAGGTCACCAGCTTCCTTACTCATATACAGTGAGAACTGAGTCTCATTGGTTCTAATCAGGTTGACATTGGTCATGTGCTCCTTTATTAATTTACCTGTCACTGTGCAATGGGAAATACTGATTGCCTAAGCTAACCTGAATTCATCCCAGAGCTGCCTGTGGGGTCATTTCTACCCGAATGCATGGCTAGGAAGTTTGGGGTTCTCTGAGAAAGGGGGAGAGGGGGAAATGGATGGTGGAGAAGCAACAAACACATGCCACACCACAACTCAATCGAATTTCTTACTATTCCTCAAACTATACCCTCATCTCTCCCTAATCACTGATCCAAAACCATTCGTGGGGCAGCCCGGGTGGCTCAGAGGTTTAGCGCTGCCTTCAGCCCAGGGCATGATCCTGGAGACCCGGGATGGAGTACCATGTCAGACTTCTTGCATGGAGCCTACTTCTCCCTCTCTCTCTCTCTCTCTCTCTCTCTCTCTCTCTCTCTGTGTGTCTTTCATGAATAAATAAATAAAATCTTAAAAAAAAAACCCAAACTATTCGTGGAAGCTCCAGCTCTATCCCTCCATATGTATCAATCAGAACTCTGGTTGCAAGGGAATGAAACCCACTTAAAACCTAAAGGAATTTGTCTCACATAATTGTTTTTTTTTTTTTAATTTTTTTTCCCACATAATTGTAAAATCCAGAGGTAGTGCTGGTGGCATTATGTCTGGGTGGTTCCAGGGACTCTGTCATTGGTATTTGGTTTCTCTCCATCTCTCAGCTCTGCTCTCCTCCATATGACTTTACCCTTAGGAAGCTTTCTCCAACTAGGGGAGGGATGGCCCCCACAGTCCAGATCCTCATCTGGCTGGTTTCCCACTGATAAGCAGAAGTCCCAAGGTGATTTTCATTGGTTCATCCCTGACCAATACTGAAGTAGGGCAGGGCTGGCAGGAGTTTCCTGGCCAGGCCTGGATCCTGTGCCTCTGCACATGGGAGGAGGGAGGTATCCCATCTGACCCACAGGGACTGATGGAACCAACAAATCCTCTTTCCAGAAAAGAAGGCCTAGAAGACAGCAGACAAGACAACAGCATACAGTGCCCCTGCAGTGACTGTGTTGCTCTGTGCTGTTCTCCAGGAACACTACCACCTCCATAGAAATGGGGGGTGGAGGATGGGAATCACGTCATCTTCTTCTCTGTGGTTAGTAGGTGCTTAATAAATCTTGCATAACAAACACAGAACGCAGCTTGAAATTCAATGCTGAAATCACAGCTACTGAAGATTGGAGGAGCTACCTACTGGAGCAATTCACAAATCTCATTTTTAGGAATTGCATCTAAACAAGAGAGGGGTGAGGATGTGGAAGCCCAGAGAGATGAAGCAATTTTCCTAGGTAACACAGCTATTAACGGACAGAGCTGAGACCCTCACCTATATCTGGCTGACTCTAAAACCCCTGGCTTTATCTCCTACTCCTGCCTCAACCAGCCCCCTGCCCCAATGCGAGCTCCAGGGACCGGCAAATATCAGGTTTATTGTCCTTAATATGGTCTTTCTCACCAGCCCTTGGAGTATGGGAAAACTCCACTTAGGCAAGCACCTGGACTTGTTCTGGGGGAAAGGGACAATGTTGCTACCTCCTGTGACAGAGTCTTTGCACTTGCTGTTCCCTCTGCCTGGAACACACTTTCTGCAAGTCTCAGCTCCTCTATCAGCTCCCCTGGGAGGCCTTTCTTAAGTAGCTCCCACCATAAACATCCCCGTGTGTTATAGCACTACTCACAATCTGAAATGTTCCTATCTGTAAACTTGCTTATTATTATTATCTCATGTCCTTAGAATGGTAAGTTCCAGGGAGCAGGAACCTTGTCTATCTTGTTCAAGGATGTGGGATCCTTGGAACCTAGAATAGTCCCCAGCACATAGTAGGTGCTCAGGAAATACTTTGACAACAGGAAGGGTGAATGAATGGCCTCACAGAGTTCACCATGTGCCATTCTGATTTCTGAATTCATCAAGTCTTTCTCATATATGTCCTACATTTTGGGCTGGGACTTCATTTGGCATTCTGGCTTATCTGCTACCCACCAGTCTTCAGACTGAGTTTCTGGAGTACCAACCAGGGCAGAAGGCTTTTTTGCAAGCAGTGCTAACCTGCATGCTAAGGCAGTGTCCAAGGGAAGGGCTATGTACTGATTTGCAGGAGAAAAGCTCCAGTGGGTCCCCAGAAGCTCATCAGTCTGTCCCCCCTGGTTGTACATTGCCCACGAAGGAACTTGTAATGGGTTTGATGGTGGCCCCACACCACACTGCTCTTCCCGTGGTCCCTATAGCAGGATAGGGTGGGGCGGCCGGTTGAGAACTGCTGTGTTTGCTGATCTGTGGCTCTGGGAGAAAATGAGGGCTTCTGAGTCTCTCCTTAGTCACTATGAGGCCCGTGGCCATGTCCCCACTCCCACGATCATGGTTTGTTTTACTTGGACCCTCCCCAGCTTCTCTTCGCATCTCCACCTTTGCTGCCCCCACACTTATTTCTCTGTTTTTATAAAGAGCGAGGTCTCTCTGCCATGCTGGATTGGAGGGGCCAAACGACTAGTCAACTTACCTGGGCACAAAACCAAACCTGAAAACTGAGAGGTTGGGCATGAGTTAACCCCTGCCTCTTCCCCAGGAAAGAGGTGGAAGGTAAAATCCAGAGCATTGATAGCACACCAGGTGAAGCCAGGGGAAGGGGAGAGGACAGCGGTACATCTGGAATAGAATCCAAATGTCTCAAGAAGGCCCAAGAAGCCCTTGTTGACTGCTCCACCTCCCTTCCTGTCCCCTGAGCTCTAGCTCACTGGTCTCATTGTTCTGCTCTCTTCCCTAGGCTCATTGCTTCAGTCACTCAGCTGTTAGCTCATGTACCACCCAAGCGTGCATCAGAATAATGGGAGAGCTAATTGAACCCAGATCACAGGGGCCTGGGAATTTGCATTCCTAATTTCTCAAGGATGCTGAAGCTAATGGTCCAGATAGCCTCTGACTTAGTGAGGCTTGTTTTGATCCCTCTGTTTAAAGTTGCCTGCTGCCTCCACTATGTCTTTCTCCATGACAACCCTCTGCTTAGCTTTCTTGGTTTTCCATTATACTTCTCTGTAATTACCTTTTGGGTTTTGTTTGTTTGCCCCTCTGCCTCCACCATGATAGACAAACATCCATAAGGCAGGGACATGTTGTTTTCCATCTCCTGAGTACCGCAGCATTAGAACAGTGCCTGGCACATAGTAGAAGCTCAATTAATATGTGTTGGATAAGTAAATGATGAGGTCTCCCCACTGGGAGCTCCAGGCCTCCCTTTGCACTTAGGGGAAAGGTCTCAGGAAATCTGCCCGAATTCAGCATGATGTGTGGAGCCACTGTGGTGATAAAAATTCTGGAACTGAATGAACGTTCCCTGCCCTCAGGCACACGCCCCGCTAATGAGCCGAAAGAGGCTATTTTCAAGCAGCCAAATGTTGCTTTTTCACCAGTCCGTAATTGTGCTTCTGACACTTCCTCAGGCAACATGGAAGATGCAGGCAGAATTATTATTATTGTTGTTGTTGTCCAATATTTATTATACACATTGTGTAGGATGAGACATTTCCCTCCCAAGTTCTAATCAGTGTCTCATTCTCTGCAAACAGTCTTGTGAGCAGCCTGTAAAACTCACAGTATACTGGAGACTCCCAGCACATCTGTTGGGAGCTTGAGATTCAAGGTGGCTTCCAAGCCCTGTCCATCAGCAGAGAGCCCTGGAGGTCTGGGAATGGACAGGAGGCTGAGAGCACCCACAGGCTGTTTTAAAAGCTCTCATCAAATTGTAGAATGCAGAGCGATCGAACTTTAGGAACATTTCCATAAGTAAATGGTTTCTGGTCTCTTGCTGCTTTACCGATGCCCCTGCCCTAATGTCTTCTTTAACATCCAGCAGCAAGTCCCACACACAGATCAGTGACAGAGGCAGGACCACAAACCATCTTGGAAAGCTAGGGCATCTATGTGTGCCCTTCCAAGCAGGGGGTGGTGGAGCAGGGGACTGAGAGCTGAGGGCACAGACAGGAATTTACAGCCACTGTGACATGCCCTCCCACTGGTTAGTGGTGGCCACCTGCCCTCCCTCCTAGACAGCCCCTGCTCCCTGCCCCTATCCAGGAATGATTGCGGGGTGGCCTGGGGCCTGGGGGAGCTTCCACGGCAGACACACATTTACTGCCTAACGGGAGGTAGCAGTTGGGATGGTAATGAGCATTGCTGCTAATTTGGAGAAATGATTTAGCACCAGGAGGAGCTTGAGAAAACAGCTCCTGAATAGAGACAGCGGGCAGATCCCCCACCAGGCAGCAGCTCCGAGCACCCTTCTCCTCTTGGGCATTTAGTTCTGACTACACAGGGAGGGAATGAGAACATGGGCATGGCCTCTTTTGGAAGGAGAGCAGAATGCAGGCACCAGCCCTGGAGCTAAAGAAGGGGAGCAACCTGCAAAATACAGGTTCTTCCCACCCCACAACAATGGGCTTGTGGTGGACAGGTGAACTGCCAAGCCAGGGCAAGGAAAGTGTGCATAGGTCATGGCCCAGCCACCTAGCCAGTGGGACACACCTGTGTGTGGCTTCCTCTGCTGCAGAGACTAAATGCAGCACTGGGTGGGCAAGTGCTGCACACGTTTGTTCATCCATTCAACAAATATTTATGCAACACCTACTATGTGCCAGGTGTCACTTGGGCCCTGGTGGCCTGGTGGACACGTCCACTGAGGTCTCTGCTCATGCTCCATGCTCCAGTGGGGAAAGAAGAGGACAATACACAGGTAAGCAAATACATGAATAAGATAGCATCAGATAACTGCAGTGTAGAATATAAAACAGAGAGATGGGCTGGAGAATGCTGGGGAGGAGGAGGGCAGCAGAGGGAGGTGGCATGTAAGCTGTGACCTGAGAGATGAAGAGAATTTGGGGAGAGAGTATGCCAGCCCAGCAAGGGCCCTGAGGTGGGAACCAGTATAGAATGTTCCAGGTTGCGGTGGGGAATGGAAAGGAGGGAGATGATGGAAGCAGAGGGAGTGAGAGTATGAGAAGGATTCAGCCATGAAAGTTTATACTTCACTCTAAGTGTAGCAGGAAGTCATCGGAGAGCTTCAAATGCAGAATTCCAGCTTCTGGTTGACATTATTAAAAAAACACTGACGCTCTTTCAGAATGGAGAAAATGGGTAGGAAAACCCAGGAGGCTATAGTGAGACAGGAGGGGGCTCCAGGCAGGGAAGAGGCCAGGGTGGAGGTAAATGACCAAGGGTGGCTAGGGTAGGTTGGTGGGGGGGGGGGGGGGGTGTGGGGCCAGCAGCGCCTGCTGATGGATTGCAAGTGGGAGGGGACTGAGGCGACAAATGTGCAGAGCTGGAGCCTGAACCAGTCCCGAGGCAAGGGCCCATGTGGGAGGAAAGTGGGGGGTCGGGGGCAGGTTGGAACCTAACTGGACACCTAACTCAGGAGAGGGGGCCCGGGAATCTGTATTTTTAATGATCTGAGACCCAGGTGATCCTGGTGAAGCTCTGAGCTCTCAAATTCCAACTCTAAAGGCTGAATTCTGTATGTATAAAAAACATAGCCTGGAGGTTTTCTGGTTGCCGAGTAAGGGATCAGGATACAAAAATTTAAACATAGAAACCCGCCTGTCATTCCACTTGTTACTATTGTCTCCCCATGAAGCCAAGAAAGGGAAGACCCCATAGTCTCCTCCTTTAGCAAGAATGGAGGTGACTTTCCTGGGCGCCCTTCCCTCCCCAAAGGCCCCTTCTCTTCTGACACTCTGAGATTTGGAAGGTAGAGGGAATCTTTGAGATGCCTGCTGCCCGAGTGCGAATGGAGGAAATGGGCAGATAAGAGGCTGACACCTCCAAACTATCAATGATTTCAAGGGTCCCATGCAAGATCTTGGTCCTACCAGGAGGTGATTCTCAGGAATCAAGATGGCAGTCTACCCTCCCAAGGTTTGTTTTCTCACATAAAACAAATTTGGAGTTTGGCAGTGTAAGGCTGCTAAGACCATCTGTTGTCATCTGGGATCTGGGTTCTTTCTGCTTGTCCACGGCCTTTCCTAGCATGTGGCTCCTATCCTGGGTCACCTCATGATTCAAAGTGGCTGCTGGGCTTCTGGTCATCACATCAGGCTGGAAGGAGGAAAATGGAGGAGCAAAGAGCTTACATTTCATTGGCCAGAATTTTGTGCATTGACCATATGTAGCTGAAAGGGAGGCTGACAAATGTAGGGGCTTTTTATCCCCTGAGCCCTTTCCCCAGGATTCTGTAATGAGAGAAGGAGGAATGGATATTGGAGGCCAGTTAGTCATCTCCATCCATCCCTGGAGGTTAATAGTGACTCCAAGTAAATAATGTCAAGGCATTCCTCTGCTTGAAACTCCCTGAGCCTCCAGTGACCTCTGCTCCTTTCATCCCAGCTGCCATGGCCCTGCTGACTCTTCCCCCACCTGCCCCTTCCTAACCCATCCCCCACTGCTCTCCTCCTCCCTCTTCACTGCTGTCAAATTCCTTCCGCCTCAGGGACTTTGCACTTGCTGTTTCCCCTGCCCTGAAGTCTTTCCCCCAGGATGCATGCACAGTCAGCTCACCTCCTCATGCAGGTCTCAGCTCAAATGTCACCTCTTTAGAGCGGCCTGCCCTTTCCCTCGTAGCTGCTTTCAACTCCATTAACCTGTTTTATTTTTCTGAAGCACTTGGTACAGTCCAAACTTATATGTTTTATGTTTATGCTCTACACAAGGAGGGAAACTCACTTTTGCTCCCTGCTCTGGGCACTACCCGCTCATACACAGGTGTGGTGTGTTCGTCTTTTGTGCTTCCTTCATGCGATGGGGTTGGCCGTAAGAAGGCTCTTGCCAAGAGGCCCCACTTTAGCATGGCCATTCAGGTTAGGACTACTTGGTCACCGCCTCACTTGGTATCACCCTGTGGAAGGGGCAGCTCCTCGACTTGCACTGTGCCTGTCTGCTCATCTCAGAGGAAGGGCGATTATTCACCTGTGCTTGGCCGCAAATGTTCAAGCTTTCTCCAGTCTCTCTGCCTGGGACTCAACAGACATCTTGGAACACCTAGTTACCTTCACCCTAGGGATTCCCTCTGCCCTCTCTTCTAGGCTGGCTCTCTTGGTCCCCATGCCTCCTGGTCTGTCCCGCCCCCCCCCCCCCCCCCCCCCCCCCCCCCCCCGCCTCCCCTGGTGTTGTGGAGCACAGGCCCCAGAGGCTTCCTGAGAAAGAGTGGAGAGATTGTAATTGTTTGAGTTCTTGAGGCCCACAGATGCCTTTTTTTTTCCCCTCTCATTTTGCCTAGGTATAGACTCTGGTTCAGAAATAACTTTGCCTAGGTATAGACTCTGGTTCAGAAATAACTTTCTTTCAGAATTTTGAGAGCATTATGCCATATCTTCTAGTCTCTGGAATCTTGTAGGCTTCTCTTTTTGCCCCCAAGCTACTGAAATTTTGCAGCAACATGCTTTGTTTGAGTTCTTGAGGCCCACAGATGCCTTTTTTTTTTCCCCTCTCATTTTGCCTAGGTATAGACTCTGGTTCAGAAATAACTTTGCCTAGGTATAGACTCTGGTTCAGAAATAACTTTCTTTCAGAATTTTGAGAGCATTATGCCATATCTTCTAGTCTCTGGAATCTTGTAGGCTTCTCTTTTTGTCCCCAAGCTACTGAAATTTTGCAGCAACATGCTTTGGTGTGGGTCTGTTTTCATGTATTGTGGTGTGAAATTTGGATCCTTTCAATTAAAAAAATGCATGTCCTTCATTCCTGGGAAATTTTCTTGAAGTATTTCATTTATAATTTCTTTCTGTTTTCTCTCTTCAACTCCTATTACTCAGCTCTTGAATCTCTAGAATTTTCAATGTTCTTACCTTTCCTCTCCTGTTTTCCATTTCCTTGTCTCTTCACTCTATTTTTCTGGGAGATTTCCTCACAATTTCCTTCTAATCCACCTATTCTTTTTTAAAAAATCATTTCTTTCTGCTTTTAATTTCCAAGAAATCTCTTTTCATGCTCTATTCTCTGAATGTTCCTTTGATTAGAGCTTCATGTATGTAATATCTCCTCTTAGTTCCCTGAGATTATTAATAAAAGCTTTCTTTAAAAGCTTTGCACCTTGCACTGGCTTATTTCTGTATGTTATATCTTCAGTTGGTCTGCTTTGTTCTCTTTATTCCATGACAGAACTGTCCCTCAGATGTCTGGTGATTTGTGGCTCACCAGATCACGATTAAGTAACAAAATGCTGATTAGAGACTCTGAGATTTTGGTGGGCTACCAGAGGGGGAATCCACCAGTGTCAGTGCCTTGAGGTCTTTCATTTGGGACTGGTCAAACTCCTCAGGGAAGCTCTTTCAGTCTCCTCCTGGGGAAGAGGTCTGGCTTGGTGGCTTCTGGAGCTGAGTAGGGGAAGGGAGCTGGGTAGTGGTCAGAGCATGCTATATCCCATTTCAGCCTCCTCCTGAGAGAATAAGCTCTGGACTTTTGCTGGGGAGATGAGAGGCAGTTACCCAATGGCTTGGAGTGGGTTGGGAGTATGGATTCTCACAGATTACAAAAGCCTTTGCTCTATTCTCCTTGTTTTAACTCTCATTCATCCCCATTTTCAGTTGTCCCTGTGGCTTTGCAATCCTGAGGCTTTGAGGCCTGGGGTGAGAACAGACTTGAGTGTCTTCTGGGGATCAAACAGCCTACTGCTCTGTCTATTCAGGACCTCTGTCAGGTCCTGAACCTCTTGGTCAGGTGTCCCTTCTCCCTGTTTCCAGCTTCCAACATTGTATTGCCATCATCTCCTCCTTCCTATTGAGTTGATGTCTTTTGCAAAATCATTTGCTGTAGTTTTCATGGGGGCTAGAAGGGAATGCGGCTACAAATGGGTTTTCAGTCTGCCATCCTGTCTCCTTCTCTTACAAATGAGGGGATATGGGTGAGAGCCTGGGGCTTCCTAGGGAGATGAACAGTAGCCATGCATCTGAAGCCCATTGTTTGTTTACAAAGATCCTCACTTTATGAGGCTCAACTCATGGTGTGGAAACTGAAAATGCAGACACACACTAGCCTGTGGTCCCTAGTGGTCAGCCTGTGAGTCTGTACCCAAGCCCAGCCAATAAGATGCTCCTCACCCCAGATGTGGGTCAGAAGCAGTGAGCAAAGATGCAAAGTTTTTCTCTGCTTCTCTGGACTGACACTTTCCTGCCCTTCACAATTATTGACTTTTGACCTCCTATCCTTTATCCAAAGGCAAGCCCTACTCTGTAGCTGGGGCCATCTCCTCTGCTGAAACCAGATGGGTCGCATAGCTCCATCTGCTCTGACCATGTCTGTGCCTCCTCTGTTTCACTCAGGTCACGTGCTTGGACACCCAGAGAGCACTGCCGCAGCCCTTGGCCACCAAAGTCATCTTATACCATGATTCAATATTTTAAAACTTACTATTTCCTATGTTTACATCTTGTTCCTCCCATTAGAAATGTAAGCGTCTCATCTCTTCATGGTCGAGCACAAGGGCCAGGCAACATGCAAAATGTTCAATAAATATTTCCCCACATCCTTGTTCTGTTGAGGAAATAAAGTGCTTATGGACTCATGTATGATTTACAGACACGAATGTTGGCAACGAAAATTATTCTTTCTTATCTAAGCTTAGTTTTCTACTAGCTTTTATTGTAAAAACAATGTAAGATGAAAGGAATTTTGGAAAAAAGAGGGGCGAAATCACTCATAATTCTATGAGTGCAGCTATTTTCCTATGTTTGTGTTGCCTGCAAGTCTTTTTCTACAAGTGCCCACATGTTTACAAGCTCCAGGCTTGGTACACATGCCCCTAAGATCCAGCTCAAAGACCAGTTCCCAGGGCAGTTTTCTGGGACCCCAAGCACTCCTTGCCCCTCTGTTGTTGCCTTTCTCACCCCTGTCCTCCCAGTCTTGTTACTTGCTTCCACCTCTCTGCGACCAGGAACTTCCTAGGGACAGGAATTGTATTACCTGTGTCTGTGTGCCCCAAGCCCAGGGCAGGGTACACGGTGGTGCTTCTCATGGTCACAGTTTTGTATTCTGTACCGTCACTGCACATTAGAACAGATGCCTTTCCCCTGGTTGCTCCGTAGTTTTCATAACAATCATTTTTAATGGCTCCAGAATATTTCATCAAGTGGATGTTTCATAATTTAGTTAACCAGTCCCCTATTGGGGGACATTTGGGTTGTTTCCAGTTTTTTTTTCTTTCTACCACAAATAACGCTGTAACATCTCTTGCTGCGATATTGTTTATTTCTCCTTTTGAGTAAATTCATAGAATCCCTGGGTCAAGCAGGTTCCTGGCTCCAAAGCCTGTTTCAACCTGGCAACTTGGTGAGGTTTACACCCTTTTCAGCCTCGCAGACAGGACACAGTTTCCCCCAATCCCCAAGCCTGTGTCCCTTCGGCATAAACACGCCCAATGACTACACAGATCTATCTCCCTCGCTCTGCTGAGAGATTAGGGATTGAGTTGTTCTCATTCAGCGAGTGTTTGTTAAAGTGCTATTTGTCTTGGACCCTCTGGAGCCTAGTACAAAACCTGGTGTTTCTGAGGTGCTCACAGCATTGGCCGGGTATATCTGCCCACTCCACATCTGGGCCTCTTTCTCCAGCATCTTCTCAGAGGGGACCGTTCCCACCCAGCACAGTTTTGGTGATGTTGCCCCACAGGTGGATCTGGGCTTCAGGCTGGCCAATCAGAGCACTACATCCCTGCTGGCAGGGATTGGCTCTGTGGAGGTCACGTGATCCAGTCAGAGCCAATGAGTTGTGACCTTGGGATATTTGGCAGAGAGGCCTTTTCCTCCAGTTGAACTCGGGGCTGTGAGGATGATGTGTGGGTGAAGTAATGCTGTTGATGTAATATTGACCATGAAGTAATATTGGTGGTGGGACATTGGAGCTGCCTGCAGCCATTTTGCCACCATCCAAGGAGGCCCCATCTGTGAAAGGTGCCAAGTGCGAGGAGAGTAGGGCATTTATTCTTTCTGTATCTATTTGTTAAATCCCACTCTGTGCCAGACCTGTTTTCTGCCCTGGGGAAACAGCTGTGAACAAGACAAAGGCCCCATTCTCACGGAGTTCAGTGGACACTTTAGCAGGGAAAAGCAGTCTCGACACGTAAGCCTATATGTAAACAAATGAATAAATGAGATACTTTCCACAAGTGGCAAAGGCTTTGAAGGGTGAGAGTGAATGGACAAAGATGGGTGGCTGCTTTAGACTGGTCCTCAGGGAGGCCTCTGCAAGGATTGACGTTGGATGGGGAGCTTCTGATGCGAGGAGACTGCCTTCCAGGTGGAAGCAACCAAGTAAAGTCCCTGCCCTGGTGGGATGGCGTATGGTACACAGGGTTTTTGGTGTTGTTTTTAAATTTTTTTAAAACTTGGGGTAAAATACACATGACATAAAGTTTACCATCATAGCCATTTTGATGTGTACAGTTGAAGGGCTGCATGGGTTTTGAAGACATTTGGAATCCCTGGATTTAGCAGTAACTGAAACAGTTACTACTCCATGGCTTTTCAATCCTGGGAGCCAATATTTGCCCCACCCAGATCAAATTTGAGCTGGACTCTCTGCCACTGGTTCCCCAAGGCCTGATACAATGTTGTTGGGTGAGCAAATAGATTAAGTGAATAAGCAGGAACTGGAAGTCTCTAGAAACATATGCCACCCCCAGCAATGAATCAGTAGCGTGGGTCTCTGCAGCCTAGTCAGTGCCGGGTATTATCATCAACCAACTTTCAAGCCTAGAATTTGAAATATGGGGAGGAAACAAGGGATTCAGGGAGAGAGAAACGAGACCCAGCCTCTTCTCCCTTCCCGCAAGTTCTCGGCACTCATTCCAGGACAACTGGGTTGGGGCCTGCTTTGTTCTCTGCTCTGAGCTGTTGTCTTATGATAGGTTGTGACATTTCCACTTGGAGGTGTCTGGGTTATTGCTCTGGGGACATTTTTATTTTTTTATTTAAAGGGAATTTCAATGGCAGTGTGTGTCACCAAGGGCCATCGGGAGCCCCTGGCAATATGATTCTGTCTGAAGAACAAAAAGACAAATTTGCAGAAGATCAAATGCAAAGGCATCATGAGAGAAGGAGAGGGCTGGGAGTTACAGATGAAAACTGTGCTGATTCCAGCCCAGATCTGTGTGTTTTGCTGAGATCTGAGAACCATGAATAATGAAGGATATACACACAGCACAGGGTGTGTGGCTACTGGAGGTGTGAGAGGAGATGGGGTCCCCCCAACCTCGATGAAGACGTGGCCTTGCCATGAGGAAATAGGGCTGGGCATGACCCCTCCAGGCAGGGTCACCACAAGTGGAAAGAGCAGTGAAGGGAAAGAGGATGGGGTTAGGTGGCTGGAGGGCCTGCAGCTGCCGGGGTTCTGTGTCTTGCTGAGGCTCCATGGGTGTGAGGGAAGCTCAGGTTAGGTAAAATACAATCCCAGGTTCCCAGAGTGGTTATCCCTGGGGATTTAGGCGAAATGCAGAGGACACAAGAACTCTCTTCCTGGACCCTGCTGGCATGTACACCTTCTCTGCCAGGTTCAGGAAGGAGCCCGCAGCCTAGTTTGGAGGTGCATGCTCTGTGTCCCTTCTCCTGAGTATCTTCCCATCCCCTGACCTACTCTGTACCCCCATCACCCCACCCCCCATTCAGTCCTCCTAGCCTGCCTTCCCTTAAGACCTAGCACCCCTCCCAGGTCCCCAGGCCCACCCTCCAGGCTCAACCTTTCCCTACACACCCCTGCCCCACTTTCAGGCTTTAGTCCTGAGCCTCCACCCTCCTCAAGCTCCCTCCAGCCTTTCCTTCCTAACATTCCTACCCTAGGCCCTCTTCCTTCCCCCCTGCCTAGTTTTCCTTCCTCTTTCCTGGAGCTCCCAGACCTCTAGGTTGGCTGCCCTTTGTGTTTCCACAATCTGCCTGCCTCCTGGGTCCTTGCTGGGATCACAGCTCCACATACTCTCTCTGCAAAGCTCTGAGACATTTGATCTTCCCCACCCTGTCCAGTGTAGCACTATCTCTGGAGATGCGGCCCATCCTTCTGGGAGTGGAGTCTCATTCCTTTTTCCAGGTCCCACTACCAGAACCTGCTTCTTGACAAGGAAGAGACAGCCTCCCTCTGTAAAAGCTGAGTGTTGGACCTTTGCTTTCTAGGCCTTCCTGAGCACTAGGATCCCCCATCAGTCACAGCTGCCCCAACCAGCCAGGGTCACGAAGAAAACAGGGACTACCCACAATCTGAGAGTCTGTTTGTCAATGGGTGGTAGTTGCTCCGGCTACAAAAGCAGTCTCCTCTGGCTTCCAGAGGCAACAGGGACAGGATCACGGCCCAGCTGGGCAGGTTGGGCTGTCAAAGCCAAAAGCAAGGGCAGTGCTGTCTTTATGGTTTCTTCCTGCATGTTCAGCCTGTAAACATGATGCTCAGGCCTTCCCACGGGGCTTTGGGGTCCACGTATCCTTCCATGAGTACCTTTCTGTTTACATCGGCCAGAATGCATTGCTATTGCTTTGGATTATATTCAGTATGTATTGTATTAAGAAGCTCTGGCTTGTCCATCACTTTTTTCAATTTCTGTTTTTTTCCTTATTCTAGTATCCCTTTAAAAATACATTTATTAAATAAAAAAATAAATGGATGTAAAGCAAAATATTAAGTAAATTAAAAAGTCTTTCAAATTATGACTCAGAAATCCAAAAGTGACAAAGATTTGACAATATCTATCAATATTGTGAATGCTATCTCCTTTGACCCAGTACTCCCTCTTTGGGGAATTTACATTACTCTTAATCTATTCAATTATTACAGCCTGGAGATTAAAAATCTTTCCTGATCAGAAGATAGAAACCGCTTTCATCTCCAACCAGTCCGCACTAGGCTTTCTCTCTCTCTTTTTTCCCCACAGTGGAGTATTTTAGTGGTGAAGACAGGCCACACCTCACCGAGCAAGCCCCCCCTTGGGGGACACCTGAGTTGCTTTCGACCTTATCCTATTATAGTGCAGTGGATAGCCTTGCACATATGCCCTCTCATATGGACAAAGTAGAACATCATGCAATATATCAGATAACAAAATAAGATATACAACAGTCTACAGGTTATGTTGCATTTTGCACAAGAAGAAGGAAAATAAAAATATGTCTTCATATTTATTATATGTCCATAAAGACAAGTCTGGAAGGATAGACAAAACCTAATAATAAACTTACATATACATACATATAACTTACATATTGTTTTTCTGGTCAGTGGAGGGGATGGGGGACTGGGTAACAGGGGTAGAGGTGGGAGAGAGACATGCTCATTTACCTTTTAGCCTTGTTTTGCTTTTGGAACCACTTGACTATATTACCTGTGTTTCAAAAGCAACAAACATAGATGAGTGTAGGGGTGGTGCAAAGATGTGACCAAAATCCTGAAGATGACAGCTGAATTTGGGAACTACTCCGTATTATGGCTTTGGGCTGTCTCTCTTTTTTTAAAAAAATTTTATTTTATGTAAATTCAATTCATTAGCATGTGGTGTATTATTAGTTTCAGAGGTCAGAGCAACATCTTTTTTTTTTTTTTTAAGATTTTATTTATTTATTAATGAGAGACAGAGAGAGAGAGTGAGAGGCAGGGACACAGGCAGAGAGAGAAGCAGGCTCCACGCAGGGAGCCTGACGTGGGACTTGATCCCGGGACTCCAGGATCAGGCCCTGGACTGAAGGCAGTGCTAAACCGCTGAGCCACCCGGGCTGCCCTGGGCTGTCTCTTATGCTCAGACTGTTCCTTGGCTCACAGAAGCCAATAGGGTGCTGGGGAGAGAACAGGGGTGGCACTTACACAAGAAGACCCCTGCCCAGCTGAGTGCACATGACTGCCTGCTTTTTGCATACCCGCCCACAGCATCCTGTTTCTCATTGTCCAGTCTTCCACTTTGCCTAGGGGCGTTGATTAGAGGACCTTTTGCTGAGACTGAACACCTTAAATCCTGCTTCCTTCCCAAGAAAGAAGACTTCAGAGGGGCCTGTCCAATGACTGGCCATGTTGGCCGGGTTCCCACACTCACAGAGGCCACCTGTTCCCAGCAGTGCAGCCATGACTGCCCCCCACATGGGACTCCAGCAGAGCAGCCCACACCTTTGTCCCCAGATCCCAACATTTGTAGGGGCTGAGCTGGGCACATACCTTAAAATCTCCTCTCTGCGTCTGGAATGAGGGCCCTGGGCTTTGAGGAGAACGCCAGAGTGCCGGAGGGGAGGCTGGGGGAGGGCCGTGTGCCCGGTTTGTCTCCAACTGCCTTTGTTCTCAAATAAACACACCAGGGCTGCCTCCCCGCCACCTGAAAGCCGCTTCTGCCAGAGAAAGCAATCGTATACAATCTCTGTGTTAGCTGTACAAAAAGTCTGAAATTGCTTGGAGACCAAGCAGGAGGGAGCCTGGGCAAGGCTGGGGGGATCTGGGCGGGTAATTGTGGGTCATCTATCTGCCTCTGTCAGAGTGTCTGCTTGGCAAGTGTTTGCAGATTGACTTGGTGAATTTGCTCCTCCGCCCCCCCGCCCACCCCCCACCATCTTGCATTACTTATTCTTTCCTTAGCAGCTGTAAAACCTTTTTCCCAAAACTGCCCTCAAGTATAATGAACAGGATACATTCAGAGCTGGTAAGAAAGACAAGCCCCAAATGATGCACTGTGGTCTTTCTCAGGGTCCCCACTAGCCTGGAATCTGCTTTGAGGCAATGCAAGAATCAGGTCCCATGCGCTGCAGGGACACCAGCGGTCCATAACATAGTCATTCCCTCCTCCACCCCACTCGGGGCAGTGGCCTGGAGGAGAGGTAGGAGCCTCCTCCAAGTGGATTGAAGGCTTAGAACCCATGACCTACTCACCCCCACTGGCACCCACCTGCATTCCTGTTGTGGCAACCCTCCAGTGCCTAGACCCAGTCCTCTCCCTGAATCGAAGCAAGGGGTCGAGGACAGGAGGCTGGGGTAGTAGGCAATGCTGTGTCATGGATGCAATGCCTGGGTGACCAGCCCAGCTCTTGGGGAGGGTACAGGACAGAGACCACTGGGCAGTCCCAAATGTAGCTAACAGAACCAGAGCTGCACTCTCCTGGTGGGCAGGGTGGAGCCTGGGGAAGAAGGGATGGGAGCTGATTCTGGGGCGTGCGACATGGAAGCGCATGGGGCGCTGGCACTGCCACTTGCTCACAGAGTGACCAGGGCATCCACCGGCCAAGTGAAAAGGCCTCACAGGAGCCCTGGGCTCAGTCTGGAAACCTCTATGGTGTTAGCTTCCTCACAGGCACAGTGGGAACAGCACCTTGGGAACAGCAGCAGGGAATGTCTCTCACTCGTGTTCAGCAGGCCAGCCGTGCCCCAGCACCCTGTGCTGAGGATGTCATTTCCTCCTGCCAGGCTTGCACAGGTCAGGGTATGTGACACCGGCATGTGGGGCTGTTGACATAGCCCTTTTGAGTATAAAGCTTCCTATTTGAGATGGACACTTTTGTATCAAAAGGGTCCCTAGAGACTGTTGAGGCCCATGCCCTCTTTCTCACCACCGCGAAGTGGGGTCCTGACTCCACAGACACGGGGTGACCCCAGATAGGAATGTGGGCCTCCAGATTGGCTATGGAACTGTCCATCTTTTCATTTCTTCCCAGGCTCCGGAGTGGGGGGGTGGGCAGCAGGTACAGTCTGGGTCAGGGAGGTGCTGGGTCAGTGGGAGGAGACCCCAGCACAAGGCTTCCTTCCGCTTCTCCTCCACCTTTGCCATGCTGGACATTCAGTCCTCTGCTTCCACTGGCACACAGACCCAGGCTGAAACTCCCGGACTCTTCTCCACAGGGGACTCTGGAACCACTGAGGCAGTCACTCTCCCCCTCAGCCTCCTCAATCTTCTTCTCTGCTCAGGAGGGGGGGGAAGGAATGAAGGGCTATGAATCCCAGACATGGCCAGCCCACTGAAGCCCACCCTCTTCAGTGGACCGGCTTCAGATTTTGGTCTAGGCAGGGCTTCCTGGCCCAATGGGTTTTTTGTCTCTCCTGCTGTGCCCTGGACACTGGACTGTTTGGTCCTCTTTTCTCTCTCCACAGAACACCCCCCAGCAGGCATCTTGGCAAGATTCCAGAAGGAGGGCACACTTACTCTCAGGGTGCAGGGGCCTTGCTGACTCCTGATGGGCCCCATCCCTCATGTAAGGCCCAGTTTCCTAGCCTTTAATATGGGCTGACAATCCATACATTGCAGGTTGCCCCAGGAAGCCAAGAAAGTGCTACAGGAACTGGCATCTTCTCTGACAGGGAAGAAGGGGGGTCTGGCAGGCCAGCTAACCTGAGCCTCGCATTAACAAGCCTCAGATTCAGACCCGAGATGAGGTGATGGTAGGGTCCAAGGGAGGCTCTGTCAAGATGGAGAAAAGGCCGCATTCATCATTGAGCGGTACCTGTTGTCATAGTTGAGTCCTGCTCCCTCCTGTGCTCCCTGAGTGTCCTCTCAGCAATCTCTGTTAAGTCTGTGCTCAGGGTCTGCCCACTTGTCCCCTCTGTTGTGATCCTGCCAGGGGAGCAGCAAGCCTCAGCTTCTCCCTCCTGCTCTGGGCGCTGCCCTGGCAGCTTGCCCCCTTGCAGGCATGCTCTCACTTTAGGACTTCTGCCCTTGCTGTCTATCTGGAAGGTTCTCCCCACAGATCTTCATGTTCCTCACTCCCTCTCTCCTTGGACCTCTGCTCCAATGTCAAAGAGGCATTCCTGAACTACCCAGTAGAAAAGGGAGGCCTTCCTTCTTGCTCCTATACTCCCTCCCTGTTCGGCTCTGCTCTGTTTTTCTTCATAGCTTACACTTTACATATTTGTTATTTCTCTACTCACCTTAAATGTAGGTGACTATGAAAGTAGAACTCTTTGCTTTGTCCCCTGACACCTCCACAGTGCCTAGGACACTCCTACTCTTAGAATACTAGGGCTCTTACTATGTGCTTGACACATAGTAGGAGCCCTGTGAATTCATGCTGAATGAATGAATGGTTAAATGTATGTATGTAAATTATCCCACAGTTTCTGTGACACTTTGGGGGCATATCTTGCATTTTTAACATAAAAGAAAAAAAATACAATAGCTTACTTGAGAATCTCCTGTCCTCTGAGAGCCTCTGAGGTTTAGCATGGATGTGGGTGGCTGAGTCTTGGTGTCCTGTCCACCTTGAGGAAGGAGAAAGACTAAGCATAGCTGTGATGGAAGAGGAGCAATCAGAATGCTGCCAGAACTTCAGTGAAGAGGTTGGCCTGGTACTGGGGCAAACTGGAGCACGCGTGCCCATCTAGGGAGGGAAGGGCTGCTACTGACAGCCCTGTAGGTCATGCTCTGCACACCTGCAGGGGCACCAATCCCAGAATCTACAACCTGAAAGGTGCATCCAAGTGCTGTGCAGTGCACATTATGAACACTAGTCCATGGCAGTTTGGACTGGGGCATGCTCACTCAGCTCCAGTGAATTGTGGCCAAATGGGAAGGTATAGTAGACTAGTGTTCACCAATACTGGAACTAGTGAAACTAGCATTCACAGAAGCTACTTCTCAGCTGCCTTGAGGTCCAGATGGGCCATATGACTACATCCAGTCAACAACAAGTGAAGAGAAATCAGATGTGTGTAGCATGCTGAGGCTTTGCAATATCCACGTGCTCTTCTCCTGTCTCTCCTTTCCCTGAAGCAGCAGCTGACAAGGCCATGTGTCTCCATCAGTGTGGGTCCCTCAGTGACTGTGGAGCAGAGCCCTGGCCCACCTGCATTGGACATACAGTGTGAGAAAGAAAGAAATATCTGTGTGGTAAGCCTCTGAGACTTGGAGGGGCTTGTTACTAAGCCAGAGCCCAGCCTGTCTTGGGTAGAGCTAAATGCTATCTTGACTTCTGATTCTGAAGAGAAATCCGATGTTATATGCTGGCACCAATTAAAATAATGCCCAGTAGAGTGCGGGCCAAGCAGAACCCTGCTGTAGGCTTGGCATGGCCCACTGGCATAGGTTTGCCACCCACCATCCTGGGCTACACCGTAGGACCTTGGAGGACTGTACATAGAACATGAGCTAACTCAGTTTTTTGCACTTTTCTAGGCAATTTCATACACTTGTGGGCGTATCAGGACAGAATGAGACTCTCTGGTCTATGATTAACTGGAAGAGAATGCCTGGTTACAGAGAGAAAGAAGGCAATACTATGGCTCTTTTAAAAGCTGCTGAAAAGCTGCAGTGGGGCATTGAAGGCCTGTGACAACGATGAGATTGGATGCATACACCTTGAGTGATGCAGGAAATGGTGATTAAGAACCCAGCTCCGCTACTGGCTGTGTGACCTTGGGCAAGTCTCTCACCTCTCTGAGCCTCCGTTTTCTTTGTGAGGAAGTTGGGGATCATAGTAGAAACTGCTTCTCAAGAATACTGAAAGAAAGGCTCCCAGGAAGGGCTGGATAAATGCCAGGATGGTTTCTCTTCTCTTTCCATCAAACCAGTCAGCAGCACAGAGCTGGATCCCAGCTCACTCCCTCCCTGCGCCTGCTCCCTGGGGAGGCTCCCCAGGAAAGGGGCTGGGATTGGCCCTCCTGAGACACACAGGCTCGGTGCCCCTGCATCTGGTCAGTTGCAAGCTGGCTGTATTCATTTCCTTTGGTTGCTGTCACAAATGACAAGCCTGGTGATTCTTCTTTTCATTGTGGTAAAAAACACATACCCTAAAATGTAGCTTCTTAACCATTTTTAAGTGTCCAGGTCAGTCGTAAAGGGTATATTCACACTGCTGTGAAACCGAGCTCCAGAAGTTTTTCCATCTTGCAACACTGGAACTCTCTATCTTGGTGACTTTTAAAACAACACAAATTTATTATCTCACAGTTCTGGAGGCCAGAGGACTGAAATCAGTCTTACTGGGCTAAGGTCAAAGAGTGGGCAGGGCTGGCTCCTTCTGGAGGCTCTTGGGGAGAATCCATGTCTATGCCTTTTCTGGCTTCTGGGGGCCACCTACACTCTGTGGCTTATGGCCCTTACCTCATACCACTCCGGCCTCTTCCTTCTGTTGTCACATGTACTTCTGGGTCAAATCCACTTCTGCCTCCTCTTATAAAGACCCTTATGTTTGCATTTAGGGTCCACCTGGATAATCCAGGACAGCTTCTCTATCTCCAGATCCATAACTTAGTCACATGTGCAAGGGCCCTCTTGCTATTAAGGTCACATTGTCTCATAGGTCACATAGTCCCAGGGATTAAGACCTGGAGATCTTCAGGGGTCACTATTCAGCTGCTGCACTGGCCATGGCGGTTCACTCAGGGCCCAGGTGCCTCTCCTGGCAGCCAGGAGGATCAGGGTCAGGGAGGGGAAAAATGCCTGGGATGGGGGGGTCCTGGCACAGCAGAGGAGCAAGGTGTAGGGCCAGACAGCCTGGCTCTGGCCCTGCTCTAGCTTCACCCTCTGTGCTGTGGGGGCAGTTTCTTCCTCCCACTCAGCTCTCACAGGACCATTTGGTAAACCAACAAAGCACTAAGGATGCAGACAAAAATTACTTCTCTCATGGCACTTCTGTTGTAGTGGGGGAGATGGAGAATGAAGAAGAAAAATACATGGAGAGGCAGTGGGAAGTGCTAAGGAGAAAAAGGAAGCAGGGATGGGAGAGGAGGATTGTGCAGGCCCCTCTCTGAGCTGTGAAGATTCAGTCCACACACATTTCTAAGCATTTATTATGTGCCAGGCACTGTTCTGGGACCTGGGGCACAGCCAAGGACAGACCAAGAAAGACCTAGTATCCATCCTGAAGGACTTCCTGTTTTAACAGAGGGCAAGCCCGGGAAAGAATGGATGGGATGAGCTCAGATAGCAATAGGGTATGACAAAACTCAAATGGTGTCCTGGGCGAGAGAGGGAGGGGGCCACTTCACATGGGGGGACAGCAAGGGCCTCCAAGGAAAGAGACTTCTGGGTTGGAAGGACAGCAAAGGCACCGTGGAGGCAACGCACCGGAGAATGCCCAGGACAGCGTCCACACGGTAGGCCTCAACAGCATTGACAGCAAGGAGGAATTGGAGGGTGGGGGCGGGGGCCTTCTCGGCCTTGGACTGATGTCTGTGAAGCTCCAGGGCTTCGTGGCCCACCCGCTGTGGCCAGGGCTTCCCAGCTGGCCAGTGGTCGCAGCAGTGGCCACACCTAAGACACGGGAGGGGGAGGGGAAGGCTGGCAGCCCCAGTCGGCCACTGCAGGCGCAATGAGGGCAGGGCGCAAGCCGCAGCCAGGACGACCCAGGACCCAGCCCAGAGCAGCCCCTGTCACGGAGGAGCTGGCCACTCTGTCGCGGAGCCCCGCTCCCTCATGCGGGCTGGTTTCTCTAACGAGACCATCTGTCTGGCTTTCCTCACTCCGCTGAGCCTGATAGGGCCATCCATCTCCCCCGTCCCCATCCCCGTCTGTCTGTCACCACGTGCCCCCCCCCCCCCCCCATCTCTGCCCGGCTCTGAGGGGGCCCTGGCAGGTTTGGCCTCCGGCCTTCCTGTTTATTCTTCTCATCTGGCCACATCTGTCCCCCGTGCTGAGTCACTGGCTCCATCTGCCTGTCCTCGCTGCGGGACAGCGGCCGTCTCTTCCTGGCTCTCCCGGAGCCACGTGGCAGCCCACGCGCGCAGCAGGTGCCAGCACACGCGTGGGGCTGGGACTGGGAGCCGATCCGCCGCGGCGGGCGCATGTGGAGGGGGAGGAGCCCTTCAGGAGCAGCAGCCTCCGCTTGGGTGACCCCAGGGGGCACGTGGGCCACTAGTTGCCTCTCAGAGAGGTTGGGCCCTGCCTGAGGCCACAACCAGGCCCCCTGCAAACGGCAATGCTGGGTATGAGGCAGGGCCTTTCAATTTGCACAGAAGCGAGGGGAGGGTGGGCTTCTCAAACCAGGATCCAAGTCCCAGCAGAGCAGTTTCCAGGACCTAGAGCTCTGAATTTGGACAAGTCTGGGTCTGACTTTTTTTCATATTTTTTGAAAAACAAACGGTTTTTCTGGGTTGGAAGGACAGCAGTAAGGTAGTAAAATATCAATATAGTGCAGCCCAGGTGGCTCAGCGGTTTAGCGCACCTTCGGCCCAGGTCCTGGAGACCTGGAATCGAGTCCCACATCGGCTTCCTGCATGGAGCCTGCTTCTACCTTTGCCTGTGTCTCTGCCTCTCTCTCTCTGTGTCTCTCATGAATGAATAAATAAAATCTTAAAAAACAAAAACAGAAAAAAACAATATATATCCCATAGGCCAAGCCCCTACTTCCCCTACTGCTAGCAATAGCACCCCGAATTTCCCGCAGCCCCTTTAACCCTGGGATTTGAGCAGGGCTGACATTGGGTTGACTCCAGGAGGGGGCACATGACCAAGAATTAGCCAATGAGAGCACTGCAATCCTCCCCCCCCATCAGTGATTGGTTCAGAGGCACCAAGCCAGGCCAATCAGGGCCAGAATCTTTGCTGAATTTTTCTAAGCAGAGCCCTCCTCCTTTCTCCTGGGTCTGTGAGTGAGCAGGTTGCAGAACTAGAGTTACCCGCAGCATGTGAAGGAAACCAGAACCTAAGAGAGCAGAGCCAAAACATGGAGAATGAGAGCAGTTTTAACAAGCCCCTAGATTCAGCTGGGCCTGAAGCCAGCCCACCTCTGGACTTTTCCATTATCCGAGTCAATGCATTCCCTTTTACAATGTACTTTGAGTGGGGTTCTGTCACTTGCAATCCAAAGAGTCCTGATACATTCCTAAAAGGGGCTAACACCTGCCTGGTATTCAGTAGGTACTCAATAAGTATTTATTTTAAAATAAGGCCTTTGTGACAGAAATAAAAGCCCCTGTCAAGAGCTAACATATCATATGATTCCATTTACTTAACATTCTCAACATGGTAGTTACAGAGATGGCACACAGATTAGTGGTTGCCAGGGGTTAGGGTTGGTGGGAGGGAGGGATGTGGATGTAGACAATAAAGTTGCACGAGGGGCATCTTTGTGGTGATGAAACAGTTCTTTATCTTGATTACTATAGTGAGTTCTCTGATTTCCACAGGTAATAAAATGACAGAATGAGATGCACACATTGTACCGGTGCCAGGTTCCTGGTCTTGGGATGATAGTGGAATCATGCAGAAGGTAATCGGTGGGGGTAAACCGAGGGGAGGCCACAGGGGGACTCTCTGTGCTAATTACGCAACTTACAGGGCATCTATAATAATTCCAAAAAAAGTGAAACTTTTTGTGGGCTGTCACAGCCCAGAAGTTCTTGGACCCTAAATGGCAGAGAGTGTGGATGTTGGAATCAGATGGACCCGAACTGGAATCCGAGCACTGCCATTCACCAGCAGGGGTTCCGGGATCAAGTCCCATGTCAGGCTCCCTGCATGGAGCCTGCTTCTCCCTCTGCCTGTGTCTCTGCTGCTCTCTCTCCCTCTCTGTGTCTCTCATGAATAAATAAATAAAAGCTAACTTGAACTTAAATAAAACCTTGGGGGATGCCTGCGTGGCTCAGCGGTTGAGCATCTGCCTTCAGCTCAGAGCATGATCCCAGGATCCAGGATCGAGTCCCACATCGAGGTCCCTGCATGGAGCCCGCTTTTCTCCCTCTGCCTCTGTTTGTCTCTCTCTGTCTCTCATAAATAAATAAAAATCTTAAAAAAAAAAGAAAGAAAGAAAGAAAGAAATACAAGGCTCAACAGGGAGGATGTATAGTGTCAGGGTCAAGATTTTGGGCTCTGGAGCCAACCTCCCTGGGGCTTGGATCCCGGCTCTGTCATTCCCTGGCTTGGTGACCTTGGCTAGCCTACTTGACCTCCCTGGCCCTCACTCTCCCCATCTGTAAAATGGAGACCTACCATAAAATATTATCTACTTCATAGGCTAGTTTTGAGGATCAAAAGAGACAATGCACCCGAGACCATTAGGGATTGCTGAGCATTTGACAAGGACAGTAAACAAAGCTGAGAGTGCTGGCTGGGTGGGGAGCCTGGCCCCTTGGGTGGAGGTGGGGGGAGCCCTGGCCATGCAGTGGGCTTTGCAGCAACCAGGGAAGCTCTGACCTCCTGGGGTACCAATTCCCCTGGAGGTTTTCCTTCAAGGTCCTGCAGTCAGTGATGAATCCCACCCCTGGCTGAGCAGAAAATCTGATCTCAGGCACCAAGGCACCCCTACCCCCCAAACTCAGGCTCCCCCTTTCCACTCCCACCTACCCCAAGGAGGGTGTGCACAAACCTGGACTGGACTTTGCACAGAATGGACTTCGAGGTATAGCCTCTGGGGAGAAAGTAAACCATGTAGGGTTCCCCAGCAGTGAAAGATATGATGGGGAGAGTGGACCCTGGGTGGTGTGGCTTGATGGGGGTTGAAGTTTCTCTGACCCCAGGCATGTATTTCATGGTTCTCTTGTGGCTTTAAGCTGCCTAAAATTCCCTCATCCCCATACCTGTCCCTCAGGTTAAACATTGCCCACGCCTGTGTTCTGTTCCTCTCTTATATATAGAGGAATAACTCCGGAAGCCCCTACAGTGTTAATGAATTTATGACAGGGTTTGGGGTGAGGCCTCTTAAGTAGACAGAAGAGGGGCATAGGAACAAGGGGAGAATAATGCTGAAGGCAAACTTTGCCTGCCCTGGCTGGTTCCTGGTGATAATCTATTTAAAGGCCTCCCCTCGCTGTCCTTGTTGATCTAGATCCCTCTGAACAGTTTCAGGGCTGCAGCCTTTATTTAATGCAGCTCTGAGCGTGGCTGCACAGGGGCCCAGAGCTAAGCGGAGGATGGCTCCTGGCAGTGCTTACCGGCGAGGTCAGCACGTGGAGCTCCTTGAGTGGGAGGAGCCGCTGTGCCAAGCAGCAGGGGCCACATTTGACAACCCGCGCTTTCCCCTGCTGGGAGGTTGGAGCATGCTGGAGGCTCCACCCTGGAGCCAGGCAGGGGCACTTGTGAGAAGAGACTCTGTTTCAAAAGAGCTGGTGAGGGAACCCTGGGTGGCGCAGCGGTTTAGCGCCCGCCTT